>NC_054054.1:110935713-112185713 GCF_017639655.2 Falco naumanni | reverse complement strand
GTTCAGACAGGTGTGTTCTTGCGCACAAAGCACATGTGGCGTAATGCAGAGCCACAGGCTTGGAGTTAACTTAAGGCCCTGTCTGCCACTCATCAATAGAAGGTTCATCTCCAGTGACTTTGTGGCTAACTAAACAGGGGCAGCATGAGATCGTGCAGTTGAAGAAATCAGTAAAACTATCACAGTATGCCACGTGCCTGACTTGTAGAGGCTCTTCTGAACTGCAGAGTCTCACTCATGCAGCCACTGCTTTCCAGCTGACTTACACATGTAGCCTCATGTCCCTTCACCACAGACCAGAGAACGTTGTGCTAAACCATCCAACTGACACGGGCTGGACGTAGCAAGTAACCATTTGTTGTTTTTTCTTTCAGATACCGAATAGAGTACGAGACTCTGTGTAAAATTGAAGCAGACCAGAACGAATTCATTGACCAATTCATTTTTCAGAAATAAAGGATTTTAAGATAAAAACAAAGTTGGAAACTTGACCATTCCAGAATCCTGAGAATTTAAAAAATATGCAAATTTTTCACTGTGTACGAATGAAGAGATGGTTTGTACAAATGGAAGCGTCTTTTAATCCAGTGTGAATTACACTGGAAGTGGCAATAAGGAGGGCTTTCTAACAGATGTAAAGACTGTTCTGTCCTTCGATTTTATAAAAGTTTTGTACAGTCAGTTGTTCAAATTCTAGTTAAATACTACTGTTGCTATGTTATGTCTCTTACGTTTTGAATTGTACAGCTCTTTCAAAGAAATCAGGAAATAAATTATTGTTTTCAGACTTTCTGGATATACCAGAATTAGTTGTTTCTGCTATTTTATTTTTGAGCTTAAGAGCTTATAACTCCCTGGATAGTCATAATGGTTTCCTGTATGTAATGTTTTTCATGTTTGTAAACACAAAAGGATCAGTAACTTACCTGTACTGACCAGGTTATTTTTTCTATAGACTTAGGAAAAAAAAAATCCAGAAATTTATGATTCACAGAACGGATCAGTTACAGACACACAAAAAAGCAGAAAATGCGGCAGAATTAAGAACTTCAAACTATGCCTGAGGTATGTCCATACAGGTGGTAATATTAGAGTTGAACTCTTTCATGGGCATTATTAGTGCCAGAACTGCAAACTGATGAGACAAACCATTCTAAGCATGCAGTTACACCAGGAGTATCTATAAACTATAAATACAAATGTGACATTTAAATAATGAATGCGTGTGATCTAAAAATCAAACCTCACGTTGACGTGCAAATAGATGTGTTTTATGTCTCTCTTTAGGCAACCAAATATGGAAATGTTGTCCTTTTCAAAGCCTGTGGAAGGTTTAAATTTTATACCAGTGACATCTTGAAATATGTAGGCAGTGACTGAAAAGCCTCTCAGTGACCCGCAATCTTAACACAAGTCTCCAAGTTTGACTCTTGCAGATCAGATTGAGAAGTTAAACCCCAAGATCAACCACCCCAGAATTTCCATAGGTAGTAGGTAGCAGGCTTTATTTACTGTAACTTATGCATATATTTACTGGGTGAACTAGCTACAATCTCATGGTCATGTTAAGTTCCTTTTAGTCATTCCCTTAACAAGATTAAATGCAGTTTAATGCGTTCAGTTATTTATTTCCATACTAGAAGTGATTTCATGGAAGAGAGGAATTTACAAATCCTTGTTTAAGATTCCTGAAGTACTTCAGAGTCCTCTCGGAAGTATGCCTCAATGTCAAAATTAACTTCAAGCATTCATAAATCCAGATTTTGGCACATTTACCACTGATCAGACACGTACAATTAATCAAAATTGAAGCAGAGCAAAGGAAGATGAAATTCTAAAGGAAGAGGTGAGGAAGTTAAGAATTGTCATACAATTTGAAATGTTTCAAAATCATAGCTTTGCAAATCTGTATGTAATCAGTTATGAGTTTTGCAGAATGTGCTCTTGGAAGACAAATTTCTTACTAAAATGGTCTTCTAACAGTCATCTTGGAAAAATGGAACTTGAAAGAAAAGTACCAGTTGTAGTTCCCCTTCCCCCTCCCCACCCCCAGTTACACATCAAATGGTTAAAAGTTCAGTTTCCTAGTACAGATGCACCATACAAAACTGACAGTGGGAGAGGAGCCAGTTCCCTTCCACCTGCGTGTGCCCAGAAACCACACGGAATTGCTAGTGCAGGCTCCTGCCAAAGCCGCTTCTGACTGAAGGGGAGCTGTGAATTCAAACCAATTCAAATTTTTCTTGCAGGAGCCAGATGCCTGGTGACAGCTGTTGCAGCCAACACCACCAGACAGATGTTTGTCCCAGAGGACCACGTCAGCATAGGGTCTGAATCAAAACGAGTATGTGTTGTGCGTACAGCTTTTAGAGGGGACTACTTCCTTTTCCTTTTCTCCACGTGGTTGTAATGGGGGTTGTAGAGCATGGTAAAAAGAATCAGAAGTGGTATCAGCAAGTATGGCACATATATAGACAGCAGAATTAGGCGCTCACGTTGTGTCTGAGGTCCCAAGTGCTCGGACTTTGAGAAATCATGGAACAGGATATGTGCAAGGATAGCCAACAACGTTGTAGCTACATGAGTGGAGTAGATAACTGCAGGAGTCCTTATCCATTTGCAGCTGCCTGTTCACAAGCAAAAAGGAAACTATTCTAAGTACTTTGAAACAAGCAGAATTCACTGGCTTTTAAATTAACAGAATGTTAACTGCTGTACCTCTGATAGGATAAGCTGCAAGTTGTATTAAATAGGTAGTAGAAAAAACTGTAAGTACTAGTCGCAACAGACCCAGGAAATTTATCTACCTTTGTGGAAATTTAGAATGGTGTGACGGTGGAAGTTTTACAAGAACAAAATGTATAGGTAGGCTTGAGCCAGAACTTTTATCTCCCTTGGAAGTGTGCCAGGCATCAAGTGCTGATGTTGGTTACACACAAACAACTGCAGTTGACGAGGGCCAACAGTCAGGGGTTTTCTCTGATGGGCCTCATTCTATGCTACTTTCTCAGATAAAACTTGCCATGAGAATAGCACGGCCCTCCACAGGGTACGTCCCTATCGCTGCTTCAGACGGACCGATAAACTTTCTCCGCTGTACAGAAAGCAAATGTCACACAAAAAGTTGCGCAGGACATATTCTTACACTTGTCTTATACCAACCTTTTAAGAAGGCGTATACTGCAACAGGGAAGAAGGGCATTTGTAAGAAGATTTCGCAATACATAAACGCCTTAAACCACTCAGGGGGCTGGAGCATCATGGGGTCTCTAAAGGTGGTTGCGTACCACTGTAGTAACTCTGTCAGCTTAAAAAAAGGAACAAAACAACAGGTTAATACACTGAATAACAACTGCAACAGGGCAAAAAACACAGAATCACAGAATCGTTTAGGTTGGAAAAGACCTTTGAGCCCATCGAGCCCAGCCGTTGCCCCAGCACTGCCGAGCCCATCACTAACCCATGTCCCCAAGCGCCGCATCCGCGTGTTTTCCAAATGCCTCCCGCATGGTGACCCCAGCAGCTCCCCGGGCAGCCCGTCCCAGCGCTCGACCACCCTGGCGGTGGAGACATTTTTCCAGACACCCAGGCTGAGCCTCCCCTGGCGCAGCCCGAAGCTGCTCCCTTTTGCCCTGTCGCTAGTTATCTAGGAGAAGAGACCAACTCCCACCTGACTACAGCCTCCTCTCAGGCAGCTGTAGAGAGCCCTAAGGTCCCCCCAAGCCTCCCCCTCTCCAGACTAAACACCCCCAGCTCCTCATCAGACTTGTGCTGCAGCCCCTTCCCCAGCCCCGCTGCCCTAAATTGTGACCCTCATCTGGTGGTGAATGAAGCCATCACTGCAGAGGGAAAACGAAGTGATGTCACCTTGCTACACAAGGCTTCACACTGCCGTTTAGTTTCGATAGGGACTGCATTTCTGACCTCTTTCAAGTGATGAACATGTTCCATGAAATACATAGTAAATTTGCACTAGAGGCAATTTTAAGGTTACTACAGCTGGATCACAGCACTCCTGGCTGCAGGTGAACAGCCTGATGTAAGAACTTGGGCCTAGTGAGTTGCAATTAGTTTCCATGACAGACATGTAAGTTCCAGCACGGCTTTAAGGTGGACTTTGAACGGAGAGATATAGATTGAGATTTGCTAGTTAACTATTAATTAAAGGTGGTTTCTATAATGGAGTAATTGTACAGGCAATTCTAATGGCAAAAATAAAATTCACTAATTGTAAAGCTCGTACAAGAGGTTATGGCTGATCTCACCCCGATGATGAGAGTTTAATTGATTATCTTCTATCCAATTTATTTTAACTGACCTTATGATGTTTATTCTATAATTTTATTCTTTTTGTGGTTTAACTATGGTGAAACCAGGACATACTCAAAACGCAGCAAACCAGAGACTTTTACTAATAGATTTTGTCACTAGCATACCCGCTTCTACAGCGGTAACAATTCTCTTTTGCATCTTTGGCAGGAGTACGAGCAAAAATCACGATCACGGAGTGACTGAGGCTATGACAGCCACATCTGGGGGCACGTGGCAGCACGCTCGGCGCTGCCAGGATCTTCGGGCGTTAACGCAGTACAGGACAGGCAGGGCAGCAGGTACATTCTTACAGAAATGATATTTATTGTGCCACTTTACTTTCCCTGCAAAACGCACAACATACCACGCTGGGGAAATTACCACAGAATTGTTGAGGCTGGAAAAGACCCTTAAGAGCACCCAGTCCTGCTAACCCTGCGCTAACCAGGTCTCTAAAGCACCGCGCCTGCTTTTAGGGCTTTTAAATCCCTGCAGGGCTGGGGGCTCGGCCACATCCCCACCATCCCTTCACCAGGGACTTGTGCGTGCCCCTGGGCGTGCAACTGAAAGGCGCCGTGCGCGCACATCTGCGTTTCACATTGAAAAGAAAGTAACACCAGCCCCAGGGCTGAACGTGCCCATCAGCCACTGCACGTATTCTCCTGCCCAAATGAATGACCCGACTAAAGATGTAAGCCGCCCTGCAGGCAGCAGGCATTGACTTATCTGTAAATACTATTTCATTGTAGGAAATTTACAGCCTTTTTTTCTCTCTCCCCCCCCCCCCCCCCCCCCCCCTTATGTCTCTACGGACCAGATTTTGCAGAACACGCCAGAGGCTCCATTAAACCCGCGCGTAAACGCGCTTCCCCCCAACGTCCCGGCCCCCCGGCCCCGGCCCCACTCACGCCCCGCGGGGGCAGCCCGGCGGGCAGCAGCGCCGGCAGATCCACCAGCAGCGTGACGGGGATGTGCGAGAGGAAGTACAGGGCGAAGAGCCGCTCCCGCCATCGCGGCGCCGCCGCCATCGCCGCGCCCGGCCGCGCCTCGCGGCCCCGCCCACAACCGGGCCCCGCCCACAACCGGGCCCCGCCCACAACCGGGCCCCGCCCACAACCGGGCCCCGCCCCCGCGCTGCAGGGCGGCTGCGAGAGCCACCACAGCGGGGGGGGCGGAGAGGAGGAGGAGGAGGAGGAGGAGGAGGAAGGCCGGGCCGCCCCCTGCCCCCCCCGCCGTTACCGTGCTCTGCCGCAGCTGCCACGCCTCGGCCAGGGCCGGCAGCCCCGACGTGAACTGCCACCTCCGCCGCCGGTCCTGGCCCGTCCTCTGCAGAGCGGCCCTCTACGGCTCCACGGCGCCGTTCTCTGAACTCTGCATCCCGGACCCAGCTGGAGGACACGCGGATGCTTTCCCGGTACTACCGTGCCTTCCGCTGCCGAGTCTGCCCCGGCCGACAGCGCTCTGTCACCGCATCACGTTACAGCATAACCAGGTAATTCAGTGGGTCTGATTCCATCCTTTATTGAGCACAGAAGTTGTCCAAGGTGTACACGCAGATTATGTATCAATTATCTGCTTGGATTCCAGTTTCCCCCATTTAGCAATGTCACAAACAGTTTTAAAGTAACCATACCTGAGCAGGATTACAGAAGTACAGTGAACAGAATTTCCTATCAAGTTATACTTGACAGAAGAATTTTAAAAAGTTACAAAGAACAAACAGTCCAAGGATCTCACGATACTCCGTTACTAAAACAAATAAAGGGTATAAAAGATGATTAGAAAAGTTGCTACCCAGTAAATATTAAAACCGTCAGTCCAATCAGGTGAGCATTCATACACTCCCAGCAGGTCAAACAGTAAAGTCCCAAATATGCTGCTAACAAATTGGCTGAAGGAGAAAAGCACTTCGTAACTTTCATAAATTAATTGATTTGAATCCGTCAATGCTATTTCACCATACATGGGGAAATGGATTTTAGCAATTTACTTTTCCACAGCTGATCTCGTTTAGCTCCTTTGCATCACCTTCAAGATGTACACGCAAAGAGAGTAGGCCGCCTACTACTTGGATGTTCCTTTGACAATTTGTGAATAGTTTTGCAGTTATTCTTTGCACTCGCTACTTCTGTACTCTTCTCAAGGCACGAGTAATAAAAGGAGATGCAGAAGCTATATTTAGAGAGCTTAAAACTTAGGATTAGAATCTGTAATTCGTTTGACATTGATATCAACAAAGCTTAAAACTGATTAAAATGCAACTCTGAAAACTGCAAGCTCGATTTAAACCTCATTGGGCAAGAAAGCAGCTCCCTGGATGACCTCACGCTTAGATCACTCTGGGTGCATACACATGTGCGTTCGCTTTAGAAATGGAACTGTCTTTGTCGGCTTTGACAGCTCCTGAGGTCTCACTTTCATTGTAATTGATTTACATTAAACATGTAAAATGCAGTTGAGGCTACAGAAAATATTACCATAATCATTTTTTATATATATATATTTGCACACACAATTTTTGTTACACGTTTGTGCCCGGTTTAGTTACTCGTTCTGCACAGTGCCTCGCCCACATTCGTATGAAGACACTCTGAAAGGTAAACGTCCAAAAGACATTTTATTCTTTTTATGTTTACCAACGAGATTAACCCACGGACCTCCAGCAATGAGCTCCAAAAAATACACTGATGCACAAAGTGGGCTTTGCCATTGTGTCACTGCGTGCTCGCATCCTGACAGACGGTGTGTCAAAATGAGAGGACCCAGCAAGTGAGCCGCCGTCTGCGCTGCAGCCTCGCGCTGAAGGAGAATCTAGCGAGCAGACTAAGTAAAAACGGCAGTGAATTCATGGCAGCTAGTTCAGAATAGACAACCGTGAATCAATAATGAATGACACCACCATCACTAGTTCTAAAACAGGTTAAAAATTTAGCCCGTAATAGCAGGGAGACTTTTAAGAAGAGGTTTGCAGACAAGGCATGTACATGAGCCACAATCTCCGTGCCAGCCCTGGGAAGAGAGCACATGCTAAGGAGGCTTATCAGTTTATTTCTTGTGAGGTCCTGAGGCTTGAACTATATAGTTCGGCTTGTTTAAAAAAGGTTCATACAGTTTATAGTTCAATCTGTAAAAAGGTCACACCCACAAAACATGAACATTTTCAGGCATATTCTGCAGTGCCACTGCATGTTGGGTTCTTTGCGTTGGGACTAGAGAAAACAGTGAAAGCGTTCGTGCTGAAAAAAATAACATGCACTTTGCAAATGAAGTAAAATCCATACTGGACTGGATGTCTTTCAACCTCCCAATAAAGTGCAAGTCAATTGCTTGTTTTGATTTAATCAGCAAGGTTTGCCTTTATCTAGGATCAAACTTAAAGAATAAAATTTTTATTGAAGAAGTCATATATATGTGCACAAATATGCATATATATATGTATACGTGTATGTATGTAAAAATCAAAACCATGCCCAAAACAAGATGTTATGAAGTCTTTTTACTTGTAATCTTTTAGACAGTACTTAATCAGGATTGTAACAACTTATTCTTAAATAAAGGTGGGAGATCAGACAGGAAATAAAGATAACACCACTTCTTTTTCAAATGTCACATTTAATGTTTTCACCACTGTACTTCAAATCTACATTTTACAAAGTGACCAGCAAGTGTGCCACATTAACTGACCAACCTCTGAGATTTTACCTTTCATACCAGTGTCTTCTTGGGCTCTTTTAATTAAACACGTTTCTCATTCAAGTGAATTGAAATGTTTCAGTTGGTTTTATTCTCAGGAGCCTCATAAAAAACAAAGATATTGCACCATCTTTGTTCAGTTATTCAATGTTTGTCTCTTTCACAGCAAATAATTACTTCATTGAAGTTAAAACTTCCAAACATAACTTACTAATAGTCTCCAATTTCAGCTCAGATCACTCTTGTTGAAAATACTCTGCTAAATACAGATAACTTACAATAACTTTAACAGTTAATTGTCCATAACAAACACCACGGTTTTTCTCCAGACCAATGCTCAGATTTTAAGACCACCCTTTAGTATTTCTTTGTACAGGTGAAAAACAGTCTTCAATTTTCTAGTCTTGTTTTAAATATAAAAATTGGAAGGGACATTCAAGTTTCAAGTCTCCACACTGAACTTAAAAAAAAAAAAAAAATCATGTGGAGGTAAACAAACCAAGTTGTATACTCCAGGAGGTAGAAGCCTTCAATTTGTGTTCATATATACATATGCACAGAATTCAGTGTTCCAACAGAAAAAGAATTAGCCAAAAAGTAATAAAAGTTATTTACTACTGTGACATTTCAAGACTTCCACAGCTTTGCCTAAAGACACGAACACAATTAACGTAATTCCCTATGTGCTTTTTTTTTCCTTTTCTTTTTTTTTTTTTTTCTCAACTGTCCAGTGCAGGAAAAAGTTCTCACAAAATTTCACAGACCTAAAATGTGCAAGCTAGTTTCTCTCTATACAGCAATGATGTCAGGGATCTCTGAAATTAGCCCATAAATGGAATTATTTACACACACAGAAGATGCATGCTGGGGGGTTTTATGTAAGAAAGAGCAGAAAAACTTCTAATAAAAATAGATTAAATATATATATATATTTATACTGGGTAAGGAAACAGAAGTTTAGTCTCTCCTAGTCACAAACTCATTCTCTCTACTCACAACATTTGATTTTAGAACAGCACACATCACCATCACAGCTCTAGTGAGAAGCTATATATAGGATTTGATCATCAGGTGACATGCCCATGTCCTTGGTCACTGTCATCTGATGTGACTTCATGATTGGTCGCAGTCAAGTTTTCTGTATTCCTTAGCTTTAGAAAACCCCAAATCTTCAGGAATGGCTCAATATCAAAATGTATGTCTATCTTTTTGTACAATCTCACTTCAATAAAAAAAAAGAAAAAAGAAAAAAGAAAAAACCTCCCCAAATTTGGTTCAATTCTGTTTGTTCTGAGCTGAGCCATCACAGCTGCACTAGAATTCATAAAACACGTGCAACTCTGGGTAAAATATTTTCTTCTAAAAGCACAACCACTTTACAAGATTAAAAGTCTAGTACATTTCTAAATATTATTCATATTGTACAAGTAGTGGTTGTTAATTTAAAACTTCATTAGTAAAATTACAGTACAAGCATGATTAACCTCCAGAATTGCAAATCCCAGACTCCAGTGGAAAGCTACATTACATCTTCAGTAGTATATTATCTTCCACTTTATTCCCAAACCAATGGAGATGGCGGCATCTCAGATGGTTGAGCAACCGTGGAACTAGAATGCAGGTGATAGAGAAAATCAGTGTTCATTTGCAATAGCTAACGGACAAAAAAGTTAATGCTGGACCATAAGCAAACAAGTCAAGGAAAACAAACCCGAAACCCACCAAACCCAACCAAAACCACCCCAAGACCAACCGTGACCACCACCGACAACACATAATTCCTATGCTTTGTCTACTTATTTTTTTAAATCATTTCTCACCTATCAGTCATTCCTTGGAATGTTTTTACAGTGCAACTCTACAATGAAAATTCAGCTTGTCACCATTTCGGTTCTGATTTTTAGTCTGACTTCTGTGCTTTTACGCAAAAACATTACTTGAAGCTTCCGCACATTTTACTTAAATTCTAGACGAATTCATAATACATGTTAAAAAATGTAACCCTACATGCTGGGGGTTTTTTGCAAGAAGTTATCTACAGGCCTTTCCTACTCTCAGAAATTTAAGACAGAAAACATTTTGGATGTGTGAATTCTGTACTACTAATAAATGTGAATTAATATCAGATGTGATTACATACAGTTACCTAATAAAGCTCTTAAAAGCAGCAGACTGAGGGTTGATGCAGAGAGGCACTCTGTTTCCTTTCTGCTGTTCCAAAATGAACTGATGAATTATTTCTGTATATAGGAGAAAAATAAAAAAACACCATACCATTAACACTGTTTGCTTCAAGAAAATGCAATGTCCGCTGGAGGAAAATGCAGCTTCCCTGACTGAAGGTCCATTTTAGTGAGGATAAAAGAACTCCAGCTTCCCTAAACCTGATCTGATGCCACACCTGATAGCACAAATTCACACAGAACTCTTATCTGCACACCGAAATAAACTTATACAAAATAAACCCCTAACCACCACTATAATACCAAACTGATGATAACCACTTATAGATTAAATCCCAATTTTAGGGTACAACTTTCTGAAAAACAAATTCTCAACTTGAACTGCAAATACCGAGAACACGGTTCTGTTACTCAGTCCAGGTTGACTGATGAGCTCAGTTACTACCAGCAAGCACAAAACTGCCATTTGAGAAGATTAAAACGAGAAAGTCGGTTTCCATAAGGAAAGAGGAACTCTGTGTACAGTTGCCAGACAAAACATGTTCTCACACACACGGGTGCACCCCTCACCCCCTGAAAAGGAGAGCCTGGCAGTTCGGCAGCGGGCTGCTCCTCCGTCACAGCAGCGGTGGCTGCCAGCACCGCGATGGCAAGCAGCACTGCTGCCAGCAAACTTCAGAGGCAGCATCTGTAACAACAGACTTCAGAGAAGGCAGCGGATCTGCACAGCGCTGGAGGGCAATGGCCAAAGGGGAGGGAAACGGGAAGGAGAACGGGATAAAAAGAAACCGCCCGACGTGAACTTGTATGAGCTATAAATGTGAATTTCAGAATTACCAGTTCAGGATATATCTGAGCTAAGTCACATTATCATGGCAACATCATGGTGTGTTTCTGTCCCAAATGGCGTAACTGTTTGTTGGAAACTGCTGAGGTAACACATTTCTTCTCCCTCTTCTCTGGAGTTACTCGAGCTACCAACAAGCAGAACCTAGATCCCTACTACTGCTTCTCGCGAAAGGACTGCCTTCCCAGCTGGGACCCATGTCACAAGAAACCAAGTCTGCTTTACGGCTTGTTTGCTACGATGGAATCAGACTTCAGACCTCCAGTGCCACAGAGCCACTGCTGGCATTTAGTAACCACCTGCAGCAGGAGCTTCCTCTTCCAGGCCCCAGGAGCGATGCTCCTCGCCACAGCCCGCCAAGCCCCGGCGCGCGCCCTCGGCTCTGCCCAGCAGCACCCAGCGCACCCAGCGGCACAGCTCGTGCCAGCAGCTCTGCGAAGGCACCTGCCGTGGACGTTTCAGCGCGAGCAGGCTGTGACGGGTCAGAGGAAATGAAGCAGCAGAACTATGAGCCTGCTCAGCTGCAGTTAGCTGGTGACACTGACCCATTCTGCAGCACAGCTATCAAGGTAACACCTCGCACCCCGAAAAGGCAGCAACAGTGATTTCCCTTCCCCCCCATGCAACCCTTCAACAAAAGAATGAGCAGCACGGGGGCCACTGACAGCAGAGAAGAATGTTATTAAGGTCTGAAACCAACAGACTTCATGCCAGCTAATGCCCGTGGTATTACACTACGTCAGAACATTTACAAGCAATTCTGTGCTTTTAATGAAATTATTTCCAGTATCTACTATGAAAAAATACCTAAAAGGAAAACCCCCATGGGTCAGTGTATGCATCCGGACCGCACATCCTCACCACATACTACTACATGCTGGAGCAGGAAGATCAATGCAGACGCAAAGGTTAACTACTACTCACCTTTAACCTGCCGAACGGAACTGAGGTTCTTTTCAAAAGTGTCATCAAATTTGGGATTAGTGATGGGTTCAAAATCACTAGTATAAACTCTTCCAGTAGATGTGGAAAAACAACATTTACACATACAGGTGTGGTATCGCAACCGCCCTTCATCGAGATATGGGTGAGCTAAGGCATCCTTAGCAGATATTCTTTTGGACTGAAATATTGCATTTAAAGAAAAGAAAATAATTAAAAAAACAGTTAGGATATTTTCAGAGGTATTGAAACAGTCTAAAAGAATTCTTACTCATCACTTAATTCAAAATTGTTTTATAACCCCTAATCACGTTAACAAATTAGTTCATGTCAGAAAACGCTTCAGACCTGCGAGCAGTGCCACTAGGGGGAATGTTTTACTTAAAAACAAGCAGCATTGCTGAGATGACATTGACCTTTCTGTGCTATAGCTAATGACAGAAAATGCTGCTAATATGGTTTTTCAAAATATATTTTTCAATAATTACTTTCTCCAGATAACCTTAAAATTATGACTCCTACAATAAAACCAAATAAACCCAAATAATGTAATGTTAGCAAATATGGCATTCTGCAGGTCCACACGCTGCAAAACGTTTTCATACGTCCTTCAGTACATTTTAAAGTAAAACACAACTTTAAGCATCACTGGTAACAAGAGTAATTCAGGATATGGAATCTGGTGTTCTCAGAAACACTTTGGAACACTTCAAGTTTCAGAAAACAAGTGCTGAGGGAAGTGCAGGGAAGAAGCAGGTCAGAGCTGTGGTTTAAATCACAAAGTCTACTTCCACATTACTACGGCTTTTTTTGTGCGTAACCCAAGTAAAGCGCTCAGTCTCTAGGTGTCCAACATCATCCCATACACAAAGAAGAACACCATCTGCTCCCAAAGAGCTGCAGACAGAAGTGCTACTGCAAAGTCCGGGTGTAATGAAATCTGGTGTTACAGGTGAATTAAAAAAACCCAACCCAACCCAACCCACAAACAGAAGTTACTTGCTCAAAGATACAGAGCAAAAGTAGTGGCACAGCCTGAAATAAAACCCAAGTTTCCCAATTCCCAGGATATTTTTTTGGATGAAATTAAAAGCACCTGTTCTAAAGAATTGTCCTGATTCTTTAAAAAAATAAAACTACATTTATTTAAATATGATTTGCAAATAACGGCATTCTAAGTGTTGAGGAAGTTGGAAAGGAAAAAAAAATAAGTCTGATTATGTGGAAGCTATGATTTAACATTTTGATCTTTTTGTTCAGTAGAGTGATCTTGAGGTTTAAAAAAAAAAATCAAAACATACTGCCTCCTGAATACATTATCAATTACAAGCTTCCTCCCTTGCTGTTCATCTGTCTGTTTTTCATCTGAAATGTTAAGTGTTTTTTCTGTAAGAATGAAATAATTAAGATCGTCAATTCAGGTATCAGATTTTCTAGTGACAATTTTCTAGAGTATGCCCAAGAGATGAAATCCAAAATCCACCGCAGCACAATTTCATCAGAAAAACACGCTCAGTGGAAAAAAAGATCCTGTTATGTGACTGCACGGCTGCAGAAGGAACTTCTTGTATGTTGCAAGACCATGAACACCCACGCGTCTCTAATTAGAACTGCATCAAAGTATCTCATGTTCTGCTACCTACACCTAGCTAGGAAAAGATAGCGTGAATCATCAACACCCTCATCTTTCTCACCCTGTCGTAGCTTTCTTCAAAAGGCCACAAGATTTTCAATGCAAACCCCCCATTCCAGGGGGAAACTGACCAATTTTAAGATGATACTTCTAAGTGGTTTACAGACCGTAGGTACTGAAATGCAATGTAGAAGAACATCAGTTAAAGCGTCCTTTACTTAAAATACTCATTTAAGCAGCAGGCGACAAAAAGTGTTGAAAGTATTAGAAATAATTTAAAATCATACTTACTGGATCAAAGACCAACATTCTGCAAAGGAGATGAACTGCTTCATGTGTAGCTTGACTGGAAAGTGTATATAGGACAGGAAGGGATGGCTGTAGGGGAAATGGGAGAAAGAAGAGTACAGATAGTTGTCCTGTCAGATCCATCAGCAAGAAAACAGTTACAGCACACGTTGTTTTCTAGTTACCAAGGACAAACTTCTTGTTAAAAAGGACACACACTACCTAACACTTTCCAACAAGACAATAATCACTATTATAAACCCCAGCAATTGTAACAAGAGATCTAATTGATTATTTTTTTTTTCATTAGTTCAGAAGTAGTCCCTGAACAAAGCTATATTTTATTTATTTATTTTTCTATATTGACACCACTTTAGGCTGTAGCTGCTCAGGGATTTGATTAACCACATCATTTCCAGCATCTCATTTTTCCAATCTCAATCACTGCCAAATGATGGATTATTTTGCTTTTCCTCACCCGGGTGATCCATATGTAACCGACAGTGACAGCCAGTGCTGTGAGGGCGGCCGCAGGCACTCGGCATGTCAGACGGCGATGGAGGCCAGCCTCTAGGGCCTGGAGGCTGGGGCAGGAGGGAGGGGGTTCAGGGAACCCCCCGTGTTTTACAGTGCGGTACTTGGCCATGAGCCGCACGCTTAAAGAACCGGTGGAACCACCCAGACGTTGGTGGCAGCAGCACATTTTTGCTCTGGGAAGCGCCACACAAGCAGCCCTACAGACAGACACCTCCCTCCCGCCAGCCTGCCCGCTCCGGGGTCCCAGCCGGGGCCGGGGTGCCGAAGGCGGCGGCACACCCCCCGCGGGGGAAGCAGGCAGGATGGACCGGGGCAGCGGGGGCACGGGGGGGCATGGGGCACCTGCCACAGAGAGCCAGGACCCCGCCGCTGCGGGTGTGAAGCCACAGCTGGGACCTGTAAGGCTGCCATTTGAGAATTAACTGCACGCACTCTCCTGCTCGAGAGCCTCCTGTGGCTCTGGAATTAAATGTTAACACTAAGGTAGTAAAAAGTGAAGACAAACCCCTCCCCACATTCCTAACGTGCGGGAAGAAGTACAGCCTGAAGTACTGCCCAAAATGGAAAAATTAATCAATGGTAAAGCTAATGTTACATGCCATTAATTTTAAAGCATTAGCTATATCCTAGACTCTCTAGAACAAGCTTCAAATATTTTTTTTTTTTTAAAGCCACAACAATGCCAGTTTCCAAAATCAAGTAAAATATTTTCCTGCTTAATTGACATTATTCCTATTCGTATTTAGCTTAAACAATTGCAGTAGAATGCACTACCCTTAGTCTTTGAAGTAAACGAAGTGTTGCAAAAGAAGTGAACAGCTACTCCTCTAAAGTGAAGGTGGGGGGGAAGAGTAATATGGGGAAAGGAATTCTGAATTTTCACACTTAGAAGAAAACAAAACCACAAACTATTGAAAAAAGAAACCAAAAAACCCAACCAAAGGAAAAAAGAAGCCCACAGGTATTAAGCTGCTGGCAAAGAGAATTCCTACCATGGAGGCTGTTACTTCCAAGTCCAATACTCCCAGATTTTTAAATTTTTTTTTTTAAAGGAAATAAACCATTGCATACACGCGCAGCCACATACCCACACCTCTGTACTCTTCCCATGCAAACACAAATCGCATTCATTAGCTAGTGAGTGCAGGTGCTGGGAGGAGCCATCAGGGCAGGAAGAATTACACAGAGTGCCTCACTCGCGTCCGTGATTAATTACTATTGAGATGTGGGAAGAATAAACTAGACGGCTGACAGAAATGACTAACACATCGCTACAACAAATCGATTGAAAGCTAGCGCGCATATTTATGGGGCAGTGCTCACTGACAAACTCTGCACGACCCCCAGGATTTCCAGCACCGCACTAACTCTACTCAGACCTGTAACTGCTCTGCGATGCTAGTATTTGGCAGCCATCTGCTGCTTCTACCTGTTTAAGAAAGCAAAGGAATATAAGTTATTTAGTTGCTGTTAATTTGTCAGTATATATAAAAATTACACCTCCACAGTGACATCATTCTGAGTTAACCCTGGACTACCAAATACTGCACCGAGAACTTCTCAGCCTTCGTTCCTAAGTGCAGTCTGTAGAATAGAAATATCTGGTATTTGGTATCTGGAATATTTGGTAACTTCATATGATTTTTCTAATTAGTAAGTACCGTCTACACAAAAAAGCACTGCCATCCAAGCACTGTCATTAAGTAGGTTTCATCCACATACTGGGGTAGACAAACACGATTATGTTCCTTACTTGGAGCAGCTGCTGCATCCACCCAATGCAGGTGAAGGATGCACTTTTTTTGCTGCACCCATGCCCCTTGCCTGCAGCTTGGCTGCCGTTCCAAGAGCACCTGGATATACACACCTTTCAGGGACAGCATTTGCTCAGCAAACTGCAACCACATCCACAGCTAGAGATCAGAAACAGTCCTGGCAAGAGGACTCACAAGGGCAGAAGAAATTGGCAAACACTGAATTTCTGTAAGATTTGATTATCATGGAAGCTACAGCCAGGTCCGTTAGCGAGTAAGGTGCAGCACGCTGGATCTCTCTCTTCCGCACCGGAGAATGCCAGGACCACGACAGGGAGGGAATGAAGTCCAGCACATTGTACCTCTAGAAGTGGGTCAGCACATGACTGCCAGTGCAGCCCAAACCGCTCCGTACCCTACACTGTGAGCCTGGGAGGAGACTCTTCTAGAGCTGCCAGTTAAGCAATTTCATCAATTCACTTAAATTTAGTTTGAAGAAAAATTTTTAAATACAAAACTGACAAAGAAGTCTACATAGTATGTAAATTCTCATTATGCCAGCACACAGTGGGGTGTTGGATTTTTTAAATCAGAAACTTCATGCATTAATCTATTTTTACATAAAGCAGCCAAATGCTTTACCCCTTAACTCCTACTATGCTCACCTACTTCAATTAAAAATAGCTTGTGTGACAAAGTAATCACCAGTTTCTAGCTTGGTTTTCTCTTCCTATTAATTAATTAAGAAACTGGTAACATTTAGCTATTTATAACCAGCAGGATCTCCATTTTAAAAGATGAAAAGCCATGAATTCACATTCAAACACGTAGTGTGCTTGGAGCTGAAAACAGATAAATACCATTAAAGAAATCAACTAGTTGCGCTGCAGCCCCCTCTGTCCCAGCTGCAAACGAGCGCGCCAGCTCCAGTGGCTGGCAGCCCCTCAGTGCTCGTCAGCAGGGAGGGGTCTTCCTCAACTGACACAGAACTGCTTGGACTTGATCTCCTATGACTCGGTGGCTACAGGACATGAAATCTGTATTGGAAACATTTCACACCATTTCACCTCAGTTGCTTTTGAGTGTTCCCATCATTCAGTGGGCCAAGAGATGCACGTTTTCAGAGGCTTGTGCAAGAACAACCTTAGCACTGCAATTAGAAAATCCGAAGACGTTCTTTTACCCATTTCAATCCTTGATAAAACGTCCTGGTTTAACAAACTGAACAAGGCTAACAAATACATTCCAGAGTTCTTGCTGGAGCACAACTACTGCACTTTGGAAATGTCAAGCGATTATCAAATTACCGGAATTTAAGACCAATGCATTCTTGCATTCTATAAAGTATCTGGATGTATTTGGATACTGTTACATACTTTTATATATAAAGTACAGTGGATGTATTTCTCCCAGCTTCAATCGCTATAAAACCCTTGGAGTTTTTTTAAACATCTCAAACCTCGGAAGTGCAGGACTACATGCTTAAAAGTTAAAACTCTTCTAGCACATGACAGCAAAAAAAAGTAGACTTGACTTGTTTTAAAAGTGGCAGAGAAAGTCTTAAGGAAATCCTCCCATTATTAATGTTAAAAGAAAAAAACCTGTCATAAAATGGAATAGAGACAACTTGATGTAGTAAATCAAAAGTGCCAAGGAGGCAGAACTCCCACATGTTAATAATAGAGCAGAATACATATTCAATGCTCATTTCTATGGTAACTACTACTGTGGTGAGTAGCCATTTGAGAAATTCCTTCAACATGCAGAAAATAAAGACGCAAACTTAACTACTGGAAAGATCTGATGTATTAACATGTACAGGTTATTAATTTTGTTAATTTTTACTGTCTAACAAGCATAAAACTGACTATATTGGATAGGCACACTGCTTTATTACTGCACTATGGACTCCTGCATAAGCATTTCTTTGTATCTATTAAAAGTGTATTTCATTTGCCCTTTTTTTTGCCCAGTCAGAATGATGACGTCATCCTGCCTTTTCTTCTCTGGTTTGTTTGTTGGCGGGTTTTTTTAATTAACTTTTACTTTGGTTACGTTGAGTGTTGTAAGTCAGTTTTCAATATCTTGTTAGGCCTTTCACAACCAGCTCAGCTCACTGCACAGGTGCGTGAGGGGACCCTTTGGTGACGAGCTGCTGGACGGTTCCATTTGTGGATCCGGGTAACGGGTGATTTCCACTTGTAACACTCTCGATCCTGTCTGTATAGGACTCCCTCCAGGGCTTTCTGCACTATACTATCAATTTTAATTTATATCTCTTGCCAATATTATCACTTGTATTTAACATCTTCATTCAAAACAGCTATCAAAATGCTGTTGCTTCAAAAAAGGAGAAGTTCACCTGTATCATCCAGGCAAACAATACGCACAAGACAGAGGCCAGAAATGTACTTTACTAGTGAAAACCCACCTTGTCTCAAGAGCAGCTTGACTAACTCCACCACTGAGCCATGCCACTGCAACACCACCGCCACTCCTGCTAAATTCAACCCCGTTTACAGGCAGAGACAGCTCGAGATTAAATACCCAAACCAAGTATTTATGAACAAACACACCATGAGGAGTTAATCGAGACGTGAAACACCGCGATGATGCAGCAGTGGTATCCTGCACAGAGGAGATCCTAACTTGTGGGGGCTGACTGAAGGACTGTCTGGACCGCGTGCAAGAAAAGGCCAGCAGCCTCCAGCTGTACCTGTTTATGAGGACCCCTGAGTATATGTGCCTTGGCGCCTTCACAAGCCGTCCTCATTGCTTCCAGCGATGGTGTTCCCAACAGGTCTGTGATCAAATCCAGCTGTAGGTACAGAACATAGACATTTGGGGTCTCAGACATATATTAATGTATTTCACTGTGATAGCAGATTCTTAAGCTAATGTAAATTACATTTAAGGTATGAGTCAGTTCAATACCACTATTTTATGGTTAGTAAATTACAAATATTAATGCATATGTTTAGTAGACAGCAAATACAAACACTTGTAATTTCACCAAAAATGCCCTAGCAAAAGCTGGGAGCTTTTTTGGCTTACAGGTTTAGCAAAATATTTTATTGCAATTTAAAAGTCAATTTTGCATCATGAAGAAAATTTTTAAGTACTGTTAATGGTGTGTTACTCATTCTAAAACCTAAATATTCTCAACTGAATGTCAGCAGTGCATAACAATATACCACACAAAATTACCCACAAAAAAACAGGTCAACTACTTTGCACAAAATATTTTGCCATCAACAGTAATAAAACTATAGAAAAAGGGAAAAAACCCAAACGCCTCAGAACTACAGTACAAACATAACATATAAAAAACTCCAATATGTGAGAAAAATAATTAAAAATAAAAATATGTCCAGAAGGAGAGAAAGGAAAAGGAGTGGTGCTGGTTATAAGGAAAACAAAAGCTACCTAAAAAAGAGCAAAGATGATGCCACATTTAAAACTGGTCTCAACTTTAATGAGATTTCATTCACCTTTTTCATTTTGGAAAGTGACTGACAAGCTTTCAACTTATTTCTACAAAAGTGTGTACATATACTCCTTCAGTGAATAAAACCAACCCAAAAAAAACCCAAACCCTGTATAAGTCAAGCAAAATAAATAAATTTTAAAACAGTCTTGTCAGTAGTGAGGCCAGCACCCTGGTTCCAAATGTTCCCTCGGGAGCGCCATCCACCCACGCTAGCGAGCGACTGCAGAGCTCTCCTCTGAGAGGAAACCCGTTATCATCATTACACAGGCCTTGTACGCCTGACCATCACCCACTGGCTGTTGGTGTATCACTGTGAAATGCGAGTGCTGTTTGTGGGCCAAACTGCCTCACTCCTTCGCTGGTGCTGCTTCACCTCTCCCCCACTCCCCGGCAGTAGCACGAGGCTGCCCGGTGCCTCCAGGTACACGCAACGGCCTGGCCAGGCACCGGGCACGTGTCCTCCCACAGCCTTGGCACACGTGGCCAGGGCTAGTGTAACTTCAGAGGAGTCACAGCAAAGCACCTACGTTTGTAAGGAGATGGAAAACTAGGCAGGAAAAAAAAATAATCCTAAACCTCGGGATTTTTGTATGTGGAAAATATCTAATTGAGAAATAGACACATGGTGCTGATATAATAAAAGATTGATGTATTTACAAAATAGAAAAAGTGATCTAATAAATTATACCAGTGTATCAGGGCACGTAGACTGCATAAACACTTACGTTTTTCAGCCAACTACTCCTGAAGCACACAGCAATGGTATGCTAATATACGTTTATATCTACATATACATAGATATGGATATAAATGCACACACTTTATTCTAATGGATACAAGAAAAAACACTGAAAACATTTTTTGTAATGATGCCCTGAAAGTTCACGATTAACATTTCTCAAGATACAAACGCTCTTTTCTTAGCCTGTATGTTTCCAATACATTCACAGGAGCATTTCCTTGAGAGGTCCGATTTCATTTACCTCGATGCATCTCTGGGCATCTAGAGACTGCCTCGCTCTGCCGACCCCCTCCTGCTGCTGCGCACACATTGCTCCAGCAAACCTTGCTCAAGTCAGAAACACAAAAACGGTACCCAGCACCAAGCAGCCCTTGGTGCACCGACGTGTGAAGCAGGCAAGGCTCCCTCCCTGCGCACACGCGTGCCGGTGTGTCAAAGCCTGGTGCACCACGGGCCAGAAACGCACCTTCACGTGCCACAGCTCGGTGTGCTGCAGCTGCTGGGACACGGCTGCGCTAGGCTGGCGCTGTCTGCCCACGTCTCCTGTCTTCCTGACACTCCGATCCCTCCCAATGGGCTCTGCTTACTGCCTCAGGCACGTGACCAGTTATCTTGAAGGAGGATTAAATAATAATCAGCAAAATCAGACTAGAGGAACTGGCTAACCTCGGAAGGTGGTTAAAACTCAGCACTCTATAACCTGCCTTTTACAAAACTGTGTGCAGACTGGTCTAAGCAGAGAAAGGCATTTGCTCCCACAGATGGTCGGAAAGTCAGAGATCACCCTTCCTGCACCACTAAGAGATAAAATCAGACACAATCAATGTTTCTGGACATACAGCAAAAACCAACTTGGTATCTGCACCTGTAAAAATGCATCTTTAAAGAAAAATAGAAATACTGTATCACACAAAAATGCTAACTATTCTAAATAGTATCAGTAAAAGGCAAAAATAGGAGCTGTTAGGAAATACTGTATTTGAAAGTGTTTCTGATTATCTAGGTCTCAGCATAGATTATCTCATTTCTTACTTTTATAAGAAATCCCATAAAAGCCTTACCAAAAGTTAGCTATTGTAACTTGAGTAAGCAACTCAGGTATATTCAACACTTTCAACATGATACTATCCGAAGTTTAGAATACCAAAGTCACCAGTTCCAGTCTGGTTTGTAACGTAAAGCTTTGTACACTTTCTTCATCACAGATTTGAGTTAAAAATTCCAGTACAGTCCATTGTAAAATGGTCTCTTCCCTCCCTGTTTTTTCTACCAGGAAAACTTGAGCCTGACAACGGCTATCTTGACATCAGTTTTTGCTGTCCTGGTTAATGCCCCTGGGTGCAGAGGATCAGCATTTTTAGAGTACAATCCACACTAAGGGGCACGGCACAGGCTTGAGGAAAGCCCGTAACACTGACCAGCCCTCAGCACTTCTATAGGCTCTATCCACCCTCGAACAGTACTGAGTTTCTGAGAACATAATTGAAATATATGTGGTGATTACTTCTTAAACCATATTGCTATGCAGGGATTATAAAAGATCTAGGAACTCCTATGTAACTTTATAAAACTTTTCAATCAAATAAAGTGAACACCACTCAAACCCCCCACCCCATTATGCTACTTAGAGTTATCTGATGAATGTCTTTGCACTTTAAATTTCAGGAAGGATAGCCAAGGCTATTGAAATGACACATATGTTTAGCTTCAGTGCAGCAAGAGATCAAAGTTTGGAAAACCAGGAGATCTTAAATTAGTTTTGAGACTTCAAGAGAATAGTTGTCAATTTAACTAGCAGTTCTGGTTACATTACTGCTTTTCTCCTCTGCAGTCTCTTCACAAGGGTAAGAGAGGTGTATTTTGGGAGGAGGCCTACTTTTTGTGATGTTCACATCATCAGTGCTGTCTAGAATGACTAGCAAGTCCCTCCTTAGGAACACTACTGCGGTGACATGATAGGTGCCAGCAGACAGGACACAGCATTGAAAAAATACATACACAACACAACATTTTAAATATATGAATACTGAAAACAGCATCCTAATGGGAATGTTTCTCAAACCCATGGTAATGCTACATGCATAAAGTAACAAGAAAAATGGAGTCTGGGATGTCACCTTTACCAAAAGTTTGAAATGTGGTTTTACTTCTTGACAATCAGTGTATGTAACCTCATAATTTCAACACTATGTAGTTTCCAATCTATAGATAATACTAGCAACATTGATGATAAGCATTTTTATGTCAGCACATCTTGTTCCTTCTCTTAGATAGAAGTATAAACGTATCCATCTCTAGTGTCTTGCTGCAGACATTATTTTCTATCTACTGTAAAAACAGCACTTCAAGGTTATTAGAGATAAATGCATATTATATTAGCTTGCTTACTGTTGGAATGGTGATGAAGTATTCTGCTGCACGTCATGTTTTCATACCTAGCCACAGCTATATAGCATAAAAAAATATTCAATACCTTCTTACAGACTTGACCGTTACTAAAATGAAACAGTCTGAGCAATACCACTGCTTGGCAGTTTAAATAGCTCAAGTGGCAATACTGTATCTCCAGTTATGTGTTGATAGAAAACTTACTACTTTCTTGTATTAGTTGTTAAGAAAAGCTTGATCCCAGCTATATCACCTTTACCTTATCTCAGTGAAATGCTACAGCAGGATTTGGTACTGCAGCAGATTACAGGGGATTACAAAAAAATACACATTTCAAAAGCTAATGTTAATAACCACTACTTTTAATACTGTCTGGAAGCAATCATTTCCGTGTTTCAAAGTAGCTTGGTTTCTTGCCTCTGTGTAAACCAAGCAAAACAAAAGCAAGTCTGAGGTTCAAAATGCATCAGCATAACTGATTCCATGAAATTATGCAGTAGAAAAATTTTTAAAGGGAAATTTAATTATACCTGCTGTATGGGACTCTGTGCCTGAAACAATATTCTTCGCCCAAGTAATTCTGCAAAGATACAGCCTACAGACCAGATGTCAATAGCATTGCTGTAGTGACGGCTGCCCATCAGGATTTCTGGAGCTCGATAATACTGAGTGACAACTTCCTGAGTCATGTGACGAGATTCATCTAATTCTTCCACCCTGGCCAATCCAAAATCACAAATCTAAATTGAGAAGGTAAATAAAAAAATTAAAATAACCAAAACACTTAATGCATTTCAAATAGGTAACCTTCTGGTAACGAAGCAGAAAATTCCAAATCAGCATTTAAATAAATCAGATAATCTGCTGTAACTGCAAAAGCAAAGGGAAAGGGGAATAGGAAGAAATTATGCTACTTTATTCCACATCCATTTAAACTTTCTACAATTTTATTTGAAATCACAGTACATTTTTAGTTGGCATTACAATATTTATAACCTAAAAGATTAAAACCTTTGCACTAAAAAAATATAAATAATATATATTGCCAACCTCTGGGTATAGAATATTATATCCCAAATAAAGTTTCACCTGTTCATTATATGCCTCAAAATGTTACAAAAAAAATCTGCCTTTTACTCTATTTGGCTTTGAAAATTTTGAAGTGTCTTGAACCAGAAGGGTTAAGAAAACAGACTAAAACTTGCACAATTAGAATGCTTAGCAAATCAGTGTAAACGAAACTCACAGTTATTTTTTTTTGTATTGGGCATAGCTATACAACGTGCCTGAGCCCTCCAACATTTCATATGCCTGAGAAGTCAATGGAGGAGCCTTGGCCATCCTGTATCGCCCTTACTGTGACTGGCACGCTGAGCACCGCCGCAGTACCTGAGGAAACTGCCCCACACAAGTCAACGACAGAATCACGCCTACCTGGCTTTCATGGATTTGGGGAGAGGTAGGGTGAAAAGGGGAAAGGAAGATGTTTCATTTAAAATTTTTAAAGAACGTGTGGGATTTTTTTCTTTTTAAATGACTTTCAGGAAAGGTGTTCATATTAGATGTTTTTTGTTTAAAAATAACAACTGATTTATAATGAACAGCATACATATATGTACATTTTCAATAAATTTAAGTAGCACCTTAAGAACACAGTTGCTGTTCACAAGTAGGTTCCCTGGTTTAATGTCTCGATGTAAAATGCCAGCAGAATGTAGATATTTCAGACCTGAAATATTAAATGAAATTAAAATAAATACCTTTTTCTGTTTTAAAAGAAGTTTAAGGCTGAGAACATTTTCCTGGAAGGTCTTGCAACTCTCGATCAGCAAAGACTTTGCCATTGGCTCATTTTTTATACAATTCTAACTTCCCGTCTCTAGTATACACTCAGTCACTCAACAAAAGGATAAAACTTTTGTAGTACATAAACTAGACAGAGCAAGTAATTTAAGTAGTCTTTTTTTTCCTGTGTGTGTGTGGGTTTTTGTTTTTGTTTTTAAAATAAAAAAACAAAACCAAAACATCATTTCCCTGGTTATGACATGGATACTCTGCTCATCACAACACTGGAATATTGACATACACCTCTTACTGCTTTGTTTCCCAGTCTGCAGCACTAAAATTCAACTTAACAATTTCCTAGATAACAGCTGCACTTCAGAAATAAACTCAGATTAAACCCAAGCTAACCTGCGTCTTTGTTTTTTTAAATACATTTTTTCAAACTAACACCTCATGTGCCAGCAGCAGATGATGTAAAACAAGGCTAAGAGAATCCAGGCCCAAATTAGTTTGGCCTAGGCCCTTTTCTTAACTTTATTACTGCAAAAATTCAACGCTAGAGCTAATGAACTTAGGACACCTGATCACAGTCATTGGGGATGTTTCTAACACTGGGGTGGTTAGAAAAGAGATAACCTATGCTTCCTGCGGGCTTTTGCTCTCCCTGAAGCTACAAATCTGGTCTTTTTAAGAAAATGAAAGTAATGCAGAAAGCACCTCCGTAAAAAGTACAGTGGAAGAAAGTATGCCAACATGAAGTTGTTTATGCACATGAACTACAGCAGTAGACAAAGCATGGAAAATGGAAAGATGGCTGTAATTCAAGTGGGGTCAGATAGAGCAAGAATCAATAATAGCATTAAACTGGGGAACACTAAGCTCTCAGGTCAAAAGCCGGGCAAATGGAATGAGAATTCAAGTAGCTTTTGAACAAACTTTAACTGACAGTTGTTGCCATTTTGATAGAAATTAGTGTTTGGAGTGTTCCCCCAGTCAAACTAGGTAATCACAGAGGCACAAATGCCTTTTGTCCTTTTGGAGTATAAATCTTTTGTGTAGCACTACAGGTACCTGGAATAGCCCGTACTAATTCTGGATATGATTTACACTTCTTTGCTCTGCTTTCTAAAAATATGATCGACTATTTATTTTCTACCAGATAAAATTGACTTTGCTTTCAGCTTATTCCAGTGATAATACTCAAATAAAGCCAATGGAAAAGCAACTGGACTACCACTGATCAGATGTTCAAAGGACAAGCACAATAATCTCATTTCTTGGATAAAAGCTTCCAAATGGGACTGAAAATAAATAAATAAATCAAGTTTAAAATTAGTATTATGGTACATTGTTTTAGCTAAAAATCAAACTTCAGTGGACTGTTCCATAACAATTTGAACTGGACTGTTCTCCAGAATACCTTAAGTGGGTATAGTCACATACATGTTTATCATTTTGGCTCAGTCAAGGTGTCCTTTCTGGACCTCGATTCAAAAAGCATTGGAGTTCTGTTAAAACACACCCACCCACCTTAAGACTCCCACAGGCCACTGAAAAAGCCTTTGCAGCTGAAGGTAAGTCTTGCCGTCTTTACCCATTACTACCATGGAAGGATTCTTACAATCAGAATAATTAATGCTCGTTATTCATTCATAACATGAAACAAAAAGAACAAGTTTCCACAGGAAACCTATGCAAGATGAGGATGTGTTGAGAATAAACCTTAAGAAACAAACAAAACAAAAAAACCCAAACCAAACCCAACTACTACTACATAACTTTCATTACATTTAAAAGAAGAAAAATTACCTCTTAAAATCTGGTAAAGAAAAACTTTGACATGATCCGAGCTGAGTGGCTGAGGAGAGACGATAATCTTATGGAGGTCACTCTGCATCAATTCAGTGACAACATATCTTCAATTTATTAGTTAAGGCAAAAGCAGAAAGTCCAGCACACAATTTCTTGAAACATTTACTCTAACTCCTAGGAATCTGAGCTCTTACAGGTCAGAGCTATTGAGCAAAAAAGAATAAAGCTTCTTCAGAGGTCAAGTCTCCAGACTCTTACAAGAATGAAAATAAAAAATGGGTTGTGAAAGAAAATAGATTACTCAATAAAGTAGCATATCAATTAAGGTAGTTGTTACAAAATTCCAAAGTCAAATTACGACTCAGAAAACAAAATAAAATTTTAATACAATTAATGGCACCTTGAAACTTTACATTTTTCCTTAAAATCAGTGAGCCACAAGTTACAAACAACTGAAGTAGCATCTTCATAGTAGACATACATCAACATGGTTTAACCAGCAAACTGGCAAGTGCAAGCCCAAGCCCATGGAAGTCTGTCAGCAAAAGGACCTCGCAGGCTGTTACACGGTCAGTTATGCAGACTTTGAAAAATATATCCGCTTCCCTAAATCTAGCCAATACACATTATTTTACCTTCTCACATACAAATACATACAAATCACAGTCATAAAACCTCTTCTGAATTATTACTGGAGAGGGCAAAGAAAAAAAAAAACAAACCAACAAAGCCCAAACTTCTATCTGGAGGGAAAAAAACTAAACCAAAACCAAACAGAAACCACTATTTCACATACTCACAGGCATGAACAGCAATAGTCATACTCACTGGTAATTTACGCAAATACTTGCAGATACTAAGAGATCTATATGCTGTGGCTTATACCGAGGTAAGGTGCGGATTAAGAAGGGTATTGTGTTTATTCAGGAAGCACTAAAAATACAATGTTTTAAAAATGGAGAAATATGGAAGACACAAGCAGCATATCTTAACCCACAAAACCAGCATCATCGTGTCAATTTCCTGAGTATATTGCAGTTACAAAACACATGCAGAAATCATTACGGCAGCCACTTGGGATACTACAGAGCACGCTGCCCTGAGTTGTATGGGGCCGTCAGCGACAGAGAGCTTCCATGAGGGTCAGCGATGAGGAGCCCCTCGAGCTGGAGAGAAGCTGCTGCTGTGGCACTCTGCTTCACTGACACACACCACTGGAAAATTCAGATTCGGTTTTGGAGCTGTGGTTCAGAACAGTTTAAAGCAAAACCACAGCACCTCAACTTCCAAGAAGGACTGAAATTGCAACACTGTGCATTGTCAACTTGTGTACCAAATAAGCCTGATAATTAAGAAGCATTATTGCTTTAAAAGCTACCTTTAGCAGTCATATTTGAAACAAAAATCTCTCTGATACTGTTGTATCTGTGGCTGAAGGTCAAACATAGTAGCCATATGTTAACTGAACTTCTACTTTACGGCAAGGTATCACATGTCTCACTGAGACCCCTGCGCAAGGCATGAAGTATTACAAGCTACACCAAGCCCTGCAACGTTCAAAGCAGTCAAAAACGTGGCAGAGAGGTGGTGCCCACGGCCAAGGTCATGCAAAAGATCAAGGAGAGAGAGACAGAAACAAAACTGCACCTCCCGGGCCCCAATCTAGCATCTCCCTTGGTGTGCCAGGCTCATTCACAGTTCAAGGTAAAGCAGCAGTAGCTCCCAGCCTTCCAGAAACACACAGGGATCAGTGGTACGCGTCGCCGCGGGCCTGGGCCAGATCCTGCACCCGGGAGGACCCGGGGCTGCCGGGCTGGGGGAAGGTACGCGCTTCAGCTCGGCCAGCCTGAGCTCCGGTGGCTTCATGAACTCATTGACCTCATGGTGGTATTTTTAAAAGTGTGCCATCCTAACCTTTCCTCTGAAAGCCAAGCTAACTAGGTCAGCCTCCGGGGCTTTGTTTTGTTGTTAAATCTCACCATTATCCCGTAGGAGCCTATCAGTCGGTTCAGCGCTCTTTATAACCAGCTCTGCTACATATCAAGTCCGAAATATAATAGCAAACCCTGACTTCAGTTAAGATATTTATCTCCTAGTAACACAGCAAGCAAGTCAGCTTCAGCAGAAACTTCTACTTGCTCTTACCATTATCCCCCATTAATTGGCACAGGTCAAGATGCACTTAAAACAATCTAGAGAAAACTTACATTTTCTTTCACCTCTACCTCATCAACGTTCTACTTCCATCTGTTGCTCTGCACACCCTAGCTGGTCAAATCCCTATCAGCCAAACTGTTCAACTGCCAGCAACACTCCACAAAAACTAATTTTATAAATTAAATATTGCCAACTTTTGGACTGAAAATACCCCAAATTAAAATTGCGTTCATAAAGAATTAATAAAGAAAAAAACTTAACCCTGCAGCACCACAATTTCTAGTCCTCCAATTTTTCTTTTCCTTTTGCAAAGGCCATCTTAAATATTTATACCAGCTTTTTAAAATTTGGGGTTTACTTCACAGCTGCAAAAAATTTTTGCATTTTATTTTTAACGTAAAATATTAAAAAAACCCAAAAGCATTACTCTGCACTTTATTATGATAAGATTTTTGTTTTGCTACACCACAAATCCTCCTAAATCTCAATCCTGAGCATAATGTCTCCCAGATGTCTCAACTAGTTGCCATGCCAACTAAAGCAGCTTAAATTAAATGAGGGCCTGAAATGGCACCTGCACCACTCCAGGTCTGCTGCGCATTAAATAAAGCTCTCTTGACAGGGGCTCAGAGGTGCCATTAACTTGAACAGCAGCTATCTGATTATTGTCTCTAGATAATTTAATGAGGGTCTCTAAACAAGAGCAAAAGCAGCACTTGCTTGATGTTCCTGCCTTTTACAAATGTGGCAGCTTCTTAAACAGCTGGTACCCAAGCGGGTCAATGACTTTACTCTGGCCACACTATAAATGTTTAGCAAAAACAGACAACAAAACCCCTATGGGATTTCAATTAATGATTCAAACAGGTACCTGCAGTTTTCTTTTTTAAGTTGAACATTAAAATAAGCTGGCTATGAGGCGGTCACTGGCGCTGTAATATTCAGCTAAGCTGAACATTAGTACCAGATAAAAATTGCTACTGACAGCAGTAATTAGTTAAGTAGCTGTATAAAATTAGAACTACAAATGTACCAATTTGCTTCAGAATAATTACCAAGGCAAATGCATGGCACAAAAGAACTTCACTTACTCTGTTGACTGGGAGACCTGCTGAGTTGGTAAATTTTACAAAGCGACAGACAAATTTTTGAAAGGAATAAAGTACCTTCTGTGATGTGGTATTCTCACGGTGACTTGGATTCTTCTTTTAAGGTCTCCGCATACCCCAAACCTCAATTCTATAGACCATTTTTCTGGGAAGAGGCCAGCATTCTATGAACAAGTTCTGGGGTAGGTGGATTAGCTGGATGCTAAGAATGGAGTGGAGATGTCTATCTGCATGATACTGTAAGAAACATGGGGTTTTTTGAACCAAACCCAAAACAAAACTCTCTTATATATTTCAGGATTTTCTATAAAATGTGGACAAGGGGTTTTCTCCTATTTTAGCATAATTCAGTTATATTTGCTTTTACATTAGGATCATATCAAGGTTAGTTTGTGATACCACCTCTGTTCTCCTCTACCTCTTTGCAGACTTCACAGCATTCTAGCAGAAATATTTCTATAACATCCTCAATACCCAAAATATAAAAGAAAAAAAGACCTGGTCCATGTAAAAATAGTGCAACAATTATTTAAAAAACATGTAATGACTCTAATGCTTATCTAAATCGTTTTTTAAGTTTAAAATGTACTGACTTTTCTGTTACAGGTAAAACTACTGTTACATTTGTCATCAGGTCACCTCTATGCAATGTAGAAATTGCAATCCACGGCATGTGTCAAAGACCACAGACAAGAAACAGCAGAAGCTTTTTGTAGGGACATGGTTTTGGAGTTGGGGGAAAAAATAACAGTTTTTCATACCAGGAAGAAAATACTGAAACTCCACCTGAATCTTACTTCTGTGTAAGGTAAGGGATTCAAAGCTCTTGATGAGTTCCTAATGCAGAGAATAACTGAGCTGCCGTACAATGAGAGAAGCACTTAGGTGAAGCAGCAGCTCCCACCTCTCCACTCCTGCTCAGCTTCAAAACTCATCAGGAGCTGGACTTCCCATCCTGCCACAAAAGCACCATGTCATCATCAGCTCTGAGTTAATGGCATTGCTATTAATCACCTGCAGTTTAGTGGCACCATATTTTGTATTATGCACAATAAAATCACTGATTTTTATGTAAGTAATTTTGTCTCTGCATTTGTAAAACAAAGCTTGAATGCTGTGGAAGCTCTGTTTTGGGAAAGACAAATACGTCTGGCGTGTCACACCTGCAAGACTGCGGATAGGCTTGTGACAAGTTTTCTTAGCTGTACAGTGTGGTTAGCAAGAGTAAGACGTACAGGTAGATTCTCTGGTGCCAGTAAAAATCATGTGTCTGAAATGGACCAGTGAGACGCTCCCCAGAGGTATGGCAGGATGTGCTCTGCAGAATACAAAAATAAACTCCACTGCTTCGGTGTTAGTTTCAAAATTTCACTTGGTTATTTAATTATGTGGTCCTGAAGTTACCTGAATTTGATATTCAAATGGGAAATGTGTTTGTGCTACCAAGCACTTCTTACAGATCACTATCCTGGTATTTTACAGTGCTTATGGACAGATGCAGTAAAATTATCAAATACTTCCATAAGTAGAAAGAAGAACAGTGCAAGGGGGAATGTGGATTAATCAGTAGTAGACTTGTGGATAAATTACTGATTACTATTGATAATTTATTCTACAAATAGCTTTTAAAATAAATTGTTTAAAAAGTGTAACACCAAATGTCAAACAAGCAGTGTGAAGAGTTGCTAGTCAAAGTTAACATTTTAAAACCTTCTCTCGTGTTATTTCAGGTTCTTAAGAAATCAAGTCATAATCCTTAAGTTAGGAATGAAGATCATTTATTTAGTACCTATAAAAGGTTTAAAATTAAAAAGACAAAGGGGAAAATTTCATTCTGTTCTTATTGAATCATTGACAGCTTGGCAATACTGCCAGCAGACTCTACTTGAAAGAATACTGCTAACAATATATGATATTCAACTTCAAAACCTCCCTGGTATTTTCCCATGTCTTCTCAATAGAAATAATTTCATACCAATGCATACGAAGGAAAATATTTTCAGTTCTAGGCAATATTATCCAACGAGGTTTTGCAAATGCTGGAATAAAGGTATTACAACTTTACTGCTGAATAAAGCAAAATTTTAACCCAAGGCAAAAGAGCCTCGTGTTACAGAGACTAGAGCTACTATGGCACACAGCTCATTCACGCAGAGATCTAGGGCTCCCTCACACAGTTGACTGGTTTGACAATAACACCACCATGCTTTCATTACCTGTAGAAAGTCCATCAACCCACTCTGTTCTTATAAATGCCTAGCAAGAATCGAAGTCACAATTCCGCCTGACCCAATAACATAAACTGCTGTGTTACCAGCTGCAACCGTAGCTTGCAAGCCATAGCCTTCTATGGAGTGTACTAATCCTCTTAATCCTTGGGGTCCCTGTTCCAATTTGTTTGTGTGTTGGCCCAGAGGAACTAGTCGTGATGACATTTCGGAAGGGCACTTAAACAAGGAAACCCTTTCTAAGGATACTGTGAAAGAACAGGAAGCCTGAGCATACACTGCTCGGTCCCCCACCAGTGTTGTCACTGTCCCTTTTCTGGCTGGAGGAACCAAATCTTACCTCGTCCCTATCTACCCTCCTCCACCCTACATATACGAGAGATTCACTCCATAATCTGTCCAAAACCCAGTTCTTTCACCTCTTAATAAGATCAATGGGAGGGAACTGCTGCACACCTTTGCTTTTACTAGTATTAAAATCTTTCTCAATCAGTATAACAAGACTGACAAACCCGATGTCTTTTCAGCTGCTTCTAATATTTACTTTAATGGAAAAGGTGTTCAGAAAGTTACTATAGAAACTTAGGATAGTTCTTAAAAGAGAATGCCTGTGTATCTCCAGTTGCAGAATTCAGTATTGCAATCAGTTGCAGAAGACTCTGTAATTGGAAAAAAAAGAGCTATAAATCCAAGAATTGTTTAGGTTGGAAAAGACCCTTAAGATCAGAGACCAGCCATAAACCTAACACTGCCAAATCAGTCCAAACAAGAATTAACAGATATGTTAATTGTAATGAAAAGCTTTTTAGATGCTCTAGAAAAACCTGATTTGCTCTTTATCTTTACAATCGATGTGCTTTAAAGCTAGGTCAGTCCACCTAGGGAAACAGGCATACTGCAGAACCAAAACATCATCCAAGCTTGTGTATCAGGGACAATACTTCTGTCCCACCAAGTTAAGCTGATGATTGCAGGGATAAGCCTTGAACATCACCTTAATGATTAATATAAAACCCCTAAAATTTACTAACAGTTCTCAAGACAGACACCCAGAATAATATATGCTCCATTATATATTCATTTTTGCACTAGGTGATATTGGCAGAAATACGGATACCCGTATAAAGGTATTAAATGCTCACAAAGATTTTCAATCTACAGCATCATTATACATTCAAATTATATCTCAACCTAACAGTTTGCAAAGAATTTTCATTCTAAAACAAAAATCTCACTAGATTAGAATTCCTTTATTCAACACCAGTTTTGTAAGATATCTTCTAATTTATCATCAACATTTTCAGTCAGTTTTATAATGAGTTCTCTTTACAAAATATACTTTGCAATTCTTGCTAGTACCTATAAGACACTGAACAACTGCAACTAACTCTACCAGTTCATTTGCAACACATCATTCATATAATTTTAGTCATTCTTTCACTATTTTTTTTTTCTTTCCCCCAAAAGGGCACTACAGCTCCTTAGATAGAATAAAGGAAAGCAAGTAGTACCAACTCCACCACTTTACACTTTTATCACTGATCAATATATCTTATTGTAAAAACGGAATGTCACTATGGTATCTTTAGGAACTATACTAGTGTATCAACAAAATAAATTTTTACAGCTACATTTCCCAAATATGGACTATAGTTACCTGATCTTCTTAAAACAAATCTGAAGTAACTTCTCCTTATACTACAGTAAGTAGAAGCGCATGCAATCAAAAATGTGCATATAAATTGAAACACCTATTCATTCATTCTTCTAATGAATTTAAGGGTCATAAATGCACTTCCTGCAATTATTTCAAAATAAAGGAGAAAGAGGACTACACAAAGCAAATAGTCTTTATTACCAATATTAAGAGTCCAGAAATTCAAACAAATTATATTAAAAAAAATCAGCCCTATAAAACATTAGTCAGAATGACTTAAAAATCAGTTAACCATGAAGGAAACTAACATTTCTGGTTTTATATTCAAAACTTGGCAGTAGCTAGGCTCATAAAAATAAGCTTATCCCATTTAAATATTCTTGATCGTACAATTACACGGAAGGAGTAATCCTTAACCTAGATCTGATTTATAACTCATATGACTTGTTATAAAATGAGGGCATTGAACTGGTGCAAATAACCAAAATCCAGTTTTTTAAGACTACTTCCATGCTGTTCGCATGGAAGAAATATCAAAGCAAAATTTAAGAGCTTTATCTAACATTCACATGAAAAAGCCCTAGTATAGTACAGCAATATTTTCAACCAATGAATTTGTTTATCAATCAGTAAATTGTGCTGTACTTTGGTTAAAATCACTAAGTTTAAAATACACCTACTTTCTTCACCAATCAATCTGAGTCATTATAAATAGATCAAGCCATACTTCACAACGTTCAGTTTATCTAAAAATAAGGAATGACAATTTTCTACCCATTGATTGTCTTGTAAAGTGGGTCATACAGAAAAGCAGCCAAGACCCACTAGTAATTAAAAAACAACCTTCCCACGTCTAACCATAAGAGTAAGCTGGTGCACTCCAACCTCAAGCAGCTCCGCTGGACACTGACACAGTGTAATAAAGCTACTCGTAAGACCCGCAGCACACATGATGTGGACATCTGTGGGACAATGCAGTGATTTTTGTAGAACTTAACTATTACTGTGCATTCAGGTAACAGAAAAAAGCACTTCGGTCCCAATTATGATTATATAAAAACTATATAATTTTAGAAAATAAACCCAAATCCTCAATCAGAACACTGTATATATGCTCATGAATGTACATGCATGCATTTTCAGATGAAAACTGATTGGCAGGTGTCTTACATAAGCTTATAACAGACATTTCATTATGCCATGCCTGATTTCCAAGGAGATTTTGGTAACAATTTTGGGTTTGGGAGGAAATTTTTATTTGCACAACTGGGTTGTGAATTATAAACTTGAAAAGACTGCAATCAAAGCTGTGAAAGGAGCAGCAGTACAGTGAGATGACACATAACTGAATATGCTCTGATTTGAGTGTTCGCTTTCAACAATTCAGCACTGAGTTTAATTTTCAGTGTTTGCTTTTGGAGTTTTCCACAGAAAACACGGAAGTCTATTAGGTGACCTCAGCTGTATCACAGATCCCTGTACTGAAACACTGATTTGATAATGGAAATGTCGATGTGTTAGGATATTTGATTATCTGCTTTCTAAAATATCACTTTTACCGAAGTCTACAAAGGATATTTTGTTACTAACAGCATGTTGTAAAAATATCTGAAAAGTTCATAAAACTCTGTAAATAATTTTAAAATTGTTATGGGCAAGAGTCTGGTGAAAAGCTTTCTTCCTACACACATAAAAGATAAAATAGAAACAAATAATCTCATTCAGTGCTGATTATCAAGTTCACTTTTCATTAGCTAAAAACTTCTCAAAAATTGGATCTTAGCATGTTAAATTTTTAAAATAGCATAAAGAAGAGAACAGAGTGGGATTAATCTAGGCAGACAATCTTTATTATGAATCCCAGTCTGTAGCTAGTGAAGTCTCTGCAGAAAACAGAACTACCCTTATTTAAAATATTTTTTTGTTCTAAATTTTACAATATTTCTAGATACCTTCTGTACCATGAAAACCTGTACTCAACTCACTGCAGTAATTTATAGCAATTTAGAGCAAGTACTAAAACAACCTGCTCTGAGTCACAGAACTTCTCTTCCAACTAGTCAATAAGAGCCTACCCAGCTCAATTTAAAAGTAAGTTTTACTTATTTTTCAGTGTTTAAGAATGCAGAAATTCCCAACCCCCAAAACAGATGATACCCTGAGGTTTGACAAAGAAAAAAAAAGAACAAAACATTAAATTCTCCCATCAAGTTATGTACTAAAATTCAATTTAATAATAGTTACCCACAGACAGCATGTACCTTTGCACCAGTGGCACATAAAACAGCACATGTATCTGTGAAATCTGTTTTCATGATCAAGATAGAGGCTGAACAAGGAAAGCCACAACCCAACTAGTCTGCCGAAACACCTCTGAAGTCATGCTTTCAAAGTATGTGACAGTAGCACTCTCTGAAAACACCAGTATGTATTTTATGGCACTAATAACAGAGAGGAAGTTAATTATTTGATACAGTTTTCAAAAAAATATTTTAGGTGAATCACTTATCTGTTGGTAAACACCGCAATGCCCTGCATTTACTGGATCTTACATACTCAGAGCTTCATGTTCAATCCTGAACTATTCCACCTCCAACGTTCACATTAACTAAGAGTTCTTCATAGTACAGATTCACTTCTTTAAATAAAACTGTGCAGATACAGACTCAAAGTTTTTGTAGCTCTATTTTATAGACTCCACCAACTACTTGCAGTTTCTAAGCTAATGAAAATTACACCTACCTCAATTAGGATGCTCTATTTTACATTTAGGATACATTTCTTCAAAATAGTCAATGTGTGGAGGCTGGAGTATGTCGAGGGCAGAGAGTACCTAGGAAACACCATACAAGATCAAGACCTATCCCAAACAAAATGAAAGCCCTTTCAAAGAGACAGTCAGACTGCATCTTTCTTACAGAGCTTAGCTTTATTCTATCCCACACAGACAGACCAATATTCTATGTCACTAGATATGTGAATTTAATAGCCAGGAAAGATATTCTGTACATTCAGGGTCTCTTTTTTTGTTGTTGTTGTTGTTAATGCAAGAAACTTTTTCCAGCTGTTCAATACTAGCATAAAAACATAAATTTATCTACCCATTAAAAACTGGTTTATTTCAAATATATATATAACCATAAAATACTTGGAAGAAGTAATTCTAGCAAAGAAATGCAAAAGCAAAAGATATTACACTTTGTTCTGCCTTTCATTTTTAAGAGTTTTGTGATACACTGCTTCCACGTGGGAATTACAAAACTCAAAGTTGTTCACATTCTGAATCAGAAGCTCAGCTCTCTGTGCAAAGAAAATAGATAGAAAAGCAGCAGCACAGAACTTACATCCTCTCATAGGAAAAAATACTACCTTGGTGTCGTCTTTTAGATCCTGTCCTAGGAATATCCATGACATTTAGATGAGGTACACAAACTTCAGTGGTTATCAGACTCAACTTCTGACTGCTTACAGAGATGCTTTTATTTAATTTTATAGTCCTCAGTAAAATCTCCATAACGAAGACACTGGTGAGGAGCAGTTTAAGGTACCAGTTCAAAAGAAATCTTGCCCCAGAATCCATTTCCCAAGGACCGGTGATCATAGTGGGGTGGGGACTCTGCAGTCTGGTACATGCTTGCAAGGTAGTCCCCTCTTTTGCTCCCCAGTGACAACACCACTTATCTGAATCCAGTGCTTACCCACAAATAAAAATCTTCCTTGGAATACGATACCCTCAGATAAAAAAATGTAAACTTTAAAACAGGAGGAAAAGCAATGAAATAAGGTTCTGAAACAGATACCCACTTCCTGATCCCATTCCACTAGGAGAGGATAGTACTCCCAACATGCCCGTTACTGCTCATCAATGGGAGGAGGTTACCATATCCACAGTTGCACTTGCGGAACAGTTTCTGTAAGTACTTCTTGATTCACTTCAGACACAGCCATATGGGTCAATTTAAACAATTTCTAAATGTTTTAACTTAACCTAGGTGATTTTACCTAACCCAGACCTGGGACTGCTTGTATGACCCCTCTGCTAGAAGAGGTAAGACAGCTACAAACTCCAACAAAAAGGAGAGGAAGATGGAGTAAGAAACAGCTTGCAAGCGAAAGCATCTCCAGCTGGCATAGCTTTGTGCAGACTGACATTTATCTAAAGCCTAAAACAGGATTAGGTGGAAGTGTATTGCCTGGCTATTTGCAAACATTTTGGAAGGGAAATTATGAATATCCTTAGATTCTCGGTAATTTCATTTTTTATAGTGTTCGCAACAGTGATATTTGAGTTTTGAGGAAATCTGATAACCGTAAAATTAGAGAGCTTTTAAAGCATTTTAGATATTCTATAATTTAAAAGAAAAAAATAATTCTGTTATAGATAGCTCCATTTCACAATTAGGCTTCATCAAAGACTTCAAAATTACTTTGAATTTACTTACATTGTCATGCTTAAAAAAACACAACATCTTCAATTCCCGGAAGACCCTTTTACAAGAGACCAAATTTTGGAAGACGTTGGGCATCTTTTTGAGTGCAACTCTCTTTCCATCTCGTGGATCTGTTACTGACCTACAGAATAAAAGATTTAGAACATCACATACTACTGTTAGACAATTTTTCTAAATCAGAAAAAAATATTTTAGAGTTCTTATCATTCTTAACTTAGACGGTGAGTCAAAACAATGCGAAGACATTTCTAGGGAAAAAAGTATCAAGCAAAGGGCATTATGCACTGTACTATAGAGTCTGTATTAAACGCAGTGCGATCATTCTTTGATTCCAGTACAAATACACATACCCAGTCAAGCTTGGTAGCTGTTAAGTGGCTGGACACATGTACAGCAGTGCATATACTGCCTGCCACTGGCATACACTGGAGCTCAAAGGTAGGTCAACACCCTGAGCCGAGGAGCAGATGGGACAATAAACATCTCCTTCACCTCCCCAAAAAGACCTTGTTAAGATTAAAACATTTTCTCAATTACACAGATTTGCTTTTGTCAGGTCTACTGCTTTCTTGTTCCTAACAGGGCAAAAAATGTAATAATCCCATTCTGACAGAACGCTGGCAAGTGTAAGACTGTTACTTGATCTATCACTAAATCACTTTACATCTAGAGAAGCACATGGTATCTAAGTCTCCACAAATGTGAAACAGGCATGATACCTGTCTCTCTCCCATAGAGCTCATGGGATGCAAGTATAGTAGTTCAGAAATTATAAGGTGCTTTGCACATGGCAAGTATTTTAATTTAAAGTAATTGGATTCTGAAAATAGTATTTTATAATGAGAACCATAAAACTAGAGCAAGGAGATTATGGTGCCTCAATTCCCCATCACGGTTTTTAAGGTGAGGGTTCTCAAACCTCACTACAAAACAGGGTTTCTAGATCTTTAGTTGTTAAGAAACGTTCATTTTTTTTCTGCACATTTTTATTGGGATGACCAAAATAACTTTCTTCTCAGTGAAATGCCATAACCACGTAAGACTCTACATCCAGCTATGTACCCTGATGACTACATTTGTCCTTAAAAAGTTGCTGGCTTTTCTAACTGTGGTGTGACTCTCCTACAGACGGCAGGGAAGGCTTCTTCTTTTGTCTCAGGTCCATGGTGTTTTAAGCATCTAAATAAAAAATTAGAATGGGGTAAGCAAATATATGCCTTATCTCCAAGTCCCTCAGAACACAAAACTATTCAATCAATCCAGAAAGTCAGAAGTAACCACTGATACCAGTGGTTGGGAGTCAAAGGAGAACTGCCCCAACACACTCAGCTACAACACTTGTTAACAGCCACTGCTTATCTGTATTTTAAACGAGGGGCAGAGGGGAACCTGGGAAAGTTGATACCAGACTATTTCTATGGTGGGAAACACAGAGCCAAAAAGAATCTGAAAAGGTCTTCCAATTCACAATATGTTTCCTATTGTCTCCAGGACCTTTGCCTCTTGCCTGTAGCCTAAATTGGAAAAAAGGGGAATGAAACTGGAAAAGCTACAGAAAATCCACTGTTAATGCAACTCGGCACTCACCATTGGCCGGACTGAAATACCCTCCCTCACAGTGTACAGTCACTTCATTCACAGATGATGGTTACCTCAATGAGTCGATTTGCAAAACAAGGTACTATTCATCATGAGCAGGCACATTTCAGGCTGGCCCTAGCTTTAGGATTATTGCAGAGGCAGATTCTGAATGACACACAGCAGGGCCAGTAACAGGCAGTGGCTCACAAATTCATATAAATTTGATCCCAGCATGAGCTGAGAGCTCCCACTGCTTGCAAGGTCAAGCACCACTGATCAGCTAATTAGTGGTATTCTTCTCTCTTTATGAGACAGCATTTCTGGCCCCCACCAAATTTTTACTTTAAAGGGGAAAAGGAGGAAAAAAAAAAAAAAAAAAGAAAAAAAGGCAACCCACCAAACCTGTAACCTTCAAAAGGGAACTTAAAAGCTGCTGGTTTCTGGGAATTTGACATATATATTCTTGTAACGGAAACAAAGTTGTAAAATTTTATTCATAAAAATCCTCACCGATTACACTGCAGATGCTACTGAGTTACTCATTTTTCCCTTTGGAGTTTGGACACTATTGCTGACAACTGCACACACACAACTGCTATTAGGAGCATATTCACAGCTACGGCAGAAATTCCGCTAGTGGATGGCAATGATGATACACTAAAGTATCCTACAGGTGCAAGACCTGAGACCTTTGACAACATGAAATTTCCTCACAAATGACTTAATATCCAGGCAGACCGCAAGCAGCTTTCTTCAGCTATGTTACGTTCAACCGTAGTTAAAACAAGAGTTAAATAGCTATCTTGGCTATGAAAAATGTTTGACTTAAAACCTTCAAAATTTATTTTATGCTATACTGTAGCATATTTAGAACACTACAATTGTTTCTGAATAAGGTGAAGAAAATTAAATATGTGGCTTTGTTTCATTATTTTTCCTTTGAAACGTATCTAAAAGCCATAACTACAACAAAAGAACTGTCTTTAAATAGACACAATTGCTATTTTACACTGTAAATAAATTAATTCTCTAAAACTGTTTCATTTTGTTTGAAGACAATAAAACAGTGCTTAAGATCCAGGCAGTTTGAGAGAGTTCACATCTACTTGTACCATTTCTATTATCTATAAAAAATCAGTGCAGTAAACATATACAACCATGGAGAAAGACAGACTAAAACCTCTTCATTGATCATGTCCAGGGGTTGTACAACACAAAAAGGGCATAAAAACCAATGGTAATTTGTCTGTAGGCTTAGTTCACTGAAGAAATTAAGCTGCAGCTTCACAGATTTAATAGATTGTTTGTTTGCTTTCTACCTCAAATTACAGAAGTTTAATAGAACCTGAAATGGACAGACCTAAACCAACCAGAAGTCACAAACGACAACATTTTTGAAGGCAGACATGTGAACAAGCAATGCACCTTCCATGATTGATAAAAATCTGTCATCTGAAACTTGGGCATGGCCTTGACTGTTTACAGCAAGAGGAAGTCAATTTCCATAAAACTAGTTACAGAGAGTTTGTGGTTTTGTTAAACATGCTTCCTCTTGTTCTGGAGACTGTAAGCTTCACAGGCTTTTTAAGCTCCTAGCTGTATATTTAAGCTGTACCTATAGCCATTCAACTTCTGAATTTGAGTACTACCACAACGGAACGACACCATTCCAATTAGTGATAGAAGAACAACCTGTTTTCTAAATGTTAACAGGCAAATAAATCAACTTATCAGAATCAGCTTTGAAATTTTAGGTATTTTTGACATATTAAAATTCCATAAACAGGTCTGACGTGCAATACAGTTCCCATATCTACGTGAAACATTAGAAATTGGAAAAGTGCTTAACAATATGTAATTAATCAATCAATAAAAGCAGCATTATTAAAAAAAAGATCAAGAATAGTTTGCCTTTGGTTTTGGGCTTAAGTACTAATAAGAACCAAAAGATCGTAACAAAACCTGTTGCAGAAAATTCTACACTGTTGGGTTGACAAAGCACATATTACAGTCCTCTTGGCTCTTCAGGAGGTTTCTTATTAATGTCCTGAAGGCTTTTTGGACAAAATGCATGATGGACTTGAATACATGGAGAGAAAAAGCAGGCCTGCTACAACAAGGCGCACAGCAGCTTTTTAGTCATGTCCAGGTCTCACTGTTACAGCAGCACCAACAAGAAGACACTGAATTTAAGGCAGGTGACAGAGTTGTTTCTGAAATTCTACCTACCAGTAGACAGGATGAAACTGATCTGCTGGAGGAGGAATAAATACCAAAACACGTTTCCACTTGCTTGCTGGTTCGTTTCTAATTGAGCAAGGGGGAATCATGTTTGGTACCTGAGGATTTGGATACTAGTCCTCCCCCATGACAAACATCTCAGAGGTTGCATGTTTTAGCAGCAGCAGCAGCACATCTCTGGCACCTACACTCAAGACCTTTTGGAGTTAACAGCCACCTTTTAATCATATTTCTGTTTAGGAATTTCCTATCTGCCTGTTTTCCAGATCTTTTAAGTATAAATATTATTCCAGCAATTGACAATAAAGATGCTATAATACATATCACTAGATGGACCAATAATACACGTGGTTTCAAATTCTGCATTGTCTTGTTCATGTTTTAAGGTAAAACTCACAAAGTAGCATTTCTTGTTATTAGTCATGCAAAGACCAGTCATGCTTGTAGCTGGTAACAATATAACTCTAATGAATGTGAATGGAAGTGCAGTAATTTCACGCCATGTTGAGTTTGTTCTCTCTTAACTCAGGGTAGCAGCTGCTTTGGTTCAGCACAAACAGTACCAGAGAAAAGAGATAAGTGCTGAAGCCTGTTACAGAGGAATGCTTTTATTTCTTTGTTGCTGAAAGGCTTGCTGGGCTGAGCTCTTCTGGTTCTGCAACACAGGGGTTATCCCATCTGTATTAGCTAATGAATCTCAGGCTGTACAGATAATGAACAGCTCTGAAGGCAGCTTCCGTGATCTCCAGTGGAAGCGACCCTGGTCAAAACGTCTGGCTTAATGACCAGTTACTTGTCAAACTAAACTTCACCAGAATTATTTAAATATTATGCACCGTGCACTTTTAATGCATACAGTACACATCCAATTTTTACAGCAACATATCTATTTGCATTGTCCTATCTAATAAAATGAAATTTTAAGTAACAACTGCTAACATTTTCATCTGATTAGTCTCAAACTATTAAACACTATAACCTATACTCATGTATACCCTTCAGAGAGCTGTATCACCACACAAAACTGACAGAAGACCTCAAAAGGTGTCCTTTTAATTGAATTATAGGTTAAATTTTAATTTAATCCCAATTCTAATAAAATATTAAACTAGAATAATAGGATTTAATTTTAGAATAGCAATGTGAAACATTTTCAGGCAAAGTCTGAAATTCAATACATTAAGTACTCCTCTCACACTGTCCAAAAGTATGGAAATGTCAAAATATAGAATAGCATTAAAGTCACTTGCACTCACTGATTTTCAATTGCACTGCCTCTGTAGCTGTGCCTGTGATGTTTTTTGAAGTAAGCCATAACAATTTTTTAAAGCAAGCAGCCTGAACTCATCACCTAAATCAAATGGCATCTACGTGTTGAAACCACAGCCAAATGCACACATTCTGCTTCTTCCAGTTGCTGGTGAGCTGCGTTACCACCAGCAATGGAGGTGACACAGGTCAAGACTGTGAAAGTAATATAATCAAAGTTAAAAATCTGAATCCAAGACACAAATTCAGAGAAAGTCATCACTGGAGTTCCAACAGGCAAATGAAAAACCAAAAGTCTGAAGTGGAGATAATTGTAAAAAGCTACCTAAAATAGAATTTTTTGATGGATTTGAAACACTCGCTTTCTTCAGCTGTACTGCTACAAAATTATGGTAGTTGCATCAAACTCAAGGATCCAACAGTCAGCTTTTATAAAAACAAGTCCAGGTTGAAAGTAAATTTTAGGATGTGAATGTTAACCGTCTAGTTGAGCAAGTTTATATCTGCTCTGCAGAAAATCACGAGGCAGTTTACATTTGCCTAAATTAAAGTTCTCATAAATCAGTGTTAATTACACATGAACAGTAACACAAATTACAAAACTTTTTTTTTCTTCTTATTGGTATATGCCTTTGTCTAACATCCTTCCCAATTCATAAAGAAAAGAAAAAAAAAAAAAAGGAAAACCTCTTAAAATAAACATTATCTTAGAAAGATTATATGCATATGAGAGTAGTTGCTGAATGCCTAGAAATCTTTTCAAGCACTACCCCCAAAACCATGAAATGGATATCCATCTTTTCCTCTCTGCGTGAAGGCAAGTACCTAAAACTTCCGAGTACTGATTCCCAAGGCTCTTCTGTTGCTGAGCCTCACTCAACCAAACTGACAGCGCTTTGTACCTCGAAATACCACAGCTCTTTAGTTTAGTATCCACAATGACACTTATCTAGGAATACTCAATTCTGTTAAGTCAGAACATAATCAGGCACTGATACCGGTGAACATCAGCATCCTATTAATTCTTACACTTCTCCCATGGATGTAGCTGTCATGCAGCCTCATTAGTGAGTGTGAAAGATTTCATAAAATGGTTGGTCTTCAATCAAATAATACAAAACTCTGATTTATGTTGGTAGTTACCACCGATATATTGACGCTCATTTTTACTAGTCCTGGGACCCGTTTTAAAAAACAAAAAGAGCTAAGTGTATTGCAGAACTGCTGAAGTTCATCACAGCTGTGTAAGCAAGGCCTGGTTTGTCTGCTGTTTTTTCAAATGCTTCCATACAATAAAAATTGGTTTAGATTAACAGTCTTTTCCTAGTGCTCCTGTTGTAGTCTCTGATAAAGGAGTGAGGTAAATGGGGTTGCTGTGGCATATGCATTTAAGGCCAGTTTCTTTTTTCTTTTAAATAACCCACTTCTACAAACAAGTAATGATCACCTGCAATATCCAGCTTGAAGGCAATTCCTCTATTCACTCCCGCATAGCTGCAGCAATTTCACACTGCTCCTCACCTCCCTGACTTAGCTTGTGAGCTTTATACCACTCACTAGCAATTTCACTTCAAGGGGCAGCACAAAACTAACAATCAAAGTTGTGAATATCAGAAATGTCAGGACTGCATTCCAAAGAACAGAAAAAAAGAAAGGGAGGAAGGAAGGAAGGAAGGAAGGAAGGAAGGAAGGAAGGAAAAAAAAAGCCTGTCTGAAAAATTGTTATTTACAGCATCCAATAAAGATGCTGAAAATGTTGCTTTGTGTTTGTGTACAGCACCTACTTTGATACTAGTAAAATAATTATTTATAGCAATATGCTATCAGGTCACATATCCCCAAGAGAAACTAGAAAAGCACGAAAATCTCCTTGGAGCTAATTGAGAGAACAACTAGAAAGGCAGCTTTACTTACTGCTGTTCTCAGAAGAACACATTTCAATTCCCTCCTCTGCTTTGTTAGGATATTACACCCTAGGTGAATCTAGCAGTAAAGTGAACAGCAGGCAGGGAATCTATCCATCACTCAGCACAGAGTCAATGGGGCACTCTTTCAAGCTACTACTGAAGTCTGCAAAGGTTTCACTTATTAAGCATCAACTGTAGCTGGGGATAAAGAGATAAGAGACCAAGGTTTAAACCAAAAATAACTTTGCAAAAAATTATATATAGGTATGGGACAAAAAAAATAAGTTTATATATATAATTTGGAGGGGGGGAGCGGGAATACCAAGGATGATAGTTTAGCTCTAATCGTGCCTTTAAGAATTATGATTCCAGCTGTTACTGCAAGAAAACCCAATCATTTAGTATTCTTTATTATACTGTAGAAATCATGGCAAAAAGCTACTTTTAATACTATTAAACCAAGTCAAATACTTTGCTTTCACACCATTTACAAGTCTTTCGGTACAATTAACTTGTGCTCACACCAGCAGGCTGGTTACTGTTGGAGGAGTGGGCTGCCTGGCTATGTGTTCATTAACACAGCCGGCGTTACCACATCCTCCTCTTGCTTCTGGCCTCTTAACAGCACCCAGTTGTCCCCCCTTACCGCTCACACTTCACCTACACAACAATAGTAGAATATTAAGTTGTAGAAATTATCAAACAATCCATTTTGTAAAATTGGAAAAAAATCATTGGAAGATGCTTGCTCTGTTATCTCACCAGGTTTTTAGTACTTAACAGGAATATAAGAATGGAAACATTAAGATTAATATCCACTTAAACTAATAGGCTGTATGATTCAACCACTTAAAAAATTGTGACCAACTGCAACTATTTGTTGTAGCCATATCACCTACTGGTATGGCTAACAGTAAGATTACTATAGCCAAGATACTGCAGAAGGTTATTTCTCTGTTATCGATTCCTTAATGTACTTGACAACATGCTGTTATTTCGAACCATTTGTTTCCTTTGTAGCAGCAGTTTGGTCAGTTCTCCCTTTTTATAAACACAACAAAAATGATCCCTCGAGTCAAAAAGAAGGAAAAGAAATACAAACATGAAAGTAAAGAGATTAAGACACAGGTAAACAAGACAGTTTCTCTTATTTCAGACTTTGGCTCTTGTTAAAAAAAAGTAATCAAATACACAAATATTTGAATGCTTAGCATGAGACTGAAATATTCCTCTTGAATTATTGCCCATTATTTTCAGACATCAAAATTTTGCAAAATCCTTCATCAAATCCTTGATCAAGTTGGAAGTTAAACTTTCTGTACCTAACCAGAATGTATTACACATGTTCTGGACTAAAGGCTGCAAGCCATCTTGTTTAATTCTGCCATGTCTAGTTCTATATTCACTAATAAATCTAAGCCTGCCTATTGTACACCAACAATTACTACATTTTTTATTTTATCTTTTCTTTAGAAGATCGTCAAGTCTACCGGAATACTTGCACCTTCCTCTACAGCAGTGATTTGGTACTGTGTCACTAATGACCACGGTAACTTTACAAGTAATGTTTTTCACTGGAAAACCAGTACTCTTGTTTCATGCGAACAAACCAGCCTAAAGTAGACACGCTTTCAGGCATACCAGCCCTTGCTCTGCCTGCGTCTCCAAACCACCACAGATACACCAGTACTATCCCAAGCAAAAAGATTTTTAGCTTTTCAACAGACAAGTTAGATAAGGACAGACTTGTCCAAGCCATTTACTGACGCTGTGCTGCTTGTATGTATAATGGCAAGCTGCTGTGAGAAGAGAGGGTCCTGCTCCCACCCACTGCTGGGTCTTGCCCTCCTATCGGCATTGGGGACCACCGAGAGCTGCCCCCAGAGTGAGCCAGCACCGCACAGGATCCGGTGCCGGCAAAGATAGCATCGAACATGCAGCAAGCGGAACAAAGTCACCCCAACACCACATGATCCCTGGACATGACAGAGGGGAAGCTGTGTGCACACAGGGCTGAGGCAAAGCACAAGACGGTGCGATTCTGGGGTAGCAGATCGCAATTACACCGATTAGGTACAGCAGGAAGGCAGGCCCTCGGCCACGCCGGGAGCTTACGGACAGCGCCAGAAGCGGGGACTGAATCGCCTGGACTGCAGCCGAGTGCCCTGTGTACAAGGGCCACTCTTCTATCCATCAGAAAACTTTTTTTTTTTGCTGATTATAAAGAATATAAACATGTCTGTCTTATTATATTTAAGAACTACATAAAAGTTTAAAAAAATACTCTGAAATAAAACATACCATGAAAAAAGATACTTTACAAAAACTGCAGCTTCTATTTACATTGCAGGCTAATCACTCCAGAAATAATACAATTTTAAAGAGTAATAGAACCACAGAAAGGATTAATGATACAATCCAGACCTCTAGTTAAAATGTTTTCAAAGACAATTCTTATCTCAAAGAATCCTTGCAGGCATTTAGCCTTTTCAATTACGCATTATAAGTCTTCAGCAACTCTCTACGATGTTGATGGCAAATTTTCAAGGCGAAGACTATGCCAACAGTAATTTTTTCTCTCTCTGAATCCAGGTCAACACATACACATTGTTCTATAGTTTCAACTGGTAGAAAAAAAAGTTTGTGACTACTCCATGGCAATTATTACGCAGAAACAAAATAATGAAAGAATGTTCTCAGGGGCGGTGTGGGAAACTGCTGAGGGAGTTTGTTCTAGGAGGGAAGGGAGCCTTCCCTTATGTTTATAGAGAATACCTATAAATTTACATCAAGACTTATCAGAAGGGGGGTAGGACAACGACTTACTAGGATTACCTTCCAAGTTTTTCTTAATAGTCACTGATTTTTTTTCCGCAGTTGGTTGACTCTTAATCATGCAGACTTTTTCCAGAGAGACTTACTCTCAGATATGTAACAGGCCTGGTACCACAAGCATTTCAGCTGCTCACCCAAGCATATTTGATATACCACTTTTAAACAAATACGCAGCTCATATTCAAGGGCATGTGATACCCAATATAGCACTTTTTCAGTACATGGTGATCAATCACATCTCAGCATATCTCAAAATATATTTGAGCATGGGATGAAATAAAAAAAATCCTTTAGAAAAGTTCAAAAACCCAAAAGATTCCCAAGATTGAAGTGAGAGGGCAGGGAGAGGGTGTGCAGTTATCAAATCACTTATCTGGGAAATGTTTGATTTGGTACGTAAATTTTACACACAGGTATAAGCCATCACATCCAGTACGTATGTTCTCTGTAGAATTACTGACAGGCAATGAGCCATACCAGAACACAACAAAAAACGATTTACAACATTTAATGGACTATTAGGTAGCAGAGGGGAAAGGTGAGGCAAGAATGCACATAATGTGTGAAATCATTAAAAAAATAAAAACAATGTATGTATGTACATTTAACAATCGATTTCTTATTGAAGAATAAAAAGGAAATTATCCACATATACTGAGTTTGTAAGCAAAGTGAAGTAGCTGCTTTAACAATTTTACTATTACAAACACTCAAAATACAAGTGAGACAGGACAAAGGTGATGTTCTGGATGCCCCAGTGACCTTGCCTAATACACAGAAGTATTTTCTCCTGTAATAGACTGAAGAGTTCGTCTTCCAGACCGGTTCCTGCCCACCAGTGGTTGTGCTCACCAACGCATATAAAACACACTTTAAAGCTTTGTGACAATTCTTAATGGAAGTTAAATTATTCAAATGCTAAATCTTTTTGTCTATCTTTAGTAGCCTAAAAGTCAATTTTCCAATCTAAGACTCGAAGTGTGGCATGCTTAACCTGGCTAATGGTTGTGGCTGGGCTCCCAGATCTGGCTCACCGTGTGGCCGTGCAAACAGCAGTGCTGGCACAACAAAGCAGAAAGCAGGAAAATAAGTAGCTGAGACAAAGGGGAAGACAGACAGACTGCTTTTTTAGTAACAATGACAGCTTTAAGCATGTGTCAAATATGATCTAAGTCAGTCACACTGGCTCTGCCTAGTCAGTAAGGAGAGGGATAGGTGGGATTAATCCCTTTTAGAGTGCACTTCGAAAACACATAAATTGTTTCTCTAGAAATGCCTCACCCTACCAGTTAATTACAGAGAACAGCTTAAAACAAAGCCTCACTTGTAGATAACCGAAGATTGCTGAACTGAGGACCCTAATTTTTTAATTTTACATGAGCCTTTTCTCCTCGTCTGCCAAGTCTGAACTGAGAGTCAGCACTATATGTTACAAACCACATTAAGTCCTGTCTTACTAGCAGAGTGACTTAGGCTTCCCTTGCAGTGAGAAAGGGAGTGGTGGCTAATTGAGTGGTATCATTAGAAGGGAGTTAGGTTTTGTTTTTCTTGGATTTTTCACAACAAGAGAGTTCTAGCATACACATGCAATTAGCATGGTATTATAATGTGTTTTACCCTCTGGCTGTACACACATTGTTTAAGAGATGCAAAAGCTGATACCATCTTGTTTAAAGGAGATATTCATAATCATTTTAGCTGTAATTTTTAAAGGAAAAGCCACACAGGTAAGTTGAGAAGGAGGAAAATATTACAGCAGTGCAGTTTCTAGTCTTCACTTTACTGCAATGACCAGAACTCTCTCTGGAAGGCTCTTAAACTTTCAGCATGATGCCCATCACCACTAAGAAAATATATGAATGGCAATCAACAGACTGGCCAGTCATAGCATTGTCAGTGCTGAAGCAGCAGCAGAAATTAGAGAGGCACATCAGATCTGAGGCTGACTACTCACTGGAGTGAGCAAAGACACTGACAAAAGGTGGACTCATGCAGTGGCCAGAGACCCAAGTGTAGGATTAAATTACATAATTTCTTATTATTCTACCTTCAAGATACATTAAATATCTGCTTATCCTAAGCAGCTAATCAGGGCCCACACAGCAGATACATGTAACACACACAAAAACACTTACAAAGTGCAACCACATATTTTCACCAGCAGTTCATGCACTCAGAAAGTTTCCACAAACTCTGTTTACGATCCTGCTGTAATTCATTGCCCACAAGGAGATCCCAGTAGCTGCAGTACAGAAGATTAACCCCTTTCTAACAGCCTGTAAGAATGTACTCAGTAAAAGTTGGTACTGATAGCAGAATTCTTAGCAGCCAAGCATGGAAAACTAAGAAAAAGGTTTCATTGTTAAAAGACATTATCAAACAGAACAGCTGTTATTTTTTGAGACATTTAAGAAACGGATGTGCTGTTAATGATTTTCAGGTCACTATGGCTCTGCAGCAGCCTCCAGCTGACAATACTTCAAAGATGCTAAAATGAAATATTAACAGTGAGTAAAAAAAATTCTTTGAGAGATATGCTATGATATGAAAGCAAACTGAAAAAGATAGCTGAGGAGCTACTACCGAGCAAAACTTTGATTTCACTTAGATTTAACTTGGAGACATGGACATCTAACACCAGTCAGTGGGAAAGTAATAAGGAACTACACAGGCCATGCAGTGACAGAGCTCAACCGATCTACTGGAGGATGTAACAGCATCACTACCACTGGAAGACATAACAACCACTGCCCTCTCTCAAATGTGTATTTCACACTTACAAAATAACCTCTGCAACATAAGGAAGCAGCTTGCTTTACAGGCTTTTTGGTAATGGTATGCTCTGCCTCTACAACTAAGTAAAAGTAATATACAGAATTAACTGTATGACACAAAACCTTTTTTTCTCAAAAACAGGGATGTAGTAAAGCAGCATACCTAACAGCCACCTCTTTGGGGTTTTTTGCTTGCTTGTTTGTTTGTTTGCTTTTTTGTTGGTTTTTTTTCCTCCACTGAACTTCAGTGGTACTGTAAAGACTCACTGGAAATGGAGCCCAGATTGTGCTAGTCTCAATTAAAATAAATAACAGTATGTATCTTGAAGGGACTGATCTAATTTAAAACAAGTCAGACTAAAAAGCAGAAGAAGAAGCAAAAGTATATGTTTACTCTATAGAGAAGTATTTACTATCAGTTATTCATTTACAGGTCAATGTTCACTGTAATAATTATAATTTGAGAGTCATACCATTTTCAAGTAGTACAGTATGTTACTGGAAGTGTTGAGAATGTCTCAGTTAACTTTCAGCTAATTAAATGAAGATATTAGAAGTTTAAAGAAAAAGAGGGTGAGATGTGCAGCAGTCTTCATAGGTAAACATAAAAAAAGTATGGAAAGAGGAAAAACATTTTGGAAGCTGTTACTTATTCAAGCTACTCAAGCAAAATCTGTGATGCAAACACTTTTCAAAAATCCATTTTCAATTCAATTCCCTTTTCAAGTAAATCAGAGTCCTGAATGTTTTAAGAGATTTCAGTGTTCCTCCTCTTCTCAGCTCACCTCTTACCTGCTCCTTACCTACAGTTAAGCCTGTTCAGTGCCTGGGGAAAATACCTCATTTAAAACTGAAGTGACACATTCTGACTAACACAGGAAGCATGTGCTGTGTTTCAGTATGGATCAAGTAAAACAAAAGCTAGGCAAAGCTCTAGAAAAATTAAAATCATGCTAAGAACACCAACAGACTTAAAGCATCTCGCTGTCAACATAATCTAGTGAGGTCTCTATACTGTGGAAATGCCTGGTTTCTCTCTGAAACCATTATTAATTGGCAACTGAAGGCAGGGTGCTACAGTCCAAACGCAGACTGCTCTCTAGGAGGAAGCAGTATCATGCTGGCTGTTCAATACTTGCAATTCAACTGTTTCTGTTAAGGCTTCAATAACAGCATCTGCTGAGTTTTATATAAATGGCACAGAGATAAAAGAGGTCGTTTATCTGGTTTTTGGGTATTTTTGGCCACTTCACAAGGTAATACAGGTCTGTATGCTAAATCTGTAGTGCTGGTTGGGAGTTCCCAGCACTTTCAGCAGCCCTGGGGGTGGTGAGGGCGGTACCAACAATTTTCCATCCAGATGTCCAGGTTCTTGCTCATTTTGTCACCTACCTAAAGTGCAAAGCATCCCATCAGGTTGCATTAAGACTAAAGAGTAGTACTCTGCCCAGAAGCAACAGACAGTTCATTGACAAACATTCTCCCCTGTTTTACCCATCTTTGGAGGTCAGCTTCAGGAGTTTTGCATCAGTTTCCGTGCTCATTCACGCAAGGGATCACTCGATATTAAATCGATGAGAAGTCCTTTGCAGACTGACATGGACTGATAGAACTTGGGTGAAGGTGTTCACAAACAAAAGTAAAAGCTTCTTACACTTTTAAACATCTGGAACCTACAAAAATATATACCAGCTAAATATTTTCCTAAAATTGAGGCAAGTAAATTAGGTTTTACATCCAGGAATTTGCACTTGAACAATGCTTTGTGTGCATTTGAAAGATACCAAACAGAAAATAAGTTTCCTAAGATTATCAAAAAAGGCAATTTAATTAACTTACTACCAATGTGCATTCTCAGCATTTAATTAAGTTTTCTCAACATACTCCACAGAATACCGTAAGGTAGTAAAAACATACTTAAAGGCACTCCAAAAAACCTGTGCTGTAAGTTACTCCAAATAGCCAAGTCTTTCAAATACATATTCTTGACAGGTGGACTTTTTTAGAGGTAGAGGATTCATTCAGGGAAAGAAAAGACTGAACACAAGCTAAGAGATTTAATGTATAACTTTTGGGTGAGCCTGAAGAAAACACCTAGATTTAACTGTCACTAAAAGGTATTTTATGTGAAAGGGTTAAGCAACTTCTTCTTCATACCACACTTCAAAGGTATGCTTTATTCACATCTTGCTCAGCTGCCAAATGCAGACCTCTCCAGAGCTCCTTTTTCAACCATAGATGTCCTAAAAAGCCTTTTAATGTTGCGTTCTAATCACACCCTCAAGCATGTGCGCCATTATCACTCATTCTTTAAAAATCAGAGCTAAAAGCAAAACTGATTACTGCAAGAAATCTGTCTCCTTGAACAAAAATTGATTCAGAATATCTTACTTAAAAGAAAGGATAGAAAATTAAAGGGATACTGTTATGGTTAATCTCTTTTAAAATGTTTAATTTGCCTTCCTTCATGGAAGCTTAAAACTGAAACTGCTTTCCAAATCAAATTTATTTCCTCATTTACACAAAATTTTCTGGCTATGCTTGAGACCTTTTATTTACTTCTCAACTGCCTATGTGAACCACAGCTAGAGTAAGTTATTACACTATTTTGGACAATTATACGGATATGTTTTTTAATACCATAAAAGCAATTTTTTTTTTCAGTCCATGGCATAGTTCTGTGAGGTCTATGATGTTCATAAATAAATAACATGCCTATTAAACATACAAATCTCCATGTATTTTTGTACTTATTCTTTTAAAATGTATACCACAGTTACATGAACTACTACATTCCTGGCCCAATTCACTGACCTCCATTCCCATTCTCACTAGCCAATGAAGGAAAACCCAAATGAGAAACCTGCTTCTCCATGTCCAACAAGCCTCCAGGCTCTGGCACAGTTCCTAGAATATTTTTGCACCTCTGTAGCAAAGTAGGTTAATAAATTCTCTGGTCATATCCTCTAGATGGATACCTAGTTTCCTGCAATAATTATCCCCAACATCTTAAGTTTCACTATCAGCTTTCCCTTGTACCTCTCATCCTCCCATAGCATCCTCTCCCTGGGGTAGAAGGACAGGGACAAAACAAAACAGGGGAAAAAAAAAAAAAAAGTGACTAAACTTCTTTTTGCCTCATTACCCCAATGAAACTGCACAATAATCCCCGTGAAACAGCACTGCATCCTCATCTCAATTAAAATCTCAGTACTTCATCTTCCAGGTTAACTCTATTGTATTTCAGTCATTCATTTTTTTTTCACCACTATCATGTTTGGCTGTTTGCCAGCATATGAAAAACTCAGAAGAGTATTCAAACAAAGTCTGCAACAAATATTTGAAACACAGTCCTTCACTCCAAAGTAATTACACTCCAGTGTTCTCTGCTACCACCAAGGGAAATAATTGTATCTGCTAGTTAAGTATTAAGCCTCAGGACTTTGATACAGTCGTTGTATTAGGCTCACATTACCTTTTGATTTTAATAAGTACTGCTATTCATGACCCCAAATTGGGTAGTAATGATAAATCTATGAACATTCATCAAGGTTTTTACCTGGAAGAGGCAAATCTTATTTACCAACCTTTCAAGTTTCAACTTATATCCTGCCTGTTCCTTATCACAATATAAATATTTATTACAATAACACAGAATACAGTATCACAACTCAGAATACTTTTTAGTTGCCATTCTCTCTTCCATTCCCTTTACCAGAAATTATTTTAACCAACTGTATTTTTATTTATCTATCTTGCACGGGAATGGGTATTAGAATCATGTAACTTTAAAATATTACTTTAAATTTACATTAGGCTTATAAGGTATTGTAATTCCCAACACTAACATTTAACAATGGCCAAAGTAAACACGAACCAGAGACATCTCACCTCCTCCTCTACTGAATAAACCAAAGTGAAGAGCTGAGAAACAAAACAAACAGCACACCTGACAAAAGTTCTTTTAGTGCGATCTCTTTCAGAGATAATACTGCTTTTTCTCACAACGGCAAGTCAAACTGAAGATAATCCTTTATATATTTTTACAAGAGTGGTACAGACCCCAACTACATTAATGGCAACTTCCCTGCCATTGCATACAAGGCAACCCCAAATCAGCTCCTCTGATGCTTCCTCCGTACATTTTACTCCTGTGTAAAGATTTCTGTGTGACCAATACTGCATAGTCATTCCTTCTTTGAATTACTGCACGAACAGAAGGGACGTATCAAAACACAACTGTGAAATTAATTCATATCCTGTACAATCCAAAAGTCCAGAATATGCTTTAGGGTTATGGGCTGGTTTTAAAATGTGAAAGTAGTGTTTTTTATTTTAGTATATGTTAATGAAGATTTAAGAAAGACCTATAACTTTGCAAAGAAGAAAAAAATCAGGCTTGTATTTATTAACAGAGTTTAAAGAGACATCAGTCTCCCATTACCATGGTCCAGTGAAGTGAATGATCCTCTGTCACATACCATCGTCTCACACTGCTGTAAAAATTTCACCTATTTCCTTGACAGTCTCGATCACATTGGAACCATAACCTCTCCTTTCCATTAGATTCAGAAGGCAACTTCAGAAACATTCAGATATTAGAGTGACAGACTAAAATAGACAGGTAAATAGTACATTTGAATTAACAGCCTGCCGAGAGCAATACAAGATGTTTTAAAATTCCTTCATGTCTGCAATGGGCAGAATGTGTAACCAATGCGATTCCTCATCTTGTTGAAAATTCTGAGAGATCATTTGGCTTACCACTCAAATGCCTGAAATACTGTACAATTTGCAATGTCTATAATGTCTATTTTCAAGTAAAAGAAGTCCTTGTGTGTGTGTGTGTGTGTGTGTGTGTGTATATATCTAACGTATCTGCTTGGTGTTGAGCATTTGGCAGTCAGCACTGTTCTTGTCAACGTTCAAGTCCTTTCACATTCACCTTCTACCTTTGTAACGCTTCCCAAGGCTTACCATCACCCCATTTCTGACTGTGCCCAAGTATACGACCATTACTCAAACAAGTAATCAGGGTTTTCTGCAACGACGGGACAGCATCACTATGCCAGTATTATATCTAATGCTTATCTGAAGCAAAGCATACCTTTTCAGATGATTTGTTACAGCCAGTAAATGAACTTCCAGCTTCAGAACTGAGAATTTTTTCCATTGCAAGTCTATCTGAATGTTTAATAATCGCATAATAATACAGGAACAAAATTAATGATCAATGTAAAAACAGTCATGACTGATTTCTGCTGGTCGCTATTTCTGACTTTATTTTTGTTTCCTTTTCCAGGACAATACCTTCAGATTGAAGTAGAACTGAGTAATAAATTCATTATAATGATCAATAACTGAAACACCAATCAGTAATGCCATCAACCATACCAAACCTTCTGAGACTAAAATATAAGTGTACTTCAGGTATAAAATGAAAGATGTTGCTGCAGCTCTGTTGGCTGATGTGCAGTATATTTTCTATTGCTAAACAGAACACGTCACACATTTCTTTTACTGGCAGTCACAAATAAAGGAGAGATCACTCAGAATGGTCTTGTTCCTTTAATTTCATCCTTTCATAATACTGATTACATTAGCTTTATGTCTTCCTTTGATACATTTGATCAGGGCCTGAAGGTGCGATACGCATACTGGCCACAATTAAAAATCCCTTGTTTAAGTTACAAAAGGTATCATAAGACAGAGTGTCAAAACTCAAAGGTTTATTGAAAGGCCTTGTCCCCTGTTCCTCTCCAAGTGTGGATGCTGGCAGGATGGCAACCCTACACACTGTTGAAAAGTTTAATTTTATATGTAATCTTAGATGACTCTTTAATGTATTACAGGATCTTCAAGGGAAGTGTGTTTCTCCTCCCCCCCCAAAAAAACAACCACCAAAACCCACAAACAACAAACAAAACCCTCAACAACAACCTGAATTATTATAAACCAAACTAATCTACATCCTACACAGCAGCTGTTGTGGTTTCACAACTTTATCCAAAGAAACAAGAAAGTCCAACCTGCAGGGCTCTTGTCTAACCTGTTGGTTTCAAAGCCGTATTTAGTTTTATATGATCTCTGTGAACTGACCTGAAAATCCTAATATATATTTCTCCATTCTGAGTCAGCCAAAAACCTTGTAATAATATAAATCACTACCACGGGTATAATTCCAGTCTTGGGACATTCTAAAGTAAAATACAGACTCCTCGAAGAAAACACAGAATTTCAAAGGGGAATTGAATTAATGTCTCTAAAACACTTTAAACCCAAAGTTTAAACAATAGTTCAGTATGAAAGAAAAATTATTACAGAAGGATTCCCTTTACTGGGTCATATGATAGGTGACAAAATCTTCTTGGGAACAACTGTGGGCGTGATGATATATATACTTCTAATATTCAAATTACCAAACAACTGTCAGTTCTTAATGTTTCAGATGAGCAAACACTAGCACAAAAATGATAAGGTGACATGCCCAAGACAGAGATCAGAGAAAAAGCCACAAGCAGGCCAAGGCTGGTCCCGATTCTGTCAGCATTCACCTATTTTGCTTCAACTGCTTCAGAAAATAATAAACAATCCAAACCTAAAGAACATAAATGCTTTTCTCTTTCAGCAGGGGCAAAAGGAAAGCTGCAATTCAGATGGAGGGCTTGGGTAAGCATGTCAGTGCCCTCTCCTCAAAAGCACAGCAGAAGGCCAAAATCTTGACTTTTCATATATAATCAATGAGCAAATACACTCAGAAAAGCACTTTGATACCTTGAGCTATCTATAATAACTTTTTAAAAAAATGAATAAAAGGTACCTTCCACTTCATAATTAAAAACTGCTTTTACTTAAGCTGTTAGGTAGAACCTTATTCACTTGAACTAAATCCAGTGGCCTGTGGTAAAATTGATAGCAATTAAAAAAAAAATATTTTTGCCTATCACTATTGCTTTATGGCATTCTCTATGAGAATAGTTATGCATAAAGCCTGACAGCTGGTAGGATCTGTGCTAGTTGTTCTTTAGCCATTGACACAGAAGTATTCCGCAGAAGATGCACACTCCCTCCCAAGAAGCAGTATGGATCTATATGCAGAAGATAAACGTCTTGCTCTGTTGGACTATAAATGGCAACTTTTAATGGCTTTAATATTTAAACCTGAAAAGAATTCTAGCAGGTCTTAATTTCATATTCCTTTGTTCCAGTTCATGATCAGAATATTCACTTGTGAAGCAGCACTTGACAGAAGACTAACAATTGAGGACACTGTCACATGAATGCTACTTCAGGCGCAGCGGATGGGCTGCCACAAACGTGGCTGTGAAACTGCATCCTTAGTCAAACGCAGCTTCTACATTAAAACTGAGTCCTTCAAATCAGATATTTACTATACTTGTCAGCAAAGATGAGGCATATAAAAAAATAATCTGAAAACATCGTGGACAGTAACAGTGAATTAATTTGCTCAATCCAAACCAGTGAAAGGAATAAGGGATGAGGAAGAGCAGTTTTGCCTATTTAAATTAACAGCAATTATCATGTGGGAGCTTCTCTCCCCAACAATTTGAATTTAGACATAAAAATAACGTAGACGCTAGTTATTACTCATTCTGTTTATTTCACTTTAAGAACTGGGTATTTATTGGATACAACTCCCCACTGCTTTTGTGTTTGGGGTTTTTTGTTTATTTTTTTTTCTCCCTTACATATGCTGAACTACAAGAAAACATAAACCATTAAACTCCATTGTCCTTTAACCATACATCATGTTAACAAGATCCGTTTCCAGAATGATGACTTAGAGGACATGTGCCCTTAACAAAACTATTGGCAGTTCTTCATTTTCCAAGACGTCACTTTCAGCCTGTGTCTATTCTTGTTTGTTCTGGCTATGTCCTTGCAGTTGAAACAGGAATCATGACTTGAAAAACGCTAATTGAAGGGAAGATTCCTCAATTCCGTTAAAAAAACCCCAAAGAATGGCATCTCAATTTTTCTGGCATTGTTTTGACTGTCTTGATTAATATTTTTTTTAAATGTACACAAAGAGTTAAGAGCTAGTTCGCAGATGCACCTTCCTAAATTGTTAGCCACAGCTCAAGCCAGATGCAGTAACTGTTGAAGTTAAGGCATGCTTGGACCCTAAATATTCTATACAGTCTGCATTTGTAACCTTGTGCAGTAATACATTATGCATATTAATTTTATGAGTATCATGTCTTTCCATGACCTGTTTGATCCGTGTCCCTTCAGTCAGTCAGAACAACAACAAAAAGAATAATTTTTGCTTCATCAACATACCCACAAGCTACAAATCAACATCAAGCAGGTCTCGTTTAGGGGATTTCAAAAGCACTTGGGGAGAACACAGGAGAGTCAGAAAGCACAAGGAGATTCAGAAAATTGTCTTCTTCATTTTAACTAAAAACACTAGCCTAGGAATTGATAAAATGAAGAAAGATGGATTGCAGACTGTGTGGAAATAACTGATATATTCTCTTCCTTCTTCCATAAAGTTTACCCGCAAGATATTCTCCCTCCAAATGAGAGATCTGAATTAAATAAGCCAACAAGAATTTACAGAAACATTCAAAGAAAAGTTATATTGCTATATGAGAACAACTTTTTTAACAATGCTTCTGTTCTGCTTACTGTGTAACCTCGGGGGGAGAAAAAGCTCTTATTTAGGGCTTTCAGATAGTTTGATATCAGTTGCCAAGGCCCTTTAAAAATAGAAGGCAAGAGGAAGCCAAAAAGGTACACTGTTAAAAGACAGAAAGACATACACTTCTGTTCAGAAGTCAGTGTACTGTGGGCTTCCACTCCAGACAGAAGTGCCATACATAAACGAAAAGGGTTCCAAAATGGACTGTGACATAACTTTTCCTGTATTTTCTGTAATAAAACTTAACCTATTAATTAGGAACCAAAACAGTTAAAAGAAAAATAAAATGGTTTTCAGTGAAACAAAATCCACTGACCCAGACCACATGCTAGACTCCCTCCTTCCTCATCTACCACTAGATTGGCTTTCAAGTCTCATTTGCAGAGCTCAAGTGCTAGCACAGATCTTGGCAATTACTTCACATGAAGATAGCTCATTTCTGAAAATTGCTACTACCTCTATGAAATAAGTTTTTCTGTTCATAGAAAAATATTCAATTGCTACAAGGAATTATATTAAATAATAAAATGCATTATCTGAAATTAAAAACCCTATGCACGCTTTCAAGAGAGAAGGGAAACTCAGTAGCTTTTCAGAAAAAGACTAATAATGTAGATCAAAGCCAGAATAACTACTTGACCATCAGTTCAACACCATCCTCAGCTTTATTGCTCCCATTAAGCAAAGGCTCTATTCTGACACTACATTTAGCTTACAAAATTAAGAAAACTATAAGAGCACCGCCTGGTGGTACCAGAATAATGAAGAAAAATATTGCCATGAAACCAGGAATAGGTTTAGGCTTAAAATTTGGAATAGCACCATTACAAAACGACAAAGAAACTAAAACACCAGTGTCTCTGGTGAGCAACTTTTTTTTCACCTATAAATTGTATCTGCATACGAAAGAGAACAAGGGAAAGAAAATCCTTCCCTAGAGTTCAAAGATTCCTACATTTCCCAGTATATTTTACTTTTCCACAAAATTTCCTGCAAGAGGTCTTGAACAGAAAGCTCTGAATTTACTGTTTTCAAATTACACATAAATACCATCATACCACGTTCTAAGAAAATTAAAGAAATAACAGAAGAAAATTTACCTATGTACATATTCTATAAAATTATTCTTCTATATTCTGGTGTTATACTCAACATCATAAAGAGCAGAAATATTCTACTCACACACATATGCTTCCAAGCTTTTATAGAAAAACAGCACATCAGGAAATTAAAGAATGTACTAGTAGGACACACTGATTCCGTTACAGTCCTCATGATTAAAGCTCAAATTCTTACTAAGCACTTTTAAACTCTGTATATGGCCACGTTCCAAAGTCAGCCATAGCCACGGAAGTTATTTAATATCAAGGCTGACATAAGTCTACCTTCCTTTATCCATCACTCTCACATAACAAAAGAAGACACAACCTTAAATACTAAATAAAGTCCAGATCGCTCTGGTGTTTTGGTGTATTGAATAGCAATGCATTTTGGTAAAAGGCTGTATTCACTAATGCAGTTTGTCTGGTCTCCTGTTCCCTCTGCTGTGAAGTTGTATGCACTTGTGCACTCCAAGGCTGTACTGCTACCACACTGTATGCACTCACACATTACACACCTGAGTTCAGTTGAATACAACTGAAATTTTTTTCCATGATTACTGAAACTCCCAGTAGACATTCTGTAGCAAAATTATGGAACTCTGAAACCTAGAAAAATGCGTTGACAATTTCACTGATCAAGGCTCTTTCTGTACTATAACAAGATATAGTAAAATATAACTAAGGATTGCCAAATGTTTCTGTAGAGCAGATGACTTTGCTCTTTTCTAGGTTACTCCTACAATGCACTACGGATGGAGCTCTAGTGATTTCCACAGGCAAACAGTATTTATTTTCTACAATTTAGCCCTTGTATGGAAACTCTATTGTCTTCATTTAAATATGCTGTTGATAAACTGCACTTCATACAAAGTACCACAGACAATACTGGAAAATAAGAAAATGGGGTGGAAGTGATGAAAAGGACAGTCAGAACACAGTGGGGGAAAAAAAGGCATAGAAAATGTGTTACCTATGTTATTCCTTTAAAAAGCATGGCTTACTGCTACAACAACATTAATTTTTATAACCCCTCTGTACTTAGACAGCAGATAATTGCTATGGTTGGTACCACCTTTAGCTACTGCCCAATTCACTACCCATCCCATCTACTACCACTTACATTCACTTTTTCCTTGCTACTGCTTATTACGGTCAAATACTATTATCAATAAATAAATGCATTAACCACATAAACCTCTATCCTTTACATACCTATTTGTACTGCCTGTCATAAGCCACTTTCATTCAAGCACATACTACCTCACTCAGGGGTCTACTTTTACAAAATTGGATGTAATAGTTAGTTTGACTCACAATAAAGCAGAGCTTAGAGCATCTAGTGTGGTGTATTTTCAAATTGTAACACCAGGGCTTTATACATTCTAACTGCACTTAACTGTTTGTAGAACAGCTGAACACATCCACATTACACAACTTCGAGAGCAATAAAGCTTCTTCCTGTGTTTGAAAACCAACCTGCACTATTCCAACCCTGACAAGGTAACTGTCATCTTTGACAAATGTCATCAGTGAGATGCAAGAGACAGTTCTGGCCCAGCCGGTGGGTATTGCACATGCAGCAGGGATTCTCCCATTTCCTCCATCCCACATTTCCAGTTAGCCCATCCTCATCCTTCTCCTCCTAGAAGCTCGCGCTCTACAGCTCCACAGGCTTCTGCCCCCATACACTCCAGCACACACATCGCCGCAGTTATTTCCGTAACTGGTAACATGGGAGCAGATCTATACAACTCCAAACTCAACAGTTTACACCAGTGCTCGTAAGCCTGTTCACTAGTGTAATCAAGACTAAAGCTGCATCACCTAAAATCATCATTTATTACTTTAAGGATTCCCCAACTTTACATGTAATATAGGACAGGCTCAAACTGGCATAAATCCAAGCTACAGCTTGGATACTGAGACTGTATTCTATTTACAGAAAAGGATCATATCATTGTAAATACCTGGTACTAAGCAACAGAGAACATAGTCATTGATCACAGCCATTAAATAATCTATTACAGAAATTTAAAATGGACACCAGCTATTAAGTACCAGGCATACTACATACTTGTATTTCAGAAACAAAATCCAAACATTTTCAGATAATTACTCTCATAATAATATTTATAATGTAATCTTTAATCAAGTGCTTACTCTTAGATTCTAAAGGTTACAGAGGAAATTGCAGTTACTGAGCCAAGCTTCTTCTTATTGAATTCTTTTGACCAGAAATAAATGGTTTTTCAGTAAACCCTAGAAACTGTTCTGAGGGCAAATCCTACTTTCTACATTACTTCTCATATTCCAGAAGGATTTTAAAATCTAAATTGCCACTGTATCATCTTATCCTCTGCTCCAAGGTCTTTCATTTTTCAACAGTTCAACAAAGTAGCTAGCTCTATTCTTGGGAAGCCTCCAGAGTTAGGAAATAAGAAATCAGACTAACAGAAATCTGAACACAGCAAAGGTATAACCGACAAAGGCATATAAAAAAAATATTAATTCATTCTTTGTCTCAGTTGAAATTCTATTTGGACCAGTTGGAACAGTCCTATAACATATCCTTGCTATGTAACATATCCTTGCTATGTATCCTTGCAAGTAACTGACATTGCTTCAGCATACCTTACAGCGAGTGCTGTATGGGAACACAAGCATTACCAAGCAATTGTGAACACGGGGAATGGTTGTAGGGGTGGCCACCACACAGTCAGCGTGGAGAACACTTGTTAGACCAAGCAGAATACAGATGTAAATGAAATGTTGCAACCCAGCTGTACACTCCACCCAACTAAATTATCCCTGGGTCATGCAAGCAGACTGTAGCATTCCCTATGTGCCTTTTCAATCTTTCAAAAATAGAGGAAAGGTTTTTACATTCTGTGTAAAAAGAGGACTCAACTGCTCCACCGCAACTTTTCTTATTAAGAAACCAAAGACACCCTGCGCTTAAGTACCCAAAACTTCCACATAAAAAAACTTGGGAGGTAGGTCTCATTGGTACACAAAATTTAGTAGTAAAGGTACTGCTTGGTATTTGCTTACAAACAACTCAGGCAAACAGGACTTCAAAAGCTAACCCTCAAATACAGAACACATGGGTCTACTTACTTACAGGTGCCTACAGAAATAGTTTTAACCGAAAACACAGTATTATCCTCCTAAACATCTCCCTCCATCGTAAAGCTTGTTAATCTATGTGCAGTTCTGCAGACTGTCAGCTTCTCAATTTTCTTGTTTTCTAACACTTAAATTAGAATTATTTTTTAAAATGGCATATTAAAAAATTCCACAAACATTACCACTTATATTAACAAATTATTGTTCTTTTTAATATACAAAAATTTAATTGAGCTCTACACAACTTTAAGCTAGCTTTTCTCATATGAAAAGCTGAATGTTATGTATTTCCAGACTAGAAGGCAGAACTTTCCAGAGGATTAAAGATACATGAGACCCAGATACAACTATTACAAGTCATCAAAAAACACTTCAAACATATCCCAAAGGCTTCCTTCTACTTTACCTCCCCACAGCTATTTTCACTCTCAATCCCATTTTCCCCCCAAGAAATCAAGCAGCCTCATACAACACACACACTTGTTACTTGCCTTTATTTACTACTCTTACTTGATCACATACAATTGGTAGGAATGCTTACACCTTCACCCATTTATAAACACTAAAGGCACTTGTGTTTGTGGATTAGTGAAATCAACAATTTAAACACTCCATTAAAAAAAGGTGAAAGAGCATGTGGGGGAGAAAGGGAGAGAAGAACATCTGAAACATGCCTTCTGAAAAATCAGTATTAGGTTGTAGTTCAGTCACAAGCTGTTCTGCTGTAACATTTGCAGAATTCAGAGGAAAGAGAAAACACCGAATGCTACCATGATCTAACTGTATTATCAGCATAGTGGCATGTGGATACAAACAACATCAAGATTTGCAGGTGCTGCAAAAACTACATGCATTTCAAGTGACCTGTGAAATGCTGACCTTGGCATAATTTACAGTGAACCGATTTATCCAAAATGGTCCTCACCCAACTTTGAGAAAAAAACAGGTTATCCACATTCCTTCTTTCTTGCATCATCTTACAAGACAATAATGAACAATCTAGTATATTACTTGGATAGCATTTCACCTAATTCCCAACGTCTAATTTAAATGCAAGGATTATTATATCCATTTCATTTAATTCGGCACATTTGGGGACTAGTCATTTAAATGTTAACAGAATTTTTCTTTTCATGAAATTAAAAAAAGACAACCAACAACCCAACTTAAACATAAAAGCTTTACAAAATTTCCCATATAAAAAAACTGGAAAAGGTCATTGTTCTACTATATTTCTTCACAAATAGAGTCAGAATCCAATTTAGATAAAGCAATTCTTTAAAAAATACTGACATAGTGATTAAAGATAATCACCTGCAGATCCTTAAATTGTGATGGTAAGTGTGGAACACAATACACACTCTGCTCTGTAATGTGCCCATTGCCAGTATTGCCTCTTTCGCCTTAGGCATCCTCTTGGTTTCCTCCAAGAAATAACTGAATAAAAACAACTTAGTCTCTTTCTGAGGAAATCACTGCCTATCTGCATCAGACGCCCCAGACAACAGAAAAACTCACTGAAGTGTAACACAAAAAGTGGAAAACTGTTGTGGTTTAACCCCAGCCAGCAGCTCAGCCCCAGCAGCTGCTCACCCGCTCTCCCCGGGTGGAATGGGGGAGAGAATTGAAAGAGTAAAAGTGAGAAAACTTTTGGGTTGAGATAAAGACAGTGTAACAGGTAAGGCAAAAGCTGTGTGGCAAGCAAAGCAAAATAAGGAATTAATTCACTGCTTCCCATCGCAGGCAGGTGCTCAGCCATCTCTGGAAACACAGGGCTCCAGCACATGGAACAGGGACTTGGGAAGACAAAGAACCATCACCCCGAATGTCTCCCCTTTCCTCCTTCTTCCCCTAGCTTTATATGCCAAGGGATCCCCTTGTTTCCCCTCCCAACTCCTTGTGCACCCAAGCCTACTCACTGGTAGGGTGGTGTGAGAAGCAGAAAAGGCCTTGACTCTGAGTAAGCACTGCTCAGCAAGAACAAACCATCTCTGTTCAGATCACCACTGTTTTCAGCACAAATCCAAAACATAGCCCATGCTAGTTACTATGCAGAAAATTGACTCCATCCCAGCCAAAACCAGCACAAACCCAAAAAGCCAGTATTCAATGCAGTGCTCCTGTCTGGACTGGTTCTGTCCAGCATCCACAGCCTGTTCGAGACAGGCAGCTAGTAGTAAAGAGACCCTACCCTCTGCTTGCTACTAGTAGTAAAGAGCTGAACAATGAAAGGTGACATTATTTTTAAAAATGTCATCCATAAGAAGTCAGGCAATTACAATGTCATTTATATCACAGCTTCTAATGGAAAGTGTTTGCATACTGGAATTAGAATGAACTAAACAATGGTAATCTTTTCTAACTGGAAATTTCTGTTCACTTTTTTCTGTTACAGTCTATGTAGATAAAACAGATGCATCATTTGAATGGAAAAGCTTCATATTTGAGGTAAATATGAGTGAAGATCATCAGCAACACTAAACACAACAGTCAATACAGACAGCCCAGTCTTCCAAATATTCTGGAAGGAATTTTTTTAAAAAAAACTATTTCCGACCATTTTATTTATTAATTTTAAACACTTCTATTGCCCATTACTAAAAGCAAATTTAACTACACCAAAAATCAACACATCATCTTGTCGATTTTTTCCACTCTTAAGAAAAACCTTGATTTATATTCGTGATTTTTACTGTTGTTGCATCTTAGCCAGCTGTAGCACCAGCACTTTAAAAGGCTCTTTGGATTTGTCTTGGATTTGCTTAGTTTGAATGTTTTTGTAGGGATCGTCCCTCTGGATAACATTATTGGTGTGGATTATTCCTTCCAGAGCCTCTTTATCCAATTCTGGTGGATATTCTGTTCACCTACCAGAGATGCCACTTCCCGTTTGCAGCTCTCCACTTACAGTCTCATTCACAATGAGAGCACCAGGACAAACTTTATAGGGTCCTTTTGTATTTTTTTGATCAGTAACAAAAAAGTAATTTTAGACTAATACAAAATGTCAGATTAAATAGTTTAAATCAAACTGCCCATCTAAATGCTAATTAACATGGGACATTTTCCTCACATTCAAGTACTGCCTTCCACTAACAGCTGAGTTTTGAGGGAATGGAAAAAGATCATGATACAAACAGCTTTAGCTTAGAAAAGAAATAATCTCTTACACCAAAAGTGATAAAGGATTTCTTAAAATAAATTTTCATAATTCAGTTTTTTCTAAACTTTTCATGCTTACCAGACTGGACTTTTGCATTATTATTTGCATTAACTATGCAAAACATGATCATAGTTCGCAGCAATATCAGACATCAGAAAGGGAATTTATCCTGCCATTATTCATATTTTTTGAGGCTGTAACATCCTTTTATTTTTTTTCCTAATATACATTCGAGCAATTTTGTCCAAAAAAAATTATCTATATTGCATAGTTGCTCAGCATGACAAGTTCCTTTAAAGTAACAGGAGATTATCGGTTTATCCTGGAAACATCTTTCCTGCTGCTGTGCTTAGTATCAGTATAGTGATAAAACCCTCTCAAAATAGTTCTAGGGTCCAGGAAACAATCAATTGCACAGAAAATTCTTTCAATTTTTACTTAGCAATGACTTTAGTGATTTCAGGCCTTTGAAGGCCAGGAACAAACAGCAGATTTAGGCTAAATTATTTCTGCCTTTAAAAGTTACAGCAGCCTGTACATAATGTCCTATCTCAACGTTAACAGCCCAATTATTTGAAATGTTATACTGCTGTTTGACTTTCTGAATAAAAAGTATTAGAAGCAAATACATGAAAAAACACTGTGATTTCAAATAAGTGTAAACCAGGGCTTTAAAAAAAATAATTCATATACTTTTTTTCTATTGTCATTTGTAACAGATTTCCCACAGAGATGCCTTTTAACATGGTTTTGATGATAATAAAACAGATTGCTTGATTTCACAATCTTTGATGAATGACAATAACTTTCCAAAATTAGACACATATAAAACAAATGCAATCCCCACACACCTTACAGAGTCATAGCTTCTTATCCTGCTGGAGTTGATACATGCCAGCCAACAAGACAGTTTCATAAAATTTCAGCATCAGTGTTAACAGCTTGAAACAGCAACAAAACTAACCATTCCCTGTCTACCTCCACAGAAGTTGCAGTCCCTCTTCACTGGTATAGGAATCCTGCATGAAAACAGCATGAGCACTTCTTGCAGAGGTATTAAGGCTTTACCCCTCGCTCCAAAACCTATGAGCCTCAGCATGTTCAACAGATATTATTATTATTATTATTATTATTATTATTATTATTATCATTATTATTATTATTATTATTATTATTATTATTATTAATCCCACCAGATGGCAGCAGCATGTTTCCCCAGCAAAACAGGGAGCACTTCTGCAAAGGACAGCTCCTTATTCTTAGAATATACACAAGCCTTCCAAAAATCTGAAACACCATCTGAAACATGGGACACAGTTTGTCGCCGAAACTAAAATCTGGATTTTTTTCAACGCGTTAACAGCAAATACTTAAAGAGCAAATTACTCTGTCTTCAGCAAATTAGGTATGCAACTTGGCCCATGGCAATTTGCCAAATCTGCAGACCCTGGGAGAAGGTACCTACACATCCCTTCCTGCTTCAGCAACTCCCCCTGCCCCTTTTTGTCACAGTTCAGAAACATCGAGTTCTGGCACTGCATTAATATTCACATCTTTACTCTATGTTAAAGCACAATGAAAATGGATAAATATAGCAATTTGATGCTGGTTGTTCAAGAGATTCTTTTTACTTTGCCAGCCTGAGTTAAGTTCACTTTAAAATCTATGTGTCAAGGACAGTTGATTTAAAACATAATGGTGACTAGACAAGCAAGGATGCAGTTTGTGTACACAAATTCTAGTGGCAGCAATACAAACCTGCATGAGTTAATAATGAAAATGCTGAAGCATGATGCTTTGGCTCTTGATGAGTGAAAAACTCCAGCAGCACATTAGCTACCTCAAAACATCATAAAGTACCAGACAAATGAACTAATGACAAATGCTAATTCAACTGCCAAGTCAAAATCTTTGTCAGTAAGCTAACGGGAAACTCAATACCACACACTCCTGATTACTTATTTGACAAGCTAAACTCAACTGCAGGGTAAGTTGTATCTTTCTAGACAATGCAATGACATATCTGAGTAGCAAGATGAAAGACTCACTTCTTCAAATACTCAAACTGTAGCATAACATCTATTTCCCTCAGAAGTACAGATAGGAACTTTTCAGTTATCTGTTAGTGCCAATACATGCTCAGAAAGAGAAACAGATAAGCAACAGAAGCCTTATTCAAAATTAGCTTAGGCCTTATGTTGCTGAAAACAGTGTTACGCATGCATCAAAGTATATGTTTTTCATGTCTAAGGCAACATAACCTGCAAATATCCAAAGCAACATTTACGTTCAGTTGCATTATCTCACATGGCTAAAATTAAATTACATGGGCATTCTTTCACGTTTTGAATGAAACCTAAAATTCAGTTTAATTATTGCTTACAGAGTCTTAAATTCAGTCTGCATTCACTTGCAGAGGTTAATATGAAACGCCAAAAGCCTAACAGTGACCACTGAATTTAAATATATGTAAGCAAAGAGGAACTAATTTCAACCAATTACATTCTCAGTCTGTGTAGCCTGACGGCTTTACCTGAGGAGATCTGACCTCCAAGCTTCTGCTTTAAACACCCTCCCTCTATTTTTTTCCCCTTTCTTTTCCTTTTTTTAAGCTGTTGTTACCTTGAAGTAAAAGCTGGAGTTACAATTTTGCAAGCATTGGTCCCACCAGTGGCAATTCCTACTCGGGTGGACACGTTGCACAGTCAGGGGTGCCAGGAAGGGTGGACACTTTTGGCCCCATTCTGTCAGTCAAGAGCAGACCTTTCTTCTTCCTACACCTCTTTTTTTTCCCCTCAGTGCTCTTAATGATATTATATTTAAATATGCAAGCTTGACCTTTTATTCTACTGAATATTACGAAAGCAGATCTCCCTCTGCACCCTATTTTGTGGCAAAGAGAACCAAGAAAATAAAGACCTAGTGTGTATATATATATACATATACAGGTAAACAAAATGCGTGTACCAAGCAATAACAAGGTCTGATCTTACATAACAATCTAAATTTAAGCAAGCCTGTAACAATTAAGTTAAAAAAACTCCACACTTATCCAAAAAATATATGAACAGATGGAAACACCCTTATATATATTTTTTTTTACAGCAGATATCTTGTCAGTTTCCATTCTTTTAAATCAACTTTTTAATACCGTACCATAGCAAGAAGACAGCAATGCTAACTGTACAACAGCACCCCTCCGACTTTGTAAACTTAGCATTTAAATTAACTCCCTAGGCCTTCTGAGTTAAGGGACGCAGGGTCAGCTGTAACATCAGCCTAAGCCTAGTTTGTGCAGCTTGCTCGGCCTTCTTAGAAAACATGATTTTATGGCAAGCACTGCTCTGGTTCTGAGTGACCAACTTCAAGGGTCGGTACAATGGAGTAACATGTCTTCCTCTTCTGAGGCCTGTCCTGCAAAAGCACTTTGCCACCGTATGCTGGTACAGGCTACAATCCCGGGCACAAAGTAATCCTATCTCAGTAAAAGTAAAGTGCAGACAGTAGCTAAAGCAAAACCTCTTAAGCACCACAGAAAGTCTTGTCGGCTGAATGCTGTGGAAAGTTCTGCAGGGACACGATGCAGCCGCACGCTTCAAACTTTGTGCTACAGGAAGTGTGCTGGCTGCCACACGCCTGCCCTCAAACACAGCGCCGAGGCAGCTCTCCTGTTTCTAAGGGACATTTCAGAATACGGTAAACTGACAACCATTTCTTAAAAGAAAAAGGAGAAAAGAAAAAAATCATGCCAGTTTTGCTTCAGTGATCCTGAAGGGCAATAATCACGTACGTTCTGTTAAGGTGGTCACAAAATACATTAGAAGAGATTACACTCCGCTGACAGAATCCTCTGAAATAGCAGCTGGGGGAATAAAAGGACTGTAGGCAGTACTACAGTGAGACAGAAAATCCCATTTACATTTATGAGAGGAGAGCAAAGTTCAGATACTCTGTTTCAGGTAGCATATAGCATACTACCGCAGGTCAAACAGTCTCCTAGACAAAGATCTTGACAGGTGACTGAAGAAGGAAGACATTTTCATACGTTTTTAATTTCTAACTCTCAAGTCAGGTCAAAACATATATTCTAATGCTTATTTGTTAACCTGAAATTTTAGGAAGTACAGCTTAGCTACACTGAATACATATTCTATAGCAAGTATATAAACATGTTGCATTTGTCTCAGAAGAGAATGACGTTGTGGCCTGTCAGTCAGAGGTTGCTCTTCACCACTCTAAACCTCGTTCTGCCAACAAAAACAAGTGAAGCCAACTTTCTAAGAACAGAGGAGAACCAGTAAAAAAGAAAATAAAAAATCATAGTAAGCAGCTTTCTTGCATTCTGATTTAAATGACAAAACCAAGAATGAATTATGATCTGGTAAAAAAATGAAAAGGAAAAATCGGTTCAGTTGGGTTTTTTTTCTTTACTCACCAGACAACACCAAAGGCTCCATATCCAATAGGTCTGTCCGGCTCAATATCCAGTTGCTGTTGTGGATGTTGTGAGTGCTGATGATGGTGCGCTTTAACTGCAGCAGCTGCTGCAGCTTGTACCTGAGCTGGGGCTGCTGCAGCTGGTCCAGGGGCCTGACCCGGTGCCGGTGATGGGAAATATGGCTGCTGCTGCCCTGGGTTTAACATTGCTGCGGCCGCGGCCGCAGCTGCCGCGGCCGCAGCTGCCGAAGAGGCATGCTGCTGTACGGGATGTACCGCAGCTGCAGAGCCTGGATGCAAGTGATGTTGAGGGTGGTGGTGGTGATGGAGGTGAGGAGGAGGGAGGTGAGGAAGGTGGTGGTGATGGTGGTGGTGGTGACCTGCTGCTGCTGCAGACGTACCGCCATTGTAAGCCGCCATCATTTTTGCGTTGGCTGTTGTGCCACAAAGAGACATTCAAAAAAATGCCCTTTGATTGGATAACAACTGGGTCAAGCTGTCATTTGGCCATAAAAATGAAATCTGCTACACTTTAAAAGAAGTTGGGTTTCATCATACACGGCCCACCTTTAAAAACATTGAGCTCAACTGGCCTTATCTCTTCGCGGAGCCAAACAATTTGGAGAATCTCTTCATGTGTGCGTGAGCCAGAGTGCACGAACCCTCTTCCCCCAAGAGTCCAGCTGTGGGTGGCTACTGAAACTCCATCCTTGGGCAACTGGGTTGGGTTTTGTTTGAGTTTTTTTTCCTTCACTTTGTTGTTGTTGTTGTTATAAAAAAGAAATACGGTGATCAATCCCCCTCCCCTCCAGAAGGAGGGTCTGGAGTCTCTCCCCTGGAACACCCTGAGAGGACTGGCACGTCTACCCCTTCCATTCCCACATCCTCTCCATTTATCCCCTCAAACCTCCCTGAGCGCCCGGGCACCTCCTACATAGCTCCCTCCTGTCAGACACCTGCTCCCTCAAATATCGCCAAAAAAAGAAACCACCAAAAAACTTGTGGAGTTTGCAACTTTTCCTGGAAGGCCTGAAACACACACAAGCACCCAGAGAAAGTGAGGAGGGACGGAGGAGTGAGGGGAGGCGGGCGCGGGCAAGGCGGGGGAGGGCAAAAGGGGGTGAGGGGAGATAAAAATGGGCGAGGAGGGGAGCGGGCCGGGGCGGGGGGCCGGGGGCGCGGGAGCGGCGGGGGTCGAGGGGGGCGGAATGGGAGCGGGGAGTGACAAATGAATGACAGGGCAGAGCGCGGGGCCGGGGATAAAGAGGGGCGAGGGGGAGGATGCGGCGGGGGCGGCGGCGGCGCGCTGACAGCCTGCCCCAGCGCTGGCGGCGGGCAGCGCCTCAGCGGGGGCGCCGGCGGCTGCAGCCCCCCCTGCGGCGGGGCGGGGAAGGACCGGGGCCGGGTGGGGGGAGGGGGTGTCCGCTGCGTGCGTGCGGCAGGCAGAGGTGGGGGGCGGCGGGCTCTCAGGCCCCCGCCGCGCAGCGCCGCTCCGCCCCCCGGCCGCCGCCGCCTCGGCCGCCCGACCCGCCGCCGCCGCCGCCACTCACCTCCTCACGGAGCCCCAGCGCGGAGCGCACAGCGGGCACGCGCACCCGGCCTGCCCTCCCCCCGCCGGCCCCCCCCCGCCCCCATGCGGGGCGCGCGCCCGACACCCGCCCGCAGCCAATCGGACCCGGCCCACCAGGCTCCGCGAGAGCCGCCCCCACCCAATCACCGAGCGGGACCCAGCTCGGCCGGCCCATAGGACTCGGCCGCTGCAGAGACTCCCTGACTCAGTCCCGCCCCCTTGACCCCCGCCGCCCAATCACCGCGCGCCTCCGCGCCCAGAGCTAGCGAGACCCCGCGAGATTCCCTCACCTCACACAACCCTCACCTCGGGTGGCCCCGCCTTCTTCACCTTTCTTGCCAATCACGCGGCGCCGCTCCAGCCTTCTGGCCAATTGACTCTTTTTCTCGGCCGAGTCCCGCCCCCGAGGCCCGCCTTTTGCCCAATCGCGGCCCCCTATCCGATCCAATTAGCCAATGAGGAGAAACGAAAGCCCGAAAAGGGGTTACTGGGCCAATAGTACTCGGAAGCGAAGCGGCGGCCTGATTGACAGCTTCGCTCACGAGTGATCAGTGGCGATGGGCGTTAAAGGAGCCGTGATTCCTCCAGTCGCAGTACGAGGCGCTGGAGAAGGAAGTCGCTGGTGCGCCCGTCCGCATGTGGGCAGCTAGCCAATGGGAGGCGGGGAGCCGGCTGATGAGCGGCGGGAGGGGCCAATGGCGCTCCCGGGGCGGGGTGAGCTGAGGACGCGGCGGGGCGCGGAGGTCACCGTGGCCGCTGAGGGGAGGCGGCGGGAAGGGAAGCGGGAGCCGCGCTGAAAGCCGGGCCCTTGTACCCCTCTGCTGGCGGAGTTCTCCTGGAGCCCTCTGGCCGGCCGGCCCCGGGGCGGCGGCGGTGCCCTCGGGGCTGCGCTGTCTGTGGGGAGAGCGCGCGCCCCTCGCGTGGCCAAGCGCGGGAAGAGGTGCGCGGTTTCCTGAGGTAGATGTTTTGCCTCAGCCCCGCGCTCCAGAGGAAGGTGATTACTAAAGCCGTCTTCCGCAAAAGGCGCTTGCCTAACATGCTTTAAAGGCGAGGGCTGCCCTCGAAATGTATGTGGGGCTTTTATTGGGTTTTTTGGGAGGTGATGGTGGTTTGGGGAGTTTTTCTGGTCGTCGCCGTCGCCCCCCTGCCACTTCAATTTGAAGGCTTTACGTTAAAGTTAAGCAGCCTGATGCCAGAGAAAGTGCAGAGCGCTGGCCCTGAGGGCCCGAGCCCAGCCTGTGGCTCCAGCGGCAGGTGGGACACCCCATGTCACACTGGAGGGTGAGCTTCCGACCTCCCTTAGGTCAGGAGGGGGGAAAAACCCTAATCAAGAAGTTTTTAGATCTTTTCAGCACACTATACACAGCTACATACAGTTAGTAGCACATACTATAGCCGGTTCTGCTGTAAGTCAGTTTTCCTGAGGCTTGCTGCAGGATGCTCATTAACACCCTCAGAAGTTACATTTCAAATGCAAAGTATGCATTAGCCAAGGACCGAAATATTTTTTGCTGTTTGCTGTTCTAATTCACTTACACCATTAATCTGCGCGCTTGGGGAATGCAGTGTGAGTCTTTAAAGCATAAGTGTTCCTTAAAACTTTAGAGATTAATAAAAACCTGACAGTTTTAACACTTTACATTTTCTCGTCTGAATATTAATCATATCTGATTAATAGTTTTACTTTGGAAAAACTAGTTATCAGAGCCTTACTCATGATGGTGGCAGAGTTAAATTAATTGTGATGGTGATAAAGAGGTTCCTCTGTATGATTAAATTGGGTGAGCAGTTCCAAAGGAAATAAATGACTGAGTGAATTTGTATGTGCCCCTGACAGCCTTTCCTTGTCTGCATCTGGTTCCCATCTGAATACTGGTAAAACAGCTAGCAGACTATGATGGTATAACTGCACTGCTGAAGTTTTACCAACAAATCCCTAATGGTACAACATCAAGTCCTTGTGATCTGTGTTTTATCTGTCTCTCTAAAAACTGAACGTTATTGGATTTCTATATAGCATGGGGGAGAGGAGACTGTAAATGTGAAAGTCTGTTGCAATTCCTAAAACTGAAGCGCGAAATATTTTGAAGAATGGGTTTTGGATGCTTTTTGTCTGCTTTTTGAGAATTGTGAACAAATTGCAGGAATTAAGACAAGTTTCAAAAAGCGACAGAAACTGCTTTCATAAAGAAATGTTAGCTAATATTGCGGTCTGGGATTACAGTAGTTTTGCTGTTATGACACGGTTGTAAAAACAGACCACTTCTTTTTAAAAAAAAAAAGCAAAAGTATTTAGTGTACAGCCATTTTATAATAGTCTATGTTGGAAGAAGAAACAATATTTATTTAGAACTTGTATTTCTAGCTGTCTGGTTAAAACTTTTATTGAAGTTGATAACAAACTGCTAATGTGAGTACAAATATGGCATGCACCCAGGATCCTTTGGTCTCTGCTTCCCCTCAAGCTCTGGAGAGGTATGGTATGGTGTGTGGGATGATGGAAGGAAACTGATACAAAGTAGGTTGGGTGGGCCTGGGCATAGGGAAGTGTTGTGTGGACTTGGAAGGCTTTTAAAACTCTCCCGCACATTGCCATTATGAACTTCTTTCTTTCTCTATTATTGAAAAATTTGAAATTTCAAAGTAGTAAAATCGAGCAATTGCCTCATAATTGTTGTATGGAAACTTGCATTCTAAATGTATTTGCAGATTAATGTCTCTGTAGCGCTCTTCAAGTCCATATATAGAGTGTCATCTTAATATTTTTTTCCCAGTTAGTTAATTACTGAGTTAATTGGATCACATAACTTTAAACAATTGACTTTTCAGTAGAGTTTAATTTCTATTGGTGTATTTGCCAAAAAAGTCGGTCATCTTCAACTGCATGTTGTGAAGAAAAGGGAAAAAAAAAAGTTATCTTGTTCTTGCCATTGGACTGTAGTTGAATTTATGGTGTTAAGTGATACGGAAAAAGTCAGTCTTTCCTAGCATGAACTGAAAGCCTTGCAGTGACTGCTTATTGAGAAGTGTTCATAGACAATGTGCAGTTTTGGTGACTGATGTAGAAGCTTAATCTCTGTAGGCTCCTTATTGTTAAAGAGTGAAGAGGTATATTGTATTCCTGTCTGGAGGCATCTACTTCAGGTGAGTCTGGACATTACCTTAACACTTCTTTCCCCATTAACACTATGGAGCCTTTAGAGAGAAGCTTCTGAAAGGCAATGTTTAATATTAAGCAGCGTGGCTTTACCTACTCATCTTTGCAGTGGATATGAAGTAATTCGGGTCTGGATCTCTGGTAGTGTATTTTAAAGCTTTGTGTAGCTGTCTCCCTTGGAGCAGCTTGTGTCCGTGCGAACCTGTTCTTTCAAGTATTGTGTGCATGAAAAGATGGGGATTGGATCCACTTCTCGTTAGGGTTTGAAGCATCTGTTTACACTTCCTCATGAGCAAACCAGTTGTCAATTAACCTGAGGGAAGTACCAGTTGAAGCTCATGCTGTTTCTTTATCCTTATTACTTTAAGGAAGAATTAACACAATGAGGATTGTACTCAGCATCTTTGCCATAGTTGAGGACATTATGTATGTGCAGCTTTCTGTTACAAGTTTTACATGACGCATTACAGTATCACGAGTGTTGCTTGTATTCTTATGAAAAACAGGCTTCTTTAAAAAATAATACCATGGGTAAACCACTGAGAAAGTTTTGTATTGTTTATTGATGCCCCTTTTCTTTGTGGTCATCATTAAATATCAACCATCTCAAGTTTCTGGATAGAAATTATCTTTAGCAAATCTCAAAGAAAAAAGTAAACAGTTCCATCAGCTCAGTCTTCAGTCTGACTGTTTGCTTATGTGTTGCCAGCAGGTGATCTGCAGCAACACCTAGGTCCACTATTTGGTGAGCGGGATTAGTTGCTTGAACCAGAACACTATATCCAGTTTAAAGAGTTCCTTCCCACAGATTTTGTCTAAACTTACTGACTTCCTGTTGATTTGTCATACAACGTTTTTCTGTTAGCTTTAGTGAATCTAATCCATGGTGACTGTATTTTTGGCTGTACGTGAGTAAGTAGGTGTCTGTCTTAGAAATACTTTCAAAGTGTCATTAGACACTGTCACATAGATGAATTTTCAGCAGTGAGAGCAAAAGTAGTGAACTGGCTTGCAGTCCTGGAATTGTCACCAGATTTCCTGACAACTCTCAACTGGACCACTACAAACCATGCTTTCCAGTTTCCATGTCTGTAAAGTGTAAGTAAAATCTGGGACCTGCTTTATTGCTCAGTTTGACTAAATGCTACGGCCATATTACCTATCTTTTATTTGAAGCTGAACCAGCTCTTTTCAATGAGGTGAGAGACTGGTGAGATGGCAGCTGAAGGGATACACTTATCTCACTCGTCCATATGGAAGTTACGTCAGGTGCCAGTGTTGAATGACCCACCCTAACAAGTCTATCTTCCTTCGGCACTGCGTTTGTAAACACTTTTAATTGGTGTCCCTGGCTTCTGTGATGCTGTGAAACTTAAGACTGTCAGTTCAGCTGGTTTTTAGACACTTTATGCTATGAAAGTTAAGGGGGACAAGATTCAGTTGATTCATATGGAGGTGTGTTCAAGGAAAAACTACCTTTTAAAAGAATATTAAGGAAACATGAAACTTGCAAAGTGCTCAGCTTCTGAATACCCTTTGTTACCTGTTACTTGCAAGTGTTAACCTATTAGTTATATGAATCACTGCTACTTAGAACAGGGCTGCAGAAGGAGTTAATCGTGTGCTATTGTAAGTCAGTGCTTCCTTGTTATTTAATGCCTCTGTATAAGAAGCATAAGGCTGCTGAGGGGGAGCTCGTTACAGAGTTGGCTCGTATAACTTTGAGCAAGAGTGTTTTGTGAGTAGCTCAATGAGCTTGAGCTGCTTGATGAACGAGTTGGCAAAATCTAACCATAGTAATTTGAACTGGGCAGGTAGAGACACTGCTCGAGATCCTGCCAAAGCCCAGTTTGATTGCAACTAATTTGTCATCCCCAGTGATGCATGGAAATATGCGATTGGTGACTACTGCTGATGAAACATGACAGATCAATTCTAATCTCTTACTGGTGAAGACGGTTATTCATGGGGACATGCATCTGTCTCTTACTATTCTATTCACAGTAAGAGTGCTGTAAAGCAGCAGCAAGTCTGCTGTGTGAGTATCAGACACTGAATGCTTGTATATCTAGATTTGTCAGGTGCTCTTTGCTAAAGTGATTTTAAAACCTATATAGAGCTTTTAAGTAAATACTGTGCATTAGAAACACAGGGCACAGATTTGTCCCTTCCTGAAAATCTGCTGGATCAAATTTAGTTTTTTCTGACTCTTGAGAGACTTCTTTTCCCCTTGGATTTGCCACTTGCTTTGCAGGGTTATCATCTTTTTGACAGCGCTCTGCATAAGGGCAGGGGATGGAAGACAATTTGTAATCAGCCGGTTCTATTTCTTTGATGTTCCTCAGCACTGTTTTAACCTCAAAATTCTCCACAAAAGATTGTATCATATTGCACAGTATGAAATGTTACGGTCCAGTTCCAGACATAGGCTTTGTGGGTTTTTTCTTGTACCACAAAAAGTAGCTGTGAGAACAAGGCTCTGAGTATTAGAACAAGTCTTTTGATTTCATGGCTGAGTATTGTGCGTAAATGTCCTTCAGCACTTACGCATGTTGGGGTTTTGTGACACTTTAATACAGGAAAAGTAACATTAAGTGAAACAAAGCATAATAAAATAGTTGCACAGATTTGTCTCTGATCCACAAAATGGATACTCTGAGCTGCATTATCGATAATTTATCACGTGGGTGTCTGACAAGCCCACACATACCTTGATATACAACTCTGCAGATAGTCTTCATTATTCTGTAACACCTTGGTAATATTTTATTCATAGATCCTAATGCTGAAGTCCTTAAGGTGTCATAAACACAGTGCTAATGCCTGTGAATTTGAGGGGATTTGGTTAGTCAGATAAATATCATACTCTAAATAAGCAGTGGTTCTAACACACAACACAATAAATATTAATATACGCAAAGCATCATAGGATTAAAATTCCTGTTGGTGTATATTAGTCCCTTTCTTTTGAAAGAGTAATCTTTCAGAGTTTTCATCTTTAAAACCTTTTCTCTACAAAACTGGAAAAAGTCCTTTATTGATAAAATGCAGTGAGGAGCAGGGGGAAAGAATATTTGTGTTGATTATGTATAAGGGTTTGCATCTTAATGTTTGCAAGGATGGCAATATGCCTTAATCGAGGAGGAGGGCAAGGTTCTGCTCCTTGTTGAATGGGGGATGAATCCCTGTTGTGCTGGTTTTGGCTGGGATAGTTAATTTTCTTGATAGTCACTATTATGGGGCTATATGGTGCTTAGTTGCTGGCTGTGGTTAAACCATGACACCTGAGCTTTCTATTAATAGGAAGATAAGGGAAAAAATCAAGTAGCCAAACCAAGTGGATGACCTAGCATAAGCTTGTTAGTCTAACAAAAAGGCATGTTGACCCAGATAAGTCTTTAATGCAGCAGTGTGGGAACTTGGCTGCTTCTTTGAAAAGTGATTGAAGTGATGGAATGGTACTTACTTCAATAGTACTGCACAGATATGACTGAGATACGGCGTTGGGGGGACAACCGGTGTAAATGACAGATGGTGTCATCTAAGATAGAGTGTATCTCTGACATTGGAGATCAGACTCTACAGGCAGTTATGTTGCTTCGCTGGACTGTCAGCCCTGTTTGTGGCTCTTACAGTGTAGTTTTTGTCATGGTCATGTTGCAATTGACAGCTTTGCCCCAAGTTTGTTCAGTATACTGTATATACGAATATGAAGACCATGATTAGCACTGGGGCTAGAATTCTAGCTGAAGACTACCACCTCCACAACACTGAACTCCATATCCTGTAGTGCTTTCTAGCCAAAAGTGTTTTCTCTTGAGTTTACTGAAGGAGTTACTGAATTACTTGCTCACTGTAGACCTTAAGCATGGGCTTGGCTTTAACTGGGAGTGCTCAGGTGCTTAAAGTTAGTTTATAACAATTTGCCATTTAAAGACTTCAGCCTGATTGTTTAGTTCTTTCTGTCTCATTTTCCTTCTTGCTGCTAAACACCAGTTGCAGGAGGTAGAGGGGAGGTCTTTATCCCCTACAGCTTTTTGGAGAAAGTGACAGTTCTGCAGTTCTCTGTTCTACATTTCTTTGCACCAGAAATGACCCTGCTGCTCTTTGTCACCAGTGTTTCCTTTTATCCCTCTCCTGGCAGCTGCTCTTGCTCCATTTTGATGTTGGAACAGCAAATGAACTCCTTCTGAAGCAAATGTCATGCCAATAAAGATGCTGAAGCAGCAAGAAAATCATCTCTGTCTCTGAAGATTGGACACCTTTGTGAATGGGATGTTCTTAAAATAGCTCCACAGCATGTTACCTTCCTTAGAAGGTGGAGAACTGAAAACACCACCCTAAGCCACTTGTTTTTATGTGAGCAGGATCCCTAAATAATGTATTTTGGAGTGAGAAGCAGGTTCCTTCCTTTTCGTCCAAATTAAAATAGGTACAATAATACCTGAGCACTTTGTGTTTCTGCTGAATCTTTTATTCAGTGATGGGAGAGGGAGGAAGGAGGCTGACACCAACACTTAGATTGAATTTTCTGGATTGCAGATTTAATCAGAATAGAAAATACTGTTGCTGTGGTGGTATTTTTGGAAACACTGTCTGAATTTCAGGGACCTGACTTCCTCCTGCTCAAGCTGTCCCACAGTTAGCTTTTTGTTCTGTCATTGATTCCAGTGACAACAAATTTAACAAAGCAGTTGAGTTGATCTGAATTGATTGTATGCCTCTTGCCAAGAATTTTGTTTGCAACATCATGGCTAATGGTCATGATTATTACTTGTCCTGCATTAAATTACGCTGAAACAAAGTGCTTGCAACAGTTTGCTGTGTCGGATTAGCTGTATTTTGACCCAATATTCCATAGGTATGATTCAGTGAAGTCCAGGATAGGAGATTAAATCTTTAGGTTGTTAAGTTCTTGCAGGTGATGATGTATTTGTAAGTATTGTTAGTTTTGTTTGCTCTAGCTTTATAATGCTAGTACAAAGTCCAACCTGATTCTGATTCCTCTTCCCTCCCCCCTTTATTTCCAGTTTGGATAGCTTCTTAGTGCTTTTTCATGTAATGACTAGTTTTGTCTAGCATAATAGCTTCTAAATCCTTTGCCATGTCAGAGTTCCTTGAGTGTTGTAATAGACCATATGCATTCAGTATAAAAAAACCAAAAAACAATGTGTTATGGAAACACTTAAACAGTAATTTTTAAATTGTGGTTTTTGCAGCAGCACACCTATCCATTACAGCAGGGCAATTTTGAGAATGCAACTTAAACAGTTTTTCTCTGCAGTACAGAGTAGTGATTATTCCCTGTGGTCTTGCCAATATTACTGTACTTTCTCATACACAAATGGTCAAGATAGGAATGGGTACGGGACCAAGACATCTGGAAACTACTATGAAACAACAAACTTGCAGCCTGGTTCATGATAACATTTCACTCCAGCATTGTCTTTAAAGTGTGATCTTGGTAAACTGGGATAATGTAATGCTAATTAAACATTATTCTTCTAAGTTTACTTAGAAGACTTGTTATAATGAGTGCAACACAGCCTGTGCTTTATTAGGTCATCGCAGATGTAAAAAACAAATATTGACTCCAGAATTGTATCCATATATCTGATATAGTAATGTTTATTTGAAATGGACCATGTGAAGCCAAATCCTTGCTTAGTTCATGTAAGTTGGCATGGCTTCTTTTAAACTGAGCTCCATGCTGGTTTTTGCTTCAGGTCTGTATTTTAGAAGCAAGGTTCTTTAACTGTGTTATGATGGACGTAGTTTAAAGATCAGCTTTTTGTGCGGTGTGATGTATGGAGCATTTCAATGCTCTGTTTTCCATGTGCTTTATTTAACTTGTGTCAGATTGTTCAATGGGTGTTTGTACTAATGCTACCTGTCTGGGCCTGCTGTGCCTGTGTTTGAGCTGGTGAACCACCTGCCCAAGTTAAACTTACATTGGTTATTTTTTGCCATAGGTTTGCATACCTTTTGATGCTTTGGGCTTGTATCTGTTGCAAGAAAATATTTCATATGTAGAGATATTTTTACATGAAATATTTCAGTGTTATTAAAGGATCTGTTTAGTGGAATTTCAAATAACTAATTGCAGGTAATAAACAATAAATCTAGAGCAAAAAACTTTTTACCTTTACTGTGGGTTTCTTCCACGGTATTGTTAATGAAATAACAGAAACAAATTTATCCAGGCAAAAAACAGTGTGATTTTAATCTGTGTGACAGTACATTTATATATCTTCCAGGAGTTGCATCACCATTTGCTGCTTGTTTAAACATGTCACATGTTTAGTGACCTTGTTCTTTTATGTGACCTGCTGTTTCTGAAGTGAAAACTTGACGAAAATACGAAGCCAGAAGTTGAGTAGTGCACTCTAATTTACCCTGGCTGAGGATCTGGGTGGCCATGGCCTCTATTGGATAGCAGAGATTCTCAGCTAGTGTAATGTGAAATACATTGTGTAGGCAAACCCATCAAGGAAACAGATTAATGTGTGATAATAAAACCTATGATGTTCTAGCCCTAAGCAGTCTTATTACAGTTTGGATAGATTCTTTGGACTGCTGTTGCTGCTAGGTGCTTTTGATTCACTTATTTCCTGCAGTGTACCTCTAATATGGTAGGTTGGTTAATTTGCACAGTGTGACCATGTGCAAAATTATTTGTTTATAGTGTTCTTAAATATGGTGAGTGTCATGTCAGGCACAGAGGCAAAGGTCAGGACTCTTATCAGTCAGGGAAAATCTCAGCCAGTAATCACATAATCTACACCTCTCTGTTTTATGTTGGGTAAGCTTATTTGTTTAATTTGGCATTGAGTTTACACGTCATGCAATTCAGTTGCTGTCTTGATTCAAACCTACTAGCTAAGAAAGATAAAGTATTAAGAAATAATTTTTCATCCATGTGTAACCTGGGAATTACTGGTTCAGGTGACTGAAAGGTCTGTTTCTTTGGTTAGAAAACCATCATTGTAGTACGTGGAGAATTCTTGCTGACACTTCTTCAGCACCAGCTAGCTTTGGGTCTTTGATTTCCTGATAGTTTGAGGAGAGCCCCTGTCAAAGTCCTAGCAGCAGAACACAGTAGCAGGTATAGTGTGAGCTATTTTGACTCTAACATCTGTCTTTTTCTCAGATTGTATTGCAGTGCTTTCATTCTGGAGTCCAAGAAACTTTATCTTGTTTTACACAAATCGTACAGATGAAGCAATATTCCTTGTGAGGTACATCTTGAGAATTTGTTAGTTGTGCTGTTGCTTCACGTAATCCTTACTTGAAATCAGATACTTTGAAGAAAATAATTCTTGTTATGTGCACTTGGGAGCAAAAAATGCATGCCTCACATGTAACATACACCTTTACCTGTTAGTTTGTTTATAAAGAAATTATTGTAATAAGTGGAGTACCTGTCTTGCTTATGGAATTAAGTAACTTTTGTATCCTACAGTAAAATCAATCAGAAAGTCTGATACATACAACATTTTGTTGTATGAAACAAAGAGAATCTTCTACAGGTCTGTGAATATCTGAATACCATTATTTTTCTTGGACTCAGTGGAAGTGGAAATGATAAGCAGAAGTACTAGATGTAAAAATGAAATCACTAGTTGAAGAACACAGGCTTTTTATAGGAAGCAGTTTCATAATTATATTCATATTCTACTTTTAACTAGGAGGAAATATCAAAATTTTTACATCCTCAATTTTTTACTTTTTGTGTGAAGGTGAAAATAATTTGCATTACTGATAGAAACACAAAGTTTTCAAAGTTCTCTTGGTTGTTTTAAGGCTATTAATGTTTTTCATAATGCTGATTTTTGACAGGATAATATCCCTTTAAAGGCTTTCTTTACCAGATCAATTCCTTTCCTACTAGGAGAACTAAAGCTTTTCAGCTGTCCATCCAATTTATCCTTCTGCACTGAATTTCTCCTATCAAGATAACCAGCAGCAATACTCCCCTCAGGAAATTTGTATCAATTAGTTCCACATCACTAATTTCTGTGGTATGGATGGACCAGTCAGTTGTAAGAAAGCTGTTTTGTAAACAGTTATGGCTGTTGGGGGTTTGTCTTTACTATTTTTTGGTAAGGTCTTTTGTTTGTTTTGAAATACGTCTTATACATGGCAGCTATTGAAAGCCTGCAGATTTATGCATGTGCATGAAGAAATATGGGGTAGATTTACCTCCTTTAGGGATACTAATTTTCTACAGATTTCACATAGTACTAATGAGGGACCATGTTGTACACAGCTAAGCAAATGTATTCGGAAAATACTTATGGAGGAGAATGTCATCAAAGAGGTACAGGGCACTGAAAGTACAACAGTAATTTGTAGCTGTTGCATAAATCTCGTGTCTGTAGGTGTGCATGTGCCTGCTACCCCTGTGATGGCACTCTGAAACGTCTCAGTCTGAATTCCAGACATCCTAAAGGCTGCTAGTAACTTTTCTTTGGCCCTATGGTCTTAATGGTATTCAATATAATTCACTGTAAAGGAAAGTGGAATGTAAATAGTCTGTAAATGAGACTCTGGGGTGACATAGTAGCAATTTGGCATTAAAAAGAAGGGGGTGCAGTCTAAAGAGAAACTATATCTGAGGTGACAGTCACAATTCAGAAGCTACTGTTGTAGCCTTATATACCAACATATATGATGAAGAGATGGCTCTCTTGTTCTAACATGCATGAAGCCTTATTTTTGCAGCATGATGCTATGCAGCTCAGTAGATCCTAGAGGATCTATACAGCTTCAAAATCATCACATCTCTCTCACCTGTGCTTTTCTGCTTTCGTTCTGATTTGTAGTTGGACATGGCTTGGGATCCTGTTGTTCAGTAGAGGACTTGGATGTTACCAGTGAAGTGCTTGTTTTGCCTTCTTATACTGTGCTTCTACTGCTCTTGCCTGTCAGCCTTGTCGGTGTATTTCACTGCATAGGTTTGTGCATGTATTTGTGGGGTTTGGGGGGGGGGGGGGGTGGTCTGTGGTGTTGGATTTGTATGCTGTATGTGAAGAGACAGACTTGGTGAGAGCTACGTGTAAACTCTGTAGCCATAGCATTGGCACTGGGTACATCCCTGGTGCGTCTCCAGCTCCTTGGTGTCACTGGCCAAGTTTAAGAAAGTGGAAAAAAACTCTGGCACTGTATTGATAATGTGAGTGCCATATGCAATCTAGCAGGAAAGCAGGTTACTCCCCAGGTGGATTGCAGACCAGGCTTCAGGTAATCCCTCCCTTAGCCAGGGAAAAGTGGTTTTAATCTATGTATTATGTATTTAGCCATTTTTTCAACACTCGTATGTCTGCAAATGTCATAGCACTGTTACAGTCTCTTACTATCCATTTCCCATATAAGCAGATGTATCAGGACACGAAGCTGTTTTCAGTCACTCAAATCTAATCCCAAGTAGTGCCATAGGATCTTGTGAATCGCTCTGGATTTATACAGAAGTAAATGACAGTACAACATGTCATTTTTAAGAACTGGTACCAGCCATTGTAGGACTTTGCTTTTTAGACAGCTGAATTTCTTTTAATGGTGTTTAAAACAAAACTAATTTGATATGATTATTAGAGAAGGAAAATTAAAAGGACAAAATCACAGGAAGCTCATTAAAATGGAAACACTGAAATAACTGTGTAATTGGACATTGATTCTGTCCTCACCCCCTCACTCACTTTATGAACAATTTTGTATTAAAAGTAACGTGCTGCAGGATGATGCTCCAACATCTGTTATTGCTGAAACAAAATGATTTGCTTGGTTTTTTTCTTCTCTCTACATCTTTCAACATCTGCATGTAGATACAGATAGACGCATAGATCTGTCCTGTATATTAATCATATCTAACACTGTTCCTTTCCAGGGAAAAGGTGTCAAAGGGTATGGGATTCTATTTTTGTTTTGGAGGGGAGTGTTTTGGTGTGGGATTCTGTGTTGCCTTTCACTTCTGTTAGATATTAGGTGACTGGCTGTGAAACAGAATAATGTGAATGAGGACTGAGGGCTGCTAGCACAAAGCCCCATGCATGGCTAAGTTGCTTGCAAGTGTGTTTATATGAAACAAAGAAGTTCACAGGCTATGGCCTGTCTGTCTTCTGAAAAGTTAGTGCCACCTTACATGATTGAAATTCTGCAAATGACTTTCCTTGTAGTCTGTTTTCACAATGTTTGCAGGCAAATCACCATTTTTAAAAAGTATTGCACATTGAAAATGATCAGTAGTTGTGTTGGGAATTTGATATTTATTTATTTATTTACTTCATAGGTTGATCCAATGAATATATTATAAATCTATCTTGCTGAATGTTTGCTACTTAAATCACTCTGGTTGTGATTATCCTGATAGGGAGCAGTATATTTTTGTTTTACATTTTGGATGATTGCTAAAATCTATATGGTTGCATGTGCCAATTTTGAGATCGTTTGTTTATTAATGTGACTTGCTTCACCTCAGTATTTATACTATAAAAATACAACTGCATAAAGGTTCATAGCAAGAAAATAGGAAAAAGCTGAACAATAGATTTGGAATAATATTTGGAAATATTTTCTGATACCTAATTATCATTATATTAGTTGTCTTCCAGTCTTCAAACTATGCTCTAGTTGGGAAAACACATGTTTAAATCCATTCCTATCCAGGAAAATACTTCAGCTTAATTTTAAGCATGTGCCTAAGTTATATTGGTTAAGTGACTCATAACTATTTGCTTAAATCCTATCCAGTGTTAGACTGATTAAATATATTAGAATTGCAATGTAAATACTGCTGTAAATAAGATTTGCTATGGATTTACCACTGATTTTGACTTTTACAGTCATTTTTATGGTATATGGTTGAAATCAGAAAAAAATGGAAATTTCAACTAATTTTTTAATATGCTAAAATGTATTAAGTTACACAAAAGAATCCATATTATAGTAATCCTGCATATATACAGGAAAAGAGTACCCAGCATGCATGGCAGATGGTTTCAAAGGAAATCCTCGAGAGCTAGGATTAAAAAGCAATTTTCAGCAAGTTTAAAATGGGTCTCAATATTTGGGTCACAGATATTAACTCTTTCATTACAAACAAATGAGGGAGAAGTCTTGTTGGATTATTATGGAAATGTTTCTCTCAAAAGCTGACCAGTGTGCACTGTGGAAGAAAGAAATGAGAACATAGTTGATTGAGTTTCTGATACTGTCCTAACAACAGTGGGATGTAGAGTTGTGATACAGACAGTGGTATGTTGTGAGTAAATTGGATTCATCATTCAACTAACAAATATTGGCAGCCCTTTTAAAAATATGGTATATATGGCTTCAGGTTTTTGTCTGCCCGCTGAAGCAAACTTACATAAGACAAATTTTGTGATAAATAATTTTCAGTGTGTTAGAAATGGTAGATTTATACCTGTTCTACATTTACTAAATTATACTTAATCACTGTACATTAAAGTGTAAGGAATTTACATGTAGCATTTTTCTATTCCTTTTGGATATGGCGAACCCAAGAAACTGAACAGCAATACTTTTGTTCAATCATAGACAGGAATGAACATGGGCTGCAAGTTTTGCTTGGAAGTATGTCTGTGATTACAAAGGGAAAAACAAGCCCGTGTTTTCTCAAGCATGTTTTAGGGGCAAAGTAGAACTTGATTTATTTATTTTTTTAAAGGTTATATTCTAAAATAAACAATACCATGCAATTGTTCCAGGCTGTTGTTGTTGGTTGAACATCCAGAAATATCAGTATAATGCAAAAAAGTGATTGAGTACAAATTGGCTTTGTATTCAAAGAGCAAGAGAAGACATCAAGTTTTTAGTTGGTAAAAATAGCACAGCAAGTTGGAGATTATTGGCTTTAACTTACACCAGCTAGTAAATGTGTTAGGCATGTAATTCACATTTACATCAGTGCTCCTTTATATGCTTCTGGCAGTTGAAAGGAACCTTCAGTTTGACATGAACTAATTTTTCTCTTAAACTCTCCTGTTTCCAAAGTAGAAAGGTTAGGCCTTAAGCAACGTTCATCACTAAACAATGAAATACAGCAACTGATACTATTTTATTGTGTTCTCAATGCTCAGCTGGGTGTATTTTGAGTAGATTTGGAAAGCTTTCTGAGCAAAGGTGCCTGATGCTTTGCTAAGTGAATTATAGAGGTAATTGCTGGTTTAAATTTCAGTGTATGGAGAAGTTAATTGCATTGCTCTTTGGCTGTTATGTTGGCTACATGTTAACAGCAAAGGACAATGTACTTCTGAAAGGGCATCATAAATGTCCTAATGGGATAAGTAACTGCAGGTGTATCTACTAAAAGTTAATTAACAATGCTAAATAATAGCTGTTTACTGCAGGACTGATCCAAGGTAGCTATCAGAGGTTCTATCTGCTATTCAGAAAAGAAAATTCAGAGCATGGATGAAAATAATGTCATACAGCAGTGTTCTTTGTTTAGTTCTTGTACGAAAGTTAGAAAGCTTCAGTGGACTCAGGATTGGCCTTTAGTTGAATCTGTTCTTCTAGGTCCTTGTTTTACATCACCTCCTATGGGAAGTTTACCTGTGTACATCTTGATATGACAAGACCTAGCTTCATGTCATCTTACAGAGTGTGTTTTGTTTTAGCAAAAATCTGTTTCAGGTGATTATTCCAGCAGTAGGGAATTATTTAATCTTTTTAACTGTAACAATTGCCTCTAATATTCTTGAGGCATCAGGACAAGGAATAAACTTAAGGAAGTGTTTGAAGTGGAACACAGAAGTGGGTTAGCAGATGTTTGCAGAGCACTCCTCTGTAGTATGGGAACTACATGGAATAGAGCTTTGAGGCAGTAGATACATTAAACTTACAACTAAAAGGTGAAAGGCTAATTAGAGGCAGAATTCCACATCTCTGTGTGTTTTTTGGGGCAAAACACAATGGAAGGGAAATAAGCTTATGCAGATCACCAAAAGATTAGACAGGTGGAAAACAGAAACCTGAATTCTCTTGTTTGGGGCCGAATGAAAGTCATCCGGAAACTACACTAAAGTGCAACTCTGAAGCAATGTATAATGTGCTGTTAAAATGTGTTAAAAAGAATACTGTAAAGGGAAGACTCTCAGATGATGTTTGCCTGCTAGAGCTGTAAAAATGTTCTACTTTGGTTGTGCATTGTTTTCAGTTAAAATAATGACTCTCAGGGAAGAAATTTCTAGTTTCCTGCAGCTGCTTCAGAGATAATTTTTGAAAGTGAAGGTTGGTACTGCAAGTAGGGTATTGTTCAAGAAGTTATTCCCTTTGCTTCTTCCTGCAGAAGTGTACAAGGGTATTTTTAAGATGAGATTGCACCACTATGGCAGTGGGAATGGAAAGCCAAATAACCATCCAGACATAATACTCCTTAAATTTTACTGAGGAGGTATCAGCCTGTCCTAATGTTGATAAATGCTTTTTTCCAAAGCAACATTCTTCTCTGACATATGTAAATTATACAATGATATAATAATAACACTGAGAAATTCTGAATACTAGAAACTATGGCTCTTTAAAGAAATTAAATGCTTTCTTACCTCCAGAAACTTTTCAACAGGAAATAGTGAAGGTTCAGTTCCGCTGAGTGATTTTCTCTCTACTTAGATCTTCTTTTGTAGTGTATTTTTATTAAAAATTGTTTTCTAAGTAATTACTGAAAGCAATAACCTATTGATATCAAGGCCATGAATTCATGTTCAATGTAACTAGTTAGAAAAAGTGAAAGCTTACATACTGATTAATTGTGCTATAGATGGCTTCTCTGCACTGCTTTATTGATGGTACTTTTAAGTGGCAAGTTGAGGAGAAACAGATAATGAAAATGATTCTTCTCTGCAGGTCTCTTGCTTACTGTTGGACTTCAAGAGACCTAATCTGTGAAGATAATTAAAGTTCCTTTGCTCTGAATGCTCTAAGTGATTTTGTTTTTATGAAAATTGTTAGGAGGCTGTTTGCCTCATGTAGGGAAAAAAGGTGAAAATGCCAAATCACAAACAAATGGTAGAAATGAAGTTGGTGCACAGTTGTTGTATGGTCATACATGTTTGCAGGAGATATTTATAAACAGCATTTTATCATCAGAAACACCCCTATGTCCATCCCAGTTGTGCTGATAGATGCAGTAGCAAAACCCTAGTAGCGAGTCACCAGTAAAGATACCAAATGAAACTATTTTCATACTTCTATCTAGATTACTAGATAGCATGGTGGAAGGAATCTGCTATTGCTGTGTCTATGTATTTGGCTGAGAATAAACACCTGAAGTATCAGTATAGTATCTTAACCAGAATATCATGGAGAGAAGTTGGAGGGCTGATAAAACTTGTGAATTTCCCCATTAGTGAGACACAAGGTAGTGGCCCTGGCTGTTGTTTTAACATAACAGTTGTTGGAATTTCAGGTGCCACAATAACACAGCAGGAGACTTAAAATATATCTTTACTGTTTAATAGACCTCTCACAGGAGCAAGACTTGTTTACTTTAAACCCTGTAAATGTAGAAGCATGGCTTCTGGAGCATCTGGAGTAATACCCTCCATAGTATGTGGAATCTAACAATTTTTTCTGGTAGGCTACTGCAGGGAGGCAGAATGTGGGTAGGAGGCTGGGAACAGAATGCCATGGTTTTGACCTTGTTTCAGCATCCCTTCAGTGTCCTTAGGACACAACTCTCTGCAGATTCTATAATTAAGTTATGCATGTTGCTAATGACACATTTTTTACATCTATGAGAGTGTCTTCAAAACAGTTGCATATTTTCATTGGTGTAGGAATAGCAAAGACCTCTTTGTACCCCTATTTTTTTCCCCCGAAGCTGTAGGAACAATTTTCTGGCTTGTAGAACAAAGAAGACAAAACAAATTACATAGCCAACATCTGCACCTGGCTCACTTACTTAGCGAATATTTGGCATAGATGCTAAACTACCTTCTGCCAAGAGAGCCTTGCCGATACAGTTGTTTAGGGATGAAGATGTGATAACGTCCTTTCCTTTTTGGTTCACCAAAGCTATTTTCTAGATTTGTCAAAGTAAAAAAATTGTTGAAAAGCAAAATACATTTTTAGGTTTAAATATCAAGAATTAATTAATGGTTAATCATTTTTTTCTAACCTACTATTTTAAGATTATGATGGTGTATCGCTTTAGTTCCAATGGCAGACACATCACATATGGGTTGCCATTTTGATGGCTTTGAATGGTAATCTGACCCACAAAATCTGAAGCACAATATGCAAACTTTTTTTTTCTGGCGTGCCCTATTCTTGATGCCATCTGTGATAGGATGGAAATAAGCCTGCTCAGAATGTGGTCTTCCAGTTTTAAGCAGAGTGGTAGTGCCAATCACAGATGGATTTAAAAGAATAGCCTCATGTGAACGAGAAGGAAGATTCTTCTGAGCCTGAAGTTTCACTTGAAAGCACCCTACATCTGTTAAATCTTGTGGCCTGTGGAACATCCATCAGACCTTTTCATGAGTGCTTCACATGGATTATATAAACTAAACTTATTTTCTAAATATCTAGAAAAAAAAATTCTCAACTTCCAAACATTGCTCTCCTTCCCACCACTGTCTTCTATTGTTGACATCCATAATGGAATACAGTGCAGGATGCTGACAGTATCTGATCCTGCAAAGTATTTGCAGTGTATCCATTCAGCAAAACCAATCACAGTAAATTATTTTGTAAGTTTTGTAGATAAACAGCAGATCAAAAAAAACCCACACATAAATTCTGTTGAAATCATAACATTCAGAGCCCTGGGCTACAATTTCTGAATCCTTGTCTTTGACAGTTAACAGAAATCTATGTTGTAGGTGAAGGTGAGAACCTATCTACTGCTGATGGAGCTCCACTCAAAAATTAAGATAATTAAGCACCTAATCTTCACTGTAGTCAATGAGATCTCTCTTTTCTTGTATTTGAGAGCGCCTGTGCTCTGAAGTTAGAGATTGAATGACCTTGTTTTATGTGTAACCACAAGTGTCTTGGTACTATTTATAATCCAAAGAAACACATTAAATGATTTTCACTGGTTAGGAATATGGTCTACTGAAATCTCTGATTATTTTTTTTTTTTAATCTCTTTAAATTGATTACATTGTTTGAACGACCATTTGCTTTTGCAGTAAGCAAGTGTGTAAAAGAAAGAACTCATAGATAAATTTAATGTTCATTACACACTGGAACATCCCTCTCAAGTCCTCTTTAAGCCTTTTATTTCCAGGCTAAATAAACACCAGTTTCAGCAGTGTCTCATCTAGTCCCTTTAATTACTGCTGTTAAGAGAAAGTTTCTGCCGATGCAAATGTGCTATTTTGTCATGTCACATCAAATTGCATCAGCCATATATTTAGGAACAAAAAGAGGGGGAGGCTGAGACAGGATGTGGCTACAAATGGAACTAAAGGGTTTTCTTAAATATAGGCTGAAAATAGACGATTGAAGCAGTGATGCTTTTTCAAGCAAAATTCCATGAAAGGGAAAATCAAGTCTGTGACGACAGAAATGAAAAGCAGGGCTGGGGGTGTGAGAAGAGGGAGTTCTAGATGGAGGCGTGGGCTGGTGTCAGGGAAAAGCTGATGAACTTCTCATTTATGCAATCACCCTTTGCGCTGTCAGACTGGTGTGAAATGGTTTTGGAATGTTAGACCACATACATCTCCCCTTTTCTGTGTTGGCTGAAGTTACTAGCCATGCTTCCCACCAGCTTGTTGCAGGGCATGCCATCTGCCCTTTCCTTTGTAATTATCTCCCCTTCAGGTCTCAAAGCTGAACTCATTGGTTGCTTCCCAACTTGACTTTTTTTGATTAAAAAAAAAAAAAAAGACTGGTCTTTGCTAACTTTTGGATGTCTCTGCTTAATCCAGTCACTTCTGTTTAGGACTCCTGCCATACAGCTTTATTCTCATTGACTTATTTGTTACTGCCTTGATGTAGGGATTGTTCATTAGATTTTTTTTTTCCTCATGAAACATTACCAAATTCCCATGCCTCAAATCAGTATGGTACAAAATGGCTTAGCATTATTGAATTCGTCGTGCCTGATCCCCTGACAGTTGAATTTGATAACGTTGGAAGTATTTCTTATGGCTCCTGGGGTAACCTGCAAAATTCTAAGTGTTTTCTGTGTAAGCTCTATAAGCAGAAATCAAGTGGTTTGTTCTCTGTATTTTTGCATGCATTTTGTAGGGTTGTACCTTACTAGATGAGATTTTGGGTTTATTGTTTGGGGGGATTTTGTATGATTTTTTTTTTCTAGTGGAGTAACCAAGCAAATAGTAGTAAAGTTAAAGGAAGAATGTACCTAATAAAGCAGGAAGAAGTTGAAGGAAAAAGCTGGGAGGAGGCATATCAAATTTGTGATTCACATCTAGCAAAATTTCCTTAAACTGTGGTAGAAATACATGAAAAAATATTTTTCAGGCACTTTGTATAGTGTATTAAATTCTAGTAGGCCTTCAGAGTGCTGATATACACTACTTACACTAAAAATACCTTTAAACATGAATTAACCCTTAAAGCTCTTGCATTGCAGGAGTAGTGTTGTCCATCTATAACAGACAGTTGCCTTGAACAACTCAGTTACTCCTACGTAACTTTGGAGAAACTACTTCAATCATAAAACTCAGTCCCAGTTGTTCAGGTTGCCAGCAAATATATGTTTTTGTGGTTCAACAGAAATTAATAGAAATGTGCTGATTTATACCAGCCAAGTATTTGGGTTAGTGACTTTAATGTTGCCTTCAGTGGCTTTTGCCTGGAAAAACTGTGGTAGAAAAATTAAATCCCCCAAATCAAGTTTCAATAGAGATGCAATACCAGTATTCCAGATTCTTATGTTGGACAAGAAATCATTTATGGCAACATATGCTATTTCAGTTTATTTTTTTTAACTACTTTCAGCAATAATTCAACTTACTAAAGCTAAATAGGTTGTGGTACATAGGCATAGAAAAAATTTGCAGTAGCTGTCAAAAAAAAGAGTAAGACTTCAAACAATCCATTACCCTAAATTTACTTTAAAATGTAGCATCTCTTCACAAATAATGTTTAAAAAAAACTGTTTTTGAGGAAAGTTAGTTTGGTTCTTCAGAAGATGTTAGCAGCTTCCCCATGGAAAACAGTTTTTTTCCTCTCAGAACTGGGCAGAAAATGACCTATTGAAGTCACATGCATATACTATGCATGTAATACAACTTTGAAATGATGAGTCTGATCAGAGCCTGATGGCAATTAAACAGTTCTGAAAGATTAGCTGTGTTTGAGAATCGTCAGAGCTCAATGCGGATGTGATCTGTAGGCGTGCTAGCAGCACCTACTTAACAAATTAGAAAAATACTATTCATTTCTTACAGCTAAGCACTTGGATTCTCTTCTCAGAAGTAATTGGTGATGTTAGAGGTAATATTTTTATTCTTGTCACCAAGGATAATAAAAATGCAGTAGAAGCTTGTATATTTACAGCATTATGATAAATCTAAGTCAAGTAGTATTTCAGACTGAAGCTAGACAGGCAAAGGCACCCAGTTCTTCATGGTTAGATATTATCAGGCCTCCAGGGCTGTAAAATATTAAATATAGCGGTGCTGTAACCTAAGCTCTTAATTTTTAAATTCTGTACAGCTGGAAGAATAACAACTCCATGGTGCTAAATCCATACACACAGTGAAGCTTGGCGGAAACAAGGCAATGAAAGACGTACCTTCAGGCTTTATACACAAAACTGCAGTGAGTGGTAGTCTGTCTACTCAAGGTGCCTAGGTCTGCAAATGGGAAGAGTGGCATACTGCTGACAGCCTCTAGCCTGAGTAGTAAGAGGCTTGTGTTTCTGACTTGGCTGCAATGTTTGGTTTTCTGTCTTTCGTGATTTTTGTGTGGTAAATTCATCCCTTGTCTGTGGCATCTGACTAGACTGTAAATAGAAGTGTAACGTTCTCCAGGAGTGGCGGGAGGAGGTGAGAGAGTCCTGTGGCAATTCTGGTGATACTTAAAGCATTAATTTACATAGAATTTCCTATTTTTTTGGTTTTGGTTTAATCAACTTCCCAAGACTTTAAGGCAATCCCATCTAATATTTTTTCCCAGATGACTTTTTAGTACATGAGAATTAAAAAAAGCCTCAGTAAAATGTGTATTTTCATAGCAAAGGTGGCATTTCTGTTGTACTTTTTAAAAACAAAACACAGAAATATTAAATGGGGAAGGAGAAAGATAGATGTTTGTTTTTATAGTTGGGGGTTGTTTTGAACTGAATAAGTCTGAAAATATCAGATAAAAACTGCAGATCAAATGAAAAGACTCCATAAGCATTCTCCAGATTGTTCATCAAAAAACCACCCAACTGACAACACTACAACAAGGAAATGTTCTTAATTAATGTCTTCAGTTAAAGGAAAAGCATTGTGGATCTCTTAAATATATTATTAAATCTGTATTGTTTAGATAATAGGATGGGGAAAGACACTTGTGCTGAGTGCTGTGTCAAATTTGTCAGGGCATGTTTAATTCTAGTTCACTTGCTGGATTTCACAGCTATTTGTCTGGGTATTGGGGTAATTTAGAGGGCTGAGTGAAGCCAGATGACTGCAATGAACTCATTTTGTGTCTTTGACTCATTCTGGCAAAAAAAGATGCTATTTAAGGGGTATTTTGTATTGTATCCTGTTCCTCCTGTCTCTCAAACTTTCTCTGAGCCACTGTCTACACCATCACCAACAATTACATCAAATTAATTCAGCATAATTGAGTTAATTATTAGCACTGGAGGTTAACAACATGACTTCAATTGAACCAAAGCTTTTATCCCACTTTTCCTGAGGTTTCACAGAATGTAAACAGGTCTGAATCATGGTTGAAACCAAAGGCAGCTCCATTTCCATCAAGTGCTTTTGCCAGTCAGAAGAACTATCCTGCCATGCTCATTCACTCAGATGGGTGTTGATAAATTTGCTGTCTGTTGCAAAGGGAAAAGAATACTGTGGTGTTCTGGATCAACATTCAAGTACCTGAGGAAAAGAGGAAATACTTCAATCACCCCAGAGCCATTCAGTCAAAACCAGAAAGGTTCATTAATAAAAATTCAGATATATAGAGGGTACTGAACCGGTTTAGCTGACATACATCAAAAAGAGTTAAAGCATAGGTTCAAAGAGTTCAGAGGATAGCTTTTTGAATTAGGGATGCTATTGTGAGTAACGGTGTGAGACATAATCAATAGCACAATTCCTTTTATGATAATCGGAAAACTCCCAGCTATTGACTCATTGTGGTGACTTTGCACGAGCTGCTGAATTTTCTGGAGCATAGTTTTTTTCTCTCAGATATTTTCCTTCTTGGAGATCCAAGAGGCTAGGGTTGTGTCTTTGTGCTTGTGCATCCATGGTCTAGGCATAGTGCAGTGGGGTATTTGAATCACTGGTGTCTTGTATTGCAGTGGATCTCTGCGCTGGGATGCTCACAACTCTGCCTTTGCCAAGGGTAAAAGCAAGCTTTTACCTTTAGCGCCAAGCGCTAAAATTGAAATCCAACTCCTGCCTTCCACAAAGTGCAACGTGTTTGTTTTAATCTATTATAGCAAGAGCTCTGAGCTGGACATCTGCATCAAGAGTTTTGGCTTGAACTTAAATCTATATAGGCAAAACCCATAAACTTCTTTTTCCTTTAACTTAATCTCAGCCAGAGCCATAAATTAGTTTATACTACTCAGTATAGTTGGTTCGTTGTGTGTAATCAATTAAAACCAAGCTCTGCACCTCCAGAAAAAAATATTCTGCAGAGTTCTATAGTGTTTTTCTTGTATACCATTCTGGCTCAGTGACAAAAATGTCCAGAAGATGGGGGGGAAGTGAAAGTTTGAAGAAATCATGTCCCAGTTGTAAGATTTTTACCTGGTCAACAGGATATCCAGGACCTATTTTTGGTTCTGCTGTTGAAGTGTTATGTGGAAGATTAAGACTATTGTTTCATTTCTTTGTGTCTCTTTGGGGAAAGTAGGGCTAAAGATATTTGGTTTGTATTTATACTTGATTTGGGTTCTGTATATGGTGAGGATTATTTAACAATGGATGAATTTTCTGGGACAGACCACGGAAGATGGATAAAATTGTCTTGCTTGAAAATGCTTACAAGATTCTGGGACAAAGTGACAGTGAGTCAGCTGCTGACGTTCTGATTCTAGGTTCGGATGGTATCATTTTGGAAAGAAATAAGATTCTTTTTGTTTTGAAAAGGTGTGATATCATATTGCTAATACTATAATGTATAACAACACTACACTAGTGTTACTTGCTGATCCTGAGATGGTTATTTGTTCTAAGCAATAGACAATAGTGGCTTTAAGTTTTAGATACGTGTGCACTTCTCAAATTAGTAAGATTTTTTAAAAATATTTGTTTTTTTTCATCTTACTACTTTGATGTAAACTTAAATCTAGGTGATGATGGGGGAGGAGAGAAGTTGTATTACTAACATGGAAACTCACAATATATGCTTGTTGTTCTCATCTAAATCACGCCCATGACCTTGCCATGCAAATAGATGACAAACAGCCTTCTTCCACAGGGGGTGTGCTGGGGTGCACAGGTGCCCTTGTAGCACTGCGGGGAGAATTCTGCTCCCGAGAGGTCAGATCCTGTGGTGTAAATGACTGCAAGTTTGTTAAAGTCAATGGAGCTGTGCTAGCCTGTTGATATTGTTTGTAGAAGTCTGATCTATTCGTAGACTTTCAAAGACTACTTAAAATTAACAAAACTGACCTGTTCCAGCATAAAGCTTCTGTTTTCCATTTGGAAGCCAGAAGTCATTATTCTTTTGGAAGCTATTATTGTTTTTAAAATCTGAATAGGAGGGAAACAACAGGGCCTGAGCTAATGGGGGGTAACAAAACATGTAGTCCTGCATTCAAGCAATGTGTAGGCTTGCAATTTAAATTATACTAGGTAACATCTGTCATCACTATGTCAGCTGTAGTTTTAACCTCTTCTTTCTTTTAATTGGATCAAATCGTGAAGCACTGAAGTCAGTTGTTAAGTAGCTCTGGAGCCGGGTACTCGCTTCCTGGATGGAGCTCCTTCAACATTTTTCTTTTAATCTAGAAAGAATAGCATAACTTTTTGAAATAAATGTCTTCTATGTAGAGGAGAATGGTCCCTGAAAGACTTGGGAGGCCGTATAGCTCTTTCAGCATCCAAAGCATGGAGAATGTACAGGACTTGCAAAGCTGCTGGCTTTGTGAGGAGCTCCCGTGGCATCCCACTGCAGCAAGCAGAGGGTTTTTAGGGATAAGGCTTCTTTCTCAAACAGTTGCTGGACTGGGAACTCTTCTTTGCGATAAGCTTGTTGATAGCCTGACTTTTCCTTTGTTTTTCTTATTAAACAGATTCTCTTTGATCTGGGCTAGGCCCTGAAGAGTGACAATAAGGGGTTTGGGGAAACTTGAGATACGGCTTTAAGACCTAAGAAATGTTCCTAAGATATGGCGGGCATCTGCCCACATGATTAGCTGTTGGTATGGTAACAATCCCAGATTAGCGAACGGTACAAGTTAAAATCCCCCTTAAGAGGCTAAAGGTTCCTAGACTTAAATATTCTGTAATACTGCTGCTTATAAACATTTATTCCATGAACAGGCATGTATTTTTCTCCAAGATGTGGTAGGCCAAATTCATCCATGGTATAATTCTACCACAGACTGGGTTTATGCCAAGGAAGGTTTTGGCTCAGATGATTACTTGGATTGAGAGCAAGAGATTGGAAGAAGCTAAATTTCAGTTGGTGTGGATTTCATATGAGACAGCAAGTTATTCTTGATGATGCTGTAAAGGATAATGTAAGCTGGGAAGGACGATTATAGAGTGAACTGTAGATACCAGGACATTGTACATGTACCATCGTCATTAGTCCAGGGATTATGTATGTATAGTTAGGACTGGAAAGGATGTGCTGCAATAGATTGGTAAAATGAAAGGTCATACTGGAAATCCCTGTTAGACTGTGGGGTTTATTCTCTTGTAGGCTGGATATGATATTTGCACTACAGGAATGTTAAAAGGTATAAATTAGGCATTCTTGGTTAAAAAAAACCAGTTTGTTATTAATCTTTACTCAATAGTGTGGGTCACAGTGCCTTCTTTTTGCTTTTTAAAATTCTGACTTTTCATCTTCCCATGGCTGTGTCCTTCTATTGAACTTTTGTACTTTCTGAAGTAGAGCCCTTTCTGCACTAAGTAATAGCTGCTTGTTTGAATTATGTACTTCTACCCTCTTGCCTTTCTTAAAAAAAAGAGAAAGTTGGATTGCACGAGCAAAATGAGCCTATCTTAAAGCATAAATGTACGATGAACTTCAGCTAGTTTCAGTCCTTCCTGAATTGAGTTGGGAACAACGACAAAACCTTATGTAAGATGTACTATTCTTCCCATGCTTGTATGCTTGCATAGTTTGTAGAATTAGTGTTTTCATTAATCAGACAGCATGTTTGTGCTTTTAAAAAAAAAAATTAATACCTTATGCTGCCAACTGGGTATCTGTCCTTTAACAAAACTTGTGGTAGCTTGTGTTGTACCCAGTTGGAAGTTTTCAAAAATGTGAAGATTCAAGAAGTATTAGAAGGTGATCTAAACCCAGCCAGAAAGTTGTTATACTAAGTGGCATAAAGTAGTAGGAAGAACAATGATTGCTAAACTGGAACTAAGCACTGGAGTACCTCAAAATACAATGTTTACAAGAAAGGCAGGAATCAACAGGCAGGTTTGTTTTAAAGCTGATAGCACTAAGATGTAACTCAATTCATATTCAGGCATGATCTCAAAGGTAAATACTTACAGATGTAGCCACTGAGAGCAAAATTCATATTGGCAGCAGCTGAACTGAGAAGTTCATAGCTGGGAAGATAAAGCTATTTCTAGGCTGTGCCTTTCAGAATTTTCTTTAAGACAGGAGAAATCATTGCCAGGAGAAAAAATCAGAGAAGTTTGAATTGTACCTAAACCACAGAGACTTCTATCTTCCCATTGCTGCCGGAACTTGACATTTAGTGAGTGTGCTACAGAGAGTATTACTCTAATTGGTCTGAGCATACTTATTAATTATCCAGAACAGGGTAATCTGGCCTTTTTGTGAGCAGCATGTTTCCTCGCTGCTCTTAGATTGCAAAAGTCTCAATGGTTTAGTTGCCATGTTTGGTGTATTGCATGTCTCTGCTTCATGATACCAAACAAGAATGTAAGGTAAAACATTTGCCCTGTGGCTTTGGTTGATTTATAGAAGTGTCTTCATCATGACAAGATTCTGATGTCCTTTTATGGATGAACCCCAGAGCTTTTGTGCATTTTTGTAGTCATATTGCTTTATGTCTATATTCAGTTTTCCTTTACCATACAGATCTTTTAAGCTCTTACTTGGACCCAAAGAAAAACAGATTATAGGTCTGGTTTCCAGTTGCCTTAAAGGTGCTTCCTTTCAGCAGTAAAGGGATCACAAAGTGAGTGCAAATACAAAATATGATCTACACTAAGAAAACTGTGCTTCTCGGGGCCTGAAAATATGGATCTCTTATGTGCTGAGTATGCTAGGCTACCAGGTGGGCTCAGATCTTTATTCAGCACCTTCCTGTATTTTCAGGGTTTGAGACCACAAGGGCAACTAGATTATACCGTTTGACTTTGTGTAATGTGGTATTAAAACTTAACCCAGGAAACTGCTTTAAGTTAGACAACTTGTGCTAGACTAGCACGTCTGTGCCTTACAGGTTCTAGGCTGCATGCTGACTGCCTGGATAGTTCAGCTGTGTAGAAGTTCTTTCCTTTTTTCCTTTTTGACCTTTACAACAGACTTTCAAGGCTGGATGCATTGCTATGATAGTGGCAGCCCATATCTTTTTTTGAAAAATGTGGATGAACAAATTAAAATGGAGCTCTATTCTACTTTCAGAGATATAGTTAATTTTTTTCCTTTTACTCATAGCTTCCTAATTTATACATTTATATCTATTTAATTTTTTTGCACAGCGTCTCACTGGGACCTGATGTTTAGTTGCTTGTTCAGTATGACTATCTAGTTCTTTTTCTCAGTACTATTCCTTCAAGGTTATGGTTATACCTATTGCATAGGTATAATCTGCACTCTTGAGTTGTTTGTATAATGATCAGGTGTGTGAAAGCACAACTTTGGACTCCGCTTACCCAGAAATTTTCCACATTCCATTTGATTGCCCTGTTGTCATTATGTACAGCTCTAGCAGTCTTTGTCATCCCCAAGTTTTGCCAATTACAATTTTATATTTACAGGGAGGCAACTGCTGATAGTGTTGAATAACATCAGGCCTAATACTGATGCTATAGAACTGCATGTAGGATGTCCAGCCAATGGCGATTCCTTGTCAACAAACAAATCTTTGAGATCTGTTATTTAGCCAGTACTTAATCCCCCATATGCTCTACTAATATTGCATAAAGCTAACTTTACACTGCAGGGCTGTGCTCCCAAAATGTGTTGCCGTTGCACTATCATGTGACACTGCTTCTCTGCCTCATGCATCAAGCAAAGCACAAAGCAGAGAAAAACAGAAACAGAAGTGAACAGAGCAAGACTAACTATCATCATTCATGCAATAGGACTTTACAGATCATATTTAGAAAGGACAAAATCCACAACAATGACAAGCCACAGCTCGTCAGAAGTGATCACATCAAAACAGCAGATCTTAATAAAAGCCCAGCATGCTGGAGAGATGTGTTTATTAGAAAGTGACTTCAGCATTGTACATGCTCATCCATACACAAGGAGGGGTATGTCTACAGGGCAGGCCATTGCCCAGGGCAACAAAATATTCAGTAGCTCTGTGAGTGAATGTGACTTGGTCGGGACAGACATTTGCTGGTTTGCCTAGGGCAGCAGAACCTATAGAGCTGGCCTCGAACACGGTGCACTAGTCACTTTGCTGTGACCTACTAGGGAAGAAAGAAAATACACTACAGTGTAATAACCAGAGAAGGAAGCCAGTTCACTGCAGGTGGTAAGGTCTGCCACTCTGCTGCAGTAAGTTGTAAGTGTATTTAAGAAGTCAGAGCCTAGAGTCATAGGTCTTCCTATATTACCAGCTGGGAACCTGTGAAACCCAGAAGGGGGAGGACTGATGCTGCCAAATGCTAAGACAAAACAGTAAGTATCGTTCTGGGTAGCAGCAGTCCACTTGAGTGTCTTCCTGGACTGATGTCAAAACATGAACCAAGACGTTTTGTGGGTAAAAAGGCTTCAAGAGGCTTCCAATTGAATTCTTATTTTGCAGTTTGATTATTATTTTCCTGTGCAGAAAGTTTTACCATTTCGTTTTGCACAAATACCACTTGGAATCTGTATTCATACTAATAAAAGCAGGTCTGGAGGAGGCATGAGTTGGGTTACAGAACGTGGCTATGGAATTTTAATAGTAAGTTCACTAGTGATTTTTTCATGCAGCATTTGTTATTGGACACTTCAAGGGGGACAATTTTGGCACCTTAGATAACTATATGAGATTATCCTGGGAATTCTGTGTTGAATCTGGATATCTAAAATTGCACATAGGTTTGAAAAAAGTCAATTTCTTTGCTGTTTTATGAGTGCTTATACTGCTGGGAGTATTTCTGAAGCACCTTCTGAACTAAAACTAAACTAATGCTACTCAATAGATGCTTTGCATTTGGGTTTTTTTAATTAATGTTTTGGGTTTTTTTACAGGGTTTGTTTGCTTAATCCTAATTTGCAAAATTCACTCTGTACTAAGATTTTTGTGATTGAGTCCAAACACAGCCTACTAATACCCAGGGAGACAGTGTGGGTTTGGGGTTTTGTTGGTTTTGGGGTTAATTTTGAGGAATTTATTTTTGAACATGCAGTTCAATCAGCTTGCATAACAGACTATTTGGAGCAAGAGTCTGGAGCCAGCTGCAGACACTGGTACCAGCTTTTGGATCCCACAGGTACCTTCGGTAGCGCGGAGCAAATAGTAAAAAGGGTATCAAAGGGTTCTGTCTCTCAATTGCTAGTTTCTTTTCCCTCCAGCTTCTGTTTTGTGTGCCTGGGTTTGTGTGGGATGGTCAATGGCAGTGCATTCTGCTGCTGAGAAACCAGATTGTGAAGTTTATCCTGAGAGATGGTTCAGTGGTCAGAATGCTGAGGCATGTGGGAACCCAGCTCCATTCTGCTGAATACTACTTAGCAGTTGGTATTCAACACCTTAGGATCTGCCCTGTGGAAGCGAGTATGTGTCTTGCCTGACTACAGTGAGCTGTTGAGGCAGTGTTCCAGGCTAGCTTTGTGTCAGTTAAGTGACCAAATTAAGTGAGTGAAATCCAGGCCTGTCTTGGTTCCTCATTGTTAAAAATTGATGTAATACTACTGTGCTACTTTACTAGGATAGTGTAAAATTAATACATTGGAGATCATGAGGTTTGACTGGATTAAGGAATGGTAGATTCCTGAGTTAGACTTCTAAAGCTGTAATACTTGGAAGTAATAAGAAAACACATTTTCAGCCTGTATGTTGGGGGGAAGAGAGGGAAGCGGGAGCCAACCTGTAAACAGCAACAGCTCAGGAAACTTGCAGTCCTTTAATTAATATTTCCAGTCTCTGAAGCCCAGCTTTGGTGCCTGTTTAACTAGTCTTGTGGGATTGAGATCCTAACTGTTGTGACTGTTTTTCAAGCAAATCCCTACAGTTCAACAGCAGAAAAACCCCAACATCTGAGAGAAGTGCCATAGGGTCATATCAGTATCATCATGGGTTCAGCTATACACTGGGTCAATTGACAAACTTGCAAATGCAAAGTGCAAGATTAATTGGCTGTGGTCAGCTTTTGCTTTACTATCTGAATGTCATTATCAGGAATGTAAATGATTATGCAATGCAGAGAGATGCCACAATAGTCTTAGTGTCTCCTTTTAGACTTGTCTGTCTTTAAACAGGGCTTTATCTAAATGCAAATGTGATTGCAGCCTTCTGATTAGGACGTTATACAGTCATCCATTCCAGAAAAGCACAATTAGCGGATTATTTTATTTCTGACTCAACAGTTCTTGGTGTAGATAGTTTGTTTGTTGTGCTATGCATGATATTTAAGTTATCAGAAGGAGATTTACATTATTAGTCAGGATTATAGCCAGATTTTGCGAGGTCGAGGATTTTTTCTTGGCAGATAAAAATGGTAACATTTGTGGGATTGGGGGGGGTGGGGTGTTGTTTTTAGAACAAAAGGCGATAGTGCAGATTTTTACTATTCTTCATTGTCCTTTTTGTGCCCACTAAGGGGCAAATTACAGTAGTAACTATGCAAATTCTCCAGTGTTGTTGTGTGTACAAGTGCAGTTTAGTTCCTGTTTTCAGGGTCTATTCACTGTTGAGTTGTACTCTAACAATGTCCTGGTATCTTAGAATTTAACAGTGGCTCAGGTCATAAGATTATTTCTCATTAAACAGTCATTTTACTAAAACAGTCATCAGCTTTTCCATGTGCTGTGGTAGATTTCCAGTGAAGCTTTCGCTGGAAATGATATTGCAAACACTGAAGTTACATGCTCAGAAAAATACAGATTTCCAGCAACAAACTTCCATGTGAAGCTTACCCATTTTGCAAAATCTGTAGCACTTCTGCAGCTATGAATCTGTTAGAACTCAGGATATTTTTTTCTTCGATTATGGGAGCCTCATACACTATATGTTTCATAACTAGACCTGCTAAGAACATCAAATCTTCAAATCTATTAGAAGTCCAGTATTTGTGGGAAGGTGAAGGATTTTTTTTCCACAAAATTCATCAATGTAACTGTATTTGTCACACAATTTAGATTCAACGGCTCATCATTTTCCTATGAAAAATTACTGCAGTGAAAAATTCCTAATTATGTATAGTGAAACAACATTTTCAATTCCATTGATCAGTTGAATCTTTCCATATTCATATGTTTACGTGACTCTTGTTTCTTGCTCACTCCCATAGCTTATTTTCTTCATGCTGTAGTAAGCTGTCCTATACATTCCCAACACGAGGGATCTTTGCTTTTGTGACAGGAAATCTATTGCACCACTTAGGTTTAATTAGAGCACAATGACATATGATGAGTTTAGACATCAAACTCTAGAAACAACTCAACAAACTGGCTCTAGTCCCAAAGTATATTTTGGGATCTGTATTGAATTGGGATGTTTCACTGTATTTAGTGGGAATATGTGAAATACAGGGTCAGTGGAACTATAGCAATCCTTACCAGTGAAGGAGATAGTCCAAAAAACCTGTGTTTAAAGGTGAATTTAGGTTCAGATCACCCTGAATTCAATGGTATATTCTAGATTTCTGTACTGGATCATAAAAAAAAAAAAAGGTCTTCCCATAGGTTCTATGTAAGTAACAAGTTGAATCCTATGCCCAGTTCTAATTTGCACTGAGCTCAGAGTTGAATACAGACCCAGCACGTATTTTAATCTGCCATGTGCTGGAGTGAGGGGTTAGCTTACATCTAGGTGTGCAGGTGATCTTCATATTTCGCTCACTTGTAGCACTACTTATGTGTTGGTAAGTCACAGTCAGTGCCCTGTTGCTTACACAAATGAAACTCCTCATCTCATATCTCTAACATTTATGTGGGTTTATTATTTCAAGACGTAAGACTTATTACTGTAGCAATTTTTTCCTTCCATAAATGCTTTACTTTAAATGAGAGCATCCAGATGTTTCACAGATACACTTTTATTTTTTAATTTTATTTCAGGAGAGCTTAGTTTGAGTTACAGTGTCCAGACCCCAACTTTGTCTACATTCAGGGTTCCGGGTCCTTTTTTGTCTTACTAATCTACATTTGTGGAAATTACGTGAAAGATAAAAACCCCCTCTTTTCTGTATGGAGAACACAAAAATGGTAATGGCAAAAGCAATTTAAGCTGGGATTTTTGTAGAGTTCATCCCCTACTTTCAAATATCCACTTCTCCTGTGGCCATTGGACTGCTTTAGTATTTAGAGACACTGTACTCATAGGAGACTAGACTATTTTAAGAAAGTGCCACATATTCAAAATGTTGCATTTAGTTTAACTGTATAGTAATGATGCATGCCCAGCCTTTGCATTAGTCCAGTGCATCTCAAGTATTCACCTTCAAGTTCCAGTTGTTGCCCTGTGGGCCCTTTCTGTAACACATGGAAGGCCTTCTCCTCTGCTGACCACGTTAGCGTTGCTTCTCATGTCAAGTCATGGGCTGTGGGGCACAGCAAAGCCAGATGGCTTCAGATATTCCTGTATGTGAGCTGCCCAACTCAAAATGCAGCCATTTGGGTTCTGAACAAAAAACCTAGCTGTATTAAAGCTTGAATTTCAGTATTGAAGAATATGTACAACTGCCACTGAAGGAAGGAGAAAAGGAAAACATTGGTTGGAGCCAGTGGTGTGAAGTTGGACTAGTCAGTTAATTTCTGTGCCTCATTTCCTATTGATGAGAACAGTTTGCAGTCTAAGGGGTGTTCTTGTGTCTGTATCGGACAGTGGGAGACACTTGGGGTATGGTAATAGAAGATCCAGAAACACATAAAAAAGTTAGATTTCTGTGGGTGCAACATCTCTAAATAGTAATCTTTAAGCCTCAGTAATTTTTTTATAACAGGCTCTAGAAAGTGCTATATTATTTAGAAAAGTGACTTGATTAATCAGGCTTTAAATGACTGACAGATAAAGCACCTTGACAATCACTGGGCCATTAACATGGCATATTCTTTGGATTCTGGCATGTCTTGTGGCTGTTTTCTGTTTTTCATTTTCCTTTTTTTTTTATAACTTTATTTGTTCAGTCAGTTCTTGTTCAAATGTATTGGTATAACAGAAATATAGCTAGATACACAGAGTACATCCAAACTTTATTGAAAAGGACTTGCTCTCCTGTGTAATTTCATGTGGTAATAAATTCAAGGATACCAAAGAAAGGCAACGCATATGTTATTGTATGCTTTAACTTCTTGTTACGAAAGAACAGTAAATCTAGATATTAATTTACTTACATCCCAGTTTCTCTGAAAAAGGCAAACACTGACATCTCCTTCTATAAATTGAGTATTGTAACAGAATTCCTTGGACTATCAGTATGCATTAGGAATATTAGTCAGTCTACATACATTGTTCTCAGTGTTGTCACCTGCAGTACTAAATGCCAGGGGAAAACTGAAGGAGGGGACCTAGCATGATGTTTGTATAGTAAATGTTTCTTACAACAAATGGTATAAATTGGCAACCCCAAAATACTTCAATAGGGTAATACTAGTTGAATACTCAGAGTTCAGTTTAAATAGTAGGAGAGAATGAGCTAGGTGTCAGGTGAAACTAAATATCCTAAGCAGAAAAGGAAAGCAGAAGTAAAGGCATTTGCATAACAACACAAGATGATTTTCATTTGTGTTCTCACTGACTTGTAATAGGGGTATACAGATATATCACTGAACTGAATGCTAGGAAGAAACCAAAAGTAGGTATCTATTTTGAAAGTCCATCTGTATTAGAAGGGTTCCTAAGGCGGGGGGGGGGGGAACACTTCAGAAAAGTCAAGAAAGGAAGTTAGTACTGAGAGTGATATCAAGGGTGGAGTGAAAACTGTATGCTGGAAACATGCCCTCAGCGCTCTCTGCTGGAAGAGAAGCCCTAGGATTGAACCCCGTGTTACTGTTACAAAAATAATGACATGTACATGTACCTGTTGAGGCCTTCAACACCTGGCAAGTGTCATATGGGTTGTTATACCACAAGATGTCCAGTATGCCAAAACAAAACAGAGCGCTGTGAAACAAATTCTCTTTATTGTATATGATGTTATCTGATACTATATTATATATTATTCCATCATCATTGGAAGTGTTCAGAAGCCCATCAGGTCAGATGGGGCTTTGAGCAGCCTGGCTATTGAAAGATATTTCTGCTTATTGCAGGGGGCTTGGACTAGATGATCTTTAAAGGTCCCTTCCAACTCAAACCATTCTGTGATTATATTTCTATTTTCAAAATAGGACACAGATTTGGAATCATCCTACCTAATTTAGGCTTGTAACTGCAGGATCTGTAATTCTTGTTTTGCTACTCCTGTGTTCAACAGAGAGAAGGGCAGGGAGTAATTCAGTCTGTATATTATTTGAGTCACGTTTTGAAGTTGCTTGTCTTTCTACTGGTTGCAGGGGGGATGCAGGGATCACTGTACTATTGAGAATATAATCTCCTCCTATACTCAAATGCCAAACCAAAAAATGCATGGAGCTGCTGCCCAGCATAGGCTTCATTGCAAAGAGAAGATTATATTTTTAGGGAAAATGATATTTTAGGGAAGAAAGATTGGAAGAAAACAAGATTAACAGTTTGAAGCCTGGGAGTATTCTGATCCGTGTTAGAAACTGAACTTTTTAAGTAAAGCCATAATTAGTACATCTTGTGTGCTTGGAAAGTGAGCTAGCAATTGGACTAGTTATTCTGAAGCCAGTTTGAAAAGTCAGCACTTGGTCTATATTCGTGAATTTTTGTGATTTCTTTCTGTCCTGCATGGGTTTTTTGGACAGTATCCAATTCTGTAGTGTGTGAGGCCAGATGGCTTTTATTAAACAAATATGAAAACCCAGAACTGGAATCAAACAAAAAGAATGAGAAGACTGCAGCATCAGTATAGAGCCAGCTTACTGCCCTTGTGATAGAAGAATGGTTTTCTAATTGTTCATGAAAGCTAATGGAAACAATATTTTGGCTGTCAATAATTCTCAGGGGGGATCATTGTGAAGTCTTACCTCATCTCTTGTACTTTTCTGATAGAACATATCAAGTATTCAAAAGCATACGCACCCCATGCAGCTCAAAGTGCAGAAAACCACTGGTCAGTTTTAGATACTGGAGAAAGACAGGACTCGGAGTGAGTGAGTTTTACTGGCACAGCACTGACCTGCTGGAGGCTGGTGCAGATTTACCTGCGTTAGAGCATGTCAGTTGTGGGGGAAGTAGATAAGAAGGAGACAGAGGGTAAAGGTTATGATGACGTATCTTAATTACTTGGCTCCTGTATTCTGTCTTGTGAGCGAGAAACAGGTTTTCACACTCAAGCATGGTGAGGGGGGTGTGTGTGTTTGGAAACTGAATCCAGTCAACATCATCTACTTCTGGGTAGAGTTACCTGTAACTAAAAATCAGAAATGCTATTTTTTGCATTTTGTCCATGGAATCTTTCCTAAATGTTATACCATTTCAGTCCCCAAGATCTTTATTCCAGACTTTAGTAATAAAAACCCAATCAACGTTACTATCTTAAATGTTAAATTTGATCCACCTTTTCTGTTTCAGTGCTGTGTATTAGTCCTTCCTGCACTGGATGGGGCATTACCAGCACAACACAAAAAAGCATTCCCAATTGCCATATTTGACATTGGCATCACCCATTTATCAGTCTTGGGAATGGCCTTTTTCTATTTTTCTTTCCAAGTTCCCCTGCATAGGAAGTCCTTAACCTGTGATTAATTAAGGAAGTAACCAAGCTGAATCTTGTGCAAGTAGTTGTAAAGGCTGTGTTTTTACTAGCTCCAATGGAAAGTAATCACAGCTGTTATAGTGGTGTTTACAAGAGCTTGGGGTCCAACAGCCATTTTTTGGCTGTTTTTTTAAAATTATTTTTATAATATTAAAAACAGAATCAGGGTAAATGGCACCATACAGAGATCCTTTAGCTTGTTGCAATCACAAAAAACGTGGCATGTTGGTAATGAATATCAAATTGGGATTTTTGTAACTTTTATGGGTATTTTTCATAGGGGGTTAGCCACTGTGATTGGTGGCTTTTTTTGAGTGCTGTTTGTCATAAATCTATATAATACTTTGGGGAAAGGGCTTTGCTTCTTGAAAGTGTGGCTAAAGTGATTTTGAGTAGACTCATAAATGAATTACGCAGACCCCATTTCAGATGTAAGGAAAGATGTCAGTGTAAATAAGCAGGAAAAGGATCCTGACATATGTCCTTTAGAGATTTATGCCTATTGAGCTTATTGTATATCCTTATTAGTTTTAATAATTTATATCATCAGCTCATGAGGTAGTAACCCTGTAAAATACTTCCTTAAGACAGTCATCTTTTTCCCTTGGAGGCTAGAAAAGCTTTTTCTGAAGTGTCATCAGAGCCTTTCTTAGGGGCTTCCATAACACCCATCAGCTGTGACTCACTGTGTTTCTGCAGGTCCTTAAAAAAAATTGTTATAAAACTTGCCTGTTGATATCAGCTCACCAGGTGGTGAGCTATATCGTGTGCTCTATTAGTCTACACAAAAACAGGCTTATTACTGTCACCTCCTCCCCATTCCCATCCCACCTGTTTGGCTCATCTGCCTCGTCTTATGACTTGTCATTAGTCTGCCTTGTAAATTCTTTGTGGCAGGAACTTTTTCATTAGATATGTAGGTATATATAGTACCTACCATGATGGAGCCTGAATCCTTGAGTGAAGAGTATGGGCACAATTCCAATACAGATAATAATGCTAATATTGTAGTGCTCTTTCTCACATTTCCTGTAGACAAGAAGCTCTGCCACAGGAACAGCTCCCTCTCATTTTACAAGCTGTTACTTTTGACAAAAGATAATTAGATTTAAAAGATCAATATAGCATAGATTTCACTCAATCTTTAAGTAACGAACAGACAAACGATACTGTGAGGTGCTCAGATACGACTTTGTACTGTGGTTTTGTGCCATGAGTAAAGCAATGTTGTCAGGTCCCATCCCTTAAGAATAAGACACATTCTGTGTTTTTATCATAGAATTCTTAACATTTTTTTCACATAGAAAAATTATACTATTTGTGCATAAAATACTAAAGATTTTCAGTGACTTCTGCTACTGTAAACTGACATAGTTCTTGCTACTCTATAAAGGTATGCTGACTTAGATCTACTTAGTTACAGACTGAAATGGAATTTTGTTTTACTGAAAATACAGACTACACTAGTACGTATCCTGTTATGATGGACGTTTTATAGGTACATAGTGAGATTTTCCCCACTGCAAGAAGAGCTAATCTATGCAAATGTACAGCCCAGGTGGTGTTCTATTCTGAAATAAATTTGGCTGAAGGACTTAAATTACTTAAGAAAAAGGAAAAAAAATGTTCCAAATAATGAGTAAGAATCCTAACGGGTGCTAAATAATGTCATACACCTACTTCATTATTCATTTACTTATTTATCTTTATTCTTAAGAGTAATGATGTAAAAGTGCTTTTTTTCCAAATGTTAACTTTGTTCTTTGCAGATGGTAGCCATCTACTAAATGACAAGTCATTTACAGTATTTGATTAGCACTTTATATAGCCTGGATGGACTTATTGTTACAATATGTAAGAATAGTTGTAGAGGTGAAACTTGTTAAATTTGTTCTTTTCCTGTTGCTGTTACAAAAAAAAAAAAATATGGAAAATTTGAAACCAGAGATATTTTTGCCTGGCTTCTCCTATATTTGTAGGTGTTATTTCAAGTTAAAGCTGACACTCATAGGCCAGTTCACAAGATATTCTTGAGATAATGACAATACTAGGAAATATTGCTAAACTCCAACATCACTTGTAGCAATTATGAACATCCTCATTCTACAATGTCACATGTAGATGAACTCTAATGGATGTTCAAGGAAAGCACTGGAAGCTTGAATGAATCTAAGAATCATGGCTTATCAAGTAAAGTTCCATCAAGGTTGCAGTACTGCTTTATATACTTACAGCAGCTTACACTGTGGGTCTTTTTTTAAACTAGAAGAAATTTAATATTACAGTACACTTCAATATTACCACCATAAAGTGATCTTCTGGCATGAACTGCATACTTCTGTATTTTAATACCTTGATCAATGAGAACTCACCCCCATCTGTCCATAAACCAAGCAATTCTGATTCATTTGATATTGTGTTTTCTTCTAAAGTTTCTTCAAGTCATGCTGCTGGCCCTGTTTTCTTTGTCATAAAATTACTTTACACTTCTATTTCTCTGTTCTTAAAAAAACTAATTAGATGTTTTGATTTGTGTTTTATTTTCAACAGCTAAAAAGCTTGATAATGGCCCCACTACCAAATGCTGAATTAGTTCAGAACTCTTTGCAGTTGTATCGTTACCTGCTTCGATGCTGTAAGCAACTTCCTGAAGAGAATATTCGTCAGCATTACAGACATGCAGTCAGGCAGGTGAGAAACTGATTTCTGTTGGTGGAATTCAGTGTTGTGAGGCTTTTCGTTTTTCTCCTCCTACAGTTTGGACCAACTTCTTATAACTCCTGATGCTTAAAATACTATTCTTCTGCAAGCTTGAAACATTAGTGGGTTTGAAGGATTATACCAGGAGTATGTAGGAGCATTTCTTTTTGATTGCTTTGAATCTGAAACCACCTATTTTCCTTGGCTTTCATCTCTAATTCTGGTGTTAGTCAGGAGAGTGAACAATCATTCCTTACTCACCTAAACACGTCTTTTATGGTGAAACTTACTTTTTTCTTGTCAGTCATGTTTTCCACTATATACCTCCACCCCCAGCTGCCCCCTGGATGGGTGAATCCCATCTAATTGTTCATATAGAAGTAGTTTCGTGCCTTTGATAGTACCTGTTGTGCTGTGTCTTTCTATATTTAGTGTGAATTGAAGTTTTCTGGGGTTTTTTTTGCTGATGATGTGTGAAAGGAGTAAAATGCTTAATATGAAATTACATTTGACAATGCTTGTTATGGAAATAGCACTGTCAGGTGCTACCATGTATGTTTTTGCCCTTTCAGGTCAATAGTTTGCTTGCATCAAATATTTTCTTTGCAATTTCAAAGTGATCCTTATTTTGACAACTGTTGTTTTAAGTTGGGTAGTCAGTGTAACACTTTGAATTTTTGTATATTGCAGAGCTTCAAAGTTCATGCTGATGAAGACAATCCTGAGCGAATCCAGCAGATCATTAAGAGGGCCATTGAAGATGCTGACTGGGTCATGAATAAGGTGCATGCATCAGATTGTCTAAGTTTTGCTCTCAGTTCACATCAAAGAATAAAACATCAAAGGCAACTTAGGAACAGCAAACTGTTGTATCCAGGTGACAGAAAATACTTAGCCACTAGGGATTTATGATTGTGATAGTTCTTGCTTAAAAATTCTTCTTTGTCAATATAAACTTAAGTGTATTTTTTGGAACCAGTGATGCTTTAAGTTGGTCTGTATAAATCTTTGTTTCCATGAATAATTCTATTAAATTTCAGCATTAGTGGCTATTATAACTATTATGGGGGAAAAAAACCCTATAATATTTTGCAAGCCAGTTTGTTGATATGTATCAGCTACTTTCCTAACAGGAATCTATCCTCTCTGAGTTTACATAAACTCCCAGAATGATTTTTTTTTTATGTTCAGATCTTGCCTGTGACTACACAGATCGGGGTCCAACAGCATAGTGGCAAAATTGTAGGAACTGGTTTACTTGTGCCATAATTATCACCCAGTGGCTATGCCTCTTTACTATCACAGCACTGAAAGATACCACTCAAACTGGTTTCTTAAAGAGTGAAGACTGTTTACTGTTAGACAGCTGAGTCACCTGCATTTCCTTGGATTGAAATCTGGTTGGGGAGCACAATATGTTAACATGGGTTTCTGAGAGTGTAATGAAACAAGTCAAAAGTTCAGCTTGCTCTAAGTATCTGTGATTTAATTTACTAAATGACTGTTAAGTCCTTCTCTCTGTCAGGCCATGAAATCCAAATGGGAATTGTTACAGAAGCAAGCACAGATTAGTCATAGATTATAAAATTACAGCAGTAGCCAAATCCCAGCAGTTACAGCCTAGCAAATAATTGTCTGTGCCTGAATCTGATTTTATTCTCCCTGCAATTATGAAAAGCCTCATTCTGATTCTGCTACAGAGATGGTAGTCTGCCTCATTGGAAAACTGGTAACTGAACTCTGTGACAGGAGCATCAGATTCACAGTGCCTGCCAAGAAGCATTATTTTATATTGTAGAGGGAAAGCCTATCAAAATTTTAATCTAACTTAAAGGAAGTGAGATAATTTTATGTAGATCATGAAGAAGGCTGTAAATCCTTGTCAGTGTGAACTGCTCCTTCTAGTTATGTGCTCTTTCACACAAATAATTATTTATTTCTTTTCTTTTTTAGTATAAAAAGCAGAAGTAGAAGAGGAATGATGAAGACAATGTCATTGGTAAACATTTTTAGAGGACTTGCAATCAAGCCCAGTACTCTATTATAGTTATTGCCTGGGGTTTTCTCTTACCTAATACAAATACAGTAATTTATCTCTCCTTGGGATGTCATGAAGCTAAATCAATATTTCTGAAGCTGTTTGAGTCTGTAGATTAATAGGCACAGTCTAGTTTCAAAGTATTAGCTTGCATAATCACTAAACTTTAGCGTAAAGCCCAAACTTTTCTAAGCTTTGAGAGAGCTTCTCAGGAAAACTTACTGAGAATAAAAATGTAACCGAATACAAGACACTAACAAATAATTAGTGCCCTGTCTGTCTTTCATATCTGATGAATTACAGCATCTCATCTGAAAGAATTTAACTAGTATCTGAGCATAAAGGTCTATACTGGGAGCCTGAAAACCTGAGAAAAGCTCACTGAGGATCAGAGCAAATTTCTCTTTACTTGATTGTGGGCTAGATCATACTATTCGGCCTAGATTCGCTGTAGCATAGCAGTGTTTGATATGCTTACTGTGTAGACTATTTGGTGGGAAGGTTCTTCTGTATAAGTAACAGTGGATTTGAGTTTGTATAATGCTCAGAATTACAGTAGTCAGTCTGTTATGTCAGATCATCCTCTGCAGGACCATATAGATACATTTTCAGGGTGGAGGAGGTATGACCAGAGCACAGATTTAATCTAGTAGCAGACACAAAAGCATAGGCTACTGAATGGAGAACACACCCACAAGAACTTTAAGTCCATCTGAAACTTGAACCACTGTATTTTCCACTTGCCTGTCCATGCAGTGGGAATATCTTCATTCTACTGTATGTGTTTGCGCTTGAATTAATGGTTGTCTTATTTAAAGATAGGTGTCTGTCACCCTAATCTGTAAAGTTGCATGAAAATGAACACCGTTCAGATGGGGTTTGTGCACTGAATGGTATGATTACTGAAATGTGCAATGTTGTACAGATATAAAGGCCTTCACAACTTTTTGTAACGCCTAATAAATGTCCTTTAAAAATGGGAGCCCATGTCCTTTTTAAGAAGACTGTCTTTTCACTGCCCTAATGCATTTTCATCATGGAACACTCAATAGAAACACTAGAAATATTAGCAATATTAAATAAAATTAATGTGCTGTACAAGAGTCCTTTTGAAACATGACCTTTGCTTCTCGCTGTACTTGGAATTTTCTACCTCAGGGTGGCAGTGCATGCCGCAGTGCGTGTCCGAAGTAGTTGGTGGTCGGGTTCTTTTTTACTGTTTCGAAATTGTTGAGCCTCTTCACCTGTCAAAATGGAACTCAAGTGCTGAGGCAGATCTTTATTTTAAACTCCAGATTTTTCTTTTCTCCATTTTTTTCTTTTCATTCAGCCATGAAGGAAATAAAGAAAATCCTAGCTCAAAGTAATTGAGAAGAATGACAAGTGCTATAAAAAAAATGGGGGCCATAAGTGACTGTTTATACCATAATGTATTGTATTAAAAAAATTTCCTTTGTCTCTGTTAACCCTAAGCCCTCCTCTTCACGATTTCCTGTTCTTCCTCTGCCATCGTCACTATTGTTCCCCTCTCTTATTCCTACATCTTTCATATCACCTTACATACCCTCAGCTTTTGTTGTTCTTGTTCTACATATTCCCTAATTCTGTTCTATCTCATCTTGTCTCTCTACCCCACTTATTTCTCCTCCTCAAATCCTTTTTTGATAGGTGCCTCAGAAGATACTCAGGTATTATTCTGGGGCCATACAGCTGCTTGATTTCAGATAAAACATGAGGGGTAATAGAGTTTTTCAACAAAGTAGGTGTAAGTTTTTCTTGATGTGAGGAAAACCGCTTTTCTTTCTGCTTAAATAGATTTTTTTTTGAAAGTGCAACTATTCTGGTTTAAACATTCAAAATAATTTGATGCAAGATAGAGCATAGAAGAGTTCAGCTTTGGCAATTGACAAGGAATATCCAGTATGAAACTGAACATTGTAGTAAAAAAGCTCAAGCAGATTTGATAGTAGATGTCTGAATATACTATTTTTAATCAAGAACAGCAAACAGATGACCCATGCTGTACTATATTATATATTTGGTCTGTAGCATGGACATGCACTGAACTCTGTGTCAGTGTGATAGTGAAAAACTGTAAGACTCAGTAGGATTAACAGTGTATAGAAACCTACTAGTTTCCTGAACTTTAAATGTAACATCCTGAACCACCCTCTATTGCTTTAATTGTCTGGCCTTTTGTAGTGTGAGGCATAATATTTTTTTCGGTTATGAAATAGGATAATTACATGTGTCTAAATAATTCTTACATGCCTGTTATTTAATTTATGGATAGTTCAAGAGGGAAAGCACCAAGGAGCTGGAAGGTGCAACCGTGGCACGTCTGCAGCTCTAAATGTGTGAAGTGCCAGCTGAGATATGGAAACATTGGACCAAAGGTATGATAGATGTAACTGATAGGGTAGGACCAGGACCTGTGAATTGTAGATTTTGGAAACCGGTACAGCATTCAGTTCTTAGTAGGGTGTAGAGGGAGAACATGGTTGCTGAGGCTGGAGACATCATGACTAAATATTTTGACAGTATTAATTCAGTTGTAGGGCGTGATGTCTGAGTAGTTAGGGGTTTTTTTATACATATAAAAACAATCTGGTTTTCAAAATACCAAACCTTTTAATAGAATGGAAATATAATATGAAGATAACTTTATTTACTCTGTTATGGAACAAGTAATTTCCTTGGTGGTGGGGAGACATGATGCAAACAACTACTTACTTCCTTGTAATAGTGAAGGTAACCCCAATTTCTAAGCAGACATGTTTCTCCGGGCTGAAGAGTCATTCAGCTGTGTAGCTGAGGCTTTTACGTTTTCAAGACATTATACGAATTCTGTTCTTCAGTAGCATAATTTGAGACCAAAGATGTTACATTAGCCCAGATGCAGATGGGAACGTGAACTCTGAAAAGGGATTTTGGCAGAACTTCAATACTTTTGACCAAAATTGTCATCCAGAAAACTTATACTCAAAAGTAATTTAATCCTGGAGTTGCCCTCATTTACTACTCACTAACCTGTTTCACCTGAGAGTTTATATGGTAAATTGAGTTCTCTTTGTTAGTATCTGCATTTGCCTTTGAGCAACTCTCTGCCATCCAGCCTTGCTGGGACAGAACAACTGTTCTCTGTTCAACCAATTACTTCACTAGGTACTAATGGTGCTGTGCTACGGATTAGCTGCCAGTGGCTCTAACAGGGCCCATTGTGGGTGAGACTTACACTGCTGCAGGCATAACTTTATTCCTCTCACAGGGGAACACTGCCTTGGCCAGTCTCCTCCATGGTTCTCTGATGGCAGTGGCAAAGAAAATAACACTAGATTGGTGCATCTGTTTTTCCATATTCAGTCATCCAGAATCTCTGAAACTAAAGATGTTGGGTGCCAATTAAGTAATAAGGGATAAAAGAAACTGTGTTATATACTGTAATTACTATTGCAAAGTTTAAAAGAATAAAGGCTTACAGTGCTTATTAAACTGTTGACACAATAAAGGAAGATGAGTAAAAAGGCGCAAGCCTATTCTCTTCATAGGGTTTAGTTTCTTTTTACTGAAATGAGGAACCCGTGTCAGTTCTGGTAAGTAATGGACTGTTGATAGGTATATGCAATAGTTGGATGATTAAGGGCCCATCAGAAGGTAATGTCAAAGTTTTCGTAGGCCCCACTGATAAGCAGTCCTATAGTAAGCATTCAGTTGCCAGCATCGCTTTTGGTCACCTGGTCATTCGTTAGCATGAGGGTTTTCATCGTGTTTACACAAATCTAATAACTACACTCTGGAAATAATAGATTTGCAGCTGACCTTGAGTCAGTAACTTCTAAGTGCTCCTCTACAATTAGAGGAGTTGAGTGCTGTTAACCGTTCAAAGGTTGTGTACAGACAACTCCGTCAGTTAAGCTAGAGAGAGGGTTTCACAGAGGGCTTGTTATGCAAGACAAATATTAGAACAAGGAAAAGACAGCTGAGAGACTTCTGTTTAATAGGTTGGGATCGTGCTTTTAATTCTTGAAGTATGGAGAAACAGCTTTATTTAGATCACATCTTAGCTAAGGAAAATTAGGAAAAAGTTCTTGGTCATTAGCTCCAGGTTATAGGCTTGCCAAAACTCAGTCTAAGAACAGAACCAAATTTGGTGCTATGCTTTTATTTTCTATGTGTATACACAACATGGGGAACATAAAGCTGAAATTGTGTGGAAATAATATGTATGTAATGAATGTGGAAGTGTAACATGTCTAGAAAGACTGGAACAATGGCAGTGGGTTAGTCAATATGGGTTTTTTAGCATATAGGTGCTGGCTGTTAAGCCCACAGGCAAACGTCAAAGGGTCTACTTTTGTTATTAGAGCCTTGGAGACTCATGTTGAAGGTTTCTGCATAGTGAAAATATTTCCTTTTTTCCTTTATTTTTTTTCTCCTTTGTTCATAGCAGGTTTTGGCATGGCAAAGGTGTAAATTTGTGGCTTATCTAAAATACAGGATAGTATTCTGCACTTCACTTGGTTAGAGATGTATATATTTCTGATCACATTGTTATGTCACAAGTGTTACTGATTTCAATTCACTCTTGCCACAAAGTAACTTGAGCCCTGTGGGTACGGAATTGAATACTTCCACCCCAAGCCAGGTTTTGCTTAGAGTCATTTGTCAATAACTGAATATTCTTTAAATCATTCTTTAGCTTTAGCACTTGTTATATCACAGGCATTGCTTTTTGTTTATAGACATGTGAACTTAAGAATTTGATGTTAAACAAAAACATCTCTTCTATGGTGTTTGGCTCATTTTCAAATGTCATAAGGAAGTGATCTTTACAGTGGTACTATAAAGAACAAGTATAAACGCTATTTCTGAGTATATATTATCAAATAATATTCACTGTGATCTTTTTTCAAGGAAAACAGTTTCTTATTTGTGAATAGCTTTTAACTTGGTATCACAAATTGTGCTTTCATATAAAGCTCTGATAAGATGCAAACCGAACAGGCAGCACAGCAGCTATGAGTCTTAAACATTCAATATCGTAATATTCATTCATTATGAGAGCCCTTGACCTTAAACTGTAAGAACAAGTCTTTAAAGCTTTATGCTCCAAATTGTAGCGTCCATCACTGTCATCCAGAATAGCATATGTTTATTTGAAATGTGCGAGTAGTCTCTTTGTCAAGAACTGTCTTCTAAAACAAGTCAGTAACACCTGAAAATGGCTTGATGCTGTACTGCGCTGCCCACTTGGTCAGTTGCTTTACTGCAGTCTTTTCTACTGTTTAGAGGCGATGTATTTCTTCTTGAGCATCAGCCAGCTGGCACATCTGTCAACTTTTGTATTATTTGATTAATTTATCTTATACTTCTGTCAAGCCAGGTTTTATGAAATAGTGTTAACTGAAGTATACACTAGTCCTTTCAGCTTCTGAGTAATCAGGGAAGACATATTAACTTTAAAAAGACCCAGCTGTTCTTTGAAGAATATTTTCTGTTTCCCTCGTAATTGTTTGATATTTTAAATAGTTTTTTAAAGTTTAGAAGCAGAGGCATCTGTTACAGCTAAAAGCTTAACAATGTTTGTATTTTTTCACTGATAGAAGAGGTTCCTGACATTGCACACTTAAATGTGCAAGATTACTCCCTTAAGTAAGCTAGTAGGTGATGAAAATTACATTTCTGGAACTGCAGTTTATTGTCCTTACCTATGAACTGAGAAGCCTAAGAAGTTAACTTCCCATTCTGTTAACTATTGACCTGTCTGCCTTTTCCTTCAGAAGAATCTGCCTTCATAGTCTGCATTAATTCACTTTGAAAAGGATTAACTTGATTTTATTTTTTTTTTCTTTAATCACTAAATTCTGAGACAGCTTTGTTTGGGTGCTTCACTACGTCATATAAAATACTTTCTTTCAGCTGCTGCCCTGCAAAATTAGATTGAACTGCTTCATTACCTGTGCATTTCCTTCTGCTGGTGTTCAGCTTCATCTGTTGAAAAACTAGTGCACTTGTATGTTCTTTTATTATTACAGCTTATTTTTTGCACAGTCTTTAGTATCCTTTTTGAAAGAAGTTTAAAAGTGCTGGTGTTTTGATTAGTATTTCCTGCCATTCTACAGAATGGATTTTAAAAGATACAAAATTGACAAATTCTTGCAACTGATTAGGTTGACTCTGTTCTGTGTTAGGTAATGTCACACAGGATCTGGGATTTTCTCAGTCTTACTTTATCTTTCTCAGTAGTCACCTCATCTACAGAAAGTCAGCTGTATCTGAGGTGGTATGAAACAAGGAACAAGGAAAAGTGTGTTTCAAAACAAATGTCAAACAGAAGTTAATCTGGAAAATGTTATGTCATGATGGCAGACACAGGCAAAGGCTGTGTTTGCTGGAGACACCTCCCTGATACTCATCAATCTGAGGAATGACTTCTCATGCCCCAAAATAGATCATTTCATTTTCCACAATTGTGCAACTGCAAGAGCTGCTTTCTCTTTCTGTTTTTTCCTCCTCTTCTTATAGGTCACAAAATGGTGTGTTTAGCCACTGTTTACAGTATGGAATGCAGACACCTTTTGAGTCTTGGAGACCTCTCCCCAAAGAGCTCTGAAGACTTTGTCCTCTCTTAGCTGGAACTATCTCACGCTGAGTTGCAGCTTTATGGCCAAGATTTTCAAAAGTAGTTCTCAGATTGCTTTTTAGGTGCCTTACTTGGGAGACCTTAAAAGTTATGCTTGGTGATAGTCTTACATACTTCATGGTGGTGCCATATAACCTCAGGAAAATAAGATCACTTCTCTGGACTGCTATTTCATATTCTGCCTTGTCCATTTGGATTACGTGGAAGGGTCTCTAGTTCACTGTCTGCATAGTGATGCATATATGTAACTGCTATTAACAATTGGGTTGTCATGGTCAAGATGAGTAAACAATAACTTATAGTCAATCTCAATACTGCTTTTTTTTTTTTTTAAGAACTAGTGAGAGCTCTTAACACACCTGATTCTCTTCACATACTCATTTGCTTCCGCTCCCAGTGTTGTGGTCACTATCTTCCTTTAGCCTGATGATTTCAGCGTGCAGAGCACCTCTCTGACAGGTTGAGACTCTGCTGGCAAGTAGCAGTAAAATGGTTATTCCCCTACCAACGTGACTTTGAATTAGGAAGATACTAAAGTGGTACTGTTAATTTTACAGTTATTTCAGAAGCATAGTTTAAAAATAGAGATCTCAAATTCTGCTCCCAACTGACATAATACAGCTTATAGGATTTCACAGTTACACTATACCAAGTCTGGTAATTTCTAATTGATTAAATTAGAATTAAATTAAAATAGAAAAAAGTGAAAATGCTTCTAGTGATGAAACTTAAGAGATGAAGAGCCAATCCCTGCCCTCTATAACTTGTTCGTTATCCTCAAAGCTTATTCATAAGCAAAGGTGCAGGGTTTATAGCTAATGTAATAATACAAAGAATGTACATACCACAGTATGAGTGGTATTTAGCATAAAATAGCTTGAATGAAATCATGTCTGACGGAGAGGAACAGAATCATAAACACTTTCATCTAACAAAGATACTTTGAAAGGTACAGGTTAGATACCACACTGAACCTGTAATCAGCTGACTTTATTGTACTAATTTTATAAGTATCTGCAAGAAACCACAGATCATAATTATATAACTTTGTTCTGTAGAACTCTATAACACTAAGAACCTCTGGGATTCATAGGTACTGTTTGTTAGAAAAAAAAAAAGCTGGAGACACAAATCTTGCTTTTATGATCTATCAAATTCTGTCTTGGTCTATAAGAGCAAAGACATTTCAGATAATTGCTTAATGGGATGTTTATTTCTCATGCTGTTCATGGGTTCAAAGCCACCAAAATCAAAGGGAAAGATTCCTGTGTACTTCAGTGAGCATTCGCTGTCTTACACCGTTTTTCACTACCCTGAATACTTAGAGAAATGTATGATGCTTAATAACATTTACTGGAATTAAAAGTGAAACAGTTTTGCTTTTCCAGTTTTACAAAATATAGTCTCTGCAGTATGGGCCAAGTTCAAGAGGCGAGTCTGGTGTTGATGTATTGGCTTTCAAGTCAGCTTGGAGACTGAAAGCAAAGGCATTACTTGTAGTTAGAACTGCTGCATACAGTGAAGGCATAAAGAGCATTCTGAAGTTTCTTCGACCACTAATTAGTTGCTTTCATTTCCCATGCTCATATACTCTTTTGGAAAAGTAAACATTGAAAGTCATGCTGCTGTCTTCTGAGCTGAAGAACTACATTCCCTTTTTCTTGTTTTCAACTTTAAATAGACCACAGGTTTTAATATTGATAAAAATGAGTTGATGAATTGCTGATCATTAGTTTATACTGTGCTCAGTATATATATATATAATATAAAGTATATACAGTGTTTGTGTATAAACACTGACCTAGAATACCCCTCTGAAAATGATCACTTGTTCTCCATGGTGCATTCACTTCTGCAAATTAGAGATGGGGTGATGCATGTTTTGCAAAATAATCATCTAACAATAGGAGCTCATCTGAGATGAGGAACTTAATACAAAAACCTACAAAAAGCATGCATGAGTGTCATCTCTTAGCTCTCTATCTAGAGCTATCAGATGTTGTATGGGCAGAAACTGTGGGTATATCATTACGTACATGAGAATTCATCTTTCCTGATATGGTCATTCTATGAAATCAAGGCATTGTTAACTGTGAGAATTTGTCTTGTCACTGGGAAGTAATTTCAAGATGCCAGTCATCTGTCTTCCATACATTTCCTTTCCATTGAAAAGAAATAGGATTTCAAAAGCAAAAACATGGGAGGAAATCAGGATTAGAGATGTTGTATTGGATGAGGGTCTTCATGCTTCATGTAAATACAGGAAATATTGACCTCCCAAAAGTCTTCCTAGTAAGATGAACAATTTGTTCTTTTGGAGAATCCTCAGGGTGTAATTAAGTCTTAGAAGCTAGTACATGAGAGGAAAGAAGGAAATAACATAGTGGGTTTCAGCCTGTGCTGGTCAAAGCACACTCTTGAGCTACTTTAACCTTAAGACAGTGTTGTAGTCACAGAAAATTTCCTTTTACATAACTTTCTGCCAGGCTTTGGATGACTAAGCCAGAATTAATCATCATAAAAACAAGATGAGGTAGAAACATGCTTATGACCAAAAATCTTACAATTTCTGTCACTTAACAGTGAAGCACACAATCTATGTCAGCTCCCTTTGGTTTAGTGGCTGTGGTCCAAGTAGCCCCTTACTGCCATAGTTAGATGAAAATTTAAACTCCATGAAGTGATTATTTTGTGTCTTATCCTTTTGGGAATAAAGAAAAAAATTGTTATAGGTATTAATAGCACCTGCTAATTAATCTGTAGCAAACCTTTGATGTTTGTACTGGGAGTTATTTTTAAATTATTATTATACATTTTATATATAATAAATTGTATAATATATATTACATAATTATAGATTAAACCCTATGACTTAACCCAATTCATAAAGCAATCCTTCATTTTCTAGAATCTGATTTTACTGTGTATCAACACATGTTCTTCCACATCTGTTATTTTTTATTTTTAATAAGTGACTTTTCAAACTCTCAGGTGGTGTTCCCCCTTCCAAATGCAGCTTCAAAGGCTATTCTCTCTCTGTGGTCAAGAGTAGTGTAAATAATTAGTATGTTTGCTTGTCAAGTGAAAAACAAGCTAAATATGTCCCTAGCCTGGAATTCCTGTAGAAAGTGAGGTAGGAAAAGCAGTGCGATTAGAGAACTGTCCAGTTTGGGCCTTCCCATACAAAAAGAGTGAGTTTGGTAGAGGACCATCATGATGGTTGAGGCTGTGGCACATGTGTCATGAGAAGAGGCTGAAGCAACTGGGCTTGTTCCATGTGGAGAGGAGAAGACCCAGGGGACTTAATCGCAGCCTTTCAGTGACTTTAAAGAGGACATTAAGGAGATGGAGCCAGGCTCTTCACAGCGGTGCATGGTGGGAAGTTGAGAAGCAACGGGCAAGAAGTTGAAAAGAGAAGCCCAGACTGAGTGTAAGGAGACTATTTCTCCCCATGAGGACAGTCTAGCAGTAGAGTAGGTTGCACAGATATGTTGTGCAGTCTCCTTCCTTAGAAGTCCAAGACTAGCCTGGATTATGCTCTGAGCAGCCTGGTCTGACCTCATACCTGACCCTGCTTTGAGCAGGAGGTGGGACTAGAAGAAATGCTAAGGTCCCTTCCAACCTGCAATCTCCTTTAGGTTATAACCTTATGCATGATGTAAGTTTCTTTACTGACTTTATTTCATTTATGGGAGTTATGTTTGAGGAATATTCCGTAAAGCCCAGCACTATTCAGTGTACCATATTTCAGCAACTGCTTGAAGTTCGCTTACACGTTGGTTTTGCTTGCTAGGCAGTTCCAAATGACGAAATGGTTGTTTTATTCGGTGGTGGAGAATTAGTCAGAATATGTGTGAACATATTTCTAAACCATCCCTGTTATGTGTAACAAATAGAAAAGCATCAAGGATGCAAAGTAAGCATCATGTTTAACAGCAGCCTGAATAGGAGTTTGGAAGTTAAAGACTGCTTGCCTCCTGCTGACTGACAATTTAGGATGAATGTTTCTCCAGTTTATATGATAATTGGATGACTAACAAACAAGTTTAAAAAACCCATAGAAGATGTAGTGAGAAGATACATTCAGACTGAATTCTTTATTTAGATTTGTGATAAGCAACAAAACTTCCTTAATTAGTCCAAAGATTTACTTCTTGAATTGGAACTGGCAGCAGATCAGCAGAAGCTTGCTTTCTGGTATACTCAACAGAGACTAACAAGGTAAATTGTCCATATTTCAATGTGTAAGTATTTAGCTAGACTTGGAGCTCAAAATCAATGAAAACTGACTAAAAATACTCTGAAGATGCTGAAGAATGTATATTAGAAATTGTCGGGTTTTGTAAGGGAAGGTAGATAGTTGCTAGTAAAGGAGTTGTAAGTTCATTACCACAAATCCTCTAGCACTAGCTTTTTTTCCTAACACTAACAGGGGGAAGGTGATTTCACACTTACTGAAAGTTTTGAAAATGTGATGTAATTTTCAAAGATGTTGAAAGCTGTGCATGGTTAGGAAAGACTGGCCTAAATGTAGCGTTTTTCAGTAAGTCATTCAAAACAGCTTAAGCAGGTAAAGGGTGCATGAAAATAAAGTAGAGCCATAAAATTGCCTGAGAAAATCCCTGTCTGTCCAGAAAACAATAAAAAGCAGCTAAACATACTATGATTTTGTGTAGGCTAAGTTATGCTGACCAGAGTTTGATGCTTGAGCATGCACAGAAAAAATTAAAAAAAAAAATTTAAAAGTCTATAAAGGCTGGTATAAAGGAAAAGTTAGAAGCTTGTAAGTCAGCAATAAAGATGAGCACTTGACTTTTATTGAAATTGTTTGAACAGTGCTGTATGTTTCAATAAAAAAAATCAAAGGAATGGAGAGAAATCTTGTCGTTAAGGATTGCAAGTTACTTTCACTTCCTAGTAGAAAGATCTCATGTACTGTGTTTAGAGGTGAGGGACTGATGAGAGGGGAAATGAACTCACTAACTATGTGTACTTTTGTTGGAGGTAGTAGTGGGAGGGAGCACTATTTGCTGGAAGACTGAGGCTGGAAGACTTTGTTATGAATTCTAATCAGGAAAAAAGGATAGATTCCACGTGGACTAAAACTTTTATACTAGAAGCTGTATAAAACATCCCCATCTCTTTTTCCAAAATCAAATATACCAGTTTCTATCAAACTTTTCAGACTGTCTCAATTCTAATCAGGAAAAAAGGATAGATTCCACGTGGACTAAAACTTTTATACTAGAAGCTGTATAAAACATCCCCATCTCTTTTTCCAAAATCAAATATACTAGTTTCTATCAAACTTTTCAGACTGTCTCTTAGTGCTAATAAATATCGGTAAGTATAGCTGGATCCGGAGAGCCAAAGAAAATCTTCCATTCCAGAAAGTGGTAGAATAGATGTTTTTTTGTTTGGTTGGGTTTTTGTTTGGTTGGGTTTTTTTGTTGTTGTCATTCAGCTGTCGTATTTGAGATGCTTATGTAATGAGTATGCCTCTCTCTGTCAGGCTTTATGTGGAGGTTATATCAGGGTTCATGGTAAACTGTTACACTAAGAAAACTAAGAAATTCTTAAAATACTTCTGATAAATTTAAGTCTTTCAAACTAGGCTGACCCAAAGAAGTATGCACGGTTACAGAAAGGAGTGGTTTGCTTTGCACAGGCAATCTGTGAGGACTGATGGTTGACTACTAAAAAATGAGGCTATGCAGAGCTGGTCTCATACATCTATTTCAATATCTGACGCTTTCCCACAATATTGCTTCATTAGAGATGGATTATTTGTGGCCCTAGCAAAGTGCAAAACCACAGTCAGGGTGGGTGCAGATCAGTACTGTGGTCAGCAGAATGAGATTTAGCATTTCTAGGTGTGGAAAATGTTCCTGTGGCTGTTTCCTTCTTGATCTGTCCATACATTTAATCCCTTTTCTTATCAAACAGATAAGCAGGCTGGGACAGTATTAACATAAAAATAGTAGACAGTTTTTGAGAGAAGTTCCCTGCTGGTTGTTTAGAAAGAAATCAATTAGGGCAAGAAAAATTCCAGAGATTTGGGTAGAAGTATGACTTGATAGAAAGACAGACATGCTAAATATGCAGATCAAATAGCTTGAAATAGTTCCTTTTTGTCTGGTATGAACTGCTTAGTGAAGCCATTTTTAGATTATTTTTTTTTTTTTGCAGCAAATGACCAAGATGCCTAGTGATTCTTTCTCAATGTTAAGCAGATCAACTGCTCCAGCAGTCACAGCTGCTGCAAACAAACATACAATGAGAGCAGCAGGAGGGTGCTCTCTCTTTTGATAACAAGTTAGTGATGTCTTGTGGATTCATTTTAGTGTTTTTCAGCCAACCAGCATCACATTTATGGAAGGAAATTGCTCACAATTGCTTCATAAAGAAAGCATGTGGTTTAATGGCATAAATATGAAAGCAGGCAAAATTATTTATGAGTATGCTCTTCTACTTATTTTCCCCCCCTTCAAATTCAGCTTCATGATTGTCCCTCAGTGAGGAAATACAGAACTGGATGATGATCCATCCTTCTCTGGGTATCACAATTGGCCCATGTTCTTCAGAGGCGGAATTTTTTAGACTGGGATGCAATACTACAGTGAATGCAGATGCTTGCTTGAGGAATGAAATTCAACCAGTGTCTGAACTTGTGCCTAAGATCAATTTCCATTGGGCCAAGTCAAAGAAATGATGGTCAGTGTTTTCTCAAAGCCATGCACAGCAGCTTATAGTATTCACATGCCAGTCAGGAAGGCCCTCGTATATGGAGGTAAGTAGGGTGAGAGAAACTGAGAAAAATAAGAAACACAGTCTCTGGGTCCAGTACAGGAGGACAAGGAAAGTTTTACAGTTGTGCACATCAGAGGTTTTGTAGGAAAGGCTGACAGGAGGATTAGTGATGCTTTAGCAGAGAAAACACGCTTTTTAGTTGGTCAGAGCTCCAGAGTTAAAGACTTTGGCACAGTCCCCAAAGAAAAGAGAAAAAGAAATTGCTGTGAACACTGTCATTGCCTCCGCTCACAGTGAGTCTACAGTAACCAAGGGAATGATAATTAAAAGATTATACTGGGCCGGGGGGAGGAAGGGACAAGGGACTTGAAAGTGTGTTTTCTGATTATTTCCTGAACCAGGTAAGATCATTAATGATTTAACTTTTTACTTCCTTGATCCAGGATGGAGTGCTGTTACTTCTTTTTGCATCTAAGGTTATCCTGAGTGTTTATTACCCATTTTAGTAAGCAAAAATGTGATTTTTGTTATCTTAATGTTGTGTCTATGTGCTTCTGAAACAGAATATGGCAGAAATAGACTGCATTAATTGCAGACTTCAGGCTCTGGGGATTTTGGTGAACTTCCCAATAGACCTAATAATAACCTTTTTCACAGCTCATTAAACTCTGAAGAAAAAGTCTCTGTTCATATCTCATGCAAAGCATGGACTGTATCTTGTAATTACACTGAATCTAATGTAATCATGTGGAATTTAAATAAAAGGTAAGAAACAATCTTCAGAAATCAGTGATGGAACACTGGATTAAGAGCCTTCATCATTGCCCAAACTACTTTATTGATGTGAATTGCAGGTAAGTTTTCAAGTCCTGTTAAGGTCAAGAACATGATCCACCCTCCATGATAAGAGACTTAGAGCCCTTCTCAAGGATTTTATGGAGTGGCTAAATCAACCTCCAGAACCATAGCATTCTCTACTCAGCTTCACAGTTTTTGAAGCAGTTTCTATAGAAGTGCATTTCTTAAATGATATCTCTAGCATATTTCCATGAGAAATAATACCACAATTTGCTGTATGTTCCTTCACATTGTGGTTAGGAACTGTGCTGTGAGATCAAAATTTTGTGTATGATATTTTAATATATTCTGATGAAAAACAACACTGAATTGCAGAATGCAGCTACACCATATTAAAATGGTCCTCGTGATTTCTTAGGCCGAGTTTTAGCTTCTCTTCCCTTTTGTTCAAGGTTTTTTAAAAAAAATTCAGAACTTCAGTTACTTTTATGCTTCAGTATTCTTTTTTTTTTTGTTTCAACCCAGAAATCTACAGATTGTTTTTTGAAAACCAGTATTAAATCTCTTGCATTGTCTGACCTTGATTAGAAATTCTGAATCCTGCTGATATCAACCAGCGCTCTGTTACATAAATTGGAGTTTCTTACTCAGACTGTGCTTTTACTAAATGGGAACACATTTGCAATTCTGTAGTTCACTGTTATTTCTTAAGCAAAAAAATCTTTATGCACATGGTAATCGTAAGGTCATCTTTCTTTACGTTCTGCTGTGACAAGCATCAGTTGCAGGCCCAGAGAAAACAAACACTGTTCTATATGTTTTTCCCTATCCACATGCCAGCTTTTCCTTAGGCTCCAGAAAATGACATCTTCAATTGGCTAAAAATAATGAAATTACATCAAGGAGCATAGGGCACGCAGCCCAGTAGACAGCCACATGAGGTGCATGCAGGACACTGGTTTTTATGTCCAGTCAACTGCCAATTGCTATTTTACTACTTTTTTTTGCTTTAGTCTGCGAGGCTGCTGCAGCTGTGGCTGAGCATTGCATGAGTGAGTCAGTATGCAGTTGACATCACTTCTGCTTGAGACAACGTGCATCCAGGCACAAAGTCTGGTTATTGGTTGTCCAATTGCTTTGTCCCTCCTTCAGTTCCTTGTTGATGTTTGTAACATGCACACATGGGAATTCTGAGAAGGGTGGCTGTTGAGGGGATTTTGTTATTACTGCATTTCTGAATTGGCCTAAATTACAACTCGCAGGCAGGAAGGGATGGGTTTACTGGCACAGCACTGTTAATTTAACGTTCTCCTTAACTTTCATTTTCACCCTCAAATGTTCACATTTGAAACTTTCCACTCTGCTCTGTCATTATCTCTCATTCAATCTTACACTGCCTAGATCACGAGATGAAAAATGAAACATTACATTTCTTACCCTAAACTGCTGATTTTAATATACCTTAAACCTGTAGAAACTAAAAAGGAGTCTAGACATAGACTTGGGATCCTACTTGTATTTGCATCTTTTCAAGTGCCTAGACCTGAGCCTTTGAATTTGCTTTTGATAGAAAGTTGCTATCCCTGCTTTACAAAGAACACTTCAAAATAATGAACAAGCCAGTGAACAAGATGCTCCAGTTAATTGTAAATACATTAAAATTCTTCAAGCTACAGTAATCAATCAAACTAAAGCAACAATTTTGCTATCTTGCAGAGTCCGAGGGAATATGCAAACAAATTTTCTTAGGGAAATCAAAACCCAAACCAGTGTAAAAGATTATGATTAACAGTAGTCAGTGTGAGGAGATATTTGGGAACACCTTTTTTAACAGTAGTTATTAATTATATCTATCTCTGTCAGAAACTACCAGAAGCCTCCAATAAAATCAGTGAATCTATTGAGGTTCCAGAGCAAAAAGGCAGGAAGAACTGGTGAGAAGCTCTATTGTTTCCTTGTGTAAATCTTCATTTAAAGACATACCAGTGCCTGGGAGTTGGCTTCCATGGACCAGTTGGGTTTTTTTCTGTTTAAGGGTGGAATGTCGTAAGTGTCCTTAGAATTATTTTCACATGTTTTTCAACCTTCTAAATTGAATGTAGCAAATTGATAAAGTTGAAGTCTTGTATTTTTGCAGAAGTTAACAACTTCCTTTTCCATGTCTCAGGCATTTAAAGTAGAAGGTGACAAAGTGGAAATTTCTAGTCTATATTATTGGGGAATTCTAGAAACACTGTTTCTATCTCCATCCTTCAGTACAGAACATTTTCACCATACTCAGAAGAGCTTTAATGACAATGACTCTGAAACATACCCACATGAAATTAGCAAGCACTGAAAAATAAGACCAACAGAAGTAGGTCACCTATAACTGTTAAAAAGCTCTTATCCTGCACCGTATAAATAAGGAGGCTGAATAATAAAAGCTTAGAAATTCACTTAAATTCCTACTACGATACATTGTTTTTTACAGTATTAGACATTAAGATTCCTCATGTTCTGTAGAAAAGAGAGGTCAGATTTAATAAGAAAGGGGAAGATGTGAACAGAATTTTTAAACCCTGACAAAACAGCGAATTCAAAGAAGAGTACAACCTTGTCTTTGAACTCTTATCAGTCCTATCAGTCCAGGTACCTTTCATTTGACCTTTGAGACAGACAGAGTTGTATTCAAACTCAAGCAATTACAACTGGTATATGGTTTGGGAAGTGTTGTCGTGGATTAGAAGCAAGGTAGAAATTCATGACATGGCATTGGGTCACACATTATTTCTGCCTGCTGATAAGATGTCTGGAATATTGTAAATAAAGGGATGTCAAGTGATAATTCTGCTGAGAGGGAAGGGTATTGTGGGGGGAAAAAAAATCCTGAACACTCAGCGAATGCAAAGAAGCATGGACTTGATACAGTCAAGCAGATGAATGCTCAAACTACAGAAAACTTGGGTCTATTTTTCAGGAAATTAATCTTTAGCAACCCTGGATGGTATCTATATAGGTGTGTGCATGCACACATGCACACATAACTCTGTTTACCTCTAGGATTGCTTACACAAGTGCTTAATGTTCATTTTTAAATAGAAAAACTAGACACAGAAAGAAGAAAATGCCTTGCCCAAGCTTGTCCAGTAAAAAAAAAAAATGTGACAGATGAAAAGAGAATGTGTGTTTCCTTGTTTCTCTTGTGGGTTTGTGCACTATTTCTGTAATCTTTGATCGGCACCTCTTTCTCTAGTTATCATTGTAATGATTTTCACCTTGTATTAGTCAGCAAATTTAAAAACTGTCTTTAATTTGAAAGCAGTTCTAAAAAGTTTCCTTAAATTAGTCATACGTAATAGCAATGAATGAATAACTGGGGCCAAAATCCTTGGGAGCATACTGACACACCACAGCGTTTCTGAGTCCGCAGTTGCCTGGCAGCTCTCTGTACTGCATGCAGCCGTTGGCTCTGGGATTGCTTGTGGCTTTCAGACCACAGGTAGAAACCTGGTTTTGTAATATGTGAATGTCCACGTGTTGACTAAAATTGAAAATCAGCTTAAGAATCCTATCTTCATCATTGTCTAGGTGTCCTGGCATTCACACACACAACATGGTGTGAATAGCTCATACCTCAGGGAGCTGCAGTTTCCTTTCAGATTTTGAATTATGTCAGAAAAGCACAAAGGGACAAACCTTACAGTCAGCAACAGACAGAATGAATAGGGAGCTCTGGAGAGGAAGAAAGACTATAAATACTCTGGTGAGAAAGATCCTTTAAAACTTGATCAAAAATAAAGAAGTAATATATTTGTTAAACTTAAAATACTTGTCCTTAGTTGTAATTACCTGTTTATATGCTTTACTGGTCCATATCCTAAAGCTCTATGGTTCTGTAAAATGTCTTGAAGTTGCTCACTCTCTTTCTACAGCTGCTAGTTTAATGTATAGGAGAATGGCCATGCAGTGATAAAATCTTAGAGGTCTTTCAGGATTTTTAAATTTTTTATTGTAACACTGCCTGTGAGGTTGCAAAAACTGTTCAATGTGATACACCATCCTTATCACTGAGCGCACGTAGAAGTTGAGGTTACAGCACACTGTGCAGGAAAGAGGAGATGCTTGCATGGTGACTGGCCACCTCTCTGCCTCCTGTCACACACATCATGTAATGCTGTGGCAGCACGTCAGCTACCCGCCCTCCAGTTCTGAAAGAAAATAGAGACATTTTGGGATTCCCCTTTTGTCTGCTATCCATATGTAGTCTAAGTCTGCTGTTTTGCCCACATGATCCTGGGGTATAAAATGCTTTTGCCTCACAGGAGGGTTACAGAGCAGAGGAGAGATTAACGGAAAGAAATTTTGACAGATAAGACGGTCTCCTGGCAGGTTTGGAAAAACTTCTCTCAAAAGCACGGTAAGTTGGCACTGCGTAAGTGTTCTGTTTCCATTCATTTACTGCAGCTTGCAAGTAACTATATGGCAAACTGTTTTGGTTTTTTCCCCATATTAGCAGTGAAGTGTTGTAATCAGTCTCCTGCTGTTTCCGAACTGTCCTGCTGCTGTGAAAACTGTTCCTCTTTCTGCTGATTTAAAGGTTTGTGCATGTAAGAGGTAATACTGTAAATGTTATTTAAAGGACCCTGTTGTGGAAAACATGAAAATTAAGCAAGTTCTTACTCTGAATGCCAGTGAAGGGAAAATGTCTCTTCTCTCTTTTTTCTTTTTCTTTCTCTTTTTTTCTTCTCTTTTCTTCTTCTTTTCTTTTGTCTTTGTCTGTTTTTTTTTTATTTTTTCTTTCTCTTTTTCTTTCTTTCTTTCTTTCTCCCTCCCTCCCTCCCTCCCTATCCTTTCCTTCTATCTTTTTTTCCCTCCTGTATTACAAAAGTGTATAGGCACACTGCAGCGTTTTTTATTGCAGAATAGTAATTTAGATTTGTTTCTATTTTTTACTTGTAGAGAAATGCTTATTACACACTATTTCTTCTAGTGGGAGTAACAGACAGGTCCTAACACCTTACAGTTTCTGCACAGGTAGTTGAATGGATTTCTTTTCTTTTGTGATTTTACAGTGGGCAGCCACTTGGGAGCCCAGCAATATAAATTTGTATATATACATATACAATATATGTAATTAGTAGTATACATAACAAAATAATACATAATTTTCATCGGGATTATGTAGCAATGTATATTTTCTTTAATTTTTTGTAAACATCAGTTTTATTTCTGTTACAAATCGGATTCAAACGCTGAGACTAATTCTGCTTTGCCTAGCATTTTACTAGTTTGTGCTTCTGTCACACCTACCCTAATGCAAAAATCCATTTTTGGATCAGAGATTAGCAGAAAGTGTTTGCTAAAATGAATAACATTAAACTTTATACATTCTTATATAAATGATATATGTTACGTACAAATATGTCTTATGTATATATGTCTTACAAAATACAGAATTCAGGCTCTCAAAATACCATTTTTCTCCAGCAGATGAATACATTGCAAAATGTTTTTGTTAGTTTACAGACCAGTTTGGTTGTGTTTTTTTTTCCTTTACTATGTGAGTAACACAGCAACATTTTACATCCCTTTTCCTAGCTAACATATAGCGATGTGAATTAACAGGACATGTAATAACTGTTAACAAACTTTTGAAAACCACATAACTTTAACCAACCAACCAAACCAAACAAACAAGTGTCAGTGTGTGTTTTTTATTGAAGTAAAGCAAGCATGTGACTTTCTTAGATGCAAGTGGTGGTTTATGTAACTGGGGAACATTTGAAATTCTCTTGCCAGTATTTTTAGAATAAGGCATGGCTGCAGCATTACACTGACAAAGAGAACTGTTAGTTCTAGTATCATTAAAAGTCAAGCAGTTTTCATTTTTAAAAACAGGATGTTAATTAGATCAGATCAGTTAGTCTGGTGAGTTTCTGAATAATTTTAAAGGGAGTTACCTTCTTGGTTTAAACACTGACCATGTCGGGTTTTTCTCCTCCTCAGAACTGTTCCCACATCACATAAAACAAGATTTCAGTACTGTGAACTGAAATTATAAACAAAGCATACAAAATGTTGTGCCCATGGCAGTTTATGTTCAAAACTCGTGCTGCTAAGAATGAGTCCTCTGAAGAGAAGGATATCAATAATAATGTGGAGAAAGATAGGAAGATCCATGGGTAAGATCTTTGTTTCTTAATGGTTTCATTGTTCCTCTTTCATTTGAAAAGGGAGGCTATTTAGTGACTTGAGTTCTGGAGAAACCTGTAATGTGTTTCCAAAACAACAATATTGATCAAAGACAACTGTCTGGGGGGGTCACTGGGTGGTGTTGACTTGATAAGGTATACTTAAGCTTTTGTGTCTAAGTTATACAATCATTGAGGAAATAAATCATCTTGTTTTCTCTTTCTTAGTTCTAAGTTTATTTTGCGTGTTATAATGGTTTCATATATGCCAGGACTGAGGAGGCGTGTGTATGCTATAGAAATTAGCAGACTGTTTGTTAATGCTGTAATTAAGTTAGTAAAGTAACTCTATGACACAATTTGTACAAGACACCGCATAAAATAAGTTGCACATGTGCATATTAAATTTCTGATTTCAGGCTGTTACTTATTTCAGTTTCCTATCACATACCATTTCTTTCTCAGCCCATTCCCTACCCTTTCCTGTCATTGCTCAGAGTAGTTTATATTCAAATGTGAAGATACCTGAAGCTGACTAGTGGAAGTGGGTGATGCCATATGCTCTGCTAGCATCATTGCCTTCTCCAAACTAAGGATTTTGTATGGAGTTTGTGGTCTGGATGAGTCTTCAGTGTTCTTGAATATCTTCTGAAACCTGATACCAAATTAAAAAGTAGGAGTTCAGAAAGTAAGACTAGGTAGAAAGCAAAGGAAGTTAATATTGAAGTATGTTATTTGCTTAATGGGCTGGAGACTGGATCTAGCTGAAATTTTCACACATTTCCGTGAAGTTTTCAACCTCTTTGTTTAATTCCTCTGAGTATTTTCTGTCCAGGTCATAACTGTACAGATGTCCTTTGTTTAGCTCACACCGGTGATATTCAACCTTTACCATTCCAGGCTGTATCTGTTGTTTTCCTTCCCACACAGTGATCTGGAAAGGGTGATTGTAGCTTTACTATTGACTTACTATACCCCACTCCACCCCTCACACTGCGCAAATGGTTAGCTTGTTGACTCAGTACATCTTTCAGAGATAGCTCTGAGCATCTCCCTACTGATGCTGAGGATAAAACTAACAAAAACTAAGTACATTTTGTTATACTGAATTGTCTTTCTGTCTTTTAAAGCTTAGGAAATGATGATGCCAAATTACATGATCTGAGCAAGAAGCAGATAGAGATGCCGCCTATTGCAGCTTCAGCAAAGGCCAGTGGTGGGAAAGAGGTCTGTTTCTAGCATCATTGATAATAACAGTTGACACGAGTTGTGCTTACTGCTCAAAACTTCTCAAATGTGAGAATAACTGTGGTTACGTGAGGTTAGGACTGCTGTGAGATCTTTGGATAAAAGATCTTTTCTGAACAAGAAGGAGCTTTGGTAAGCCTTAAGGGAAAGAGGTGACCCAGTGAGGACTGGAATCCCTGATTCCTTTATTTGCCTTTGAAAATCCAACCTTCAGTAACGAACATGTCCTTTCTCTAAAATTGTCTGGTTCACTGTTCTCCTGAGAATGTTGACTATTATGTTAAGAGCCCTTACTGAAATTATAAATGTGCTTGCAGTGGCAGGTGCTGTTTGATTAGTACGAAAAAACTTTTTTTTTCTTATTTCATATCAAACTGGATTATATCAACAGTTTTATACTCGAATGAATAAACACTCATATTGGAGAAGATCACATATCTAACGTCTTGAATTTAATTTGTAGTATTTCAGTAGTCAAATTAAATTTAAAATGAAGCTTTAAGGTAATTAATAGGTCTGAAGACATGATGTATTTCCATCTTTCCTCTGACCAGAATCCCCCCCCAAATGGTGTCAAAGCTTCAAACCAAATATTAAGATGTCCAAGACACATAAAAGTAAGAAACTTGGGAAATGGATCCAGCTTTCTCGACACACTACACCTGACAGCAAAGGAGGTAAGATATGAAAACCTGAACAGTGATTTTTCATAACTTTGAAAAGATAGAGTGCAACATTGTTTTTTGACATTTTATTATTTTTCAGGTTATCAACTGCCGGACCAAAGCCTGCCAAGGGGCACTCATGACGCCAAAGGGCATGGTGAGAGGTACAAGAGATGGGCCAGTTCCACCGGCAGAGCTTTTATCTCAGGCAGTAGACTTTATCAAGCAGTACTACAGTTCATTTAAAGAGTAAGCCAACTTTACCTTTGTTTTTGGTATGAAAGTCCTCTGCCTACCTACCTGTCTGACACTATAGGACAGTTTGGTTTCAGCTGTTAGTATCTATCATGTTATATAGCATGCATTAAAAAAATAGGTACAGACTATTAGAAAAGCTAAATAAAATTATTACTGCACTTCATATGCTATATCTGCCAATCTAAGGTCTTGGGAATACGGGAATGGACTTTATACGGTGCATTCCTCAGCCCCATCCCTTCTGAGTGTGTTACGTTATAGTGTGTTTATAATAAGCAGCTTGGTTAGGACTCTCTTACAGAACATTATCTTCTGTTTTCTCAGCACTGGGTGTTGATGGTATTAGCTCCTACTCAGATCAGTCTTAAACATGAATAATGCTTTTTGTTTGTGCTCTTTCAAGCATCTTCTCTCTGTGTTCTTTTGTTCTCTGTTTTGACTCTCAAGGATTTAGCCAAAGATTGGAAGGCCAGTCTCTTGCTTCTCAACCTTGCTCTGTGCTGTCATCAACATAAGCTTACTGAGCATGCTGAGAGGGGTGCTCTAGCTTCAGAAAAGAGGTTTGTGTTTTCGCAAAAATGGATATGGTGCGGAGACATCTTGTTGCAGGAAAAGCTGGAACAGCTGATTGAGGTCCAAGAGTTGCAGTGACATTTCACATGACAAACTTTCAAGTGACAGTTCAATGTTTGCTCATCCCATTATAAAACATTATCAAACTTTCAGAGGGACTCAGCCACATAATGGCTACTTCTTTAGACACTTTGAACACTTCTACAAAGCTTTCTTCCTTCTGAATCCTTCTGAAAGTCCCAGTCTTACATGCAGGCTGTATTCACTTGCCAGTGTATTACATTTGCACATCTCTGTTTCTGCTCGTCGCTATTTGATCACGTTGATTTACACTATCTTACATGCTTGCCCTTGATCTTTCATCTTGTTGAAAATGTGAAAACTCTCGGACAGTGCAGGCTATTTTCATTCTGTCTGTAGGCCAACAAAACAATTTTTGTCTGTGCTCTGATAAATATTTCTTAATGTTTTGACTTCATTCTCTGTTATCAAAGTGAAGAATTCTAGAGTTGGTTTTCCTGACAAAGGAATTGCTCAGCGCTTCCTTTCAGGAATGAAAAGCCTACTTGCTTTGCCCAGAAAAGCTGTGTCTCTGTGAAAATAATAGCACTTTGAGAGGACATTCACTATAATCCTACACTTAGGCTGAAGCTAGCCTGTTCTCTACTTTTCATTTGCTTGTGATTTGACAAACTAATCTAGAAAATCCAAATGTAAACTGAAAAATTACACAGAAATGTTCGTGTTCAAACCATGTATGTCAGGTTGGGAAAAGATGGTGTCACTACTTACATTTCTGATGTGTTAATTTCTTCATTAGGCTAGTAAGCTCTGTAATTAGCACTCAGTAAAGACAGTTCCTAAATTCTGAAGCCAGCAAAAACTCTCCTCAGCAGTCCTCAGAATCCTATGTACTTAACTCATCCCTTTACCTAGAATACACCCTGCTTTTTGATAAAAATCTTGGAGCCTAGAGTGCTGGACCAGGTAACAGCTATATTTCAGGGACAAAAGTGCAGTGCAGTGGAGGGAAGGTGGGGAACAGATGATGGTAACTTCTCACATCTGAAGCACAGCGGAACTGCTGACTTTGTGAGGCAATAGATATTTTCATAAAGGATAGGGTATTTTATGTTGAGTTACGTCCACAGAGTATAGATTTGTAACAGGAACAGCTTTCTTACTGTTTACTTGCCATATCAACCTATGTAGATACTGATCCTCTCCATGGAAATTTACTGTACTTGCATTCTGGCAGATAAAATGAGCAATGTAAGTAGAAGTCTTGCCATGCAAAAGAATGCTCAAAAGCTTTATGGCTTCAGCAATGCCTGTGCTGTTCTTGACCCAGAATATAAGGAGAATGTCTGCAGTTTAAATCAATTCTAAGTAATGAAATTCTCATTGTTTCTTTTCATGGCTGTTTCCTGTTCAAAAGGCCAAAAAAAGAAGAACACCTGGTCCGACTGGAAGCAGTGACCAAGGAGATAGAAACAACAGGAACCTACCATCTGACAAAGGATGAACTGATCTTTGCTGCCAAACAGGCCTGGAGGAATGCACCTAGGTGTATTGGGAGAATCCAGTGGTCCAATCTACAGGTAACCTATGAGTCTAGACATTATGGACCAAATAGTGATCTGCTGCAAATCAGAAGAATGTCCTTTACTTTGGTAAAGTATGCCAATTGCTTCAACTGAGGACTACTCCCTCGTGTACCTATCATAAGATCAGCATTTTTTGTGTGCGGCTCTGTGCTTCATAGTTGAATAAAAACCTGTGTAGGAGTGCTAGCATAGGAACCACCTGTGTCATGGAACCAGATGCATGTCTTTGTCCTTGGAGAATTGTTACGTATAAAAATGATGCATAAAGGAACAACAAAAAAAGAACCTTTCCTAGTGGAGTTACAATTAAATTGAGAGATACTGATTTTTTGTTTCGCTTTTTCCTTAATCTTTGCTTTCCTTAAATGCATAAAGAAAGGATCTTGCACTACTGTTTCAAAATCAGTTTTTTCTTTATGTTTCTTTTGGAAACATAGGTATTTGATGCACGTGATTGTAAAACAGCAAAAGAAATGTTTGAGCATATCTGTCGTCATATTCAGTACGCCACAAATAATGGAAATATAAGGTAAACCTCTTTAATTTTAAACAACAAAAAAACCCATCCAGATCTGGATTCAAAACTCTACGTAAGACCTGAAATGGTCTATCTAAATATTTTGACAACTTGTCTCTGCTCTTAATTCTCCTGGTATTTATATGTTCCTTTCATGTGTACCATCAACCGTTTTGAAATTTTATAACATGCATGGCTGATGTTGCAAAATCTTTTGTAATTCCTGGGGAAAAGAGATTATTTGAAGATTCAGGAGGGTGGATAAAGAAGATGAATTATTTTATTTCTACTGATGTTTATTTTATAAATATAAAATAATTGCTGTTGCTAACAATTTATGTCTTAATAATTAGAATGTGTTTAATGTGCTGCTGTGGTGTAATGGGATTTGATTGTCTCTCTGGGCAGATCAGCCATTACTATCTTCCCCCAGAGGACTGATGGGAAACACGATTTTCGTATTTGGAACAGCCAGCTCATCCGATATGCTGGATATCAAATGCCAGATGGGTCTATCATAGGAGACCCTGCCAGTGTGGAGTTCACACAGGTACAGTTCTAAATACAGAATCACAACTGCTTTCCATCTTGCCCAACCCATCTGTCTGTCTCTCTCTTCTTTTTTTTTTCCTTAAATTTTTATGCAGATTGGGAGGGAGGTGTGGTGCTAAGGAGTGAATGAGATGCTCTGCCCCACAGGTTCCAGGTGAAGGTGGGAGCAGTAATTTCTTACAATCTTGACATAAAAATACTCCCCTCCATCTCAGAACAGGGCAAGCTAATGCTCCCCTTAAGTCAGGGACACAATCAGTACCCGAACAACATGTCTCAACATCATTTGAATAGGAAAGATAACCCTTATCACTGAGAATTTACCTCAGCAGGTTTTAGAGGGCTAACATTCTTTTGTCTTCAAATCCAGAGAGGGGGAAACCTAAAAAGCCCAAAATACACTTTCTTTGTTTACAGTTGTGCGTTGAGCTTGGGTGGAAGCCGAAATATGGCTGCTTTGATGTAGTTCCACTCATTCTCCAAGCAAACGGCCAAGACCCAGAAATATTTGAGATCCCGCCAGAAATTGTGCTCGAAGTGCCAATGGAGCATCCAAAGTAAGCACACAAGATTTAGATAGTTGTATTTTTGCTCCTGCCTCACCTTGGCAGGTTATAATGCCTGCGCCTGTGGCAGTCATTTTATGGGTTCTTTGTTAGGATGAAATTATGGAAAATTGTCCTGAAAGATAAAATGCCTGTTAGAACAATGAAATGAGATTTAAATTAAGGAAGCCAATAGTAGTTTTATTGGAAATCTTTTTTTCCTGATCTACATTCCAGTCATGTTCAGAAATTTTAAAACGATCATTTCTTGTGCCAGTGTAATACATGAGTGAAATATGGCTGCAGTCATAACAAAATGTTTATTGCTTTTCTGTGGGGCTTTTTTCTTCATGTTTGCTTTGGGACTGGCCTGCAGATTGCAGAACTCTGTGAGGCTGTTCTGCAATTTCTTTAGCAGGCAATTCCCAGTTACCATATTGTAAGCGGGAACTGCTATGAGCTTTTGCAGACCCTGCTTCATGGGTCATTTCTCCTAGAGTTAGTACTCTTTAGCTTACTGGACTTTTCTGGTTATTGCCTGAAAGTAAATGAAGTAATAAATCAAAATGTTTGTTTACCAGGTTTGAATGGTTTAAGGAGTTAGATCTGAAGTGGTATGCACTGCCTGCTGTTGCCAACATGCTTCTTGAGGTGGGAGGCCTGGAGTTTACTGGGTGTCCTTTCAATGGCTGGTACATGGGGACAGAGATAGGAGTGCGAGACTTCTGTGATGTACAGCGATATAATATCCTAAAGGTAATCTTCTAAAGTAAAGTGTGTTCTGCAAAGGGAATGAACCTGATGGGTAAAGCGCTTTTGGAAAAAAGACGTTATCAGTCTTTGCTGGGATGGGTGTTGTATTTACATCACACTTAACACTTCAGTGCTAATCTAACGCAATATCCTGACTATTGTGGGACATCTTGAATTTCTCTCAAGGTTATGGCTGCCAGTTTGTATGACTGTTTTTACAGTGTTCTGAGAGTATCTGTTCCAAGTAGCTGGATAGGATGGTAAAACTGCAACTGTAAAAACCCATAAAATAGAAAATGGTGTCCAAATGTAATTCTTCCCCAATTTTACCCTAAGTCCTGCTGATTCAGGACTTTTGGTCTCTGTACGTTTCTCAGAGGTATATTTATTTCAGTTCCAGTTTGCTGTTGACAAGGCAATGGAGTCCTGGTGGTTAGCTGCAGGTCTTGGGCACCTCACCAGTACAAATTAATAATGATGACTTATAAGCAGATACTGGCACTTTTAAAACCCTTTAGTCTAGGAGAGAACCACTCCCTGTTTTACCAAACTGGAATAGATAGCCTCAAGAACCAGAACACCATAATTCAAGTTCACTTCTGATCTCAAATGTTTATACTGACATCGCTTTTCCCAACATAAGACTGCCTATTCCCCTTTCTGCAACAGTTCTTCCTGCAAATTAAAGTGATGAGGTGGAGAAATCATGATGTCTAAGTCCCCACATAGTAAACTTGCTTTTTCCTTTTCTCTCTCTTTTTCACATGTAGGAGGTAGGGAGAAGAATGGGACTGGAAACAAACAAACTTTCATCGTTATGGAAAGACCGAGCTGTTGTAGAGATAAATGTGGCTGTGCTTTATAGCTTCCAAGTAAGTCAATGGATGTGGTTTCTGGAGAGACACTGAATATTTTGTGTCTCTTTACTTTCACTTATAGCAGCTTTATACAAGTATAGCGCCGATAGACCAATGCTCAATTGAGGTTATCAATGTGATTCCAATAGAGTTATTCTTGATTTACATTTGGACGTAGGAGTCCTTAATCAAAGATCCACCTCAATCTGTATCTGTATAATAGTTGCTGATATTTCCCAGCACTAAATAAAGTCCTTGAAATATTAACCAAAGCAAAAGGATTACTTCAGCTACATCAGGAAGAAGAGCAGAATGGGATTTTTTTAATGTATGTCTGTCTTTTTGCAATTATTCTAGAAACAAAATGTGACTATCATGGACCACCACTCAGCTGCTGAGTCCTTCATGAAATACATGCAGAATGAGTACCGTGTGCGAGGAGGCTGCCCGGCTGACTGGGTGTGGATTGTGCCTCCCATGTCAGGGAGCATAACTCCTGTGTTCCACCAGGAGATGTTGAACTATGTCCTCACTCCCTTCTATTACTACCAGGTACACATTAGTAAAAAAAATATTATTCTAGTAGACTTCAGAAGTACAGATGATAACATGGGACCTGAAGACGTATGAATGAAAAGCCCTGGTTAATGGCAGTTCACTAGAGAGATTCATAAATAGCAGGCAATATCTATTGTACTGCGGAAGGTTCTGTTAGTTCTGGTGAATTCTCAAGTTGAAAGTAAAATGCAATTTAATGCTACAGAGACTGATCCCATATTTGTACACGGTGGCTTGTATATACAGATTCTGTTTAATATGGCTGTTTTAAAGATAGACAAATTGTGTATTTATTTTACATTTCTTACCTGAAGCTTAACTTTTTTTTTTAAAGGTGGATGCATGGAAAACGCATGTCTGGCATGATGAGACCCGGAGACCAAAGAAAAAAGAAATAAAATTTAGCATCTTGGCAAAGTAAGTGATTCAAATAAGAGTCTTCATGCTTTTGTCCAACTATTCTATTCTTGTGATGTTTCTGTTCCACTTTTTTGGGATTTTCTGAATTATTTATTACAGTAGGGACCACTTGAATTGTTTGAATCATAGACTTACCTGACCAGTTATTTAATAGTTATATCTAAGATTCTTATTCAGGGCTATCTGTAGTGTATTGCTTCTGAACTATCTTCCAAAGAAGAACCATGCTCAAGATCAGTCTTTCCTAGCTTGTCTGTGAATCAATCTGAATTACTGTGTAGCTATATTAAAGATTGTATGCGATTGTTTTTTTCCCTAGGGCTGTACTTTTTGCATCTTCACTCATGCGACAAACAATGGCAACCAGGTCCAAGGTCACTGTAATCTATGCAACAGAGACTGGGAAATCTGAAACACTAGCAAACAATCTTTGCAGCTTGTTCAACTGTGCCTTCAACACTAAGGTAAGAAAGTATAAATCATCCATGCTAAATGACGAAAGAAGTTTGGCTAGCTTCCTCAGCTGCTGCAAGCTTTTTCATTCTCTAAACCAATATTTTGAACGTTCAGTAAATACCAATTGGACTAGAACTTTGATTTTGTATTCATTTAGCATAATGCCTTGTAAATTTGGTCAACAGTCATCTGACAATCACAGAGATATCTAGTGCTAGTTCTTATGTCCACTAGCAATTTATCACAAGCTTTATACCTTCCAGATTCTGTGCATGGATGAGTACAACATTTGTGACCTGGAAAAAGAAACACTTCTCTTAGTGGTTACTAGCACTTTTGGAAATGGAGATTCTCCAAATAATGGAAAGGTAATATTAACCTCAGAAGTACATATGATGCTCAACTCTGAGATCAAAGACAACCCCTTCATTTGGCTCATGTACTTGACTAAGATATGGATCAGGGTCTCGTTTCTGTTTTAAATCAGTGTTTTTCTGACCTTAATTATTTCATGAATTTTTACAGACATTCAAGAACTCCTTGCTCACCCTGAAATTTCTGAGAGGAAAAATTAGGTAAAAATATTTTTTGTTTGGTTTGCAGGTGATTGAGTCCTTTTGCATTTCATTTAGCAGAACATAGTGATCTTGTTTTTATCGCTTTCTGCAGATATGCTGTGTTTGGTTTGGGGTCCAGCATGTATCCAGAATTCTGTGCTTTTGCTCATGCCATTGACCAAAAACTGGCCCAGCTAGGGGCTTCTCAGCTCACTCCAATAGGTGAGGGAGATGAACTCAACGGGCAAGAAGCAGCCTTTCGCGCATGGGCAGTCAGCGCGTTCAAGGTGACTATATAAAGAGTTAGCTCATATGTTGGTTTCTTCATTCATTCATTTTATTTCAGTATTCACTAGCATCCCATAAAAATGGGGGGAAATGAAAGAAGAAAAACTTCTAGATTTATATCTGAATTTGGAATTCCTCTTTTCTACTGTTTGCCTAAGTTGAAGAGGGAACTAGACCCCTTTTCTATTATTTATTAATATTCACATAAAGTTCCATGAAACCTTTTGGATAATGGAATGCTTAGTATGAACAAGGGTGGTAGCATAAAACATCAGGATTTTTTGAAGCAGATCACTGAACTCACTGTAAGCCCTGCAATATCACTGAACTCAACAGAATCAATAAAAAAGTAACAATCTGTGAAATTGATATCTCCTCATTAGAATTATGACAGTGATAATTTTTTTTTATTATGAATAGCCTTAATTTTTTCTTTTTCCTAGACTGCCTGTGACATTTTTAACATCTGTGGGAAAAACAGTATTCAGTTGCCTGAGATATATACCTCTGATGAAAGCTGGGATCCTAAGAATTACAGGATAGTCCATGACTCTCAGACCATGGACTTGGCTAAAGGTATTACATCCCACCTCCTACTTCCTCTGTCTGTTTTGCTTCAGACGGGTCTGAACAGTAACGGTTTTCTAGAAGCAGTATTGGTCCTGCTAGATCATAGAATGCATATAATAAAGTACAGTGTTCAGAGGAAAAAAAGATCTTGGTTTACATTGTATAAATTATATTTTCCAGCACAGTAACATCAGACCACCAGAACTAGCACACATTTTGACAGCCCCAGAAGAACAAAAGCTGAGATGAGCTACTTTCAGTCAGGGAGGGCATGCATATAGGACACATAACTGACTAAATGTATCTCATATTCTAGGGCGAGCATGGTTCAGTTCTTTTCTGCATGTTATATTTGAAGGCATTTTAAACAAACCTAATCACAAAATTACCATGAGTCATGTCCTCTTTTCTTGACAGCACTTGCAAACATTCATGCCAAGGTTATAATTCCCATGAAGCTGAAATTCAGACAGAATCTTCAAAGTTTAAAGTCCAGGTACGATACCTCATTCTTTTGAATATTGTAATACTACAGTTTACTAAAATCTTAAACATCTGAAATGCCTGGTTATAAACATCTTCTCCCTGCAGATATTAAGAAATATATATGAATTTTGTACCATCGTTAGAAGTAGTAAATCATTATCACAAGACCACAAGAAAGTGTACAGTCTTAGCTCTGGTCTAGCTAGGGTCTAACTTCCCAGTAGAGTCTCTAGGAGCGCAGGGAATAAAAACCTCTGTGACACAGCCCTTTGATACCTACTAAATGTGGAAGGTCAGGTGTATGATCTCTCTCTCTTGCTTGGTATGCTACATGCCCGGCAAATGTTTACTTCGTTTAGTGGAAAAATTGCCCCTTAGCAGAAAAAAAAAAGGAAAAGGTATAGTGCAAAAAGCTGTTGTACTGCAAAACAAGTTGAGACAAGACAATACACAAAGAAATACTAAAGGGTAATCAGTGCTAACATCTGTCTTAGAATTAGCATCTGTGAATAGCTCTTCAACATCCTCTGGTAGGTCTTCTTCATCCCTGTTCTAAATACAGTCATCCTATGGGAAGTCCTCTGAGCTGGTTTAAGATGTTGAGTATTCAGTCTTCAGCAGAGCTGCACTTCTTTTCATTGGCTGATTACAGGCATGTTTGTTCTATACTGGACAGATCAAGTAGCACTTCAGCGTCTTGTTTTGATACAAGTACTTCACATGTCTGGGCTGTTATTTGTTTAAGTCTCCATGAAGTACTAAGCTGGTCTGATAATTTGGTAATGAACATAAGTAAGCCCTTGCCAACTGTCACTTCAGATTTATACCTTTTCTGCGCAATTCAAGGGAAATCCTGTTGACGTAACCAAGATCTGTCTGATCCTTTCTTTTTTTTTTTTCTATATCCAGTCGTGTTACCATTCTAGTTAAGCTTTCCTGTGAGACTAATCAGGACATGCACTACCTGCCTGGAGATCATATCGGGATTTTCCCAGGCAACCAGCCAGAATTAGTCCATGGCCTCATTGCCCATGTCAAGGATGCCCCTCCAGCTGATCAGACTATCAGACTTGAAACCTGCACTGGTGGTAAGTTGGTTCTCGTTAGGTAAAATAACAGAGGATGTCTGACAGATTTCTCTAAAATTCCTGAGAATTTTCATAGATGAATTTGATTCTATTATCCTTTTCTTAAGTTTTAATAGGGTTTTGTTGATGCTTTTAGTTATTCTTACAATTCTTAATTCTGATTTTGCATACTCGCAGTCCGTGATAACTTCACCAGTGTTCAGAGTTGTCCTAGCTTTGACAGTATATGTAATTCAGTTGCTGAATTGGCCATTGACTGCAAATAAATTAATCAACAGTTTGCTTATAGTTGCTACATATCAGAGTCCTAAAATAGATTTACATGTCATGACCATCTTTTCCATCTTAGTAGGAATAATCAGCTAAATCACAGGATTCTAACACACAGGAAGATTATTTCCTCGAGTGAAAGTCTTTACATCTTAAAGTGGTATTTTTTTATCATAAAGTTCTCTGCACAAGATCCTCCCCTTACAAAAAGTTTGAAACCTCACATTAACCTCTTTTCAGAAGGGCCCTGTGGTCTAGACCTGCTGCAACCTAGTCTGAAGTCATATTTTGAAGGACACTGAGTTTTGCAAAGCTCTACAGCTGTCAAATCCCATGGGAATTGCCATGTGTTCTTTTATTCACCTCATTTCCAGGTGGCTACTGGACAAGTGACAAAAAGATTCCCGCCTGCACACTCCTGGAGGCTTTGACATACTTGCTCGATATCACTACTCCACCCTCTCAACAACTGCTAAAAAAACTTGCCCAGCTGGTAACAGCGGAAGAAGACAAACAGAGACTGGAAGTTTTATGTCAGGTAAATATTAGGACTAGATTTATGTTAGAATACTGTATACCGCACCATCTGATGCCCTTTTACTTTGTAGCAGAAGCCTAAGAAATTTTTGTAGTGATGGTCCTTGCTTTTTGTTCCTCTGATACGCATTCTGTGTACTTGTAAACCCAACTACAGTGAGAGAAAGGGTGGTCCTGTGGCTTAGCTTGGGTGTGGGAATCAAGAGATTTTTTCAGATCTGGTATTTCCTCTGTGACTCTGGGTGGGTCTTCTGGCCTGCCTGTTTTGCCAGCCTCATGGTGGTTTCTGGTGATACACCATTAAAAGACCTTTGCAGTTTGCAGGTGGAGGGGTTGGAGGGGACCTGGTAGATATTTTTGTCAGAGAATTTGGTACTGTGAGAGTAAGCGGGATGGTACTTTAAGTAACCGTTTACTCATAGGTGTGCTAAATGCTTGCAAGAAACAGATTCTATTTCTGTTTCTACGTCCTCACTGAGAGAGCTGGTATCTGAGAAAATTACAGTGGGTATTCTGTACTTCTGTTTTCAAAAATCAAACAATTTCTTAGGAAACCCCGGTATGGGTCTGGGCAAAGTTTTGAGAATTCTCTGTTGATTGCCTGCATATTTAATTGAATGGATAGCAGGAATCTTATTTATAAGTGACATTGCAAATATCCCTGAACTCCGCATGACCTGGTAACATTGTGGTGGTGACCTTTGGCTTTTAGAGCACAGAAGAATACAATAAATGGAAGTTTTACAACAGCCCGAACATCCTGGAGGTCCTGGAGGAGTTTCCTTCTGCTGAGGTCTCAACAGCTTTCTTACTGACTCAGCTGCCATTTCTGAAACCCAGGTACTATTCCGTCAGTTCCTCCTGTGACATGACAGCCAGAGAGATTCATCTGACAGTTGCAGTCGTAAACTACAGGACGAGAGGTAATGGATTGTTGTTTTAATTTCTCTCTTAAATGATATTTAGGCTGCATTGTGGTTCAGAAAAAGACCCCTGTGTCTGCCATCTGGCATGAAGCATATCTATAACAAAAAGGTTGTATTGTGATACATGCAGGGTAGTGTACTGCAGTGCTAATTTGCTAAAATCCTGCATCATCATCAGTGTATCCTTTTTTTATAAATCATTACTAGATATATACTCAAAACCAATAATTTTAAATATAAACAGCACTGTTTTAAAAAATGAAGAGCTCTTAAATACTGACAGAGATGTTTTCCTTTGCTCTGATTAGATGGACAAGGGCCTTTGCACCATGGAGTCTGCAGCACGTGGCTGAATACAATAGCTCTCAATGAAATAGTGCCATGCTTTATACGCAGGTGAGTATATGACAGAGCAAAAAGAAAAGAAAAAAACCCAGAAAACAGCAGGTCTTAGTTCAGCTTCTTCAGTGTTTTTATTCATTGTTTGCAAATGATTTTCAAGTGACTGGTGACAGCAAGTGGGAATATTTGTTTGAGAAGAGAAGGAACTCCCTGTCTCCCAGAGATGAGATCCTTTACTACATCTTATGTTGAGTAAAATCATAAATCATTAGAAAATTCTGAAAGAATTCTATTCATATGACACCATCTCCCCTCTCAGCATATCCGCTATGGAGCAAATAAAGCTAAGGAAACAAGAGGCAACTGTCACCAGGTTAAGCCCCATTACTCTTTTGAAATCGGTGACTTACACTGTGCTGCTCAAAAGGATTCAGGAAACTGACACTGAGATGTCAGTCAAACTAAGTACCTAATTAACATATTTTTGCATTTTAGTGCTAATGAATTCCGGCTCCCAGAGGAGCCAACCAAGCCATGCATTCTGATCGGTCCCGGAACAGGAATTGCTCCTTTCAGAAGTTTCTGGCTGCAGCGTCTCCATGACTTGGAAAAGAAAGGTATTTATGGGGATTGCTCCAAAAGGGAGGCCATAACTCATCTGGCAGCAGAAGGCATCCCTGCTCCTCCAAACAAGACCTCTGCAGAGGGAGACACCAAGAAACATTAGCCAAGTAAACACCATAGAGATTTGTCATCCCAAGACCGATTGACACTGCACTGAAACAACTAATCCATCCCCCTTGAAACCGTTCTGGTGGTCTTGGGGTATTTGATCACTTGGAGGGAGCAGCCTATGTATCCTTGTAAATACTGTATGTTCAGCAACTGCCCCAGGTGCTCACACAAGGGGCCACAGTATGAAGAGGAAACACTTTGGCCTGCTGGTGTCGGCCTGTTTGGGGAACCTGCTCCAACAGGTGGTTCCACATAGTTCTCCGAGGACTTGGGCAGATTTGATTCTACTGCAAGACCCTAAAATTAGAAGTTGTCACACATAGACACACACACTGTCCTTCTCAGGTGCTCAGTGAGAAAGGCTAATTATAAAATCATAGAATACCAGGTTGGAAGGGACCTCAAAGATCATGTGGTCCAACCTTTCTTGGCCAAAGCATGGTCTAGACAAGACGGCCCAGCACCCTGTCCAGCTGAATATTAAAAAGTGTCCAGTGTTGGGGAATCCACCACTTCCCTGGGGAGGTTATTCCAATGGCTGATTGTTCTCAATGTGAAAAATTGTCTCTTTGTGTCTAATCAGAATCTCCCCAGGAGTAACTTGTACCCATTACCCCTCATCTTTTCCATGTGACTCTTTGTAAAAGGGGAGTCTCTGTCTTCTCAGTAGCCACCCTTGAAGTACTGGGTCTTGAAAGTACTTGAAGTAGGTCTCCCCTAAACCTTCTTTTCTCAAGGCTGAGCAAACCCAGTTCTCTTAGCCTTTCCTCAAGCATCAGTCTTCCCAGTCCTTTGGTTATCTTTGTGGCCCTTCTCTGGGCCCTCTCCAGCCTGTCCACATCTTTTTTATCTAGCAGGGACCAAAACTGAGCGCAGCATTCCAGCTGTGAAAGAGACAGCTGTGCGCAGCTCGTTACTGTGGCAACAGGGCCCTCTATGGGAATAGCCATCAGATAATAGGCCTTACCAGGAAATACAAAAAACTTTCCAATGTTGGTTTCAGGGATCAAAGGTGGTGACATGACATTATTGTTTGGCTGCCGGCAGCCAGACATGGATCACATCTACAAAGAAGAAACTGATGAGATGAAGAGGAAGGGAGTCCTGAAAGAAGTCTATACAGCTTACTCCAGACAACCTGGCCAACCTAAGGTAAGGCTAGTTCCTTTGTTCTTTAAGGGTTGGCTCCTTCCACAATAGTCCCTGGAGTTAAGACTGAGGCTCTGCTTAACAATTCTTTAAAAGAAATGTTTTTCTTTTATTCTTTTCTATATAATAAAATACTAATAATTAAATAAAGAAAATTTTTTTTAAAATCATTTAAAATGCTACATTTTGCTTCAGTACATTCTGGACAAGTGACAAAAGGCCTCACTCCCTCAAAATAAGGGAGAATCTCACTGTGCACTTCAGTACAAGCAAGCTATATATATATAACCCCCTCACTGCCATATAGAGAGGCACTTAAAGTGCAAACAGCCTGTGAAACTGTAAGTTGGAACATTTGCAGGAATCTTAAATTACAAGATTTGATTAACCCATGAGTTAGAAATTATTTGGCTCTGGCCATTTGTCACTGTTTTAATGTGACACAGTGACCTGTGACACAGTGACCTGACCCTGGAAATTAATTTTGCTTAGATTAAATCTTGATTGGAGAAAACAACAGCACTTAAGCTATCCTTTTTTTAGCTATCCTACTCTCCTGGCAAGTTAGGAGACTTTGGCAGTTGTAAGTGGTTCTAAAAAAGAAGAGTCTTAGTCTCTCTAGTTTAATCAGGAGACAGGCCTAGCCACCAAATCTGGGGCTTGTTAAGACAGTGTCAAGACATTTTTCTTCTTTGCTGTGGTGCAACACACAGCTGAAATAGCTAGGGCATTTAGAACCTTCCTGTGTAGACCCACATTGAATTTAGAAAAGTCAATAGCCAAAGCAGCATTTGAGAAACCTTGTTTAATGATCCTTTTTCTGTTTCTAAGGTCTATGTTCAAGACATCCTTCAAAGCAAGTTGGAGACCAAAGTGTGCAACCTCTTGCATAAGGAGGAAGGGCATCTGTATGTCTGTGGGGATGTACACATGGCCAAGGATGTTGCTCAGACTTTGAAAGGGCTGCTAGCAAAATACCTGAATCTTAATGAGCAACAGGCAGAGGAGTACTTCTTCCAGCTAAAGGTATGTGATGATACACAAGGCATTCTTTCCAGTCAGACAGTGTTCCAGGATGGGTTACAGAAGTCTTCAAAGTCACACTCAAGATCTTGCAGGCTGCCATGAGCTTCTCTTCAGCAGAATATATAAGGAAAAAAGCTCTAAGTGATCAGTTTAATCCACCCACCATGATTTAAAACACAGTTTTTGTTCAGTTAGGGTGTGAGAGTGACATGTAACGTTGTTCTCTTACATCTACCATTTCCCCCAGTGTCTCCAGCTGGGGTGTGGACATCAGCTTTGCAGTGTGTCTGGAACATCAAGAGTTTGATACTTCATTGTACCAACAGAGGAAAGTGAATTTTAGAAATTAGTGGGCTCATCACTAAAAACACAGTGCCTGGGTCTGCTGGCTTTTTAGGACCCTTTTGCTATCAGAACTTCTGCTGGAGCACGTCTGCCTGGGATTCAGACAGGTTCATTGTATGGACAGGAACAAGGTCACCAGCACAGAACCAGTCATAGAACCAGGCAAAAGGACCTTTTAGTTACTTAACTGCTATATAAAGATGAGCAAGCTGCATTTAATTCACCTCTTGGGCTTCCTTTCTTTTTTTTGCAGAGCCAAAAGCGTTACCATGAGGATATATTTGGGGCTGCATTCCCACATGATGTCAAAAGAGGTGTAAGAGCTTTGCAACCCACCAGTCCAAGAACAAATCAACTTATGTTTTAGACAATACTTGCACATTTGTTGTTATTTTCAAAAAACAAGGGGTCAGATCCTCTTTCTTATACATCTTAAGTCATATAGATGTATATGATTGTAGGATCTGACTTTTAAACCTCAGCCTTAATTATGAAAAATACTAAATTTAACTTTTGTTGCTATTTATTCTAAAACTTCTTTTAATAGATTATCTTAATAGTGATGATGCAAATTATTTTTTTAATACTATCTATGCTGATATGAATCTGCTATTTTTTCTAAATACAAGGAAAATTTAGTTATTTACTATAAGTTGCATAAGTTATTTACTCTGTGTAAGTACGTTACATAAAGTTATATAAATAAGTTATTTACTCTAAGCTAGAACTGAAATCTTTTTTTGAAATGTACTGTTTGTCTTGGTGAATTTATAAAAAATCAGATTGTTTTACTGTGCCTATTATTTCACTTTAAAGCAATTAAATGGATGGTTGTGTCACTTGGAATTATAAAGTCACACACGTTGAATCTGAAGCAATGTTTGCAGAAGAGATAATAATATAATGGTTCATAAGTGGAAATACCTGCTGCACACACTTCCAATGTGTGTAAGTGAGGAGGCGGTAGTTCTGAATTCTGCTTTCTGTGGTTCAGGTACTTGAACCTGAATTGTTGTTGTTACAGACCCTGTGGCAGTAAGGTTCAGAAAATTCTAAAGCACTTTGTACGTTTGAATTCTAGGCTGTGATTGCCTGATTTGTTTTTAATAAAAGACACCTTTATATTGAGACAAACAAGTTGGTGTGGATTAAATGTACCACTTTTTGCTATTGCCTTCAGCCTAACAAAGTAGGGGTAGGTACGTTAGTTCTCATGTTCTGGTGAAGTGGATTTTGGGCTCCAACCAATGCTCCTTCCCTAAGTCAAGAGTCCGTCTCCAGGAGTTATGAGTTCTGTCTAAGATTAGTTATGGGGTTTTGTTACTGCCAGGAAAGTGTGGATTAGCACCATAGATTGTGAGATTGGCTTGCAAACTGCAAGAATATAAAATAGCAATGAGAGCAATATATTTTTCACTAGTTATGTTTTGACTTCGGCTCTTTCTATGCCTTTTGGTTATGTCAGAGCTTTTAGTTCTGTCTCTAAAATTACCAGGGCTATTTGATCGTATTAAAAAAGGTTAAGGTAAGATTTTCATGTCATCCCTTGTCTCCAGGAGCTGGAATCTGATGAAGGAAGAGTTGAGAAAAAGTCAACAGTGCCATGTGTGTACAGTGTGTTTCACATGTGCTTCAGGACAGCCTTAGACATAAGATCAAAAATACAGCATAGATGACAGGATGTGGACAGTGATGGTAGAGAACAGGACATGTCAGACAACCGCTATAAAGGGTGAAGGACAGAGGAGGTTCCTGGCAAGTATGGAGTCCTGATGGGCGCCTGTTGGTGTTATTTCATGCTTAGTTTGTGTTTTCTGATTTTAGATTTTTGGGGTGGGATGGAAATGAAACAAACTGATTGCACTTTCCATTAAGAAAGCTCTCCATAAGCCAAGGGCTCACAGAGTCCTACGACTTCAAACGATTGCAACAAAAGTATGAAATGGAAGAAGTAAGTTCTATACTTCAGAGCACTAATATGCTCTGTGCCTGTTTGGGAGGTGCATTACTGCACAACCCGTTTTCTGTGCATGTGACTAAATAGGTGAATTTCCTTGCCAGGATGTTTTCTTTGTATCTCAGGCATATTTTTTAACTAATCACTTAATTTAAAGCATTATCATAATCCTTTATAGATGCTTGCTTGGGTACTGAAGGACTGTAGTTCATTTTCATTTGGAGGGTCAGAAGCTCAGTAAAAAAAAAAGTTTATATGCTGTTTATACCAAGCTGAGAGCAGACTGGGGTGCGCTTTGGTAATGCCATGTCCTGAAGATATGAGGCACCACTGAAACCTGCCAGCCAGGGAAGCAAGGGCACCTGTTCCTTCACGGGCCTCTGACATGTTGGAGCAAGAGGCACAAGTGTTAGTGTATAAGTTCAGAAGTCACATAACCTTCGGTGAGGCAAGTTTTACTGCAGGACCTTTTCATCTCAGTTCCACCATTGCAAAAATTTCTCCCTAGCAGAGAGGTGAGAAGGCAGTTAAAGGAAGGGATTAAGAAAACCAGAGAACTGTGTCATGTATTTGAGGATTTATTTAAACTGGTCCTAGCTGTAAGTTAACTTCGATTGCAGCTCTGATCTGAAGCTATGTATAATTGCTTTTCTACAGCAATAAATGGGGAAGATAAAGTGCAGATGTTAAGGTCGGTGGATAATTATTCTATTCCAAGATAAAAGCTGAAACTTCATTTAAGAAACCAGACACAAAATACACCTTTTAAAATCCTTGAGGTGACCAAATAGCCTGTTCTGTTGCTATTAAAGTGTTCGTTACAGCCCCAAGTCAGTACAGGATTTAAGCAATATGTATTAGTTTAAGCACTTGAGTAATACTGCTAGAGGCAGAGGAACTATTCTGGGCTGAAAGTTATTGAGACGACTATGCACCTTGCTGATTTGGGACCTGACAGAGAATTACAGATTAACCCTTTCTGAAGCAATTAGTGGCTTGTTTCATTAGCACTTAAGCCCAACTTACATGGCTATAATGGAATCCAGCTGCATGCCAAGGCACTGAACGCAGACCTTTTCCTTAGCCAGGTTCTCTGGCCACTTTTGGTTATTGGTACAACTCCCTTGTGCTCCCCGAGGGAGCGGGCAGCTCGGTGCAGCCGAACTGCAGGTGGCCACAGACAGTTGCCCATCCCTGTGCCGGCTGGGTGAGCCACTAGCCCTGCAGTATAGATCCACTGCCTGCTGCCTCTGGCCCATCAGTGCGCAGGGCTCGGCCATACAACGAACCTGTTCCCCAAATTTGTTGAGCAATCTAGCACCAAGTGATCACAGTAGCAGTCTGTGTGTACTTTTAACCTGTTTTTAAGTAACATCTGTTAACTTAAGCTCTTTCCTTGAGGAAAAGCAAAGGAATATGTGGATAGGACACACGAGTACGTTATTGCATAGCTGAGAAGTAACACAAGTTCAAGCCTTCCATTAGGGTAAACGCTCAGAAAAGTTAAGCGTTGCCAGTTGAAGCAGCTGCCGAGCCCACCGGCATCGGTGCCGTGCTGGCGGTGCCTGGTGCAGCGTGCCGGAGGGGCGTGGGGCCTGGGGGGGCTGCCAGGGACGGACAGCTGAGCTCTGCAGGCAGAGGTGTGGAAGACGATGACAGCGGACAGCATGGTGGCTCACAAACCGCAGGCTGGCAACCTCTGGGGCAGCGAGGGCAGGAGGAGTTCAGGTAGGTGAAAATTTTTTGTTTGTTTTTTTTTTCTCTATTGAAATGATGTATTATGTTATAGCTGTGCTAAGAGGTTCTCCTCTCTGAATGTGCATTGTGAAATGAGGGGAGGTCTGGGTGGGTGGGCGACTCGCCTGCCCCAGTAATCCTGCTGGGAAGGCAGGGCTGGGCCAGGAGGGGAGGGTATGAACCGCTGCTTTCCATGGGCAAGGGCAGACGGAGCTCTGAGACAGGATGAAACTGTGATGTGTTGTGTCCGGTTTTCCTGGATCTTGCTTCAGTCGGTTCATCTGTAGCCTGATTGATGTATTGTGGGTTGTTACCTGGTGTCTCTTCTGAATGAATCACCATTTCTGTGGTTGCACTGAGATGTTTCATGTGCACCGAGTGCTTGAACAACAAGTAAGGTTCGGTAGGGCCGAACAATGATCCCCTCAGATTTTAAGGTTTAAAATGCAATTGAGTGTTAAATTGCAGCTGTCTGGAGCTAGAAATGGTTTCTGTTTGTGCTTGAATTTGTCTCCATTGAGATGTGGGTACTGGTTGCTTCAGGAAAAAAAGAAGCAGGGGGGAAAAAGCTTTGGTTGTCTTTGTGAGAAAAAGAATTCTTGGACTATTCATCAAAGAAAAAGAAGTATTGTGAAAAGGCTATTAAAAATCTAAGAATAAGATCTAAGCAGTAGTAGTACGCTGTGTGATATAAATCATAGGTTAACAAGTGGTTTTAGGCTTTCAGCAGGAAACAGGTGCTTGATTTCAGTTTTTTCTAACAAAATGTGCTTTGGTAGATTTCCTAGATGGCTGCTAATGTTAACTGACGCCTTACTGTGACATATAATGGCTTGCCAGGCTGCACGTGGGATCTTGTCTCTGAGCTAGAGCCTGGGTCAGAGGAACATCTCCTCCAGTCTCGAGCGTATCGACCTGCTGCAGGCTGGGAACCTCGCAGGTGCAATCAAACCAGGTGTCCCCTCATGGCCAGCTGGAAGCACGGACGGTCACAGTAGATCCAACCCTGCAGTGGGGAGAGCTGCAGCACATCTGGGTCAGAGGAAGGTGAAGATTTAACAGGGGAAGCAAGAGGTAGACAGTAAACACAAACCTTCCCGTTTGTCGCATCTCTGTGAGGTTGCTCTTGTAAACCTGTTGGTCGTGAGGGCTGACGTGCTGGGCTAACAGGCTGCATTGCGGCCAGGGGCTGCGGCTTTTGCATGTAGCTCTCACTGTTCTGCTGTGCAGCAGCGGAGAAGTTCAGTCTGAGCCTTTGCTTTCCAGCTGTGTGAGTGATCCAGTGCCACACTGGATCGTTTTGATGGGAATGAGAACTTGTTTTCTGACAGAAGCTGGCAGGGTGACCTAGTGATAGGCACGGTGCTGCCATGTGCCGCTGGTGCCTGCAGATCAGCTTGAGCCACTCCAGGCGCAGCGGCAACGTTGAAGCACCTCTGGATCCGAGGCAAGTGGCGCTGCCCAGGGAGCAGGCGCTGCTTGCTCCCGCTTGCTGCCCACCTTGGTGCCGCATTAGCACCGTGCCCCGCATCGCTGGCACTTGGATGTCACCGTGGCCCCGCAAACACCAAACTGCTCTGGTTCACAGCTGGTGGAATATAACCTGTATGATTGAGGATGTGGTGGTTTGTTTTTTTTAAATCAAATAACCTTGTCCTTCAAGTTTAATTGAGAGTTAAATTAATTATTTCTTATTCTTGATGAAAGACAACAAAGCTCAATTTATCTTAAGCTTTTTATTGTTTGCATATGAAAGATTGAGATAAGATGGATGAAATGTAAAATAGCGCTTTTATAATGCCTTGGCCTGTTCCCTGCCGGACAATACAGTGCTGCCGTTATTTTCAGTGTAAAGCTGTCTGGCAGCAGTGTAACGTTCCTGGGATTAATTTACACACCACAATGTCGCCTCCGCTGTGGAGGGCACAGCAGCCTCCACAGCCTTGCTGGCCCAACTTTTTCCTGGCTCTGCAGGTGACAAGGCCATGGCAGGACCTGGGGGGCTCAGGGTGCTGCCGGCAGCTCTGGCGAGGGCCCGGGTGCCCAGCACCCTGTGGTCCCGTGGGGCTGTGCCAGGGTTGTGTGTGCAGCCGGGAGCTCCCGCACTGAAATGGCCACGGTTTGCTGCAGTGTGCTGGTGCAGGAGGAGACTGGTGGAGCTTCTGCCTCCCTGGGGAGGTGGTGGAAGGGATCGCATGGGGCAGGAGGGTGCCAGGGCAGCTTTAGGCACAGGCAGGGCTAATGCGGGGCTAATGCGTGCGCATCCGCCCTGGCACGGGCAGCAAGGATGGAGAGGGGTGGTGGGGGTCTGAGGGAAGGCCATGAGCGGCTTGGGGGTGGGAAGCAGCTTCTCAACATGCTCTAGCGCTTCGAGAAACTGCAATGATGGCGTTCGTAACCCGCGGAACAACTGGGCCCGTCTTATCCAGGAGCAAAAACTGTCTTTGGTAACTGCAGGTGGACTCAGCATCTTAAACTGGCCCCGCGCGCTGGGCGGGGGAGCGGGGCAGGGGCCTGGCGGCTGCAGTGACGGGCAGCAGCCACGAGGAGGCGATCGCACCCCAGGGACCGCGTCGTGCGGGGGCGGCCGGGCCCCCAGCCCAGCCCCGGCCCCGATGCGCTTTGTTGCGAGAAGCGGAGCGGAGCTGGAGCCGAAAGAAAAGCGCGCAGCCCGGTGCGCGGTGCGCGCAGCCGGCCGCGCTGTAAGTGAAGGCCTGTGAGACGAGACTTGAGAGAGGGCACAAAACGAACCGTGCCCGCAGGAAAGACACGCGCTTGTATCTCGTTTGTGGGAGGCAGACGGGGACTGGCAGCCGGTATAATGGGAGGAAAGCAAATGGGCTCAAAGGCCATAGACTAACAAGTCAGTCCAGTGAAAGAAAGCTGTTAGACACAGCAAGGGCTACAGACAAAAGCTGTGATGCTGATTATTTATTTTCTAATCTTATTTTTTTCTTACATGAGCTAAACCTGAGACTTCTGTCACCCTTTACTTGAGCGTGTTATTTGAGACTTTCTCTGTTCCAACGGGATTTCTAGAAGTGGGACCGCTTCTGTCACGATAGTTGCTTATTCTTGCCCAGTTCAGAGAAAGGTTTTCAACACGCACTTGGCTCCCTGCCATTGCCCACCCCTCAGCTGAGCTCGTGGGGCAGGGCGGCTTTGGCAAGCCCCCCAGCCTCGGCAGGGCCGGGGCTCCATGCGTGCCTGTGGGCCTCTGTGTACCGCAGAGGGTCTGCGCTGCCAGTCAGCAGGGTCCTGCTCTGGTCATTCCCTCGTCAAATGCCAACCCGTCCAGTTGGCATCACCCCATGCCCGTCAGGCTCAGGTGTGGCAAAGGAAACGGGGAAATGGCAGGGAACCCCCTACTGCTGCCTAGGGCAGGGAGGGCGTGAGGATCCGCAGGAAAAGTGATGACAGGAGCAGGTGACCTCCCTGCACACCAGCCACCATCTCCGTCCCACCACCTCTCTTTCTGCCTCCGCACTTCCCACGGTTTCTGCTCTAAGTACACTGCCCTGAATTCACAACTGCGATCTGCAGAGGGGTCTCCCACCGCTGGCCGTCACCTCTGGGAGGGCGAGCGCTGACAGGCGGGTGTGAAAAGGCACCGAGCGTTTCTCTCTGCTGCCCGCACACACTGCCTGGCCCCTGGCGTGCCCCTGCTGTCCCGGGTCGGGCTCCGCAGCCCCCCAGCCAAACCGCAGCGGGACGGGGAGCGCTCCCCTGCCCTGTGCTGAGCTGTGCCGGGGGGTCACCGTGGAAATCTGCTCTGTTTAGTTTGGCTACAAGGATATGAGGGGGGGAAGGTCAAACCACACTTCCGTAAGACTTGCTTTATCCAGAGCAAAGATTTATTCACTGAAAAGATTCCTACATATCCAGAATTTCATCAGCATAGAGTGCACTCTTTTCTTGGTTTTTGTTGGTTTTTTTGCTGGTTGCATAAACTAATACAGAAACTTGTTAATACTAACAATTTTTAATTAATTTAATAGCAATTCTGGAAGACACTCAGTTGATAGAAAATATAAAAAAAAATTTTTGACTGTACAAAGTTTACATCACATTTGAAAAGAAAATGTGTCCATTTTCACCATATTAGACTCCATTTACATTCACTACTGACGTGTGGCTTCTGTAGCAGCATTGTACAGCCAGCTTCACATTCACAGCTCTGAAACGGCCCGGGCGTTCCCTGCATCGTGCTCTCGCGCCAGCACTTGAGGAGACGGTCGGTCCGCAGACCATGGAACAGGACGACCCAGCGACTGCCGCTTGGCTTGCAACACGCCGAGGGTCAGAGAGCTCTGCCCACAGCTGTGCAGCTCCACTGGTGTCGGTCAGTCGCCAGGTTGTTACACCAGCTGATTAAAAACAAAAATTCTCCCAGAGACGGTGATCAGTCTCTCCTCTCTGACCTGCTGGGTCCCAGAGGCTGGGTTTTGCTCTCAAGAGCAATTTCTGGGTGTTGAATACAAACCAAGGCCAGGCTGAATCAGAATCCCCAGTCTCATGACTGAAGGCAGGTCCCGGGGGACGAGCCTCCCGCCGGCACTGGGCACCTCGCAGCGCAGCAGGGCTGGATGTGGCTCGCGCAGCCCTGCACCTGCGGTGTCTGCACAGACCGCGTTTGAGTTACACCTGAGGGCAGTCGTAGGAAAGACAAATGGTGGCATTTTTTGTTGTTTTTTAAAAATTATTTTGTTTTAATCTGGCTGATCATCTAGTGCTGGCTGTCCTCCTCTTAGCCAGTCATCTTATTAGAAAAAAATTGAGATTATATTGCTTTCCCAGCGTAGTCCTTGCACGCAGGCACAGGAGCGTCGCTGCTGAGGAACAGCAAGGAAACGCTTTTTATTTGCAGGTTGGGCAACTGGTTGCCACAGTGAGCAGCTGTGGGTGTCCCAGCGTTCAGGACCCGTTTAGCACAGAGGGCAGGGGTAAATCACGAGTAGCGTGCCAACGCTGCTGCTTCCCTCAAGCACGGAGTTAGCTGAAGGCTGCGCAGAACTGCAGGCTGTAAAGTAACAATTTGCATCCAGCAGCAGCTTCTGCCCTTCCCTAAGGCAGGGGGGCTCAGCGTGCCACGGGTGCCCAGTGGCACATTTCTCCTCACTTTAGGTTTGTGTTGTGCTGCTGTTATTTAAGCAGTACTCGCTGGGAAAACAAATTCTGCTTAAAACTGCTGACACAGGATTACTGAGAGACAACAAACAGCAGCAAATCTTGAGAACCAAGGGGTGTAGGTTAAATAGAAAGTAGAGCTGGAGGAGGTTTATTTGCTTTAATGAAGGTGGGGGAGAGGAAGGAGGTCAAGAGAGTACCACAGTGCTGCACCTGGCTACCACCAATTTTTTCTTTTATATCTGAGACACATGTAAAAAGTCACTAATTTGTCCAAATATTCGTAAGAGACTACAACCGACTTGCACATAAGTAAGAGCGAAGCTCTCTGCTCGACAGAATTCAGGAATTTTTTCTGCCGCTTAATTTCCTACAGAAGTCAGCCGGCCACACTGAGTGCCTGTCACTCTGCTGGCCCCACAGGGGCTTCAGAGCTCCCCTCCCTGCAGCCCTCGCAATGGTGGTGAACGGTCTGTGGGGCTGTAACGTGCTAGTGCTGTTGGAGACATGAAACTTGGTGACTTCCAGAGAGCCCTAACAAACTACCTCAACAAAACGAAGCGCTGTAAGGACAGAAAGGATCTGAATGTTCCTTGTATCGTGAGGGCTATCCCCCTACCCGGGCTGGCAGGAGGCGGCAGAGGAATGTGATTGGGAGGCACAAGGCAGCCTCTGTCGATGCTGCTTGCAATTAATTTGCAAGTGGGATGATGCATCTGTTACCTTAAATGCAGTAATCAGATGTATCCTTTATAACCTCCATCTTACACATTGGAGGAGGGTGTAGGAGGTTATTCTTGTCTTAAAATTAACCTTTGAAACAGGTCTGAGCTGTTGGGTTGAGTCAGGTCCTTTAGATCCAGATGTCACCTTCCTGGCTGTGAGATTTCTCTCATTGTTAAGTTTTCCCCAGAGCAACTGCTTTAGGCCCAGGCTTCTCAGCTTGCAGACTTCAACGTGACCGGCTGCAGGAGCTGGGGATGCTCTGTGTGTGTGGAATGACTTCGCATCTCTGAACAAGCTCTGTGCACTGAGACCCAATTTAATGCATTATTTAGGGATGCCATTTTCCCTTGCCTTGACTCTTCCTGCAGTGCCGGAAAATGTCTTTTCTTCTACAAATGAAATGGTGATCAGGGCAGTAAGAGTCAAGTCTGGCTGGTCAGTGTTGTAATTCCAGAAATGCTGCTGGTTTAGGGGGCTAGAACTTGTTGTGCCTAAAGCTAAAAAAGTAGAGTTTGACCCTTGTACCCAGAGCTGTAACAAGCCTCGGTTTTATTTTTGCAAAGGCCAGCAAGTCTTCAGCTTCCTATGGGATTGTGTGAGAACAAGCAGCTGCATTGTAGAAGAGCACTTGAGTCTTCAGTTGAGACACAGCCTCACACGATCAGAAACTCTCCTAGCGATAGGTTTGCACCAGGGTAACCCGGAGCTTGGGCCAACCCTGCTGAAACAAACCTCAGGGCTCAGCGATCAGTTTGGGCAAACCACGATGCAACAGATGGATTTTTACCTTAATGAAAGAAAAATGCAAGCTGGCACTCCAGCCCTTCACGCGAGATGCAGTGCCGTTCTGAAACAAGCCAGTTCCATTTCTCTCAGGGAAAACAAACGCTTTGAGGCAGAAGAGAGCTCCTGTTTAGCACAGACACAAGAAGGAACCAGAAACAGTTCTTCTTTTTTTCAGTGCTATCTGAAAATGGCTGTAGTTAAACTTGATTCACTGTTTATTATGTTTAAAAAAATATAGTTCACACAAAAGTATCATGTAAACATTCTTTAAATAACTGCTGGTGCTCGGGCAGAATGCAGACTTTACAGAGACCACGGGACTGTGAACTGATGGTCGTGCGGCCTTCAGCTTGGAAGATTCAGTGAAGATTTCTGACGCTTTGTGTAAGTAGGCAGACAATGTTATCACAAGACAGTTACACACCATGCTATATCTTTTGATTACTTGGTTCCAGGATTCCCAAGCCAAATCTTTCAAAACGCAGGACAACTTTGCTACTGTTAATGCTGAAAAGAGTGGAGAGGGAGAGGAGAAGGGAGAGGGAAAGAGTTATTTATTTTTGATTTTTCTTACACAGCTACAGTCCTATAAAAGGAACTAAAATGGGTTAGCTTCTGATCTCGTACAACTTCAGATCACCCAGAAAAGAAGCTTAAGTAATTAAGCAGCAAACACATGAACTTATTCATGCTAACCTCATCAGTGGAAACATACAGCACAAATCTGATTTGCTCAAATTGGAGAAACAGGGGGATTCTGTATGTACCTATGGTGAGTAGAAGCCCAACACTTGTCTTCAGTGGGCACTGGGTTTCCTTGAAGTAGAAGGGAAGGAAAAAATGACTTACAGAATTTTCTTTTTAAGAGAAAGGGGTGTTTTGACAGGGCACATCAATTGGTAAAAAAAAAAAAAAAAAGAACAAACCCATTTCCTCCTCTTTATAGACTGTAGCAAGTGCATAAAGGTATCTTTTCCTTCGCCCTTGAACTGTTAGCATAGCTAGAAACATTTTCACTTCAAAATGCCTTCCTACACGCACGCACTCAGGTGACAGCAAAGCAGAGCCTGAATACATGAGCTCTTGCAGGAGCCCTTCTGAGAGAATGAGTACGTGGGAGTATTTGTCCTCACTGAAGATGGCAGAAACCGCTCTGGTTCTTGGTGCATATTATCCTCTGTCCCTATCCTCTCCCCTCCAAAACAAGCTATTTTTTCAAAAATCGTGAATCGGTAAAGAATGAAAAAAGACCTTTTCTAAAAAGGCACATATTTGCTGTTACCTACAATTCTGCAAAGCCCCTAATGTTACGTCAGACATCTTGCTGAACAGGGGATGTAAACAGAAGCAAACAATAAAATTCAAAGCACTAGATTTTCCGGGGGAGAGGAGAAGGAGGAACTGAAGGATGCTCTTGCTTTCCTCCTCTTACACAGCATTGTAGCTGGTCCCAGCTGACCGCCGTGGGCCAGTTCTGGACACCACTTGTGGCCTGGTCCCCCATAGGCTAAGGGACTGCGGTCTGCTCCGAGCAGAGCAAGGACCGTCCTTCTTTCCACTCAGGAACTGCACCAGCTTCATCCAGCCCCTGACAAAATTGACGTGGGTCCCAAGGGAGAACTGGCACAAACTGGCCCTTAACTCTTGTCAGGTTGCAGCGCGAGTGGAGCGTTCGGTCATCAGCTCTGCCTGTGAAAATGTACCTGTTCCCTTCAGGCGACCTTCAAGCCACAGTCCAGCCTTAAGGACAACAGGCATAACCTCAGACTGCGACTAGGAAACTGCACCCCTCGGCCTCGCCAGACTTGCAGGACATGCACAAATCGCACCAGTTCCAGGAAAACCCCAGCCTGCTGGGCAGGACACAGCACTTTGTCGCTTGCACCCGGTTAGTTAGAGCGCGGATCACTAGACCCTTTCCCGGAGGAAGTTACAGCCTGCTGAAACGCTTCAGAAGTGAAAGATGGCCACGCTGTTAGACAGTAACTTCTTGCAGACAGGAGTTGTTATTCAAGCTAACAGCCCACACCAAGCGGAAAAAGGGAGAAATGGAGAAGTCTGATAAAGTGTTGATTATGTCCATGGGTTAATTTCGTGGTTTGGTTTTGCTTTTCTAAATGGAAGGTGATTGTCCAAGTTGCCAGTTAGGATACAACACATGGAAGCATGCAAGGTGGAGCCCGTTATTGCACCAGTAGCTACAACCTACAAAGAAATACGGGAGGGAAGGGAAAAAGACACCATGAGAGTTAGTTTTCAGTTATTTAAAGCAAACCCTTGAGAACTACATATTATAAAGCTTACACCAGAATAAAGCATTGAGGTTAGCGCAGAGTTTCCCAAGGGAGTTGTCAGAGGGGTTGGGAGCGTGTCTTTAGCGGGTTTTCAATCGGAGTAGGTCTCTGGCTGGCACGGCTGCAGCGAGCCTCCCGGGCGTGACTCGAATATAACGCAGTTTGCAGGGGAGGAACAACAACTGAGCTGCCTGCACTTTCATTTCAACGAGCACTAATTCAGCTGTCAATGCTGATAATTAATACTGACACTTAAAGTACTTCCCCTCTATTAAATGCTTTGAGCGGAGAAAAAATAGTAATGTATGCAAATTGACATGAACCGCTTGTGGGGGTGTTGGTCTGTCTACCCAGACAAAAATAATTAGGGTAGCTACTATATAAGACATCGTTCTGCAGTTCCACAAGCTGTTCAAGAATAACTCCCTATGGAAACGCTAATCCAAAATAATCACTTGGCAGATTGCTCTGGAACTGAGCATTCTCCTGAACCGACTGCCCAACTGGGAAGCATTACTTCAAGTTCATTTCCAGTGTGATGTTAGAGGACGATGCGAGCGTGCCTGTCTGCAGGGGAAGGTGAGGCAGCCCGGGCTCGCTCTGCTCGGCGGAGCCTGGCTGGGGAAGCGAGCAGGTGTGCAGGCAGTCATCACAGCTACAGAGCCAACACGAGCGGGTCTTATCGTATAGAGAAATGAGGGGAGGCAAGTGCTGACACACAGAACCACAGTGGTGGAGTACAGTGTGTTTCTCTAGAACAGAAAAAAAAAATTTACCGAAGGACATTGCTATCATGCAAATCTCCCGGCAAAAAAATGGCCTTAAGTACAGCGCTCTCCCTTTGAGACAAGGGAGGATTAGTTTAAAAAAAATGGGAGGAAATGTCACAGGTGAAGCTGGATGACTTGAAGGAATGGATAACAGCAAAGCACACACTCGCGGTAGCTGGGTATAGACCTGTGCCTGGAAACAAGGTTTGGTGTGCTTTCAGCCAGAAAAGGGGAAAAATTTGTTACTCTTAAATTACAACTGAAGGACAGAAAAGAAGCAGCGATTACATGCAGGTCTGTTTTTTAGCTCAACTTTTGTTGGTTTCTCTTTGAATTTTTATTTACAGGGAGGGAAGTGCAGCTGCGATGGCTCCGCTGAGGCAGCGAGCCCCGCGCCTCCCAGCTGCGCACAGAGGCAGCCATGGGCGACTCGAAGACCAGCGGCCAAAGGTAAGGTGTGCTCAACCCTTGCTGTACCTTTGTAGAACACATGCTCTGATACACACATACACCTGTCCAGTGTAAGGAAAACATATCAGACTGTTCTACTTATCAGCGAGTGGGTAGTAAGCATTCAATCTTTGCTGATAATAGTGTCCCTTTGTATAAAGATGAAGCCACAGCCTTGGAGAAGCATTCCGCATTTTAAAGTTATTAGACAACATAATATATCAGGGATCCAGTGCAAGTGTTAGGGAAATTGCACAAGAGACAAATGACTTTGAAGAGGTTACCAAACTGTAACCTCATGCCCAACAGCAACTCAAAGCGTGGTGCTGAGGCCGGGCTGGCTGCCTTTTGCCGGCAGAGCTACTCAGGGTAACAGCGGTCAGCAGTGGCAATCAGACATAAAACTGGCCTGGGGTGGGGGCTTCAGTCTCTTGGCTCCAGAAATTGTATCTGCTTTGCTTCACTTGATTGTGCTAGAAGTGGACCTGGGAACCCCCCTTCTCTGAGTGACAGGTTAGTCAGGAGAAAAGGGGCTGAAAGTTTTAGGTCTTGTGCCTTTATGCTCATCCAGTCTGAACTGGGATGAGTTTCCTATTCTGGTCTGGTTTGTCTACAGATGTCATGGCATGATGTACAACGGGTGTTTTAAGGGACCTCTTCCAGTTTTGACAGTTCAGAGATGCTTGACCCTAAGACCTTTCTTTTCCAATTGCAACACAGAAACTGACTTTGAAGGTGTCACGATCTGACAGGGATTTATGCTGACTTCTCATGACTTATCTTTCCTTGGTCCAGATCTTGACATAATTCCAGCTTAGAGATTCAGTCCAACCATTGCCGCTCATTCCTACCTGTCAGTTTAAGCATCTTCAGCACTTCTGAGACACCTGACACATGATTACCACCTACTTTGGGTTTTCCCCCAGCAGTGAATTATTCTGAGTCAGGACTGATGCTGCATTTCTTTACGTGCCTGTGGGAACTGGCACCCTTCTGCAAGGAGGGGTGGGGGTTTCTCACATGCTGCCTGAGGAAGGCTACGAACTTGGGACTCTCAAAATTTGACAGTTCCGTTCCAAAGGGAAACGGTGGCACATTCTTTGGTCCTTCCCCTCCTCAGTCAGTACCAGCCATTATAGGGGAAATTCTAACCCCTTCGAGGTCAGTGTGGGCCCTTTCAAACACTGATGGTAAATACTCTCTGAAACCAAACGTAAGCAGTCTGCTGAAGGGACGTGGATATGTTCAAGTAGGAAATGAACTGGCTGAAGCATGCAAGCTTAACTGCGTAATTTCCTAGTAACTGGAAAAGCAGAACAGCACAGTTACTCTCCCGTCAGAGGTTCGACAGCCCCCAGAAAGGCAAAATAAAGCACCAAAACAATCAGCTAGCAAATTCCGAGTGGCGTAAATGTTCTTAACAGCAGCAAATACTCACTCAGCAGACTTCCAGAAATGTCCTGGGTGGGAGAGCCGACGATTCAATTTTGGCAGTTTTTCAAGCATATCCATGAGGGCAGTGAAGCTAGGCCTCTCACTGAGATCAAATGACCAGCACGCTGAGAGAATTTCCTGCGAAGGAGAGTTGTGGCTCATTATCTCCACTTAGTTCACAGGTCAACTGCACAGACCAAGCAACTGACTGAGCACTGTGATTTGTGCAAGCCCAGCCAGAGATGCTGTTTAGTGGAAGTCTCGGGCATTCTTAGCATCAAACAGTATCCTGCATACCAGTGGATGTCCACTCCTCTGTGTCAGATAGGGGTAGAGCCTTAATACCTAACCTGATGCCCCATTCTAATCTGTTCTCTCTCCTGCCCTTTATCCTTAGAGCTATAATACAAGTACAGTAAGCCGCCTCTTTATGTAGCTCCCTGTTTTCCTGATAAATAGCTATATGGCAGGATTCCTGCAGCTGAGGTACTTACATTGACTTCTTTCCCCAAACTAACAGTTGCAAGAACTTGTTTCACTCCCTCGCCGCTTCCAATCTGCCAGATGAGTGCCTCTGCAGGCTGGTTCTTGAAAGGCCATTCTCTTGCTTGGAGCTCATACCACACAGTCCTGCAATGTTAACAGACAAATCAAGCCTTTAGCTGCTCTTAAAAGAAAGGCACAAAACTGTTCCAATTTCTTCAAATAAACTGGGGAAGTTGTGTAAGGCTGTGCAGCAAATCCCGCCCGCCCACACGCCTCCCACCCACAACTTGTAGCAGGTGAGAAAAACGCGTCCCAGCTAGAATCCCGAGTCTGTGACAGGAGGATGGTGCTCTTAGGGGCTCCTTTCTTACCCAAAGGCATAGATATCTGCAGCTTTGGAGAAAGGCAGCTTGTCTTCGTCCTTCCCAGGGGCCATCTCGCGAACAATCTCGGGGGCCAGGTAGCATAACCAGTCATGGGGCAGCTTCAACTCATTCTCCCTCCTGAGTTCAAAAGAAAGAAGTCGTACAGAAGCGCTGCTGCTTCCAGGAAGCAGCATATGGGCCATATGTGTGCTTCACCTAATGCCTTGACTTTATTTACTCAAATGTTTTTGCTGACGTTTTGTTTCTAATTTTCTTGCCATATTAAAAAATATGCATGTGTTAGCCTGACTCTCCAGCTCATTCTTGGCCTTGAAATTTTGTTTGTTCTGTGTTCAGAGTCCTAGTCCACACAGAACCTCCTAGCTCTGTGCTACTGGAACTGTAGAACGAACTCTGCTTAAAAAAACCAAAGAAAAACTGTATATTCCAAAAATGTGTGTATGCACTAAACCATCAGCACTCCTCACTTTACTGTGTAATGCATCAACATGCTTCCTTATTTGATCACTATTTATCATTCTAGAAGTGGACCAAGTATTGAAACCTTCACTTACCTTCCTTCCTGAACCACACCCGAAATTCCAAATAATCCAAAGTCAGTGATCACAACTTTCCCATTGTCATAGAAAACATTCTTGGATTTCAGATCTTTATGTACAATCCCCTTTGCGTGAAGATACCCCATGCCCTGGGAAATATATGCAGAGATGTAAGTTTGTTGGGTTCTTTGTTATTTACAAGCCTCTATCTCTGGGACACTTTACTTTCTAATACAGGTTAACTCTCATTACTCCAGCATAAATTATTAATTGGAAGTGGGGACACGGCAGCTGTCTGACTTGTACAGGGAGGGTGCAAGGGAGCAGATCTTGGTTTAGCGCTCAACTTCCAAATTGCTTTTCATCCTTTACATAGTAGGGCTGCTGGAAGGGTACTCTTAGTTGAAGCATCAAGCGGCTGTGGACTTGGCAACCCCGATGAAGTCTGTACGTGTCAGAACAATGAACAACTGACGCAAGTTTGCTCACTAAATTCACAGGATATTTCTGCCAGCAAAGAAAAGAGCAGCTTCAGAAATGCTTCTTCAGTTGAGAAATACTGAAAGCAAGCACAGACACTATGCTGATCTGGGAGAAAATGCCATCTACTTCAGAATGCATTAATTTAGTTGCAGTTACTATAATAGAGACCTGGGAAGGAAACCTGTCCTGCATACCTTTCTTCATTACTCCCTTTATCTAAATTCTCCCTCCCCAGCCCCTTACTGACAAGCAAAAGGTCTCTTTCTGTCCTTATAGGCCCTTACCTTACTGCCCACTAAATTAGCCCTTTTTCCCAGCCAACTTGGAGCATCTCCTGCCGCAACACCCTGTTGGGCTATTGAGGTTTCCACAACCGCTCCAGCTGTGCAGCCCCTAAGCCCTTGCTGAGGCCCCCGTTGGCATAGCGTACCCTTACCTTAATGATCTCCTGTGCTATCTGCCTGGTTTTGTTAATATCCAGGGATATCTTGGGGTCCCTTACAAAGGAGTGAAGCGTCCTTCCTTTGCAGAAGCTACAGGAAAGAGGAACAACAATCCTTAAAAAGGTCTTTAAAATACTGGAGGGGAGTAAGAATGTAATACTGGATGATCAGTTGTTTTTTTATCACACTGACAGAATCCCAGCCCTCCTCCCCTGCTGAAAAACACCATTTTGAAGAACCTTAAGGACCCCGTTGATTTGCGTCTGTGTGGGTGTACACGTGGTTAGGAGACCTGTTCTTAAAGCATGCTCAAGGATACACAAGAAATGCTTATGTATTTCTTCAGAGACCCAGCTGTTGTTATACTGCTCTGACATCTGAAGTCCAGTTTTCAAAATCTGAGCACCAGCTTCTGCTGCTGGTCACTTATGCAGGAAACGTCTTTTGAAACTGGCAGTTAGAAATCACCCCGTATGTCCTTGCCAGACTGTGAGGACAGCATGCCCTTGGCCTTACTCAAATTCAGCCTGCATATGAACATCCCCAAAAGCTTTATTGAGGGGCCATGTGATCCTCATCTCAACTAAATACTGAAAATGGGAGAGGGGAGAAACTCAGTAACATTTCCCCCTAATCAGCAAGTGTCCCTAGGAGGAACAGAAAGGAAGAGGGAACCGTTGCATTGCCAGACGCGCATGTTGGTTTATCATCACTTTGCTGAATTGGAACCATCTGGAAGTAGATGGCAGAGGAACAACCTGTTCCAGATTTTTTTTTCTCCAGCTTTTTGAATGTTATTATTTAAGAATTCAAAAATAAAAAGAAAGTTGCCAAAAAATATTATATATTCCCTAAAAGGAGACAACCTTAGAATCCAAAACTCTCAGCAACACAGGCTGCATCCATGTCTGCCACCTCCTGACTGCAGTGAGAGGTCTATTTTTATCTATTAAAAAAATATATTATCTATCTACATAATATGTATATATTTAAAATAATACTAAGATGCTATATCCTTACCTGGTAATGATTGCTAAATGAGGAGGGTTCATGCATGCTCCCATGAAAAGTACCACATTCTCATGCCGCGTCTGTCTGTAGTTCATCACCTCCTTTTTAAAGAGCTTGAGGTGATCCTGGTTGTTCCCATCTATCTCCAGCAGCCTGATGGCCACCTCCCCGTGCCACTTCCCCTTGTAAACCTTCCCCCATCGTCCCTGGCCAATAGGGTCCCCCAGTTCTATCTGTTCAAAGGGAATGTCCCACTCTTGCAGGTAGACGCTGGTCTGGCTAGGTTTGCGGTAAATCATCCCTTGCAAGTGTGGCCGTCTGTTTGGCAAATCTTCCACCTCATCCTCATCATCTTCAGGTTCTGATTTATTAGTCTCTGCTTCTTCCACCTGTTCACAAAAAGAGAAGGGAAACGTGCTGAGAGTCCCACCTGGAGGGCAGAAGCAGCCTACCAGCCAGCAGCAACGGCTTCTTTGAGAGAACTCCAGAGGCCAGACACACACATTTGACTACAGCCCCAGAAACACACTGCACAGGACAAAGTCATCTCAGAAGGCTACAAAAAGCCGTATGTCTTCTGTATGTCAGCACACACATGTGAAGACAAGAAAGGCTCTGTCCCATAGAGTTAAATTTACAGAACCAGCACTAACGTCTCAGCACTCCGCATCTCTCAGGATTTGCTTCTCTGTGTGTGGAAAAATGCTACAGACCATTCTAAAAGGAAGAGTCAAGAACCTCTTTGTTCTTCCAATAAATGTGGGCACAGGCTTTTCTGAGATTACTTAAATTCTCCTGTTAGGGAGAAGTGCTCCAAAAATCAACAAGCTTGATCCAAAATCCAGTAATTCCTGCTGAAATCATCAATTCTCTATCAGTTTACTCATCCCTACAGAAACCCATTTCAGTGTTTGTACTACAAGCTGAACACGTGCTTAGGTGCTACCAAAATCACAAGACTTGTGAAGAGGTATGGAAAGGCCTTCCTATGCAAAACACAAGCCCATTCTCACAGCGTTTGCTTTGCAGGACCTACCGCAAGCTAATCTGACCACTGGTAGTATCTACACATGCATTACTTGCAGATTTGAGGTCTGCAGAGCTGCATTACGAAGTCTAAATGCACCAGACCTGCGGCCCTTGTCATATAAAAAGGGCTGCATCAAACTGAGCGAGCCAGAGGTTTGAAAAATATCATCTTAGCCCTATTGGAAAAAGTTAAATATTGTTACAAGTACTTAATTGTTTCAGCCTAGCTATAGAAACCATGAATTTTCAGTTGAGATCTTTGCAGTACAAACAGTGCAGTGGAACTGAGGTAAGGCACACCCAGTCGACACACATAATTCCAGGGCCACAACTATTTCACTGCACTTTCAACATGGCATTTCTGATTGTACAAAAGGGCAAACCAGAAAACCTACCTCTGCTTCACATTCAACTCCATCTGTGTCTGGCTGTTGATCAGCACTAACAAGAGAAGACAGGTTTACAGTGAAAATAATGTTTGCATATCCACACGAGTTAGAAAAGTGGGCTGCTACACATGCAATTAGTGGGGTGGAAAGAAGCAAATAGAGAACAGATCTTGATAGCATTATAGTAGGTCAGAGAAAAATACAATTACTGACCCACTTAACAGATAAGGACTTCCTAAGCTTACTTCAGCAAATGACAGACAAAGACTTTGAAGTGATTTTCAATGATAAGTGGCAGGAATTGACTTGGCAGGGGCATGGCTACACTATTACAATGCGTTCCAGTAACAGATACTCCTGTTCCTACTACTGAAACACCTACAAGAGTGAGGAAGCAATTGTGAGTGCTGGCAATGCAGGCTAAAATCTTCTGCATGCCCTACAAGTCAGACCCTGAAAAAGATGCTTCCCTGCTGCTAAATGTGTCATGCTCTTTCGGTTGTAAAACTACGTAACTTCTATTTCATCAGACCTTTCTGACATCGGGAATGCACACATAACTGTAACTAAGTGTTAAAGGCATGGGCTTCTCACTGTCCCGCTTAAGGTAAAAATCACGTTCAGTTTATAAAACTGGTAATACCAGTATTGCCCTTGCTGACTAAAATTATCCTCTGACTTCTCAGGTTATAAGTTCAGTTTGGATCATAACATAGCACTTTCAGACTGATCTGAGAAGTATCAGGTAAACACAATGCAAATAAAAGAATTTGAAACTATACTTACTTAGTGTCTGCAGCTGTTTCGGGCGGCTGTGCTATTTGTGCAGGGCTGGGAATTTCTGGGAAAGAAGAAACATTTATGACATTTTATACTTTAATCTCTTACAGGTTAGAAGTTTTAACATTGCAATAGCGAGTATTTGTTTCTTATTCAGGAATTATAAAGTAAACTCAACCACAGACAGTATGATTTTATACTTCATATGAAACTATATTCATCTTTCCTAGTACATACATGCCTGTATACTGACCAAGCCCAGTCTTCTTCCCATTCACCTACTTACCTGTAATGCCTTTCAAGGTCAGTCCTTGTCTGTGAATTACTCACATGCCTTCAAGTTGCCTTGGATAACCAGAAATGTCCTTATGAACTAGGATATTTGGTTTTGTCTACACTGCAAGTCATGTATTCCAAATGCACCTTGTCTGCCCTGCGTCACCAGTGCACAGGAAATTCAGCTTGGGTTGCAAATCCTTTCAAAATTCAGAGTAAATACCCTGTACCTGGCATCCTACATCATCAATTCTCCCTTTGGAAACAAACAAGCTGTTTCTAAGGGTTCACGAACAGCTGACTGGGAAAAGTTTGTATGTGCAAATCCGCACACGAATAGTGTTACACCATGGTGAAATCCCACAGGCAAGAGCCTCCGTTCATAAAGATGGGCTCAGCCTTCCCGAACCGACGGTGCCCGTTGATACTTGCCAGGCACATAACCCTAGAGCCAGCCTTTCTGAAGTGGACGGCTGCGTGTAGAATCCCACAGCAGAAAGCCACTGTTTTACACCTAAATATTCCAAGTTTCACCTTAGTACGTAAACCACATCACTACCTCGTATTAGGAAAGAGAGGTGTGAGTTCTATACTCAAATAAGAGAACGTTTCAATTGTTTTATTAGATACTTTTTTTAAAAAAAAAGCAGAATTACTGTTCTTGGGCAGCATGCAGAAGTTTACAAACAAGTTACTTTTTGGCAGTAGAAGCTGGTTAGTAGAATTAAAACAATCAACTCACCTGGGAAGATAAATTGTTGTCTATGCTGAATGTAGTAGGCAGCTTTTTTATTAATTAGGGTTTTTTAAACAGTACAGCAACAAAAATTACCAGGAGAAAAAAAACAACACAAACAAGTTAGAGGATCATCAGTAAGTGCCCCATATGCATTCAATGAATTAGTCCCAACTCACTGTTGGGAAACAGATTAGTGGATTATCAGCCTCCTTGAGGGGGTGGATTTCTGCACATGCATTTCTGGAGACTGTGACAGATGATACTTATCAAATGAAAGCTAAGTTACCAATAAGCAAACAGTCTGGCGGGAAAACAACGCATTCACACTTCAAGTGGCAGAAGCAAATTTACAGAACCAGGAACACTAAAAGGCAGGCCCACGTAAAGGCTGGTGCTTCGATGCTCTCTCATGTCTTCAGCTTTTTGGAGATGCACCCAGAGAAGCTGAAGCTCATGAGCCATCTGCAAGTAATTTTTTTTTTTTTAATTTCAGTGAATTTGAGCAGTATGTCCTAACACAAAGTAGTTGCAGCAGAATCCTTGTACTAAACTGGCTCTGCTTCTGCTCCTTTTGGATAGGCTGAAATAGCAACTTTCACTCACAGATCAAAAGCCGATGTAAAATACAGCAATGCTGAAGGCTAGATGTAGCAGCTATTGAGCTGCATGTGACTTCATTTCCAGATCAAAGGAATTAAATTTATTCTCACTACGTAATTCTTTGCCCTTGTCAGAGTTTCTTGCCTCTGTCAACCCCGGTAAAGATGGCACATTTGGGTTCTTAATCTGCGAAGTATGTAGGGTAAATACTGCTCCTCCATACACGTATGGCAATGGTTTAAAAGTGAGTGCTCATTGTTGGTTATCTTTTGGAAGAGACTGGTAAAGTAATTCATTCCAGTTCTCATTTTTATGTTTTGCTCTAGCAATCACCTTACTCGTGATTTAAAGCCACTGGTGACCGAACACAGCAGGCAGCATGCATTTTACAGTACAATGAGAAAAGAAAGGAAAAATGATGTAATTTATTTTTTTAGTCCTTTTCAAAAAAGGAGAAAATAGAAAGATCAAATCATGTAAGAAAGGTGCCGACATTACTCAGTAATCTGTCTTCTGCAAAGGTATCCTGTTGATACCATTTTAAAACTTGCAGGAACACCGTTTTCTTTTATCAGATAACAAGATACACCTTCACACCTCGCTTACATGACACAACTGAGTACTCAGAAACCTGCAACTACCTGTGAAGTCTCGGTCAGCCCCTGCTTGCAGAGAGGCCTTTCTGGTCTGGGCAGAGATGTCCTGAAAAAGGCAAGCGTACCTGGGAAGTTAAATCGTCCATCCCTCTGGCCCATAGGAGATGGGTTTGGGGGAGGTGTTGCACTGGGAGGGTTGGAAGACTGGAAAGGTGCTGGAGAAGATGGTGTGGATGAGGTTGTAGAAGAAGGATTACTACTGGAGTCCAGATGATTTATTGCTGGTGGATGCTCCTGCAAAGCAAGGAAAGTCACTTGTGAGAAAACAATAAAAAGAAAGAACGAACTCCCTTCAGTGTTTACTGAACAAGAGAGAAAGGAAAGCTGTCCCTAGTCTTGAACACAGCACAGTTCTTCTAAGCGAGCAGGCAGCTGGGGCTGTGGGCAGCCTACGTTTTACAAGGAGAAGACGACACATCAAAGTCTCCTTGCAAAGTGAAAGCTCAAGCTGCCATTCTTGCTCCAAGCAGCAAGTTACTGCTGCCACCTCTCCTTACTGTGGCCTCTCAGACTTACAGACACCAGACACTTCAGTTACCACATACCTTTTTCGTTAGTGCTTTGGGAAGAGTTCCGAACTGTGGTTCTGTTGGTCTGTCTACTGGATTATTGATATCAGAAGGGACAGACTCTGTTCTTCGTATTTTTGTTACTGAAATATGAGAAGAGAGAAAAAAGCTTTAATCAGACCTTTTATTCTTGCTATACCATCAATTACATTGAAATGCTAAAAATTTGTAGAAAATTACTTACTGGGAAGGAAGGATATTCTACAAGCAGGTGCCTCTTTAGTACATTTGTTGTGACATTTTAATCTGAAAGAGACACATTACGTGTTAAATAGCATCTTGTTCTTCCCTAAAAAGAGGAAGCCTACCCTTAATTTGTAATTCTTATGCTAATCTCAGAGGGAGTTCTGGAATGCTCCGGGCCCCAGAGCAGCATACACAAGGATTCTTCATATGAATGTATGTCATTAGACTAATGAAACCATATACATGCCTTAGCATCTGATTTATTTTTAATAAAGTTACCTTCACTAATTCTTATCCAGTGGCAGTGAAGCAGTAAAATCTCAGTGATCTGGACTAACAACCCAGACAGAGAAGCAAAACCTAAAATCCTCAATGCTATTTAGGTATCCAGCTCCCACTACAAGTTTTGCCCATGATCAGGTAGGAAGTCTGTGACCAGGAAATAAATTTGGTTCATTCACGTGTCAGGCTGCCAACCTAAAGTGTAAGTCGATGCCAAGGCATCCCTTTGCCAGTTCAGAAGCTGACTTTAAAAATGATGCCACTGCTAAGAGTGCATCACATCAAGAGATACTTGTTACAGGCAAACTTTAATGAATCAAATGCAAAATTCTTCTGACAAAGGTCATCACTGTGTGCTCACCTGCAGTACTTACACTTCACCCCGAACATCATGCTTTTCTGACAGACTTGGCAAATCTGAGATAACCAAGACTTTGTAGAGAACCTAAGTAGAGACAAGAGAGGAAAAATGATGTTAACTGGTGCCTAAAGGAAAAATAACGTTTGTAGGTAGTTACAGACAGGCCATACTTTAGCTCTTTCTGAAATGGGCAAGTGACACTATGGAAAAAACTTCTCACTTTTCTGATCAAAAGCAAGTGAAAGAAGGCTGGCAGCAATGCTGCTGACCCCTTGCTAGTTCTCCACTCCTGGAACAGGGCTGAGAGGTGCTCAGAGGTGTCCCTGACAAGGAGACAGGGCACGCATGAACACACATCTCTAGAAGGTCCTCAAAGCTGCAGCTTAGACCTGAAGCCTCATGCAGTCAAAGATTCCCCAGGTGAGAGGATCACTTCTTTCCATAAAAAAAACCCTCAAACTGGAATTGAGCTTCACCTCATGAAGCAAGCAAGTACTCTGAGAGGGAGCAGCCAGCACATACTCCAAGTGCAGCTCCGGCTGGTGAGTATGTGATGTCTGTCAGTTGCTGATGTCCCTCCTCGAGCCAGCAGGACATGTCACGTGGTGCTGGTTATGTTCACCTGAATATCTTTGTAGAACTGGGATCCAATTTGGGGAGGGGGGGGGGGTGTGTGGGGTGTGGGGGTGGTGGGAGTGTTACCCTTTTACCAGGAAATTAAAGGATAGGTTTGATCGGCATTAAAACTGGCTGGCCCAGTTTTGGTTTGGATTTGGAAAGGGGATGCAGGAAGCTACAACGGAGGAAAAGGGAAGTCTATGCTCTTCCCATGTAGGAGGAAAGAGCAGCTTCCCTGTCATTTGCAGCAGTGGAAGTGTTTAGGAAAAGGCAGTGATACACATTTGGCATGCTTGGTCCTATCAGCCCATACACAACGTTGCTACTGCTGGCACACCACTCAGTACAGAATCACAAGTCAATTGGCTTTTGAAAAAAGGATTTCAAGTGCACATATTAAAAAGAAATGAAGGTGAAATACATCATTAAGGCTGAACTTAGCAAATGAGGCACCTGACTTGAAACCTATCTTAAGAATCGTGACTGCTACGAACACACTAAAGAGGATGCTGTCCTGGTCTGACCCCAGTTTTGCTCCTTCGTGGCTCCCACACCATGCGTTGCTTACCTGTGTGTTACGGCTAAGCCAAAGTCTCTTCGTACCGTTTGAGGGGATCCTTGGGAGGGTTCTGATGGAGAACAAGAGATGTTTTAGGGAAGCATCACTTACAAGCTTGCTTACCAGTCTAGACAGAAACAAAGCAGTCGCTGTCCTAGAAATGCACTAGTAGCCATGACACTGTTAGTAGCACAGCTGAAACTGGTTTGCCTTCTGCTGTAAACCTACCACATACTACTCTTTCACTTCTTTTCATATGGAGGCAATGTAAAATAAGATCTGGTGGAATCATATTTCTTCCTTTTTTTAATGTTAAATAATTCTGTTTTATGTTTAGGCATTGCAGAAGTCCACCTGATTAGGTGTAGGCCATTCTTAAAGGGGAAAGTCAGACTTTACTCCCAGTTAGTTTTCTCCCAATTGCTTTATCACAAATACCATCACCCAGTTTTCATGCAGTGTCAGTAGCCTTCAGAATATTCTTTTACACTGAAAATTATCTCCATTTTATAGACAGGGCCAGCGTGACCCAGAAGAACAAAAGCATTTATGTGAGATCACTTAGCTAGCCAGTTAAGTGCAGACACAGACCTAGACTTCAAAAGGCCAGTCCAGCACTCCAGTGGTTACACCACGTAACTACCCAAAAACTCTCAAATACTAAGATTGTGGCATATTTCCTGAATTAAATCGATAGCCATATTGCACATCTGGAGAAAACTCAAATCTGCAAGCGTCAACACAGCTTCAAGGCTGGACACTGTCAGACACTGAATGCTTACAAAAAGCCAGTCTCCTTATTTGACCCTAGATGGCACCAGATTCTTTTTTATCATTATTCCAGTGAACTTTTAAATGCGTCTGTGGTCTTCAGCATCTTAGAACAGGCTGGAATGACTAGTTGCTTTTCCAAGGAATACTGCTGATCTAGTGTGGCCATCCAAATGCAGTCATCTGAATTAATCATAATGCAACAGGTAAAGTAGGTAAATCCTTACTGCAGAATCCTGATGATAAAAAAGCCTGGAATTCATTGGGACTTAAAAGAACCTACAGCACAGATTTTAAAACAGACAATATGAATATATGCATAGAAGCACCAAAATTCTTCATTTTTGTTTGAATTTATTCTAATGCCTTTTTTATTTATTGCATAAATTCTATCACTCCCCACAGATAAATACCCGTATTTCTGCTTGCATTTTCATTTTACGATTTTCTTTCTATATTTTTTCATTTCTGAAAGTAATTCCTGAGAATTTTGTTTTAAAGGGCATTAAATGGATGTGTGGTGCTATAATGTCCTCATTTGGACTTTCATATTTTACAAAAAGGTGAGGCTCCTATCTCTCTACATCAGCTTCCAAGGTTACAGGTTGTGTCTGAGACAGACACACGGAGTAACATCAGGATAGCTACAACACTAAACGGCATTGATACCTTACTGGATAAAACACAGGTCCTAGTCTTGTAAGCCATTAAACATGAATAGACTCATCAACATCAGAGGAAGCATTCCACATTTAAGCACATGCCAAAGCCTTTCTCAGAAGGTTGCAAGCGACCGCTTAATTTCATTAGAGATGCTTGGCAATGAATATCCAAAGATACTAAATGGTTAGATACGAAGTTATTTCTAGCACTGAGGCATCAATAACAGCTGTCTGAAGTCACAGACAGGCAAATACACCCAAACCCCTTGCTTTAACCCTTTGTTCCTTTTTATTCCCAGTATTCCTTTTGCTTGCTTTTGTCATCTGAAGAAATACCAGGTACAAGAAAGACCATGTAAATGTCCTGCGGTTCTCCAGTAGGGTGACAGGCCAAGCTCCCATTAGAGTCAACAGGAACTCAGGGATAGAAGGCCCTGCTGAGGACCTCCGGAGGTTGCACAGGGATGACCAACAGATACCCGACAAGGACACGATCTTCACTCTCAGCAAAGAAATGAAGACAGCCCTGTAAATATCTCTTACCAAACCTAGAGAGAAAAGAAAAAAAAAATTTTTCAGGTATTCATATTCATGTGACAGGATGCACACTTTGCTAGAGCAGAAACTCTTTCCTGCAGCGTTTGATGTCAGGTTTACAAACACCTCTGGTTTGCACAGGCTCCTGAAGTTGCTGCACAGCCGATATTTTCCTGCGTACAAATGGTAGCCTTTGCTGGGTAAAGCTTCAGCTCCAGCCTGTGAATGAAGTGTACAGGAGCGCATCTGAATTTTGGCTTGCAGACGAGGAGTGTTAATGGGCTCTGCAACTCCATGGAAGTGCCTGAATCACAGAAGTGCCACATTTTCCAATACCTACCAGACTTAATCAACAGGATCTGGATCACAGCAGAACCAGATTCTTGTCGCTGAATTTCAAAACAAAGCTGTGCATTGGCCACAGCTGCTTACTTGCTGCATTTAGACATTCCGCAATTTGCAGGTTTTAGTATATACTTCACATGCACTCACAGGGTGGAAGAATGCTGGACTGCTTACAAGGCTACACATTTATAATGAACTCTTTCATGTCAGTCAGCAGGCAATACCATACTGCAGCATCAAAAGCACAGCCATTTGCTGTTAATGCTCATACTGAAAATCTCAACTCCATTCTGAGCTGGGCTAGTTTCCCTTACACAAAAATGTGAAAGGTCCTGAGCAGAACAGGCTCTTTGCACTCTTCCAGGTGGTCAAAGAGTTAGGGTACGTTGTAATGATCCAGTGCCTGCTACAGAATTTGGATGCTGACCTAAGTTTAGGGATAGCCAGAGTCTTTGGAAGGCACTTTTTTTCCCAGTTTCAACTATTAGTTAAATGTTAGATTAATCCCTTCCATCCTGCCTACACAGAAAAAGTGTATCTCAAAGTCTGGATCAGTCCAAGAAAATGTGTAGCCTAAGACTGTTTGTCTTGTTAAGGAGCTATAGTTGTCTGTACTGTCATAAATGTGTTTTAAAGCTCACACTAGCAGCTAAAATAAAATAAAATCATTAAAGGATACCAGCCACCTGAACTGTGGAATTTTTAAGGACGGAAGAGAATTCTAGTATGTGGAACTGGCTATTAGAAGCTTGAGAAAAACTGGTTGGGGCCCTTTAATAGCAGCAGCCATCCCAACCCGCCCAGCAGGTGCAATTTCAAATTAAATTCAAGTAAATTTCAAGTACAGTACTCTACTAACAAGCAGCTTTTGTGGCCATCTTGCAATATCTCACTGATACAGATTATCAGACTACAGCGAAACCACAACAAGGCAACTGAACACCAGCTCTTTCACGGTCAGAACTGGAGCACTGAATGCCCTTCGGTACAAGCACAGCCCACCAGTGCTTGAGGGGAAGGAGGAAGTGTCATGCTTACTTTATTGGAGGAACTTCATCTATCCTGTTTCCCAGCTGTGATTCGTGGGACTTGCTCCTTGTGAGGGTTGGGAAGTTAGGTAGCAGCTGAAAAACCTTCCGGCAAGGGGGAGGAGGAGTCCGTGGTGGCTTCAGCTTATGCCGTCTCTTGGCTTGAGGAGTGGTTGGCGGAGTGATGGTGATGGTGTGAGGAGTCCTTGGCGTTAACCTTCCACTGTGTGCAGGGAATGCAAAAGGGTCCAGGAGGTTTTCTGCATAGACAGAAGGTCCGTGACTTGAGGCAAGAGAATCTGAGGACGGGATGGTAGATACTGACACAGAACGCGCCTGCTGGCTGCTGCCCTTGGGAAGGTGCGGTGCAGAGGGAGTCCACGTGGGTACAGAGGAGCAGGGGGCTTCAGTCGTGTTTGCAGAGCTGTTCTCCCGGCGTGCCTCAGAAAGATTCATCAGCACATCATCTTTTAACTCCCCTCCTGTTCACCAATGGCAGCCACGTTAGCAATTGGTTAAAAGGAAAAGCCAATGTATATACACATACATTATGCTGCTTTGGGCTTTAAGGTGGGGTTTTTCCCTGCTCTGCCCCTGGCCAAGGTGCAAGCCTAGTTTCTCCTCCCCCGACACACATCAGCTCAAGTAACCTTTCCAACGAGAATGGCAGTAACTACCCTCCTTTCCCATCTGTAGCTGTGTATCGCTAAAGTCAGGTCCTATGTTCTAAGATGGGCTGAATTTTAACAGACAGGGGCCCTGCTGAAGAGCGTGCGATATACATACCTACATAAACCAGGCACCCACATCCCACTGTGAACCTATGTGGGTTTAGTGCCAATCTGTTTAGACAAATCTGTACATCCAGCCTGGAACCCTGTCTGCTTTTAGACTGGGCTGTAGTAAAAAGAGGACACAATTTCCTAACAGCCAACAGAATCGCTAAATACCACTTGAAGTGAGAAAGGCCATTAGATTGGAAATAAGGAATATCTAGGAGCTTCTGATACTCATTTGGCCACTTTTTTCTCTCTCTGGCATGTAACCAGTGCCTAGAACTCACCTGACACCTGGAGTACTGGGGCACTGCTGTTCAACTACAGGCAGCAGCAGCACCCAGCACAGAGCTGCTGTGTTTGCTCAGGCTCTATTAGATAGAGCTGCACCAGGGACAGACAGCTGGACAGACAGGAACCACCACGTCCTGCTGGGTCACTGGTTCAGCCCAGCACAGCCTGCTACAGACCCTAGCACAGTAGTTCAGAATGGTCCAGTACAGCTTGTAGACCAATTCTGGGTACCAACTGGGGGGCGAGGTGGGGGGAAGTACAAGGGCCTGCAGCAGCCAAGTGGGAACACACAGCTGACTGGGCTAATTTCAGAGGCTTAATTCATCACAGTAACTCTCTGGCTTAATTTTAAGTATGTCCTTAATGACTTACATGAAGGTGAAAAGTCAAAGCTTCAGGGCCTGTTGACTAGTTAGTGGTTGAAAAGAGATCACACACCTGAATTTTTAAAAACGCCATTTCTTTATAATAAGTGAATGCCATTACTTCTAACAATGGCTGGTTTTGCCACAGTATGGATGGGAAATATTTGACAACCCAGGATAAGAAAGATCAGAAAAAAGGAAATATGAAACTGAGCTGTTTGTCAACTTTTTCGTTAACTAATCTTTATGATTTGCAAATGGTATGAACTGTCATAATACCAACAGGAAACATCACCTTTCAGTGACAGATTAATAATTGCTACAAAGAAAGATGTGATGCACGTTAGTACCAGTATGCTGTGAGAAACACTCTCGTACAAACAGATTTTACAATGCCTTTGAAAATAGCTTGGGGAAGGTGACGGGGAAGACAGTGAAACAGCACTCTGGGAATCCTGAGCTTGACTGATCTTAAATAACTTGGTCAGATCCATTCGGATGGTGAACACATGCATTTATAATTACACAGTACCCTTCTTTCCATAATTTCCAGGTACTCTTCTTTCTAGCTCTTGAATCCGCTATTGGAATCTAGCAATGATTCCATCAGTACTAGCAGTCAAAGAAAAATAGCAGGAGACAAGTGGTTTTAAGAAGTGAATCAACTGGCACACTAGAAGCTATGCAGTAATAGAGGGCTGTCAGAGCAATGTTTTTTCTCTTTCAAAGCACTGAGCTGAACAATACTCGGGCTTCTGAGCAAAGTAATGCCGAACAGAATGACATCTTCTCTCTGAGCTAGAATATTTGGGGAGGGGATTACCTGCAAGAAATCTGGTTGTATTCGTTAGGTCAAGGATATGTGTACTGAATGATGGAGGATTAACTGGAACATTAGACACAACTCTGAACAGAGAAAGAACACGGATATAGTCTATTAAGACAGGATGCTTCTACATACATTTATTTCCATTTATTTATTTTTTTGACATGCTGTCAAAACCAAATCCAATCCACAGCTCTAGATGCACGTGATCACCGCAACTTCATGTACATCCGAGAGCTATAACCTGATACTGCTTAAAGAATATACCCAAAGACATTACCCAGAGGTTTCTGCAGATTGTCTCGTATGAAAGGAAGCAGAACAGGGGCCAGGCTGCTGAGAAACTAATGCCACAGAACAAGGCAGTCTGTACCTGATGCAGTCACCTTCCGTAAGCAGCTCAGCGCCCCATTGAGTCTGGAGCACTCCTCGTCTCTGGCACCACATCTCTTCATTGTTTCTTTCACCTTTGACTCATTCATTTCTAGTAAGGCATCTAAGGTTAGCTCCTCTGGTATTCTCTGCAGAAAAACAAGACAATACATTTTTGGTTTTAATACACACATATAAATAAGATTGTCACTTGTTATTCTGATGTACTTTAAATAGTGCCACTGTCTCACTGCCCAGTCTGACTCATGATTTACTCATTTTGGTATTGCATCTCTCTTCAAGATCACTGGGTCAGCAACACCATGTGGCAGATCTCAGCAGTGCTCAACAGCTGCTCTCTCCCCTCCTACAACACGAGAGATCAGGCCTGTTCTGGAGTGTGCTCTGTATCACTAGGAAGTTATGGTCGTTCTCAGGTATTTAAGTTAGGATTAGAGGTGACTGAAATATTCTCCTCTTGTGGAAAGTTAGTATTTTTGAAAAGCTAGTAATGAAAGCATAACTTCATTAAAAATAGCAGTCAGAAACAAAACAGGCCTAAAACCTGAAAAATGTCAGATAAAGATGTTTGGCTTTTCAGTAGGGAAATGAAAAGTAAAAACAGTGAGGAAAATAACTTCTTTTTGTTAAACAAAAATAAATGTTTTGACAGAGAGATAGCGACCTCCTCCTTAAGCAATTTTTCCTTCATTAGAGAACCAGCCTTACTCGTATCTCGCTTGGAAAGATATTTGTGCAGAACTCCTTGTACATCTTAATAAACCAAAGCCCCCAAAGCGATAAAGTTTAGATCAGGCAGACACAAAAGATTCAAGAGACTGGGAAGCATGAAATGATGTGGTATTTCCTGACACAGAATTGAGCTCTGTCGCCTCTCTCCTCCCCCATTCAAATGTTTCCAGTGTAAGTCTGCAGCAATTGTGGTTTATAAACAAAACCAGGATATTTAGCCCAGATACCCAGGAATTTCCCTGAAAGTTTTGCCTAAACAAACCTCACTGCTGCCTACTTTCACAATGAGATCACAAATTTCACAGTATTTGGCCTCCTTCCTAAAGTTTCAACTCCTGGAATCAAGCTATAGAAAAGGGTTTCAACTTTTTATTTGGAGGGGAAACTCAAAAATGTACCTCGCTGTTTGGAGAAACAAAAACCTTGAAACCCTCTAGATGCTTAAACCCTGCTTCCAACTACAAATCAAATTTGAATGTTACTGAATGTCCTTTAACAATCACATCTTTCTTAATCCAGACTCATGCCTTTGAGATCTGACGCATAACTTTTAATTGTGACAGTGCTAGAAACAGACCCAACCTTTGGAGCTTTGTAAGTGGTAACACAAAGAGTAATCACATAGTTTCCATTTTTAGTAACTGTTGCATGGGGCAAACAGAATAAATTAAGAAAGCGCAGAAATCTAAGAAATGCATCCTGCATCTTCTGTCACATGCCCTGAACCGGATGAAACACAAAACACAGCTGACTCAAGGAGAGGCCAAGAATTTGAATGAGCAGTAAGCACAAAGCGAGTCCACAGCACAGCTGGAGTTCAATGAAGTTTGGGTAAATTTTCTTGGTTTTCTATAATTAATATTAGCAGAACAACAAAGCACAGATATCCCAACTGATGCTAGGTATTATTATTAATTTTTCTGCACACTCAAACCACCAAGATGCAGGGGATGCAGGGGTAAGACTGGCCCAAAAAGCTTGTTCTTGAATGAATTCCACTCAGATAAAATGCAGGAAGCACAAAGCCTCCAGCGAAAACACAGTGCAAAATCTGCCCTCCTGGGATTCCCAACCCGATATTACACTTCAAAGGCCAAAAAACTCCAGGGGTTCAGATCATCTGAGCTGAAGCTGGAATGGGTTTCCACAACTCAAATATTCCAGCACAAAGCCAGTACAGGTTTGTTCACACAGAGCCCCGGCCAAACTGGGCTGATAACAACAGAATTAAACCAAGTCTTTCTTACAGCTAGCTATTTCTGCAGCACCCCCTGAATTCCTCTCCCCTGCACGCAGACCGGCAGTTCACAGAAGCATCTTTGTTCAGCGCTGTCACAAGGGCAGTTCTGTGATGCAGGACATCAGCCTCACCGCAACACAGGCAGCTCTAAAAGGGACAGTGACTGGGGGCAAACATGGCGCAAGTTTTAGCATAATATGGAAGAAAGTTTTCTACACCACCATGGGTGCCCCTGTACTCTGGAGCAAGGAAGCTAATGTTTCCCCATTAAGCAGAGGGAAAAGCCGATGTCTCTTACAAAAACATTTATCCCATTTCATGCTTTTACATGGTTTTAAGAGTCAGTGGGATTACAGCGATGTCATTCTTGAATTATCTTCAAACATTTCCTCACCCCCACCGCTCCCCACTAAGAAAACAACCCAGATTACACAGCCACTGTTTTAAGCAGCAGCGTCATTCTAGACCCCAGTATAAGCTACCAAGTCATGTCACCCAGCATCACCTCACTTCGCTATCCTTCACGTGACACAAATGTAACCCGTAACTTATTAGAGCTATTAGTAAGTCAATCAGTAAAACGGAAGAGACTAAGACTTCCTCGGGCAAGCAAAGCTTTTCCATCACAGCCAGTTCCATGGCCCAGACTTTAAATGACCAGCGCAAACAGCTGAATGCAAGGCCAGCTGGGATGGGACTAGTTGCAACACCATTAAGGATCTGGTTTCTCCAGTGCCTGCTCAGTGGCAGGATCCAGAGTGGACAGGCACCACTGAGCTGAAGTGTTCGTGCTCAGGGTAGTTACCAGCACAGGAGGTACCAAGGCTTGGCAGCAAACAACACTGAGGCTGGCAGAAAGGTTAGAGACCCACATGGCTTCAAAAAAGCAAGTGTGGCATCAGATACTGAAAAACATTCTCCCAGTTTAGAGGTCACAGGAAAGTCAGTAAAAAAAAATCCCAATAAAACAGCTTTACAAATCCCAAAACACAGATGCTAGAAAAAAAGGAGGAAATCAGTCTGGTCTGCAAGCCTGTGCCCACTCAAGTAGCCCGAATGCAGTCAGACTCTCCTCTCTCTGCTCTTCTACGAGGAGAGCAAAGTACAACAGTTACCTAGGGCAGATGCCACCAAACCTTTGGCAAGAGCCTTGTACCTGTACGGCTAGTCCTCAGCGAGGCAGGAAACGGGCAGGCCTTTGGACTGAAAAAAATGAGTATACTGAGTCCATGCTTCAATTTGTATCAATAAGGCAGAACTGACTATTCTAACTTAACGCAAATTAGCTCTCCTGGTTGTATAGACAAGACTTAACTTGGGAATTCTCATTCCCCACAGTAAGAGGTATGCGGAACGGCATCCAGGCACAGCTCCTGGTTGTAACAGCACACACACTCACTGCTCTCCAGGCACAACTCACAAGCACAAAATTGCTGAGCTCACAACCAGTAGAGATGCCCGAGGACTGCAGGGATGGGGTGCTCCTGCACAGTGGTGTTCAGAGCCTACAGATCCTTCTCTCATTTCCAGAGGGGAGCACAACCAAATGTTTACTGGCACAAAGAATTTAACTGTCCTCTTTGTCCTACAGCAGCTTGATGGTTAAACTCCAGGATTGCCCGTTCTTTTCTTTTTTAAAGATTAAACCCCTGCTACCAGGAATCCCCAGCTTTCACTTCTAATTTGCAAGCCTTCCTGCTTGCAGAGAAAAACCTTGAAAACAATTTTTAAAAAATTATAAAACATTCCAAACTATTGAGCTTTTTAGAAGTGTTAGGGCATTTTTTCCTTTGTTCCATTCATTTGCAGGACACAATCACTACGGGGGGCTTGATCACCCCTAAGCTGACTAGTTTCACTTCCTTAAGCAGGTCTGCGCTCTACAGCTCGATGTGTGGCCTGCCATGAGAAGCTGTAACGGCTCACACAAAGCACAACCGAGCAGCAAAGAGCAGCCCCAGCTCTTTACTGTGAACTTTGTTCTGCATCCCTAGCACGATCTCACGCAGACATGCACCCAACGACAAAGGGCCCAGCCTGCTGCTAGCTTGCCCCCTTCCTGGGCCTGCACAGAAAGTCCAATCTACTCTTTTCTCAATAGTTTAATTTTAGAAAGACAGAATAGCAAGTTGTAGGAAAGTATAAGTACGGAAAAGGAGATTATATTTAAACAATCCCAATGACCTTGAATCAGGAGAGCTCAGACTTTCTGAACCTGCTGCCAGCCCCCATGACACGCGACAAAAGAAATAAGCCTTCAAAGAGGGGGGAGGGAGGGGAAGTAAGAGGCTTTCTTTAAACAGCCACTCATGTGCTGCACATATGTGGTGGCTTAATATAAAACTGGTCAACCTGATCCCTGTAAGATTGGCCTGATATGATTTAGCTCCATCGTTAGCCCCCCAGCCAATGTGATAACCATAAGGGTCACTAGTTCAAGATGGCTCTTCAAACAGGTTCCACTGCTGCTGATGCTCTGGCTCAGCTGTTGAGCTGGCGGGGAAGAATGTCCCCTGCAAAGCACCCTGACAGTGTCCACCTCAGAGGAGCATGTGGTGGGCTGCAGCCCCTCCAGTGCAAGCATAGTTCTGGGCCCTTGCAAAGGGGTTACTCCCAATCTTCAGCACGGAGGGTGAGAAACATGGGTCCAACAGACCTCTCCTTACTTGCCTCTTCAGGGGTCCTGTGGCTTTAAAAAAATACAGCTTTAAAAAAAATGCAGCTTAAAGGCTGGCATTAGGGCCAAGTGAAGTACCATCTCCCTGGGCACACCTTGCCTTGACTACAGAATGGCAGAAGAAGTTACAAGATATTAAAATACTACTCTAATAATAAGGTCAGAGTAAAAAAAAAAAAAGAAAGAAAGAAAAAGCAGGAGAGACAGAACCTGCTTTCAATCTTTCAGCACCTCAAAACTGGCAGCAAAATCTAAAGCCTTACTCACCACACACTGTTCAGCAGAACTGATGCTAAAAAGCCCAGACCAGGAAATTATTCCTTTGTACAACAGGTAAGAGGACTTTTCTACAAAGCCTGCTGCTTATCAGCCATACAGACTGTGTGCTTCATGGTACACATGTTTAAAAGACAGAGAAGTAAATCACGGTGAATCCAAGAAGCCATCCAAAGGTTAGTCTCAATTAGTTGGGGTGAAGAGTTCACAATAGTCTTTAATCTTGTCTGGTGTCCAACTTAAATCCCTGAAACATGGCAAAAATGCTGGTATCTAACACAGTGGATGGGTTATTTTTGGTAAAGATTCCTCTCTGCAGATAAGCCTATGGAGCTAATGCTGCTGCTAACACTCTGCAAAATCAGTCTGACCTGCTCCTCAACCTAGTAGACATGGCTCTTCCTATAAAGCTAGACAGTTGTCAAGGCCCCAAATGCCTCCTCTTAAATCAATACATTCCCTCACCAATCATCCTCCCACAAATCAGCAGATGCTAGAAGAGAAAGCCCATTACATAAGGTGCTTAAATTCCCACTGATGGCTCTAAGCAAAGCATGTCAGTATGCTCTTAAGAACATCTTGTGCCTGCTAGTTGTTATTTTGCTCTGGTTTTCTGGTGTCCAGTGGAGAAGGTACTGAAAAATTGTTGTACTATTAAATTTCTGGAAATTTTACAGGCTTTCTGGAAAGCCTCTCACATCATATTTCTAGCTTGCGTTAAGCCATGGGTATACACAGGCTACGATTTCACTTATTATCTTCCCTTCTGCTTCACCTCTGACACAACAGGCGGGGTGGAAAGGAGCTAACAGTCTCAGGCCATTCCCATTCAATATGTGCTCGGTGGACAGGTAGCTGCGGTCACTTACTACTTTTCTGTGCGAAGACTGATGTAGAGGCTGCAGTGTTTCACTGCAGATCCTGAGGGGTAGCAGGAGCCTGTGCTGACCTCAAGGCATGAACAATGCACAGTGAACAAGGCTGCAAGGGGCACCTGGACCCCTTGGCAGGGGAAGGGAACCCTGACAGTAGCAGAGACTATTTTTCAAGAGCTGTTTACACTGGGGAGAGGCCTTCAGCTGGAACAGAGCAATGGAATTTTAGATCCGGGAAGCCTGCAGGACAGAGTTAATTTGCATACACACAATTAGCACATTCAGGATCTCTGCTATCTGGCAGTCCAGTCAGAGCTTCTGCTGCCAGACCCATGGAAATCCCCATCAAACAGCCAAAGTCCTCATAGTCTGTTCATGCAGATATGCCCACAGAAAAAGATGAGAGGATACAGCTGTGGAAACCTGATAGGCTTAGGCAGATCTGCCTCTTCTATTCCCCCAACCAAAGTAAGGATGCACACACATTGACTCCATGCTTTTCCTCCAACAACTGATCAGCACGGTCTGCTACAAGCTAGATTACAGCCCACGCAAGTATAACAACCTGCCACGGTCTCATAGTATGAACCTTATGCCAATGCCTCATCCTCTACAGGGGCAGCAGAAGATCTTAGCAGACAAGCTAAGCATGCCAAGCGCTGCCCCTGGCTCACTCAGGAACCACTCTCGACTACTTACAAGAAAGTAGGTCTTTGGCATGAATGCTAAATAGGAAATGAGACAAGTTTCACAATCAAACAGGAGGCATTACAAAAAAAAAATACATACATTAGGTGTCAAATACATTCCCCAAATGGAACAGTCGTAAACCAGACCCAACCACAGCACTCTTTCATCTGCTCCCACATAGTGTCCCTGGTGGCAAAGTTCTGCTTAGAGCCCGCAATCACTAGGGCAGGATTTGCCCCTCCCTGTGCATGACAGTTATCTACTCTAAAAACAGCTTTCCAAACTTGATTGACTGGAACCCCTGCTACATGCTGAGCAGGGCTGGTTCAGACATGTTTCAGAAGATAAGGAGATGACTATGTTCTTAAGTTACTTTTTAAGATGATGACAAGTTATATGTGGGAACAAATGTAATAGGTTTCCGGGAAGAACAATGGTAAAGGCAAAAAGGATTTTTTCTGTGCTAAAGAAAATAAGCCAATAGAGGCTTTTTTAATCTTTTCTTTTTGATAGATGTGCCCCAAGCCCAGAACCCAGTAAGCAGCTCCGCAAGAGACTTCTTCCATCAGCCTGAGTGGGAACAGCGCTCTGTCCGCATCCTCCTTCCCTCCCACTCCCTGCTCAATTCTTCACTCCAGCTCTCAAGGGGAGCAGGGCAATCCAGACCAGTATATTTTTCTAGGTCTGTTTTCAGAGCAACTTCTACCCACTGGAGACCACTACACAGCTTAAATATATCTTCTGTCTCTAAGGCTTCTTGTCGCGTCTTTTCTAGTTCTCAGTTCAAGTATCTCTTTTCCCAGTTTCAATCCACCATACTTAATCATTTATGCATCATTTCTGGTATTAAACTACACATACACCATGCTAACCAACTCTAGGACTCCCAGGCAAAAACAAGGACTCCAGCATTCACTAGAAAAATACTTGACAATAAAGTTACAGAACAGTATTAGCCCAGCTCCAAAAGAGAGCCTGCTCCACGCTAGCCACCATTTTCTATGATAAAAATCTGTCTGGCAACTGATTAGAGGAACTATAGGAAAGAAACAGAAATAGCACAAGTTGGGGTGGGGTTTCAAACTTTCCTCACCCCTCAGAACTGCGTATTCACAGACAGCAAACAGGTTCACAAACTCGAAGCTTGTATTCACCACCTACCTCCAAGTCTGCTAGGTCCACACAGAACAGCCCTTTCACTCTACGCAGCATGACCGGCTGACTGTTATCCATGTTCACAGGAGTTTTAGCTGTTGCCCAACGCCATAAACAGTGCATTGTTGTTACTATAATCTCTTCCAGAACTAAAGGATTTTACAAGCAGTCATTATTCTTGTTTTAAATATAGGTTTTCAAAGAAAGACTGGAGCCCAACAACAAGACAGCAATTATAACAGCAAGAGCTTTCAAGCTTCACAATGTCTAGAGCAAGTCACTGAGCAAAAATAGTCTTCCTCTGGACTAGAGGAGTCAGCAGATACTTTAAATTAGAGCCAGTGCTCTATTTCTGACAGGAGAGCCTGGGAGCTTCTGTGCTTCCCCGCATGACAGCTTTATTTGGGAGAGGGCTGGGGGGGAGAGAGGGGAGGGGAAGAGAGGGAGAGAAAAAAAGCATTGTTCCTCTAACTGCTGAGCTAAAAAACTGCTTGCAATTAGCCTGTTTTTCGAAGGTGTTATGTCACAGATTACCACAATCTTGAAATGCTCCCTCCAGCAACACTAGAAATGCAAAGGGAATCAGAACTATTAAAAAAGCAAAAAACCATAAACTTGGGCCTTTCTCCTGATTTGTCCCTGACAAGTGATGGGCCGCAAGGAGAACCCTCCTGCACACACCTCCTGCATTGTACCTGCCGTTTCTATTCAGATCTCAGAGGTGGCCAGGGAAGGGCTCTGTTGCAGCTGTTCTCCAAGGTACGTGGCAACTTCTCCCAACTAGTTTCAGAACCTGAAGGTCTCAAGAGAGGGCCATGTGCCCAACATGAATACACTGTTAGATCTGTGGGGTTTTCCTTCTCTTTGCAGCACTTTTTGGAAGCATTAAGAAGGAAACCTAGTATGACAATTTTTTACAGTGAGCTAACTATCTTAGAGATGGGGGGTCATACCTTGTACACCAGCCACAGAACCAGGTATGGGACCCGAGTGCCCCAGCTTTCATTGTCTGACCTACTCAGTCGTCTCTTTAAAGGCTCCCTAACCACCTCTCTCCCCAGTCACGTCACAGGCAGCGTACATAAAGCTAAGGGAAAACATTCTATATTTCTTAATAACTAACCTATTAAAGCTCCTTCTGTCAGTGATTTCCATTTTGAAAGCATTCAGCTGAAATGCAGTTCACATGCCGTATGAAATCTAAGCAAGAGCAGGAATGATCCCGTGATACTTGTAACATTTCTGAAAGACAACTCATCATGGACAAACATCTCCCCTACACTGTCTGCTGAAGTCCACGCCACAAACACAAACAGTGGCTGCATTGCTATTTTCTAAGCAGTGACATAACAAGACAAAAGAAAAAAAAAATCACTGCAAGAACAGAGCAATTCATTTATTAGTCCAGCTATTTCCATTTCCCCAGATTACAACCTGTTCCATCATGTCTACTCAAAATAATTTTAATGACCCAATCGGTGTTGCAGTTCTCCTGTCCAGCTAATATAAATGCCTCAGAAGCTGTCTGCAGCTGCATGAAATGGATATCAAACTTCTAAAAAATCACCATACACTTGGAATCACGGAAGAATTTAAATGCTTTGTACACCTCGTATTTCTGTCCCAGAGAAGGAACATGTTCATTACACTGGTCATTACTTGGGAGGGGGTAGCAAGAGAGCACAAATAAAAATAATAAACAACTGGAAAATTTCCCCTTACTGCCTTAGACCAAAACTGAATTTGTTCACCCTTTTTAGTGAGAACACATACAGAAGGGCAGTCTCAACCTTCTTTGCTCCCTGAATTAGCAGGATGTGGCAGATTTGAACTGTCCACCTCCCTCCCCTCCTTCATCCAAGTCCACCCCTTCTCTTCACCTCTTCCCTTCCCCCAGTTCTGCACGCATCACAAAAGATTTAAAAATGAGCTACAAAGACATTCTTTTAGGCTCAGGCAATTCCAGTAACCTTAGAAACCAACAATAGTTAGGAGCCTGGCAGTTTGGCCACAGCACCAGGCTGCTTTTCTGTTCTCTCATTGTCACTGCTGCACCTTTAGCTGTGCTACCCAAAACCTTGCTGGGCTGGAAGGCAATATCCAGCATCACATTCAAAGTAAACAGTAGTAAATAAAAGGAACAACTTGGTCCTGAACTCATCCTATTTCACCATAGCCTGCTTAGTTACATCAGGACCAAGTTGGAATAACTTTCATGAAAATCTGTGGAATTTTTCACTCAGGCAGATTCCTGCTGTAGTCAAAGAAAATTTTTCCTTGTGAAAGGATCAAAGGAAACTGAATGAGAACACTGTCATCCAGCCTGCAGGGCCAAAAATGGGGAAAAGAATGGAAAAAGCCTTTTCTGCTTTGTTCAGCCACCAGTGGACTAAGCTCTACTTATACTGCCATTGCTGCTAGACTGAGCTGAAGTGTCCCCAGTATAGAACAGCACCAGGTAGTCATGCACAGTTCAGACCCAAGGGACCAATCTAATGTCAGTGCCTTGGAGTTCCCAGTAACCATCTAAATGCTGCTGGAATTTCAGGCTCCCCTTCCAAAAAAAAAAAACCCAAAAACAACAATGTGCCAGAGACAGGGGCTGGGGTCCTTGGCTTATGTGATCATTTTTTATTCCAGCAGAAATGTCAGATTATTCTGTGCAGTAAAGAGACTTGCAGTCATTTGCATGTTAAGAATTAAACTGTAAAGATCAGCAGGAGCCATGGTCTGTGAGCATGAACAGCTGATGCTAGCCACCACAGACCACCACAGGAGAGTTACTCATTCCATTCTTTTACACTGATGCAATGCTCTTTGGTATTAGTTTGAACCAGAGACTTTACTTATGGGATGGGGATGTGTGTGTATAAAATGAAAAAAACTCTTTTTTTTCTAAACAAAGATTCCCACCCAGTCAAAACCCAGATTAAAATCCCCCTGCCCATTAGTGGTTTGCACTTAGTCCACTTGATTTTGTGGTCTGAGTGCTGTGTGAGGCTACACAGTTTCAAATTCATCAGTCTGGGACAAGCTTGTAAACTCTGACCCCTTTTGCTAGTCTAAGTTTAGAGGGACACAGTGCTATTGACTATTTTTGGATCTTCACTAATTTATAATCATGGCATGAAGGCTTTTAGAAATAAATAGTCTGTAACACCATTTTTGTCCATTTGTTGGATACATCAGTGCACAAAACTGTAACTCTTGGTCCTTTTTTGGCTGGTACTGGACACAATATAGTACGGTATATTATTATTATTATCATCATCATCACCACCATTATTTAAAAGGTAACAAGTGATTAAGTTACGGCATCATTCTCAGACCTAGCAGGCAGAAGGAGGGGAGGTCCTGGTAATGCAGGACCTTTGTCTCATACTGAGCAGTATGTGTGAGGCATTCCTTCAAATGCTGTTATGAGAAGGTGCCTACTAACTCTGGGAGGAGGATAAAGGGAAGGGAGTGTTCCGGGGCTCTGCTGGGTGATCACTGCTTTTGGGAGAGTGGACACCCTTTCCACCAAAGGTCCCTCTGTGTATACATACACTCCCACCTTGCCTGAAAGTAAGTTCAGGAAGCTAACTTAAACCCAGCAGGCACCTGGGAATGTCTCGAAAGGACAGGAAGGTTCTGTGCTGAGGATTGTTTTCCCCTTACCTGTACAACTTCTTTCCTCACATTGACAATGTCTAACCAGTCATTGAATCTCGGGTAGCTGTTGAGCTCTGCTGTCCTGTCATTCAGGGGCACACTCAGCTTACACTGCCGTTGTCGGTGGATGTAGTCAATCAGTTTCACCTGTTGGGATCCAGAAAGTAAACAGTTAAGTTCCTTCGGGTATGCTGCCATCTTCCTGGGCAGTGTTTGTACAGTACCTAGCCAAAGGGGATGCTGGTTTGTGAGTGGGGCTCTTCCACGATATAAGAATTACATACTCTTGTAAGCACTCAGGGGAATTCATACAGGGAAGCATTTCCCTCACACCAAGCATCTTTATTCTTCAACCTTTCAGCAGAAGGCAGGACCTTGCAGGGCCCATCCCTGCAGGACTCTTCTCTAAACACATATCAACAAAAGTTCTGTGCAGAAGCTGGGTGTCATGCCAAAATAGGAAAGGGCATCCAAACCACGTGAAGCAATTAATTATGTTCAGTTTAAAGGCACTGCATATGTACATGCAACCTCATCCTGGATGCTGTGGGTATTGCTAGTCTAACCTGCAGGACTATCTGCCCGCTCATCCATTGGTCCTGTATGGTTGTTACATTCTCTTACATCTGGCCTTCATTTAGGCTAGAAGATCAGTGAGGCAGGAATAGCCAGAGTACCCAAAGACTCCAAGACATGTTTTCTGAAGGGCATTTCTATTACAAAATCAACATTAAACCAAATGATCTTAGAAGAACAAAAATTCAGGCAGCTGGGCCTGATGATCATTGTAAGTAATCTGTTCTATTCTAAAGTTTTATTCCAAAGCTTTTATCACCTGACCATCTAATGCCGAATGCACTACATAGAAACCTTCAGTTTAGGCACAGAAAAATAATTAAAAATAAATGGATGAGAAGGAATATTATTTGTGCTTTATGTTTGCTTATCAAAATGAAAATATTCTCAAAAAATTCTTCACTATGTCACACATTCTCATATGGAAGACTTAAGCTTCAAAACCTTCCTAACAAAACAATGCCTCAAAGCAAGTCAGTTGATCTGTGATTTATAAACCAAAACAAGTTCTTAGTCAAAAAATTTTAGCTTTTGGGACAAGATCAGACTACAAATATAAAGGAAAAAAACAAACATGGATTCTTCAACCACTATAGTATCTCTCAAGTTTCTGCTCAACATATTTTTGTTCTATGTATCTGAATGATGCTATACATGACTTGTATGCACAATCTCAGTTACATACGGGAAAGAGAATTAGATCATCTCCTCCTTCTCCAGATAAAGGATATGTTAGATATTACAGGGGAAATAGATATTGCGTTTGATCTCAACTGAACAACCCCCATATGGAGTATAATGCTTTTTGCCTGTTCATCAGTTTGGGAAAGCTACTACTTCGTAATAACTGTCCTAGAACAAATGCAAATTCTTCCTTGGTGGCACATGGGAATCACTTGTTTTGTTGAAAGGGGGAAAGTCTTTCTCCCTCTCATCTCGTTTACTGTGACCCAGTCCTGCAAATGTATAATCATGAGGTTTCATCCATGTGCTCTTGCACACAACCCTACTAAATCAGCAAGGCGTTGCAGGGGATAATAACAGAACACGCACAGAAACACAGTTAACCATAAACAAGCACTGAGCAGGAGAACTTGTACTTGCACAGAGGAAGTACGCTCTGCTATGTTATTACACTGCTAACACTATTTTTTAACAATGGCTGATGAGACCAATTTCTAGCTACAGTCACAATTTCTTGGGACTCAAGCCATTGTGGGCCTCAGTTTTGGCATATGGCCAAGGTCTGGTAGTCAAGAGTAGGAAAAGCCTTGAAGGTCATCTTTGAGATGGCAACAGAGTGCAGCAACATTTGACTGAAGTGACCCCACCTCAGGGTTGGGAGCCCAGCATATCCAGCTGGATGCTTGTGACTGCAACTTCAAAACTAAGCTACTTCCACGTGAATGCAAGCAGCATACAGATCACCTGCCAGTGAAGCCAAGTGGCAGTGGCAGCCCCCAACCAAAACACGACACTGGATGTTTCTTGGAGGTTGACTGCATTCTAGCAGCAGCACCAGTTCTGTGTAACGAAGAAAGCCAGCATCTGTTGACAAGGCATTTCTAGCTTGTGCTTTCCTGTAAAATTAGCTGAGGGCTTTGTTTTATGAGCAATCTGAAGCCTAGAAACTATCAGGTATAACAACAAGTTTGTCTCTGCCCACACACTTCTGAGTTCAGACAGCAATGCCATGAAGTTAGAGACTGTGTTAATACAAAAGTGAATCAAATTCTTTACGCAACAAATACAGAAATGCAAAGCAGTGCCACTCTTAGGGCAGGCCATTGTGCAATGAAAGGACTGCCATGCCCCAGAATACTTAGCCATCTCTTTGCATTTACACTCTGACCACCCAGCTGAAAACAGAGGAACCTTTTAACCAGAACTTCCTAACATGGCTTTGAGGCATAAGACCTAAAAGAAATTACCTTGGAAATGCCACTCAATCATTCTCAGTCTCAGTACCTCTTTTTATAAAAAAGGGGATGATAGCACTTCCTTTTTCCACCCCTTTTCTGCTTTCTCTAGTCAGGTCCCATGCCACAGAGAAGAGTAAGGCAGGCCCCTGCAGGCAGCCCTGGTTCTACCGCAGCCAGCTGGGCTCCGACTGGCTCAGCAAGGGCCTGGGCACCGCCAACAGCCACGTTCCCATGCCTGTACTCTGTGCCAATTACAGACAAGGCAGCTCGCTCCCTCAGCATAGTGCCATATGCTAGTGTGACTATGTGACTTTTAAACACTGCTGCAGCTTGTTCTGCCTGTACCCGTAAACTTGCTGTCAGCTGTACTCTCCCACACAGTTGCACCTTCAGTTGTAAACACCCCTAAAGTAAGATGGCTCTGGACTCTGCGTGCTCTGTTCCTTCAGAGTTAACTCAGCGCAGGCAAGGGGCACATATGATGTCATTGGCTGGCTTAGTCATGACCTTCTGCTTTCTCACTGTCACACGTATTTTCCCATAACAGCCTATCCAGCGAGATCTCCAGTTCACAGTCAGGTCAGAAACGAGCTTGAAGATGCTGTTCCAAGTATTTTCCTGCTAAGTACTTGGTTTAAATTTTTTCTGCTTCCAATTGTGCTTTTTCCCCCACCTCATGGCTTGGCTTTGTATCATACACATCCTGACCCAGTACAGCCAGCTGGCCCGCGTGAGATGCGGCGCAGCTCTGCAGATCTACCTAGCCATCACAAGTAAGTCTGTGCACAGCGAGGGGTAACTCCATACCGGGGGGGATGAGCTGGAAACACTGTCTCCTACAGTTACAGCAATTGTTCCACAGTTTAGACTGAACACTACCATGTATCTTGACTTTGACTTTCACCTATCTGTCCTAAAACTCCTTTTTTAACAGGAAAGGCCTACAATCTCATGATTAGGCTTTTGTTCCACTCAGTACTGCTGGTTCTGTTCACGTGGTCTCCAAATGTACCATGTTTGCATCCTGAGTTTTTCCCTCAAAAGATATTAGGGAGGAAGAGATTAGAATAAGAAAGAGGGACTTGGCTGCGGGTAAAGGCAGGAACAGGATGTCAAAGCTCTGACAGAAGTGTGGGGAGCACATTTGCCCTTTCAAAGAGGGGATTCTTGGCAACCCAGGGGCTAGAAGTGAGCTTAACCAAGAACACAGATTGGGAATGGAAGCAACAGAAGCAACGAAGAACTGGTATGAGTAGAGGTGGAAGGTCCCTTCATAAGAAGCAGAAAGTTTGAGGACTACTCAGTAGCCCCCAATATGCCAGAAATAAGCCTACGTAACTCAACCATAGCTTCCCAGCTGTGCAATAGTTATGTCATAGACAGGAGAAGGAAGGCAGGAATCACCCAAGGCTCTTCTTTTTTCTGGAAGCCATTCCAAGCAAGGTTCAATGATGATACGCACTTTGATACACAAACTACAACCACAAAATCCAGCCAAAGGCAAACAAGTCAGTTGCACATTTGTATGTAAGTCGTGGTATGCAGAATTCCCAGGGTACTGTGGTATGTTACTGCTTCTTCCCCTGGGTCACCTCACCTCCTTCCCATTCCTGGGCATACCTCAAGGTTGCTGAGCACCTAGGGAAAGAAGAAGTGTGATTTTTAAACTGGTACAGCCAGCTGCGACAGGCCTATGTATAAAAGTAGCAGCTCGGCTCCTCAGTCGGATTGTCATCTATTATTTTAGTGTAGGACCTCCCATCAGACAAAATTTATTTTCCTGGAAGAAGGATGAGAGATCAGCATACTCCCTAAAGAGAGAGCTCCATGCTTAGTTATATGTAACACTCATTATATGAAAATGTCTTAAGAGTAGCACATGACCCAGTATAAAGCAGGGAAGTGCAAGCACCGACAGTGGCAAGAAAAGCTGTGGGAATCTGTTCCAAAAACCACAGCGAAAGGCAGGAAGGACTTATCATCTATTTATAAATGGAAAATCACAAATTAAGTAAAAGAAGTTATACAAAAAATGTATGCCGCACATTATTCTGTTACAATCTGCAGTATCACGAGGACAGCATGCTGCTTTGAGGGAAGTACAGTCACTATCCTGGCATTCCCTACAAAAGTTCTCCCCACCAATTTCAATGTTAACACCAGAAGCATCGTATTTAATGAATAAGAGAATGGACCTTTGGCTTTGGGGAGCTGGACTCCACTCCTAGCTCTGCCACTGACCTGCTGTTTGCCTGGGAGCAAATTAAATAATATTTCCTCTTCCACCCTGCACATGGCTATGCCTACCTGTACTGCATGAACTCCCTGGATGGAGCAGGTGCTGACTTCAACTGTCTTCATACTGCTTTAAAAAAATACAGGTTCAAATATTTTCACTTGACAAGTGTCATCCACAGCATAAACTTCTAAAAGGATACTGCTGGAAGTTACTCTATGCAGCGCAGATGTCAATGTCAAACTTCTTTGTCAGGTTATAACAAAAATACAATTCTTAAAAATGGAAAAGCAGTCTGACAGCACAGATCTGAGTATCTTAGATCGCCAAGTCTGGTTTTCCCATGGTAACTCCTTTGCGTTTACTCTTCAAGTCCAAATTTGTTTTCCCCTAGTCCTATAAATAGTATATTTGCATTCTCTTCCCACCCTACATGCACCACGGTTCTCCCCTAGGATGAATTTCATTTTGTTATTTCCTGCCCAGACTTCTAACTAAACTACATGGTTTGGCTTTAATAGCTGAGCTGTTGCAAAACCCTTTTCTGAGAATATAATAAAAGTTCTGGGTTCAGTGACGCACATAAAAACCCACAAACAACATGCAGGTCTCCAACCACAAACTAGACAGAGAGATAAAACCAATAGTAAGCTATTCACTGCCTGCTTGCCAAATAGCACATCCTACTCATCACAAACGGCAAACCCCACAACAGAAGTAGTGATACTCCAACTGCCTTAAACCCAGAGATGGGAAAAAACAAGAACAGAGACAGGATACGGAGCAGCTGGAGTAAACTGCTGTTTAGGGGGTGTGCTCCAGGAGAGCCCTCCTTCTCTCTCTCTGGTGCAGCTGATGGCCGGGACAGGAGTTCTTGTTTGCTGTAAAAACTGCACGTGCTGCAAGGTCTGCTCCTGGATGCACGTTTATCTCCTCTTTACAGCACTTTTTAAATGAACATCCCTTTACAGCATATGCGAAAATGAGACCCAAGTTGTTTAGAAAAAAAAGTGCCAAGCTTGTACTTTTTTATTTATTTATACAAAACAAACAGCTGATCTCTTGAGATGCAAGTTTGCCTGTACCCGTGACCTCAAGGCAACAGCTGGGCGTTCAAATGGTGATGAACAAAACCCAAACACCTACAAGTTCTTCAACTGCACTTCTGCAGATATAGCAAGACAGACAAGAAAGCAATGGCATCTGTAAAACTAGTTCACTGACATCAGGGTGCAAAATTCAGGAGGCCTTTGTAAGCAAGGAGATATTGCAAGGATGCGCTGGATGAATGCAGTATTCAAACTGCAAAACTATTTTCAATTCATAAAAAAGGGAAACTGAGGCACAAAATGGAAATTATACACTAAATTGGGGACAGCTAGAGGGACTCTGATAAGGACTCTGCTATACCAAAGTGCCAGCTGAGATTTCTTCAGAATATCAACAATTTGAGGCCCAGTCTGATTCAGTCATACATTTCACACCAAATACCATGTTTTCACACTTCCACAAAACTTAAGTGTTCTGCTGACTGATGCCTACAACTTTTCTTGATGACTTGAAACAAACTCAATGTTTAGAAGAGGGATTTTTCCAATACCCAAAACAAACAACTGTCATTATTTAACCAACAAATCAAGCACATGTTTAAAAGCAGATCATACTTCTCCTGTCCCAGGAGATGAAATCTCATGGAGTCTGGCAGCACTTGAAAAGTCAATAAATACGAGCTTACACCAATACTTCCAAGCCTACAACCACTTACTGCCTTGCAATTTAACAAGTCAGTGGCTGAAGTTTTAAAAGGATCAGATCAATGTATGACCCAGCTCTTACATGTGGCTAAGAGAAATGCAAATCATCTATCTTTCTTCAGACAGGAATTAACCAGGAAGGAACTCCTCTATTAACCTCCTGCCAAGAACAGGACCCAGAGGGCAAGGGTACGCTCTCTGAAGCATCAGACAATAGCTACTGCTGCTGCAGGACACTGCACTAGATGGATCGGTATCTCATACAGTGAGGGAGGTTCTGCATTTCTACCTCCTGAAACAGAAGACAGAACTTCTGAACTCAGAGTTTATCTGCATGGGAAACTGGGGAAAGTAAGATGAGTCATTTTAAGGCATTCAGTGAAAGTGGATTCACTTCACACCTTTAGCTGACACTTATCTGTTTTCCCCAGTGCCATTATATAGACAAACCCTAAGTCAGACAAAAAAAAAAAAAAAAAAATCTTGAGCAACCTGAGCACTGCAGAGAATGTAAAGAGGTCAGAATCTGACTTGCCAAATTTGTCTCTGAAGTCATGCTCTGCAACCATGTGAGAAACTGATAAAGATCGCAAGAACCATTCCACGACCAGCAGCAATGTGAGTGTACTTCAGGACGCTTTTTTTTCAAAGTCATCTGAGTTAAAGAAAGGTGCAACGGAGTTGATCCCTGCAAAGGAAAGAACTAGTGTTTCATTTTTATACAGCAAGCTATTCTGTATGCAAGGCTGCTTGCTTTTAGGTATGAAAGCTGAGAGCTGGGAAGGAGCCTGTGATCTGAACAAGAGCTCAGAAAGCCCCTGTGCAGGTGGTCAGCACAATGAGACAACAGCTTGCTGACCTCCCAGATGCCAGGCATGCACGGCAGCTCACTCCTAAGTACAGCCCAGCAATGAGGGTAGCTGTCTGGCACTTCTCAGGTACGGTTGTCACTGCCTGCTCTGCCTCAGATTCCCATTTTGAAACGGCCGTAAGAGCAGCCCTTCTTTCACGGGTTTTGGAAAGATGATCACAACAGAGCTAGTAAGTCACCTGGATACCACAGTAACAGGGTGGGAATACCAAACTGGTGGAAAGTAGCAAACACCAAAGACAAAGGAGTACAAGTGCTGGCTGGCTTCTCCATTTAGGACTGAAATGTAGCAATGCTAAGCGCGTGGAGCAGAACCTTCCCTGGCATGCAGTAACCAATGCAATCACAGTCTGTGCGCAGAGTGCTGTTGAGCCTGAACACTTACCTGGGGTCAGAGAAGACCCGAAGAAATACACCAGGATGAGGTGTGGGAAGAGACAAGAATAAGGCCAAAGAATCATTACACAGAAATAGCGCTGAGGTTTTCCTGGTCTGTCCTGCAGACTGCACACAGAGCCCGGGGCGATGGAGAACACAAGACACAGCTTCTCGCCTCAGCTCTGCCAGGGATCTGCAGACACAGGGCAAGCCGCTTCTTGTGCACCTGGGAGGCCCACTGTTCAACCATCCTAACCGTTGTGATTCAAAGTAACGGTCCACAATACCCTTCAACTAACAACAAATGAAACGTTTTTGCAACTCCTGCACACCACACAACCCAAGACTAAGCCATTCCTTCTGTGAATTTAAGCTTTGAGCAGCTGACTCATTTGAATACCCCCCAGCTATCTGAATTGTTATCATCATCTGATCAGAACACCACCACGAACCAACTGAAGTCTCAGAAATGCTCATTTCCCTTCCGTGTTCAGTGAACTAGCTTGTTGTGCGGACAGATATAAAGATGCCTTATAACAATGTGGACTGATCTCTTTCCAGTACAGGGAGAAGTAAAGCAATGCCTGGTTTTGACTGTTTTAAACCCAAAACTGCCTGGTGAAATGGAGGGAGTGGGTCTGTACCCTTTTAACATGACATATGTTCAGTTTGCAGTGAAAACTCATCCAAACCTGTTCATAGAACATTTCGTTCGACCAAAGAGAAAACCATCCTTCCCATCTGTGCTTTCATTAGGAACACTCAGATGATGCAGGATTCATCTGGAGAGAGTCTTATAATCTCACAAACTTCAAAGCTACCTTGAATTCAGCAGTGAATTCAAACAGCTCTTTTCAAGGCAAGCACAAGAGAGCTACACAGGAGCAAAATGCACAACCCAAAATAAGAAGAAAAGATGCAAAAAACATTTCAAGGAATTATCTGTATCCTAACAAATGAGGTCACTCCATTTCTCACCCTTATGGCTTTGCCCTTAGAAACCAACAGAACCGAATCCACTAAAGGATGATATTTTTCCATGACCAGCCATATACAATTCCAAGCTAGCAGATAAAACATTACAAAGAAATAACTGGCAACAGATTAACTTGTTTATTTGAGATGGTATCTGAGAAAAAGAGCTCACATACATGTCAGACACTAACTTGCAGTCTGTGGAATTTACATTCTTACTCAAACCCAGCTGACCCATTCAGCAAGGAAGCACCGCAGAGTGAGCGGGACCCCTGTCTGCATTGTGAGGCCTGGCTTCTAGTTCTACCTCTGCTAAAGGGGCAGCCAGAGTACTCGCTTCCTTGGGTCTGTTTCCTATCCACCTCTCCATTGATTGTACAAGTGCAATCAAAGGTACCAGGTACATAGGTTACTGCTATGCCGGACCACTGGCACAGTCCCCTTTGAAAAAGAGAGCTTGTAGAACACTGCCACTGCTTTGAATGCCAAAAACAACTTAAAAACCTCAACATACTCACAAGACCCCATGCAGTAGGACTTTATTAAAAATATGAAAGAGGAAGAAGGATTACAAATAATATGCATAAAGTGAAGGGGCAGTTCTAAGAACAGATCACAAAAGACCTAACTTTCAGTCCCCTGATCTAACCGCTAGATCATGGCAGCACTGACTGTGACGATGCTTCTGAAAAGCAGAGGAAATCAGAATGATTTTACAGTTGGACTCAATGATCTTAAAGGTGTTTTCCAAGCTAAATGATTCTATGATTCTATAATGACACGGATGGGAAGAAGCCCCCTGACTGACAGCTGCACTCTGGGCATACCGCCCTGCAAGTTGCACCATGCCACAAGTGAGCTGTGCTAGCTCACCTCGGCTGAGGGTCTACGCGTGCAGTTTCAAAGCCAGCCTTACTTGCAGCAGCTTCTGCACAGAACAACTGACAGCCTGCTGCTTCTGCAGAACCTGGGTGTCTGGGCTGACTTAAGAACTTTTGGTTTTGCTTATAAAAGAAAAGGAAATAGTTTCTCAATGCATTGCTAAACACACTCTGCAAAACAGGACCCAGTACAAGCCAGCAGAAAAGTGTACAGACAAGGTATGCTCTAGGAGAGGGGTGGGGGGAAAAAGCCTTAAAATAAGTTAGTAAATAAAAGCACAGAGAGGTAGAGGGATAGGGAGAGATGGAACACCAGACGGATAGATTTTCCTTTGAACCTCCAGTCATGCCTGAGGCTGACACAATAGCCACTGCCCAAACACTACAGTATGTTATTTCTGCTTTGTCAGATGATGCAGACAGCATCATTTCTGGGTCACTTGGAGGCCACATACCACTCCTTTTCTTTCCCCTCCTTTCTTTTTCACATTCCCAACGACTGAGAGCTGCAAACACTCAGTTGAGCCTCCCCAGCTAACAGTGGGAGGATGAAACTGCACAATCAAGTGGTTCGCTGTGCCTGATAAGATGATTCTCTCCAAAGATTTCATCCTAGGGAGGCATCAAGCCTAATGCAGCTACAGGAACTGTCCTCTGCTTAAGTATCAAAGATTTCACACCCACTGAACACTAAAAATGAAAGCCCTCCCCCTTCCTTTACAACCTGAGGACATGCAACTGCAACAGAACAAGAGCTCTCTGCAAGATTAAGAACTGTACTTAGCATTTGCTGAGCACAACCCTGCTGCTGCCACATCAGATCTGCAGCTCAAGCTCCTCTCGGTTCAGACTTCTCTCCACCACCCATCTAGCTTCTTTAGCTCAGCCATGCTTCATTAGGCTTAACTGTATTTCCATATGGAGCACAGGAAGACTAATACTTCCTCTTGCACAAAGTGCATACTGAAGGATATCATTACTCCAAACTGGCCTACAGACCTGTTAAGGCTTCCCATCCACTTGTGAAAATACTGCATGTGCCATTTAGCAAGTTTATGGATTTGCCCTGCTATGAAGAATACTTCTGTCCAAGCACAGCACACCCCCTGCTCTCACTCATTTGATTCCTTCCACAGGCTCCCCAGATCCTCTATCTGTTCACCTGCAGTCAAATGTCAAACAGCTCAAACAAACTGGGTGACCATCTGAAGAGTATCCCCATCAGTCCGGAACCTGGTCCTCAACAGCTAAGGGTTCACAAAGCCTAGTTCAACAGAGTCCTGGCCCTCAACCAAGGTCTTTAACAATAAGTTAACAAGCATCTGTCAGAAATGGATTAAGCAGAGCTACTCATGCCTTTGGCAAGACAGCAAAAAGGATCTCCCGAGATCCCTTCCAGAGATTCTACATTGGCTGAGACACTGACCCACACTGTAACAGCACTGAAAGAAATGTCGAGAGCCTCAAGAAATCAGACTTCCATCTCCCTGCCCCAAGCAAAGATTAGCTCTGAATAAATATTTCTTGATAGTTGGGGAAACCTAGGCTCAGCTCCTTCCACTCCTTCCTATTTCTTGCACACTCCTAAGCAAACCACTGCAGTCCAGATCCTCTGCAGACTTCAAGAGTGAGTTAGGAGCTTAAATACTCTGATAGTTCCACATCACACAATCTTCAAGGCTTTGTACACTCTCACAAACCAGGAACTAAGTGCTACCCTACTTCACTGAGCTGGGGAAAAGGGAGGAAATTATGAGGTGCTCAGATCCCAATACAACACGGGCTTCTCAATGTATTGCAGGTAAACAATTACTTGTCCCACTTATCTGCTGTAGGCCACAAAGTCATACAGAGGTGGATGCAGCCCAAAGATAACACCAATACTATGCTTCTCCCTATAACTATAATTGTTCAGTGCCCTGGCAAATCTGTTGTATCTCTCCTCCCATAAAGAAAACAACTACCATGCATCCCTGCCGGTTTTAAAATGACTGCAGCCAGAAAGCAGCAAGCGACAGGGAGAAGGATTATGAAAGGTTCATAATCTGGAGAGGAAACACCAGGTCACATTTTGGGGATAGGGGCTGCATTACAACTCATAGATCTCTCTGTAAAATTCAAAACTTAAAGTGCTTTTAAAGACAATATCCTCCATCATTTTTATGACTGAACTAATCATTCTCACACATCTGCAGAAGAACTCTCAAGTATATATGACAAGTATGGTGGAAGAGGCGGAAATAAAGAAACCAACAACATGTGCACTTGTAAACCTGCAGCACAAATAAAGAAGTAGAGTTTACAACAAAAAATATAAAGCCAGACATTTCCTTCAGCAAGGTCAGGAAGGGAATGACTAATTCTAGGTCCCCGTCATATTCTTGCACTTCCCTTTCCTCTTCATTGCAAGCCTCATTCTGCAAGGTACTGAGCACCCACAGCTCTCAGAGACAGCGAGGGACCAAAGGGCAACACCTTGCATGTCTGACCTGAAAGCTCCCACTACTCTGTCTGAAGGAACTGAGCTTCTTTAATGAAGCAGCTTACTGCCCAGGATGCTGTCTGTCCCAAAACCAAAATGTTTGTTTCACATTTCTCCTCCCTTTGCCTTCCTGACCATCTCCCTTTTGATTTACACATTTCTATTTCTGTAGCCTCAATAAAATTAAATACATTCACAAACCTACCTCTTCCACACCCCCCAGGTACTGGCTGGGGAATGAAACAGATTAGCAGTTTGTTCTCTGCAGCACTTGGACTTATTAGCAGACCAAGGGAAGGAAACAAAACAACAAAATCAAATCCTCTGCTTGTTTGACTCAATTATTTGAGCACTTCAAGGGTCCCACCTTCCCCTCACTCCCTCTGACACACCACTTCCCCAAAATGCTGCAGGGCTGGACTTTGGAGAGGAGGTTTATAAAGAAAAAGGTTAAGCCTACGCAGGAGCAGGCTGCAGGCCTTAGAGCTGAAGACGTTATATCTGCACCCTGGGAAATCCTAGCTAAGAAACCTTATTCTCTGAAATGCTACAAATTATTAGCTTTCCACTAGAAAGAATAGAGCTATTTTGGCAAGTACTGGGGTCACATTTCTCTTTTCACAGACACTGCATGAGAAAGCTGCCATGGCTCACTGCTCACATGTTGTTTTTCCAAAAATCTCTTTTTGCGCTCTGTCTTACTGGTTAACATTTGCCTATAGCAGCTACATGGCATTTCAATCATTAGTTTAAGTACAAATACAGTATTTAGAGTGGAGACACCTGAATTCAGATTCCCACCGCACAAAATAACATTTTTTCTTTATGACTCTCAGACTTTAAGCCCTGTTGTGCCTGCTTAGAAAGTGGAGGAAGATACAATTGCTGACCTAGTAATGGTTGTATGAGGAAAAATACACAGGAGACTGATAAGCAACAATTGGCCGTACAACAGACAGTACCGTAACAGCTATCTGGCATCATACAACAGCCTGGAAAGATTTTAATCAACACTTGAAAAATGATCACACAGGTGTACAAAGACAACAAGCTTGAAACTTAGCATCTTTAAGCCAGATACAATATCCATTACTTCTGTGAATTTCCACAGAAACTCCACACATGGTATCTGTCCCTGTGCCTAGCCAGTAGAGGAGGTGGGGTTTTTTGTTTGTTTAAACAAAGTGTATTGTCACAAATAGTTTGTTAAACCCAAGACTTTTCCATGAAAGTGATTTAGGCAAGTTTCTCATTTTCAAAGCATTCTATGGAAACAAATCAGAAGTTCTCAAAACATACTTTTTTAATAAAGCCCTGCATTTAAAAAGAATTCATTTCTGCATTAAATGTATAATGAAAGGGAATGGTCAGGATCAGAATCTAAGCATTTTGCATGCTTGTTCAAAAACTATTTTATGCCGAGTTTTTGAAAAATCTAAGCCTGACTTTTCACTCCAGCTGGGGATTGGAAAAAGGTCTCTGGAGCCAGAAAGTTCTCATATTTGCCATCACTTCCACACAGAACTCCAGATCACTCCGAGATTCAGAAAACAATCCCAGAGCCTGTAGAAATATTTCTGTGAAGGTGTTTATACACTTGTTAGCTTTCATTCCATTTATCTGCTGAGCTTTGCAATTTTTTGTATCTTTCACTTTTCATGCATTATGCATTCATAGTTTCCTTAGGAAACACTCTTCAAAATACATCACCCCTTCTGCACTACGTGTGCTTAGTTAGATCCCTTTTGTCTTAAAGTATCTCCTCTGGTTACCCACTAGAGAATAAGCTCAGCAGCCTCTGTGGTTCAGGATTTCTGCTCAGTCTCTTGCTCAGATGACTGCATCAGAGGACGTACTCTCCTGACTAACAGCGACCAGAAATGAGAAAAAAAAATGAATGCTTATAAGAAAATAAAAAGCCATTGTAACAAGCCTGCATGCTATTTTGTAATGGAAATACTCCCCTCCTAAGGAGCAGGGGCAAGACAAAGGGATTCTATGTTGTATTTTTCTGCTTGCAAACTGACAGTTCTGAATGCTGGATACAAATTCATTCCTTAAGCTTTGAGATTTTTTCACTTCAGCCAACCAACTATCACTATACAAAGATCACTCAAGGTTTTTTCAGACTCCTTTTATTTACAGTATTTTATCTTGATCTTTCTAAAAGGACATGTATGTAAGGCATTGCTGAAAATACTAATTTCCCTAGGTTACTTTTGAAAATTGGAATGCCACACCTGTAAAATGAAAGACTCTAAATGCCACTGGTAGTCTATTATACCTCCTCCTAGGTGTGATATAAAACACTGCTGGGAGAAATTCTTCCTACAACACTTCCAGAGTAACAAGGCCAGAAATAACAGTGAAGGCCTACAAACGTTTGAAGGATCCAGCAGCACTGCATATGGCTTCTTACCTATCTCATAGGCACAAAGTCAGTGCCCGCATACAGCTTTCCCAATGTTTGGCCTGTTTGAAAATAGAGCACATCAGCTCTCCCTCCAGAGCTCAGCTGTTCTGAGGATTTCCACAGATAACAAAACTTACATCTGCTCAGCCATCACGTGATGAGTGAACAAAGCTGCAGGATTCCCTGAGTATCAGCAGTCTTCCTTTAGCATCCAGCTTCTGAGTCCAAAATGTCCTAAACCAAAAAACTTTCTACCTCCATCCTTTCTTCACAGTCTTATTTCTCTTTAGTGTTTTGGCAAAAGGAATTTGTAAATTCAACTAGACTGTTTACAGTATAATCTTGAAAGTGCAAATAATTAGCAGTGGACTCATTAGCTTTCCAGCTGTGACCTGATTCAGAGAATACTGAAGTTAACTGAAACCAATTTCACAGATTCACCAACTTCCCAAAACGCTGGATTAAGTCCTGTTCATGTTGCTTGCTACCCTAACCATACAGTCAACACTAGAGCCTTGTGCTTGGTTAAGCTGGAAACACAGACATTTGGTAGCTCCATATAAGCAGTTTGGGTGCTCAAGCTGGTCCTCAGCCTAGTGTTTCCTCTTCTGGAGCCCATTTCCATTGCCTGCCTGCAAAAAAATGCTTCATGTTGAGTCTTGCCTCCACAACATTGTCACTGCCAATCACTTTCTTCAACTGATAAGAGAGAGGGAGATGACTGAGCACAGTCACCCAAAAATAGGAAGCTATAGCATTACTCACTACCTTGAGGACTTGCCTGCCCTTCTTCCTTTTCGATTACTCAGCAGACGTTCTTAAATCGGTTACTCCATTTTTAAATGCACTTGCCAAAACCTGATTTCACAGGACACGCATCCACCCACTGAATTCAGCAAGGCAGTTACTGCTAACCCCTTGCTTCAGTGAGAAATAGCATGCCATTTTAAGTAAGCCTCACTACTTCAGACTGTAACACAGCATCAGATACAGCAGCATGGCTGTACATGGTTGAACAACTACCCGTTCATTCCTCTATCACAAGCTGAAATCTGTAAGGGCAGGATTCCCAAAGATTCTATTACTGAGCTGTTTTTGAGGTCCACTGCAGTAAAAAAGGCCACATCTACCCTCATGAAGGAAAATACTATTTATAAAACCAACACAGTTCTTAAAAATTCAAGTTTGCCATGTACGTTACAGTCAGCAGTGCCAAGCCTCTATATTGTGTTCTTCTGATGAGACAAGTGAAGTTTGCTCCAAGCTGCTGCTAACAGCACTACTTCTACTGAAACTTTCAGCAAAAAGCAGTGGATTCTTTGAATGCATCTGAATATCTTTGAAGAACAGGTGAGAAGCCATATAAATGGGGGGCAGGAGATGAAAAAAACCCCGATTCACATAAAAGCTTTTATTTCTTTATGTAAAGATGTTTGTACTACCTACAGTCGTAAATCTAAGAATAATTTAGCGTCATACAGCTGGACAGACTTCAGCTCCTGAGGTAGATTCCCTGTTGCTGTATGCGTCTTTCATCCATTGTTTTTTGTACTAGGATGTAATACACCGGTAACACACTTCTCCAGAGCAACTAAAAAGTATGCAGCTATAAAACCTTTGGGCTCTGCACTGTAACTGGATTGTAAATATGTAACCCATTAACCACACTTTGATATCAAATATTCCCCACCACTCCATACAAACATTTGTTTCTAAGAGATCAGAGGTTTACAATCAGAAGATCTTTACACTACACAATGAATCAAAACACCCAAGCGCATGCCACAGAGACACTAGCCTTCCATGATTTCCCAAAGAATACTCACCTCAAATGTTTAAGTATTAATACAAGGGTGGGGGCTTCTGTGTGATGGGGGTCTTTTTTGCTTCTTGCAGAGAAAATGGAGGAGGGAGACAGCTGAGAAAACCACGCTTTTTAAAAAAAATTTAAATATGTCAACTATAGGAAATTGCTTAACTGGAATGTGGCAACTCGCCACATTCTCTGAAATTGTCTTTAAAAACAGCAAAACAGCTTTATTTTAACAAGCTGCTATCAGATTGCATTTGGGGATTGTCAGAAAGAACAAAATGCACTAAAACCTGCTCTGTTCAAAATGCTTTGAACCTATAAAGCAAGCTTCCTTATTTCAGATTTTAAGAAGAAAAAAGGAAAACTTCGGTACATTCTGCCATGCAGTGGGGATCAGAGGTTTTCAGTTTGCTCACCAATTTTAGCACTCTGGAAGCATTCTCTATGTACAATGCACTGAGACACGAAATACAGGAACGAAAAATCTGTGCAAGCGTAACTGAGATTCAGCTGCCAAGTAGAAAGCAGGTCATCCACAGCAGCTCAGCTCTAGAAAAAGACTCCTAAAACAATTAAAAAAATAAAATTGAGCCAATGGATTGTATGAGTTTTCTTTATCTTTCCTCTAGGGCTGGGTATGTCATTAGTAACTGGGAATCACACAGAGTTTGCTTCCCTGGTCAGCTCTCTTTCCTTCTTGGAAAACAAACATGTAAACCCACACAGCTTATCTTTCCAATTTCCTCTCTTTCTGCAGTCCCATGTGTCCTCAGGTTAGCCTTTCTGCTGTCTCAAAATCAGAAGCTTTACAGTCCCAGGCAAACTTCTGTGAAGTATAGTTGACTTACAAGTGGGATGACAACGTAAGGGAACAGACTGCCTAGCCCATGAGAGTCTAAGACATGCCTCCCACCAGGCAAGTATCCCCAAACCAACTCTCATGCAACATGATGAGTAAGCACATCTCAAAATTAGCCTACAGGACCATGAACACAGAAATTTCAATTGTGCTTGAGGTATCCTCAGCTGAAGAATCACTTCTCCAAAACACTCCTGATTTCCTAATGTAGAAGTACTACACTCCTAGTGTATTCACTTAACCCTACTGCTTGCAGAAGGCTAAAGAGTCATGAAATTTAACAGATAGAGAAATTTATTTCTATGCAATTAGGAACAAAGGAGAACAGCATTCTGTATAGCCAATCACCAAAAAAACACTGGAGGGACTTCCCTGCAGTGGATTACAGCTAGGAAATCCTCTCTGAAACCCCAAGACCATCCCACTAAAGGAGTCAGCGTTACTGTAATGAGAATGAAAGCCTAGTTGAAGAAATTTGGGGTTAACATGAGATGTAGGAAAATGCTGTGAAGCAGAATGGTGTCGCATACAGGCTTTATTTATTGCCTTTTTCCTGATTTTGTTTTGAAGTTACTGAGGTGAGCTACGTGTTTTAACTCTGCTATAGAACTGCTGCTCAGTTGCCGGGTTTCTTTGACTGTGTGTTGAATGAGGTTTTGTACTGGACTAGTTCTCCTTCCTTCCTGCTCCCCCTGTTATTTTGCAGGGACATGAGCAGAAAGAGTGAGGCAACAGGAAGAGTAGGAGTTGCCTCTACAAAGACAAAGCAGGATGTCACCTCTGTTCCTTAAATACAGCACAAATGGTCGGACCATGATACCCAAGCTGGTGTCTCCCTTAAGGAAAGACTACACCAAGGACCAAAGTGAAGCTGTTAGTCTTGGGTTAGAAACTGTGAATTTAATGAATAGTGCTTTGTAGGAGGAACTTAATAATTAACTGCAAAGTTTTAAATTAGTGAGTACTCTGATGGACTCTTGCTGAACAAAGCTCAAACACTCTAATATTCAATGGAGCCTCAACGCTGCTAAACTTTCACCTTACAAAGTATTGGTGCTGCTCCTACCAGAGAGCATCCAGCTCCTGCAGCCTTGGTGCTCTGCTGGCATAGGACAGAGTGTCTGGAAACCCGTGTGACCTGTTTCTCCAGCTCAGAGGCTACCCTTCTCCACTCAGGCTGTACTGCCCTATTAAACTTTGCCTTTGAATTTAACAGCCTCTCACACTGGTTTGTTTCCATGAGCTGTATGACCCCCTGTTTCCCAGGGCAGCATACAGATTACTAGCTGGAACAAGGCAATGAGAGTGAATTGCCATCAGTAGTTTCATCTACAAATACAGATACCGAGCTGTAAAAAGTGTCTCTTCAGCCTCAAATGTATAAAACTGCTGTATTAGCATTCAGCAAAGTACAGTTGAGAAAAGCTTTACTGCTAGTAGCCAAGCACCCTTACTCACTTGGTGCTGGCTATGGTTATAACCAACTTACTGTTGCTGGGACTGTACAAACACCGAAGATGGTACCCCAATGCTAGAGGTTGATACTTTGAGGGTAGTGATTCACCTAGCTCAACTTGTTTAATCTCCAGTCTAGGACACCACGCCAACAAATTCTGAACATGCCTGCCTTCAAAGCCAGGGCCTTGGGTGATCTTGTCTGTGAAGGATTTCTAGTAGTAGCCTAGATAGTAAGAAAGAAAAGCATTGCAGTTAAGATGACTAGCTCAATTAGTGGTAGCCAGGATGACTGAGCTCTAGAGTAGCTACACCCACATACCACAACAGGGTTGTGACAGCAGGTGTAATTGCTCAGGCCATTAAAGTCAGAATAGCCACATCTGCTAGGGCCACTGAAGTCTGACCCCCAACCCAGCAAGGTAATTCTGCATGTTTTATTCAGCTATGCCCTAGCTCAGAAGTTCAAACACATAATGAGGCACAGCTAGGAACTGTACTCAATACATCTCTCAACATAAAAAAGGGACACTTCCACTGCTGGTTTAGAGCTTAGTCCTCCTTGTATATCTCTTCTACTGGAAGGGACCTTACTGGATGGATGACTGTTGAACCAGCTTCTTGCAGTGCTTCAACTCCAGCTTGCTTTTCCTGTTTAGCTGAAACACTTGTGTATGAAGCTAAGTAAAACTGACTTACAGCTTGTTTATGCTTTCAAAGGGTATATGTTCTGTGCTGGAAATAAGTACCTCTAACTAGACTGACTCTGTACTACAATAATAACTGGAAATGAACTCTGGACCATCGGTTCCCAGCCACTCTGTGTTAGATCATGTTGCATAAATAATAGCCAAGTCTGGGGGAGGGGAACACTCTTTATGTGACATGGAGCAACGTGCCTTCTGCTGCAAAGACAAATACTCTCCTAGCAGCTGCACAAAGCTTCAGACCAGTGATGAGATATATGTATATATATATATGAAACCAACAAACACAGCAATGGGAGGAGGGGTGTGGAATAAACTTTTGGGTTATACAAAACTAAATAGTTTTACTTGAGTTTGAACCTTGAGACTAGCAGATAACCTGTCAGGAGTGTGCTTCAGATATCCAAGCCAGATAAGCATTGCAGAGGCTCCATTTGTCTCATAACCATGCCACCTGTAACAGCCACTCCAACGCCAGAATTACAATGCAATAAAAGTCCAGTTAAGTCCCTTCTTATCCCAACTTCACATTGTCCTGTCTCCCAAATACTAAATAACATTAGGACTGCAAGCACTTTCTCTGAAGTGTGCCTGCCCTAGCTACTTGCCAGGAGAGGTGAGAAAAACTGTGGCAAGTAGGAATGCTCTCACGAACAAGTGGACTGCTTTCAGTTCCTTTCAATCAAGACTACAACGTGCTCCGCTTTCACTTACAAACATTAAAAAACTCCCTTCTTACCTTTGGTCATTCTGGAGAATGAGGAATGATAAAACAGCATGGGTTGAATATAGGCATTCCTCGCTTTTATTGCAGGAGGGGAACTGTAGAGCGCATAACTTCTCACTCCAATTGCTCATTCTGAGGAGCCTTTCAAAACATGCTGACACATCCAGTATATCTACACAATAACATTGTAAATTAGACTTTTCCTTCACAAAAGGCTCATGACAAATTATGATCTCCAATGAGATACAATGACCTGCTAAATTGTCTACTGGTCTCTTGGGGTGGGGAGGGTGGGGGCGAGGGTGTCCAGGACCTCCCTGAACATCATTTCCTGAAGTCCTGAAGTCAAACATCTGCACTTATCCACTGAACGAATGCGTGGCTTGGATAATGGTAGTCACTTTCCTACATGCTATTCTCAATTCCTAACTATACAAATAGTTCATTATCAGCTTCAGAAAGAGGTTCAAGCTCTTAAAAATGCAGATAATTACCTCAAGAGCAATTGGACTTTAAAGCATTCCTGTAAGAGATTTGAAAGCTAGATGTGAACAAATGAAATCTTTATACTGTGGATATTATTTAGGTCATAGGTAGCAGTGGTTGCGCGTTATGGGGCATGGATAAGAGCATCAAGCAAGAAATTTCTTGCCACATACACCGCTCAAAAGGAAAAAGTACAAATAAGAGTTGGTTTTGGATGTTATTAGGGGATGAATAAGTTGGAGGAGCAAAGCTGAAATACAAATAGAAGAACAAGAAAGAAGACAACAGAAGAGGGTCAAGAGCAAGACACAGGCATTGAAAGGTGAAATAGCTCTGATGGTGTGCTATCATTGTCAAGGTATGCTCATGTACTGTGGTATTGGCCCTGTATGTGATATGAGAAAAGTAAGTCAGAAACCCTTGTCACATGGTCTTGTAATCCTGGTAACAGTTCTTTGTCCTTGTGCAGTGGTGTGGAGAAGTAGCAAGCTGCAACTTTTGATCTGGAAGCATCGACCTTTTGAGGGCAGGATGTTTTTTGTATAAAAAAAGTTTTTTATAGGTGGGAGACCAGCAATGGCAGAATAGCTGGTAACAGGACTGACAATCATTATATTCCCCTTTAAGCCCTGTTTTAAATATTGTGCAAGACAACTACATCAAATTTTGTAATCGGTTGTGCAACTACAAAACCTAGACAATTTCTGCATCAACTTTTATAGATCAGATGCTCAGGGTAAGTCAACTGAGGATTTGTTTCTTTAAAAAGCTTATGGGAGAAATAAACTCAGGGTTAAGTCATCAGCCTGATGCCAGATATGACCTTCTATAGTGTATCAAATATCCTTTCTCCATACATTCAGTTGAGATTTGTGCTTCAAAATGAAGGCATGTTACTGTCCTCTATTCTGGATCAGATCGCAAAGCTTCAGCTGAGCTGTATTCCCCTGTCTCAGCACTATGAATCCATCAAGTGAAGCTAAGTGTCAAGAACCTGCAAAACTATTCTTTTGAATCCTACACTGGAAGGAATTTGACAGAAGCAAGACAAACTCATCTTCAGAAGTACTTAGTAATTTTTGATAATGAATGGAACCAAAGTTGCATCTATAGCCTGCACACTAAGTGTTAAAAACACACCCAAGCATATGCTCATTGTAAATACCAAATAAGCATAATAAATACCTGGAAGGTTTCCATAGGTGACAGTTCTGTAACACTGATTATATATCTTCAAACTGCATTTTACTTCAGAGGCTATGTAAACAATGAATGGAAGACGGTTATTGCTATAAACTTACTGGTACACCTGGGTGGAGGCAGGCTGGTATCCTCCCATGCTCGGGCTTTCTCACAAAGAATGTGAGCTGCACTAGAAACGAGTAATGTTGCTGAAACAAGCGTTCAACAAGATGAAAGAAGAAGGGATTTCTTAAAGCTGTAAAATTTTCACCACCTTAAGGGACAGGTGAAATAAAGCAGCGAACAAATCCTTCTGCATTCTAAAAATACCCACTTTCTCAGTTTATTAGCCTTTGCTATCTGAGCGTCATTTTTTACTACCTTGTCCATTCAAAAAATAAACTTTACATCAGACCAAGTCTGAAGACAGTACATCAGCACTTCTGTTTAAATAGCTGGAGCTTCCAGTGGGGGTCAAGGCCATACTGCTTAAGGTATTCAACCTTGAAAGGCACTTATATAAAAGAACTGAGCCAGCAGAGACTAAGGCTAAATTCAGCTCCTACCCTAGTTTTAAACAGCTTCAACTGCTTTGTTTTCAGCACAGTCACATTCAGTTTCTACTATTTTAAAGGAAAGTGGGCTCACATAACCAAACATTCGTCTAATGTCAACTAGATAACCCCAAGGAACACAAACAGGGTCCTAAGTTAAAGCCAGCTGTTCTCTTTGCTGCAGATATGTCACTTACATGATACCTTTAGCAGACCAAGTGTTCCATCAAGTGATACGGCTGTAAATAATTTACCAGCAACCCCATAACACTCGATTAAAACCTAGGGAAAGAAGATCTAATTAAATTGTCTCTGAAAGAACAGATAATGATATGACAACTGTGTAAGGGGCAGATGGCAAGTAGAAGCTCATCAGAACATGACAAAATAATTTAGAAGTACCACCTTTATCTGTATAGAGTTGTGACCTCAACCTGTCTGATGATGGCTGTTCTGGAGGTCATTCCTTCGGGCACCTGAATTGACAAGAGGAGTACTGGCTGCCCTCAGAGTGGCATTTGGGCACCTGTAGAGTAAGTCCCTAATCTCTTAGGCAACCAGGTTAGAAAGTGCACCTTTTAGTGATAACCAGCAGACAGCAGGTAAAGTTAGGAACTGCATGAGTCATACAACTGGCAGTCCTTTTTATAAAGGCTGTATGTATAAAAAAGACGGTTGGTAGCAATCAAGCCATTGAGTACAGTACTTGTAGCCAAAACTATAAAACTTTGGAAGGCCATTAGTTTAAAAAATGTGTATCTGCTGTACTGTCAAAGGTATGTCTTACAGATTAAATAATAGTTGGAAAATACATCATAGGAACACAGCTACTACCTTGCCACAAATCATACGTGCTTTAAGACAAAGGAACACAGCTCACAGCAGACATTCTCCACGTCTTTCAACCTTTGAAGAAGAGGTCTATTTCTTACCTCACACCTAAGAAGAGACACATACATAAACGTAACATCACAGAGTTCAGTATAAACCTACAGTAACCCCAAAGTTCAAATGCATATCAGCCAGTTCAAGGTTTTGCTTGGAACTTAACTTACTGAAGAAAATACAGACTTTTGCACTCTGTAGAACGAAGTACCATTCACAAGAAGGGCACGAACCATGTGCATGCTGCTTTAACGCTACCGTCTGTTTCTAGTAAGGCAGACCCAAAAAATAAGGCATTTCTTTTCCATCAGCTGAAGGGCAGCCCAGGGTAGAATCAAGGTTCATCTCAAAGATGTGCCTCTCATTCTCATGCCTGAAAGATATTAACTTCTTAGGTCTCTCAGCTGCCATTAAAGAGGGGTGATGTTATAATCTTAATAAACGTAGACTGTAGCATGTTTTAGACTATTGCAATAGACTATTGCAAACTGCACTACTGATATGTCACAATGCAGGCTCTAAATCCTATTCTACATATAGGTCAAACTTGGACAGCCAGGCAGCAGCAGACATACTGTGGAGTTTCAGAAGAGACAAATGCCTTGGCCTAGAAGCCATGCTTATTTCTGTCTATGAAACTGATACACATGTCCAGGTTGGGTCCCTGTCACTGGGCACAGTAAAACTGAGCTGATTTTTTGAGCAGCAGCACGAAGTTAGGGTAGACATAGGGATCAAGCCGAGTGCAGAAAGCTGAGTGGAAACTGCTTCAATATAATCCTCAATACTTTTTAAAAAGCTAGCAATGCTGATGCCTGGAAGAATAGCTCTTGCCCATATAAGCCCACATTAGAGGATGCAATACCCAAAATAAAATCATCCCTTCCTCATACAGAGTTCATGCCAGCTCTCAGCCACAAATACATATTTATAGCCCAATTTGCCAGCACCTGGACACAGGTTTCTTTAGAGGGATATACCCTGCTAACTACCTTCCCCATTCCCCAACAGCAAAGGCATGAACAAAAATGGAAATGAAAGCAACATTGAAAGATACTAATATCAAAACTTGGCAGGTACCCAACCACACCATTTCTACAGATCTGGAAGACAGTCCTTCAAGTGGGCAATAGTCATTAAGGAAAAAGATTTTTTCCAGTCATTCACTTGGGAATAAGCTGTTGCGCACACAGCTACAATAGCAGGGGCAGTGCGGTCCCCAAATTACCAGAGACCAAACAGGAAACGCATCTTGTTTTGGGGTCATACCCTTAGCTAAACAAACTGAGTCCTATTTCACATGAACCTACATTAAATTCTTACATGATAAGGATCTGAACCCTTCTGAATGACAGTGTGTGTTGTGTCACCAGTGTGATGGGTGAAAGAGGGGTGGGTGCTCTGATAGTATTGTCATTGTTCTCATTTTACAAAAAAAATCTTCCCGTACCCCAGCAATTGCCCAAGTGACTTGAAAAGCTCATGAGAACTGAGGCATCCCTCCTGAGCAGAGACACTAACCACTGGATCAGCCTGCCTCCTTCTGCCCATCTCTCACTCAGCCTTAGATTGTAAACTATGAGAGGTCTCCCCACTGTTTTGCAACCTCGGAAGATGACAAAGAACAGTAACTCTTCCACCAGTTGCAGAAATGAAGGTTCAGACTAGTCTCTGAGCTTGTCTATCCCAGTTGGAGTAAGAGAATCTACTGCTCAGAGACAAGCTTTCAAAGTAATTAAACCTGATTCTGGTGCAGCTACATGAGATCAAAGCAAAACTATGCCATGTTATCCACACTGATCTCACAGAAGCTGCAACCTATTTTGTTGGGGACTGGGTACATGCCAGTTTTTTAAGGGGGAAATTGTTAAACTATCTCATAGTTTGAAAATAAACACTGCAAAACTCAACCCTCTCCTTGGTGGTGCTCACAACAGCTGCTGTGCAGGTTACCTTGTAAAGTACCTTTCCCAGAATGCCTATCATTTAAGGAAAGGAAGGTCATGCACTTTAGAAAGTCTTATCCTTAAGACAACTCAACAACCATCTGCACAGCAGCATGGAAACCATACTACACTCTCCTGTGAACAGAGGCACTTTGGACTACTTAATATGCCAATACTGCAAGAAGAGGTGGTACCATGACTTCTTAGAAGAAAAACACAGTAATTTTTTCCCAAAGAAATGAGCCTTTCTTACAGATAAATTTCAAAATCCCTCATCCACCAGGGTGGCTCTCCAATTCTCCCCATGTCCTCTGCCTTAAAGTTTGAGGCCAGATAAATCTCAGAGCCACAGCTACTTGAATTAAGGGGCTAAAGGCTCAGCAATTAGAAGAACTCAAAAGAATACTAGAAATGTGGAGACTTGCAGTGCTTACTGTTACTGTTCCCACTTTGTCAGGAAAGATGATGAAGACCATGCTGCTAACCAACCCTGCAGAATACAGTCTGAATGTGGAGACTTTATTCTTTGCAGTATATAGGGGCCATGCCTGGTATGGAAGAGACCTCTCACATCAGGCTCCTCTTGTCAGGAATGCAGGAAGACATAAAAGGCTGAGCCAGCCTATTTATGTAGGGGATCCATGAGGACTGAAAGGGAGAGGCAGGGATCAGACCATGCATTTCCTCACGTGCTTCCCTCCCCCACCCCCGCACCTTGGTTTTACAGCTGCAGGAAGGATCAAGCCAGAACTGTGCAAAATTGCTGAGTCATCGCTGTGGGGTCTCAGAGAGGCTGTCCGCAATGCTTAAGCCAGAGGACAAAGCCATAAGGCAGAAAGCTGAGCAGCTGGAAAGACACTGCAGGGTAGAGGCAGTCAAGGGATACGATGCACCCACTGCAGGTACAGGCAGGATTCACTAGGCTGAAGGTACAGCATAGAGCCCTGCCTAGGGAAGATTAAGAATCAGAAACATTTTGCATTAAGAGAACTGGAAAGAGGATCCAGGTTAAGCCTAGTAGGTCTTAGCTAGTCCTGGCTAAGTTAGCTAAGAGCAGCGCTGCATCACCACTGCATTGCTGCTGTACTAATTTCTCACTCAAATGAAAGGATAGACGCTACTACCTTCAATTTGAAATCTTACATTGTGAGGTGTCCATTAACTTCAAAGCTCTTCACCTCAGACCACAAACTAGTTATTCCTGGTAACTGAGGCAATTCGAATTAGACAGTAGAAAAAAAAATAAAGAACACATCAGTGGCTGTGGAACATGCCTTGGCAACAGAATGGTGGTGTAGATTTAGAGCTACAAAGATGATGAGGGTACTGCAGCATCTCCCGTATGAGGAAAGGCTGAGAGGGCTGGGCCTGTTTAGCCTGAAGAACAGAAGGCTGAGAGGGGATCTCATCAACATCTACAAATACCCTAAGGGCAAGTGTCAGGAGGATGGGGCCAGGCTCTTTTCAGCAGTGCCCAGCAACAGGACAAGGGGCAACGGGCACAAATTGAAACATTAAGTTCCAACTGAATATGAGGAAGAAATTCTTTACCTTTAGGGTGACAGAGCACTGGAACAGGCTGCCCAGAGACACTGTGGATTCTCCTTCTCTGGAGACATCCAAAACCCACCTGGATGTGACTCTGCAGCCTGCTCTAGGAGGATCTGCTTTAGCGGAGGAGTTGGACTAGATGATCTCCAGAGGTCCCTTCCAACCCCAACCATTCTGTGATTTAGTTTCCGTAAGAATCAAAAACTAAGTATTAGTGTCACCCTAGCAGAAGTATTGAGCTAGCTCTTGCTAAGTCAGCTACACCTCTGGTTACAGATCATCAGATGCTAACTGATATGGCCCATTTGTTAGATGCAAATATGTAATTGCCATTACAGAAGTGCATTCAACATCATTACAAAAAACATCTTCCCCAAAAGTAGGATTGTATTTTCTACAAATGTGGTCTCAGCACAAATGCAGCCAGTGTTCCAGTACAGTAGGTGAAGACCTGGACTTACAGCAGCTCTCCTTTCTCCCTCCAAACTTCAGTTTCCACAGACTCCACTCAAGTCATGAGCCACGACTGCAAATGGCCCAGGAATTTAGGGTGTGCTTAGAGGTGTCCCACAAAAACTCTGCCTCATTATACCCATACGAAATGCTACCAATACAACAGTGCTTAAATCCGGCCTGTACCAGTCAGTTACTGGTTCTGCAAATACTACACTTGACCCACAAAACAAGACCAAACCAGTTTTAACAGACAAAATACCCTGGCTTAATACAAATGGCATTGACAAGCCCTTTGATACCTACTCTGGGCTTTCTCCCAGCTTAGTTGTGTGAACAAATGTTAAGTCTTCAGTGTCTGTACTCACCTTGCCTTACTTCAACACTATGACCTCGTTCCCCTTCCAGAGTGCTTACAGACATCCTTGTCTTTCAAACGAAAAAGAAAAAACACCTTTCTTTGTCCAAAGGGAGCAGGCTGAAGACCTAAGCAAGTCTCCCCAAATGTATCAGTCTCCTGATAACAGTATCTGTGTATTTTAGTCAGTTGTTTCCTTAAGGGAGAACAGAAGAGGGCATAGCTTCCAGAATTCATTAAAATAAAGAGGAAAAAAAATACTTCATCTGATATGCACTAAGAGAGTTTGATATTACTAGCTGATGCCACTGTATAAATACTACTGTATACACATTTATGTCGAAGTATTCTGTTAAGGGAAGGTTGCTGACTCAGCAAAAGGTCTTAATCTTTTGATCTGTCATGTAAGGGACAAAATGTCTAAGCTTCTGAATTACCAAACTCTAATTTAGTGTTTAGCTATACGTTAATCAAATCTGTGCACAAAGTTTAGGCCAAGCTGACTCTCAAGTTAGCAAATACAGTATCATAGCTGGTGCTGGTCTGAGGCACTCTGAATTCTCTCTATAGAAATTGTGGGAGAGTTAAAGTTAGAAGTCTTCAAAAGAAATGTTTTACTTCGTGGAAAGTTTCAGTTTTGGTCAGAAAGACAAAAGGCCCTTAAACTGAAATGTTTTTCTTGGCAGATGAAGAACAGTTTTTAAGAGGGAGACATCTAAAAAAGTCAGGAAGCTTTAAACAACAAAATTTTACTACTTCTGCTGATTTCAGTGGAGCTATGCAACTGTATCCTAAAGCAGGATTTAGTCCTCTAGCTTACTTTAAAGGTAAAAAGAAGAAAACACTGCTCTGGAACCTGAAAACTGTTGCCAGAAAATTCTCCAGGCTTTTAAGATGGGTAGGGAAACATATGTGGAGAGGTTCTCCTAGAGCACTAGAAACAGCCTAAGAGGCACCAACACATCTTCCAGTTAACTATACTTACTGACAGATCCACTTACCCCCTCTAATACCTTTTAGTGGCGATGCCTGGTTGAAGTTCTCAATCCATTAAATGTATTATTTCTTCTTTCCAGTTTATTCAGCATCATTAATAACTAAAAATAAAACCTCACACTGGAATCTGCAAGTCTTAACAATAGCCCACACAACAGCAGCAATGAGAAGCTCAAGACTTCCTTTCTAAATTTAGGTTGCTTCAAACAGAAGTGAAAGTTCTTTGATAAATCAACAAACCCATGTTTTAGAAGCACGTGAGGAGAGTAGAACTAGGCAGGAAATTCCTGCCCTGTTAAACTTACTTGCAAAAGACTTCTCAATATTTTCAGGGACCCAGACCTGAGGCTCCTGGCTGCATTCTGAAAACTGTGGTCAATTACCTGTTTTGGCAGCATCAGGTCAGAGCAGGTCAGAATCTGGATGTGCTGCAACCCAGCAAGATGCCTCAGGGTCATGTTAATTACTGCTCTAAAGTTGATCTCACAGCTTCTGCTATTAGAGCTCTTCCATTTGGAATAACTAATAATCATCATATCAGAGGCACTCTGTAGCCCCTGATCAAAGCATGATTCCTTATTGTACTGATGAAGTGTCCTGCGATTATTCTCTGCTTCCCCAAGATGCACACAGTATGAATTAGATTTTCTCTCTAGGCAGAAGAGGAATGACAGACACCTGCCCTCTGTTCACTTCAGAATACATTCCTGAGAGAAAAAGACAGCTATATTTTAACTTAAAGCCAAATTTAAAAGTACTAAAAGTAAGATGGAAGCAGTGGATCCAATTCTGCCTACAGAATCCTGAAAGCAGACAGGGAATGGCTAACGAGCATGAAGCAGCTGCCTTGCAACTGTTCTCAGAGTTACACCAGCAAATACCCAGGAAGGCTCTGCAGAGGTCGTCTGAAATTCCATTTACACTAACATTAAAAGAATAACTACTGTTCAACTACCTTGTAGGCAGTCACTGCCCTAATTCAAGGCAAGTCAGCATTTCCTTGTAGCCACATGCAAACATGGCGTAGCCCCAGTGGCGAGTCTCAGCATACATGGAATTAGTCCTTTAAAACATAAGAGTATCGAGATAAATTCTCCCTACAGAGATTTAAAACTAGGACATCCTGGTCAGTGGCTTGTTTAGCAGTGTTATGGGCCAAGGCATCCTTCCCCTCTGTCTGAGGGGAGGGTTCACAAGACAACACACTCACAGAATGACAAGGAGTCACCTATCTTACTCTTAGACAGAGGATGCCATGGCCCTGCAATGGGGTTCAGCCGCAGCCCTCGACACTATGCCTCCAACCACCTCCCCAAGGATAATCAGAAGAAACACACGAAACTCCTTGTTTTCTCCCTTTAGGAAAATCACTGCTAAAGAAAAAAAAAAAAAAAAACACACAACAGGAAGCTGTGTCTTTTTTTCCTCTCATTCAGTAAAGCATGGAAAGTGCATTTGAGTCACAGCCATCTAAGCACACATTCTGCATGCACCATCTGTTACACCCCCCTTCCCTGAATCACTTTTGGCTGACCAAAAGTGTTGCTAGTCAAGCTACAAAATCCACAGCCCATACTTAGGTGGGGGGAGTTCTATTGAGAAGCTGGCTGCTTTGACCTGTCCTTGTGGCATTACTTTTTAGGAAACAAGTAATTTTAGGTATTTTGAATGATAACCTGAGTAACACCTGAAAAGGTTTAGAGCCAAAGCAAGCAAATATTCTAACTTTGAGTTCTGTTTTAGTCTTTTCCACACTAACACTAATAACTTTATGCTATCATGCGCTTTGCCCACTATGCCAAACATCACAACCCCTCTGCTAGGCTAAACTTGCACACTTCTGCAGCTAGCTGCAACCTATTTCAATCTACTATTTCTTCCCCACACACACCTTTTTTTTTTTTTTTTAATTAAAAAAATCACTCCACTCACTTCTTGGAAGCAAAAACGCTAGCCAGCTCCTCATCTCCTGTGCACCTGCACAACCATATTGATTTCAGGATCAATTTAAAGCATCACTGTATAGGCCATGTTGCTAGTTGAACAGTCCTGAGCTCAGGTGCCTAAGTCCAATGAGATTTGCATCTTCCACCTACAGACAGCTCAAACAGCTCAGACTTAAGATACATGTGCTGCGCTTAGAGAAAGATGAACAAAAGACATCTACTATCAGACTGGGCTATGATACACACATGCCCAGAGAGATTAGGGACTAAGATAAGGTTTGAGTTTCCACCTCAGAAATGCTCAAGGATGCAGTCTAAGCAGCTCATGCAAAAAGCAGGTTTACAGCACAGACAGCGAGCTCAGCCACAGAACTGACAACTGTCAACTAGCACAGGTTCAAGCGAACACTACAGCTGCACCAGTGATTGCTTCATGTTCCTTGGAGCACGTATAGGGGGAGTACAGCTGGGCTGGGACATGCCTCTGGGATCTCCAGGTGGCACAGGAGCTCTGTGCAGCTCTGGCATAAGGCAGAAGACATATCTGATCACCTGTACACTCTGCTGGTTCTCACTTGTTCTCCCACATTATCAGCAATACAGAGTCTCTCTAGTTTAACTTGGGACTGATCCTGTCCTAGATTCTGGGGATGTGGACTACAACCCACCACCTGCCCTCGCTTGAGCTCTGCCAAGAAGGAGTCACTGCAGTCAAAGCCAAGCCAGATTGCCAAACTGTTTCTTAACCATGTTGAGCTAGTCTTTGACTAGGTTCAGACTCCCACCAAGAAGCAGGAGTGCCCAAAACACTTCTATGCACAACTGCTCACAAGTTATGTCTTGGAAGCGTTACCCATTTATTTTGTCCAGATTCAAAGAGCCTCTGGTTCCTCTGGTTTGCTAGCCACGGCAACACTGTGCTGCTGGTAGCATCAACTGTGTGGGATTACTCCATGGGAGTGAGAAATGAGCACGGAGGGAAGTCTCCAAGAGATGTCTGAGTCAGTAACTCTGGGTGGTGTCATCTGTGCCTTTCACACAGTAATCCAGCCAATACATTTTCCAACTCTCAAAACAGTGAGAGATAGCTGGGCTTGCTTTCATTACAATTCTTTTAGTACAAAAAAAATTAAAAAAAAAAATAATTGCTACAGGCTAAAAAAAAGGATATGAAATCTTAGCCTTAAACGAAAGGTGAGAATTTCTCTCTGAAGCATCTGAAAGATTACATGGTGGAAATATCATTTTAAGCATAACTATTCCCTAAATAATTTGGTGTGTCACATGGCTTCTTTTGTAAAGTGTTCCTATTTATGAATAAAAACAAGTGATAAATTTGTGTACCACCACACTGACTCATAGCTGTAAATCTGTCACTAGTGTGCAGCTGTAACACTAATCGGGGTTTTCCCTTGTGAAATGCAGTTAATAGCTAGCATTTGAACTTGAGCAGCAGACCAAATTCTGCTCAGGTGCTATCTGTGTAAGCATGGCCACGTCCATGAGTTTAGCTAGATACAGCTGAGGTTCAAGTCAGGCTACTTCACTGATTAGAACAATTTTGAACAAGCAGTAAACATCAGAAATCACATACGGAGACTGAGGCTTGTCTGGCACTTCCTGTTAGTGTGTAGGCATGTTTGTACAGAGGTCTCAACTCCAGGATCTGCTGAACTTCTTTATTGGAGTTCAGTTGCTGAAAAACGTCTCCAAGCTGACTCTGTATTAGGATGAGTAGGAATAATTTTGTTTTAACATAATCCAGTAACCACACAACCAGTCTTAGAGAGGCAAACGCAGCACAAAGCCTTACTCTGATACTTTTCTGGCTTCCCAATCAGTGCATCGTAGAATCCAACCCAAGGCTATAAGTACATACAGACCTTGACAGAAAAGTGAAGAGAATCCCTTGTCTTATCTTCGTCTTGATAACTACTCATCAGAGCTTGTCCTGGAAACTCCAGGTAAGTTAAAACACTGCTGCTCACTTTTTGTGTAAACATTTATGCAAAATCAAATGTAGGAGATGAGATAAATTCCATTATGATGTGCAAATTCTGATCATGTATGAAGAAACATTGTCACAAAGGAAAGATGAAGTCTACAGGCTTTATAATAATATATGGTTCTGACTCCTTCAAAGTCAAACAGAATCTCTGTTAAAGCCTATCTTATACAAACAAGCACACAAATTTAAGAAAAAAAGAGTCTTACAAAAAAGGATGACAACTTTAAGAAAAAGCAACCGCGTTGCATATATGCAAGAAGTAAGATGAAGTAAGAGACTCTGTTCTCTTACATAAGACCTACTGAAAAGGAAGTCTTCTCAGCTGAACAAGGCTCATAAACATGTGGCTACAGGTTGCAGTTTGGCTTGAAAAATTCATTACTCCCACTACTTCCAATTTACAAACATTTCTTTTCCTTTCCTTATGTGTATCACATGCCCAACTTCCAGTCTGCAAGTCTGGACAATTACAATTCCTCTTCCTCTCCTCTCATGCGTCTCCCCATTTTCAAAGCATTTGTTTCTGCTTAGAGATTGCTTGGTAAGAGATAAGCCTTTTCTGGCCAAATTGACAAATGAATCAAGATAACATTAAAGCAAGTTCAAACATATTTAATCCACAGGTATCATTCAGCCAATATTTGTGGAGTAGTAGACTTACTTATTTGTGACGCAGCACAGATGGTGTCAGGCTTTCTGATCTGGTGTTACATTTTCCAGAGGTGCTGAACAGAAGACATTCCTGAGGAAGAAGTCAAAGTGATCTTTGCATATGGGGCCAAGAGCATCTCTATCACAGACACAGTCCACCAGAGAGCAATGAGAACAGTTTCTCTCAAAGAGCAGGCATAGATTTTAGCAATGCATGCTACTGCCCCACCCTGACACTCCCACCATAAACAGTTTGGAGGCAGCTTCCATGCCAGAAAAACTGCAGTCTGCTCTTACGATGCAAGAACCAAGGTAGAAAGAAAATACATCTGAACACACTCTAGGTCTCTGTTCAGCCTGGTGCTGCCTCATCTTTGCTGCAGTTAGAAGTGGGAGGGGCAGGGGGGGCACACACATGTCCCACTTCATCCCTCTAATTCCCACACTTCACCAAGCCAGCTATGCTGTTTCCAGCAGAAAAGATTGAGAAACCATAGGAACCTTCCCTGCAGCCAGCACACCAGGACTATATTCTCCTCCTCATGCCCAAGAAACTGGCTTGGGCTGCAGCGTTAGAAGTTTCATGTGCTTCACTACAGATGTCTAGTCCCATTATCAGCTTCCTAGCTAGAGAAATGAATCCAGAAAGATACTGCTTTTACGAAGAAATACAGATAAAAATAATACGCTTCTAACTTTGCAAAACAAATTTAAGAGTCATGCAAGGGATTAGCATAATGACAGAGTTAAAGATGACACGGTTGTTTCTTTCCAAAGATGCTTGGAGCAACACTGGATGCTCACCACACAGCATGACATTTTTTGCTCTCACATATGGGTTAAAAATTACCATTATTTTCCATTTCAGTTTTGTAGTTGACTTGAGAAGTGAGTAAACCTGCTAGGACAGAACTGAAAGCAAGCCATATACCAAAGAAGTGGGTAAAAAGAAAAAAAACCTCAAGCACTTATTTGGCAGAGCATAAAAAATTTCAAAAAAGTACAAGACCTAGTGGCATCAGAGAACCTGGTCTGCTAATAACCAAACTAACACAATATACAGGGAAACTCCCTGCCCTTCTAAGAAATGGCCTTCCTACATGTGAAACGGGGTCAAGCTCACACAAGACATCTACACTCAACATATTATTTGCAAGCAATTCCCATAGCCCTTCATTACTCCCCTTCTTTCTGTATTACAGAAAGTTCTCCTTGCATTCATTTGAGCTGCCATGAGTGCTTATCTTTACCTGTCAAGATCCCAGTTTGAAATCTTTATCTACCATGTGCTTTATTCTGAGAAGACCTTATACACCAGAGGAATGAGGAAGGACTTAAAGCATTTCAGTAAATTGGGAGGGACATAAGCATGCACTCAAACACCTTTAGTTAAGTTGATGTTCCTGACTTTGAAACATACACACATTATGAATCATGTGGCATACATGACAGTTATCTAAGCTGTGAACAGGCACAGAGGGAAGTGGTGCCAAAAGGACCAAGCTAGCATCTCTAGTGTAAAAAATAACACAAGCATTTAGATGAATTTGCACTGGTGTTCTCAGCTATCGATTCCATTCCCACTACAACTACTTTCAGAAGATAACTTCAGGGCTGTGCTAACCTTGAGATTAGAAATGGCAACGAGCATGCACTGCTGTCTGACCTGCGCTGGAATAGTTTAGAGCACCACAGCCACCTGACAGCATTCACCCCCATGCACACATGGCCTGAATGGCTGCAGTTCACTGACATAGAAGACTGTGTTCAAGGAGATATCCCTTCACCTGTTAAGTTCACAGTTTTGACACCAAAACTTGACACCACAGAACTTTCCAAGACGTATGAGCTATATACAAATAGACACTTCCCTGCCTTTTTCTTCCTTTGAACAAAAAGTGAAATCAATTTCTGACTTAGTATATTGGACTGCTTTCAAATCACACACATGGAACCTCACATTTGGCCTCAGAAGCTACTTCTTCAACTTCCAGAGTCATTCCCTCTGTTCCCAAACTAGTACTTCCCGCTTCCAGTTTGCTGCTTTATCTGTCTCATGTTTTATCATTTCCTTGTGGCTTTTACACAGTTTACCAGTTATACCGATGCAGCTAAATTTCCGTAACTCTTTTTCCATGAAGAACTTTCTGCACAAAACCAGAAGACACATGTAAGATTCCAGTCCAAAGTACAGATGAGACTTGCAGGCCCAGCAACCATATCACTAGTAGCCACGAATCACAATCCACAGAGCCATTCTGCAACTTGTCAGGGCCACCCAGCGAATCGCAGCAGGGACTGTAGATCTCCAAGCTTCTGGTTGAAGTACCGACTCAAGGAGGTGCCTACAGTCTGTGCAGGGCTGCGCACCACAGTCAAACCATCAGTAACACTGGCCCTCTGCAATATCGGAGCACTTGTCTCTACTGATGTGATCTGATAAGCAAATGTGTATGACCACACATGCATTTCTGACACATTAACCAAGGCACAGTAATTACACCACGTAATGCCACAGGCAGGGCGCCTGGTACTTGAGGCTATACGGCAGTCCACCACCTTCTGCTGCACCCCGGAAAATTGCAGCTTAGGGAACAAAACACAGACCCTCATCTCCTACAGTCTGGTTCTCTGCTCTGCATCTATAGACAAACCCACTGCAGAATGGCACAGAAAGCTAAGCACAAGACTCGGACCATGCTTGACAACATGTATTTTGGTACAGGCAACAGAACACAGCAAAGGGCACAGAGTCTATACCCATGCCCATAGCTTCACATGTTGGCAGAGATCCAGTACTTGGTTGAATTCCCAGAGAAATCATATACTGGACTGTGCATCAAAGAATTTTTTCAGCTAAGCTTTTTTTCTGATCATAAATTTGGTAATCATCAGTGAATGCGGCACCCATTTGTTTAAGCAGATAAATGCTTAAGAGGAACGCATGCACACACTCGACAACTATCACTAAAACAGCTTTTGTTGCTTTAAGAAGAACCTGAAGATGATAGCAGGCCTTTATCCTTTGTGAATAAAGGTTTCCTTTTAGAACAGGTTCACCAGCAAAATACTGATGATAATTTTCCGAAATGATGCTGATTTATATTGTTTGAGCATTAAAAAGGCCATCAGTAGAGTTGCCAAAAGCCCACACAAATACTGTTTTATAAAGAATAGCCTTCTGAATGCTATTTGGAGGTGGCAGGAGGAAAAAAAATAAAGAAAAAAAAAGTGCTACAAATTTGCAAGGGAAAAAATCCAAAACAAAACAGAATAAATAAACAAACAAACAAAAAAACCCACAGAAAAGGCAGAGGAAGAAAGAATGATAGATTTCCAAGAGGTTATGCCAAAATCTACCTACCACCTATTGTTTCACAATTTTTTTCCCAACCTTCCTTTCTCGTGTGATGGATTTTGCAGCATATACATTTGTTGCAGTTACAGTGTTGTAATGATTTTTCTTTCTAAAGGCCCAATGCTCTAGCTCCACAGTCTCCAGTATCAGGCTAGAGAAAAGGACCATTACTAGCCTTTACATGAAACTTCTATCAAAGGTGGCAGGGGGGATTTTTAACTCTGCTTAGAGCAACAGTACCTGCACACAAGGTAAAAAGAAATGTTATTTAAGTATCTAAAGGTCAAATGAAGTAAGCAAGAATAAATCTACATTCCCTTTCTAAATACTTACGCAGGCTCATGTACAGATTCAGCCCTCCTTTGGAGGCATCACAACAGCACATGCTTTGTGCTTTAAAGTTTCATATAATCTTTCTAAACAGCAAAACATCTCTCCAACCCAGATGGTGCTGCTGTTTTGTCAGCCACACCAATGGAGTGAAAAGGAGCATCAAATTAGATCAGTGAAACTGAGCCCAGGATAGAGAGACAGGCCTGGAGACGAGGGCAGGAACCATCAGAAGCTAACACCGAAGACCTGAGGGAAAGAGCGAGTCCATCCTGCTTCCCAGGGCGCTGTGGTGACCCACGTTCTGCAAGGGAGCCTCGGGTCACCTCTGGTCCCCGCCTCACATCGCACCCACCTCCACAGTGACACCAGCCCAGCCGCAGGCCCCAGGGCCGCGCAGTGGCGCGGGGGGCGGCGGAGCGCGACCACACGCAGCTCCCGCTCCCCGCGAAGCCGCCTGAAGCCGGGGGGCGCGCCCGGACGCGGCAGCCACGGACCGGCCCAGCGGTTCCCCCGCACCTGTCCGCCCCCGCTCGCCCCCCGCCTCTCCCGCGACGCCCTCCGAGCGGCGGGGGGGCTAGCTGGGGGACCCTGCCGCGGCCAGCCCGGCCCCACCGCCGGGCCGGGGCGGGGACCGACCCCCTACTGACAGGGCTGCCGCGGCGCTGGGGGCGTCCTTCCCTCCGGCACAACCCGCCCTACCCGGGGGAAAAGGGCGGGAGGGAGAGGGTGCCTCACGGCCCCGGCACCGGGGAGGGCGCGGGGCCCCCGCGCTGAGAGGAAAGGGCTCCGGGGGAAGGGGCAGGCCTCGGCCCCCAGCTGTGAGGAACGGGCACGCCGGGGGGCGGTGGCGGGGCTCCCCTCCGGCCCCGCAGCGGCTGCCGAGCCCCGTACCTCCAGGGTGCGGATCTCCTGCTGGGTGAGGTCGTTGGACGCGGCGCATTTCGTGCGGAGCCCGCGCAGGTTGGAGAGCGAGATGTCGATGAGGTCCTGCAGCAGCCCGCACTGCTGCAGCGTGCTCCGCACGGCCGGCAAGCCCCGCGCCGCCGCGCCAGCCCGGGGCCCCGCGCCGCCGCCCGCCACCGCCTCGCCACCGCTCCGCTCCCTCCTCTCCAGCATGCCGGCGGCTCGCAGGGCAGCCGCTCTATCCATTCCTCGGCATCAGGGAGGCCGGGGAGGAGAGGCGGCGGCAGCGGCGAGGGGCGGGGGGGAGCGGCGGGGGGGAGGGCGGGCAGCCGGCGGCTCGCTCCGCCCCGCCTCTCCTCGCCGGGCAATTACCGCGCATTAACTTGCACGCCGGAGAGGCACCGCGGGCGCGGCCGGCCCGCGCAGCGCAGGCGGCGGCTGTTCCAGGAGGGGGCGCAGCGGCCGCTCCGCCCCACCGCCCGCCTCAGCCCCTCAGCGCCGCCCTCCGCTCCCCTCAGCGCCCGCCTCAGCCCCTCAGCGCCGCCCTCCGCTCCCCTCAGCGCCCGCCTCAGCCCCTCAGCGCCGCCCTCCGCTCCCCTCAGCACTGTTCTCTGCTCCCCTCGGCGCCGCCATTCGCTCCCCCTCAGCACCTGCCTCAGCCCCACCCTCTGCTTCCCTGAGCTCCCGCCTGAGCACTACCCTCTGCTCTCCTCAGGCACTCAGCGCTGCCCTCCACTCCCCTTAGCTCCTCAGTCCCTCAGCTCTGTCCTTTGCTCTCCTCAGCGTTTGCCTCAGTGCCTGCCTCTGCTCCCCTCAGTGCTTTCCTCTGCTCTCTTCAGCACCAGCCTCAGCACCCACCTCAGTGCCACCCTCTGCTCTCCTCAGCCCCTTAGCACCTGCCTCAGCTCCTCAGTGCCCACCACAGTATCCCTACTGCTGTCTTAGCACCTCCCTCCGCTTGCATCAGCCTCTCGCCACCTTCTCAGCCTGCCTCAGCCTTTCTACAGGTATGTTGGGACTTGTAGCCCACCTTACAGGAGCCCCTGCCTCAGCCCACTGAAGGAAAAAGGGTAGAGGGTAGTGCTGCGCCTGGCCAGCCCATCCAGAGGTGTGAGGGCCCTGCTGGTGGGTCTGGCCTCTCACTGTGGGCAAGGGATCCAGCCAGGCCCCTCACACCTCTGAGTGCTGGGAGGAGCGCTGTGCACAGCATGAGGGGACAAACCTATCTATGTGTCTATAGGCACTAAATGCCACAAGGACCTGAAGGTTCGGAGGTTAAAACCAGCATCAAAATGCCATTGCACGTGTTCAGTGCCATCCCACAGAAGCCCCTTGTGTGTTTCTGGATGGGGTGGTCTGCTGTGGCCACGGCACAGCCAGAGCCATTGGGGCTGGAGTCTGTGGTGTGGCACAAGCGGTTACAAAGTTGACTGACACTGGTGACATCTGTGCCATTACACTGGCAGAAACCAAGTGCTAGCTATAAACAAGACACTTTCTAAGACCATAGAGAGCTTTCCTAAAATACCATTTCCCAAATGTTCTATAAATCGATCAGGAACATGTTTTATTTGAATAAACGTTTACTTAGTAAAGAATAACTGCAGGTCTAGTACATGAAGTGAACATTATTATAAATATATTTTAGTGAATTTAAACACTTGAGTGCGATAGTTGTGTGGGTTAATTCATGTCATGAGTAGGAGGGAATTTTATTATGGCCTCGTGGAACCACTGTGGTTTCAGCTTTCACAATGGAAATGCTAGGAAAATGGTACAGGTAACTGCATTACAGGTGCATTTGTTTGCATATCTTAACTGTCTAATGGACTTTCACAGACCTGAGAAGTCAGTGCAGGAACCTTGCATCTTCCAATTACTGGAAGGATTAGGACTATTCATCTGATGTGAGGGATCCAGAAAGGCAATTTGGTTGCATCTTGCTGACAAAAGATAGCCTCCTTAATTTGGACTAGATTGACACCACGTTTTAAAAGCTGAAACTACATCTGAGCCACATGTGGCAATACAGAAGAAAATTTTATTAAAAAAAAAAGGGGGGGGGGGGGAACCAATATGAATATAGGACATGAGGCAGTGGAGCAGGGCAAATCAGCTGACACTGAGCTGTTTTTCTCATGGTTAGATGGATACTGGTATCCACATCAGTTTGTGTGCATGTGCATCAAGTAGTGTGACATATGCTGTTTAGTAATTTTCTTCAGAATGTGGGTCAGGTTAAGTATTTGATTTCATTGTCATTATTCACATGCTGTAAATTTCATGTTCACTCAGGGCTTTGCTCTATTAGGGTTTAATTAGTTTGCCATCTGATAAGACCTGTGGTTTTGGGAAAGTAACTTATTTTGCTTATTACCTACATATTTCTGACCCTGTGAAAAAGTCAGATAAAGACCCCCTTTCCTCTTAGGAGTACTGGAAGTTTCACACTGGAAATTTTAGTTTGTAGAACTCGTGACAGACTGAAATCATCAAATAGAGGTGATCATGGCACTGGGAAATACTATCAGGGACATTATTCTTGTAGACATTCTCTGTATACCTTCCTGAGAACATCCATTTGCTAATAGACAAGAAACTGAATGCGTTGCATAAGAAAGCAAGCTAGGGAAATTGTGGGCTGTGCATCACAAGATATTTGGCATTCTCTGCAAGTGTTTGTGTACTGCGTTGGGAGTGCCGGCCTCATTAGCTGGCTACCGTAAGTGGGCAGCATTCCAGTCCCAGCATACAAGACTGCCCTCTGGGTCTGCGTGGAAAAATGTGCTGACTAAACGCTCCATACGCGCACCATGCATTCATGTCCCTGCTCAGCATTGCTCGTCGGCTCGCATGTTCGTGAGGCTGTCACACTCACAGGAGAAATGGGGAATCTCCCAGTGCTCTTCTGTGGAAGCAGATTACGCACAAGTGAGCGCTCTCATTCTAGCTAGCTCCTTAACTCCAGTAGCAAGGCAGAAAGAAGAGGCAGAGCTGCATACACTGAACCACAGGGGAACCATTATCTTACTCTGAGATGAACCCAGAACTGTGTTAATGCAGGACTGCAACCTTGGGTGTCCCACAGAGTTGCAGCCTGCGTCATCCAGGGTGACCACAGACCAGATGTGATGCTGAGGACCAGGAGCAGACATTTGTGAACATGGGGGTGGAGTGTAATTTTTGTGATTTCATGGATGAGGCCAGCAGGATTTCACAGTCTCCTTTTCCAGACCCACAAATCCAGCCATGACAGATCATCCCCATGAGACACAGATTCTATTCAGCTGCCATACACATCTATGTTAGGGTCTTTATTTAATTCCTCAAACATGCTGTGTTTCATATGAGGTCTGTATTGAGAATGTGTATTGGAGAAAACAGCTCAGAAAGGGGGGGGAGAAGTTATTCCAACTTCATTAGCATTTATGCCTAGTGATCAGTATTTCCCAGCATCTTGCATCTTGTACAGACAATTTTAAATTCTACCATGTTGATCCTGTTGTCATTTTTTCACAGTCTTTCCTTTGAAAACAAAGATACAGAAAGAAATGGAAGGAAAGCATGTTGACTGGCAGCTGAGTACAGGTTGGAGTTTTACCACAAACTTTGTGTGTAATCTTGATAATTTAAGTTTAGCTCTCTGTCTATAAGAAAAGGGGAATAAACCCACTGCAAACCCACTGCTTTATCAGGGGGGTTGAAATGAGAAATACCGTGTCTGGGCAATGCTAGAAGGACCATGTAAGCACACTGAATGAGTTGTTTTGCCCAGAGATTCAGGGAAGTAACATCTTTCATATTTTATTCATTGATGCCCTTGTTAGGAATTTTTCTTCAATGTGAAGTGTATGCATGGTAGACATGAGAACTGCATTCTGTGGAGGAAAACAACTGCTTTTTTGTTGAATCAGGGGAACCACAAACATGTTGTGTACTTCATTCCTATGTGAAGTGTACAGTGGCCTTATTTTGTATATCAATAAACAACAATAGTTTTGAAAACAACAATAAAATGTGGAATGCCTAAACTGGATCAGGGAAAACTGTTAAGTCTTTGGTTAAACCACTGACCTAAGAACTGAAAGGATTTCTCTTCCCTGCTGCCCCTTATCTCTTGTACACACAGGCCAAGTTCTCTGGGACAAGAATTTTTCTTTGCTAACTACCACAACAAAGGCCTAACCTTGGTAGTTGCCTCTAGGAAGTCCAGCCCTGTAGACCATATCAAGGGTCTTCAATTCAGTAACATAAGCTCACTGGAGAAAAGCAAAGATCTTTTTATTCCTGAAGAAAGAAAAGCACTGATGCATTTCACATGCTGCTTTTATGAAAAGCTTCTATTACCTTTTTAGCTAGCTTGCCCTAATTTCATTCAGCTATCACAACAGTGAATTTAGATGATGAGACTGAATTACTCTATTTGATGTGTTTAACACATAATAGAAACCTGTTTTAAGAAAATGCAGTGTTGGGATTTGAAGAGTTGAGATGTTAGGTGTTTCAGATAAAAGAGGCCTTTATTATGGATGATTTTCCCCTCAAAGGCTTCCTCCTACACTGACAGTAAGAGTATTCCTTTCTCGCTGCAGTGCAGCACAATAATGCACAGTAGTTCTGGCATGCTTGTCTGTTGTAAAGTCGAGAAACTTAAGTCCTATTTTTAGACATGCTGCTGGATATTCTTTTTAGGATGTACAGAGAAAGTGAAGATGGTGAGATGGTGGTCATGGGACAAATCCTCACCATTTTGCCCAGTTTAACTATTGCCATTGCCTGCAACTGAGCCAAACCAGTTCATACCACTTTAAAATTTGACCTGCACATTTAAGATTTTTAGCATAGGTTCACTTCTTCCACAAACTTTTTTCTGCTCAGCTTCCTGTTTGGTGAGCCTTATGCACAAATTACAGTAGAGGCCACCTTGGGCAGGCAAAACACCCACTCCTTTCTGTCAGCTTATTTTTTTCCTTCTTTTGTGTCACCTGTCATCAGAGAACCCCGGAATTTAATAGGAGTCTTCTGCCAGTTAAAATGGCAAGGTCAAAAGCTAGGGATGGAACAGCAGATCCACAGGTTTGACAGTAGTATATACCAGCAAGACGTGAACAGATACAGGAAACTGAACTGCATGGTGAGAATAATGGAGAAAGAGATGTGCAAATTAAGCATTATTGTTGTTAAAAGTAATTTTCATGGCTGGGGAAAAAACATTGTGCTTCTCATAAGTCTAAAAGAAACAATTCTTGCTCCACAAATGGAGGACACAAGAAACTAGCTGTGTAGCTACAGTCAGCATTTTCTTGTAGACAGATCAACAGAAAGGAACTTTGAAATGGGACTGAAAGAATGATCACTGGAGTGATGTGTGCATCTTGTAAGACCTCACCTCCTGGAGTCACGTGAGTAAGCAAGAACTACAGCTGTTACAGCAACCAAAAACTTCCTAGCTTTAAGAAAGCTTGAATATACAAATTCTAATAGTCCACAAAGCAAATAAAAAACTTAACATTTTATTTTTACAAAAATCTCATGGGTTTTGCAGACTTGCTTTAGCACTAGCTGTATTGCCATAATGCTGCTTTTTTTGTCTGCTATTTATCACCAGTCTCTTCAGTTTAGACTATAAACTGTTTGGGGCAGGAAGTGTCTTTTACTCTCTGCTTGCATGGTAATGCCTGAATCTCAGTTACAAGCCTCTAAGCTCTGCTGTAATGTAAATACTTAATATTGATAGTCACAGAGGACTTAGCCCCCACCCCACTCGGTTGAGGCATGCCAGTCTGCAGGGTTTGTTCTAGCAGCCAACAAGCCAACAGTGAAAAGTGACAAATTTTGTTGGCGAAAGATATTCATAGGTCTAACAAGGATAAGAAACACCCGCCTCTAGAACAGAGGCTTATGTCTCTCCAAGGATAAACACACCCAAGATTGACTCATGCTGGCATAATCCCCTTGTGCAATTTATATATTGGCATTAGATGTGTGTGAGGAAAAAAGACAAATATTTGGTTAATAAAACAACACAGGCATAATAAAAAGTAATTAAGCAGCTTTACTTCTCAAAACACTGTAGCAGGTGAGCTGCTGCTCTTCCCCTCAGACAGGCATATCCATCCCTGCAAGCAGAGCTTCCTCATGTTTGTTTTATCTGCAACGAAATAACCAGCTTATTTGGTTCAGTGTTTTAAGACTAAAAATAATAAATAAATAAATAAAGTCCAGTACCCCACAGTCTGGTGAGGGAGGGGGTATATAGTGTCGTGGAAAAAGCAGGCTCATATTTCACAAGAGAGCTTTTTCAAGTGTATTGCATAAGGAGATTACAGCCCTGAGTCTGAAACCGGGCTGAAGGTTTTAGTTGCTTTTGCCGCTACCTCTGTCATTAGCATGCTACTGAACTGCATCACAACAGCCCCTCTTTCATCTGTGTGAAAAAAGGCTCAAGGTCCATCATTACATTTTTCAGAGCTGTTACCCTACATGACTATTAGCTTCATTCCCCCAAGCCCTTTCTTGTTGTTTTAAATAAAGGGAAAGGAGTTGGACAGGTTAATCATCTGTTCACTTTATACCCTGTGCTCTTGGATACATTTCATGTCACAGGCCTATAGAAAGGACAAGTCCAGATTCTGCTGTGCATGCCCTGTGTAAGGCTTGTCCTGCACTTGGGGTTTTGGCAATGTGGTTATGTTGATTAGAAAAATGAGAAAAAACTCCTCATACCCCTGTATGCTGTACTTCTGTCAGCAAAACTCAGACTCAATGCCAGTTTTGCTCGCAAAAGGAAAAAAACCCTTACCTTTTCCTGATGCAGCCTTTTCTGTGTGGAGAGAGATTTTACCACCAGCTCTCCTACTGTTCTGTGGGAGGCCTCATTTCCAGTTCTGCAACCCTTCTTGCACATCTGTGTGTGCAATGCCTCAGAAGTGGGGTGACCACATATATTTCTCAAGCAATTAATTATGTCTCTCATCACATACCTAGCAAGAAGTCTGTCCTGGGATCAGCAGGGCCTGCTGGATAATCCACATCCCTTTCCATGGGAGGAGCAGGACCACAAAGACTGCTCGATCCAACATCCACATTCTTCCCAAGATTCATCTGCACATCTGATGTAGCTGTGTCCCTCTATTGTGCATGGTGGGACCTCAGAGGAGCTATTGCCATCTTACACTTGCAAAACACTGAAGTCACTTGTCCTTAAGCATTCTGGTGCATGTCTTGTAGCTCTCAGTTATGTAGCCATCTCTGGGAAGAGCCTGGATGGACTAATATCTCTGATTTAGAGATTTAGCTCTGCAGTAGATAAAAACAGAAGGAGCTGGCTTTCACAGCTTTCTAAAAGCTGAGACACTGTAAAACAGGATGGGCCAAGTTATATTAGTAGAGGATCAGCATAAATGCATCTGATTGGCATTGCCTGTTGAGTTCCTTCATAGGAGGTGGAATTCTGCAAGCAGCTTTCTGTGCATTGTGGTGTTCCTCCTGGCCCCATGACCTGCTCCTGCTCTACTGAGTCAGGCTCTTAAAGACCAGGTCTTTAAGAAATGAAAAGCCTGCAGACAGTCTAAATAAAACTTGCAACATTATTATGAATATTTCAAAACTTTAACCTGTCCCCTGCAAAAAAATTGGCTCAGCTCTAAGTCATTACAGTGATGATAATAGAAAGGACATTTTATTCACCTGTCATTCTAGCTCTTGATGAGTTGAGAATTAATCTGAGAAGGAAAAGCAAACACATAATCTTTGTTCCTTCCAGTTCAGAGTCCTTTGAAATCGGTGTCTTCCCAGTCAGTAAATTTTGGATTAGGTCCTCATTCCGCCTTCCTTTCCACTGTCCCTACAGTACCATGAAAATTCAGGCTGTTTCTCTTTACTTCCTTCCTCTTCATAAAATGTCTAATAATCAGCCATCTGGTGTCCAAGATGCCTTGAGTATTAGGGCATTTCCTTTATCCAGGGGAGGCTTGTGAGAAGAAAGATAAATGTGTTCATGACCCATCCCTGCTGTGTGCTGATTAGGGTCTGGCACTTTTTCTTTGTTCACAATGATTACTGTAGCATTAAGTTGTTTGGTAGAAAAACAAATTTAAAGGGAGAATCTTAGTTTCTAGTCTAGCAGATTTTGTGACATTACTTAACTATTCTTAATTAGTATTCCATAAAATGATATAACACTTGTAATACGTGTTAAAGACAGAGTGGGATTTTAAAGGGAAGAGCCAAAGGGAAATCTATAGAAAATACTGTGTATCCTAAAGAACTGTAGTTTGGATTCATTCTCATTTTAATTCTGGCTCACAGTGGCACCCTATTTTTCAAAACTAGCTAAAAAACTTAACCCCTTCCTTTCATTCTGTAAGGCAGACTAGTAGTCAGAGATCCAAAGCTGCAATATAAGCTGTGTGCAGGGCTCTGTTCAAGTCAAGTGACAGTCCATGGGGAAGAAGGGTTCTGTGTACCATGCTGTATAAAACTGGGTCAGGTCTCAAGGTAGCCATTGGATTGAAATTCAGGTTTAAGCAGAAAATATTGAAGGGCACACAGAAACTGTGACAGAGCATCCACCAGACCGTTGCATTTTTTTAAAACAAAGCTTGGAGGGAGAGGGCAAGTCAGACTAAAATGAAAACAAAAGCAGCAGGAAGAATCTGCCATATTAGCGTTTAAGTAGAGGACAAAGAAAAGAACCACTGCTTTTATTCTATAGTGACGTGTAGGCCAAATTCTTGACATAAAAGAGGCTTGTCTCTTGATTTGTGAGCCCTTAAGAGTTGCAAATTTTTTGTTGCCTTGACTGTGGTAGCATGATGAGATGCCAGTTAGGTACTGTTCATATTCACAGAATGATACTCCCTTCCTGTTAGGGTGTGGACAGTCACTAGACATTTGTACCAGGATTCTTCACTTGATGGTACGTTTATAAATAGTAAACAATTTTGGTTGAACAAGAGTTTGTCAGTTGAAAGAGAGGTATGAAGAGACATCCTTAAAATACCTTTAGGCTGTTCCTGTACAACTTAGTTCCCAGAAAACATATATTTCTAACTTTTGTTTTTCTTTTGAAAGTCACCTTTAAGGGCATGTAATATCCAAATCCCTGCTTGAACCTCTGTATACAGTTCAGACTGTGGATTATGGTAGTCATACCATATTTAAGTTATTCAGTGCATCCATGAATTAACCAGTTAATAGCATATAGCAGCATGAGTGCAAGAGGTAATAAAATAGCCTAAACCTCCTGTGCAAGACTATGCAAAAGTTCCTTTAAATGGAAACATTTGTCTCGGTCACCATAAAGAGCCAGGGCTACATGCATATACTTAACTTGTCACACAGCAGATAGTTGCTGCCCAGACTACTCATGAGTACAAATGTACATGCAGATAAATCTTTTTCTGATGATGCTACAGAAAATAGCAAACCACATATTCTGCGGTCTGCTCAAACACAGTCAAAGCCTTTATAAAATCCAATGGGCATAATTTTTAAATTAACATTTGACTTAAGTTTCTCATTTTGAAAAGCATACCATGATAGAAATGCTCTCAGTTTTGGTTCTGTGGTTATAATGTATGATATTCCATGTAATCATGATAGAATAAAGTCTTGTAGAATAGGCAACTTCAGACAAATAGTGGCAATTTAAAACCATACACCAGAAGGCTGAGTTTTGATCCCTTTGGTGTCAAAAGCCTTTGAGCTGTTTGTGCTGACACTTTTACTAACCTTTTCCTGCAACAGGCACTAGCAGACACCATTAGTCAGTTATATTTATGGTTGATCATTTATGCGCTTCATCATCTTGTTTCAGTGCTAAGGAACATTCTAAGGAGGCAGGATGGATAAGGTCTAGACAATCTGAAATCCTGGGCTAAAAACCAGACACGTGGTGTTGTTATGTTATATGTTCTGACACTGGCCCTGACTCAGCCAAGATTTTTAAACACAAGTCATCATGCTAAAGTCAGGCTTGGAGATAGACTTCTGTGTCTTGGTGAATTAAGGTGCATACATAACAAGGTGATTTGGAAATCCAGCTCTGAAGTGATTCTCATTTTGCAGTGGTCAAGCTTTTATTCCTAAACTGTGTTCTACAGCTTTGGTCTGGTGTGAGTACGCTGCAGTCCCACTGCAATCTTGGTACTGCAGTCCTGCTCTTCTGCCTGCTTTCCAGCAGAGAAGAGCATAGCCTGCTGATAAGGCTCATACAGATAGCTGGGATGGGTGGCATTGCTTTGATTTTAGAAAAATCTCCTTAGAAAGTGCTAGAAAGCACAGCCTGTCTCACTACACTATTTCTGTCAGTAGCTGCTAGTGTGGGGTAGGGCTCGACTGCTCCAGTTCCACGCAAATGCACAGTCTAGTCTTGCAGAGAGAATGGTCATGGCCAGTTCTTGTCAGCATTTAAATTCAGTCTCTTGCTTTTCTGCAAACTCTTCTTCCTCAGTTTCCATCACAATCATTTACTTTCTCAATAACACCATCTCTGGAAAAGGTTTGCACCGGAAGCAAGATAAGCAGAACATGAATACTAGCAGGAGCAGAGCCAACGTTTTGAAAATTCTGGCTCTCACCCCACAGCACCAAATAGGAAGCCCTTTGTATTCATGGCAGACACGTACAGGAAAGGACAAAGTAAACCCTTACCACTTTCCCTCATATTTGAGCTTAGTTTTTCCTGATCCAGCAGCTTGCATGTTTCTTTACCTTTGCTCTTACTGCAAAATTGAAGAATTCAGCCAGCTGAGAAATAATCAGCTGGCCCTGGCTGCCGCCTGCTTCTGCAGTTCGCAAGGTAAAAGTCCCCATTGTTTTCTGATGGGGAATATTGCCTGACAGGACCTGAGCATTTGATCACAATAAGGACAGAGGTCTCCACGCAGGAAAGTGTTTTTATTCAGGACGTTGCATAAGCATAGAGTTAATTTAAAGTCCGTACCTAAGTGCTACAGCAGTCAGTATGACAGAAACATTGACACTGAAGTCAAGTTAGTATCTGATTTTAATTGCTACTGCGCACGCTTTGCCTAAGCACGCTTTCGGGTGCTGCCTTGGAAAGGAACACAAAGCAGTACAGATGTTAAGTATTTCGCTGAATCAGTTTGTTGTAGTACATTTTCTCACTCTGGATTGTCTTACTCCATTCATGGAAGAATGGTGGAAGAAACCCAGCTTTTGCCATCGGAATGGTCCCTGTGCACTCCAAACTGTAAGTTGTTTCTACTAGAAGAGTGAGCTGAAAGAGCTAACACTGAAGACTTCATATTTCCATGTGTCTGTAAGTAGCTGTGTAGGTCCAGTTCAGACCAGGGGAGAAACTCCCCTTGACTTCAGTTAGCTCACGGTCAGATTCTGAGTAGAAGCCACATGGCTGAATAACCTGCTTATCACTGAATAGCAGATGATTCACAGCTTCTGACTAACTGTGGGTCCTGAAATTGATGCCACTCTTATTTTCTGAGCATATTAACAGGGGAGAGGCAAATCTGTCTGAAGGCAAAAACTTGTAAAAAAACATAGAAAAGAATTGTCTTAAGAAAAAAGCTTTTCCATGTCTCCTATTTGGTATGTCCTGTGGGAGCTTGGACACTGCTCTGAAGGAAGAGAGAGGGCTTTTAGTCTTAGCTTGACCATCATGAAGAGGCAGTTGCAAAGTTGGATCTGTCTGTACTTGGGGATGACAACCAGTTTATACAGACCTTTGCCTCTCTGGAATGCTGTCTCTCGTCATATGCACTGATAACAAACCCCCAGCATCAGGAAGTAACACTAGCACATCCTCTTTGCAAAGCTATCTAAAAAAACAGGGACAAATTTGTTTCTGACTGGAGTGACACCAGACGTACAACAGCCATCTGCGTGCCTCTCCTGCTTCCTTCCTTGTTTTTATTCTCAACTCTTTTTATAGCCAATATATTTCCAAACAGGCCACACAAGATTCTGAGTTGCTAGCTTTTGCAGCTTCTGGTCACTTGCATTACACTAATGCAATATATTTGCAGCAGCCCTCCTCCTATATAATGTACCAATACAACTGGAGTAACCCAAAGCATAAACACTAAGCCATGAGTGAAAAGTGGTAGAGTACATGGCATCAAATAGGTCAGCTACTTGGACTAAAGAACCAGTGGATTGGCATCGTGTCTCTCACATCTCAGATGCTCATGTTTCCACCATTTGATGCAGCTTTCTGTTTGTTCTTTGCTCAAATCAATCCGCCTCTTCCCTATGAATAAAATCGTAGCTACAGGGAAAGGAGCATGCTGGCACAAAGCAGCATGTTGTGTTTCTTTCCCATGGGAAAGTCCTGTTCAATAAAAATTGAAAACGGCTTACAAAAACAACAGATTCATCATGGTAAATCTGTCTCCTCTTCAAGTCAGAATACATTTTTATGCCCTGAAGAATTAAGGGAAATATCCTGAAACTTTATTTAGGCAATGCAAGGAAAGAGCCATAACTGTAGCCTGGGGTTTATTGGGAGTACATGTTTCCACTACTTTGGCTTCCAGTCTGTATAATCATGATTTCGGAAACTGTTTCAAGGAAGGGGATGATGACCCTGTGGTTGAGACAGTGAGACTGGACCAGTCTGGTTTAGTTCCTGGCTCTTTCAGAAAGTATAGCCATGGGCAAATCATCTAATCTGTGTGCCTCCCCCGTGAAGTAGAGACGATAATGTTTCCTCTGTCTGATACGTCTACTTAAACCATATAAAGCACTTAGGATTTGAAGTTACAAGGATGAAAAGGGTAGATGTGATCCATATCTGTGCTTCCCAGGATCCTTTTCAAAAGGTCAGATTTTGCCCATTACAACGGGCATAATAAAAAATAATTCCATTGGTTTAGTGGAGTTACTACACATAGTCATTGAGCTAAATGAAGTCAAAGCTTGTAATACTATATCTAATATTTCATGATGTTTCTTCTTCGAGTGGATCGTGGACATAGCTATTTGAAACAGAATGTCTCCAGCTCCCATCCATCCATGAACCTCTTTTCAGGTTCAACCTGTTAGCTCTGTAGTTCTGCACCGTCTCTGAGATGTGCAAATGCAAACAATTCCAAAGCATTGTTCAGTTGTATTGCCCATCTTTCACCAAAACACAAGAAAAGCTTCTCTCAAACTATAAACATCATTCACATTTAAAATAGGAAATCTGAAATATCAAAACCACAAGCATTCAAGTGTTTCCATGAAAGATAATCAGGATGTTGGACTTGATAATAATTTTATGTAGGTGTTCAAGCTATGAAAGAACCCATATGGCCCTTTTCAGTTCTGTATTTCTGTTAAAACGTGGTATGTCTGCAGAATTTCAGCAGTTGTTGGCTGTCCTAGATGTCTCCAAAATAGCACATGCTGTTCACCTGTGCTGTGAGGTTAGGAGCTGTAGCCCAGCCAGTGCTCTGTGTGCTTTCTCTACATTCTGACCCCTCCTTACCCTTCAAACTGTGAAAGTTTCACAGTCAGAAAGGTTGTTACAGACATTTGCCCAGCTCCACTTACCAGCCTTCGCCCATCTGGAAAACAGCAGAACTGGAGCTGCAAAAGTCTTTCCGCTCACATCTTTCCCTCTCTTACACGTCCCAGAGCTACACAATGGGAGAGCTGTTCAGAATATCATAGTGGAGTTTTGCCTACAGCTCTATGCTGAGCAGATACAGCCATCTGCAAAGAATTCGCATTTCAAGACATGCTGGTTCCAATGTATCTGAAAATCACAGCTAGTCAGCAGGAATGGATGCAGTCTGCATTGCTAAACGCTTGGGTGCACTCATATAATTGCATAATTCAATGTTGTGAACTCCCTCTTCTCAGACAATGTGTTTTAGATATTGACTGCACAGAAGGTCAGCTTGTGCTAGAAAAACAAACAGGCTGCTTTGCTTAGTACAGCAGTATAGGAAAGGCTGGGAATAGGCTATGACAGGAGACGTTCAGGCTTGTTAATTGTTCCTGTCGTGTGGTCAAAGTATTTCTACCTAGCTTTTAGCAGTCCAGACTTAATGCGCTTGATTTTTTCATACAGTGTTGTGTAGAGGGACTAATCCAGATTGGCTTCTGATTACATTAGTCATTACATAGACAGTTCTCAGCCCAAACCACAGGCTGTCTGGGTGCATGAGACATACAGGTAAGAGGTGGACTATGCATCAGAACATGGTGCACAAACTTCTGTTCCACGTGGTACGCTGCCTGGCTTTATGAAAGTATTGGGTAAATCAAGGCAATTTGTGTGCCTACTTAATAATGTATTTAGTGCTTTCAAGCAAATTTCATAGAAGGGTGAAGTTATTAGAGGTAATTAAATCCCTACCTGTTTGGGGAAGATATTCTTATGATGAAAGTGCCAAGCTGCAGACTGAACTCATTATTGATTAGACACCAAAGAAAAGTTCTCACCAGTGCCCTACCCATAAGACACACTTTGTTTAGAGCATGCAGTTACCCACAAAACCCAATTTGTTTTTTGTTCATATACTTACTTGACAGGTCTGAAAGGTTACACACAGGCAGCCCAAGTAATCATATTAGGCCACACGATCATTCAGAGGTAAACTGGAAATGAATGGCTGTCCCTTCGTCTGCTTGTTCCTTGAATCAAGTTATCCAGGCTCTTGCAGTCCGCACAAGCCGACATCCCCACACAGAGTAGCTTTGCTCCCAGGGAAGCAGTTAGGAATACCAGAGAGGAAGAAAAAGTTATGCATTAGCAGCTGAGCTGAGAAAAGAACACAGGATTTTGTCTGCACCTTGAGCGAGAGAAAAATAACCATGTGGACTGCAATGTATCAGGTATCTTAGGGACTTGTCTGCCTTACAGAGTGTTTCCAAGGGTCTAAGGTTCTAAGTATACCTGGTTTTTACTAAATGGATGCAGTTAGAATTACACAGCTTTCCCTCACTGGGGACAAAAGAAAAGTAGAAAAAATACTTAATTAAGGCATAATTTATTCTTCTCTTCTGCAGGGGCTATTGCTGTTCTGTGAGACAGATGAAGCAACACATTAGAAAGGCACATAAACTGTGCTGCCAGGGAAACCTGACTTTTGTTCTTGTTGCTTCCTTTAATCCTGCATACCGCAGTCCTGCTGAGAGCAGACTGGTAGAAGCCTGTGAATAATGGAGAGGCATAACACTTAGCAAAGTCATTGCGATGCACTTCTGCTGCACAAAGTATTTTTTTTTACCTTTTTAATAGGTGGTTCAAATGCATATACATACAGAGGCAATTACATATGGAGAGATCAAAAAGATACTACAACAACAAATAGTAAGAATATGAAGAGATGCAAAAATAGTAAATACCTGCTGGTTTGTTTTTTTTTTCCCCAGAGTATCTATTTTCTAGGATGATGTGACAGTTAAAAACATGTTAAGACCACCCCCACCCCCCTTCCCCCCCTTTTTTTTTCTCTGGAGAGATGAGAAATGCTATCTAACTTGTGTGATGTAGTGAGAACACTGTCTGAGCAGTCATCACCTTAACCTTCTATAACATCGCCCTTCTGGAAAAGACATTTTCTTTACACATTTCTCAGGAAACACAGTTGAATTAAGTTAAAATATTGCAGGCAACAGAAGACACACAAATCTATTAGGTGTTTCCTTGCTGGCAGGTGTGGTGTGGTGGGTGAAGCAGTATGAGGAAAGTACTATGGAAAAACAGACTGAGAAACAGAGCATGGAGCCCTGTGCATATGCATCTGTGGGGGAATGAAAAAAAGCTTAGCAAGTGATGAGAATTATTAATTCAAATACTTACAAACCAGCTGTAATTGACTACCTTCAAAGTTCAATTAAACTGTCTGAATCAGGGGCGATGTTGGGAGAGTTTGTAGTTGGAGGTCAGTCTGCCTTATGGTGCCCACTGTAAGCTCTTCTGAGGTGCAAGGCAGGTTTAGTAAGTGTTGCAGTTGCTTGCAAGCAAGGATGGACCTCTTGTAATCAACTGCAGTTCAAGTACTAGGACTGCCTCTTCCAGCACATTTTAAAGAAGCAAAATCTACAATATAGAACAGTGAAGAAGAGGGGAAACTCTTTCAAGAGAATGAGGCCCTGATGATAAAGGTTGGGTTTGGAGGCAGTGTACTCTCTGGAGATTTACAGCATGGCATTAGGAGAGGAATGCAGTCCTGGCTTGCTTTCTGGTTGTATGTGATATGTAGCTTTGGGCATATCTCACAGGTAATCTTGTGATCTCCTTGTAAATTGGGGCTGATAAAACTTACCAACCTATCTCTTTCACGAGTTTTTTTAAAAGGTTGATTATTTAATTAGGAGCAATTTATCATGATGATTCCTATTTAAAGGAACTTTTCAGAGGCCCTGATAGGCTAGGCTCTAGACTGACTTTAGAGGTAAGTGCTGTTCAAAGCCTTGCAGGGCTCAGGAAAGACAGGAAGTAAAGCTAGTTGTTTGTCTTAAGCTGTGGGGTACCAGCAGAGCTAAAACTGGACTGCAAATGTTTAATCTGGTAGCTTGGGAAATGCTCTGTGTGAAATGACATAAGAAATTGTTGACCCTGAAAATCTGTAAGTAGTGTGGACTGTCTCATCCCCCACGTGACCAGGCACCCCCTTCTGATTATTACCTGGGACCATTAATAGCAAAGAACAGGAATGTAGTCAGGGTATCACAGGAGAAGGTTCTGGCCTGGGCTGTCCAGATATGTGCTGGATGCCCAGAACAGCTCTCCTCCCTGTTCTGAAGAGCTGCAAAAACTTAAATGAAGCAGCATAGCATGTTATGACTCCAACACAAGCTTTATATGCACATTGAAATAGTTGTTTGTAGGTCAGCTCTTCATACCAGTTTTGCAATTTTAAATTATTTGGCAAAGGGGAAAAAACCAAATGATTGGACACACATCAAATCCAATTGACCTGGCCTGTGATATATATGATTCAGTTGGAAAGTTCTAAGCTCTAGAAATAATAGCCATTGGCACTCTGCTAGTGTTCACTGAGCCATCTGGTTTCATGTTAGGGCAGGTAAATAAACATCAGCCTGCATTTTGGAGAGCAGGGAAGTGAGGAGGTGCAGTGACCTCTCTATAGCTGAATCACAGAAATCAGAACCAGCTGGGTGAATCCTGCATTTCTGGCTAAAACTTTCTCTTCAGCTTGCAGTACTATTCCAATTGTGTAACTGAAATTGAATCCCTTTTATCTTTGCCAAGTCCTCAACTTCCTATTTATTTATTTCAGCACATAGAAGGTGAAGGACTCTCTTCCCCTGTATCTTGCTGTAAGCTGACAAAATCAGTGTGTCCCAGAGCTGATAAAGAGTTGGATCCATTTTCACCATGGAAGGATCCTGGTGCCCAGCTTCTGTGCCACAGACATCTTTAGCAGAGAAGCATTAGCCATTTAAAAATCTGCTCAGCCTTCGACCCTCTCTGCAGGAGTGCTGGGGAAAGGCTGAGTTATTGCAGTGGAGGGGATGTGCCAGCTCACACAAATTCAGGCTGGGAGTCCTAAAGGCAGTACAGATCCCACAACCGCTTGTGGAAGCAGTTGTGATTACTGTACTTTCCACACACACACAGAAAAACCTCAGAGGACTTCCATATAAAGAGGGGAAGAAACAAAAAGCCACTAGCAAAAAGTGACAACAAAAGCCTCCAGGAGACAGTCATCTTATCTCCAGTTTGCATTCAAATAACCCAAAATGGCTACTTAGCAGTAGCAACAATGGAGAAAAGTGGGGGGAAAAAAACAACCCAAAACCCAACCCTGAAGGGCTTATCAAGTTGCTTGATAACTATTCTGCAGTGATGTTAAAAGGAAAGCAAATGATGAGGTCATAGGGAAAATGCAATCCTTTTCTGTCACTGGGAATCAAGGATCTTGTCTGCTGAGCTCAGATGAAAATTTGAAATATTGACACGTTGGAGATGTTCAGGGCTGAGATCTTACCTGTTTGCTGCTTGGAGTTTGCAGTGAAAGGTTCAACAATTTTCACACAAAATAGGGCTATTTAAAGATGCTGGGATAAAATTGTATAAACACTTTGTACTATAAGAAGAGTTGCAGAACAGATGCTAGCTATCTATGGAAGCTGCTAAGCATGAAGCATTGATGTTGCAGATAAGAGTAGTGCTTATTTCCTGTTCCCTATGGCCTGATCCAGTGTTTCTTGAAGTCTTGACAAGGCTCCCAATTGACTTGTCTCTAAACTATTGCTCCTTCTGCCAAAACCAGATACGGTTCTTTAACCCATTCTCCCTGTACTGCATGAAGAGCATCCTCCAGTAAGCCAGAGAAAGACACAGACTCCCTGAATTTACCAGGAGCTAAAGAACATGGTCATACCTCAAACTCTCAGCTGTTTAATAGGGCTGTTTTCCCTCACACCAACCACTTAGTTCCCTGCTGGAGCAAGCACTTGTCAGCCAGGAGGGAAACAAGTTAGCTGTGTGATTAATTGTAAGAAACGTGACTGTGATGTGTCCTTAGAAAGTTCTTGGATGTATTATTTTGCTTCCTAATGCATTCAGATGCATGGGTAAGGAGAGTAGTCGGGAGGACAGTGTCCCACTTTCCCCGGGACTGTGGTATATGTACTGAAAAGCAGTAAGTATAAGCCCCTAAACCCCTTCTACATCTTCTACATGTTATGAGAGCATTTTTTTATTGCTATAGCAAACACAGGGACAGAAGCGTGTCTGAGCTAGGGTGGGTTATGTGTATGTCAGTGTTAGTGTTGCTGTGGAGGTGACAGCCCTTACTGCAAGCTGAGCTCTGCACACCTGGATTCCGCCTCCGTGGGCAGGAAGGCCAGAGCTTACTCTTAGTTGCTGAGGCTTCATCAGCCCTGTCAGAGATAAACATCATATATGACTTTTGTGCCATCCCCTGTACCTTGAGGTAACACAACAGTGAGAAAACAGCTACCCAACCACATTGCACAATTCTGCATTTTCTCCCAGTCCGGGAAATTACTTAAGTAAGAAATTGAGCTGGCTGGGGCGATGTGTTTACTGGTACTGTTTTTGGCGTGCAGCCACCACCCAGATGAACCAAGTCCCTCAGGGCTGTAAATCCCCTTCTCCCTTGCGTAGTGGCGGAGTCTCTCTCTGGTACCGCAGGCTCTGAGTACTGTAGCAGCAATGCCAGATGGTCCTGAAGCAGAAGAAGTGTTTCGTAACAGGATTCAGGGTATCCCCGTAACGCTGCACAGATGTAAGTGGAAACTGCAGCAGGCGCTGGGCTTTGTCCCGGGTCCCCCGCGCCCATCTCCCAGGCCGCCCCGCCACCCCCTGCCTTGGCTGCAGCCGGGGCTTCCCAACGCTCTGGTGCCCTCTGCAGCCGGGCGGGCCGGCCGCTGCCGGGCTGAGAGCGGCTGCCGAGCACGGCTGGGCTTCGCAGCATCCCGGCAGCATCCCGGCAGCGTCCGGGCAGCATCCCGGCGTCCCCCGCCGGTGTGCGGGCGGCGGCGCAGGGTGGGCGGCGGCTGTCGGTGCTCCCCGACGGGAACTGCAGACAATCGCAGGAAATGAAAAAATGTAATCCTGCCGGGAGACAGCTCTTTTTGTTAGATGAACTTTACACGCTGGTGTTCCGGGTGTGTGGGGCCGCCGCCTTCAAGAAAGGGAGTCATGCAGCCAAGGAGAGTGTCCATGCATTTGTGTACACACGGGGCTGGAGGGCGACAGTGGGTGTACTTCTTTCTTCTCCTTATATTCTGTGTTTTCTGTACTCCCATCTGTGAATTCTGTAAAATACAACCTAGAGATCCCCTTCTGTGCTTCAACCAAGCCATGGGCAGGACAGATAAAGGACCTGCTTTCTTTAAATGTACATAAATCAAGAGCCTCTTGCAGCCTCTGGAACAACAGCAGCATAAATAAGCTGACAACCAGACCTCTTCTGCTCTCTGTCCTCTTGCCCCTTGTGTCCAAGTGCTGTTTCATGCACATGGAATACTGACAGTGTGGGCAAATACAAGCTGCTCTCCCCACACCCAGTCTCTCTACTTATACAAGTCTCTTGCATCTCCTGTGGACCTATTATTTATGAACCTAAATATTATTTTATTCATTGCGCCATGGATTTATTCATGGTTTTGTCCTAGGAGCCTCAGTGAGGGACTCCCTTCCCACTGTTGAAGTCACTAGGGAATATAGTTAGGGACAGATCTAGAATAAGAAAATGGTTCTTATCCCAAAACCTTTACAATCCATCTGTGTGTATGTGTTTATAAAATAGGAGACGTGTGTATACTTGTATGTATATACACACATACACACACCCCTCAGGAGCAAGAGGCTCTGGGGTGCTTAGGAAGATGGAGTAAACCAGCAGTGGTCTTAACAGACTCACTGCGTATGTCATTGTCAAATCTACTTTCTTCTCAGCACTGCTTATGAGAGTGTACAGTTTCTCTTGTTGTGGGCATGATGAAATATGATGCATCCCAGGTGATCTGGATAAGTCTGAAGGGAATGGTACCTACGCCTCTACCCATTCCACCCCTACCAATAGCTGAAATGTGGAGGTAAATGTGAGGGGTGACACCAAACCATCTCCACTACACAGTAACAATCTCTAAGAGTTATTCACTCTCATGTCCCGGTGAAATATTTTTTCAGGTGCTGTTTTAGTGGTTTGAATCTTATCACTAGAGCCCCATGCTGTAACATACTCTCTGTTGGAGAACTTTGGTTGCAGATCTTTCCCTTCTTTGTTTCCTGTTATTGAAGTTGTTGATTTTTTTAAACACAGCTATACTAAAATCATTGCTAATGTCCTGCATAAGCAGTATCCCACTTTCCTCAAAGGCACAGTTGCCAAGAGAAGTCGACTTTGATGTTCTTGGCACAGCTTTGCCTTCATCCCCTGATGTGTAGGTCTTAGCATCTCTGGTCAGGAAAAGGAGTTCCTGGTGGTGGCTGTTGCTTAAGCACAGGTGTTGTGCGAGCTCAGAGGAAGAGGATGTTGGACCCCTTGAGTCCAGCTCAGAGCTTTGAAGTCATTTCAGGCTGCAAGCCAGCTGTAAGCTTGCTCACAACTCAGTGGGTTCATCAGAACTCTATTTCAAGCAGGCACGTGTCATTCAGCAACCACAATGGATAGTGGTCTTGTGTACAGAGCACCCAGTCACTTTAGGCATCCTTCCTTTCTTGGGGCGGTAAGAGATCTGCGGCATCCCATAGGATCCTGTAGTGTAACACCCCCTGTGTCAGTGGTGGGAATTCCTCATGTAAAGATTGTTCCTGAAGTGACCTCTGAACACTTCGCTTGAACAGTGCCTCTGCTGAGCCTCAGTCTGAGCAAAACGTTCCTACTTCTTCTATCGGAAGCACAAAGACAATTAAAATAGCTCCTGCTGCTAATAATGATTTCATAAGAGATAAAAATAAATAGGGAAAAACAAACAAGACACAGGACAGGTGCTATATGACGACAAAGCATGCTAACACAGAGACCCTAAAATCAGGGGTGTTTATGTATGTGTCTTGAGAAAACTTCAGAAAGAGATCTGGCTCCCTGTGGAAGTTACTGGCTCAGCATAACTCTGGATTTGGCTGTGTGTACATATTGAGAATTCCCTCACAATTTCTTTGAACACAGATAAGATCTAATCTTTTGCCACAACATTGAAAGTTGGCCACTGTGACCAGAAGCACTGTTGAATTCAAACACAGTGAGGAACGTAATGATGCCAACTTTATAGGGTTGGATTTTCCTGCGTGCTCAACTGACCTTTTGGCACACAAGAAAAAGGCAGATTTTCTGTAGGGCTCAGCACCTGGGGCTGCATCTGTACTCCTGAGCTCAGTGGCTGAGCAGGCACTGAGCTGTGACTGCTGAAATCCCAGGGGTATGTGGAGCACAACATTTCAGCGGGCCTGAGGTCAGTAGTTAGTTAAAAGCAAAATAGCACTGTGGCAAGCTCATTGTTGAGAGGGGTACCAAGCAACCAGCAAGAAGCCAGGTATTTTGTTGCAAACTAAAACTTCAGGGCAGTTTTGCCATCCAGGAATGCTGACCCTGCTTAGCCGTGAGGAGATTTTGTGCCCTGTAATCCCACATTGATCTGGATTACTTTTTTATTTAAAGAAAATGACCTCCAGCAACCACACTGGGTCTCTCTGGCTCAGCAAGCGAGTCATGAGCGTAAGTAAAGAAACAAAAGTTCCAACTCAAAAAAACTGGTGGTGACCAATATGAGGCCTCAACTAAAAGGCCAAAGGGAAGAGGAGAGCATTACCTTATGCAGATCTTAACATTTTATTAGTAGATTAAGTAGTTTAACAAGTCTCATTCATTCTGTTTCTCGATAAATTAAGAGTTACCAAATAATCAACACATTCGCTAAGAAATAAGACATCATTAAAATTCTGGCTTTTCATTACTAGCAGCCAACCCCATTTATTTTGTTTTTAAAGAAAGAATGCATACTCCATAATGCAAGTATTAACCAAAGACACAGGAAACCTATGTTTGCATCTCTGATGTGACAGACTTCAGGTGTGTCTTTGGGTAAGTTCCCCAGCGTCTCTGTGTTTCAAATGTACTCCAGAACTTCTCTGCCTCCCAAACATATCATGATGTTGAAGTAGATGATGCTTAGATGCCTTATTAATGAGGCCAGGATAGTCATACTACATGCAGAAGTAAATAAAAGGTAAGACTATGAAAGGCACAGTAGGTGCTTAGGCACCATTTGCCCCAACTCGCAGCACAAATCATGCAAGTTACCCAAGGTCCCTTCCCTCTGTAAATACCACTGTTGTGCATTTTCCTAAACATTCTCCCATGCCCTTGCTAATTTTAGCCTCTCTACTCCACTGAAAAAGTCTCTTTGGCACCCTCAGGTATTTCATGTGACTGTGTAAAGTCAGGAAATACTCACTTAATTATCTTCATCTTTATAACAGAAAACAAGTCCTAAAAGACTCACTGTTAAGCTTCCGGTTTAGGCTTCTTCCTAAAAATAGGCCTTGGATTGAATGTGGGCTAGAGACATGATTTCATACCTGCTATTCCTGGAACTTCTTTCCTGACCATGAGCACCACCCAGTTATAACCCCTCCTAAATGCACTTCCTTAAGGAGACTTCTAAAAGATAAATGATGGGTGTGATGTTGCAAGCCTGAGGTTGCTTTGTCAACAAGGAAGAGACCACATCTATTTTACATTTGCCTCCTTACACTGCCAGTTTCCTGTTACTCCTTTCTTACCAGAGCCGTAACGTAGTAGCCCCATGTCTATAAGTCTAGGAAACAGCTGTTCACTTCCATGCTGCCTTATTAGAAAAAAAACACATTTGAAAATACATTCCTCATGATGAATGAGAATAATCCTTCCATTTTATGCTCTGGGAGTCACAAGCCCACTGAAGTACTTTGTACTAGTAGCAAAGAGACTGCTTGGGCTGTACTGGAGGGTGGTATCCCTAAGGAGCACCAGGCCTGTGGAGATGTAATAGTTCTGAAGAAAAAGATGGTGCTCTGCTCTCTTCCTTGACTTTCTGTCATGCTGTACTGATGGGGGCGTGTCTACCAAACCTTGATCAAATCTGTGTTCAGCATAGGCATTTCAGCATTAGATCAGGTCAGAATAGTGCCATAGCACCTGATTTACTTCAGATAAGATGTGAAAGAAATGGTGACATTACTGGTTGCTGAAAAAAAAATCCCTTGACTTTTTTTTTTATATAGAAGCAAACATCCTTTCTCTCTGTTACTGGCCATATTGCCATTGCTTATCCTTGGGAAGTGATTGATACCAAAATCTAAGTGATGGTATCCTTTAAAAAGCAACAAAAACATTATTCCTGTAGCAACTATTGGAAAGTTACCTTGATGGTACAAAGAGGGATTGTGTCTGAGTATGAGATCAGTCCCGATCTACAAACCTTGCCTTTGTCACCTGAGTAACTCAGCCCCTCATACTCATCTGACTGGTCTCATAATCTTACAGTTGGTGTTACAGTGTTTTCACTGAAAAGCACCATTTCCTGGAGTCACATGGTTTAATGGAAACCTCAGCTTTCACTTTAATAACAAAAAACAAACAAATTCTTCATGACTTCAGAAAAAAGTTGTTTGCAGAAAATATGACTGCATGGGTCCCAGGAGAATGCAATAAAGAACACAATTTTATTTAACTGTTTTAAAGTTAGTTACCTATCACTTTTCAGGTGTTTGAATGCAGTATTTAACAGGTCATGTATAATGTAATGGGACAGTATTAGGAACTGAGGAACCAAGATGTTAAGGCTACATGAAACAAGAAGATGATTGCAGAGATGGAAGTGGGATCAAGTTATCTGCATCTTAAATCCAGCTTTCCCACAGCTGCCCTGCTGGAAAAGGAACTACTAACTTTATAGCAGTGAAAGACACTATTTGTAAGACTCATTTGAGGATGGTGAGCAAATCAGAACATTAAGATGTCAACGTTGCAACAAAACCTCCATTCTGTAACGAAATGTCATCTGTGTGTGACAAAGGAACAAAGTCATTCTGAAGCTGGAAGCCTGTAAAGTGGTGACTGATGGTTTCATTGTGTTTGGGACAATTTCAGAAACAATTCCTCAATACTTGCTGGAAGAGCAGTTTTTCCACTCTTCCTTAGGCCAGGAGCCAGACTGGTCTTTCCCAGAAGCGAAGAAAGTAAGCAGCGTTAGCTGGAACTCTCCTGACACTTTCCAGCAAAAGGACTCTTCCAATACAGCCCCACCAAACAAAAGCAAGATTGTTTGCAGGCCCATAAAAATACTGCCTACAGATGTTAAGCAAGCATCTTTGAAAGAGGAAAGCAAGTTTTATCGATGCCAGTCTCTAGTCAGCATCAGGTTGCCGTCACACTCTTATGATTCATACAACAAAGTGTATCGAGAAAGGCCTAGAAAGCTGCATATAATGTGTGATTTCCTTCCGCTTCCTCTCCGAGAGCAGCAGTTCACATGTGGCCCAACTGACCTTTAGTCTCTGAAGGGATAAGAGACTAGAGAGCTGACAGAGGTGTGTATTCAGGAAAAGAAAGCCCTACAATCTTACATTTATTTGTTTTTCTGGGACTCCTTGTGTTTCATGCATTGGTTCTTTATAAATTCCAAAGCAGAGGAAACAAAAGAGGTCAGAGCTTTGTCCCCCAGCCTTGGCAGAACTCTTTCATACTCAATGCTGTCACTTAGAGTGTACACAAGCAGCTCACCACTTACAAGAAGCCAGGACACTAATGGGACAGAAAATCCCCCCCAGCTCATTTTCTTTCTCTAAAGCTGACAAATCCCATCTGCAGCAGGATGCAAATGGCTGTTACAATGATGAGCGGAGGTCTTACCTCCAAACCCAGGCCAAACTGCAAATCCCTGTGCAAACACATCTTTGTGGTTTTATTACCTGCTAAAGAGCTACTTTCTCCACTCTGGCCTCAAAGTCTCTACCTCATCCATAAGCATGGCAAGGTCACCAGTGAACATCCATGCTACAAAGGAACAACAGGGTCCTGCAACAGCAATTGATGTTGACAGCTCTGGAGTTACCGAAAAGCCACTGGGATAGGAGACAGATGCACCCCCTTATGCTCCCCCATGACCTCCTTTCCCCACATGTCCTCCGACTGCCTGAGGAACTGGAATTTTTGTCCCTTCAGCCGGTTTATAGAAGAATCCCTTTGCTGTCAGTACAGCTTCACAATACCTTTTGAAGAAAGCCAGTGCTATAACCATTACAACTACTGAAAAGTTAACTTTTACTCCAGTAAGTAAAGCTTGTGTGAGTCAAGAATACAATCCAGGATCTAGTCCCATGGCAGCTGACACCAAGCACATCAGATGGAGAATAGCAGTCATTTGCTAACACCAGGATGATATATTTTTGGCCACTTTTCTCTTGTTTGCAAGCAATTTCTGCAGTTATAGAGCAGGTGGAACCTTGAAACTTGACAACAGAGTTCACCCATTTTTCTTTTCAGAACTGTGAGCCAAGGAGAGGAGACATCCCTGGAAGAGAGCAGCGCCCTCATTTTCCAGCGAGAGACCGTTCCATTCACACCTGGTGAGCAATGGCGTGTGTCACCCAGCAGAGAGCGCTGCAGACCCAGGAAGGGCTCTGCTCTGCGGGAAGATGAATTCTCGCAAATGGATCATAACAATTTTTAACTGGATTTTTTTGTTGTTTATTAAAGGGGTTTCTTCTCCTTCTTTCTCCATGCCTTTTTTTCCCCCAGAAAATTAATACAGCAACAAGCCAAACCAATCCTAGCTTTTCAGAAGAAGTTGAGCAGATCACAGCCTGTGATCACATGTGAAAGTAAAAACTCATCAGCATATATGCACAGGGTCAGAGCTGGACGTAAGACTGCCAGCTGCGCTCATTTGAAGTCTGAGGGCCAGTATAAAATGCTGAGACTATCTTTAAAGAGCATGTGGCTTTAAAAATAACATGATCCAGGTACCTTGGTACCTCTTGATTTTGGGACAGAAATAACTAGAGATCATGTTCTCAAGCATTTCTCTAGAAATATAAAAAAATTTTGCTTCTCTTGCTTTCAGATGAGATTCAGGTCAGACCATTTTGCTCTGGAAATGGAGCTTTTAAGAGCATTGATACTTGGTGTGAAATCACAAGACTGGTGTTTTGAAAGAGCAGAGAAAATCAAAGCAGCAGCAAAACTACATCTGTAATGAATGAATTAAAATCTGTAGCAGTCTCTGTAGACTGACTTTAAATAACTGTATTTATGTTTGATATTTGTTCTTTCTTCTGTTATTCATAAATGACCTACAGGTCATTTTCTGGCTTATTTAGTGGCTCAAGCCTTTATCACAAGAGGGTCACATCAGAAGATGCAACACTTGTCTTGGCTGAATGCCATCCTGGCAGCTCTTCACTGAACACAAACCTGTAAGCAGGTCAGTCCACTTCCAGCTTCCTTAATGTCTCATGAGCCAGTGGACACAGTAAATAAACCTTGTGAAGCCAAGTGGTCTTTGTACCTTCCCCTGGGACATCACGGTAAATGCCCACATGGTTGCTGCCTCTCCAGAAACAAGATTATCATGACAATTACAGCACAAGTACCGAGCTTTTCCCAGGCTCAGGAAATAAGCTGACCCTGGTGGCCAGCTGGGCACCCCCATGTTTGAGTTATGCACAGACACACATGGATGGAGGCACTCATCCCCACATCAATCCATGTTATATCGCAGTCAATATAGCCAACTTCCCTTTCATTATTGTAAGTCTTTCATTATGACTCATTAGGACCTGGTCATTCGTTGATCAGAATACTGTCATGATGTGCTCTGTTCAGGTATATTTTTATTCATGATGTTGTGTTGGAGTATAGTCAGGAGAGGGTTTTCTAAGCAGTAGATAAAACTCACCTATGATAGCACTGAGATCAGAGAAATGGCATTAGCAAATTGCAGGCAAGTTTTAATGCTGATTTATATACAACAGAAAAATTCTGCCACCCACCTAATTCTTGTTTGTTCTCCCAAGTGTGTTAATTGTACCTGCTTCACATGATTAATAGAACTGAATGAACAGCACCTTTGGAATCCATGTCAAGAACATCACTTGGCACATTAGAAACTCCCTTTGATGCCAGGTGGCCTATAGTCCTTCTAGGATTTCTTGTTTTACAGACATGTTGCTGAGGTCTGTAGGCATGGGGTAGTTTCTCAGCTGCTCCCGTTCCTGGAGGGATCCTTATTTTAGAAATGCCAATGGCCTAGGAAAAAAACAGAACAGCTCCCTGGATTGGGACAGCAGCAAACAGATACTTCAGTCTTGTGACATGCCACATCAGGGCCAAAGTTCTTCCCAGGCTGTCTTCTCACTACTGTTATCTGCAGTGGACCTTGGAATTTTTTAATTTTTTTTTTCTTTCCCCTGATGCAATTAAGATGAAGCAATATTCCTCTTTTAAATCTTTCCTCTGGACGTGTTTCTTTTGCTGTGACCACAAGGAGCTAGTCAATAATTAATAGTACCATCAAAACATACTCTAATTGCTCCTGTGCAGGTGCATATGAAGATGTGAATTTACACTGCTAATAGCATACACTGATATATTTTTTCCATATAATTTCAATTTAATTTTTTCATCCTGGTATTTATTCTGGTACAAGATGCTTTTTTGCAATTGATGTTATATCATTTGAAAGCAGATTAAGGTAGCCTTCCCAAAGAAGTGCTTGTCTTTTGGAGCAGGAGGTAACAGCGAAGGAGGTAGCATCAGTAAAATCTTAGTGGTTTAGTTATACTGGTATGTTTAAAAAAGAAATATATTTCCCCAGGTCATTGATCTGATGAGCTTTTTGGTTTGCCATGTATACATAGCACAATGGGATTTCTGTGGCCTAACAGAACTGAAATAGTAACAAAAAAGCCATAAAAAGAAGCAGGAAAAGAATCACTTATTCTAGTAAGAACAGTCAATGACTCCATATATATACAATTTTCTTTTATATTTCACCTTTAAAGGATGTTTTTCTCATCTAGTTGCTGAATTAGTATTTAGCCATCTACCTCTTAAACGCTGGCATTTATTGACAAAATGAAAAGGAACTCGAAGCTTCTGTTGGATTGCATGGCTATTTCTCCAGTTAACCTAATCTGTAGTGAACTTCTGATTTAGTAACAAAAATGCAGTCTTAGGAAGTGACACTTTTACATTGAATCATATCCATCAGAGCAGCTATTTCTGCCCTTATGCTTTCAAGAGATTAAGGGTGAAGTCAAGGTAGAGACCAGCTGGCATGCCAAAACTGCCATGTTTTTCTGCAGAGTGTACAAGATTTGGAAAGATTATAGATGGGAGAAAGCACAGATAAATGGCAGTTCATATTTTAAAGGTGTGGAAAGTAATGAAAAGCTTCCTATGTCTGTCCTTCAGAAATACAGTGACAGCTTTCCTCTCCAGCTTTAAATACTCCTTAAGTCCTGCCTTTGATTATCATTTTTAATATGCCTCCTTGAAAACACTAGTTTGTACCTACCATGGGAGGATAGTTCTGCACAGTGTATCATAATTTATAGCAGTATAATACATATTTGTTCATGATGATGAATGGGATCCATAGAGCACACTTGCATGATTAATACTATTCATTTTGGTGGGACTCAGGCCAGGTCTGCTCTTTGTCAGTGCAGCCCTCAGTGAGAGCTTCTTTCTAAAGTAACAGTTCATCCATAACTCTCGCCTTGTACTTTGCAATTTCAGAAGTTTCTGAGGACCAGCAGTACAACACTACTTTTTGCCTCAGCTCTCCTGCACTCTTAACTTCTTCAGTATTATACAGCTCCTATGTAGCAACTAAACTCATACCATTGGTGCCTCACTGTCATCCAAGCCTTTGTAAACTTTTTTAAAAAAAATAAATTATGTATGCATTTTACCAAGTCTCTGAAATTTTTGCCAGACTGAAAATTATGCTTACAGCTTTGGCAGTTCAGAGGACAGACTGAAAAATACATTTATTTTAGGTACTTTTTTAGAAAGTGGGTTTGAATCCTGGCAGTCTTATAACCATTCATTTTGAGTAGTCCCGGCCCTTAATGTAAACAGAGCTGTTCTTTCCCAATTCAGTTGAGATTTTGAAACCATCACAGCTTTGAAATATTAGTTACTGCAGGTTTTAATGGTTTTAAGTAATTTGTAATGCACAAAAATGCATTCCTTTGCAGAAATTTCAGTTCATGTGTTATAGCAACAAACCTTTTTTTTTGTTCTTTTTTAAGAGTTCAGTTTTCGTAACTTCTTGACAGTAGGTATGTCGTGTCTTAGCCTGAGAGCAGATCTGCTTTTCTGTCCTAGAGATCAAATGTGAAACAGTTGTCCCAGCATAACAACAATCAAGACCTGTTCCATATCTGCATTTACAGCAGAGACAAAGCATCTCTCAGAATGTTACTCACTATTGACTTACACCTTTGGTGGGCTGACTTCAGCAGTTGGTGCTTTCTAATTTGAGGCAGATGCAGGAAGATGTAGGCTGATGTACAAGCAGGGGCGTTAAGTGAATGGAGAGCTGAAGTTCAGAAAGATACTGCACTCCTCATGCCAAGATTCAAATGGGTTGTGGCAAGTTGGAGGAACTTACTGTCAATGTCAACTTTTGCCCTGAGCCAAAACTCCCTTTTGAATAGGAAAATCCTAAATACAGCAATGAGGCACTTTTCTTTCCAAATGCAAGGATAAAGTAAGCCATTGGCATTTAGGTCTTCACAGATGGTCACGAATGACAGAACCTGACATTAGCCCTGAGGACATAGATGTCTTCTGGTTCCCTTTCTTACATGAAAATTCTTGGAGATTTAGTAAACCAAGGATCTGCTAACTTTTACGGTCAGGGTCTCACCACAATTCCTTCCTTCCGTACAATACTCCATGGCTTTGTATGAGCTCCTGAAAGCATTAAAATAACGTCTACATGATAGCAAAGACTTTCATACATGTGTCACTATTTTTCAATCCTAAATGAATAAGGAGTTTCAAAGTCCTGTAATGACAGGAAGGTTGTAATTTTTGTAGCTGAACTATTGACTTGGATGTTTACATGTGCCTGTAGAGGGAGATGCACATAGCATTTTAATAACATCTTTAAATTACATAGGATGGTAGCTTTCACTGGAAAATTCTGACTTCAGGTACAGCTTGGGGAAGATGTTAGCCCAACTTCTAAACTAAATCTGTATTTGTGCTTAGTGCAGTTTTGCATTCAGAATTACTTTTATCCCCTAGATCCATGCCTGCTCAGTGTCTTTCCATTACAATTCATCTTCCCCAGCAAGACACTCAGCAGCAGTTCAGTGAGACTTCACAGGCTTTACAGAAGAATGCAAATATTTATTGAATTAAATACTCTGTATCGGACTATCTCATGAAACCCTATGTTGCTGGATGGCAGTGGAAGGGGGAAGTATGCTTAGGACTCATTTTTGCCTTCAATTCTGTGCATTACATGGCAAAAATATCCCAGCAGTCTCATAACTACACAGTCTTGTGCTTCTACCTTCCTTAGCTATCATTAGAAAGTAGCTGCTATTCTGTGTTGAGTTTAGAAACATCAAGGAAAAGCAGATATGCACATAAAAAGGGCTGCAATGAGACGACTTCACCTGCAGGTTTTTCTGTATTATCTTCTTTGCATGTACACAGAGAACCATGCAGGCAGGAACTGTAGTTGGTTTAAATGCGAGTGGAAAGCCATCCCTAACTGCACAGACATAAGCTAGAGTTGTATTGTCACTTAGACACCTGAAGCAGTGTGAAGTACTCTTCAATTACGTGAGGAAAAGTTCCTCATCTAGTGTGCAGAAGGCAAACTGAGCTGTCTTTAATGTTTGTGTAGTTTGTGTAGACTGAGAAGTGAGGTCAGAGAGAGATGGGATTATGATTACTGTCACGTAACCCCAGTCTAGCAAGTCCAGTATAAGAGCCTGTAAGTAAATATTTTTCTCCTTGGAATAAAAGTCTAATCTCATGTTAGAAATAAATAATACCTGCCCCAGAACTTCTGTGTGGAATTCAACTAGTTATACAAGGCATAACCTTGCTGATAACTAATGTTGTTATAACGACTTAAAGTTACTGATTACTTATCTGAAGTTTACACTGGCTTTCTTTTTGTTCTAGTACGTCAATAATTAAAGCTGATCTGAAATAGCTTATTGCAGCTGGATTTGTGTGCTGTGTGGAAATTTTTATAAAACAAAATTATCCTTGTGCAGAAGCCAGCATCACACATAAATACCATTTGCCTTACTCAGGTGGTTCTAATCTGAAATAATTGAAGAAACAGTTTCTGTCTGACACCTTTACCAGATTTCCCATGGGATCTTACATAACCTCTGTCCTTTTTAAGAATATTATCATATATAAGGAAAAGAGGTCATGGGATTCATCTATCCTATTTCTAAACTGTTCCAATGGAAGACCTCATTCAGTATTAAAAAAATAAATCACCCAAATACACTACCCAAAATAGTGTTATACAGTCTCTCCTGAAGTGTTTCAACTAAAATGTCATATATGAATGTGGAAAATACTGCTTTCAGGGCATTTCCAGAGAAATAACTTCCTTCTTACTGAAGCTCCAGTTTTCTCCAGGACTTGCTTCTCCCTGATGCAGAATTTCAGAGAGCCACCACAGGCCAGCTTTTTAGGCAGAGGCTGGTCTGTCCCCTGAGCTGCCAAGGCAGGCAGTCACTGCGGACCAGTCTGCAAACTGTCCCTGCATCTTTAGACAGTCCTTCACTCTGCCCTTCATCTGAAGGCCAGACATGATGGCCTCGCGGGGATGGAGCTAGCAGGAAGCTATGTAGAGCTGGATTTTCAGATGAAAATCTGCTTAGCTCCATGGTATTTACACCATGAGAATCCAACCTAATAATTTTAGTGCCTGTGTGAAAGAGACTTCAGCAGTTAAAGCACAGACTTTTCCAGGGCAGCAGAATATGGGATTCACTTTGGAAACGAGAGGAGCACATTGTCTCTGAAATGCTCCTTCTTGCTTTCTCTCCATAGTTCCTCTGGGTCACAGCTGCTTGTTAAGGGCTGTGCTGTAAGAGCACCTGTCTGCCCAGTCTGCTCCAATCCTCACTACACTGGCCAGGGCTCACCCCCAAAGCAGAGAGCACCCAGCGCAGCACTAGTCCCTTCCTGGAAGGTGGGACAGGGGCTTTATTGTTAGCTCAGGTTGCCTTTTTCTTTTTTTTCCCCAGGTTTTTTTTTTTTCTCTCTTTTGCCTTTTTTTCCTTGTGCTTGACAGCTTTATTTAAGAACAGCCAAGAGGGAATTCAGATCAGCCTAGCATACGTTTAATTACAGTTGAGCCCAAGTTCTGTTCTTTTGAGGAAACTCCTTCCCTACACCTCTATTTCCTCCCTCACAAACTCCTTTGGGGAAGAGAATACCCCGTTTTGTGTCCTAGACGAGTGCTGCTTCTCCTCAGGTAATGCTTCTGCTTCCCTGCTGACTGTACGCTGGTACCCAGTGAGTCCAGAGACCACGCTGCCTGCTGGCTTGCTTGCCTGCCTGCCACAGCTCCTCCACCTGTAAGTCATTTGTGGGTTTCTTGTGCTTCTGGAAATGTTAATATCAAAGTTACAGCACAGCTTCAGTCCTCAATGTTTGTGCTGTTCAGGCATCCCAGTCTGTCAGAAGGTGCTGCTATGAGCAAATGGGAGGAGAAATATGCACAGATGTATAAGACTTCTGCTGTCAGATTCCCAAAAGATCACTAGCCATCTCTCTGCAAAGTATAACTAGTTATTACCCGAAGGCCCTTGAGTCTTGTGGTGCTACAAGGAACATGGGTAGCTTTGTAACTGCCGTGACACTTCTCAACCAGGTTTAATGTCCTCAAGTCACAATGCCACACAGGTTCTATTTCAGTTAATCTCAGCTAATAAGGTGTGTCTTCCCTGATACACTAGAAGGAGCCTCAGGAATATCTTGAGTTAGTCATGTAATGATAGTCTAGAAAAATCCTCAGGGGTACCCCTCCTCCTTCCTACAGCTGCAAAGTGCAGACATAGACATCTCTAATATTTAGGCATATCTGAATCAAAGACTGAAGTCCCAGCTAAGCTTCTTGGGAAGCAGTGTCCATCTCCCTGGTTGCCCTACAGAGAAGGTACTGTGCTTTGAGAAGTTATTCCTGTGTCTCTGGGAGAAGCTGCATGGCTGGTTTTATTGATGGGCTCAGGTTTGTACGATGGTCAGAACTGGAAACTCCTGGAGGATGTTGGAATGAATCAGTTGTGAGCCTCACTTTGTGGTATCCCATTATAGCATGCAAACGCTTGTAAATATTTTAAATTATTATAAAAACCCTCACTAATGAGGTAAGCTTGTGTACTTAGTCTGAAATTATAATTTATGTCCTGGGTGAAAGGTTAGAACAAATAACATGCGGGCAGAGATAGGAGAAGCAGGCTGAGACATCGTGGAAGTGGTTTCCTTTTGGAACAGCTGGGACATAGTGTTCAGAGTTGGTGAAGGTGGGGAAGCAGGGATGTTATTTTCTTCCTCCACTTCTATAAATCACTGCTTTTTGTAAACACAACCTGAGGGGACCCTTTAATAAGCCTCTCCTGTAAGACTCCACATTTAAGTCATACTTGCTAACTCCAGGACTGGAACTGTGATCTTGCAGAAATAGGCAATTGGCAACCCTAGCTTTTAGCTCAGTTCATGGAGGTGCTTAAGCAAACATGTTTCCAGCTCACACATGCTTTTAATATCTCCATGCCTTTTGAGAAAGCTCTGTAAGCATCTGTCTAGTAGCACAAACCACATCTTAAAAGCTCAGCCTTGAACGTTGTGCTGACAAGCATGCCAAAATGAAGAGCATTAACTGTATGCTGTAGACAAAGAAGGACAGATAGATGTAAAGTAGAGTCAGTAGCAGGCCAATGTCTACCAGTGGGTCACTTTGTTTATAGAGAAATCAAACAGGATTACAATTATTTTCTTGTTTGTACTGTGGCAGCCACAAGAATTTCTGCTTGTAGACCAAGACTCAAGTGTTTTAGGTGTGATACAAACAGAGGGCAGGGGAAGAGTCCAGAGACCATAGAGCTTGAAAAGCAAAGTGTTCCAAAACAAAACAAAAATTTCTCAAAGTTGGCAACACTTATGAAAAGAAATTTATTCTGGATCACCTTGGACTCCTGATCACCTTTTCTTAATTTTCCTACAACTCTATGTAGTGCCTAGTTGTGACAGAGCTATCATTCTTGCCTGTGCTTCAGAGGCACTTCTGCAGTATAAGCAAGCGCATAGGAGCAAAATTTGTGTTTGGCAACAGATCTGGGCTTTCCCTTCAGCTCAAGGACACCTGAGTCTGCCAACTAAGGGCTTGAGGTGTAGGTGTCCTAGGAAACAGAGTCAAGTATCATGGTGATACTGAGGCTGTACTGTGCTCAGGCACAGAGGAATGGAGCAGGTAAATAAATAAAGCATTTAGTACAGCATCCTGCCCCCAATAGAAACATCAGTTCTATATTGCTGCATAGGATTAAAAAATAACAATAAAACCCCAAAACCCACTCAACCCTTCCAATACCAGTGCCCAGCTACAGAGTAAATGACCAAATTCCTCCTCGGTGAATTAGAAATTTCCACTTCCTTCTATTTTGATTACCTCTGTGTATTGCTTTTGTGTCGTTAACATGCTTTCTTTTTAAAAAGAGCTTCTGACTCAGTGATTCTCAATTATATATTTGTGTCTTTCTGTTTTCCCTTGCTTTATATTTCTGCTTCTGTCAGGAAATTTTGCAAGCTGTTGCATCGTCCCTTTTTCCTGTTAATTGTCTTTGCTGCCTGCATGGTGAGGCTGTGCTTGCAATAGCTGGATAACGCAAGCAGCGTGTCAGCGTATTGCATGGCCAGCTTTGCTTCCGGCTCCCTCAACTCAGTTCCTGTCAACTTTGTTGACTTTAATACCCAGAGCACGCTTCAGTAGATTGCAAAATCCTCCTATAGACATTAATTACACCCACCACAGAAATACTCACCATGCAGAATGTATTTCTAGATGGCTGTAGACAGATCTAAAATCAGTTCTGCTCAGCACCAGCTAAGCAGCACACCAACAACACAAAGGTGCTACTTTGCTCAGTTCATTTTTTCGATTTATGAGCTGATTTTGACTAGGCCAGACTGTTCACAGCATGGTAACAACAGCAAAGCACACTTCATTTTACAAACCACTTCCCTTCACTCTTGAATGTACTCTGAATGCTAACGGCCCTGGCAAATTTTCTTCAAGTTGTGCCAAGGTTGTAGAATAATTTCCTTCATCAGGCAGAGCTGTTCAATACCTAATTTAAAATCACAGCTGATACTGTGATTAATCTTTGCTGATACAGTGATATTGGTAACTACCTGCTCTTTGGTTTGGAGTCTTTGATGGGGAGGGCTACTGCTGCCTTGGGACAAACTTCCCAGCAGCATGTGCAGAATGCAGCACAGTGCTTGAGCTGATGCGAGTGACTGCATTTAGAGGGAGCAAGTTTTTAAATTAGTAAGCTCCCTCGCAGAAAACTTCATGCCTGATTGCTGTTCTTCACTCATATCTGCATTCATGATGAGATGAGCTGTTCTGAGGGGCACAGACCCCACCAGTTCTTCCTTCAACTGCATAAAGTATGAGAAGCCTTGACTTAATCATACATGTATTTTGAACAAACAAAAACAGGAAAATACTTGCTTCAATTAGATGCAATATTTTTGTGAAAAATACTGCACCAAATGAGTGAGTCATTAAGTAACACGGTAACACATACACTTTCTATTTATTTCCTTGCAAGCTGAGTTTTAATTCCTGAGGAAGTTCTGTCCCCTTGGCTTTGTTCTGTAGTAATCCTTAGAAAGTGGAAAGTTGATTTATGGTGTTTGGAATCAGTGTTTGGGGAAATCTTCCTGGAAAGTAGGCCTGGATGTCTGGGCTGAGCTTTCTAGAAGAGCAGATTGCTTGCTTGCTATTGGCAGTTCTCTCTCTTTTGTGTATGTACAAATAAAGTAAGTTGCATCAAAAATAGATTGAAATACCACGTTACTTCTCTTTCACTGAATTTGACATGGAAATGTTGCCACTTGACAGTGGTGTAGCAATACAGACACGGAGCAGCAGGGATATTTACAGTATTTATCTGTATTTATAGATGTTTGTATTGCCATGCTGTGCTCAGTAGTTCTTACTGCCTTGTCATAGACTTTTTGTATTTCATCCAAGACAACAAGGACATGCTCAGAAAATACATTTCCCAGTCAGACCAGATTGGTGAGGTAGAAAAGTGCCTTTGCAATTCCGAGGCATTCTAGGCTCTTAAAATGTAATAGTATGCCTGAGAGTGAAAGAATTTAATTATGCTTAATTTATATAGTAGCTAGGTTAGTGGAAGTCAGGAAGGCATTTAGCATTGTCCACGTAAAAAGACACATTACTTTATCAAATGGGGCTGGATGGAACCTCCTTTCTTTTTTTTTACAGATAAGCAAGAGTTGCACATCTCCCTTCCCTACTAACTTCAGTCTGATTTGCCACGTGGGAAGCTCATGCAAACACAAAGTGTTACCAAAGGTTGCAAAGCCATGTATCATGGTCACTAAACAATTTTAACTGTACTGGACTTGATTGGGCTGTGATGATTCAGCATCTGGCCTTGTCCAGACTGACCTTGTCCTCTTATCCAAATAAATATAATAGAGAAAAACCAAACATATTTGCTTTAACAGATTTGTGCAAAAAGCGCATCATCAAAAGGATGCCTTCTCTGCATAGCCAGCTTGTTTGGTACGGTAACTTGAGTCTGATGGTTTTGGAGCACATAGAGGCAGTAAATTAAGGAATAACAGTTCTTGTCAGTCCTTACTTCCAGTGTCACCTCTCCTCCCGAGTTCTTCACCACTCCACCAGTGCTGAGGCTGCTGCAAGACCCCGCTCTCTCTAGGCAGGGACTGCTGGGGTGGGAAGAGCACAGGAGCTCGGAAGCTGTTCTGCCCTTTGTTGGAGTGAGGGAGGGGAGAACAGTGCTTTTGCCCAGCCGTGAGGCTTCCTGTTGCTCTGGCTCCCACCCATCATCATGAGGGTGAAATCAGCCCCTCAGGAAGTACCCACTGCTTCCCACTTACACGGGTTACTTCTCTTCCCTACACAAAAGCTTCTGCTCCAAGAGGACCCACAGCCCTTCTGGTAACTGTCACCCATGCAGGAACTGGTGTAGCTGGCAATTTTGTAGCATGCCATTCCCTACCTTCTGCACTGTGCAGGAACAAGGGAACACTTAGACCATGTATGATTTTGACCTTTGCTGATATAAAAGGTTTGAAGATCTTGCTGTAGCTCCCCACAGTAAGCCTCACCATGATTAGCGTACTGTAGTCCAGAAAAGGAGAATTACACAGTCTCCTGCAGGAGCAGATTCCCACTAAAACTGCTGCAGGCAGGTAGCACTGACAAATCAGTCACCAGATGCAGTATCAGGAAACTTTTATACAAGTTTTTAATAAAAAAAGTTCAACAAAAAAAATATATAATCAGGCATTTTATGCAATGCATACATTCTTTATATCTGCAGGTACAGATAAATAACAGAAGGCAAAACCAAGTATTTTGCTTATCTTTGGCCATTAACCAATAATCACCCCTGAAGAGATAGTACAGGGTTAAAGAATAATAAACCGAGTCTGCAAGTTTCACTCATTACAAAGTATCAGGCAATAATACAGTAGTTAGATTTTTTTAGAAATGTAAGGAAATACTTCTTTAACACTGCCCAATACTGAAAATTAACCTGGTTTGCTGCTATTGAACTTAAGGCCTTCTTTAGCTGACACACAGGCACCATTCCTGGGTTTACATTAGATATACTCCAACCCTTATCTTAACCTACTTCCCTTCACCATACATTGCTCTAAAAAGCCAAGCTGTACCTCCTCATGAAATAAACTAGCATGAATTCTTCTCTGTGGATCAGTTTCCTGAACCCCCACCAATGTACATAAGGAAGCTTAACTGCTCTGTATGTAAGTCAATATTTTTTTCTAACTCAGTGTCCCAGAATAATAGCTATCCTTCCACTTTACAGCACAGATGCATCTGATGGCTCTACCAAAGCAATATATACATGATACACATTAAAAATCATAAAAGCAATTTTTAAAGGTATATTGATAACATGTAGCAGCTTATGTCTATATATGTACATGTTTTCACAGTTGTTTTAGAAAATTGAGAACACCAGGAGTACTTCTACTGAGTTTTCTATAAATATTAAAAATTCATCTGTCAGGCATTTTGACAAAATAGTATTTAGGTTAGCACTTTAAATAGCTCTTGAAAACCTGTAGAGTTTTAAGCTTAAAGGCTGTGAAGTTTGAGGATTCTTTAAAGTGTTCAGCCAGTTTCAGCAGCTGGGCCACCTGCCAGTTTGTTGTGTTTTTTGTTTTTTTTTATTCAAATCTGGTAACAAAGGAACTCCACCACTTTTGATGGTATTGGCAAGCTCTTGACTTGGCTGGTGGGCATCACTCTTCGAATTGCCATGCGACATAGATGCTGGAGACTGGAAACTTGTCTTGGAGTTGCCCAGAAGTACACGCTGCCATCCTGTGTCCTGCACAAAAACAGAAAAACACCCAACCCCACCAGAATTATCCCACCTGAATGATTTCAACTTAGTACAAATTCTCACATACATGGCTAGTTAGAAACAGGAAGTCCGGAGCACATTCTCCCTTAGTTCTAGTTGTTCCAGACTCGTTTACACTAGATGCCAGTTCTTCTTGTAAGACATAGCAGCACAGTAAGCAACTTGCTGATTATCTTGTGACAGGCCTGAGCAGATCTTCCAACAGCTATTGAATATATCATCTGAAACAGTAACTGCCCTTGATTATCTAATAGTCTTCTTCCAGATCGCACATTTGTGGGCCTGTCTTTTATTTATTCTCAAAGATAAGAAATGAGTTTATCAGCTTCTTGATTTTACTGTTCTTCCAGGCATTTTTAAACAAATAGTACCAGAAGTAAAACCAAGTCAGAAGCATCAAGTTGCAAGTCACAATTGAAGATTCTTACACCACTTAGCCACCGTCTCCAACCTTTTGTGTTACCTGAATATTTTTAGGAAGAAGAAATATATATATATGTATACATATACTTGCCCTGCAGCTAGAACACTGCCATCAGTAGAAAAAGTGCAGCAGAGCCCATTGTTCAGAGGTGCAACTTGTACAGGGTATTCTTCATCAATTCTCCAGAATCTTACCATTCTGAAAAGGGAAGAACAAAATAGGAAGTTGTCAGAGCAGGCATTTAATTCTGCCTGCAATAGACGCTGACACTGCACAAGAAACTAGTCTGAAGCAGAACTCAGGCAATTTTTATAAGCATTTTAATATGCATACAAGGTGTTTCAGATTTTGCCTGAAATGCTATGACTTCTTCATTACGACACAGACCTTGATCTGTACTACTTCAACCATTTTAAATCTGCTAATTAGAATAAAAGATTGCCTTCAACAGCAGAAAGCAGTAACGTGAACTATAGAGATTTAGACAATCTCTCTAAGTGTCATATGTTAGGAAGTCCCAACAATGCTCGTTTTAATTAAAAAAAACTAAAACCCTCCTGTATATAGTTTCATGCATTCTTACAGTTCTTCATTATTTGCAGTGTTAGCAGAAGCTGAATACAAGATCACAGAATACTTTTCTTTTTACTTTGGAATCTAATACTATACAAAAGTCTTACCTGTGCTATTAACTCCATTTATATTTTTCACTGTTTATAGCCCCTCTTTTTCTCTTTTCAGCTGTTACACACTTAAGTTATTCCCATCCCCTACTCTCTAAACAAATTATTTCTACATTCAGAATGAACATTAACATACCAGACCATTAGAAGTAATTTCTCAGTAAAAAAAAAAAAAGTTGACTTTATATTTAAAAGTTCATGTCATATGGGAAGAATTAGATGAGTATAACAAACCTTTCCTCATACTTACTTATCATCAGCAAGACTTGCAATATGTAGTCCATCGTGACTAAAAGATACTGATCTGACCCATCGGTCATTTGCACCTCCAGCAAATATTGGAGTAGGAGGGGGAAACAGATGCCTGGAGATAGAGAGACACTTAACTAACAGCATGTTTAAGAACTGTGGAAGTGTTTGCCTCAGCCATGGCTAGCAAAGCTGAGGAATTAAAAATGGATTTAACATTTAACTATGAAATCAGGAGTGGAGAATGAACTATTGTATCTTTCATAGTACCGGCCAGCTTTGCTGAAGATGCTTAAATTAGTACACATTGAAGTATCGGTGCTTTAAATGCTTTCTCAGATAGAAGAATAATCTCCACTGCTCCGCCACTTTAGGATTTCCACCAGCCACTGCTAAGATTTTTCCCAAGTCTAATTAGCAGTTAAATACACAAACCCACTAATTTTCAGTAGTCATCTTCACTCTAGGAGAAAGCTTCCAGATCTGACTACTTTACTTACCCAAATTCCATAAGAATAACTCCAATATGTGGATCCCAGACATAGACTCGAGTATCATAAGATGCAGTAGCCAGTAAAGCTCCATCAGGAGAAAACTCACAAGCTACAACATCATTGTGATGTCCTTCAAGTTTCCGTATCATGGAGTACTTATCCATATCCCAGAGAAAAATCTGCAATTAAATAAGCTGATATTATAGCTCTGCTCAGAGATACAATGAAGCATTTACCTTTTTTTTTTTTTAAAGTATAGCTGCTAGTCTTATTTAAGATTATATTAAAATCAGGCATTATGAATTACTACAATTAAGAAATATGCTCAGTGTCATACTCAGATTAAAATCAAGTTTTTTAAAATAATTAAAGCAGACATGCAAGTTCTAACTCAAGTTTGTTAAATGTTATTAACAAAATAAAGCCAAAACGTAAGATAAAGGCAACACAATTTAACCATGTAGCTTACTGAAATTCATGTATTACAAAACTATTTTATTAAAATATGCAGAAATAAATAGGGTTAAACTCTACAGTCCCCTCTTTTCAGTAACTACCAAAATTTTAAGAAATATACAGACAGAAAATGTAAGGTTAACATATTGTTACTCCAGTGGCATCCCTTTAAGATCACTTGTTTACAATTGGCTTGGATCACCAACGTCAGCCTAGGAAGAGAAACAGATACTGCAAGCAAAAAGAATTTTCACAGCCAAAAGTTATGTCTTTGGCAAAATAACAGGGAAGTCTAACCACATTATTAGAAAGAATTTATGCATTTTAAATCAAGTCAACAGTAAAAAATGACAATATTACAATTTACTCAACTAATTGCATATTGTATTATAAAAATTGATAAAAGATGATAGTATTCTGAGATTTTTACATGCAGTTGTACATTAATCAAAATAAAGACTGTGCAGAATTATTTAATGGGAACGATCTCTGTACTGCAGCATAATTTTACAGAATATATAAGTCTTTAGCATAACATGTTATATCCCTAAAAGAGCTCATTAGGGTCCCTGATTTATCCTTGACTCAGTTTTACTGCACAGATTAAATACTGACATCTTGGATAAATTTATATGTTTGACCAAAGCAAACACAGTCTTAGTGCCTCACATACTTCCTAAAACTGAACCATTTTACAATCAGTTATAAACTTATTGACCAATTTCTCCCGAAGACCCCAAGGTTCCATAGAACTGGAAACTAAGTTTTAGGAGTCAGTGTGTTTCACTACTGTGAAAATTATTTAAAAAAATAAAAAAAATAAAAAAGAAAGAAAGAAAGCAGAAAGTGGACATCAACCAGCACCTGCGTACGTACAGTACACCTTGCAGTCGAATGCAAGGTTACTTCGTCCTACGGTAAAGTTCGCCCCCAGCCTGGTAGCCAGAGATGCCACTCTTTCTGCCCAGCTAACACCATTGTGCTCCTGTGTGAGTGGTGCCAGCTTAACCTCAATCACACCAATATTGCTGCCACCACCTGTGACAGGGAAAGCAAGAAGCTTATGGAAAACACACAGCCTAAAGATATCAATGTATACATCCACATCTGCTCTATTTAAAGAAAAAACAAAACCCAGACCTCAACTATTCTCTATCAAATCTGCACTGATAATTTAAAGTACAAAATGCATTTGAACAGTCATCCATATAAAGTAGTATCCAATGATTCAATTTTTCTTTTTACTCAGCATCATTAGGCTTCATTAAACTACCTACCAAAGCCTCTGTAACTAGACTGAATTCTCCTTTCTGTTTTATCCTAATTCTTCAGTGCCAAGAAAAGCAGCTTATGGCCTATGTGCTTTACCTGCGCTGCTTTCAGCTCTCTAGCAGCGCATTAGAATACAGATGAAAACAAAACCAGTATGCTGTTCTTCGTTCTAGATCTTTTAGACACGAGTGCCATTTGTATTGGAAAACATGTAGAAACATTTTGGTTCAGCAGAAGATACCATGACTGGCACAGATGTGCCTTTTCATTGAGCAGGAAATAGAAAGGATAAAAATCAATAACAATATAGTTTTATGCATCAATCTAAGCATCTTTTAAAACTGGAACCTTTCGTCTTCTTTGGTTTTATACTATGAACACGTGCAGATGTATAGAACTATTTCAAAGAATGCTTACAGTTTCAACTAAAAGCAGTGCAAGTTCAATTCATCAATCAATATCTCAATGCACCATTTGCTAGTTTAATTTCATGCACTTTTACATCATCGTAAAACATTAGAAGTTCATGACACCGAGCACAAGCTTAATGTTACTTAGATTTAAAATGATTATGCACACAATTCAGTAGATTTAATGAACAAGAAACTCTGACACATACTGCTTTACTAGCTCCAACAGAACAGAGAATAGAAGAGTCTGGAGAGAATGCACAACCATATACCCAGTTCTGATGTCCTCTCAACACTTTCATCATGTTTCCTAAGAAAGAAAGACATTCCTGTAAGAATTTATTAAATATTACAAATTCAAATTGAAAAGCTTTTCAAAATTAGTTCTTCCTTTATAAAATTTTACGCTATTTTTCCGAACAACATCTTGCAGAGTCATTCTGCACTGAAATAAAAATTCTGTCATGCAGCCTCCAAATCCTATGTCCGTATTCAAAAAGGTTACTTCACGCACTCTTTTAACTTAACCCAATACCAGCTTATACACCTTTAGGACACATATAGATAAAGAACATCAAGAGAGCATACAGAGTGAGCGGCTAATAGAAAAAAACTAATTTTCTAAGAAATCCTGACCTGAGTTTATAGCAATAAAAGAGTGGAGTATGCAGATATTTCTCCTATGTATTACAGCAGATAAAATGCATACCATCATCTTTCAGGTCCCACACTCTCAGTGTTTTATCTCTGGACGCAGACACTAAAATCAGGCTGCCATCTGGGGCAAAGGTTAAATCTCTAACAACTTCTGTATGGTCCATCAGGTTAAGGAGGAGTTTTCCTGTTACATGAAAACACCGCAATTGAAAACGAAGAACTTACTTTTATTCAGATCAAATGCTTTATTGGATACAAATACAGAATACAAATTACAGCACAAAGCCAAATTTTCTTTGTAGAACTGCTCCCTCCAGCAAGAAGCACATGTATCCTCTTAGACTCTTCTGTATAGAGGCAATTTTCTAAAAAGCTAGTAAATCTATACACTAAAACCATATGCCTCTGAAATAAGGCAAGACTTGTCTTTCGATAGACATCTCTGTTGTAAGCTTAAATTTACAAGATAATGACAGATTACTCAATAGTAATTAGTTAAAATTTTTTAAAGCTGAGAAGTTCTCTTCCAACCTAGCAGCTGTGCCACCAGCTAAATTGCTATTCCCTAATTTCAGATTCAGTTTCTTATCATTTGAACAATCACTTAAAAAAAAAAAAAAAAAGTCCTCATCAACACTGTCTTTCCTCTTACTGAAGATCAGAGAGCAACTTCATGTTTTGAAAGTTTCCTTTGGAAGTATTTTAAAACTACAATCCTTCAGAGTAAGCAACCAATATACACAGCCAATCACATGGTTAACCATTTTGCAGCAACAAGGCTTCGTCCTCCATCACTTATATCTCAAAACACAACCTGAGTCTGTTCCTTCCTGGCAGTATTAAACATTTCTGGTTGCAGCAGTTCATGGGTTTTTTTAGATTACTTAATTTGTATTCAAGGTTCAGTTCCCGATTAAAATTCTGTAGGCAATTCATTCTATGTATTAATGATGTTGCTACTACGAAAGTGACAATTCCTGTCATATACTCTACCTGTATATACATCCCATATCTTGATGCGTCCATTGTTCAAGCCTGTCGCAAGCAGAAGCTGATCGTGCCCAAATTTGAAACGGTGCCATTCTATATTCACGCAGCGGCTCTGCTTCTCAGGCACAGAAGACCCAAAAGCAAGACTCCAGACAATATCACCACAGTCTATTATATGTTCACAAGGCTTATTTTTCTGACTGCTGTCACTATTCTGCCTTGGAAGTCTTGTACTGATAGAATTTGCAACATTCTTTGTGCCATGCAACAAGCTGCAAAACAAACAAAAATTACAAAAAAATAGCATAAATATCTTGAAAAACAAATAGAAAAAAAAAGGTCTTTATCTGTATTGTCATGAAATGTCAATGAAAACGTCAGAAAATCTGTGAGATGCCACAACATACATTTTGGAGGCCCATAACGATGCACTTTTACTTTCAAATTATAAAAGCAGCTTTTTCTTATAGCTGTCAAAAATTACTAACACCTGGAAACTGTCTTATACAATACTAACACTTTTGTAAACATTTTTACCTCTGTAGAGAACAATATATTAACCCACTGTGAAAAACAACATTTTTAAAGCATTTACTGAAAAATTATTTACACAAATTTCTAAGACTTTCTGCTAAATGAGCATGAAGTTCCCTGCAACCCACTGTTATGCCATCAATACTGGGAAGAGAGACGCAGGCCAGCATACGAAAACCAATAAACCCAGAACCACAGGGAAAATAAAAAAGGGGAGGCAGGATTTGCTGGGAGAGGAAACGTAACCAGCTACAAAACTGCAGCTGCTAGTTACTAACTTCATCAAAAAGCAACCTGCAAGTGAAAATAATATGTATCTTGTGGAACTTAACTTGCATTCTAGTAAGGATACGGAAGGAGGTTTGCCTTTTAAGTAAATTCCTAAAAGGTAAAACCAAATAGCTTTCTGACAGAAAATTTAAAAGTCCAGATCTGCCCAAGTCTTTAAACTTCCTTTTCATTCTAACTTCCTCTTATTTTAGGGCATCTGAATCAATTAATAAATCACTGCTCCATAGCCTTTGTGAGGTTGCAATACAGTTGCTTCTCTTGCTGGCCAGAGAGGAAGATAAAACAATAACCGTTACTTTAAAGAACTAGCTTTTCCCAAGATGTCCAAGCCTAAATAGCCAATACATGCATTTTGGTCTATTAAAAGCTACATCCTATTTTGAAAATCTTAACTTTTTCAGGTGAATTAAAAGCCATATGGGTTTGTCTTACAAGTTATTAAGGCACTGAGACCAGGGGACCAGCTTCACTATGCGATGCCCTTGTGACCAAGCAAAGTAAGATCCATCGGGAGCAAATGCAACAGTCCAGTTCTCACGTCCACACTTCTTGTCAAAAGGAGAAGTCGGGGCTAAGAGTTCTCCTACAGTGCGTGATCGTGCTAAAAAGAAAACAAAGAGGAAATTCTGTTTTTAAAGGAAAGCTAGTATATTTTAAAAGGTCACACGGGAACCAGACAATATGTTAATTATTTTGTTTTATTTCATGACATTTAAAGTAATTGGGGAAGGGGTCTTATTGTCACTGTACAACCAAAAGACTAAGCCTCAGCTGCAAAAAGTCACTAAAGAGAAAGGGCCAGGTTTTGAAATGTCTTGGTCATCATGTAAGTAGTTTCGCATATTAAGATCAGAAGCAGAACTGAAAGTAAATATTTACTGAAGCCAGCTATTACTTCAGTTGTAACTATAGCTGTAGGGGCAGGAGAACTACACTCCAACTTCATACTTCAGTGTTTAGCAAATAAGATGCTCACTAATGATTTTTTTTTTTAACCTTTAAAGAAAAACGCGAGTAGACTTGCACACTGTAGTATCTTGCCTTCCTTCAGAAAAAATAAATCAAGCAACAGCCATAGGAAACAGGAAATCAGCCAGCACTGCGGGATCGGGTCAGTGGCCGTTCCCCCCGCGTTCCTCGCACGCCGCTTGCTCGCTGCCAGGCGGGCGGCGGGCCGAGCTCACCGGCGCCATGCACCGCCGCTGCGCTAGCGGCGCGGAGGGGAGCGGGGCCGGCCTGCAGCCAGGCAGGCCGACACCGGAGGTGCCGGGGACCGGGGGCCGCCCTGCAGGCAGGCCCTGCGGCCGGCCCTGCGCTTCCACCAGCGCAACAAAGTCACCACACGCTATTTAACGGGGTTCTGCCCGTCAGCGGGAGGCGGCGGCTCCCGCCAAAGGAAGCCTCTTTGAACGGTGCATGTGGGTTAGCGTAATACGGGCCGCGTACCCGGCAGCAGCCCCGCTCACACCCAGCGAGGCCGAGGCGCGGCGGCCGCTGCGCCCCGTCAGACCGGCGAGCGGGAGGGCGAGGGGAAGGCGCTGGCGGCCGCTGAGCTCAGCGCTGCCGCCGTGCGGCCCCGGCCGCTGCCGCCCACCGGGCCGGGCCGAGCCGGGCCGGGCGGGAGGCTCCCGCCAGGCCGAAAGTGGGGCGTTAACCCCATCCGCGCCCCCGCCCGTCCCGAGCCAGCCCCGCTCCCCCGGCCGCGCCCGCCGCTCACCGATGCGCTTCTCGTTAACACTCGGAGGAAAGCTGGCCATCTACGGGGCCGCCCTTCGGACCGGCTCGGGACTGCAGGGGAGCGAGAGACACGGCCGCTCGCCGGAGGCGCAGGGACTGGAACAAAATGGCGGCAGCGGCGCGGGGTGTAGCGCGCGGGGCGGGCGGGGACGCGCCCTCCCTCGCTCCGCCCCGGCCCAGCCCGCGCCGCCCCCCCCGCCGCGCCCCGCCGCGCCTCCGCGCCCCCGCGCCCCCGCGCCCCCACTCGTCTCTGTGCCCCGGCCGCGCTGCCGGCGCGTCCCCTGAGGGGCTCGGGCAGCTTCTCGCCGAGCTGCCGCGCTCTGGCGCTCGGCCGCACCTCGCCCTTTGCCGGGCATCTCCCGGCTGCCCGCAGCGGCTTGGCTCTGCCCGCCCCGTGGAGCTTGGCCCCGTCCGCCCTGTATCCAGCGTTATGATCCTAGAGATGGCCAAAACACGCGGTCTGATAAGAAGCCAGACTTCGCCGTAAAATAAAACCTCCGAGACATGCCTGAAATACAACCCATTCCTTCTGTTTCTGGGGAAAACGGTGCAGGGCAGGGCGGTAGCGAGGCTGGGGCTGCGGTGCCGTCCCGGCAGGGTCTGCAGCTGCTGCCCGCTTTAGCAACACCTTCCAGGCCCAGCTATGCTAACAGATGAGTCCCATCCTAACTACTAGGGACTAACTGTAGTGACCTGGCTCCCTCAAAACATGGGGGTTCACAGTACAGAGAAGAACCATACTGGCTCCCCCAATATTGCAATCAAAAGATGTTTTGTAGCTGCTGTTGTGGGGATGTGCTGATGAGGTTGTGTTGATAAACACTGGAGTCCCCAAATGGGATAAGGAATGTTCCTGTGTTGCTTAAATGCCCAAACAGCAGCAGTTAACATGCCTGCCACAGTGAGTTAGAGGTTGTCTCCATTATCGTCTAAGCCAGGTTGTGACATCCTTTATGTCTGTTTGACCATGGGACTACAAGGCATCACGTAAACCGAAAAATATGTGAAAGCTTGTATGACCTCACTGTGGAATGTGTGTAGGATAGTGATGTGTGCACTTGATTTCATTGTCCCTAACCAGGGGCTGAAAAACTCTTGGGAGTTTTCTACTCTTTGACATTTCTTTCTAAACATTTGTAGTTCAGCATCTAAATCCGGCAAGATCTGGTTTGTGATAAAGTTTTGAATTTACTGTTGAAGTTAACGGAGTTCTCTATAAACAACTTGGAGAAAGAGACCCTGAGGCCACCTCATTCTCTGTGTGGTTTTGTGTTAGTGTCTGTGTATTTCCCTATCTTCTTCCCTTCCTTTTCCTCTTTCTTTCTCTTTTTGCATATCTAAATTCTGGACCCTCTTCTAGAAGAAGTGACTCTTCTTTGCTGTCTCTTTGGACTTCAAAAAAGCACATAGCAGGATAATTAACTGCAGATAATAACTACGATTTCATTCCAAAGTAGTGGCCTAGCTGTTAGATATGCTGAAATAGCTGTATGGATTAGCTATTCAGCTGTAGCAACATCTAGAAATTACCCTTATGTAAGCAAGGCCAGCAAAGCATTTTTTAAGTCACGTAGTGAGACAATGTCAAAGAAAGGAGCAGGAAGAAGTTTTGAATATTTTTGGTGGTCCAAACACTAGCGTGGATTAACACTGGTTTGTATAAACTCTCATAGCACACCATATCGCTGATTTGACACGGTACTTTTTAGCAGCATAATCCTGTTCCTGCTCTATCAGTCCTCTGCTGCTTACAGATGGAAAAGCCCTAAACATCTATCTTCACTTAATCCCTCAACAATTTCTTAAAACAAGGCAGATTTGTAGCCAGTGAGCATTGTGAAATGCTGCATTGGAGTAACTCACAAGTTGTGAATGTTTGAACCTGGCCATCTCATAGCTGAGATGACTCACTTTGTAAGATTTCTCCTGAGGGTTTGAGCCTCACATACAGCCAGAATAAGGTTGGGTTGTTTGCTTACCTTGGAAGGGAGGCTGTTACAGCCAGGGAAAGATAGCAGTCAAGTTACACAGCTTTGCAGGAGTGTTACCACGCTGCTGGCTTTCTTGTTAGTGGGTTTTTTTTTGGTGTGTGGGTTTTTTTTTTTCTTAAGAAGCAAAGTATTTGGCAATTTATTATTTCTCTAGGTCTCTGTATTTTTGTAAGTATGGCTCCATTAGTTGGTCAAAGTTTCTTCCTCACCATGCTTTCTGCCCATTAGTGAAATAGATCTGAGGGCCAGAAGAGATGATGTCTCCTTTAGTCTGGTCTTTGTATAACAGAGGACTATAATTCAATTTATTTTAACTCACCTTCAAACAGTGAGGATTTCCAGCAGTTACACTGTTGTTCAGCCTTTACCAAACTGGAATCCAAATGCCAATCTTTGAGCTTCCCAGTCCATGTTTGCAAGCTTATTAGAAATTGCTTGGTGTCACAGGCTGCCCTGGAGACATTACTAGCATCTTCTCTTTTTGTGCCTGGCTGGAGGGGCTGTTGTTTTGCATCTGAAGCCAGAGTAGCAGAGGTGGAATGCTGGGCTCTGTCTGCAAGCTACCAGCTCAACCATTCTGGTTGGTAAAATGTATCTTTCTAAGATTCAGTCAAAACTTGAGGATATAAAGAATCCACACTTCCCTTTCTCAGCACCCTTGTCATGTTTATTTTCCTTGTAAGCAAACCAGGCTGAATGATTTTTCAGATTATTTTTACTGTTCTTCACTGGTGAGGCATAGCTGTGGAGTCAAGGGTGGCACCAGGCTGGATACCCCACACAGTCACATACTGCAAGGGCCTGCAAGGCTGCACAAATGACTCAAGGCTGATTTATGTGTTTTCCATTATATTCCTTTCTGGATGCAGCTGCCAAGTCTGCACAGTGCTGTTCAGCTGGGAAGCTAATAAACTCAGTGCCATCTTTCTGCATCAAGACTTTACACACTGCAATAAGCTCTTAAAAATGAAAGGACTTTTGTTGTCTGGCTGTCTTGGAAATGCTTTCCAAGATCCAGGTTACAGAGCTTTTCCCCAGGCTGCTGAAGCACCAGGATCTGCTTATTTCACATTCTTGTATTCTAACATGGTGAATCTAATTATACCCATTAAATTTCTTTTTTATTCTCTGATTTTTCTAAACTGATCTGTGATTGTATGTTTCTTAATCAGCTTTGTTGAAGACTTTTTGACTCAGTCAGTCTTTAGACTGGACTAGGAAAGCAATCTGAAATTAGTGCATATCCCAAATGTGGGACTATGCTGCTTTTATAGAAATTGGGTTTGGTGCTGTTTTCTCTTTGTATCCTTTTGTAATATTATCTGGGGTTTGTAAAATGAGCCTAGGTGTTTGTGTCATGCATTTCCTGTCTTCTAGCTATTTGCAAGACTCTCAGCAGTGTGCTTGCTGCGCTTCATTTCCATTGCTATGGCTTCCTGCTGGAAGGCTTCCACCACTGAAAGGCTCTTCATTCTGGTTTATGAATGCTAGTACAGATCAGCAGTGAATTTAGACCACAGTTTCTGTCCGAGTTCTGCTTATTGTGCAAATTCCCATTCACCTTGTGGAAGACACCCCAACAAGCTTATTCTTTTCAGAAACTACCAAAGCTATTGGTTTCTGTTAGTTGTGGTTGTTTGGGTTGTACAGGCAGACTTCTGGAAGTTAGATCAGCACAGTAAGTGTAAACTACATAGCAAAGTACCAGAAAAGCCCAATTACTTTTTCAGGCCCACAAGTTACATTCCCCCTCTTCACAGGTGTCATTCTATAAAGCATTCCTGACAAATGATAGGTAAGAGGACAGTTAAGGGCAGTCACACTAAGACCAAGGCAGCTGAACTGTGCAACAGTGCATGCTTCTTGCTGGTCTGGCTTTCATTAAAAATTACACTATTTATAGTCTATACTTAATAATTCACAAGCTCCTGTTTGTTTTGAGTAGCATCCTTGGGATTGAGAAAGTTCAGCATGAGTTTGTGGAAGCAAAAGAGAAGGTGAAATGGAAAAGCAGAATGAAAGAAAGAAAGAGAGCAAAGAAGGTTGAAAAGGGGATTGCAGTGAAAAGAATTATGACCAGCAGAGAAGTTAGAGAAGAAAGTGCTCTCAGAGTCCCAAAACAGATTAGTTGCCGTTATTGCCACAGTGCACACTGGAAAACTCAGCATCAACTGACTAGTGATTCCAGGGGCCTGGGGAAGCAGTGAAAGCCTGAACCTTTTCCCTTGAGAAGCTGGGTAGGTGTAGCCCTGACAGATGTTGCTGGGAACTGCATCTGCCAGCTGCTATCTTGACAGAAGGGTTACCCTAAAGGTACAGACCTACACTGAGGGAATTGCTGTCTATTCCACATGACTTTCTGTTTCACCTTTCTTGCAGTGATTGTCACTGCCGGGTCCCATCTCTGTCCTTGGCAGAGTACTGGAGCCAGGACTCTAATGTGCTCTTACATGGCTGTGAGAGTAAGGTGCCTTGTGCTCAGCATGTGCAGGCCTCAGTGGTAATTGTCCTTAAGAGGAAAAAATGTAAAGAACGATGGATTATTGACTTGTGAGAGAATGTAACAAAAGTACAAAGGTCGGACTCCAACAAAAAGATATTTTCAAAAGCACTGAGAGCTGTGTGCTCAGTGCTTACTGAATTACTATGGGAATTGGGCAAAAAATTCCTTTTTCTCTTTGAAAATCTTTAGGCCAAAATAGTGGGTTAATGGACTTTCCAAGCAGTGATCAAATAGCACTAAAGTTCAACAGGGATGGAGGTGGTCCAAGTGACAGCCCCACAAGTTGAAGGGTTAAAAAACTTGACATACAAATAAAGCAACAACCCAGCCCTGCAAGAAACTCTTAAGAGTGTGTGAGACCTTGTGTACTAGGCTTTGCAGTTTCATATATTGTAAATATTTTTGTTAAAACCCTAAGCAGTGTTTGCCCCTCTCAGTCTCTCCCTGACACTCTCGTTACAGCGTATTCCTTGCTGTGAAATGCTGCTGTGACTGGGACAGTTTCAGCTGTTACTTCATTTCATGTACATGTTGTTATTTGCCTGGTGACTAGAGTAATATTGGCACAGTTTAGCTGCTTAGTGTGGGACTTATGGCCCTCAAGAATTTACAGTCTAAATAGACAAGACAAGCAATGATTGCGAGGGGAAGCAGGGAGATGAGGCCACATTCTCAGGGTCATCATGGAGCAGCCAGGAGCACAGTCATCTGATTTTCCCACAGGCACCTCATGCACTAGATGAGACTGCCTCCCTTACTGGAATTCTGAGCTGTCATTTCTCTGTCCCCTTCTCCCCCATTGCTCTGTAGCTTATTCACCATTGTTTATTGTGAAAAATTAGAATTAGTTTTCTGTAGATGGTCATAAACTGATGCATGTCTGGTACCTAAGGGATTAATCTGTAAAGGTCTGCTCAAAGAGTATGCTGTGGAAAAGTTGCCCAGATGGGCTATCGGAGAGAGACTACAGTAACTTTTCCTCTGCATTCTTTTGGTCTCTTTGGGATTTTATAACTTCTTGGACCACATCTTTGGGTATAATAAATAGAGCACATGGCTTAGTGTGTGTGGTGAATTCAGCGCTGTCATGGGTGAGTAGCTGCACTGGAATAAGGGAGACAGAGGCTTGGGTTTATTCCTTTTAGGTTCAAAACCATTCCTTCTTTTTAAGTTAGCCATGGGTGCCTTGTAAGGGAGCTGCTTTCAGAAAGAGCTGTGCTAAATTTACCTGCTGAAGTTACAAGAGCTGTTATCTCAGATGGCTGAAGGTCATGCTGAGTTTTGAACTTGAACTGCTCTAAACAAGGATAGTAGAAAAGGGTCCCTGTATTACAGAAAAAGCAAGTTACCCTTGCTTGAGTTCACATTACCCACACCCTAATGCATAATCTCAAATGTCACTGACTGCTACCACACACCTATTCAATTTCTTCTTTTTAAAATCCTTTCTAAAACATGCGAGTTTTATGTGTTTCTCTTCAGCCTGTTTTCTCTGAACTCAGCTGCCAAAAACTTCAATTTGTTTGAAGGCGTTCAGGCTCCTTGCAGGAGGAGCGTGATGCCTAGCGGGCACAGACCCTCAGTCTGCAGTGTTTCCACATGATTTGAAATGACACTTTCCCACTGTGCAGTGAAAAATGTTACTGAGCTGTTTTGTATTCTTTTGGCTTCAATTACCTCACTCTGGTCTATAATTATATCTGATTATTTACAATGGTGCAAAACATCACGTCTCTCATTATAACCAGGGTTAAAGAAGTTCTCATCAGGTCATTAAAATCAGAGAGCATAAGGTGGCCTTGTGGCCAAAGCATGGGATGCAGAATCAGAAGCACTAGCTTCTCTTCCTGACTTTGCCACCTGCTTCCTATGTGAATTTGGATAAGTCATTAAGCCCAGATTTAAACCAAACCTAAATACAATTAACTCATTTCAGAAATGGTAATATTGTTCTCTGAGGCAGAGATGCTAAGTCTTGTGAGAACTACAAAATACTGCAATTGAATACTGAATCATTTTGTGGATCAGTTTCTTTTCTACCCTGTAGATGCAGAAGCCTCCTACATCCAAGGAAAATGTACCATGAGGGAATGATATAAACTGAGGCAGAGGTGTTAAACAATAGAAAATCAGGCCTGGTGACATACTGGTATTCATGCAGGGTGAGGACAGGGACAATGTCCTTCAGCAGTCAGTATGTGCCATTTGACTCAATGCAGAGACACTCCTCAACGCAAATTCCTGCCAGTGCTTGGTAGGGTTTGAGCAAAGGTCCAGTCCTGGCCTGCTTCCTGTTGAAAGCACATAAAAGAAATTCAAAGCTTCAGCATAGGCCTCTTCTCTCCTGCCACCTCCTCCCACCACAAAGCAGCACAGGCAGGCAGCCCAAAAGCTGTTTGAGAGATGATGCCTCTTGTGCCCTTTGCCAGCACAGCTGCAGACTCCCAGGCAGATGTGGCTTAGGCATTTTTTGGCTGCCAAGAGCTATACTTCAGTCCCCTCTGGTTTTTGTTCGTTTTGCAAACTTGCTCCCCTTCCTTCCCCAAGATGCCAGATTCCTAATTTGATTTTCATCTTCAGGACACCAAGGTCTGACTGGCAGGGCTGATCAAACAGCTCTCAGCACAGCAGTGCTGTCAGATGAGAGAGACCCACCTTGTGAGAAGACTCATTTCACTTTGATACTGAGGAAGAGGATCTACCCAGCTGATGTTCTGGTCTACAACCAGCCCTGTCTGCCCAATTTAGAACAGCTTTCTTGGACAGATTATTCTTCTGTCCTGCTATTTGTTCCCTGTTCCTGATAAGTACAGTGCAGTTACATATTTCACCCAGAGCCTGCCGAAGAGGAGAAACTGGAGAAGAGGCCCTGGGCAGGCAGGCAAGGCAAGGTGATGAGGAAGCAGAGTATGTCTCTGCAGCCCTCACTTCAGCACTTGCTTGTGCTTGGGATCGACTCTGAGGCAGAGCCTGTTCTTGTCCTGGGTGCTCAGCAGCATGCACTATCCTGAAGGGAAAGCACCCCAGAGTATTTGGTACAGACAAGCTAGAAGAGCTGAACATCCCAGCAGGTAACAAGCTGCACCTTTCAAAGCAAAAGTGCTGCCTCTGCAAAGTGCTAAGGAGATGTGTACTCTCTTCTGCCCAGTGTGACCACCCCTTAGTCAAAAAGGGCTGGGATTGGGAAGCAGATGTGAGACCAGAGGAATGTCGAAGCAGTCACATAACAAGTCAGAACAAGGGCTATGTCCTGGCCAGCTCTGAGTGTAACAGACAGCAGGATAGCAGAGAATATGCTGAATCGTTCCAGACCCATACACTTTTGTGTAAATATGAAATAACTTTTTAAAAAAAAAATTATCTAACCCAAGGCAGAAACATAGTTATTTATGTTAACCTAGGATGCAGTTAGTAATAAACAGCTCAACGAGTTTACAGGATGAAGAATATTTTTTGCTTGTAATGAAATCTGTGTTTTGACATTGGACTAGCAGGAATATGCAAACAGGGAAAATCAATTGCATGAAGGGTGTCATTGTAAATTTCAATAAATTGCCTGTAAATTCAATTGATAGAAAAGCAAGCTGAGTTTAATAGCAAAAATTAAAGGGATAGACTACCTACATTCTGTAAAGCAGATCAATAAAATAACAAGAACAGAAAAAGTTAGCATGTTGGGTAATTACACGGTTGTATCTGACAGCTTCTGCCTGGAAACAGACGGGGCTGCATTCCTGCTGTGGCCAAGTTGGGAAAGAGTAGGTTGCTTATAGATAAAGAGTGTTTGCTTACAGATCAGAGATGGGCATGAGCTGATGTGGAACTGAGCCTGAAAATATTTAGGTGGCTTGTATCCACGCCTGTTGCTACAGGGAACATACGCAGAGGGCTACAGAGAAGGTGAAGAATTTGAGAGAAATGGAGGTTCTTTGAAGCTGGAGGTTGGACGAGATAATTTCTTAAGATCTCTTCTAGCACCCATTTTTGATGGGTTGTAAAAATGTTGGAAATAGGTGTAAGAGGGAGGGGAGAAAATGGGAACTCGCTTATTCATAATGCAGCCTTTTTATGTTACACTGGGAATGTGTGCCTATGTTTGCCCAGTGTATACAGAGTAAGACTGGTGTAAAGAAGTTTTAATGTCAATATTAGAATATGAACGTGAATAAATAATAGTGTAAAGTCAGATCTTAAGGCAAACAAAAGTAATGCCCTAAGACCAAATTTCTTTATTAGGAAACATGTATACCTCTCATTGCTTTTAGGAAAATCCCCATAAACACAACTGAAGCTCAGAAGGCAGAATTTCTCCAGGCAGGCATATTCAGAATAAAATACAGGTGGAGTTAGTAAAAGTAACTAGTGACGTTGGAGTAAAAGTGAGTATTCTCGGTTGTATTACTGACTCAGAACTCACATTTCTTGCAGACATTTATAATCCTGAGCCAAAGCATGTCAGGAGAAGAATTAAAAACAGGTTAGGGGAATAGGAATTGGGCAAGATTAGAAAACCAAGTTTTTGTGTAAAAACTGGCAATGATTTGGGAGAGTTTATTACCAAACATGACCCTGGTATCTCATTGTAACTTTTTTGCAAGAGATTTTTACTCATTCTCACAGTAGCAGGAATGTCCAGCAGCACAATCTCTCAGTGTCTTTGCAGTCTGAAGAGAAAACCATAAGGGAAGGTACACCAAAGAACTGGGGTAACATTTAAAAGCTGGAGAAATGGAACAGCTGATGACAAAAAGGAAGGAAGGAGACATAAGCAGCAAAGATTTCAAGCAAGTGAGCAAAGATCCATTAGTAACCAGAGGTAGAAATAGTGTTTAGAAAACGTTTAGGAAAGGTTTATCTAGTTCCTTTCATCGGAATGGGTTAGCAAAGCTTCCTTCTCACTGTATGTTTTATCCTGTCTTTCAAACATTGCACTCTGCAGGCTACCTAAAGAGCTAGAAAAAGGTCAATATGTGGTAACAACCACATCTAGAGACACACAGTAATATAGTTTTAAGAAAAGCTAGCCATGTTGCACCTTTCAGCAATGTCATCTTCAGTTCTGGCTTCCCTACAAGATCTCTGTTTGCTTTATCAGAATTTCTGTAATATGGCAGTTGAGCAATGCCGTTTGACAGCTTAGCTAGGCCTGTGCAAATCCGAGTGCTAGTCTGCAGACAGCTTTCTGTGATTGTAAGTAAAACGATCTGGGAAGCAGACATAGCTAAAACAGTGCAGACTCACAGGCAGGGCTGTAGTCATGTAAAAGTACCTTGTGTGAGTGCAGCCCATTGCTCTAAATTAAAGGTATAAGCAATGCAGACACCTTTATCCTGTGTCACTGCCTCCATACTGCAGGCTTTGTTTCATTGTATCTATTTCTAAACAGACCTGGATAAAGAGGCACCAAAACTATGACGTTGTAGTTTGCCTCCTGCAGTACTTTTTCCTCCACTGAAGCGTCATGTCTGGCTCTGTGATCAGCCAGGCAGGGTCACTCCAATGAATCTGATAGCTTTTAAAGGAAGGACCTGCCCTCTGCATTAATGTAATTATTTGTGAGATTCTTTCCATGTCTTACTTCCTGAAGGCCTGGCACAGAAATCCGTTTTTGTAATTTGAGTACTGAAGAGTGGCTGGATGTAATTATGTGCTCCATTATTCCAGAAGCCTCTGTAGCATGAAAAGTAAAAGCTGAGTGTTGCCATTAGTACTGAAAATAAACAAGTTGGTACGTAATAACTATCTTGCGCAAGCAGTGTAGTGGGCAGTGTGTACACAGATACGACTTCAACTTTAACTAGGGTCTATTTTGTACTGTTTATACGTTTCCCTAAAAAAAGACTGATGAGATTTTTAGCTATACACTCATCATATCTCTCTTGAAGGCACAGATTGCACAGAAAATGTGTAATAAATAAACCTTGATAACAGCAATAGGTTCCCCACTAAAGCAAAGAAGGATTCTGGGGGAGCATAATTTACCTTTTGTCAGATGTCATTTTGATGACCATAAACAGGGGGAATGAGATGTACGTGCTCAGACCTTCAGACAGATTGATCGGCTGCAGAGCAAACGTAATTGCGGCTGAACATTTTGTCTCACAGCAGCTGCATGCTGCCTCTTTGGCTCTGTGAATGGTTTGGTCACTGAAGTTTTGAACAGGAAAAAGCTGCTGTTAAATAAAGACACAGGAAAGAAAGAGTATGCTTGTAAGGCCTGAAATTCAAACCTATATCCAGACATGAACAGGAAGTACATATCCTAACTCAGTAACACACTGTACATTAAAAATATGCATTGTAGAATTTGGCTATAAATTCTGCTTTTCAGTCAGACTTCCTGTGCTATGATGGTAATAACGCTTTGTACTCCTGCAAACAGAAAATTATTACATTAAAGATTTAAGGCTCACAGTGGTTTTGACTACTGGTTATTATTAGCATTGTTTTATAGATGAATGAATAAATTCAGACTGAAGATCAAGGATCCACCCAAGTTCGTATGGAATAGTCTATAGATGAACTAAAACTCCTCCAGAGCCAGAGTCCAGTACTTCAGCCTAGGGACTGTCCTTTTATCCTTATTGAGGCTGATGTCAGGAGCTTCGCACGCAGGGTGCTATGTTATGTGCGTTCTGGATACTCTCAGTAGATCTCCTTAGTGGATGCTTCACTTTAGGCCAGAATCTGCTTGCAAGGCATGCTGCTGTAGCAAAAAGCACTTGTGAGACTGTGACTCTCCCATGAAGGCAGCAAACATCAGTAACGTTCCTGCAAAAAAGCCTTTCATGGCAGCAGCTGTAAGCAGCAGTGCTTCATATTGTTGATCAGGGTAATGTAGATGGAAAGGAACTCTGTTTCCTCTCTCTTCTTTGCTAATGCCCAAGTTTCTGAAAGCTAGGTTGGCTCCTGGCCCTCCTGCTTGGTGGGAACAGGGAGGATTGGCAGCGGCTCTTCTGGGAGGTGGCCTGTCAGGGCAGCCACCATCATCTCCCCAGGTCTTCCTTTCTCAGCAGAGACCTTTCTGTTGACTGCATGGGTACCTGGTTAGTCAGGCAAAACCTGTGTTATGTGATGTGCCCGGCGTCACTCAAGAAATGACAAAGCACCAGATCCATCCTGCTAAGAACCAGTGTTTTAATCACAAGGCTTTCCTGTCTCTCCCCTGATGTAAATATATGGGAATTTTAAAGAAAACCAATCAGTTCACTGCCCTTGCAGAGGTGCAAGAGGAGAGGACAAGGGTCATATGCTGCTGCTTCACTGGAAACAGAAACCAGGGCTTCAGGTGATCAGTTTGTCCCGCAGCTGGTGTGACAGAATTGATGCAGAACATAATGCGATGGCATCATGTGATAGTGCCTTGTCAGGCATCGATGCAACATCATATATATAAACATCCTGTGACACCAAACATGGTTTATAGTGCAATTAGAAGGCTGATAACAGAGTTTGTAGGAGTACACGAGGCAGTGTTGTCAAGTAATATGGCAATATGAGGGTAGATCTTATTGATATAGTACCTTCCATTGCTACAGTAGTAAATAAAAAAATGGCTAAACTCACTTTTTGTTGCTATAGTGTCCAAATCAGAAGCTACTACTCAGTGTTTATCCTTATGCTGCTAAGCTTCAAGCCTACATTCTTCTAGAGACAATCCAGATGTTCTCTGAGGACCTGGTGAAGGGAGAGTTTTCCAGCAAGAAAGGCACTGATCTGGGAGCCTGGAGTCTGACGTACTCATGACTGTGTTACTGACTTGCTGCATGACTACTGAGTCACTCATACCAGCTTTCTGTGCTTCTCTTTGCCCTCTTGACTTTTGCCTGTTTCATCTTTTAAGGTTGCAAGGAAGGGATTTCTTTTTAATCTGTATTTGTACAGCACCTAATATAAAGGGATCTAGGTTTCAGTGGGAGTCCTTACAAGCTACTGCAATGCAAACAGCATGCTGTATAGTACCAAGCTGTGTTACACAACTTCAGTGTAAGGGTGATAAAGCCACCACGTGGAGGCTGGGCCAACTTACTCATGCTCAATTTATGTCTGTGCAGCTTCTAATCTTTAAACTGCAATTAGAATCTGTTCCATGCTAGTGTGATAAAACCTTCTATCTCACAAGACAGCTCAATCAGTGCCCTTTTGGTCTATATTTGAAGGTTGTACTACCATGACTGTGTCAAGAAAGGGTGTAATATTTTTTTTGAACTTAGATCAATGTGCCAGTGAAAGTTCTGATAAAGCTACAGCTACACAGCTGTAAAAGTGCACAGGACTGCATAACATTTTTGCTTTTCAGAATATAAACAGACTTTTATAGCAGTGTAACTATTTCTGTGTATGGAAGGAAAAGATGAATTGACCACTTCAATTCTGCCAGTCTAACATAGCAAAGTATTTTAAGTGCAACTCCATTATAGGATTAAGCTGGGGGAAGCTCATGTGCTGCACAGGTGTAACCTTTTCTTTTTCTTCTTTCTTACTGAGCCAGGAAGTATTTTTCCCTCTTGCCTTCTCTCTCCTTTCTTTTGGAGCTGGCTTTTCCTGTCATACTACATACTCTCAAAAGAGCTTGGCATTTTTCCCTGCCCTTTGCAGCTTTGGAATGCTTTCTTCCTGTTTCTTAATCCCTGTTAGGACAGCAAGTAAGGCAGAGGTGATGTCTTTGTTACACTGCTGCTATTAAGACACATGATGATATGGAGGAAGTATGTGGACCTGCAGTTCTGCAAGATTACACTGATAATGAAAAAAAGATTACAAAAATGCAAAATGGGTTAATGAGTGCCCAGATCCTTAAAGGGTCAGGTTCAAGTTTAGGGCAACAATAGCTACTAGTGGCTAGCAGTTTGATTATCCAACATTTTCACTGCCCATGTGCACAGATAATAATAATTAAAAAAAAGACTGGACCTATGTTTGGATATCAGCTGAAAGTTCACCAGGAAAGTGCAAATGTAATCATGACACATGTTCACCTGACAAGAGGCAGCACAGCACTGGGTATGCTGTTGCTTTAAGGATTAAAAATAATTCAGTGCTTACTGTTCTCAGAAACAAGAAACGCTCCTTGACATGTCCAACAGATCCTTCCTAGTACTCTTTTTCTTTGTGGCTTTTTCTATAGAAAAGGAAAGATGGTAGAAGGTGATACCGTAGGCATCTGCGTTGCTTCCTAGAGCTTATGTAAAACTTTACTATGAGGTAGCAGGCAGGCAGCTGATTATTACTTTAGACTGAGGTCTTGACATTAGTACCAGTCAGGTCACAATTTGCCATTGATAAAAGCATTGTGCAGTGCCAAGTATAGCAATGCTTCAGAGACAGTAGCAAAAATAGAACCCCTGGTTGCTTAGCAAGTATCTTTTAATTTAGCAAATACTCATTTATCTATCTGTCTGTCTATCTATCTATCTATCTATCTATCTATCTATCTATCTATCTAATCTATCAATCACTCAGGTGAAGGATGACCTTCAAGTCTAATTAATTTCCGTGGGGTTAAAATTTACCTTCCTACATTTCTTCTTACAGATTTTCAAATAGTAGTAGTTACTTTTCTGTCCTAGGTAAGTAAGCTTCATTCTCAATTTTCAGCTCTATTTAACAGCAGTTCTAAAACACAGCAACTGAGGACTCCATGCTGTTCAGCATTATTTGGAAGCCCAGCAAACCAGCATGTATTGTATCCGGAGGGCGGTGCCATGTACCATCCGTTCAAACCCATCGATGCCTATCTCAAATAAGCTTTGTTAAAATTTTGTTTTAGAAAAGCTTGTGTGGGCTTAAGCAGCAGTTGAAATTTAGTAGGGCAGCATAAGCTAATAGCATGACTCATTGGAAGGAAATAGAGCAGCAGTTGGTAAAAATTGTTCAGTAACAAAGAACATATTCATAAATTCATACAGGCTAACATAAGGCTTGCAAAAAGGATGCTTAAGAAGCAGAAAACTAAATTCCAGTCTTGAGATTCTCCCAGTTCTTAAAGACTTATCTTTCTATGAGGCACTTATCTTTCCCTCTTTCAGTCCCTCTAATATACCTGATTACTTCAGAAGAGAGAGGAGGAAAAAAAGGCAATCTTTGGTGAATGGGCTGGTCCAGGGGCGTTTCTGCATGCTGCACAAGTATCTGGTTTAGAATAAGTTAAAATAACAGTACAGATACACTAACTGAGAATTTATGTAGATCTTTGCTAAACCTTTGACTCATATCTGTGGAAGTAAATTATATGTTTCTGATACCAGCCATTTTGTCATTAATGAATTGAGCAGGAGTGCGGTATGAATGTTATTGTGTCAGCAGAGCTTAGACATTGGACATTGCAACAAAAGACATACTTTATCAATGTGCTGATGTTATTGAATCCAAATCCTGGCTCTGAGACTATGTGATTATAATCTAAAATGAGCTGATCTAACTGAGGAGTAATTTCACTGAAGTTAGTGGGAATTACACAGGATTTTATATAGTGTCAGGAGAAAAAAAGTATTGGGCCCAGTCTTTTATCTTTTATTATGGAAGTTGAGGGTGGTTTTAATTTCACAGTTCATCTGAGTGGTGGGCTTGTTGTGACTTGTCTGTGACTTGTTGGGTAGGTTTGTTTGGGTGTGAGTGGCCTCTGACACAGCTGATCTTGAGGCATTAGCAAGCTTTACGAAGGCAAGCACTCCAGCAAATATAGCATTATTTCACAAAGAATCTTGCCTGGTGAAATAAGGATAAAGCACTACCCAGAAGGAGCATTGCTTACAGCAGAAACTCTGTGCAGTTTACTCCCTGCAGAATGCAGAGTTGATGGAGACTGTAAGCAAGCTGAAAAGAGAGTGAACATGTATCGTCCAGCACAAAACAGGGAGGAAGAGCTTACATGTTCCCAGGTGGGCCTTAGCAGGTTAGCTGGCTTTGCAACCAAGTGAGCGAGGTGTGCAAGTGTAACAGACTTTGCTTAAAAGCAATCAGACAATAATGCTGACAGATTTAAGAGGGATGATCTTACATGGATACACACATAATGCATGAGAATAGGAACATGGCTTGCATGAGTCAGTGAGTGAATTTGCTACACGCGAAGGAATATCCAGTTTCTGGAAGGGTTGGAAGGGTGCTGCATGCTCTGGCAAGAGCAATGATCAGAAAAATGCTTTATGTGAGGCCTACCATATCTTACAATCTGCATTCGGGTAATAAGACCTAGTGCATTGCTGCAGAATTCAAAGAATTCAGCTCTAAATGGGAAGGGAGTGTAAGATGTCCTTAGAGATACTCATGAACAACAGAAGAGCCATCAACAGCAAAGGCAAAAGACTGCTGGAAAAAAACAAAACCGGTAAGAAGGAACACGTATCATTTAATGTTTCCTAATGAAACAGAGTCAGGGCCCCAAACAGAAATTCACAGCCTGGAAAACCAAGGCTGCTTTCCCTGGGGAGTAGTTCGCCTAAGCAGCTAAAAGGTCCCAGGCCATAGATACAGTAACAAGAAAGATAACAAATATCCTTGGGCATTACACACAGATGACCATATGCTGTAGCCACCCAAAGCTTTGGCTAGAGGCAGCTGTCCCACATTGCAGTAGCACACAGCAATATGAGGTACAGATAAAGATTAAAAGCATAAAAAACAATTAATCACAGCACAACCAAGAGAAGGAGGTAAAAGTCTGTGTTATTTATAGTAGCATCCACTATAGGGAGTTAATCTGCACACAGCTGTGATATTCTTGATTTGTAATAAAGGAGAAAAACAATACTGAAGTGTTTCAGTGCCCTTAGGAAGTAAAGTACAATCACTTCACCTGGAAGACTGAATCTAATGAAAACACCTTACAGTGAGAGAGCACAGGAGGTTCATGACTGCCCTGCTGCTCTTAACTCGTTTTTGTCTCTCTTGGTCTCATTCTGGTGACACTCCAGACCTTCAGCTTTCTTTCTGTGACTAAAACTCCTGCCCTTTCTATGAGATGACCCAGAAAAGAAGCCAGAAAATATCAGTCAGTACTAAAGTCACAAGGTCTATCTGGTCTTCCTCTCCTGTGATTTCTCTCCTCTTTTTGACCCCTGTTGTATGATTAATGAGTAAGGGAACAGAATTTCAGGGAGAGGAAATTATAACCTTGAATTATCCTTTGAGGCAATGTGATAATCTAGGCTGAGCTGATTAGTCACCCAGAACAATTAAAATATTGCTTTATAATATTTAAGTAATATTAACCTCTGATAAATGACTAATATCTGGGAAAGGCATTGCTTGCTAGGGGAAGAAAAGAAGTAGACACAAAATGATCTCATTTGTGTGAAGTTTTTAGAACATAAACACGTAACTGGGAGTGACTGTGATAAAACAAACTTCAACTAGGATTTGGCAAAAAGTTTGTTTATACCTCCAAGGCAAAATGGCAGGCACTAACTTAATATGTCCTTATCCATTTCCAGTGGCATAAGCCTCAGTTTCAGAACATATTCTGTTCCATTAAGTTTCTTTAGAATACCTCAGCTCTTATGACATCTTGATAATGAAGTATTTCTTTGTATCAGATCAGGTATCAGGGATTAAACTCCTGGTGTTTTGTATCCAAATTAAATTCCTACTGGAACAGAAATATTTGCATTTAGAAACTGATTGTGTGAAATGATGTGCTACAATTTTAATTAACCTTTGTTGATTAGACTTTCCGGGATAAAAGTTCCAGTGTGAATATTTTGTATAGAATCTCTAATTTCCATAAAGCATAATCCATCATTCTGTGATTACTATTAATCTAGTCAGATCATTTGCTTGCTCTGCTCATATTTAACAGACTCTGTTGCAGTCAGGGAGGAATTGGGAAACAGAATACAAAAGAAAATCCATGACTTAATCTTTCAGAAAAAGTTTCTTCGCATTTTGAAACCTACCCAGGACATGTCAGATAAGTCATTAAGATACGTGCCATGGAAAGAATGCGAAACCATCACTCGTTTATGAAACAAAAAGAAATTCGGACTATTTTCCTCTGCGCTCGTTAGGTCAAACTTCAGGGATTTTAGTGGCTTCTAATGCCCTCTAATGGACAAATCTGTCGGAGCAATGTCCTCTTGGAGGCCGTGTAAAAGGGGTGAAACAATCGAGCATCTCAATGGAGAAAGAGCTGTAGCCCTGCCAGTGAGGCTGCACAGCTTTCATTGGGAGCCTGCCAGCTAGATTAAAACCCATGTTTTAGGAGTTTGTAGCTTAGAAATATTAAGTCACCTCTTACCAAAAACTTGGCAGATCCTTTCCTTCCTCTCTTCCTTCCTCATTCACTTAAGTTTGTTTGTCTAGCTTCATTTAAGAATGGTAGGAAAATATTTTTGACACTAATTCCAGTTTTGGCACAGTTCCTCTAGAATGATACCCTATCCATCAGGAGTTGAAATCAAACATGTGCCTTACAGAGGAATGCCTCCATAAGTGATGGTAGGTTTCTGGACCAAAGCTGATAAATAAAAATTAAGAAGTATCACTTACCGTATTTGAGCCACTGCTGGAGTGTTTGACAGATGCTGGTGAAAATGAGAAAGTGGGACAGAAGGAATGAGGAGAAGAAATTAAAGTATGAAGCAGAGGCTTCAGTGAGTAGGAGGGGAAAAAAGGATAGGTTAATGAATAAATAACTTGATTTGAAAATACTAAGTAGAGAAAAGCAGAAGCTAAAGATGTGGGAGGTGAAAAAAAATCCATATTCTCTGGCAAAAGGCCAAGAGAAGTGTCACCTCTAAGAGCTACTTCAGGCGTAATAAAAAGAAGTCCAGGCCTCTGGATTAAATTGTGGGTGATACCTAGGAATTAACTGAATCTTAAAGGGTAAAACACAGCAGAAAGAAAGGAAATGCTTAAGGGCTTCTAGCTTTAAAGGGAATTTTTCTGGAAGTTAAACAATGCTATCTGATGACACACGATCAACACCTTTACTCTGGAGTACAGGACAAAGCAAGTAAGTTGAGAATTAGTGGGGATTTTACTACAGATCTGGCCAGGTCATTTTCTCCTTGTTCCTCAACTTGCTCCTCTGGTTCCCCATCCTCTTATTCAGGCAAAAAGCAGAAGTGCCAGAATACCTCCAAGAGATTCAAGTGGCATTTTTTGGCATGATTTGAAACATCAGTGTCTGGAAATTTCATGAGGGGAATTGTTCCCACAAAGATATATTTCCAACGCGTACTTCTAGTGGCTTGGCTGTTCAAGTTTTAGTAGTTCTAAGCCTATGCTAAGAGGGAGTAGAGACACAGTAGGGACTTCCCTCTTATGTGTGACTCCCACCACTAGTGCCACTTCTGACAGCCACAATAGGAAATTTTTAGTGATGAAAAACCATTGGCATTCATGCTAAAGCCTGACAAGACTTTCTGAATGCCTTAGGCTGTAATTTTTTACTTTAGTTTACATGTAAGCTTAGGGAAGTATACTAAGAAGCTCTTGCTAAAGTGTCTTTAAAAATTCCACCAAAATGACCAAGAAGCACAAGATTGTCAAGTGCTGCTAAAGAAATTGTACCACAACTCAGAAGTTATCTGGAGCTAGGGAATTTGGAATGATTTATCTTCAAAAAGTATCTAACTAGCAGTTATAAACCATCATGTGTCTGCCTGTTGGAGGACAAAATGATGTGTGTTTTCATGAATCCTACAGACATGGTCTAGGACAGAAATTAGAGATACTGTGGGTTTTTCTAGGACAGCAGATCACTTCTAGGATAGTGGGTCTCAGGGCACCTTGCGCTGAACCTAGGGAGGAGACAATTAAAAGGAAGCAGAGAATGCTGGGAAAGAACGATCTTGACCAAATACTGGCTGGAATTTCCCAAAGAGTTTGGAGGAAACATTAAGAGAATTTCCAACATCACCATTCAACCTCTAAAGTTTCCCCCCTGTCTAAAATGTAGGAATACTATAGCAACTTGTGTTTGCCTTTAGGGAACGGATTTGCTTTGGGAAAAACACCATGAGAAACAGGAAGAAGCACTGTTTTGTTTAGTAAATTCTGAAGGGAAGAAATAGCCTGTCTCTTTCTACCTAAGTCAGGAGTTCCCAAGAGGGTTCTCTCTCAGCTAATCTTACCACCCCCGATTTCTTTCTGGCTTGTTGAGGCATGTTTTTCATAAGCGTATCAGTAAGCTGAAGCCCATTCCTGCTCCTACGTGAATTATTATTGCTTAGATCTAGGCAGAATGTAGAGATCCCTATGAAGACCATGGCTGTATTGCCTTAAGTGGATATTTTTCCTGCCTGAGTGCTATAGGATACCGAGGGGTCAAATATATAAACAGTTGAAAGGGGAGATTTGGCAAATTCATGGAGGAAGGGCCCAGTAGAAGCGGTTCTGCCTCCAGCAATCCCAGAACTGCTGTCTGCTGGGAACTGGAAAGGCACGTTGGTGGAGGGAGTGCTCTGCTTGCCCTGCTGCGCTGCAGAGGCTGTAAGCACAGCTATAGGCTTGCTGGGGGAAATGGGTAACTGTTCCGAGGCATGCCCTATCTCCCATGGGCAAAACGAGCCAACTTAGTTCAAACCAGTGAGGAAGGTGAGGGTGACACGAAGCTTGTTGACTTTGCCTGCACGGGGAGGAGGGGGTGTTGAAGCAGTCCCTCCCCATGGCAGGTGTGACTGGGGGTGGGCAGTGATCCCACCTCCTGCCCAGACCCGCAGGCAGAGAGCGTACCTCTGTGGCCTGAGCAAGGCCTCACTCCATACAGCTCAGACTGGTTTTAAGGCTGACGTTTCAAACAGCCAGAGCCCTTCCAGACAGAGCTGAGCTGCCTCAGGTGTTGTAATTTCCAACTGTTTGTCACTGCCCTTCTGCCAAATGCTGCTCCACTTGCTTCCCACCAGCCAAGGGACTGCTTGGAGGAGTTACTGCATATGAGAAGGGATGAGACCTAGCCTTCATAGGTTTTTTTAATCCTAAGTTAATAAACAATTTGAGGTAAAATCTTTGCTCCACTGAATCCATTGGGTGTTTTGTGTTCGTTTCTGCTTTTATACTCTCTGTGACAAAGCCTTTCCTGTCAGTCCAGTTTCTGGGTGCGTAGTAGAGCAACCCAGACTGTGATCTCAGGGGACTCCGTGTTGGTCCTGCTCCCAGACACCCTGTACGGGAAAGAAAACCTGTAGGAGCTGGAAGTTTTGGAGAACAGACCCCTAGTCTCATCCTAATTTCCAGAGTTCAAAGTCTGTTCAGGGAGCATGCTGGGGAAGAGTAACAAATGTTTACGAAGTGGTGCGGAGATGCAGCATCTTTTGCTGATGTGCTTATTGGTGGTGGAGCCTTTCTTTGTGCTCAGACATACAAATATGTTTAGAAAAGGTTCCAGGGACCAGCTTCATTTGCCACCCAATTTGGTTAAGATTTTGATAATTAAGCAAATGTATACACACATCATGTGGTGGATTTGGATTCGGATTTCAAAAAGAGTATATATAACCAGTGCATGAGAAGTCTTTTCTAGAACGTTAGACAACATGTTTTTAAATTCTTTTTTGAAATGTATTAATGCTGACCATTATAATGCACTCTAATGCAAAGGAATCAATAGCCTTTACACCAGAGCTAATTTATTGTACAGAGCAAATGAATAATACAAAATTCAGTGCACTTAACAGTCCAATATTAGACTTCACCATTTGTATAAATCAGAATGCTTTTTGCATTTCCTGATAGTGCCACAAGTTGTACAGACAGAAACCTACTATTTATTCTTCAACCAATTAATTGGTTTTTTTTCCTTAGATAAAATATTTGCAATCGATGTTCATCTTTTCATAAAACATCTGCCTCCTCGAGTATTCGCTACAAACCAAGTTCCTGAATTTGTTGCTAGAAGGCAATGGAACTGTTCATACTGCAAATCTGAGTTACAGGAATTTCATTGTTCGTTATTTACAGGGAAGGTTACCCCAAAATACGTTTCATGTTGCTATTGCTTGTAATAATTAGTATGCGCTACGATAATGGCAAGTCTCCAAGTCAAATCAAGGTCCCTGCTGAGCTGAGTAACAGAAAGAAAGTCTATTTTATTCTCCAGTTCTTCACCGTGCATTTGACAACTTTAAATCCTATGTTCAAGAGGTCTTACCTCACATTGCGCCTTTATTTATATTGCCCGAATTTTAACTTGACTTCAGCATGAAAACACATTAATTTGTGCTTGCATCTACCCAGAAGGAAAACAAACTAGCATTCCCAAGAAGGAAACTGGAAGTGGATGTTTATTTGTCTTGTTATCCGCATATCCTACTTTTCTGAGTCACAAAAGAGTAAACAATCTGCCGGGTACTGCGTGACTAGGAGGGGGCGAATTTGTGTGCGCTACCTTATGTATTTTTAGTTGTGGCCAGGCTTCCGCAGCGAGGCCTTGAGGCGTAACAGAAGCCATTCAACTGAAACAGATTTATAAAATTTTTTTTTAATTTATTTGAAAGGTCAAATACAGCTATACATTCCAGTGTGTGTACAGTATCAAGACTGTAGATAATGTCTGTCAAGAGCCCACCGCGCCCCGGCCGAGGCCTGGCTACCCGGAAGAACCGCCAGCCCCGCCGCCGGCCCCGGCGGAGCAGGGTAGACCACCGGGGGGGCCCGGCGGCCCTGAGGGCGCAGGCGTGAGGGGCGGGGCCGGTCGCACATGCGCAGCGCGGCCCCGCCGCCGCCGCCGCCTGTGTGTGGCGCTGCCCCTGGTGCGGCGGCCGCGGCGGCGCTGCTGCTCGGCGGGAGGGGGCGGCCTTGCGCTCCCGCTTCCGGTGTGGTGTCATGGCGGGCCCTGGGCGCTGATGGCTGCGGGCGGCTGAGGGCCCGGAGCGCGGCAGGGATACGGAGACCCTCTCCTCGCCCGGCGCCTCGCCTGCCGCCCTCCCTGCGGGGATCCGCCCCCCCTCCCTGGCCGGGCAGGCGGGGGGGAGATGGCGGCCCACAAGCCGGTGGAGTGGGTGCAGGCCGTGGTGAACCGCTTCGATGAGCAGGTAGCGGGGGCGGCCGTGAGGAGGGGCGGCGGCGCGGCTGCCCCCGCCGCGCTGGGCCGCGGCCGGCGGAGCGGCAAGGGAGGGCCGGTGCGGGCTGCCGCCGGGGTGAGGGGCTGAGGCGGGCCGGGGGCTGAGGCGCGGGCGGGGAGGGGGCAAGCGGCGAGGGAGGCTGCCCCGCTTCCCGGGGCGGCGGGGGGTGGGGGGAACGCTGCCTCCCGCCTTCCGCCCGCCTCCGGCTTCCCTGTCGGGCCGGGGGGGGACGACCGAGGGCGCCGGGTTCTCCTCAGCGCCCGGCTCGGCGGCGGGTCCCCGCTCGGCCCCGGCCGGGGGGCGGCGGCTGGCTGCGTCCTTTGTGCCGGGCAGGGTGGCTGGGTGGGGCCGGGCGCTGCCGCCGGCCTGGTATCCCCCGCCGGCCAACCTGCTGCTTCCCGGCGCTCTGCAGCGGGGTCCCGCCGCGCTGGGGGGAGGCCTCCCCGGTGCCAGCCTGCGCTGGGGCAGTGGCGGAGCCCTCGGCTCGGTGCAGCGAGCGGGGCGGTGAGATGCCCGGTTCCGCCTCGCCGCTGCTCTCCCACCTCTTCCAAAAGTGTGTTTCCTTTTCGTAGACATTCCTGTGGAATTTACTTCCTCGCTTTGCACCGTCTTGCTCGCCAGAAGGGAGGTAAAGCCCCACGAGTGGGGTTAAGGAGGACTGCGTGGAACTGATGGGGCGATTCTACCTTGTTCCCCATAGTGTAACTGTGGGTGTCAGAGGGAGATTTCATCCCCATCGCTGGGAGCATAGTTGCATGGGATGAAGAGGGTTTTCCAGCCAGTGTTGGTACAGTGACAAATATTTACTTCTCTTTACAAAAGTCAGCACTCATAGTTTGGAGAAAAATTTTCTGAATGGAAGGAAGAGAGATTTGTTGGCCTTAGACTTTGTATTTCTGTGATCCGCATGCAGAAACTGCTTACAGGGATTAGGTGGCATGACTTTCTCAGTGGGGCTAAGCTTAGTGCTTAGGCTTTGCATTTTCACTCCCAAGATGCTTTCCTGACGCGTGTGAGCTCAATTTAGGCTGAATGATCAGTTTCTGTGTTGTCTGTGTTTTGCTAGACTGTGAGTACAGCCTTTGTGTCACACAAGAGACAGCTCTCTGAGACCCTGTTTGGTATAACAGCTATCAGAAACACTAAGCTGGTTCTGTAGATGGAATTTTGTTCACCTGCCTTGTAATCATATGTCCCTCTTGGTGATGCTTGGCTTTTAACAACCTGCAGAAAGACTGTGGCCTGGTTGAATAGAAATAAGCTGTTCCTTTTTACGTTTATATTAAAGCTGCTGTAAGTGAAGTTTCTTTAAAAAAAGGAAAATATCAAACTTTGTCTTTTGACATGAAAATGATGCAGATTTTTCCAATACATTTTAGGCATATTTGCATAGTTAACTTATTCCCCCCTTATCTTGAGTCATAGATCGTTTTTTCCATAAGCTTAAAAAGCATGGTACTGATTATGCTCCCAATAATGCAAGAAAATGCTTCTTTGTTATTGGTGTTAAAAGGCCCTAGGCTTTGTCGTTTGCTTTGTTATGTATATTGTGGAACTGGGCTTGCCAACATCTGCTAGGAGTTAGGAACCTCAGCTTCTTAAACAAAACTATTTTTCTATACCTTTTTGAGGATAATTACAGATCGGTGTATGGGAGGAATCCTCTCTTGATAGGAAGAAGGCTGTTCAGATTTTTGAGATGCTAAAATACTGGAGTTGCAGGGATAGAGTACATCAAATGCAGTATTGCCGGTTGTAGTCATGGTGTGGCCTGCGTGATAGGTGCTATTCACAAGATTTTGATTGGTTTCCAGTGCAATTTTTAAAAAATTTAAATATTGTATTATTGGGTGAAGCAGTTAAGCAAGGATGAGATGTTAATCTTTTACTTTTTTTTGTGAGAAGTTTTCTCATTTGTTAATTTCAGCTCAGGGTTCTTAATTTTGTTTGCTTTTGATACTTCATTTCCTCTGCCTTGCCCAGTCTGACGGTGATCTTCGCAGTGGAGTGGTGACTGTTCTTACCTGAACACCAAAATGCTAGGTTATCGTGATGCTATCAATACTACTAAATACGTTGTCAGTCAATGGTGATGTTTATGTGTTTCTTCTAACTCCTTACATCTGTGTCATTATTGGCTAGTCATGTGGTTATTAAATTATCTACTTGTTACATTTTAGACTGCTCATTTGAGCATCAGGTTCATACTTCATTAAAAATATACTGAATATGCGCATGTTATTTTAATGGTGAGAATGCATTTTTGAGTTTTTGCGTATTATGGCTGCCCTTCTAAGTGCAGGACCTCTTGATTCAGCACTGAGGGAGCCACCACTCACTGTATCATCAGTATGTTTGAATAAGGAAGGCGAGCTCTTGTTGGTTGTGGGTTGTTTAGTTTTGGTTTTTTTCTGCGTGGGAGAAGACAATTTTTCAACGTTCCTTCCTTCACAAAGGAGGAAAATGTAATCATCTCACGAAAATTTATAGATGTAGACATGCTTTTCATTCGTTTGCTAAGCAGTTGAATTCATTTTAAGACAGATGAAACAACAAACTAAGGGAATGCTAATCTGTATTGAAAACAAGAAAAATCAGTGCAAACCAGTCTGTTCTTGTCTGCTCTTGTTTATTGTTATAAATGCTGCTTTAACTAAAATCTGCTTTTGTGTGTACAATTCTGTGGGCCTAAAATGACTGGCAAGCATAGTTTTATGAATTAACCATTGACTGGCTCACTGAATACATTTTTCAAATATACTGCTGGTCTTGCCCAGCTGCGCTCACTTCTGAGATTACAATTGCTGCAATGCACTCTTCTTTGAGCTACCCTTGAAGGGTGCCTGAAGGTTTCAGCTGGTGCAGAAAGAAACTGGTGATGGTACATGTGAGGCTAGATCACATTTGTCATACAGCACATATGAAATCTCTTTGATTTTGTATGTAGGACTAGTTACTATATTTTTCAAAACTTTCAGTGAGCAGAATAGAATTAGGCTGCAGTAGCACAAAGAGGCTAGACTGTTTTAGTGAAGTTCTGTGGTTTCATATAAACCACATTTTATATTTGTTTATATATATACCCCCCCCCCATTTTATTGATGAATATAAATATTCATCAATAAAATAATCTCTCTTTTCCTATGGAAATGTTTACTTATAGTTCTATGTACTGTACTTTTACAGTATTTTTAAATGTGTTACAGGCTGAAATCATGGGAAGGCTGATACAGTAGTGAAATAGTTCTAAGCACAGTCTGAGAAGCCTTATGGCCTAAACCATTTAAATCTAGACTGTTTTAAAACTATCAGGTATAGTAAAAGGTATTAGTCCTGTATAAACTTGTGGCAACTTAAGTGATTATGATATGCTTTAAGGAAAGAAGCCCTTTATTATGTCGATTATGGTTTAGGCTCCTCATTTGTAGTTTATGAGGTATTACTGCCTTCAGTTAAGAAAGCTTTTGTAAAAACTGAAAGCCCGTAGCGATGTTCTATTCTTACTTTCATTAAAAGATATTAAAGCGAATATTCCTTCCTCCTGGTGATTCTCTCTGCAGCATTTAAAATCTGTATAGAATCAGAGATGTGAAAAAGCACTGCCTTACAAGTACCAGCTTTGTGTTCTTCAGAACTGTTTTTCATCTTCGCGTGTTAAGAAATCGGTAGTAGTAATAAGATGTGTTTTAAAGTATTTCCCATGAGTTCTGCTGACTGTGCTCCCCAAGTGAAATGATATCTTGCTGTAAGGTAAGGCTGGTCTGTGCAGAAGATGTAACTTTTTTCCACAGCTGCTCTGTCTGAAACAGATCTCCACAGGAGCTAAGATCCGAAACAAGCTATAACACTGCTCTTAAGCACAAGTGTGCTGTTTCATCTTTTGCTAATGTAAACCTGAAGCAGCTTTGATCATATCTTTCTAAAACTGTGTGCGTAATGTATTTCCAAACGAAGTGCTGTACTACACACAGATGGTGTCCTAAAGAACAGGTGAAGGAATGGCCCACATGCAACAGATGTTACCTGAGTCCATTAATGAGCTGCTGAAAAGTGTCAGATGTTTTGTCCTTACTTAACACAACAGTTTGTGTTAACAGTATGGGTAAATATTCATTTGTTCACAGCACCAACTTTTAGTTACCCTTTTGAAAATATTGTTTTAGAGCAACCTGTGTAAAATATTTTCCGAGTTCCATATTCTTCTGAAGGCTTAGTTGTGAGATCCTTCTACTAAATAATGCCTCTGTAGAAGGTGATGCAGTGCATGTTTATAGTTGGAAGATGCCTGTTGACTTTTTAAAAGAGATTTGTATCTGGTTCTGACAGTACTGGTGCTGAGGATAGAGGAGTGCTGTGTGTATTTTCTGTCTTACCAGTCTCTGTGTTGCAGTCTGCTAAAGAAGTTCCAAGAAACTGTTTGAAAGGGGAAAGTGAGGTAGATTTCTATGCTGTTAGGGATGGCACTAGGGATTTTTTTTTTCCTAGATGTTACGTTTGTTACTTTCTCCTGAACCTGAATCAAAGGCACAAGGCTCAGATGCACTCCGACATTTCAAGATGCTTACTGAAAATGATGAGCCCATTATAGACAAACGGAGAATTTCCTTCCCTGAGGTGTATCCCCGGGGATCTGTCTTCCACCTTCCCCTCTCCAAAAGTGCTTTTCATGGGGGAGAGGATGCAGTGAGGGTTCTGCAGTCTGCCACCACTGTGAAGCTGAATCTTGAAAGTGCTGAATTGCAGGGTACCTGTGCATGGTTGGGTAGTGACTTCTGTCTGCATCAAGAGGTTTGTCAGGATAGTGATTTCAACAGCTATCATTCTGAATCCTATGGCAGACTATGTTTATCTGTCAGATTTTGAATTTTTAATGTTCTGCAATGTTATATCTTGCACAAAAAAGTTGAAATAGTGACTTTGAAGTGATGAAGCACTTGTTTGCTCCATAACTGCTGAAAAGAAGATTAAATACTCTTTTTTTACTAAAGAGAGATTATTAAACTTTGTGTTCATTAATTACAGGTGATAAAATAAAATCTGTGATTTAATGTTAGCCTTTGTCAGGACTGAGTGGAATAGCTTACAGACATTCAAGCCTATTAGTGTTGTCCATGTACATTTAGCAAAAGATCATACCTTGTTGCATCAGACTAGAGGATACCTGAAACAGGTGCTGATCTCTTCTACAGACATGGAAAGCACCCATTCTTCTTGCTAACATCTATGATCAAAGAAGGATTTCTGGATAAAAGTACATCGGTCTCTAAACTGAGGCCACTTCCAAAGAGATGAGTCTTGTGTGCTATCAGATACTGCAATGCTTTCCACTTCTTCAAACAGCTTTATAATTCTGTACTAGCACTTACTTTAAAGTTTCAAAGCCAAATTCGACTGCAAAGAACTTGTTAAGAAAGTACATTAGATATTTTTTCTTTTTTTCCTCTGAATAGCCAATTACTTGCACCCCCTCCCCCCCTTTTTTTTTTTCAAATTGGCAAAGTTATTGTCTCACAAGTTTGAAGAAACTGAAACATTTTTATCTCCAGAAACAGATAGGTAGGCGTGATTAGGCATAGGAAAACCTTTGCCTTTTCTTTCTTCAGCAGGATTACAGGCCTCCTGGATATCACTGTAGACAGCAAATTGACCAGACAACTTGTGGCTGCCAGACACTGTTGTAGAATGGTTAACAACATATGCCGTATTAATGCTTAGGGGCAGTAATTTTTCAGATGCCAAGCTTGTGTGTAGAAAAAGCTTTTGAAGTGCTGTTCTAGTATTATTTTCTAAGATGCTAGCAGCTGACCGTGTGCTATGATCCTGTGTATCTGTGAGTTGGCCTAATCATGTTTTTTTCTTAAATGATATAATTTTTTAACAGTATTTGTGATTAGTGATTTAATTTGCATTTTCCATGAAGATGGAATAATTTAATTTTACTTTGGCAAGTTGAAGGGATTTTGCATCTTTGAGGTAATAAATACTTTTTTAAAGTAAGTATTTTAATAGCTACTAGTTCAACTGGATTAATTTTAACAGTCTTGTCTTGTACGTGGTTCAGATCTCTTATTTCTAAGGTTTACTTCTTACTATATGCCTTTTGGAAATGTAAAGAAAATAATCTCTTATGATCTGTGTTGCTCTCTCTCCTACCGATAGTGCTTTGTTACCTCTTTGCATTTAGTAAACCTTGTGAGAGTGGCTCAGTTTTGGTATTGTAGCAGTAGCAGATTTGGGAGAAGCTGCACATGGGCCAAGCAGGGCTTCCTACTTTTCAGTCAGAAATGCACTTCTGGAAACAAAGTTTGGATTAAACCGTCTATGTGGTTGAAAGATGTGTTCTAACAACTAGGGAGCTTGCATGGCTGGTGTAAGCTGGTAGATACTTTTGATGCTTCATCTTATATATTTGCTTTTCTAGTTGTTTCAGCAATACCTGATACACAAGATGACTTGTGTCCTGACTTCAGGCTACACCGGGTCTTGTACTATATTATTGCAACTGTCAGGCTCAGCTACTTAATGGCTTTTCGTTGTCTTTTGCAGCAGTGTCATTTTAAAATTGATCTTAGAAGATTTAAGATTTAATCACTGGAAGGGTTCCAATTTCATCTACCTATTTTGTCTTTGTCTGCTGCGTAAAATAAGGCAAATTGTAGACCAAAATGCCATTGTTCCTTGTCTTCTGTAGCTTATTTGATACCTTTGTGAGACATAGTCAAACTAGATTAGAGGGAGAGAGGGTGTATGGCAGCATGCCTCAGAGTGGGTTGCATGTGCGCAGTGTCATTATAAGGTTGTTGGCTATTGCTTCCTATTTCACTAGTGAAAACAGCTGAATTCAAGTAGTGGACTATCCCTTTGCTAAGCTGGGATGAGTTCAAAATGGTGCGTGCGTTCGTAGTTTGAAGCTCCAGTTATATTTAAGCTTTGTGCTTTGATTTCTGTTTTCAATTCAAATAAAAGCTATACAGGAAACCATTTGTGTCAGTCTTTCTTTTTTTCTAAAATAAAATCAAAGGCAATGAAAGTAAAATGTCAACTTTTTTCTACTGTTTTTCTTGTAATGTTTAGATCCGTGGATGTTTGTATAGAAGTTAGTTTCTTTTTGGTCACTCAGCGCTGGCACTGCATTCTGTTAGGGGACTTACAGTGCTCCAGCATGTCAGAGTGCACAAAGGAAATAGCAGAGAAATAAAAAAACTCAAAGCATCAGTGCTAATACGTCCTTTTTTATATAGTTTCCTATTTTGAATGGTAGTATAGAAAGCAGTTTTACTTCTAGGTGACCTTGTTGCAATGGCTGTTGTGGCAGGAAGCTCTAAAAGTATATAATACAATGTTTCTATAGCATGGAAATCTGTGACACGGTTTCTTTGAGAGGCACTTCTGAAGTGTTTTATCACTCAGTCATATTGAGCTTTTCTGCTGTTGTCAGCACAGAGACTTGAAAATTCAAATAAAAAGTACTAGTAATGGTGAAATTTTTAATTAAATGTATGTATCTTCCACTAATGACTTCTGAAAATGTATTGTAAAAATAACATCCAATGATGAAAACAAAGCTTGAGTCATAAATGCTGTTTGTTCTGCTTTTTCCAGTTTTAAAATGAGCACATTGAAATGCATCACACTGTTTTAAAGCATTACAGTCTGAACACTTGCAAGAGAATTACAAAATGAAGTGGCAATTACCTTGATAGCCCTATGGAACTTGTTGCTATAGGAGATTGTGCAGGCAAAAAGCATCAGCCCTTCCCACGGAGGGGTAGGCCCTTGGCGTGGTTCCCTGGGTTCAAGGCTTGGTGCCAGAGATCCCTGAGCCGCTGTCTGAATGGCAAGCAGGCATTCCTCCTGGGCCTTTCTGTTGCTGTGGGGTCTTTTGTGTGATCTAATGGGCTGAGGCCAGCTGTGTGAGGGTCCACAAGGCTCGGTGCTGGGTCCTGCCCGTGGGTCACACCAACCCCATGCAGCACTACAGGGTTGGGGAAGAGCAGCTGGAAAGTGCCTGGTGGGAAAGGGCCTGGGGGTGCTGGGCGATGTGAGCCAGCAGGGTGCCAGGGTGGCCAACAGCATCCTGGCAGGTGTAAAAAATGCGTAGGTGCAATGCTTAGGGATGTGGGTTAGTGATGGGCTTGGCAGTGCTGGCGGTTGGGCTTGATGGACTCAAAGGTCATTTCCAACCTAAATGATTCTGTGATCAAGCACGGAAGTTCAGTCATTTTTTTTAAGTCAACCCGTTCTCTTAGGAAAAAAACCCAGCCAGTTTGATCCTAGTCTGCAGTACCAAAAGACTTTGTACTAAACCCCAAGCCAAACTGCAGTTTATATGGAGAGGAAATTACACTTGGGCATGAAAACGAGATAGTTATATTGAAGAGGTCCGTTTCCCTACAAATGGAAGATGTTAAGTAGACTGCATTTAATGATGCAGTTGAAACTGATGGGGAAAAAAAATATGTTCCAAGTTTGGGGTTCTTTAATACAATTCATCTAGCATATTTAAATTGGGCATTTAATAGCATTTAAATATGGGCCTTTAAATTTTATCAGCAAAGTTAGTAATGTTAGATGGTTGACAGAGATGTTCGTGACTACTGACAGTATGTGAAGTACCCTTGCCAAGTCTGCAGAGGCCCCCAGCCTGGAAGGTGGCTCTTTAAGCATCTTGCATCTGTAAAGCTGAGTGTACTTCCTTGGAATCCTTCTTTTAACCCATCTTAAATGCCTTGCCCCGCCCCCCCCCCCCCCCCCCCCCCCAGCAGATGCAAAAATACTACTTTGTGGCATTTACTCTGAGCTATCAGCGTCTTTCAGAATACACACTTATTAATAATTCTAGACAAAATTGTAGTAGCAATTAAAACTTGTAGTAGCAATTGAAGTTTCTCTGGCTAGTGAATTCCTGTGTCATGCTTTAAAATACAAATGGCACATGTGGATTACAAAAAGAAGTGATAATACTGATTCCTTTCTTGTTCCCTTGTTTGCTTTTTAAAAACAGAAATCCTCAGTAAAATGATTTTTTTCTGAAGAATCGTTCCTTACATTTTCGTAACGGGCCAGCCCTGTGAGGAGCATGCAGGGGAAGTGACTGCGTGCTTGGGAAGTGACTCGGTTGTGACCCTTGAAGAATTTGGGTACAGCATGAAACAAAGTGCCTAGTGTTCACATGGCAGGAGAAACATCTCAGTTTTGTGCAGTCACTCTGAATCTTATCTTTCCTGGCAAAGATGCGTGTCAAGTCTAGTTTTTACCACTGGGTGTTGGGCAAGGGTGGGTAATGTGGGGCTCACAAGTTGTGTATGGCTTGCCAGTGCTTGAAGTGTGTTTGAGGCTGAGACTTCATTGCCTGGCTAGCAGTGGGGTGTGTTTGTATGGGGACCCCAGCTCATCCCAGTCTGTGGGCCCTGCGGAGGCTGGTGGTGGTGGTTCCTCCTGGGACTCAGTTGTACCTCTTAGCCAGCTCTGTCCTGCGAAGGAGCAGAGGACACTCGAACCACTGTTAATCGCCTTCCGACTCACCTGTTTTGTGAACTGCTGTGATATTACCCCCTCTCAGGTTTCAAGAGGCAGGTTTTTTCTTGCAGGTATTAGCCTTGTGAAGATTTTTGGTGTTTAACGAGCCAATTTTTGAAATGAAGAAACTCTTCTTCTGAGAATTCTCTCTTACATTTTTCTGCTTCTTTTGATTGCTTTGACACTTGGTTTGTAGAAAATTTATCACAAAATAGAGGTTTAGTTTCGTTTCAGAAAAAGAAATAGTTGAACTTCAGTATTTTGTTCTATAGATAGCTAATAGAAAGATGAATGTAGAGAAAATGAAATAATAATGTGTTTGTAGTTGTCTCTTGTAGAATGTTTTTCAGGGTTGTTTCTGGTGTCTCAGAAATTTTTAACCCATCTGTAAAGATGTAAATTTCAGTATAAAACAGTGTGTAATACTTACCTCTTCTTGTAGCTTCCCATAAAGGCTGGCCAGCAGAATACCCACACCAAAGTCAGTACGGAGCACAACAAGGAATGTCTCATAAACATTTCCAAGTACAAGTTTTCCCTGGTCATCAGTGGTCTCACCAATATCTTAAAAAATGTTAATAACATGGTAAGCTTTTTTAATTTTGGATTGTTGCATGATTTTTTGAAATGGTTGTTGCTTGTTATCCACAGAGAGTCACTTGAAATTTAGTCTTGCCTTTTACAGTTAATTTTTTTCTTTTCATCCTTATGTGCTAAAGTTCACCAGCACTGAGCTATGTTATGTATAAAAGGCAGTGAGATAGTTGTGTCAGAGAAATCTAAAGGAAGGTGGTGATGAAGGGGAATTTTTTGTTGGTCGCAGGAATGGCCTGTGACTGGGAACACATACGTGGCTAGCTAAGGCGTGGGTATGTGTAGGTACCTAATAATACTGCGCTGGGGCTCTGAGCATGACCAGGAGGATGCTTGCCATTGCGTGGAAAGGTGCTTCAGTTATCTAGGGAAGCGGTGCTAGCAAAGTCTTCAGAGGGGGTATGCAGCAGGGCAGAGGAGCTGCTGAGCAGCAGCACTAGGAAGTTTCCGCCCCCCACCCCCCACCCCACCCCTGCTCCCATCTGTCCTGCCAGAGCATGACCTGCCAGGAATCCTTTTGGAAAAGGAAGAAAGGAAAAAGAAAGGAAAAGGATTAAAAACTTAGGCTGTCTGAATTTTCCAGGCTGTTTGGATGTTTTAGCATTTGTGTATGTCTATATATATATAAAAATATAATAACTAAATTAATTTCAGTCAGAACCTTTTAAGAAAAATCTTTGAGAAGAGTCTCCTGCCTAATGCTGCCTCTGTAGGCTCCTATCTCCAAAGGGATACCTTACTAGTGTGTAAGAAAAATGAATGAAAAATGTGTGGGTGTGATACACATCTCTTCTGTTTATTGTTAACGGATCACAGCCTCTCAATAAACCACTTAATGTTGATTCTTGCGGGCAGTAGACTGGTGTGAAGGGATGAGATTCAAGGTGATTTTTATATGAATTCCCAAAGAGAAATCTTCAGAGCCAGGTGTCTCGGTAGATGGTTTCCTTCTGCATACTGGTTTTCTGCCTCCAAGGGAACCATAAAATGATTTCTGAAATCCATCAAAATACTTGACTCATCAGCATCACTAAAATTGTCATTTAAAATAGATCTCAGGGGAACCAAAGAGAAGAGAAACCTAGAAAAGAAAAACAATGAGCGTGGATGGTCCATAGTGTCAACTCTAGAAGAATAACTATTACCATCAAGTTGGGTAAATGGAAAGTTTAGGAATCCCTTATGAGGAGGAGGATGCAGTTTGAGATTTATTTTTTTAATGAAAGGTCTGGTTTTGGATTTCTCATGAGAAAAGTTTAGTTCATTGAGTTTTGAAGCTGTGATCATGTGGAATCTCCACAAACAGGCAACAGAACTGGCCAAACTCTAGCAGTACTTTTTTTATATGGCTTTAGTAGGATAGTTTTCAGTGAGCTCTTCTGGATGTCACTTGCATGGAGATACGCATCTTCTAAAACACTACAAATTTGTAGTTTGATAAAGGCAGAAAATAGGTTGTCCTACTGCTAGGGATTTCAGGCTGCCTAAAGCTACCTGTAGTCCCTTTTGCAAGATAATTTATTTTAATTAAACTCCATAGGCATGAAGGAATGTGTTGATGTGTAAGATTATTGACCTATACAGTCAAAAGAAATTTCTGTATGTGATATGTAGATTTTGAAAGGAGAGACCTAGCTATGTGTCAATTAAAATAGGCAACATTTGCTTTGCTCTGAGGAGTAAGACAACTTTTTTATGCTTGATGGACTGAGCTATTGTATGAATCAGCAATATTTTTGAAAGACTTCTACAGCTGAAACAAAACAGACCGGTAGACTGCCATAATAGTCTTAGTTTAGAAGAAAGTCTTGAGGGTTTGCACTCTGCTGAAACTTAGACTTAGTTGAGCTAACCTCTCCTGTGGTTTAAAATACAGCTTCCTTTGGGTGGCTTCTACATGTGTAGGCAATAGTACCAGTGTTTTTTTGGCTAAATCTTTTCTGCTTTATTTTGCTGTCTTAATATTGCTGGAATTAGTCACTATTGTTGGTAGTAAAATTGGGTGCTAGCTTAAACACCTGATGGAATTCTGCCTTCATCCTGTGTCTAAAGTGTGGCATCTTTTTGGAGGGTCTCGTGTGTTTCTTCCTGTGGTCTGTGCTAAATTTTGCAGCACTCTGATAAGCTTGTCGATACAGATTTGTTGTAACATCAGTTCTATTAAGATGTTGGCAATGGAATACATAATTGGAAAAGTCAGCAGTAATTGATACCAGAATAGTTTCTGAAAAGAAATAACCTTCATTTCTGTATAAATCACAGGCCTGATGAAGATAAGGGGCTGCAGTGTACCTCCAGTCTTACTTTGCGGTAACTGTTTGTTCCTTATTAGATTTAACATTGCAGACTGGACAAAGATATTTCTTCAGTGATAAGGTTTTCATTCCTATTTTAATCTAATTTTTGCTGGCTTGCTTTCTAAGCTCAAAACCAGAGCAGTAAAGGAGCAATAACCTATTGTACCACTTTGCTACGTTAATGCATTACAAGTCAAATTTCTGTGTCTCAGATGAATCCATGTCCTTTCTACTTCTAGAGAATATTTGGAGAAACTGCTGAAAAGAATTTATATCTATCTCAGCTGATTATCTTGGATACACTGGAAAAATGTCTGGCAGGGGTGAGTAGGCTTGCATAAGCAATTGCTAAGTTGGAATCAAATGCTTGTGTATGCTGTTGTTACTGGTGCTAAAGTTAAAACTCATCTAATTTAGAACAAAGTAGGATTAATGCTATTTAAAAATTATTAAAAATTCCTATAAATGCAAGTAGTTGATATAATTGATAAATTAAGCATTTGGTGGTGCTTTTTTCTTGCCTAAAATTAGTGATCTTTTTTCAGCTAAATAGATTCAAGTAAACTTGAATTTGCCCTTCCCACTACTCAACTAATTTATGAAGTTGTTCTTCTTCTAATAACTTGTTAAAAAGAATTGCAGAAAACTGCACAAATAAACTCAGAGATGTGTATGAAGTAAAGTAAGGGCAGACACAAACCCAAATGAAGAATTAGGTGTCATGAAGCTTCACTAGATTTTTATAAACTCTGAATGCCTGTGGTGTGTTCTGCTCAGTATTTTTTGAATAGATGCATCAAAACATTTTCATCCCACAATTTAAACAGAAGAAGTAATGGGGCAGTAAATCATGTTAAAAGTAGCAGACAATTAAGTACAAGTATTTCAGTTTTATGCTACCAAGTTTCCTGCATCCAGTGTTGATTTTTCTTCAAATTTCTTAAAACTTTCATTTATTGAAGCAATTTTTCCATGTACTTATATATACACCAGAAACTTTGCTATCACCATTCTAAAGATTACTTTTGCAGGTGTTTCCTAGATTACATTAGTTAACCATGTCCAAACTTCCACTGGGAGTCCAGTCCTGAGGTTTCCAACCAGAGCTATGCTGCAAGGCAGTTTGCTGTTACCTTTGGGATGTAAAAGGTTGTTCAACTTACTGTGCTGAACAGTGTAATTGCAAAGCCAAACTTCACTGTGAGCAAAATTTGCAATGGTTTATTCCTTCAACAAGAAAGGAATATTTTTTTTTAAAAGCTATATTCCTGGATGAATGTCATGAAATTATCTAAGCTCTTTGTTGTTTCCCTGCAACAGCTTTTGAATGTTCTTTCTTTATAAGGTAATGACTTTATTATGGTTAGATTTGTCAAGCAGTGTATCTTATATTACAGTACTGAAACAGTCTCGAATAATTGTGGATTCTTCTAAAATCAAAAAAGATCCAAGTAAATACATTTTCCAGAAAAAATTTCAGCTTTTAAGCTGAGGTAAACACTTCTTTTCAGCACTTTTTGTGTCTTTGATGCAGTGAGTCAAAACAACTGTTTTAATGTCAGAAATTAATTATTTTAAAATGTTGTTTATATGCGTATTGCTTGAAATGTTAATGTGTTTTTCCTGATAGATGATGATATTTGAGCAGCCTAAAATTGTGCTGAATACTTCTTGCTTTGTCAATTCAAATGAGAGCAAGTTGAGCCAGTATATGTTTAATAAGACTGAGCCAAAGTTCTATACAAAGAGTGTTGTGTTCTGCGATATCTTCAGATGTATTTCTTGCTCGCTGTTCTTGCTCAATGTTTCATCAAGTTCTCATGGCAACAGGACTCAGGTCAACTAAGTGGGAGTCTCTGAAACTTCTCAATTCCCTATGGTAAATTCATTGGTAGAATTTTAGAAAGCTTTAATGCTGACCCTTCTGTTAAAACTTGCTCTTAGTAGAGCAAAGTTTCACTTTGAATTCTTTTGTAAATAGTTTCCTTATGTCTCATACTGTGCAAACTGGCAAAAAATTAGATTTTTCTTTTGCAGGAAAGTTAAACCATTTTGGACTTACATAGAGCAACCCCAGGCAAGAGCAAGGGAGAAGCACTTCTTTTTTGGTTGATTTTTTAATATAAAATATTTGATGTCAAAATACAGCGGTTAGAATACTAACTAGGAGAAGTAAGGGTGGGTCTTTGCCCTTTGAGCTTCCATTCAAAGCTGAGATAGTTAATGTTCTACTGCTGATGCTTTACACAAATCAACAGGGTGCATTCCTAAAAACAGAAATGTATTTTACTTCAAAAACTAGTTTGATATTTTGCTTGATACTTGCTGACATTGATCAGCTTGGTGTCCTGCATATTTGGAGACTTAAATGAAAATTGAAGGTGGTTTGAATGGTATGGGTTAATTGTTCAAATGGAAGGAAGCCTTTTTTCTGTGTAGACTACTTACACTATGGTCAGTGATAGCCTGCAGGCAGAATTAGAAGTTTAGATTCAGGTCCTGTGCCTAGTAGTGGCAGAATCTCCCATTTTTTTACCTCTAAATGTACAAAACAATTTCATGAAATACTGAATGTTTATTTTTAGCAACCAAAGGACACCATGCGACTAGACGAGACTATGCTGGTAAAACAGTTGCTGCCAGAAATCTGCCACTTCATCCACACTTACCGTGAAGGGAACCAGCATGCAGCTGAACTACGTAATTCTGCCTCTGGGGTTCTTTTTTCTCTTAGCTGCAATAACTTTAATGCTGTGTTCAGCCGCATTTCCACCAGGTAGGTGTTTTTCAGTAGCCTGACTTGGTGTATTAGCTAATCTACTACATACTGTTGTCTAGAACACCTATCGTGAGTTGTAGTCTTTTGCATTTCAGCAAAGTTTAGTGTTTAAATGATACTTAACCAAGGTAGTTCTGAAGTGAAACTCCCTCTATCTTTCAACATTTTACTTGAGTTTCAGGTTACAAAGAACCTGTTTCATATCCATTCCAGGTTACCGCCAGCTTGCTTTCTGTGAGCTGCATTTATTGCCTTTTTAGTCTGCTTTCATAAGTACAAGTCAAATGCAGTTGTAGAGTGAAAATAATGATAACTTGGCTGAATGAGTTGTTCCGGGTGCAAGGTGTTTTGGGGAAAAAAAAAAAAGGGGGATGCTAAGTTAATGGGTTGTGTCCGTATAGTTATGAATTCAGAATGCAACATTTCTGATTGTCAGCAGCTCTGTTGGAGCTCCAAGGCTGTTTTCTTTCCTAATTTTTCCTGCTTGAAGGCTTTTGTGTTAAATCTGTCTTATGCCTGAAGGGGACAAAACAGCTGGACTGTTTGTTAGTTGTTGGAAAAGACGGGTTTGTCTTCTGACTGACTTGAGTTTCACAGCACATTTACTGTAAAAATAACTGTCTTTTCTGCTGTTTGAAGTGAGAAGAGAGACAGGCCCAAAGCTTCCATCTATTCTTTACTCCTTTTGCCTTGTTCCAGATCCTTCTGATTTTTCAGCATTTGCCAATCCACTAGAGTTGTATATTAAGCTTTTTATTACTGCAATACTTTGATGTTTTTTGAAAGTTCTTGAAGTACCTTAGCTCTTTCTTATCACACGTTTTTCCAGCTAACACCATCCTTGATTTATTACAAGTGTAGCTTGGGCAGCCTTACGTGGTTGCATAGCAATGAGCATGCCAATTTATTTGAAACAAAGATTTATATATTCCTTATAATGTAAAAACTGTTCCATTCCAACAGTTTGGAAACTATTTGCATTTTAGAAATCAGTCTGAAATTGTTTAATAATTCAAAATTTTGAGTATTTTAAAAGCTTTTACAGACCCTTTAATAACTTATGTTTCAAGAACATAGACTTGGCAGCTAGCATGGAGGATGTGGTTTTATTCAATAGGTTGATTATGTTTTGTTGCTTATGGAAATGGAAACAATTTTTTTGCTCCTTTTATAGGAAGTATTTTTTAGTTGAAGTTTTTTGACAGTCTTTGAATCTAGTCCATGCATCTATACTTATTTGCACGTCTGTAGCATGGTTTACTTCTGAAGCTCCAAAGCCCTTCTTACCATCCATTTGAGCTGGAACATACTGCTTTTTCCTTAACCTGTTTTTCACTTCAAAATGGCTTGTACATAAATAGTTAAATATTTGACCAATTGTTGCTGATCTCCACAGGGGTCAGCTTGCCGACAGTTAGCATTGCTGGTCTTCTGACCTGTGCTTCCTGTTTAGGCATATTTCTAGGCCTTGTACAGCAGCTGGGGGATTTTTGGCACAAAAAGCACAGCAGTGGGGACCTTCCCATTCCCATCGAGCGCTGTTAAGTATTCCTGGTGTTGAAGAAATGAAGAACTGCTTTTGTGTGTAGTCCTAGAAATTGCATTCCACATCTAAAACGCATCTGTAGCTTTGGAATGAGACATGGCAATCTTTAGTTTGTGAGAACATATGATTTAGTTATTAGTGGCTTAGTATCTGATGAGATGTTTGGTAAATCGTCTAACATTACATCTTAAGTGTAAAAAGACACCATTGTGTTTTAACTGGTGTGATTAAACTTCATCCTGTTAGCTTAGGCCAGAAAAACATGGACCTTCTTTAGCTTACAAAGTGTGATTGTAGCTCCCTTCAGTGGTATTGAGTACTATCAGTCACTGCTTTCCTCTTTGGAAATTTGCTGGGGTGAGATTTGTAAGGAGCAGTAGTCTCAAGGTGTCATGATTCCATGCATTTAACATTTAGTTGAAGAGAAGACAAGATTACTGCTACAGTATGGTAGGTAACAGAAGAATTTAGGCAGATGTTGGGCATAAACAGACTATCACCAGATGGTATTGGTATCTTGTGAGACTCATCACTGCTATTTCTAGATCCATGTTCAGTGTGAGGATGGAATAAGACTGTAATATAAACTCCTAATCGTGCAAGATCCTTCTTTCATCTCTAAACCTGGAAGAGTTTGTTTGAGGAGATTTGTATTATGTGAGATCATATAATATTCCCCAGCTATTCAAATGTATAGAACCATAGGTATGTGTTCATACCTATCTGACATAATCTGGAGAAGTTACTTTACTTTGCGTATTTTTAGATTACAGGAACTGACTGTTTGTTCAGAAGATAATGCTGATGTTCATGATATTGAACTTCTACAGTACATCAGTGTGGATTGTTCAAAACTAAAACGACTCTTGCAAGGTATGGTTTGAGCCTGTGTTTTGAAATGTTTTTATCTGAATATAGCTAGTTAGAGATGGCACAACAGTATTGATATGTATATCTCTAATTCTGTGTTTTACTCCAAAGTCATATATCTACCAAAATATTTAGAAATACTTAAGTAGCATAAAGACATTGATTTTTAATTTGCTTTGCACTTCAAGTGTCTTTTATAATCTGTGTTACTTCTCCAGAACTGTTTCTTTTCTAAATGCAGAAATGTTTTACCTTTACAGAGACTGTATTCAAGTTTAAAGCCCTTAAGAAAGTAGCTCAGTTGGCTGTTATCAACAGTCTTGAAAAGGTAAGTATTTTAATATTTATTTTCTGTTTAATTGCTTATTTGAAGACTTTCTCTAATTTAGGAATAGTTGCAATTCAGTAATTCACTACAAAATACAAGTTGGTGCATCCCTTTGACGCATATGTTTTGCAAGAAATCGAGTGATAGAAGGGTAAAATCTCTCTTTAAGTACATAGTTCAGGAAAAAGTATGTTAAGCTCTGAAATGTTAAGATGTTTTGCATTATCTGCAGGCATTTTGGAACTGGGTGGAAAACTACCCTGATGAATTCACAAAGCTGTATCAAACACCGCAGACTGATATGGCTGGTAAGGCATAATAAATGACATAGTATTCAAAAGTTGGTTTCTCAGACAACCCCATGTTCACTTGCATTTTGTGCCCTCTTTGCATCTTTGCAGCCTGCAAATAAGAAACAAATTTCTGTCAACCTTTGTCAAGGAAGCAAGGGTGTATCGCTTGCTTTTCTCTACTGACTCCTTTTAAAGAGATTCATTTTGTGGTTCACAACACAAAGAAATAAAACCCAAAAGTTGGAAACTCTAATATATACTTTATTTATACCTTAATATATACTTTAATATATACTTGATACAAGCAAAAAACTTGGAGAACATATTTGTCTTTAGTAAAAAAGAGAGGAAAAGGTATATTTTCAGGTAAACCATATCTTTAATCGGGTTGAGATCATTTTATCCCCAGTACTGGGCCAGTAATTTGCAAAACAGAACTTGTCTTCTGTGTAGGTGAAGCCATCCCTCTGCTCTTTTATACCTGTTCTTTACCTTTTCATAATTAAAATTGATACTGAACTTCAGTTTATATTTTATGCAGATTGTGCAGAGAAGTTGTTTGACTTAGTGGATGGCTTTGCTGAAAGCACAAAACGTAAAGCAGCAGTTTGGCCACTGCAAATCATACTCCTGGTCCTGTGTCCAGAGATAATCCAAGATATAGCAAAGGATGTGGTAGAGGAGACTAAAATGAACAAGGTAAGAGAAGAAAAGTATGTGAATTCTGGTTCTGATTTCTAGAGGATGCTTATTAGTTTTGCTTGTTCTGTATTTCAGGTGTATTTTATTTTGTCTTTCCTGCCTAAAAAGCACATTACAGTTCTATCTGTAAATTTATGCACCCTTCTAAAATTCTCACCTAACATACATTCTTTCACTGTCAATAATTCATACAGATAGCATGTCCCAAACAATGGTATTTCTAAACTTTTAAATCTCCTTGGAGATTTGATTCCCAGTGTTAATTATTTCCCCTGCCTCCACCAGTAGCAAGCTTAGCATTGCTCTAGCTGGCCTGATTGTGCTGTTCTAGGTTTCTGCAGTGTGTGTACTGTGTGTTCCATAATTGCAGTACCTGTAGCAGGTGTTGAACTTGATGTGGCTGCAAACATTCTGGTTGAGAATAAACAACCATCTATCTTTGCTGGTCTGATTACCCTACATCATTCAAATTGAATATCTTTAATAAACATAATGTTTCTCCAAAATGCTGCATCAGGTTGTTTTTTTGCAATCCCAATACCCGTGATTTTTGATCAGAAAATGCAGTGTTGTTTGTTCTTAATATTTAAGGGTCTAAAACCCCTGACCACAGGTTACCAAAGCTCTGGTTATAACTATTCCTGGTTTGAATTCTGCAGAAACTGTTTCTGGACAATCTCAGGAAAGCACTTGCAGGCCACAGTGGGAGCAGACAGCTGACTGAAAGTGCTGCTATTGCTTGTGTTAAACTGTGCAAAGCATCTACCTACATCAACTGGGAAGATAATTCTGTCATTTTCCTACTAGTGCAGTCCATGGTAGTAGATCTTAAGGTAAGAATTTGCTTCCTATTTGCATTGAAGAAATCCAAGTTTGAAAATACTGAAATAAACTTTTAATTTCTCCTTAATTGAATACTTGCAGTACTTTTCAGTGGAAAGTTTTGTATTAAAAGTAGACAAGAATAATCTTGGTGTCTGATTTATATATATTTTTTTTTAATATATAGAATTTGCTGTTTAATCCAAGCAAACCTTTTTCAAGAGGCAATCAAAATGCAGATGTAGACCTTATGATTGACTGCTTAGTTTCCTGCTTCCGCATAAACCCTCAGAATAACCAACACTTTAAGGTGAGAACACTACTTACTGGTAAGTGTGACCTGTCAGTTATAGAAGATACGCTGACAGCAGCTGGGAACTCATAAATAAGTTCAACTCTATACATATCCCTTAATAATAAGTCCCTGCATGTTTTCACAAACCTTTCCTTAGCTGATTAGGTTTTTCTCTTGTTTAGATTTGAACAGCTTTGTCAATTTCTTAGAAAGGCTCCAGTATATTATTCAGTGTGATAACAAAGGTGGCAAAGACAAAGATGTTCCTAAGTGGCTTTTATGTATTTTTTTTGTAGATCTGCTTGGCGCAGAATTCCCCATCAACATTTCATTATGTGCTGGTAAATTCACTCCACCGAATAATCACAAATGTAAGTTCTGAAAGTATTTAATCAGCCCAGCAATCTGTGGTGGCTTCTATTCAGATCAGTTTTACTAAATACAGTTTGAATAGCAGACCACGTTTGGTTGCCTGTATCCATGCAGCAAGAGTTGCTTGCTAGTAAGGAGGGACATACAAATTTTATTAATGCTGTGCAGTTGGATTCCCAGTTTGAGAGCTTGTATTCCAGTATAAAACTTCAGTACATATATGTTTTAATAGCTTCTTATATTAGATGACAAATGAATCTTAGGTTGTCTGGTTTTATAATAGGTGCTGCTTTATTAATACATGAAAAACACTTCTAGGTCACGCATAGTTACACTACCTTCTGCTGCTTCTAGTATATTGACATAGAAACTTCGGGGAAGATGGCCTCATGGTTTTGCTCAGGGATTTGATCCAGTATGAATTCAAATAGTGTAAAATTGTAGTAAGTGCTGAGTGCCAAAAATATTTTGGAAGTTTGTGCAGTGGTTCATCTTCAATTTGTTACTGTTCTTTAAGTCGCTAAAATATGACTTTGAGCAACCAGCCTTACTTAATTTACACAACATTTTCTGTTTCACTTATCCCAACATCACAATGAAAACTATATTTAAAAAAAACCCCACAAAACTAACCAAAAAAGTATTGGGCACTTTAGCATATGGGGGGTGAAAATGCTGCTGTAGATGTGGTGGAGTAATACAGCTTTTCAGATATTATCAAGTACTTAAAATACCAATTTTTCATTTTGTTTTGGATTATTACTTACTGGCATTCTACTGTGGTTTCCTGCATTTATAGTTTCAGAGTTAGTGCTTTTGCAGAAAGAAGAGTAATACAGTAAGCAGCTAAGTTGAAAGTATTGCTTCTATTACAATTCTCTTAAATATTATGAGTTTTATTATAAGAATGCAAAATACTGTGTAATACTGTGTAAAATACTCATCTGTAAAGGTTAGTTATCCCGTGGCTTTTGTAACTCTTAGAGGACTAACATCAATCATAGTCTTAACTGATATTACCAGTTTAACATTTGAGCATTTCTGTGTTTTTGTTTTAGTCTGCGTTGGACTGGTGGCCCAAGATTGATGCTGTGTACTGCCACTCCATGGAGCTCCGAAGCATGTTCAGTGAGACGCTTCACAAAGCTATTCAAGGCTGTGGGGCACATCCAGCAATTCGCATGACTCCGGTAAGACTTCTAAAGAAGCTGTTAAAACACAAACCTGTTGTTTTTCCCGTGTCTCCATCCCATTCCAGCTTTTTTAGTCATTAACTTTAGACTGGAAACTAGAGGGGGGAAGAACATTGCAATTCAAAAAGCAACAGAGAGCCGCCATACATGCTCTGTAAACCTTGCAGGTTTCGGTATATTGACTAACTGTTTCTACTCAGTTAGCGATGTATGTTTCTCAGTTTTCATGTGCTTTTGAACTGGTAACATAGAAGTATTTCTTCTGTAACTGTCCTCTGTGGCTAACTGTTCATTGTAAGCTTTCTTGCTGTGTGAATAGCTAGGTAATATGTCCATTCTTGTTTAATCTGAAACGCCAAAGCATTCTGTATGTGAAGATAATTTCTGAAAACGGCAATGCTTTTACCATGATTGGCATGAATATCACTTCTCTTCATTTGTCTTGCTTGCTTTTTGTTGAGCAAGTTGACTGTTTGGTCTTGGTGACAGCAACAAAGTAAAAGATTTTATAAGCATGATGAAATAAAGTCAGTATTCTTGGTTGTCTTGGAAAAAGTCTTAAGTACATTCAAATTTATAGTTCGTCCAAATTTTTGTAGTAAGTTCACATGTAGCTGTGTTGCCTTGCTTCTGAACTTTCCATTTAGGACTTCTGACGTGTCAAGTGAACATGGTTGGTTGTTTATAGAAGGCCTAAAATGATACATGAAAATATTCCTATTTGGCTTCTCAAATGAAAGCAAATAATCAAAATACCTTTAGTTGAAAGCTACGACATGTTGAACTTGCTTTTTACATGTATATATTCATCTGTTGAGAAAATAGCAGGGGTATTGTAATGGCAACTCTGACATTGATTGGTGGTGCTTTGTCTTCTGCTTCTTATTTTCTGTTCTTACTGGCTGCTGTCGCTGACATGGTCAGATGCCAACCAGTCACTGTTTTGCATGGCAGTGGGCCTCTGTTGCTGTAAGTATGACCCATTGTAACTACCGCAGAAAAGCCTTTCCTTGCTCTGACTTTTCTGTGCATAGTTACCACTGCAGTCACCTCCCTTCACCTGGGATACAGAAGGTAGCATGTTTTACATGAGAATGTAGGGCTGGAGGAGACCTCTTCTGCTTTTGGCAATTGCAAGGCAAACCCTTTCACAACCAGTTGAGCTCCTTCCTAGAAGGAAAGGCTTTTTGTCGGTTTTGTTAATTTCTTTCTGCCCCCTACTTTTCCCATCACGGTGCTCTTCCAGAATCTTCCCACTCTGATGTTTTCTAATTTCCAGCCTAAACTTATTTATGTCTAATTTATCCCCATTTGTTCTTGTTCCAGTGTTGTCTGTTAGCTTCAGACTGGTGTTTATCCCCTTGATGTATTTGCAGAGAGCAGTCATGTCCCCATCTTTGTTTCTTGATAGTCTTTAGTTTCGATTGTGTGAAGTAAATAAATCTCTTCACAGAAACAAATCAGCTTCTTTGGCCATGTGCCTCTTCTCCCAGTTCCCTTAACTGTAACAAACTAAGGTTTAGCACAGCATTAGTTACCTCTACCAGTGTGGTATCAATTTCTTGATAGGATGCTTTTTATGTGGTAGACTTTATTCTGTTTATTTTCACAATAACTATTTAACAAGATAGCATGAGGTTCTAATTTTTTGTAGAACTTAATTATACAACACTATATCTTTTCAGTTAACCTTGAGGATGATTTCAAGCTAGTTTTTTCTTTTTCAAAACTTCAAAGTTTAGTGAAAATGAAAACCAAATTTGTTTTATTCGTTGAGATCTCAGCAAATAATAAACTAGACAAAATAGTTTAAAAAGCTGACTTTCTAAAGAGCGTTGTATTCTGTCTTGTGTTGAATATCCACAGTGGCAGTTTTTCGTCCAAACTTACTGTCTCTTAACTATTTTGGTAGCTGTAAGCAAAAATACTAATTTAATCCCTGCTGATAAAAGATTAAAATTAATGAAAATATAAATTCTGTAAACTTATTTGAGAAAGATGAAAATATTTTGTCTTTGGACATAGTGGGGGCCAGTTAACTTGAGTTCACCATATATACGTATGCGTGTATATATATACACACACGCACGTATATATATTTATATTATTTTTCGTAGACTTTACCATGCATCCAGATTGCTTTTGTTGAGATGAAGAAACTGCTGTTGATTGCCATACAACAAGGTGTTCACTTTGAAGGGCTGTAGCATTGAAGCATAAACTCTATTTTTTAAATCCTTACAACTAGTAGTATCCATATACACTTGTTTCGCAGCCAGTACTGTATATAAGCATTTGTTGAATGTGTTGGTCATATTGCTACCTGGATTCTGTTGTGTGAACAGCAGGGGTAGAATATGATATAATTCACATTGGAGTCAAACCAGAACACGTTATGTGAACCGTCAATGCATACCTTAAAATGTCCTCCATTTCATATAAGGAAGTTGGCTGGTACAGAAGTAGCTTACTGATTTATTATTTTTTTTTTTCAGATGGAACTAGTGGTTTTTTTTTTTTTATTTAAACGGTGGACTGTGTTCCTTGTGAAAACTGAAAGGTTCGTTTTTCAGAGGTCTTAAAGATGAAAATGCTATCATCTGGACTGTGATTATGGCAGAAAATAAAGAGACTATTTTTCCCTTTGGAAAAAAGTTCCCTACCCTCTCATGTATTCAAGCTTACTTGGATACATTTATTTCTTTCTCTGACCGGAGAAAAATTCCTGTAAATTCTTTTTGGTAGTTTTATCCATTTTTCTTTTGCCACAGTTTGTCTTATGCAAAAACTTCTTACGTACACGTGCAGCTCACTAAAACAACTCTTAAGCAAACTTTAAAGATACAATAAGTGATAGCATATGCGTATGTAAAAGGGGATTTTTAAGTAGAAGGCTATGTGACTATACTTGAGTAAATTTTGTATACTTTTAAACTTTTTCATGAATTACAGATTATAAAAACAATACACTTAGATGTTTAATTACAACTGCTATGTAGACTGCCTTACTGACAATGTCTGTGATTTTTCCTTCCATCAGAGTCTTACATTTAAGGAGAAAATGACAAGCCTTAAATTTAAAGAAAAACCTACTGATTTGGAAACCAGAAGCTACAAGTTCTTGCTGTTATCTTTGGTAAAACTGATCCATGCTGATCCAAAGCTTTTGCTGTGTGTAAGTATATCAAACTATTCATTAATAGTAAAATTTATTTCTGAAGCTACTAAATGAATAAAAATCAAACCCATAAACCTGGCATCTAGGATACTACCCTACTCAGCCTTTTCTCTGGTCATAATGCTTCTGTGCTTTCAAAGGAAAAGACAAAACCAAAAAGAAACTAAGAAATTTTACAGAACCAGGGCAACACAATGCATTGGAGCATAAAGCTCTCTAACACTGAAGGGAGGAGAGGGGAATAGAAGAAGAAAACTAAAGTAAGTTTGGGGGAGAAATCAGTCATCATTTCAGTGAGTAGAAGGACAGATGTGGTCTTAGATCTTCCATTTTCTCAGGTCTATTTAATGTTTAATTTAAAAATATTTCAATTCTGTCAAAGATGTGATATGCACGGGGTATCATAGTTGTGGGGAAAAAAACAAACAACCCCCCCCCCCCCCCCCCCCATGTACTCAAAGATCCAGAAATCTACTTAGTTTAATTATGGGAATCTGCTGTAGAGGCCAGTAACATGGTCAGTCATTAAAAAGTTTTGCAATTTAAACTTGTTTTTCTTTTTGCTGTGTAGAACCCAAGAAAGCAAGGTCCTGAGACACAAGGTAGCACGGCTGAATTAATTACAGGTCTTGTACAACTTGTTCCGCAGTCCAGCATGCCAGATATAGCACAAGAAGCCATGGAGGTAAGGGGTAAATGTTCTCTATACCAAATGATTAGTACACAGACAAATCAAGGGTGTTGTAGAAGCTCTGAAGTATTAGCCGTGAAGTTCTGTGTTTTAGAGTTTGATCTCTATTGATCTTTTCCTAAATGCCTCCTGCACTGCAGGTTTTACAGGAGAGGCCTCTAAGAAAATTTTAAAGAGCAACTCATTCTGCCTCTTGTGACAGCCCTGTGTCCCTTTATATGGTTTGTTCATCCCTGGTGGTGATCAAATGCAGCTTGACAGTTCCTCTGTTCCATCTCTGCTGAGAGCACCATTAAGCTTGCCCTTTCTCTTGTGTGTTTTCTAAATGACTGTGAGAAAAATGCCTAAGGCAGTGGCTGGGCTTCTGTTCTGTTGTGAATCAGAGGAGGTTGTGTGTTTGGGAGGGATGGATAGGATATTTAAGGCTACTGAAACCTTCCTGCCAGCTTTCACTTGAAGCAGCTAACAAATCACCAAGTTACTTCTGATTTTTGGCCTTTCCATGCAAAGTTGCTGATTTTGTGACTTCACCAGTTCAGTTGTAACATTTTTTGCTGCTGTGGGTCTCCCAGGCACTTCATATCCAGCGAAAGCAGGCTTCAGCTTCTCCTTGTGCATAGTGCAACAGGAAGAGTTTTGTTTTTTCAGTCCATGGTGCCTGTTACTATCCTGCCTTCTTTAGATTCCCCTTCTGAAAAGTGCATTGTAGCATATGTGCTTCATTGACAGCTTTCATGTTTGGGGTTTCCATAGGTAGACTGAAAAAATTTATGTACTATTAAAGCTTTAAATAAATATTTGATTTTTAGTAGGTGAAATAAGGCTTTTTGGTTAAACCTTGCCTCAACAAGAATTGCTGCAAATAGTGTTAATATACTACTAATTATCAATATGAAATATGTATTTCTTGATTGTTAACTGGTCTAATTCAAGAATATTTCTTGTATAAGAATAATCCTTTTCAGTGTGAAAGTCTCTGTGGAAGTTTATGTTGGGTAGTAACAGCCTTATGGTCATTTATGGGAACCCAGTGATTGGAAAGTTTTGGCCATTACGTTATTTAATTTTGGTGTACTGTTCAGTCTTGATTCTTTACTGGTCTTGATCCCCAGTCTACCTAATTATTGGCTTAACTAGCTGAGAATTGGCCTCTTGTGTCTGTTTTTGACTAGTAGGTTAGCAAATAAGCTCTGGAGTATTTGTTTAAGCTAGGAAGCAATTTGAAATAACTACTTAAATATTGTTGGACCACACTATGGGTTGTTTGTTTTTCAGATGTCATTTTTAACAGTATTCCAACAATTCCTTTGCACCAAAGTTTTTAATTTGTCAGAAAAGTAGCTAAGGCTTTCACATTTCTGTCTTTAATGAGTGTATTTTCACCAAGTGGAGATTTGTCTGCCTGTGTATCAGACACCCCCAAGTAATATGTGACATAAGAGGAGAGATTTTTGTTTGCTGTAGTTGGTTGATATAATTAAGAATAAACAACTTCTAATCAATATTTTTGTGTTTCTTTGTAGCCTTTGACCAGTTTCCTTTTTATCAGCTAATTTGAGTTGATTTTTGAAATGTTTGTAGTTAATCTGACTAAATCAAAAGCAGAGTTTAAAGCTTTGGTCATAGTTCACCAGTATGCTCTTGGATGTGGTCAGAACCTCCTCTTAGCTAAGTTTTTGCTTGTGCCAGGGAGTGGTTGCGAAGAGCAAAGTACTTGCCTGTCCTGACTTGGCAAAGAACTTGTTGCCACTAGAAGCTTATATCTGTAGAATTGGTTGCATAATTTTTTTTTGCAGCTGGACATTAAGTAAGTATTTAAGCCAAACTCTTTATTTTAGAAACATTGTGTCTGTGTGTCTCCTATGGTTTTGTATGGAAATACAAGGTAAAACCTATAGGTTTGGCTTATAAATATGTAACAAAGATTAAGTGAAATACTTCTGACATGGACTAACAATACTTTTAGATAAAATGCTTTTTATATCTCTTCTTGTTTTAAAACAGTGTAATTCATAGGTGATTGTGTCTGTTTCTGTGCCTGTGCTGATATACTTTGTAAATTTCTGCCAAAGTGCAACTCTACTTTGTTTTGAATTTAGGCCTTGCTAGTTCTTCACCAGTTAGACAGCATTGACTTGTGGAATCCTGACGCACCTATAGAAACATTCTGGGAAATTAGGTATGTAAGTTAACTTTTGTAAATTAGAGAAATAGCTGTTTTGATTTGTCTTCTCTTCTGAAATAGCTGTGAATGTTCTGGGAAAGCTATGCAATACCAGCATGAATCTGCAGTCAAAATTATTATGTGTATTCATGAAAAGGTTGTATCTTATAGTATATGAATTTAATAAAGATAATAAACTTTTTGCTGGCTTTTTTAATGAGTCTCTTCACCCTGATATTAAGGTGTAGAAATGATTAGTTTGAAAAGTTAGAGACTTCCCCCCCCCCCCCTCCCCCCCATTCAGGTGTTTACTGCTTGTTTAAATTCTATTTTATCCTTCCGGGGCTGAGGGAGGGTAATGCAAGGCAGTTCTAGAAGTGTGGATTTGCTAATCATGATTCTGAAGCCCTCACCTAAAGAAGGTAGTAGTTTGCCCTGACCTGTGATCTCCATTTGTCTGTTTTCTGTATTTAAATCAATTTTAATTCATTAAAGTTGTCTTGCTTTTTTATGACTTCATAGCAGCTGTTGCAGTTGATTTCTTGGAGAATATTAAGGGAAATCAAGTCCCAAAAGAGTCAAAATTACACAAAATGCTAAACCAAAAAACAGCAATCTGTAAACTGAGAATTCTAAGAATTGAGTGAGCTAAATAATGGGGAAAAAAAGTAAAATTGGTGATCTAATCTGAATTGGTACTGATGTTTTCTTTGAGAAGAAAGGGAACAACAGTCTAGGAGGAACACTCTTACCAGCATCAACAAATTGGCCTGCATGGCTGCTAAATATAGCTTAAGGGGCTTGTTATGGGATAGGTTTGGGGCTGAGCCCTGCCTAGGTGGGCTATAGTGGAAACTCATTGCTGTAATTTCTAATAGTAGAGATGAGTTTGTGGTCTGTTCGGGCTGGGGGACAAACCCATTAAAATTGACACTAATTTGGACCCTTTGGCAGTTTTAACAGAGAGTGTGAGGCCTGAATGGATATGAAGAAGGAACATCCCTAGATGTGTTCCTTCCAGAACAGAGTTGAGACACGTTATCAGAGCAGTGTAGGTAAACTTGTACTGCCACTGTCTGTGCTGTATCTGTTCTGTGGATAAATGGAGGACTTCTGAATCGACAGCCCTGGAGTCTGGACTTCTAACAAGTACCCAAATTGCTTAACTTCCTCTAGGGAACTAAAAAGGCCAGCTGGGCGGTGGGAAGGGTCAAAGGGGAGCTTGTCATTTAAAGTACACACCTATATTTTATCTATTATACATTTTAAAAGATGATGCTAGTATATGTGTAGGATATTAATGCTAATTGCCTATTTCTGTGTAAAATGTAGTAATATCTTCCAAAATGTTAGTAGATTAGAAAGCTAATGCTGAATTTCATTTTGCTGCAGTTCACAAATGCTTTTTTATATCTGCAAGAAACTGACTAGTCATCAGATGCTCAGCAGTACAGAAATCCTCAAGTGGCTACGAGAGATTCTCATCTGTAGGAATAAATTTCTTCTAAAAAACAAAGTAAGTAAATGTTAACATCTGTCTGTTAAATTCATTAAAATGAATTGCTCTGTTTTGTCACTCCCTTTGTTTACTGGGTCATTTTTATGATTGGAAGAGATTTAATAGCTACACCTACACTTTCTGTTTCCTGATTTCCTCTCTGCTAAGAGACAGTGCTTTGTGAGGCACCCTCGATTAGAGCTGTTAACCGAAGTTAGCTTTAGGATTTTTTTCCCTCTTACTTCAGCTACACAGGTTGTATTACTCGCCTGGAAAACTTATGTTTTGCAGAAACCTGGTACCTTATACTTATTTGTGTAATACAAAGGGGAATAGTCCACAAGGTGAGAAAAAGGGAAGGTTAGTAATGATAAAAATACTTCTTCATGGATGAAATTTTTCTTTCTGGATCTCATGTTCGCATTACTCCTAGAATTCTGACTTGCTTCTTTCCAATAATCTCAAGGGACTTTTTCCGAGCCAAACGTACATTGTAATGCTATACTTGCTAGAATTAAAACCAGACTTGCTATGTTACTTTTTGAATTAAAGATCTGCGAGAAGAAGTGAAGGGTTTCTGTTTTTTCTATCTGACCTGAAAGTAGATAATGCTAAAATGAGAAGAATACTGTCTTACGTGTAGTATATAGCATGCTTTAAATGTCCTCTTTCAGGAGAAGGATTTTTTCAAGTGACTTTTTTCTTTCCTTTTTAACTGTGGTAGCTCTGTTACTGGTGGACATTATTTTTTTATCTGTGTTGATGCCAAGTCATAGGCTTTTTCCTTTGGTATCACCAGTTTAATACATATTTGTAAAATACAATCTCACATATTACAGCTGAAGTCCTTGGGCGTTCTGGCTTTTTATGAATTCAGGAAGACTTTTACATTTGGCCTCTAAGTGGAAATCAGCTGTCCTTCAAATAGAGAGCATGCTTAATATCATCGTTCTCCTTCCATTTAATAATTAATTAGTTGTTTTAAAAAATCTATTTCCTCGTAGTGCTTAGAGGATGTTCAGTAATATCAGTATCAGAAAAAGATAATAGAGCTGTGCTTCATACTTTCAGTTCCTGTTTTTCTGATGAATTATAAAATATATAGAATAAAATGTACAGTACCCCTGAGTTTGGCTTCTTTAGACTTAATTACAACTAAATTATAATTATGTTAGTGTGCATCCTGTGGAGTAAAACCAAGAAGCCTATGGTGCTTTCAGGAGGCTCTGAGGAAGCGAGGAAAAGGCATCATTTTATGCTTACTTCAATCAGAGGCTCCAAGGAAGGGAGGAAAAGGCATCATTATGTGCTTGCCTCAAGGTGATTTTTTTTTGAAGATGACTGTGGAGAAATTTCTTAAGGGGAAATACCATTCTAAGATACCATTAGTATGGGAAACTTTATAAAGCTGTGAGAGCACCAGTGTGAAAAGTACTATGTAGATGCTGAAGAGCTTTTTACCTTCCTGAAATCTATCCTTTTTACCCTTTTTTAAAAAAAGTTGACTTCTTATTTTCCTTTGCTCTCTTTATAGCAATCAGATAGGAGTTCCTGCCACTTTCTCTTCCTCTATGATGTTTCTGGAGGTGGAACTAGTCAAATTTCTCTCGACCATGAAGAAATGATACGCTGCACTCCAGGAGCTACCCTCAGGAAAGGGAAAGGGAATTCTTCCATGGTAAGTAATACATGATGATAATTCTTAACGCTTGGGGAGGAAAACCTGTGTGTGAGTAGAAATTAAATTACTTTGAAAGTAATTTAAAAAAAATGAAAATAATTATTTCTGAGGATGAAAAGACATCTGTATCCTGCAGTGATGTATGCATCTGATATGCTGGTTAATAATGATGTTTCAGACTAACACCTCTTTCAAGTTAAAATGTTGGTGAATATTTTTTTTTCTTAGGATTGCACATAGCATCCCTACACGTTAGTCTTGTTAATAAATCTGAAATCTCAGTTTTTAAAGTATTGCATGCAGTTTGAATGTACTGTGATGGATCATAAATTCAAGTAGTAAGGTATACCCTTTGACAGACAAGTTTCTCAAGCCTATCTGTACTATGAGTTCTAGCTGCAGGAAAAAACCAAAGAGAATATTTAGAACATCTTTGACGAGCCAAAAGTTCCATTTTGTTTTTTAATATACACTTTTCCAGTATCAATAAAATTTTCCTAAGTACATGGTTATCCTTGTGAAAGGAGCAGGTTCTTAGCCACTGTTTGTGCAACAGCATGTAAGAGCTCTGATCTTGTCTAGAATAAAAGCAGTTTTAAAGAACAATTTGGATAAGGCTGAATTTTGATAAAGTTGCCATATTCATAAGCAATATTACCAAATTCTGAATTCTCTGTTTCCAAAGGAAAGTGCAGCAGGATGCAGTGGAACACCAATTTGCCGCCAAGCCCAAACAAAATTGGAAGTCGCCTTATACATGTTTTTGTGGAGCCCAGATATTGAGGCAGTCCTTGTTGCAATGTCTTGTTTCCGTCACCTCTGTGAGGAAGCAGATATCAGATGTGGAGTAGATGAAGTCTCAGTGCATAATTTTTTGCCAAACTACAATACTTTCATGGAGTTTGCATCTGTTAGCAATATGATGTCAACAGGTAAGAATCATGAATAATCCTTCCTACCTGTATAGTAAGACTGTTATTTGCATTTGAGTTCATTAAACAGTTTGAGATTCTTTATACGATTTACTTCTGCTTTCACTGGAATATCTTAATCATTGAATTAATTGTTAGAAAGCGCAGGGAATTTGGGTGCTTAAGTTCATGAAGATTTTGAAGTGTAACAAGAATAATCCTTTTCCTAAACACTTTAAGGGGATATGTTGCTCTGTTAATTTAATAATTACTTTCAAAGATCTCTTATTTGATGTAGGCAGGTTTTCAAAAAACTTGACTAACTGTTCTCTGCCCTTTTATAGGGAGAGCAGCTCTTCAGAAAAGAGTGATGGCGTTACTAAGACGCATTGAACATCCAACTGCGGGCAACACAGAGGTAAACTGAATTTATATACTCTTTGCATGCATATTTTTTTGAAAACAGAAAATACTGTTGCTACAAGTAGTTCTGAAGTTAAATCTCGGTATGTTTTATTTTAGGCCTGGGAGGATACACATGCAAAATGGGAACAAGCTACCAAACTAATCCTTAACTATCCAAAGACCAAAATGGAAGATGGGCAGGTGACTATGAATTTTTCCATAGGTTCAACCCTTTAGAAATTTAAAATAACTATTTAAGCTTATTTATTTTAAGGAATTGAATTTTAATCTAGGAAATTAGTTTTGTAGGCAGACTTAAGCTCCATGAAAATATTCCAGAAAAATAATGGTAATCAGTTGTCCCCACTATGCTTACTAAGAGACCAAGAAGTAGTTTCACTTGAATTGCTGTAAGGAAGATGGAGGTTGAGCTTAAAAACTTAAAAGAAATTGAAAACAAAATAGAACTCTGGAGCACTACCACAGAAATTATGAAATCGTTTTTACTGAAAATTTTTAAACAAGCTGCTGGCTGTCATGGTTTAAATACGCTTTACCCTGGTGCAGAGCAGGGAACTGACTAGGCCTTCAGTCCTTTTTAGCCTTTTTCAGCTTCTCTAAAAACAGTGCCTCTATAATTTTCTGTTCATAGTATCACTAAGTATAAAAGGTGAATCTTAGAAAATTCTTGAGACTGGAATTGTAAATGGCAGGATGTGTTACAGAATACTTTAAAATTCTGACTCTGTCCATTAGTTATGTTTAATTGAAGAGGTTTCATCTTCAGCCATTCTTTTTCAGGTTACTGAAAGCCTTCATAAGACAATTGTTAAGAGGCGAATGTCGCATGTTAGTGGGGGAGGCTCCATAGACTTATCTGACACAGATTCTCTTCAAGAGTGGATCAACATGACGGGATTCTTATGTGCCCTTGGAGGAGTGTGCCTACAGCATCGTAGCAACGCAGGGTTAGCAACCTACAGCCCACCTATGGGCCCTGTCAATGAGCGTAAGGGCTCCATGATATCGATGGTGTCCACGGAGGGAAATGCAGAGACTCCTGTTAGCAAATTTATTGATCGATTATTGACTCTGATGGTCTGTAACCATGAGAAGGTGGGACTTCAGATACGGACTAATATTAAAGATCTGGTGGGTTTGGAGTTGAGTCCAGCACTTTATCCAATGCTGTTTAACAAATTGAAGAATACCATCAGCAAGTTTTTTGATTCTCAAGGACAGGTAAAGTGGTGATATATTCGTTCACATTTGGGTCTTAATAAAAAGCATCTGTCTTGTCTTTCATGTAGGTAATTGAAATTGATAGCTGTTCATGTTTTGTACAAAAGATCCTGCAAACATTGTGGTTGTATGTTGCAGCATGCATTAATAATAATTGTATTTAACATCAGGTAATTGAAAGCATTCTTGAATTCTTAAGTGAACTCCGAGTACAGAATCTGTGAAAATGCTCTCAGAATAGTTATGGCTGGTAGTATAGACGTACCTAATCTTAACATATATTGGATTCAAATTTTTTTTAAATGCTGCAGTATATTTGATGAATACCCTTTCTTTGGTTTTGTGTGTGAAGAATTAAGATCAACAATTTTCTTCCTGTAGGTTTTGCTCACTGAGACCAACACACAATTTGTAGAGCAAACCATTGCTATAATGAAGAATTTGCTTGACAATCATACAGAAGGGAGCTCAGAACATCTTGGACAAGCTAGTATTGAGACAATGATGCTAAATCTGGTTAGGTAAGAAATCCTGTTGACCTTCCTATACTAGGTAATACATTTAAGAAGTGAGGTAGGGCCTTCTGGTTTATATCTTTTCTGCTTGCATCTGTGGTGAAGCAACAGCTGATTTTCTGATCGTCTCTCACATGGTTCTGACTGCTTCAGTAATCACGGAGATAATTTATACTGTAGCATAAAATACTTTGACAGAGGGTGACTTTATTGTTTTTTTAAAGAACTAGCCGTTCCATAGTTTAGCCCCATTCTTGTAAGCATTCATGCTTTCTTTTCTAGACAATGATGTTTGTGTTTAAAAACCAGCTGAAGGGCAGATTTTTGTTCAGTTTTATACTACTAGAAATCTTTTTTAGCCAGAAGAAAATCAGTACTGGTCTTCAGCTGCTATAAGGGCAGCCTTAATTGGGGTGGGAGGGGAGAGGGTAGCCCACTTGCTAACCCATTACACAAGTCTGCTGGGTGCCAATGTGTAGGTTCCAGCACAGAGCTGAAAAGATTTGTCAAATGTGTGGGCTTTGTAGTGTGGAGTAGCATGAAGTCTTTAATTAATCTTTTTGCTTTTTTGTTAAGGTATGTGCGTGTCCTTGGAAATTTGGTACATGCAATTCAAATAAAAACTAAGCTTTGTCAGTTAGTAGAAGTAATGATGGAAAGGAGAGATGACCTTTCATTTTGCCAAGAAATGAAATTTAGGTAAGTATATAACTGTTAGAATAGTGTAATGTGGATAAGTGTAATTTCATTTGGTTATATGTTTAAAAAAATCAAAACCTGTCTCTCACCAGTATTCCTGGTATAGGAATAGTACTCCATCTTTGTCTTCAGAATAATTTAGAGCCTGGTGCTGCATTTAAAATTTTATTTTAGTTGTGGAGATACTTAAACACATGTAAAAATTTTGTGTGATAGAGACCAGGGTATTACTTGGTATACTAAGGTTAGTTCAGTTCATCCTCAGTGTGTGTAGTATTTCAAATAGTTCTTACTCTGAATTTGTAATAACTAAGAATGATGCCAGCAGTTGTAAGTGTGTTTGAAGGAAGGGCTATTTAAAAAAAAACAAAACCAAAAAACAACAAAACAACAAAAAAACCAAACAAAAAAACCCACAACCCAAAAAACCCCCAAAGCTAAAGCAATGTATCTATATGTAATAGGAACAAAATGGTGGAATATTTGACAGACTGGGTTATGGGAACATCTAATCAAGCAACAGATGAGGATGTGAAATGTCTGACAAGGTAAGAAAGAATACTCTTAAGCTGTTTCTAAAGTCGCTAACAGGGTTCCAGGTGGTGTTTGAGATACACAGATGACCTGGCTTGAGTGGACTCCCTTTAGCAGTAGTAATTTAAGGAAAAGACAAAAATTGAAATATAAATTTTATGTTATATATAAATATATTTAACGCATAGTCTTAACTAATATTTACTGGACCTATGTCTTCATGTGATGCATTCTGAAGAAGAAAATCATCAAACATTATAGTGTTGAATTTATGCTTTACTGGGTTTTTATGACAGGTTTGGTTTGCAGTTGTTGTCCTTAGGAGATATATTGCTTGACCCTGTACCACAAAATGTAATAGCTATTTTCCTGATGGACAGAACTTTACTAGAGTAACTTTTTTTTTTTCAGTAATGATTCTTTTCACCTGCATTTAGATACATAAGGAAAAGAAGGGACTTGGTACTGGATGGGAAAATTATCAAGCAGAAGGAGAGACTAATTCTACTGAACTGATTCACAGCTTCTTAAAATTTAATTTTCAGAGATTTGGACCAAGCAAGTATGGAAGCAGTGGTCTCTCTTCTTGCTGGACTTCCACTGCAGCCTGAAGAAGGAGATGGTGTTGAGTTGATGGAAGCAAAATCTCAGTTATTTCTTAAGTAAATAGTGGCTTTTATCTATTTTTCTATACAATGACTCTAAGTAGATGCACCATATGACACTTATTACAAACTATGTTTGTTTTTTTCTTCTAGCAGAAATAATTTTATTATCTAAACAGGAATTACTACTTATATATTCTATGTCACACATCTTTGCCCCCTAGGTTTATGGATGCATTTTCATTTAAAAAACAATTACAAATTTGGCTTTGTTTCTGCTTAATGCAGATGTATGCATAATTCATGGGAGGGATTAGCTTGCTTTGGTATTATGTTTTTATCCATGAAACTTAATTTCTTTCATGACATCTGTTTGTAAAGACATGCTTGGGAAATTCACTTGCTTGGTTTGAGAAAAACCACGTACACATTTTAGGGCAGTGTCTTCTGGTCGTTACAACATGTGTGGAAGTTTGGACTATGCTACAAGAAAGATTACTTGGGGCAGTTCAGAGATTTTTTTTTTTTTTTTTTTTTTGCGGGGGGGGAGGCTTATTGTCTATTTGCTACTGTATGCAAATAGTTTCAGACAGTTGCCTTTGTAGAATCTGTTTTACTTATCCAAGTCTCTTTCTTTTTCTTAAGATACTTCACACTGTTTATGAACCTTCTGAATGACTGTAGTGAAGTTGAAGACGAAAGTGCACAAACAGGTGGCAGGAAACGTGGAATGTCTCGAAGACTAGCTTCACTACGGCACTGCACTGTTCTTGCTATGTCAAATTTGCTCAATGCAAATGTGGACAGTGGTCTAATGCACTCAATAGGTAAAGTAGCTAGAGATAACTGTGCATAAATGAATACATAATGAAGACATTGGTATTTAATTTATTTTAACATCTTCCTTAGTAGTTCTGGGTTTTTTTAATCAGGCTTGGGCTATCATAAAGACCTCCAAACAAGAGCTACGTTTATGGAAGTCCTCACCAAAATTCTGCAGCAGGGAACAGAATTTGATACGTTAGCAGAAACAGTGCTAGCAGATCGATTTGAGAGATTGGTGGAGTTGGTTACAATGATGGGTGATCAGGGGGAGCTTCCTATTGCTATGGCTTTAGCCAATGTGGTGCCTTGTTCTCAGTGGGTAAGTTGATTCATGCATTTTATTTCCTACATTTTTTTACAGTATTAACACTTGAAATAAAACAAACATTAAGGGTCTAACAACAATCTGCTACAGAGAAATATGACCTACTGTTCATGATAGCTAGCCTTTCTTAGTATATTCTTGAAAAGCGTACTGAGTCTTAATTGTCAGAGATCTTGATTTTAAACTGCGTTTTTATAGTAAATTTTTAGTTAATGTCTAGGAATAATTTCATATACAGTTATTTTAATAAATACATCTGTTTGAGCTGGTTTATTTATTACAGATTGTGTGTGCTGTAATGCAGACAAACAGAACTGTATTTTCTGCTCTAGAATTTAGGAAGATGAATTGGGCTTTGTTATACAGAATAACTGCTTATCTATCTGGACTAACCATTATAAGTTTGTATGACTGGATACCCTGAGGCAGATTTTTAGACAAGCAGTAGCATAGGAAAGATTTGAAGAGAGACTGTGCGTGCTTAATTTTATACTTACATGGAAGACTCCATAGCAAATGTAAGACATTAGTACAAACTGCTTGGTATGTTTTTTGTAATTCTTTTTCTCATACTTGCTTTAACTCACTGCTAGTCAGATTAACATTTCATTGCTTCTTTTAAGGATGAGCTAGCTCGTGTCCTGGTCACGCTCTTTGATTCCCGGCACTTGCTCTACCAGCTACTCTGGAATATGTTTTCAAAGGAAGTTGAACTAGCAGATTCCATGCAGACACTCTTCCGAGGAAACAGCTTAGCCAGTAAAATAATGACTTTCTGTTTTAAGGTATATTATCTAATTTTTCTCTCTAAATAACAGGAAAAGTTTATGAATGTAAAAATATCAAACTACTAATCTATGGTATTAAGCACTTCAGTAACTGGATTAGATGAAAATAGTACAGAGTTGCCTTTGGCTCTCTGCTTAAGTTAGTCTCGGCTCTCAACATCAGTTATGTTCAGGGACTTCTGCTTTTAACATTTTAACGTTTGATAAACTAAATCTTGGAGGTCTCATATGTTCAGGCCCAGCTGAAAAATAAAAATCCTCCTGGAACTAACCTTCTGCCAAAACCTCATGACTCAGTCAGGCTTAAGTTTGCGATTAGTCCTCTTGAAAGTTTCCAAGACAGTAAATGTTTCGTCTTGCCTACTCTATGTATTCTGCATTGTAAGGAAGAAAACTGGTTGCAGAAACAAAAACATTTGCGATTTGTAGTTTTCAACAAAGATTACTAGTTATTTAGGACACATAACTTACTTGATACAAACATCTGAACATTTGTAAAAGTTTTAGTTATCTTAAAGTCCTTTCCTAAGTAATCTTGAGTCATAGTGGGGTCTTTAAACTTCTGACTAGTTTAGTTATAAAAGTGATTTAGGGGCCAGTACCAGTTTGAAGACTGTTCCTGATTTAATTTAAAAATATAAAGGCAATTTAAAAATGGGAGACAAAGTCTGAGGTCTTATTTATGCTTCCATTTCAGTTTAAAAAGCTATGTGCAGAGATCAAGTGTTGAGTCAGTGTGCTCTAAGAAAGAATCCCATCTGGTTATTGTTGTTATTAGAGAGCAACCTATGGTTTTCTCTAAATTGGAAGTGAATTAAAATGCTTGCAGAAATTGATTACAGTTATGTTTCAGAAGTGAGACTATAATGAAGAAACACAAATTTCGCAGTAATCTGGCTTAAACAAAAACAAATCAAATGTTTTCAGGCTTTTGTAACACAGAATTTTGGAGCATTCCTGTGAATGGCTATGTCAATCTGGCCATCTGTTCTGATTTTCTTTCTACATAGGTATATGGTGCCACATATTTGCAGAAGCTTTTGGAACCTTTATTAAGGACTGTGATCACATCCTCTGAGTGGCAGCATGTTAGCTTTGAGGTGGATCCAACAAGGTTTGAGATTCAAAGGCGGGGAACAAACGTATTTATTTGTGAACGATTCACAGTCATAAATAGGATTCCTTTTTCATTGTGGCAAATATTTTTCTCCTACTTCCATACTTTTCCACTCCTCACTTTACTAGACACATTAATTGTATCTGCAATCCTTATACCCAGGGAGAATTGTATGGAGCCGTCCCAACACAGCGAGATGAGTTTTGTTGCATGTCCTCTTAAGCCCTGAGAGAGTAAGGAAGGCAGAGAGCTCTTGCAGGACCTCTTCTCCTACTTGCTGCTTCATACTTTTATGTAGGCCACTAATGTGGGGATTTCCAGTAGTACCAGAAAGTATCTGCTTTAGGTCATTGAATTAATTACAGAAGTAAGACAGAATAAGTGCATGTTGTGTAATTTTTTTTAAATTTAATTTCTCTTACATCACTACTTGTGATTTACATCACGACTTGGATTTAGTAGCTGTTGCTCTATTGCTTTGAATTGTCGCTAACTCTTAGAAAAACTTTTAAGTATTTGTCTCTTAAGTAGCTTACAAAAAGATAGGCCTTCTTGTTTGTAGTTTAACTGTCAAATATCTGTGTCTACCTCCAAAATTCCTTTCATAGAAACTGTCATCAAACTGATAATGCAGTTCTCAGTTGGAATTATGTATGTGTCTTTGGCATGGTGTGAGAGAATCCCACTTACAGCTGTCTGTTTATTACAGTGTTTTAAAATACGTTGTAACTTCTGTAGTTTAAAATATCGATGGAAACTTTTGTGTAAAAGATCATAACTATTTCCTTAAGATCGCTATTTACCCTGACAAGTAGGATTACTCCAAACGTATAAGTACAGCTAGTATCATTTATTTGATTGCTGGTCATACATTTATGGGTTTGTTTCAGGCTGGAGCCTACAGAAAGTCTTGAAGAGAACCAGCGGAGTCTTTTGCAAATGACAGAAAAATTTTTTCATGCAATCATTAATTCTTCTTCGGAGTTCCCACCACAACTTCGCAGTGTGTGCCATTGTTTATACCAGGTATGCCTGCAGTGGTTGCCTGCCCCTAAACTTTGGGTTGTAATTCTAGCAGTTTGGAGCTTGATCCTGTAGTGGGTGCATAGTGGGCATTTCATAAAGACTGTTTTCAGATATTTGTTAAACAACAGGAATCTGAATGTAGGGACTGAATGGTGTTTTACGACTTGGGTTGGCAATCAGGAGATGACTAAACATCTTTTTTTTTTTTTTTTTTTTTTTTTTTTTAATAAAGGAGTTGAATTACAGCTAAGAACTCAGACCTAATAAGGCAGCAATAATCTCTGCTTTAGCACCTCTATGGGAGACTAAAGATTAACTAGGGAGGTAATGGTTATACTTGCTTTTATCAGTTTACTGTGGGACATCTATAAGGAAGGCAGTAAAAGGGGAAAATAAATAATAAAATCACTGCTGGGTTGAGAGAACGCAAAACTTTTGAATATAGAAACAGTGTACTTGTTTACTTTTTATACAGGATTAATTACATCAGAAATATAGTGAATTATGTAAAAGTCTGTCTTAAAGATCACGTCTTTGATAAACCTTAACTTTGTGAATAAAATAGTTACTTGTACAGTTACTGACTCTAGGTAGCTGTTTTCTGCATAAAAATAGAGGCAATTTCTTCAAGAGCATTTCTTTCTGAAGTAAATTTTTACAAAAATTGTCTATGAAATATGTTATTCATTTTTTTGTTCCAGGAATGTTATGTAGTTGCCCATTACAGGTGAGCATAATCTTATGCTTTCTACTTTTGGTAGAAAAGCAGGGTCAAGATGCTCGTAAGAAAGAACCTTAAGGTATTCAGTGGGACCATGGTAGTTGCCAAGTCCTAAATTTTAGAAACTGTGGATTGATGCCGGGTATAATGGAAGGAAATATTTCGTCAATAGCATTTTATATGTCTGTCTTTGGTAGAGAATTGTTTGTGGTTATTTGTGCTTCTCTAAAGAAGGTCATTTGTGGGTGAGGTTGAAATACTGCATCGTTCAGGCTTTATTCTGATCACATTCGGTGTCATGTCTCATAATCACATTCTGAAAGCAGGAGTCTCTGAAATCAGGCTGCCAGGCAGCACGGTAAAGAAAGCTGTTACCTTTACTGGGAAGGAGGCCCGCTGGCATACGATTTGGTAAATAGCATTAGCCTTGTGACTGGGACACTGAAGGTGCTCTGTACTCCTGAGGGTAGGTTCTTGTTTTTGAGAGGGAGAATGACAACAGGAATGCATTTTGGTCTATGAAGTAAAATACTGTCCACCTGCTACAGGCACCACGCTCTGATGGAGGTGCTGTTGCCTGCCAGAGGCCTGGAGCATGTTACTGTATGCAAAGCGCTGCTGTACTTCTAAGTGGCTGACCAAATATTTGCGAACACGGAGTATTGAGAAATTTAGCAGGTCAAAAGGAGGGAGAGAACCTAGAAGAGACAGATAAATGCATTTATAGAGTTCTTTTAATGAGGCAGGCTACAGAGACTGACTTCTGTTTGTGGCTAAAACTTGAGTGCTTTCAAATGAGCCTTGGAAAGTTACCAAGCTGGGACCACCTCTTCTTGCTTGTTTCTGGTACCATTTATAAATGATGCTTAAAGAGAAAAAGCCTTCCTGAGCAGTACATTGCCCTCTGTAGAGTAAGTTCTACTATAGTGGACCCTTTCCTGGCTGCCTGCTGTTGAAGTACCTGCATTCCCCAGCCTCCATCCCCAATTCCTGCTCTCTCCCATTTCTGCTGCTCTCTGCAGTGGCTCAGCAGCAGCTTGCTGTAGGTTTACAGGTCTCTCTCTTGCTCTTTGTGTGTTTCTGATGGATTTAGCTGCTGCTAAGAACTCCAGTGGGGCATATTCCTGCTGCTCTCCAGACTCATAGGAAATACAGTTTCCAGTCCTGTTGGAGGACTGTCACAGAAGAGCTGTGCATGGCAGAATATTTGAGCTGTGGTCTGGAAGAACTGCTTTTGGCCTTTCAACCAAGGAGTCTGTATCTCAGGTCTAAAGTGGAGCAAGGAAAACAGATTTTTCCGAGCTGTGGAAGCAAACTATGAGTTAGAAAATTCTACACATTGTAGTCTAGTCATTTCTACAGTGAATGCTGTATTAGTAAATGCAACTGCTGCAATTCTCAGAACTTGGAAGTGAGCAGCAGTGAATTGTGTGTCTGTTGTGGATGACTTGTGGATCTTGGGTTGCTATTGTGGGCTGTTGGGATGGACTAGGTGTGCAAGTGATGTGCCTTTCTGCTATAACAACTTGTATAAATGGCTTCTAAAGTTGTCAGGTTCTCTTTCTGACAGTGGTTGTATTCAGGTTGAGGGGGGGCCCCGGTGATCTGGGTCTTTTTTTTTTTTTTTTTTTTTACCCGTTTGTTTAAATTGGGAAATGAAGGGGCAGGTTGGTTTCCTTCAAGTTCAAATGGCCACAGTCTCACAGATGTTGGCGGGGAGCATGTTTGAGTGTTACTGAAAATGTCACACACAATTGTTGCTTTTGTTGTTTGATGTTATGTTGTCCCACATCTCTTCCCTAGAATTGCTTTAATATGCTGTTACTAGGATGTATCGGATTTATTTCAATTTCAGTGATACGTTGCTAGGAATTACTACTATGCAGACCATTTTGAATTCCTACATGAAATGGAATTACTAAAATGCACTCACCAGTGGACACTGCCAGAGATCCTTCTGTGGAAGCATATCAAGTCTTTTGGCTTTATTCTTGCCTTTACTTTTTTTTTGGTAAGAAGGGGTAGTTTGTTCCTGAAAGACATGATTTACTGGCAAATATACAAGTGGTATTAACTGATACTCGGTGTCAACATTTACTACAGAAACTCTTTCTAGTAACACCTATGTTTGTGTACAGATGTTTGGCTCATCAGAAATAGTGTAATAATTATTCTGTACTTTCAAATTCCAGAGAGTTTTGAAGAGTCTGGCCTTTATCTGAAAGAAAGTACAATTAAAATCTGAATGGTTTGGGGTATTAATCCGTTTTTATCATAAGAACCAAATAGGTGATTTTTATAAGGTAACTTCATTTTCTATATAAGTGAATATGTTCCATCCCAAGCAATAGTGTAAAAGAGACGGAATTTTGCAGTGTATTTTTATGCTTAGAGTTTTAAAGTAAGTATGTGTGTGAAAAATACTCATTAGATGTATTCTGTAAATGAATTCTAGCTGATTTTATTCCATGTAGCAACATTATGGAAATGGTGCATTTAGTTGGATATTGGGGTCTGTGCCGTCTGAGGTTTCTGTTACTGGAACAGAGCCCTGGGAAAAGTTTTCATTTGGAAACAACATATAACTAGTTACTGTGAGAGATTCACCCGTGCTCATTTTCAGGTAATGTATGTTTAGGAGTGTTACATGCGCACGAACAAGGGTGATCAATGTGACTCATGTAAAGAATTTCTGCTGGCTATTTCATAAAAAACACACAAACATACATGATTTTTTCTTAATAGAGGGGTATGGAAATTTTACTTGCTTTAAATGCAATACCCTGATGAATAGAGTATGTATATGACTGCTTCGGAAGTGAAGTGTAGAAATTACACAGAAATTTGGCAGAGGCACCATTGGTTAAATATTAATAGGTCCTGCACAAATTTGGACTATTTAAATTTAGCTTGGGTAGCAGAATAGCTTTTACTGACTGTTTTGGGTTTTGTTTTGGTGGTTGTGTTTTGGTTTGGTTTATTTTTTTTTCTCTTTCTCTGTTGCATTTGTAAGTTTTAGAAATTCTCTTCCAGTTCCAGTCTGTTGTGATACTCTAAAGATGATCTGAACTGTTGGTTCATGCTTGCTCTCGAACTGCTACATACTGCCAGCTTTCCGTTGATACAGCTCCAGGTGTTGCTCTCAGTAGGGCTTCTTGGTGGTGCTGATTTGCTGTTACAGCTGACACGAAGGACGTAGGATTGAGCTCCAAGACCAAAATGTACCCTGTGCCAGGGGGCAGTGCACCAGGCTGATGTGTGATAGCTTTCCTCAGATCCTGGTGGGAAATACACGAGAATGGGATGCTTTTTGGTGGGTCCCTGTGCATTTAAATGAACTGCAGAAATAAGCACAATCAAGTCAGATATCTTGATTTGGAAATCGATAATAAGTTAAGGTAGAGCCGCTGGCATTTTCTTCCTTTCTCCACAGAGTGTTTTATGGCAGTGTGTAGTTATCAAAGTAGTAATAACCGTGATGATTCGCAGATCTAAGTAAATTGAAGGACACACAGAGAAACATTGGGAAGATTTAAAACTCTAAATTTATTTTAAAAGTAATGTCTTTCAAAGGGATAACGCTTTGCTATTTTTACTATTAAAATTATTTGGGGATGGTGAAATACATTTGAAAGCTGAATATACCATTTAATGCCCAATATTGTGTATCATGAGCACATTAATGTGGTTTGACTTTTAATCTAGCCAGAAATAGTAGAAATGATTGAAACGCAACATTTGCTTGTTTTGAATTTAGTGCTTTGTAAATAAGATGTAATAAAATCGTGGAATAAAAACTCCATCATCAGTCTTTAGTTTATATATTTCATTTTCTGTTGGTTATGTTTGTTACATTTTACTGTGTAATTTTATGTACAAGTCAACATTGGTTTTTGTTGCTGTATGTAGTTGGTGCTGTGACTTGTTTGTGCTCATCTCTGTTCTGTAGGCAACTTGCCACTCTCTACTGAATAAAGCTACCGTAAAAGAAAAAAAGGAAAACAAAAAATCAGTAAGTTTGGAGACCTTTTTATTAGCCATTTCTTTCAAAGCACAACAGAAATCTTTTGCTGTTTGTTCAAAACATCTTCATTTCAGTCTATTTGACCTCACTGTAAAATCATTCTACTAATTCTGGCACAAAATAGCTTTCATTTCAATTAACACTGGAATTAAGTTATATTTAAAATATTCTCTGTGTGCCTATTTGAGTAAACAAAAGACATTTTTAACATTACTGCTTAGTAATTAATACTCTGATTCTTCTACCCTTGCTGCCATCTTCAAATTAAAAAAATATGTGGAAGGAAAATATTTTCTTTGATTTTGGGGAAAATCCTGAGTCTGTTTAGCTGTTTTAACACTCTGGCAGATAACTTGACTTCAGCTTGCATTCTGGGAGAAGAACAATATTTATATATATATATATGGGTAACAAAAGTGGCTACTATGACTTGTTTCTGGTATCTTTTGTTTGTCTTCTAAGTAATATTTAGCACTTGTATTTACTCAGAAAAGCAGATTTCCATTTTAAATAACTTACTGTGTTTAAGAGTTTAGATATGTAGATTGTGATAGAGTGGTGTCATTAAAAGTTAAAGGTTTATCCTTTTCTTTGCCAGTTACCTCAAAATAAAAATTTTGAATAAAAAAGAGGCAGAATGGAAAATTACTTTTATTATAAAAAAAATAGACTTTTATTTATTTTTTTGCTGTAACTAAACAGAATAGTAATTGTGTTTAAATGCAAAATCCGTGTGTAAAGTAGTATTTTGCAAGAAAATATTATCAGTAATTGCATCACAAGGTAACGGAATGAAATTATTACTGAACCAAAGTGATTCTCTCTATATTATGTATGTACTAATGGCTTTTATCTGTTTTAAGAAGCATGATTTGAGATGGCACTAGTTGTTTTGAAGTATTTCAGTAAAATGGGGTTTGTTTGGTTTTTATTTATTTTAAACAAAAAGCTTGCTGATTTTATTCTGTGAAAAGGTAGAATGTGACTTGCTTTGAATCAAAGTTTTTACTCATAAGAATATACTTATACATACCGATTCTTTATAGAACCATATGTAGCATATTTAAGAATTTTTATTTCAAAGTCAAATGAAAGATATCTAGAGAATAGACTATATTCTTAGTAATACATAGTTGATTTCCTAAAAAGAAAAGAGATTTCTTTTTTGTTACAACATTTTCAGGAAAGCTTTTTTTTTCCTCTAGATAACAATGAACAGTATTCTAAACCTATAGTTCTCCTAGCAAATTCCTGCTAAGTGATTTTGGACAGTGTATGTATAGGCAGAGAAGTACACTGGCCACTCAGCTCTGGCGCATTCTGTCTTTCCTCCTTTGGCAAATCTGTGGAGATGTGATGGTTCTGAAGAGTATTTCCTCAAATATCTCCTTCCCAAAAATGTAATTACTCCTGAAACTTTACAGCATAAGTCTTACTGCTGGAGAGGCTCTTGTGATCAATAGTGAAGTTATAAATACACAGATAAAAGACCTGCTAATTTAAAAAGAATTACCTGTATTTGATGGGAAGACTTCGCACACCTGAGTACGAACATAGAGCACTTGTCTCCTTTACTGTCAGTGGCAGAGTCCTGGAATTAAGTGGTCAGTAACTCTGAAACACCTTCTTCTCTTTGTCCAGTAGCTATTGTAGCAATTTTTCACCCTAGCAAGAAAGTTTGTATGAAGGCTGAAGCAAAGCTAGCTAGTGTCTGATCACCCCCTTGCCCTTTACTTGTTTCCCCTCTTTCCTGACTGTCTTATGATGCAAGACCTGTCAAGGCAAGAAAGTCCTACTCAAATGTATTGAGCTTGATTGCTATGGAAAGAATGCTTAAAGTTGGCTTACCATGCAAGGCTTTCTCAGCTTGCTTTCCCTTTTCTTTAATGCAAAAATATTCTTTATAATTCTCAACTTCATAGGTTGTTAGTCAGCGATTTCCTCAGAACAGCATTGGAGCGGTTGGAAGTGCAATGTTCCTTCGGTTCATCAATCCTGCGATTGTCTCCCCTTACGAGGCAGGGATTTTAGATAAGAAGCCTCCACCAAGAATTGAAAGGGGATTGAAACTGATGTCAAAGGTGAATCAATAAATATTTTTATTAGGCTGTATTGTATGTTCTACCTAAGTATCTGATGTTCTACTAGTTCTGTTCTTTGTAGTTTTTTGTAGCGACCATCATGTTTATTTGAAGTGCAGTTTCCGTAGTATATTTATACATCATGATGTTAATGTCACAGCTCACAGCAATGTAAGTATGGGGAGCAGTCTGTACAAAAAAAAAAAAAACCAACCACCACTTTGCCAAAATTATGTATAAGCTAATGGAATGCCTTCTGCCTTTTCACTTGAGCTTCTAGCCTTACTTGAAAACAAAGAAAGAAACCAATGCCGCTTTGAGCACGGTGAGAATAATGGCAGCCAGATACTGATTAAAGTTATACTAGCACTAAAGTAGGTTTTTTTCCAATCTTTAATCTCATTTAGTGCTGTTTCCTGTAAAAAATAAAAAAAGTTCAGTGATGACATGTAAATTCTGTGGTCTGTGCATTTTAAATGTTGAGAACTTACAGCTTTCTTTAAATAGGCATATGCTGTTGCTTTTACATGTCTGTATGATTTCCAGAAGTAGTGGTTAACATCTATTCATCAGTGGCTTTGAAAGATGATACATTTTCCTGGTCTAAACCGGAATAAAGTTTATGAATAAGGGAAGTTGTTTTCTAGTATGTGAAAGAAAATACTGGGAAAATGAACATATTTTGAATTAGTTGGCTTGTTGGCCTTTTTTTTTTTTTTTTGTCTTGAAGTTTCACAAGTTAAAATGAGTGTTCCTGAAAGTAAAGTTACCGTGACTACCATAACAGTTAGTACATTAAACTTTTATATGTCTTTACCATCTTTTTATTATTTAGATACTTCAGAGTATTGCCAACCATGTCCTCTTTACAAAAGAAGAACATATGCGGCCTTTTAATGATTTTGTAAAAAGCAATTTTGATGCAGCACGAAGGTAGGCCCTTTGGAAACTTGCACAGAGAGTCTGTGTCATGTGTAAAGAGTAAGCGGAGAATTTTCTTAAAGCCTTTTAATTTACATTGAGTCTACTTGGCAGATTTCCCTGACATGCTTGTGGTTTTTCCTGATTTTGAACTCTAGGTTTTTCCTTGATATTGCATCTGATTGCCCAGCTAGTGACACTGTCAATCACAGCCTGTCCTTCATCAGCGATGGCAATGTACTTGCTTTGCACCGGTTGCTGTGGAACAATCAGGAGAAAATTGGCCAGTACCTTTCCAGCAACAGGTAAGACTTGCTATGTAGAAGGGAGTTGCTCATGGGAAATGAATTTTTGGAAATACCTTCAGATGTTTTTGTTATTATTAACAAAATAATAATATTTTTGTTAATGAAGAGGATGATGGCTGAAAAATCTTATGTTTAGAAACTTTTGTCTTATTGACAAGCAGTTATTGGGAACGTGCCTAACGTCTTTGCCCACTTTACTGCCAGCCTTTTGTGCAAATGCATAGTTGCCTCATCTTGTGTAAAAATTGTTCTGTGTGTAACAAACATTTTTCTTATTTCTTTGTTGAGTACTTTTTTTAATTTTAAAAAAGCAAATCCAACTTGTTCAAGGTAAGGAAGGATAGTGGGAAAAAAAAAAAGGGAATTCCTGAGTAAAGAAGGACTTTTAAGTAGTATGCTGTTTCTAGGGACCACAAAGCTGTTGGAAGACGACCTTTTGACAAGATGGCTACTCTTCTTGCTTATCTCGGTCCTCCTGAGCACAAACCTGTGGCAGATACCCATTGGTCCAGTTTAAATCTCACTAGTTCCAAATTTGAAGAATTTATGACAAGGTAATGAGGTTATTGGGGAGGGGACACATCGTGGGTTTCTAGACTTCAGCATGTAAGGCAGTATAAGTAGTTATTAAGACTCTAGATTATGTTTTGAAGGGGAGTTAAAAATGCTAGGTTTACATATACTATTAAGGTTTCTGGAGTTTAAAAAGCTAGGTTTACATATACTATTAAGGTTTCTGAGTAGATTTTAATTTCAAAAACTAAATTGAGAATGGGAGATGGCAGTAACATTCATGATTTAAAAAGATTCAAGGTTGTGTGCACTTTTGTTTAAAGATCCAAATAAAGAGGGCTTGGGATTTAAAAAAAATTTTTTTTTGAAAGACAGTTGTGAAAAGTTGATGTCAATGTACTGCTTTCTAGGCATCAGGTACATGAAAAAGAGGAGTTCAAAGCACTGAAAACATTAAATATTTTCTACCAAGCTGGGACATCAAAAGCTGGCAATCCTGTTTTCTACTACATTGCTCGGCGGTAAGTAATCTTTCACCTTCTCTGTCTGAAGCAAACTTAAAATAATCAAGTGTATGTAAGAAAGGGACACCAACTTTGTAACAAATAAGAATCAGAAAATAGTTTATCTGATTTTGGTGCCAGTATTTTTTTAATTGAGTTTTTCCCTAAATCAGAACTGTCAATAGTTTTTCCACCCAGGAGTACACGACTATCTGTGGAAAAATACCTAAAACTTGAAGTACATTTAGTTAATTTTTCACTGTCTCAGTTAAACTACATCTAGACCACATTACTGTTAACCCATCAGGAATTTTAGAATCTTCATTTTTTGAAGTGTGAAATGAATAACAAGCTAAAACATGGGATAAAATTTCTGAAAATGGTCCCTGTATCCCATTTGAAAAAATAATGCAAGTTTCACACATAGCCAAGACCATAACATTGCTTCAGTTTCACTGTTATGTGCTAAATGACAATAATACTATGTTTTCTGGAAATGATTGATATCTGTGGAAATAATAACTAATTAAACTAATAAGCAGATGTTGACGTGTGAACTTTGCAAAAGGCTGTGTTTATACAATAAGGCAAAATTCTGAAAGTTTGAAGTCTTCCCTACTCTGGAAGGTAGTCATTCATAACAGCGAGTAACATATGCTGCGGTATTGAAGAATTTGGGAAGAATATCCCAAAATTAGTATTAGCCAGTTTGTGGTCAAATAAATCGCAATTCTCTCTGTAGAACAAAACCAAACCAAAACAGCAACAAAAAAATTTAAGTAAACTAGTTTTATTTAAATTAACGTGTGTGCAGGGGTAAAGCTGCAGCTAGAGTAAGAATAATTGAAACTTGGTATTTCAGTCTAGTTACTAAGTAACTGCACTATAAAATGCGTAGAGGACAGCATGTTCAGAGCAGTTTCCATAATAATTACACTCATTACTAAAAGTCGTTCTTAGTCCTTTCATGAAAAGGAAAATCAATGTGCTCCCAAGCGAGTGCGATCAAAGACAGATAAGTTTAGAGCTGTTGTACCTCGTATGTGTGCTGTGGTGGTGGTGCCTTTGGTAACAGCATCGCTGGTGAGGCCTTGGCTGGCGGCAGCAGGGCTGCAGGTTTTGGCACCGGTGGGGCGCGTGGTGGTGCTGCCGAGGTCCACAAAGTGCTTACCAGCACCGGTAGTGGTAGCGAGAGTCCTGACGTCAGCGTGGTGCTTATGGATGCTGGCAGATCCTGAACAGATGTTTGCGGTCGGATTATTGCCGATGCGTTTTGTGCCGGTGGGGCTCTTGGTTTTGCTTCTGCTGCCTTTGCCAGTGTGGCTTTTGCTGGCACTGCTGCTGGCAGCTGGATTCATGCTGCTGGAGCTGCCTGTGGCACCGGTGCTGGTAGAGTTTGTGTGGTTGCTTTGGCTCTTCCTGGTGCTTCTGTTGCTGGTGGGGTGCTTGTTTGTGATGCCAGTGGGGTGGCTGCTGCATCAGTGAGGTGCTTGCTTGTGGTACCCTTGCTGCTGACATGCTTATCTGTGGCATGGTTAGGAATGGTTGTGGTCCCTGGGGAGCTCTTGCTTGAGCTGCTTGTTGGGCTGAGGCTGGGAGGAGCCTTTGGTGGTACTGGTGCTGCTGTCCGGTGGGCTCCCTGCTGGTAGTGGCACTGCTGCTCACGGTGCCAATGGTGGCAGGTTTGTTGATGGTACCAATTCCAGCGAAAGGTATTGCTGTGATCTGAGGAGACGCCGTCAGTGGTGAACCTTTGGCAGACACTTTGAGTTCATCTAAGAACATGAAAACAAGCAGAGGAAACCAATTCCTTAGCAGTATCTTCTGTTTGTATTCAACAACTTAAATAGTCAAGGCACATTTGCAAACAAAGCATTCTTCAAATTTAAGTATTTCTAATTAAAATCATACCCAACAGACATGTAAGACTTCTCAATTAGTTAAAATTTTAGATCCTTAATTTCATTAATTTTCATAGTTTTTCATTGTTTTCAGTAGTGCTTTTTACTCTGTAGATTGAGTTACAGACTTTCCTAGAAAATCTGTGCTTTGTTACACTGTGTGACTTTTGTAATTTCCCCTCAAAAAATTTCAAATAAGGCACAATTTTAATGATCGGAAGATTTTACCGTTTTACCACTGGATAATAAAATTAACTTATTCCAAATTCAGATTGGAGGCTAAAATAATGAGGAATCATTGAAGAACCTTTCCAAATGTAACCTCTAACTTTGTAGTTGAATTCTGCTACTTAAATATCATTTCCTAGCCAGGATGCAATTAGAGATCCAACAAGTGAATGTATTTGTTCACATTTCTTTTATTATGTTTTAGATTTTCAGAGCAACAAACAAACAAAACTTCTGTTCAATATCAATGTGGAAGGTAAAATAAATTTCAGAACTGTTCCTTCTTCTGGAATTTTGTCCAGACATGCCAAAGAGTTTTTTTCATGCTTTTAAAAAAAAATAAACACAAAACACTTGCTTTCAAGCTGGTAATGTAGGGAGAAAACACATTCTCTTAAATTTTGTTGCTGTGAAAGACCTCAAACGCTTGCTTTGCTGCTAGGTGTTAGACTACTTGTGTATAGCGGTCCAAAGATGGAAGAGAAAAGAAAGTATAGTGTGGCTGGTAGCATTTGGAAATAGCATTTGTGTGAATGAGAGCAAAGTGCCCATGCTTTTTGTCAGTTCTTTGAATTGGTAAGCTCACACTAATCAAAGGAATACTAAATAACACAAAGTCTCATTACATAGAAGTAGGTAAGAGAACAAAATTTATCTGAACTTTTTTCCAGTGATTTATAGCTCTGAAACAGAATCTCTATGAGAGAACATTTATCTAAGCCAGCCTGTAGCTTCCCTTCCCTTTTACTTGGGAAATTGCCTTCACTTCAGCCCTTTTCTGCATTTTCCACACCCTTGACTCTTTGAATGGAGTGGAAGAAAACAAGATGAGTAGTGCCACTTCTGTCCTAATTTTCTGTCTTCAAAAGCTGTACAGCGTTACTCTGCCCTCTTCAAGGTCTCTGAGTCGCCTTTGAGCCTACTGTGTTGGCTGAAGTGAGCCTTTATAAAATCTTGCATGAAGCTTGTTTGCAATATATGTGGCCAGATAAGTATCTAACAGTAATTAACTAATAATAAATTAGTTTACTTGTATGTGTCTTTCACATTTTATAACAAAATGGTTGAGAAGAGGGATGGCTTCTGGAAATTTTCCTTCTGAAATATTTGTGATAGCTCTTGAAACAAAACCAAAACAATTTTGTGTTCAGTGAAATGTGTCTGCATAGCCTGCATCTAATGCTGTTTTCTGCTTTTGAGATAAATTGAACAGCATGTGACTGGCAGAGTGACTGCTGGGGTATCTGAATGTTCTGTGTAGTTCTGTACGAGTAATAGATTTATTGAATCTTAAGTTTGAGCATTGCATTTATGCTAGGCAGTAGAAAAAGCTTGAGTGGTGCCTTTAAGATTCAAAGGGAATACAGAGTTGATGGTAAAGTGAGTGTATACAGTGCTGAAACTGAAATTAGTTTGCCTGTCTTTCATTTGTTTTTAAGTTCAGTTTTTCTTAGACATTCCTGGCACTAAATCTGTACACAAAGTTTCAAAAGTTTAACCAAGGGCACATTTTTAAATGCTGTATTGTGTAGGGGACTAACTCATGATGAACACTTAAAATTGCATACCCTTAGAGAATAATTTTTGCTGAAGTTGATTTCTGCATAGGTTTAAAAAAGGATACATACTCATGGACAGCATGTATCAGCTTAAATGTTTTTTTAAAAGCATGCTGATTGTTTTAGGCAACAACTTTATGCAGTTGAATGTCAGTTGATTTTTTGAAGAATATATAATGTGTTATGCTCAGACCCCTTCTAAACTAGTTGTATTGCTGTCGTGAAAAAAGACTGATCGTGAAAATTCAGGAATAAAAATGGATTTTTGGAAACTCCTTTTTTTCCCATTTGTGCTCATTTGCTGTTGTAATGGAGTAAGCATGAAAGTTTGTCAGACTGCTGTAAATTTGATCACCTGGAGTCATTTTATCTGCCCGCTGCCACCTTCATTTCCCTTCTTCCCCTCATTCTCTTTAAGATTAAAAAAAGAGGTAGAATACATGCTTTCAGGAATACTTCAACTTTGTAAGACACCTCATCCTTTTCTAAGGCAAATGGGATTGTGGTGTTCCCCTTGCATCTGTCATGAGTTAATCTGAACATAAAACAGCAAAAATACTAACATATTAATAAGTGCTGTTGTATCCTTGTGTGGTTAATTTTAGCGTAAGTGAGCCTGTTTAAATGAGCTGCCTTCTCCCTTTCTTCAGTGGGGTGTGTAGTAGACACAAGTGGCTATTTGAAGGGAACCTGGAATGCTGGATAGCCTGATGTGGGTAGGAGGATGGTATTTCAGTGTCTGCTTCAGTAAGTGGGGTATCTTTTGCATGCTCAGCAGAAGGACTTAGTTGCAGTTTAATGAGAAAACGGATGCTGACTAGTTCCCTTCAGCAGTAAACTGGTGTTCTGCACTCTGGTCTGGATTGATTGCCTTTGTAAACCCCTCAGACAGCAGCGCTGGGAAGCCTTATGGGAGAGGATTATTTGAAGCATCTGTGCTAAAGTGGACTTCAGGTGCTCTAGGCAAAAGGTGTTCAGCATCGAAGGTGCCACAGCTCCTGTAAAGGAGGATTTTGCTGTGGTTGGGCTGGGGGAGGGCAGTGTGATCAGAGGCACATGCATGTGCTCCTGCTTGGAGTGGAGCTACCAGTTGAGGAGCCTGCAGGGCTGGCTGGCAGAAAGGGGTATCCCCTGGGGAAGCCTGTGTGCTTTATTCCCTTTTTTATTAATTTTAAGCAAGGTCCCAGATGTTTAAGCCCTTTCCATACACAAAATTAGAAGAAGAGGTAGTCTTGTGAATCCTCTTTAAAAAATTCTGTGTTCGCTTGCAATGTTTTTTCTCCTCCATTTTTTTCCCCCATTAGACACCATCTTATTTCATGTCAAGTAAAATAAAATGCCTGCATTGGTAATCCTGCCCTGTTTAGACAAGAAATTAGGTGTACAAATGCCAAGAATAATGATAACCCATCTTTAAAAGGTTTACTGTGTCTGGCAGTGACCCAAGGCATCCTTACGTATTCTGTGAAGACTTGACATGCAGTGTTTTCTTCATTTGTGGAGCAAGAAATGGTTATTTCATCTGTAAAGAATGAATTTCTGGAAGTAAATTGATACAAAAGTGTGCAACGTGTTCTAGGCCTAGACCACGTACCCACCCTTTTCTGAAAAGCATCAAAATAAAATTATCCTTAGCTGGCTAACTTAATAGCAGCGTGGTATCTGTGAGGATGTTAGCAGGTATAGAGGTTATGACTTAATAAGGAGTTCATGTGGAAGCGATCTCAGCAAAAAATGTTGTTGTTTAAATGCTACAAACTACCTCAGTATTTTGAGCTGGGGCCTACAAACTGTTTATGTATAAAATCTGTCATAATGAAAATGCCCTAGTGGTTATTGTGTGCTTATTTCAGTATTCAAAACTTCGATATTCTACTGTTAGCTGGTCCAAGATGCAGTGGTATTTTAAGTGTGCTATTAGAATGTTGGTGAGTAGAAGGAGAGCAAGTACTGGTGCGTGTTTATACAGCCTTTTGGAGAGGTGGTGTCCATAGAGAGTCATCCTGTCCCTTCAGCACTGTGTGCTTTCCATCTGTGCAGCAGAGTACCTGAAAAGGAGGTGGAAGAGAGCTTAAGCCTTAAGTAGTTGCTCAAAATTCTGTCTTGTTTACTGAGAATGAGATAGATTAAAGTTAACATATAATATCTCTGGAAGATAGCTATACGTATTTTTTGGGACTACATATGGTTAGGAAATAGATAATTCTCACACAATCAAACACTGATATTGGCAGAAGGGCTGAGGAATTGATTAGGCACTCTGGAACTTGATCGTACGTATCCAAGAATCCATATGAAGCTGGTGATATGTTTACAATAATATATAATCTGCCATAGAAATAGGATACAGTATCATTCACTTTTCAGTGTATCTACTGCTTGCCATGAGTGAAGCATACTGTAAGCCAAAAGAACAGTGATAATATCTGTTCATTGTGGGGCTGAACTCCGCAGAACATCTAATCAAGTGCAGGTGAATCTGCTTTTCATAATTATGTTTAATGGCGGTTGATGAGAACTCTGAGATTTTATGACTGATACCTTATGCCTTTTACTTGCAAATAATTCAGCTTTTTCTGCTTGCTTCCTTATCTGAGAAGGTATGTGATCATTAGCATTGTTAAATACTGATTGTGATTTGGGTATGTGATATTTCTCAGGAAAAGGTGCCAGCTCAGTGGGTGACTGTACACAGATGTTTGAGAGTAAATCTTTCCAAGTCTGGACAAGCCAGTAATGGGCCCTAATAAAGCTAAACAATAAAGAAGGATGCCACTTGTTTGTCGTGTCAGTAGCTACTGGCTGTAACTATAGTAATCAGTGTTGTCCTGCTATGGATGTATATTTGAAATCTGACTGTGAAACACGTCCGCAAGAGAATTTGCCAATTGAGAGAATAGATGTGAAAATTGGAAAAGGAGAACATTAAATAGAAACCACTGCAAAGTACTTTTTAATTATCAGCTTACTAGTAGCTGATCACACACTGAGATTACATGACTTTTTTATAAAGTGATAGATAAGTATTTCATCTTCTTGATTGCCCAAAATGAGTTATGTAATTTTCATCTTTCTGAACCTTCTTCTCTTAACTAGTAGCTGTTCAGACAGTGTAAGACTTGGAGAATGGGAGCTCTTTAGTTTTGTGTATCTCACTAATATGTATGTGGTTCTGGTTGCGCCACTATGAAACGTTAAAATGCCTCTTCTGTGTGCAACTGCATTTTAAATTGTTTTATTTGGCAAAGCAGTATGGGTAGCTGTGACCTTTTATTTAGTAACTGATGCTTAAGGATTGTTGAATTCAGCATAAGGGAGTGGATGACTAAAAATGAAGATTGAACATCAGACAACGGTGGAAGTAAATCCTCTAATAACTGGCCACCTGAAAGATACTTGGAGGCAAGTGTTTGTGAAAGCGTGCGTGGTGTTCTGCTAATGCTGCTCTGTGATCTGTGCACCCCACCCAGCTGGTGGGTTCCAAACTCAGCAAACTGCCTGCTCTTAAATTGCGCTTTTGGGATCAAAAGAGACTACAAATACAAATGAGCTGCAGAATGGCTTCAGACCTTTTGCAGATCTACTGTTCTTCAGTCTTACAAGAGCGGAGGTGATTTCCCAAGTTTTGTGATGATGAACTGTACAGACTGTAGATTCTCAAGTTTTAATAATTGACCGAGTTACCTGGCAGTTCAATAATCTGCGAAGCTGTCTTCAATAAATTAGCTTTATAAACTGTGTTCCAGTTCCAGAATGAACACAAACCTCAGTTCCTGAGAGGAAGATGAAAAATCACTGCTGAACTGTAGCGATCACAGTACAACTCAGATACACATTCCTGCATTGCGTAAAGGGGTGGTAAGGAGCAGATTTCTGTACGGTTTTTATCCAGGTACAGGATGCTTAATGAAGATATTGTTACACTTTGACATAAGCCTTGCTGCTAGGTGGAATATTGCTTGCCTTTACTTCCCTTTTTATTGCGTGGTTTCTCTTCAGCAGTTATGTAATTCTTCAGTTTTTGTCCATCAGGCTGCCTTTTCAAACCTAGCAGGTGGAGCTTTGCTCTGGAATGGTGTTCTGACGTCTTTTCTACTGATAGGGATGTGGCTAAGTGGTGCTTGTTTGGGGTGTTTGTCTGTGGTTCTGAGCTAGATGTTGTTTCTTAAAGTGTGAAATGTGGCAAGACTGCCAGGATGTGTGAGGGCTTGCAGCAGGCTATGGGTTTTTTGGGGTGGGTTGGGGTTTTTTTTGGTAGTTTGAGATCTTGTTGCTAGGGCATTGTTGAGTCATTTTACTGATATATCTGGATCAGTTTATATCCTTCTTGTGCTGTGAAACTTAATTCCTTCTGTCATTTTCCTTCACATTTTGTTTCCTGGGCAACAACTTGGCTTCTGAAGCCAGTGCCTCTGTCTTTAATCCTTGCGCTGTTACTAAGATGATCAATAAATATTGATCCTGAAGTACTGACATTAAATTTTAAAGCTGATCTCATACTAATTAATAGGAATACAAACCTCTGAGTTACTGCTTCAGACCGCAGCTATCCCTACAGCAATGTTAAAATGGAACCATATTGCTTTTACAAGGAGTGCTGGCTGTTTTTTGGGTATTTTGAATATTGTCCTGAAATGCTAAATTGTTATTTAGGAAAAAATTTCATTGAGAAGAGATTATTTTTTATTTATCATGGACTGAATGACCAGCGTGTTTAAAACAACACCAACTGATGCTGTTGTGTTCGCATCCATGCGCATCGGGTTTTCTTCAATTTGGCTGCACTGTTGCCAAGCAACAAGTGCACGACTCCTACATTTGCCTGCCTACTCGCTGCTCTGTTATCAACTCATTTGTATTCCAGAAAAATACAGGGAAACCTAAATTTCAGTCTGCTTTATTGAAAGCAGTCAGAGTAAGAAGCCCTCTTGTTTGCACCTACCACAGGCAAGGTTTGGGTAGGGAGCTTAGCCCTAGGACTTGGGAGTGCCATCTTACTTCCATGACCATCTGCAGGTTTTTTGTATCCTATCTTCCCAGTCCTGTACCTGTATTCAGAAAAGCCCACAAGCCCATTTCCGCTTCCAGGCTTTTACTGGCATGCTTAAGACTTTGAAGTCTGGGTAGCAAGTCATTCAGTATGGGGATTTGCAATTTGCCCCAAACAACTTCTGGAAAACAGTATTTTTTATAGACTTGCTGTTCACTGAATAGTCTCATTACAGGTAAAACATTCTCTGAGCATTTGAAGTTGATTCCGTGTAGGTGTGTTGCATGCAGTAGAATTTGACATCCTGTGTGGAATTGCTCAGCAAAGGCACGTGTAGTATTTTGTGTAATTTCCTCAACTCAAGGCAGTTTAGTCATACCATCTCATTTTGTGATCTATGTCCTGCCTTGCAAGCTAAGCTGCTTTAAATAATGAGGCATTTCTGCTGGCCACTGAAGGTACCAGGTACATACTGCTTATGATCTAGGTAGTCTAAACTTTGACTTGGATAACTAGTTCTTGTCTGCTTGAAATGTGTATGAAATGTTTGCCTTTGAGGTTGGGTTTTTTTAAAAGTTTTCTGTCCTATTAAACATGGGGAGTCTTTTTTTGAGAGGGAGGAAGAACCACCTTTTTCTAGCATACAGAGTTACTCCTTAGGTGTTTGCAAGTTCTAAAGGGTAGGAAGGGGAAAGGTAGACCCTATGTTACTATTGTCTCATCAGATTATTGATAAATGATATTAGGAATACATCAGTGTCAAAAAAATATAATTTGATTTAACAATAATTTTTCCCCATAAGACATGAAGATTGAGCCAAATGTCTGCTTGAAATGGGTTTGTATAATAATAATCTATTCAGTGATACTACTATGCTTATTTGAAAAGAAGCACTGTCACTAATTCAGTTCAATACAAACGTAACTTTATTTTTACTTAAATGCCAATGAAATAACTGTACAAATTCATTGTGTAACATTTACTGTTAGAAATTAAAACACATTTCTGGTTATAGAAATACTGTTCACAATTGGAAAGTTGTGACTTCTCTGATACCAGTGGTTGTAAATGGTCTACAGCCCTCATTGACACCTAGGAGAAATAGGTAGAGGACTCCAGTCTCAGTAGTGAGGTTTTCTGGGTTTTGCAGCACCTTCATGCTACAATAACTGGAAATTAAATGGCCTGAAATGAATGGAAAACTTTGTGTAAAGATTTGTAATACTAAGTGAATAATACTTTTTTTCAGTTAACTTGTTCTTCAGTTTTCATTTCATGCTGTTTGCAAAACTTCATCTGTAGTATATCAAGTACCTTTGCCATATAATTTAAATTATTTTCCTAGAGTGGACAGAACCATGCGTGCAACTATTTCTACTCACTGATGGTGCAGATGTCAAGGAGAATAGCATTCATGCTCACCCTTATAAAGCAAGGATTTGGGTGTGTTCAATGCCATGGACTGAGTGTGGTTTTTTTAAATAACAAGATTCAAGGATTGTTTCAATGACAGCTTGATAACTAATTGTTTAATTGATTTGTTACATAACTTGTATTAGAAATTGGCTGACACTTCATTTTACTGGTCAGAATGTAGTAGTTTGATATATTCTGGCTGATTAGAAATATTCTCTTAAGCATAATATATTAACATTTTGGAATTTTGGATGTCACTTGAAATAAAATTAAGGAGTTCCATTTCATTAATTTATGTAGATAACTTCGTGTTGGAGAGTGCCATGGCATTGAACATCTTGTGTTTTCCTCTAATTTGATCATATTTCTTTTTTTTTTTTATATGGATAGTGAGAAAGAACTTGCCTGCAGTCTCTTAAGTCAAGACAGAGCAAAAAGAGATATCAGCCCCTACCCCTTTTCCCATGCTGAAGTTAGACCATGTTGCCTTCTCAGTTTACACCCTCTTAGTAGACATCATGGCATTGTCATAGTATTCCTAAATTCAAAGCTGTTGTTCTTCATATTTAAAATATCCTAATACATATGAAGCAAACATAGATACACATGCTAGCGATTTTTCTCAGGAATAACTTCTGATTAGTGAAACAGCTAGGTTTAGTGCCTTTATTTTTCCCCTTCCTTTTGCATGTCGTCGTAACTTACAAAGAATCTGTGCTGCTATATTACAAGAATTGCTCACTGGCAAGTCAAGCAAGACAATGCAGATATGATACAGGCCTTCTATTTTTTCCAGTTATTTAATGACAAAATCATACATAAAATCAGTACTTAAAATCCTGATGTTTTATTCTGTGCAAGTAAAATTAAAAATTTAAATACAAAATAAGCACATTTTTAAAAACAAAATCATAGGTTAGTTTTACTCAATTAAGACATATTAAAATAAGTAGCAGCTTAGTATCAAGACATTAGTGTGCACTTCTTTAATTAAAGAACTGTTATTTTCTTTAGATCAGAGTCAGAACTTTGCATTTCTTGTACTTTTATTCATTATTTCAACTGGCTGTCGTCACTCCAGCTATGTATCACAGGAATAAACTCAGTAGTTTTCACGAGATACAAGCCCTTAGCCAATAAACACTGCCACTGCATTAAGCATTACAACATAAAACAAATACATCTCACAGGTACTTGCTTCGGAGGGCACGTGAGTATTCAGAGTATTTGTGGTGGACTCCTCTTTCCTTAAGGTAGCAGTTGTGCTTTGAGGCATTTTGGAGTAGTTTGTTGGCATTCCACTGGTGATACTTAAAGTCATAGGAGTGGTGGCTGGTCCTGTTGAACGAGTCAGGCTTGAGTTCAGCTCGGTTGAATCTTTGATGTAGATTGTGTGTGTGGCTGCTGCTTCTTGAGAGCTGACCTTCCGAGTTGTTAGATCTTCTGGGTAGAGGAGTAGTGGTCGGTCCGTGCTTGTAAACAGCAGGGTTTGGCTTAAGGTTGCCAAGGTGGTAACTTCCTTAGCTTTAAATTGTTTATGCATCTTTGTCATTGTGGTTGGCTCAGTTGCCACTGGAGGAGAAGCCTTGTCTGCTGCCTTCATTCCTTTAATCATGAGGCTGGAGTCCATAGCTGTGGGAGCCACTGGAGCTGGGGTGGCACTCATCCAGAGCACAGACTGGTTAGCACAGGGAGCCCCTATAACGTTGGCAGCTGTTCCCTGCACCCATTTAAGCAAATAAGGGATGTTTTGTTTATCGCTGCAGGACCATGGGTTGTTATATAGTGTTACTACTTGCAGCTGAAACAGCTGGTCAAAAGCTTTGTCGGGAATGTATGTGAACTTGTTGTTGTGCAGGTAGAGGCTTGTAAGGTGTTGTAGTCTCACCAGTGTTCCTGGAAGTATCTGGGACAAGAAATTATTGGATAGATCCACCGTCTCTATGTTATAGGGCATATTGGTTGGAACTGTCCAAAGCTTGTTGCTGCTGAGGTTGAGAAACTTCAGACTGCTCAGTGTGTTATTGATCAGAACAGCTCTTTCCACCATATTCCTGGAAACATCGAGCACTTTAAGATTCCACTGGTAAGCTGTATCAAGTTTCTGAAGAACTTTAATGTTGTTGTTTATGGCGTATAATTCCCATAAGGACTTGGGCAGGTGAGCAGGAACATTCTTGAGCCAATTATTTGAAATATCAAGGGTCCTCAGATTGGTGAATTTCGTTAACTGGTGATCAAGATCTACAAACTGGTTAAAGGACAGATTTAAATATGTAATGTTGTCTTGAAGTCCGTGTGGCAGTACAGTTAAGTTTCTGCCTGAACAGTCCACATTCCTGTCGTTTCCTGAGCATGTACAGTTAGGAGGACAGATACCCAGAACAGTGGGTATGAAAAACAGAAGGACCAGCAGACAGGTAGATGTATTCAATATCTGGTATTCCATTTTTGCCTGAAAATAAATACACCAAAACGACACCCTTTAAATCCATGTAATATATTTTATTTCTCTGTAAGGGTTGTCTTTGCAATGACTGTTTGCAGGAGAAATTAAGTAAAAATATCAATAAACCCCTTTGTGGCATGGTCCTTTTTAGAATTGTTCAAGAGAGACTTTACAAAGCATCCCTTCATAGACTGTCATGTTGTCTGGCAGAATGAGACTTGTTTTTTCATCTCCCTTTCCCCCTCAAGCTCAAATGAGGGCTTTCTTCCGAAAATGCAAGTCTCTTCCAAATGTTATACAATGTCTGCTTCTTGTTTTTAGTGATTTCAAGCCTATATTATGTTTGGAATAATGTGTTCTTTTATACAGGATGAAAAAATGGCTGTCAACTGGATCTGCTTTACAAATCTCTGCAGTAATGTAGCAGTCCCCCCCATACATGCATGCTATTTGCTTAAGTAGAATTGGTTAAAAAACATCTTAAATTGATAGGAATTTAGTTTGAAACCTAAATTCCACATTCATGCTAGCATCTACATTATTATTTTTCCATCTTACAGTGTTAATTACATTCTCAGAGCTGGTAACACATGTTTGGAAGCTGAATTAATGTTAGTAAGAAATCTCTGACACTGCAGCAAATTTCTGGTGCAAGCATCTGTCATCAACTAATAATTTTGTTCTTATTTCTGTCTCTAAATTTGTAGTCTGGTTTTGTGGTTAAAAACAAAAAACACAAACTTACCTTAATCTCTTCTGCAATATCAGCACATCATTTCTGTGAAAGATTTAAGCTTAGAGGTCGTCCTGTTCTAGAGAGTAGCTACAGTTGCTGTCTGTGGATTGTGCTTGCCTCTTCAGCTGCATCGTATTGCTGCTAGCTGGGGCTCTGCAACCACCTGATCTGCACTACATTGGAGGACTGCAGAGCTGTCGTTGGTGCTGACTCAAATTTATTGCAAAGCGAGCATATTCAATAAAATTGTTGGTTTTTATAATTTGAGTTAGTTAACAACTTCATCTCTGTATTTTATGCTCTGTCAGTGCCTCAAAACATCTAAGATTGTCTACGTAAACAGTACTGAGTGAAATTCCTGTAGGCTGTTTTAGCCTGAGCTATGATTCCATTTGAATGTTCCTATTTAAAAAGTCTGTTGTGTTCCTTTTTTATCTTCAATTAACTTATCCTGTAGTACAGGTTAATGTTAATTTAGGCTTCCAATCTTAAGCTTTATTAAGCTACACTGCCAGAATAGCTTTTCATATTTTTGAATTGCTCAGTTTTCTACTCCTCAGATCAGGCTATCACTATATTGTCAGGTGTAATATAGCTCAGCTTGCAGGGTTTTACAGTTTTCTGTAGGAAATCTTTATCTGAATTTCTTAAAACAATATGGTAAGAGTGGATATAGTTTATAATACTGTCAATTTTAATGTAGCGTATGCAACAAGCCTTAAAACAATCTTTGTGTAATTGGAATGCTATTCTTCAGGCATACACAGTCATATTGCTTATATAAACAGTAAGAAAAAATTGTAAAAATCTCTTCCTGCGTCCATTGTATGCACAGCAGCCTAGAATTGCATTTGCATAATGTATGACTTTAATTTTTAATGGTAATTTAAATAATTTTAAGTTTATTGTGCAAACACATGCTCTCTGCAACATCCAGAAACATATTCCCTCCCCAGGCAAACTCAAAACTACAAACTCTTTGACATTTTTCGGAGATGCCATGGAAAGCTAGCTTCAGCATCTAGCAGCTTCTTTCTAGAAATCCAAACCTTCAGTACTGGTTTAAAAAAAAAAAAAAAAGTTAATTTACCTCTGAGACCACCCTCCTACTTCCCACCAAGAAGTTAGCTTACCAAGGTGCATGGTTCTAGACAGGACAGAAAGTTTTGCTTGTACTCTGGGCCCAGAAAGGAATATGTAAAACACTTAGGCACCTTAAATTAATGGATGCTACATTCCTTTTAAGTCAATGTTTTTAAGTTTATATTAATATTACTGAGTGCATTCTGAAACTACTGCTTCAGAGGTAGAAATCAGTGAATGCAGGCAACTAATTCTGTCAGTCATTTGCAAGGGTGTTCTACAAACTGTTCTATCCATAAAAATCCAAAGTATCTAGGTAAAAGAAAGCCTTTTTGTACTTGTTCTTCAAGTGTTTGGAGCCATTTCAGCTTTTTAGTGACCACTCTGTTAACCATTTACTCGCACTGTTCTCTGCTTTACCAGACAAAAGTGAGCGGAGATTTTACACCAGTAAACTTATTGGCAATATTTGATCTAAAGGAAGTCTCACTGCTCTTAGTAAAGGACAACTGACAGCTATTGGGAGGATTTGTTTGATACCTGTAATCTGTTGTTGCCCAGTCCTGTGCAGAAAATGGGCTTTTGTATAAATGACGATAGTCTGCATGTTGAGGCATTTAGATTTGGTTTAGAATTCAAAGCTTTGTATCTAAGCAAATATTCAGTTGTGCTTTAAGTGACCAAAACATCTTTGAATTAGGAAGCTTTATTAAAATTAACTTGAATTCATTGCATTCACTTACACAGCCTAGTAGAACAAACAATTTTTAGTAGCCCTGAGAACATCTACAGCTGTACTGTTTCTTGAAAGCTCCATGTCCATGTGTTACGTGTAGGTATATACTGGCACACGAAGGTGTGGATACTGTTTTCTGTGGTCTCCAAAATCTGGAGTCGCTAGTTACAGAAAACTAGTGGGCTCAATCCGTACTGTATTTTGCAATTATTTGCTTCAGGCGGAAGCAGGTTGTTCCCTTTTGTGAAAGCTGAAGTCAAGTGAAGAAATGCTGGGGAAGTGCCTGCACTGTGGTCTCACAGTTCTGGTCTGCATCAGCTTCTCCTTTTTTTTTTTCCAGTTACTTGAATACTTCATTTAAGAAATATGTGAAGTATGCTGGAAATCAGTCTTGGCAGCCTACAAAGGGTGTTCTGGCTGTGGCAGCTGGGGCAGTGGCTCCTGAATCTCTTGAGTGAGTAACTCAGGTGGGGGTGGCAATTGTTCCTCTGCTTCTGAGTGAAATTCCTGGTACTTGCTGGGGTCTGAACTGTGACCCTCAGTTGGTTCCCTGAGCCAGTCAGGCGGAGGTGGCAGATCTGGGCATTCGGATAAGGCCGCTGCGGGAGGATAGGAGTTGCGTGCACAGCTTGCTGCTTCTGAGGTGGGCGCTGGAGATGCATCCTTGTTGGAAACTGAAACGGTGGCTGCAGAGCAGTCTTCGGCCGGTGGAGACAACTGGCGGTTTTCATTGATGGTAGTGGGTTGGGGTGGTTTCTCCGATGCAGTGGGATGGTCATGGAAGTTTGTGTCTTGTTTCAATTTCCAAGGCAACATAAATAAAACTGATGAACGTTTGGTACCCTGGTCAGAGTCCATAAAGACATCTGGTGTGTCTCCATCTGCAAATGGAGACCGACCTGCCCAATTTGAATCAACTACAACTGGCCTCTTGCAGCATTTCCACAGAAGAATGATAATAATAGCCATTATCATACTAATCAAAATGATGCCAATTATCAGTGCTGCTATCCAGCTTCCATCACTAGATTCTGCATGTGCTTTGGGGAACTGAGGTGATGTTGTAACTGTCAGTGCTTTTCCAGATTTGTGTAAATTGGGTCCATTTGCTTGCAGTTGATACAGAGGAGCTTTGTCTTCTGGGGGACTCCTGATACTGGTGTATGCATTTTGTTTATTCATGGAAGTGTTTTGAGATGTTGCTGTAGAAAGTGATTTCCAGATTCCTCCATAGACGAGAACCAGTATTACTTGGTTGTTGGCCATTTTCCTCCAGCCTCTTTAAATATGTCCTCTCCTGCAGCAGGAATGAAATAGAACATATTAACTTGAGAGCTGTGTTTGTTGTGTTGTTACACTTTACTTACACCAGACAATTTTATGTTAATACTGTAGTAGTGAAAATAATATTAGACCCAATTTTTAAAATTTCATGCCTGTTTCCATTTGCATAATCAGCAGGTTTGTTGCTAAATTTACAAATAACAAGCAGATTTTCATCATCATTGATCACACTAATTAAGTGACTTTTTTAAAGAGAATGTCTCTATTATTATTATTATCTTTTTTCACCTTATCAGAAAAAGGCACCAGCAGAGAGGTTCTAACAGTGTTTCAGAATAACAACATGTATCAATCACAGAAATGGTTACGGACCTGGAGCAAAATATGAAACACTCACAGAAGTATTGACAAACAGAATAGTCATGAGTAAAGGAAAGTGTCTTGTTTTGTTGCACGTAAACCAAGACCTAAGTAAAAGGCTCTTTACAGTTCTCTTAAACTTGTATTTCCTGTTCTTGCCTCTCTTCAGCAGTTAAAGGTAGAGCATAACAATTTTTTAAAAAGCTTCGAAATACTGATGCTGTAATGGAATGGCATTCTAATGTTACACTTTTTATAAATATCCTGCATGTGGAACGCTTTTTGTAATGGAAGAGATAGCGTTAAGGTTTTGGCGTGGAACAGATTTCTTGTTGTTCTCATTTTAATATGCATAAATCTTTGTGGATTTACAAACAAGCAAAATTAAATTTCAGATGAAACAATGTAAACACATATGAGTAGTAAATGAGTGCTTCTTGACAACATTATGATCTAAATACTATAAGGTTTATAATAGGTAGAAATGATTCTATTTAATTTTTATTCTGCCTCCCTCTTTGCAAAATATAGTCAAATAATACATACATGTGGAGTTCATGATTGTTCATAGTAACAAGATCAAACAACATGTGTTTGAAACCCTAATACTTCTAAGATACAGACATTCAATAAGAACTTTGCATATGCCCTGAAGTTAGGACGTATGCAGTGCTGTACATAGTGCAGTTCCATTTCAAACCGAACAATACAAGTAGTAAGCCTTTCCATCTTGGAGTTGATTCTTACCTGCACGTTTATCTTCGATCAAGCACGCATTGCCTTTTTCATTTGAAGCCTTAGGAAGACGGACTGTGTGCTGAAGTGAAGCAGCTTAAAATGGCTCATTTCATGTTGAAGTAGGTTTCTGCAGCTAAAGAGGAAGTGTACCAATACTTGCTGCAGGAAATGTCAAGAGTGAGGAGATTACTAAGAGCCTTATCTCAAGAGTTTGCATGCTTTATGAGCAAACTTTTCAGCTCTGTTTTTATAAAACTCAGATATTTACATGTTTGTGGCTTTTGTCTGGTATGTGTGTATTATGTAGAAATTCATAAATACTTGTTTGCCTATCTTTGAAAATAGTTGCAGTTATCTCTCTGTGAGTCAAAAATTATGCAAGTTTGAACGGGATTTGAATCTTACTGGTTTAATTTCAGTTGTGAGTTTGGTGCACTGTCATGATTACTACAGGAAAAGCAACCTTCGGTTCATTACAGGGAGTCATAAAGAGCTATCTGATCCCAGGATGCTGCCTTGCTTACACATCTTCATTTGTGTAGTTGCATTAAATAATAGGCAGATAACTACAGATTTCACCCTTCTCCAGCCCCCAAATCTCTATGTTAATTTTCTGTCTGGACAGCTTTTTTACCTGCTGCCGCTGTTCAGGGCTGTGCTCTCTGAGCAGCTGTTTTCCCACTGTCTGCCTTTGTCCATACCATTTAGTGTAACACAGACTTATTTCCTTTTGTTTCCGTGAGCATTTTTGCCTAGAAAGGCTGCCTGGCAAAAGAAAAAACCCAACACAACAAAACCCACATCAAAATAGGTTGTCACAGCATTTTGCAAGCGTATCCTGACAGTGCCAAGTAGCCACTGCCAGACCTTCTGCAGCTTCTTCATCTCCTCCTGCTTTTCTTTTTGTGCCTCTCTTCTGATTGCACTAGTTCTTTTTCAGACTCTCCCTGCTCCTGCATCAAACACAAATGCTGGTCTCATACTCACACTGTAACTTGGTTTCTTGCGTGGATTCCTTCATCTCATCCCCATTCTCTTCAACCCCCATCGTCTCCACCTATCTTTTGCCACGGTTCCCATCTCATTGACAGTTCTTTTTTCTTCCTGTTTTTCCTTCCTTCACTGGTATGGTCATGATTCTTTCCTTTTTTGCCTGCTTTTTTCATGACACTGCTGGTTTACCCCTTTAATCTGCTGCCTGCCTGCTAACAATTTGCTGTGCCCTGTATGCAGAGTGGCTAGCTCTTACAGATTCATTCTCCTGTTTTAGTTCTGTTACCTTTCTAGCTGCGAGCAGGTTTACACCAGGTTAGATTCTCATGTTTGCTATTTCAGATTCTTTTTTTAGTACTTGCACAACCTCTGCTGTTGCCTCCCGTGCTTGTGGTCATTTTTGGGAAGGAGAAGGTAACTGCAGTGAAGCATCCCCCAACCCTACCCTTCAGCTCTCTGTCACCCGTGTGAGATGTTCTCGGTTCATCTCTGCTAAGTACTAGGTTGTCATCACTGATCTGTCACAGTTTGCCCTTATTCTTCTCTTGGTCTTTCTCTTCATGTTTTACAAATGCCTGACATAATCCCATTCCACTTGTGTGTTGTGTTGCACCTCCTCCCTTTGAGCTCTAAGGTCTAAATATGTGGTTTATGGCAGATTGATTGGAATTTGCCCTGTTGTTGGTTGGGGTTTATTTTCCATCTCCAGTGATCTTATATTCTAATGACTCCCAGTTCTGGAGTAAGCTTGCACACTCCTTCCAACTTTGTTTTCCGTACTGCACAAACTACCTTTGACATGGGCAGTTGCATTTCTTTGAGATCTTGCGCTCTCTTGGCTTCCATGATGCTGTTGTCTTGCTTCTCTGTTGCTTTTTTACTTGCCTTTCAGCTAAGCGTATGGGTGATGAAATGGAATGCAAATGAGAATTCAGTCTTATGTCCTGATTCTTTCAAATTCATACAACCATCACTTGCATCAAAAACATTTATTACAGATGCAGAGGGTGTTTAGAGCTTTGACATTATGCAGGTGTAGCACTCGTAACCACAGTGCAACAGATTTTCTTTAACTGGAGAAGTAGCCTGTGAAAAGCTCATGCTTCCTTAAAATAAGAAAGCTCTGCTGTAGTGAGACCGGACACAGACATCACCCCAGAAACATGAGAAAATCAGGTGTCTCCGAGAAACTAAAAGTTGTGGTAGTTTTGAAGAAGTTTTTGGCATGTTCTAATTGGTTATATTAAGACAAAGTGGAGTGTGTTCCCGTGCTGCAAGAAATCACAGCTAGTCATCAGAGGGAGCTTTGACTTTCAGCAAATGTTACAGGAATATAATATTCCAAAATGCCGTGTGTAATATATCTTTGGCAATATTTTGACTTAGAAAAATAATACCACATAAGTCAAGTTATTTAAAAACTGATGTTGCTAGTTTATTTGAAATAAATTTGAAATTGTTTTCGTACTCTGACATGTAATACAAACTTCATATATTCATATGCGAAATAAAAACACAATAAATACGATACATATCTCAATCTCGTTCAAAAGCAATTAAGCTGGCTTAAGAAGTTCTAGATGGAAAAACCTGAAAGAGCATTTAGAGAGGGACTACTAGTTCCTGATTCAGCAATTGCATCAAAGTTGATACTGAAATAAGTTTTTGTTAAAAAAGCAACTTCGTTATACCTGTGTAGCACCTTATGGAATGATATTTATTAGACTAACAGTCCTTTCCTTTTTGTTTTTTGTTCTCCCCCACTAACGACCTTTCAGTATGGGCAGACTTCTGTAATTTCATTTTATCCCATTCAGCTCCTGTCACCATGATTTCTGGTCAAAGGAGTAAAACCAGTCTTGACACTGTATGCAGAAAGCTATTCAACACAATCTTACTCCCTTCTTGATCTACAAGTTGCTACAGCATTCCCACTATCATAAAAGAAAACCCCCTAAGGTCTGAATTTAGTTTTTCTGTGTCAAAATTCATGTTGTTACTTGAAAGCTAAGTTTTAGCCTTATATTAATGATGTAAAAATATGAGTTTTGACCTGAGTATGAATTAAATCTCAACTACAAAATTGGTTAAGATGGGTTTGTGTGACTTCGATAGTCTTTTTTCCTGTTCATTATGTATTTCTTTAGTGAGTTGCTCTGTAGTTTCATCTTTGGTTTTCCTCTGGATCACAGCATCTCTCCCTGATATTAGGTCCTGCATTATCAAGTCAGTTCCAGTTGTCTCCTTCGGCATTCTTTGCCACGTCCCTGCTGCAGTTGGCCAGAAGCTGTTAGTCGCCAGAATATCGCCATTGCTCCTGGGCCTACGCTTCCCTTGCTGAGTTTTTTTGAGATATGACATTTTGTTTGCTATTACGACTGTTGACAGAAATAAGAAGGTGCAGATAAGCACAAGTACTGCTATTATAATGAAGCAAATCAGTATGAGAGACTTATTGTAGTCACATGTTTCTTTTGTCATTGTACTCTTGGGTTTGCTGGTATTCCCAGGTCCTCCGGTGGCAGGAACTGCCGCTGTGCTTCTGGTAGGGGAAGATGCTGAATTTAGGGCTGTTGTGGAGGATAAGGATCGCAGGGTGCTTGTCTGCATTTCAGAGGTAGTCATTTTGCTGCTGAAATTCTGGCTCAGAGGAGAATTTGTGTTGGCTTTTTTGATGTTATAGCTTCCACTTAGGTTTTGGCTGACAGGACTCTGGGTTTCATTTATAGCCCAAGGATAATGGGTATGGTTTGCACTTGCGTGCAAACACAGAGAAAAGATTATCACCACAGGGAAGGTGAAGTGTGGATTATTATGTCTCTTTGTCTTCATCTTCCTATTTTGTCACCTGCAAAACCACAAATTGTGGTATTAGTTTAGCAAATGCTGATTCTTAGAGGTTTGAATTGGACTTCTCAGGGAGCAGTAGGCAGCAGCCTTTCTGATGGAAAAGCATATGTAACTTGACCTCATTTTTAGTGGATGTAGGACGAGTTCAAGTACTTGGTATTCTGAAAGAGTAAATTGCCTTGCACTTCTGACAGTTTGAGGTTTACAGAAAATACATGAAGATTTAAAAAGAACATGAAGCAAAGAGAAAGGAAGGTGTTTCCTACTAACTACTCAGTGATGTGGAGACAGATTCTATGGTAGTTCCTCCTCTCTAAAGCTGGCTGCATTACAGCTTTTAAGTTCGTCACTTCTGCTTTTACGTACTTAAAGGAGAAAACCCATGTGAAGTTCACAGATTACTGCTTATTACTTTCCTGTATTCCCCTGAATGTCGGGAAAGTAGCTATGCTTGTAAAGATGGCCAAATGAAAAACTTCAGTATAAAATGCTCCTGTAAGTGACAGCACTAACTTTAACTGTTGGTGTTTCTTAGCACGGTTGTCTGGGGTATTTCATAAATGCCTAGAAAAATCTTTTTTCTCTAATTTTTCTGCTTTGTTGTAGAAAAGGCTGTTTATCACAGATGTATGTCTCAAATTTTTCTCACAAACGTGCTATAGATTGGGACATTTTCTTTAAAATGCCTGAGATAATTATGCAAATGATATTACCATTAGAATGTTCTGTTTCACATTTGTTTAGCGCTCAAATTTGCATCTATTGAATTTGTCTGGAGGGCAGGAAACTGATCTTTAGGTCAGTCTGATACTAAGATAATAACCTCAAAATAATAGTGACAAATGAAACGAGCAATGACCCACTTCACTGCTGCTGCTTCACCCAGTTTGCACGTGTGAGACACGTTGCGAGTTCAAGGCTTAGCATCCAACCACTGTCTCTTTCACCCGTCTCTGTTAACAGAAAAAAATGTTTCCTCTGAAAATTACAGGCTATGTTTGGTTCAAATATAAATACTAAAGGGAATGACCAAAAGTAACAGTGCTATTTTTAGAAATACATTTATTCTTGAAGGTAGTACTTTAAAGTTAACAAAGCTTATCTATATGTTTGTGAAATTAGGTAATTTTGAAATATTGCAGACAACATTTACTTTTTTCATACTCAAAAGTTAGCATGCCTGCCAAAGAACTTAATATGCTCACTCCCCAAAATCTGAGGGGTGAACTTGCCTTACCTTGCAAAATCCCAGTGGCAGTACTTCAAATTGCTTAAGTCCTGCAGGAGAATGGAAGAACTGGTGTGCCTGGGGTGTAACTGGGCAGCGAGCTGGGGCAGGGGGTCCTTCCTGACATGACAATGGGCAGCAGAAGAGATATGTATCTTTTACTTTACCATTCACCCATAACATAAAATTAAAAGCATCCTTTCTGGGATGAATCCTTTTTAAGGTTGAACTAGAAACCATCTTAGTAATTGACTACAGCTCAAGTAGAATTTTTATCTTTGTATGGTAGAGGTTGCCTGGATGATGCCTTGTAGCATACTTTAAAAAGGAAAAAAAGCAAAAACAGCAAAGCTTTTTTCTTTTTTTTTTTTTTTTTAATAAAAAAAACCACCAAACACCAAAACAACATTCCTCATAAAGTTTCTGCATGACATGCAGAACTGATACATCTGCCGATCAGATAGACTCCAACGTTTAATGTCACTGTCTGGGAGTTGCAAGTCTCCTTCTGCCTGCTCCCTCCAAAAGTACAATAAATCCGGTGTCAATTGGAGCGTTCCAAACCAGCTGTGCTTTTCTTAAAAATAAACAAACTGATGTTGTAAAGGCTTTGCTTAAAATCATGAGAGGAAAGGAACTGTTTATTTCTTTTTAGTTCAACCCTTTGTGCCTGGGTAGTGACAGGGTCTTCTGTCAGTAGCCAGTGAGAGCTGCAGTACCTGGGAGAACAGAGCTAAGCAATGACTGCCACTGTTAGTTCTTTGGAGTCCAGTGGTGAATAACCTTTAACGTTACTAAATACAGTTATGTGGGTTTCAGCTGGAGATAATACTTGTACAGATTGTTACTATTTTTTAGTTACTTGAACTTCTTTAAAAATACTTTCTGCATATAACTTTCTACACAAAGAAACTTTGAAGCAGAGCTTTAAAATTGGAGAAGGAAAATGTGTACTTACCTTGTCAAGATGAGGTCAAAAGAAAATTGGCGTTTCAGATATTTAGTCCTTTAACAATAAAATTTCTTTGTGTATGTATTTGCTCTTAGGATGCAAACGACCATTAACGTAGAGCAAGCAGATTCAGACAGTGCTGGTATTTTTTAAGCAAATCTGTAACTGAAATTACACGTCGTTTACTCTAAGTGGAGGACTAAAACCACAGAGATGACACACTTCCTTTTTGTAACAACTATACCATGACAGGCTGTGGGGGGAAAACACCAACTTGCCCAGATTAGCTCTCAGAACAACAGGAAGTAACACGGAGGGGGAAGCATCTTGGGCAGACAAATGTTCTGTGTTCATGAAATGCATCGCCTCAGTTACCCTGCACACAGGTGGTGTACCTAAGATGCTATCAAGAGCAGTGTCCCAGTACACTTAAAACTACATATGTTCTAACAGTATTTATTAGCTCTTTCCGTAGCCTGTTGGTTTGCCTTGAAAGACTCGAGTTACTGCTAGCTTGAAACAGTGATAACTGTTTAAAAGTACCTTAGATAGATGTTCACAGCTACTGTTGAGTTTGATTTTTAATTAATTCTTCCTAGTAGAATTGTGTCTGCTGTGCTGACTCTGGAGGCTTGGTTTAGGTAGATGCACTGTCCAGTCTCATAAAATCCAGAGAAACATTAAATGAGAGCAAAAGGCTCCTAATATTGATGTGATGTGAATGTCTTTCTGGAAAGAGTCATTTTGTAGACAAATTCTCTGTACTGCTCAGAGGACTGACCGTTCTTAGAAACGCTCCACCAAGCATTAGTGTGCTGCAGTATATAGCAAATGAAATAAGTTTGAGACCCTTTGAAAAACTCGGTATGTGGATGCTTAAGTAGTCTTTGTTAGACTTCTGAAATAAATGTGGTTTTCCACATATAAAAATATATACAATTTTAATCTCTAAGGATGTCAAAAGGTTAGATTGAGGGACTTACACTTCTGTTTTTAAAGAAACTTTGAGCTCTTTTAATGTAATCCAGTTTTGATCCAATGGATGCACTGTTGCCCTCCAGCGTGGATTTCATTTTTTCTTTTACTTGGATAAACCTCCTGTCTATTGGAGGTTACTTGGCTGTGGTAGGTTGTGTGGCACTTTGAGGTTGAGTCACATCCCAAGTCAGGCTTCATCATACTGGGCGCTACACTTGGTTGGGGTGTGAGCCGTGACAGAAGAGTCGCAGATGCCTTCAGGTTGTAGCTGCCAGTCCAGGGTCATTGCTTTGGACCAATGGCATTTTTAGAACTGTGAGAAAGATCAGTCTGGTTTGGTGTAGTAGTAGAACGTGTAAAACACCACTCAGATGTTTGTAATGTGGACCCAACCCAATGCAAACCCAACCATGTTTGTCTGTCTTTTCTTACAGATTCAAGACTGGTCAGATCAATGGAGATTTATTGATCTACCATGTGCTCCTAACTCTGAAGCCATACTATGCAAAGCCATATGAAATTGTAGTGGACCTCACGCATGCTGGCCCCAGCAATCGCTTTAAAACAGACTTTCTTTCTAAATGGTTTGTAGTTTTTCCAGGCTTTGCTTATGAAAATGTCTCAGCGGTTTTTATTTATAACTGTAACTCTTGGGTCAGAGAATATACCAAATACCATGAAAGGCTTCTGACGGGCTTGAAAGGAAGCAAAAGGCTGATTTTCATAGACTCTCCAGGGAAGCTGGCAGAGCACATTGAACATGACCAGCAGAAGCTCCCAGCAGCTACCTTAGCTTTGGAGGAGGACTTGAAAGTATTTCACAATGCTCTCAAACTGGCTCATAAAGACACCAAAGTTTCTATTAAAGTAAGTCATTTTAATGCTGTTCCTAGTGTATTGTTATATCTTTTTAATTAGGATTTGTGTATGTTTTTACTGTCTCTTAATTCTCCTCTCCTGTCCTGAGGAGAAATCATTACTTTAGGAAGTATGAAAGTTCGTATGCTTGTCTTTATAAAAACAGAAGCGTCAGAGTCTTCTCTCTTTGCATTGTTAGCAATAGGTGCTGAACCATTTTTCTGTTCCCTTTCTAAGGTTGGGTCGACAGCTGTGCAGGTGACGTCAGCAGAACGAACAAGAGTCCTGGGACAAACAGTGTTTTTAAATGATATATACTATGCCTCTGAAATTGAGGAGATATGTCTTGTTGATGAGAACCAGTTTACCTTAACCATTGCCAACCAAGGCACACCACTCACCTTCATGCATCAGGAGTGTGAAGCCATTGTTCGGTCCATCATTCATATACGGACACGGTGGGAGCTGTCACAGCCAGACTCCATCCCACAGCACACTAAAATCCGTCCTAAGGATGTCCCTGGAACACTGCTGAACATAGCGCTGCTCAACCTGGGAAGCTCAGACCCCAGTTTGCGGTACAGATCTTATAAATTAATATCAACTATGATCGAAAATGTAAATTCTCTCCAAGATTTTCTTACTGTTAGCAAATCTCGCTTGAACAAAACAATTTTTCCTTATTTTATATATATATAATATATATATTAACAGCTCTATCAAATGTACTTCTTAATATGAAGATTGGGTTTTCTATAGGCGAAGTAATGCATATGTATTGTCACAGTAACTGAAGGCATGTAGGAAGTGTAATTTCTCTTTGCAAGGAGAGATGCTTCTGCCTTGCGGTGTATGTTTGTTAAATACATTTGATTTTCTTCGTGTTGAACTTCTTGTTTAGTAGTGCAGGAGCTGTGCTCTTAGGGCAGGCCCTTGAATCTTCTCAGGAAGGACTGTTCAGACTGGGTGCTGGCCCAGTGGCAGGCTCTCTCCCAGCAGCTCAGGTGCCCGTGGAAATATTTAGAATTTCCTGGAACTGAAAGCCATTCTGAGAAGTCCAGTACGAAGTCCTTTGAGCACACTCTTTAAGCTCATCAGAAACTGGTTAAAGCAAGTGGAGGAGTAATTTCTTTCATTTCTCCAAGGAAAATGTTTTTGTCTCTGAATCTTAAATGGTGCAGGGAAAAAGTTCAGGATTTAAATGTAATCTCTTATATCGCAGTATTGATTCGATTTTTAAAATGTCAGTACTAATACTGTGGTGCCTTGGTGTAATGCGTATATTTTAAAATGTACAAGAAAACTACTACAAGTCACGTTGCTTGCTTCGTTACAGGTCTGCTGCCTATAATCTTCTATGTGCCTTAACCTGTACCTTTAATTTAAAGATTGAGGGCCAGTTACTGGAAACTTCAGGTCTGTGTATTCCTGCCAACAACACGCTATTTATTGTATCTATTAGTAAGACTCTTGCAGCTAACGAACCACACCTTACCTTAGAGTTCTTGGAAGAGTGTATTTCTGGATTTAGCAAATCTAGTAAGTAACACTAGTATTCCTTAATGCATACCATGAATTTGAAAAGATTTAGGTTGGTAGCTGTCTAGCTTAGTCAATTAAGCCTCCTCATGTTACTGAGTCACAGTAAGTTTAAATTGCAAATGCTTCTTAGAGCTGTTTTCAAGATTATCCATTTATATCTGTTTCTTAATGATCAGGTTGTGTAATGCTCTGAAGCCAGGCGGTTTCACAAACTGGAAAGGCATCTGTTGGAACATAAACATTACTTTTCACATTTGAATGTGCCCTTTCCTTTCTCAGGAAGTAGATTTGGAAAAAAAAATCCCTGCCTTTTAAACTTTGAAATTAATGTTAAAACAAGTTTTACTAGATATCTCATTTGTTTAGAGGATTAAGTTCATTCAGAGAGCTCATAATACAAATTATTTGTTTAATATAGCTGTTGATAGTTTTGTGCAGTGAGTACTTTGTATAGATCCCTATAAGGCTGTTACTAACTCACCGGGAGTAGAGAATATTGCGGAACAAACCCCTGAAATTAAGGTTCATGATAGTGGAGGTTCAAACTCGGGAATATACATACCCAGAAGAGTGACAGGATTCTTCATTCGTATCAAAATTAAATCTTTTATCTCTCAATTGTACATCTTCTTCTGTTGCACCACTTGTTACCCCTTTTTTCCCCAGGCATAATACAGCTCTGACTTTACTGTTGGAAGCTGTTTAGAATACATTCTCAAGATTTAAAAGAAATTCTCCTTAGTCCCCTCTAATAGCAAATGTGCACATCTTTGTCACATCTCTTAATGAGATACTAAAATGTCAACATCTCCTTGCCAGATTCCTACAGATGTTTCTTGGATGTCATGATTAAAGTGTGTTTCTTTCTGAAGCTTGTACTTTTGCCCACTATTATTTGCTCAGCTGTGATGGTAATTATTTTAGATAATGAAACTGGAAAAAAGTTCTCACAAATAATCATTTACTGAGAATCAGCACTGGTCTCTGTGTTACAAGGTGTGTTTTTATTTCAGGTATTGAACTGAAACATCTTTGTCTGGAGTATATGACCCCCTGGCTGTCCAATCTGGTCCGATTCTGTAAACACAATGATGATGCCAAGCGCCAGCGAGTCACTGCTATTCTTGATAAGCTTATAACAATGACGATAAATGAAAAACAGATGTATCCTTCCATTCAGGCTAAGATATGGGGAAGTCTTGGACAGGTACAAATTCTGCATAATTTATTGCAATTTGTTTATAAGCAGGTTATAGAGTTTTTAACAGCTTAAGTGTTAATGTAGAAAACAAAAATGGATTTTAACGTGATAAGTGTATTAGCCACATAGAGAGTGGTGTGCAAGTTCTTCTGAAGTTTCCATTCCATAAAACACTTCATAAAATCACTAATGAATTCTGGCTTCTAGTAATGTGTTCCTGGCCCTCACTGAGAATTGAAAATTAGAAGTCTTTGGTATTAGTAGTAATTATTTCATCAAAACCCCTGAATGTAGGGGTACTGAATTGAAAGAACCAAGTACTGCTATTCAGAGAAGTATTGGGCACATGGCATTGAAAGAACTTGGGTTTTTTCTTTTTGACTGTTTGCACTTTTGAAACAGCTGCATTTTGATTACAGTTAATAGAATATTGATCCTCCTGTTGATCGTTAGCTTAATACTTAGCCAAATTCTGTCCTCATGGTCCATGCAAAGTGAAGGGAATGAAAAAAATAAAGCTGACGCAATCTATGCCATTCATGAAGGAGGTGTCTAGACAAACGAGACCAACTTTACTTGCCATGACCAGGCTTGCTCACAAGCTTTGTATCAACTTCCTCATTGTCATGCTATTTTATTTTTTTTTAACTGTCATCTAAACTGATTTAGCCCAGCATCACAAAGCTACTCTTGGAGAATGTGGGAGAGTTGTCAAATGGATGCACAAGTGCCTTTTCTTGCTTGGAGCAATTGGCCAAAATAATCCCCAAACCACCCAATGTATTTTTAAAGCTTAAATCACATTGAGAGCAATGTGACTGTTATGTCTAGTGTGAAAGTCTGTTAACAGGTAAATACAAAGAACACAAAATTAAAAGATTAAATGCTCTACAGCGGTCAGTGGAAATTTTACCATTGACTTAGTTGACCCAGAATTGCAACCGATTTTCGTAATATGAGAGCTGAATTTGAACCATTACTGAACCAACATTAATCTTAGCCTGTTACATTTAGAGTTCTCTGTGTACCTGGACAGGTTTGGTTCTCACCTGCCTATATTAAATGTCTCTTTTGTTTTGGTTTTGGTTTTTTTATTTTTACATGAGAAGAAACTTATTTTACTGGTAGCCATATTCTCGCACTGCTGATGCTCTAAGCAAAATCTTTGACAGATGAGATCTTGCTTATTTTCTTGGAAATAAGTTTTTTCCTCCACTTCAAATCCAGTTTCTTCATATGAAGTTCAGCATTTTATGACTAAGTTATAACTTAAATTGGAAAATAAAGTATAAATAATACTAACTAAATTATAGTTTCTGCAGAGTTCTGAAGCATTTTGATCTGGAGTAAAATCTGATGGAATTGAGCTTTACACTGTAAAATTGTATTAGGCTTTTTTCCTTTTTCCAATAAGATAAGGAATCATTAGAACTGATGCTTCAATTTATAGTAGTTATGCATCTTCAACTGAAAAAATGAATGGCTGCTGATTTCAAAGGTGGTTTACTGTGGAAAAATAAGATTATTCTGACTGATAAAGCTGAATTTTTTTCTCTAACAGATAACAGATCTCCTTGACGTAGTGCTGGACAGTTTCATCAAAACTAGTGCCACAGGAGGCTTAGGATCCATAAAAGCTGAGGTTATGGCAGACACAGCAGTAGCACTTGCTTCTGGAAATGTAAAACTGGTTTCAAGCAAAGTGAGTTCCCTCTTTGCCTTCATTTCCTTTTATATAATAATTTCAACTTACATAGTAACGTAATACTGAGATGCTTTCTGATAACTCAGTACAGGCAATGATGCAAAAAACGTGATAAAATAGGTTCTAAGCAATAGAATAATTCCAATGTCATATTGTACTGGGGTTTACTGAAATTTTGAGCTGTGCTCTTCATTTGAGTAAAACAAAATGGTTGCTGTCTTCTCAGGTGATTGGAAGGATGTGCAAAATAATCGACAAGACTTGTTTGTCTCCAACCCCTACACTGGAGCAGCACCTGATGTGGGATGATATTGCTATTTTAGCACGTTATATGCTGATGCTCTCCTTTAACAATTCTTTGGATGTGGCAGCACATCTCCCCTACCTCTTCCATGTAGTTACCTTATTGGTGGCCACTGGTCCCCTTTCTCTCAGAGCTTCCACTCACGGTCTAGTCATCAACATCATTCATTCTCTTTGCACTTGTTCACAGCTTCACTTTAGCGGTAAGATTTGGTTGGGTTTTTTTAAAATTTTCAATCAAGCTGCTTGCTCCTTAATTTGTTTAAGAAATATTTGAATTGTCTTTCTGTCTTTAAACTATTGTGAGAGTTTGAAAATGTTGTAATTCAACTTGTGTACAAATCAGAATGAGGATATGATCTACAACAAATGAGTATGAAATTTTAAAATTACTGGTTTAGAGCAGGTGCATAATGTAAATTGTTTATATAACAGGTTTTAGAAAAAGGAGAAGAAAGTACCTAAGATCCTGTAATGCAGAGAAAGGAGAAAATACGTCTGCTAAAACTGGCTGATACGCATCCTTTGAATGGTTGTGTAACGTGGTAACAAAAATATCAATTACATAAGGGAATTGTGAAACTATACTGTTAAAACAGGTATTTTGCATGCTGCTGTATTTTAGCAGTCCTAAAATAATTGATATTAGCAAATATGTAGCTGTCACTTCTTACCATAGAAGTACAGTATAAAACCAGGCTAAATTTTGTGCAGGAAAAAAAAATCAAAGGTTTATATAATCTTGTCTTTTTTTTAAGTATATGAAACTCATTTTATATCTATATATATCGACAGAGTGAATATGTGAATACACACACACATATATATGTATAAAGAAAAGCGCTGCACTGACGCAGTGAGAAAGGCAAGCCTTTTAAAACAATGAATTTGAAGTACACTGCCATGAATTGAAAGTTCAGAATTGTAAAAATACTCAGTGCTAGTAGCAGGGCCGTCATTTTCTTCTGATTTAAGTGGCTTTCTTCGTTGCAGTGCCAGAGCCAAAAGCAGAGTCTGATTGCAGTTTGAACTGGCCGTACTGTTGGTATTGCAGGGACTCTCCAGGTTTCCATTTTCTGAATCAGTGTCAGGACAAGTCTCACAGAACCACATCTTTAAACAAGTTTCTTTCTACCTGTTTTTAGAATACATCTTCTTGGTGACTGGTTTCAGCAGTCTGCAACAGACCACAGTTGTGGCACACTCTGCGAGAAGTAGCAAAGAAAAGTGTTGGAATGTGCCAAGTGATGTATAGGATTATCTGTTTTGTATTCAGGGGAGGGTGAGCCTTGGAGTGTTTCAAATATGGCTTGAATTTTAGTGGTTTGACTCTAATACGTAAAAATTTATTCAACAGAGGAGACCAAGCAAGTTCTAAGACTGAGCTTGACCGAGTTCTCTCTGCCAAAATTTTATTTGCTGTTTGGAATCAGCAAAGTGAAATCGGCTGCAGTCATTGCGTTCCGATCCAGCTATCGCGACAGGTCGTTTTCACCTGGTTCCTATGAAAGGGAGACTTTTGCACTGACTTCATTGGAAACTGTTACTGAAGCTTTGTTGGAGATCATGGAGGTATGTGGTTGAAAACAAAAAAAATTATCCATAAGGGAAAATGGCACTGCTTACGCTTTCTACAGGCAAGCAGTGTAGTGAGATGTATCTCCCATGATGTGGTAAATAAATAGTGAAGTAGCTGACTTCTGAGGACTGAACTAACTACATATTCTGAATTTTAAAAAGACTTTTTCTTAATGTTACACGTATTCAAAAAATATAATTCTTTTTAGGCTTGTATGAGGGATATTCCAACATGCAAGTGGCTGGACCAGTGGACTGAACTAGCTCAAAAGTATGTTGTGGATCTCAAAATATAACCCCTGCCTGCCCTGTGTGGTACACCTAACGTTTCGGCTTTTCGTTACACAGCCTGTTTGTTGTGTATTTGTTTAATATAGTGTACTTTGTTTCTTTGCAGGTTTGCATTCCAATATAACCCATCCCTGCAGCCAAGAGCTCTCGTTGTCTTTGGCTGTATAAGTAAGCGTGTGTCTCATGGACAAATAAAACAAATAATCCGAATTCTTAGCAAGGTATATGGGTCTATGTTTTCCTTTGTGACTTATAAACCAGCTGTATTAGTATTTTTAGCTTTATCTTCCCATCAAATATAGAACTTGGCATAATTTGAGAATAAATACTTTTTTCAATTGTATTCTTGTATAGAACTATACTGATTGGAAATACACTTTTTGTAGCCCAAGCTTTTTATTTTTAATCACTTTGGTGGTAGTAAGCTTCATCAGTGCTGCAACTTCTACAGCAACAATAGTTTTCAATATTGAGTTTAAAATTTGAGATGCTGAGATTGATCCAGAAGTCAGTATTTAAATAATTTTCTGCTAAGGTATTTAACTGCATGCACATGATTCACAACTTCCTTTAAAAAAAAAGGAAGCTAATAATCTAACATTTTATAAGTAAATACACTAAAAAGCAGGGCATGCATATAAGAAAACTTTGAAACAGACTACCTAGCTTGAGAGTGATGATCCACATTTTCTGAAGAAGGTTGCATTCCATAGCAAGTAAACAGTGTGCAAAATATGTTTCCTTTTGTTAAGAGTTTTATGGACATCAACTTTAATTGAACAGCATCTGAATTGTAAAAGAGTTACTCTCTTGTTCATGCACCCTGGCCTGCACCTTACTTTTTTAATGCACCTTGTGTGGTTGCTTTCAGCGGTACATGTATCACCTCTGTGTAAATCTCCATTTGTGAAAGTTCTTGAGAATTGATTTAAAATGAGCTCAAGCTTTAAACTAATTGAAAGCAACAATTACTGTTTAGGTCTTTGATCTTCTTTCTGCAAAGCGAAATCTGGTTATGGTTGTATTTTTAATTACTCTTTTGTGTTTTTTTTTTCTACAAAAAGGGACTTGAGAGCTGTTTAAAAGGTCCTGATAATTACAATAGCCAAGTTCTAATCGAAGCTACGGTTATAGCACTCACCAAGCTGCAGCCTCTTCTTAATAAGGTAAAAACTAGATTTTTAGAGTAAACAGAGAACTTTTGTGAATGAAAATTATGATTATGGGTATAATCTAAAAAATATAAGTGCTGTGGTATCCGAAGTTCACACTTCACTGCTATGACTCACGCTTGAAAGTACTACATATGGGAAAATATGTCAGATGTTTCTGTGTGGGGCCTGTGCAAAGGGTTTAAAAATGCTTTAGAACGTACTGTTCTGCTCCATCAAACCGGGCCGCGGCGGTGCAGGCAAAGGTCGCGCACAGGCTGTCTTGGTTCTTCCCAAAAGATTTTCACTCTTGGCTTTCAAATATATGATTGCTAATATATGCTTTTCGGGTCATGGCTTGTAATAGATCTCAGTCTTATCTGATTTGCTATTAATTTAGTCATCTGCATGTTATTTTCAAGCTCATTATTGAGCAGCATACTAGTAGGTGTATGCCAGTAATGAGGAGCCTCATGTATCTACTGTTAGTAAATAAAACTTGTTCCTAGAAGAATCTGCTGCCTAAGGGAGCCAGGATCTGTTGAATGCCAAGTCGCTCCTGCATGCTTTTTTGGTTTGGAGAAGAAATCACCTGGCCAGTTACATGTGCAGAATTGCAATCCATTTTCAATGTCAGCTCTCAGATTGATAACAAAAGGCACATTTCTGTTTGGTCTGGTGTGAGGCAACGTGTGTCTGCCATTTCTGAGAGCAAGAGAAGAAATACAAGAGAGGGGAATGGCTTGTAGGGGGGGTGATTTACTTTCTGCTATTAACCTGTTAAGTGCATTAAGACTACAGGTTCATTTGAACATCTGTTCCGTTGGAGTGGATGTAGTTGAGAGCAGAACCTGCTACAAGAAGGATAGTGATGCCATGTGTCAGTCCTGCCTGTCTTTCGCTTACAGGGACTGACTTGAAAGTGAAATCGTGGCTTTTTCTTTTTCCTCCCAGGACTCTCCTATGCACAAGGCACTCTTTTGGGTAGCTATGGCAGTGCTGCAGCTAGATGAAGTCAACTTGTACTCGGCAGGTACAGCACTGCTCGAACAGAACCTGCATACCTTGGATAGCCTCCGAGTATTCAATGATAAGGTAAGCTGTTAGCAATCAGGTGAGACTCACCTTTAGTTGGTGTAAGCAGTTAGATCTGTTAAAAAAAAAAAAAAAAATTTCCTTGTCCTCATGGGCACTAGTTAAGGAACAAAAACTGAAATGTGCATTAGAAATTGTTTCACTTGGGTATTACCAACAGTAGAACTAAGATGTAGAGATGAGGCTGTTACTGTGTTATAAACTGGAACGGAAATGTACAGATGTGTTCTGTTCAAGAGTGTGTTTGATATTTTCACGTAAGCTCTTAAAATTACTGTTTTGTCACTCTTTTTAAAAAAGCTAGAGGTATGATGAGTAACTTGCGATGAGGCACTCTTGTGGTTTATTTTTTTCTGGGTCAGAGCCCAGAAGAGGTGTTTATGGAGATCAGGAGACCACTCGAATGGCACTGCAAGCAGATGGATCATTTTGTTGGGCTGAATTTCAACTCCAACTTTAACTTTGCACTAGTAGGACACCTCCTGAAAGGTAAGAATACATATTGCTGCTCATTTTAGGTGAACACTCCGAATTCAGAAATAAAAACAAGTCTGAGAATAAAGGGAGAAAAGTGGGTGGTGGATTTCAAGTAACTTGGATTGGAGAATAGGTGCAGAATTAAATGTTCTTTGACTAAAGGACTTCACCAGGTTTCCTTTACACCTGTCCTGTGAAGGTCTTCAGTCTAATGATATAAATTCTTAATTGTCATAGGGTGTGTGGCTTCATTTCCTGCAGTTCTTTACTTCTTCCTCCAAGAATTCTTTCTCTGTGTGTTTGCTTCTGTTCAGGCTCGCTGTTTTAGAAGACTGATTTGTGAGATAATGGATATAATACATGCACTGACACGAAGTGATGTGATTTTGCGGGGAGGGATGGAAAGAACTAGACTTCAATGTGCAATTTCTGTTAACATTGTGCTTCCTTAGCCTTTATATGAAGTGTTCTGAGAACATGCTGAGAAACATTTATAAATATTTTCACAATATTAATACTTCATAAATATGCATTCAAAAATTAAATACAATATTTGGTTTCTTAACCTCATTTCTTAGGGTACAGGCATCCTTCTCCTACCACTGTAGCAAGAACAGTAAGGATTTTACATACACTACTAGCTCTAGTTAACAAACATAGGAACTGTGACAAGTTTGAGGTGAACACCCAGAGCGTGGCTTACCTAGCAGGTAAAATGAAACAATCATTCTTTTAAATTTGTGCTAACTGAAAAGGAATGGATTATTGTGTTATTGTGTGGATTCTTACAGGTTTAGGCTGTTAAAACTGTGCCAGCATAAAGGGAACTGGTAACTGGAAATGGACAAGAGCCTGGGCTAGGCTGGGGAACGTCAGTGAGAGCTTTGTGGGCTGCAGGCTCGCCAGCACAGGACCTGCTGTGCAGCCTTGAAAATGCCTCAGGGAGGCTGCAGGTTCCTTCATCTAACTGCTGAAGTCTGTGCCTTAGAACGTTCAAATTTCTAGTGGTCTAGAAATAGAAATTGCAGCCACGTGAGCGCGAATGTTTAAATCATGTAATTTTAACTGGATGGGTAATATAATTCTTTTTAAAGTACCTACTTTTAATCTGTATGTTTCAGTAAGGTGTAGTTACATCTCAATGGTAGTCTTTGCACTAAGTAAAAAATTTAAAATTTATGGAACATTGTTTACATTCTTCAATGTATTCCTACCATGGAAAACTTACATTAGCTTTCTTTGAATTTCTAGCTTTGCTAACAGTGTCTGAGGAAGTTCGAAGTCGCTGCAGCCTAAAACATAGGAAGTCTCTCTTGTTGACAGACGTTTCAATGGAAAATGTTCCTATGGATACATATCCCATACATCACAGTGACACTAGCTATAGGTTGGTTGTCTAACTTCAGATAAGTTATCCAAATTTCAGTGTCTGTTTCTTTTAGTAAGTTATCCAAAGGTAACCTGTGGTATATTGAAAACTGAAACCCACGTTTGTAAAGCTAAGCTGATGTTCTGTTACTGGTTCCAGACCAATATGCTATTTACAGTGTGATCAGGAGTCACAGAGGAATTTGGGTGTTGAATTTGTATAGATTTAATTTTGAGATTTGTAAAGCTGCTTCAGAGCTTAACTGCTTTGGAGGCTGTTAAAGTTATTGCTAATGTCTTTTTACAAGACTTAATTTAATCTCATTTTTCATTTATGTTTTAGAAGAAATTTTTTTTGTCCCTTTAAGAGCTTCAGGGCGTATACTAAGCAATCATTCGGTCCATGTCACTGGAAAATCTTGACACCTTATAGCCTGTCTATGTGCAGCCGCAGAGATAAGCTAAGAATCGGTGTAGAAGTGAGGTGGAGAGCCGGTTTCTTTCAATAGGGAGCACTTTACTTGGTGCTTTTCTCTCTTTTTAGCATCCATATGGAGTAGCTGGTTATATTCCTTCATAGACTGATCTGCTTGTGTTCTCATTTCTTTATTTTTTGATCTCTTCAGCATTACATTCATATCAGATTATTAGTTTTCATTAGCTTGGACATTTTTGCAGGCAAAGTAATTACTGTTTCTTAGTTTGTGTTTTTGGGAAATTAACCTGTTGGGAAAGACGGGTTTAGTAACGGATAGTTTGGCCATTTGAAAAAATTATGCCTAAATGTGCACAGTTTTGAAGATCTTTCTGAATTTAATTTCTCTGCACTTTCAGGACACTAAAGGAAAATCAACCATGGTCATCACCAAAGGGGTCAGACAGACATCTGGCTGCCAGTTACCCAACAGTGGGACAGATAAGTCCTCGAACACGAAAATCGATGAGTTTGGATATGGGGCAGCCTTCACAAGCGAACACTAAAAAGCTTCTAGGTTATTAAGATAACTAATTTTCCAATTTGTCTACAGAATGCCCCAGGAAGTGTTACTGGAGAAAGAAATTACACTTGTATTTGTTCTGACTTTTAAGTGCTTATTCCTGATTCAGAGGAATATGTGCAGTTTCTACAAAATACAATTTACAGAACACTGTACAGTTAAAGAGGACTGACGCAGTTCTTTTCATTGTGGGGGGTGGGTGGGGGTGGGAAGCAAGAGTGACACTCAAAATGTTTGTGTTGAAGTGGAAAAAAAAGGAAGAAAAAAAGATACTTAGGATTCATAGTGCCAATTTTCTGCCCCCAGCCCTCTTTCAACTAAACCAAGAAGCTGAATACCTTAGCTACTATATTGAATACTCTATTTATGCTAGAAGAGATGGTCCCAGAACATTTTAGATGTTTTGTAAGCAATCTGATTTTTATTCATGACTTCTCAGTGCGTCGTGTTTACAAGTAAAGTCTTAATATCAGAGAAGCAGGATGAGTTGCCTTGCATAACTTGTAGGCACCCTTTTACATTATATTATACGATGTATACGGAAGGAGAGGGGCATTTCTTTCTTTACAGCGCTATTACTGCTTCCTTTCCAGTAATCACATTTTGGCATGTTTATTCGATGTGACATGTTGACCAGGAAACCATAGCATGCCCACAGCTTACAAATTGGAATAAATTGCTTGCTTTTCTCATATGTATTGTGAAGCGTTTTGGAAACTGTGATGGAGAGCAGCATGGTGTGATTGTATTTTCTCTACCATCCCTGATGAAAATAACAGTGAAAATGTCCTCAGATTCCTATCAATATAATGTAGATAGAGTAGCAGAAAATCAGGAAAAGTTAGAATATGGACTTTAGGTTTAATGTTTTTAATTGCCTGATAAATTGTTTTCAGGTACAAGGAAAAGTTTTGACCATTTGATATCGGACACAAAGGCTCCTAAAAGGCAAGACATGGAATCTGGAATCACAACACCTCCCAAAATGAGGAGAGTAGCCGAAAATGATTATGAAATGGGTGAGAAACTAACATTTTAAGAATAATACCAATTATAAATGCTTTGTATGTATCTACAAAGGCTTATTTCTGGAATCAGTGTTTATTTGCCTAGGTTACTACAAGGTAAGGGGGAAATACCTTTCTTAACACAGTGGCTTTTGGAGAGTAGACTCTTACGTCTCTCTGGCAACTGAGGTTTCCATTAGAGCTGCTCAGTTTGCAGATGCAGAATGAGGGGCAGCTATAAAGCACTGCAATGCAGGAGTGAAATGAAATAACTAAAATTTGGCTTTCTGTAAGTTTGTAAGCCCTAGCTGCAGATTTCTGCAGGAGAGGGAACGTGACCTAGTGCCCGGAATGCCTCTCTTCATCTTCTCCTACATCTGCTTCCTGTGTCCCCAGCCCCAGCTGCAATGCAGGACAGGGGGTCTTGTGCTGGGTCTGACATCAGTCTGCTGCCTGGCCCTGGCTGTGGTACTGGCCACCTCGGGCCTGTATTTCACCCCGTAGGAAAGGAGGGTTATTGTTTGCCATTTGGTAATACATCCCACATAACGGTCTAGTGCTGCTGGTGTTGCAGCATAGCTGTTGCTTTTGTACTTTGTGAAAAGGCTGGTGAACTCTGAAGTGTGCATATGACTGAATTTGTTGTGCAAGCGCTAATTCTATTTTGGTTTGGGTTTATTTCGCTTTGGATGAGTTGCTCTTTTTTACCTGGCAGAAACCCAGAGAATATCACCACAGCAACACCCACATCTTCGAAAAGTTTCTGTTTCTGAGTCAAATGTGCTCCTAGATGAAGAAGTTCTGACTGACCCAAAAATTCAAGCACTGCTGCTTACAGTTCTTGTAAGCTTTATTTCTGTGTATTGTCTGTTATTTTCTGATACTCTTTTACCTTCCAAAGATGCGTACATGTTCCTTGCAGTGTTTCTAAATTTATATGGATCAGAATGACTGCGATGTGCAAGTCTATTCTTTTGTTGCTGTTCTTCCAGCTTCCTAGGCATCACTTTTGGAAATGTATTTAAATGCTCTTTTGAGAGCAAATGCTGAATTTTTGTTACTCTGTATTGTTTTGTAGAATTTGTCCAACAGTTGTCCCTTTTTCCTGGCAGATTTTTATCACAAAGTAATTTTCTGTAATAAAAAGATATTAATTATTAATGTATTGTGCTTAAAAGGTTAAGAAGTAAAAAATGTTGGAATCCCAGCATAATAATTTTTAAACCGAATTAACTAGTAATATAGGTACAGTATGATAGTCCTTTCTTCAGATATACCAATAAAGTTACTATTCCTGGTATAATTCTGAAACTCAGTTTTGTCAGAAACTGACTAGCTAATTTTTTTGCCGAAATAGAAGCTATTACCAACTGTTTTTATTGTTTCCTGCATACACATGTAACTTGATTCCATGTCCAAAGAGGACATAAATTAATTTTTTGTAATGCTGCTTTCTGCTATTCAGAAATCTTAAACCCCTAGCAACAACAAGGAAAGCCTATAACTACTTGAATTAAATTAGAAGCATGCTAATTTGATCCTTTCCGTTACGACAGGCAACATTAGTGAAGTACACTACTGATGAGTTTGACCAGCGGATTCTGTATGAGTATTTAGCAGAAGCCAGTGTTGTCTTCCCAAAGGTCTTCCCTGTTGTGTAAGTATCTACAGCACTTGTTTACGGTGACTCTGTACTTGGCCCTTCTCTGGAAGGTCTCTGGACCAGGACAGGGATGTGCGAGGTACTTTGCTCACGTGTGGGTTGCTAGCTGCAGGCTGTCCGTGGCTTCTTGAGACCCGTGTCCACAGCAATTTGAGAATTGCCCTTTCCTACTGTGTTAAATGAATTTGATGTTCTTACCGGAACATCCTCAGATACCACGGATACAGATGGCCCTCAGAGCGCCTCAGCTTCGCGTTGGCAGGCAGGCTGGCAGAGCGTGGGCGAACTGGGTGCAGCGGTTGCCAGGGCGCCTGTCTGTACAGCCATCCTTTCTTCCCAAAGCTTTCGGCATCACTGCTGCCATTACTCTGGTCCAGTGACTTGGAATGGCTTTATCGCTTTTTGATACTGCGGAGAATCAAATGACATTTTAATGCATTCGTGTACCTTTCTGTACAAGTCAGTGTATGCTGTCCCTTAAGTGTTATTGTCACCCCACTCAGATGCAGGTTTTTTAATTGGTATCCCAAGCACATATCAAAACTGATTTAAAGCAGAGTTTAAGATACTTTTTGGATGTATTTCTGCAGATATCCCTTAAAAGTAGTATTCACTGGAGTCAGTAGATGTAAGGGAAACCCAACTATCAGAAATGAAGATGAGTAGACTTTTTAAAACCGACCTGAGCTTCATTTAAAAATACCACTACCTTTTTTTGGCTTTGTAAAGTAATGGTCAAAATACAGACAAGTTCTGTGAGTTATTGAAACCACATTTGTAAGTAACTGGCATTTGTATTAAAAAGAAGCCAGCAAACATGCATGAGATCTGCAAGAGAGCTCAAGTGAGACAGTGCGCCCAGAAGTTAAAAAAGCTGCTTTGAAATTGCAGCTCTGACATGCACACAAATCCAATTATTTTTTAAAAATAATTAAATATTTGCAATTTAAAGTGCTAGGTAAATGCTTTAATGGGTTATAGTGTTAGCACAGTTTTTTGAAATTGTGGCACATGGTAAAAGTCCTCACTGAACACGTATGAGTTGTATTCAACTTCTGAAATCACTGAGTTTTTGAAAATCCCACCTTAACTGCCACGTGCTGAGGTCAGTCGGGAACTGCAGATTTATTTAATGAAGAAAAAATAAGCCACTTTGCTTTTCTGCAGGCATAATTTATTGGATTCCAAGATCAATACACTCTTATCGCTGTGCCAGGATCCAAATTTGTTGAATCCAATTCATGGGATTGTTCAGAGTGTCGTCTACCATGAAGAGTCTCCACCCCAGTACCAAACTTCTTATCTACAGAGTAAGTATTTGTCCATTTTTTGAGAAACTTCTGTGCCTTAAGTTAGATTTACTACTGAACATGTTTCAGAGTTGCAGCCCTGATAGACTAGTCAGGCAGCCTTGTGTGGCATCTCTCCAACTTCTTACATCCTAGTAAAAGTCAGAGTTTGCATATTAAACCCCACCCTGCCAACATGAATATTAAAGCCATTTGCTGCAGTTGTGCACCAAATATTGGAAGTATTACACCACCACTGTGAGTAAAAAGGAGTTGTAACTCAGCGTTCTGTTTCCACTAAGCAATTTAAAGAAATGCAAAACATGAACAGTGGTGATAAATGATGAGTTTTAAGTTAACCTTGAAAGTCAAGGGTTGATATAATTATTGGTAAATTCCATAGAGTAATGTTTGTTTTTCAGTGCCCGAGCTCACTTTCAAGTGACACTTGAATGCCTAAAACATATATATTTTATATTTGGTCCTTAATCAAAAACTTTGCAGGAAGATCCATAAGAAACAGATGACAGTTGAGGAAAAACTTGAATGTTGACATAATTTCTAAAATGAGATGTTTATTTACATGCTAAATTTACCTTTTAAAAAAATCATCAAGAATTTCTTGTATGACAGCTCTGAGATGCTCTGAGATTTCCAGGTTATTGCTACTTATGTACTTCATATAGAAATTAAAATGCCTTACGTTGGTTATACATGGTTTGGACAAAATCTAGTGTTGCATCTCCGAATCAAAATACTTCATTTCCGTGCCTAAGTAGATCTGAGGGATGTACTACATGTACTTTCTAGTTGTTCACAGTCAGTTGAGAACTGTGTTTTTGTGGTAACATTCAATTTGTTGTTGCAGGTTTTGGATTTAATGGGTTATGGAGGTTTGCTGGCCCGTTTTCTAAGGTATGAACAGTACATTAAGTTCATGAGCGATTTGCCTTTGTTTTCTTTATAAAGGGCACCGATGCTCCAGGAAAGATGCAAATAAATGACGTGTCATAGAGTTTATGTGAGCAAGTTGGGACTCTAAGGCTCACTTAGCTAAAACAGTTCTTGAGCCTGCATCAGATTATTCTGTCACACGCGGTAAGGTCAAGTTACCAAAGCTGGGTAAAAGCAGTCGGGTGTGTAAATGCACCTTTTTACTGCTCCCAGGTTCACTAAGGGGCCTTGGATGGACAGTATCGATCAGAAAGTCTTTAGTTTATTACATGTATCTTGCAGTGTAAGGGATTCATTGGATAACGAAATTCCAGAAAGTTAAAGCTTAGGTTACGACAGAACAAACACATTGAGCGCTGACCGTCTGTACTGCCATTTGTACCCTCTAGTCCTCGTAACAAGAACTAGCTGAGCAGCGTGGGCAGTGTTCTGGATGTCAGGCTCTGGGGGCATGGGCAGTGCTGTTAGTACCGTGTTAGGTACCGGCAGCTGGGGCAGTTCACCTCCTGGATGCCGTGGCCTTTCTTTTCTAACCTTGTTCTTCCACGCGCTACTGAAATTACACACCTACAAATGGTCTTTAACATGCATGTTTAGATTAATCTGGAAAAGACCACAAATTGGGTTGTACAGATATTCACATCAAACACTTTTTAAAACTTTGAGGCAAACCCAGTGTAATGCTAGAGTTCTGAGTCAAAGCTCGTATTGACAGAAAAGTAGAAAGAAAAGAACCAATTTTTTTTTTCCTTCCCCCCGCCACCATCGCCCACAGCAAACACAAATCCCTGACTATGCTGAGCTCATAGTGAAGTTTCTTGATGCCTTGATTGACACGTATTTGCCTGGAATTGATGAGGAAACCAGTGAAGAATCTCTCCTGACGCCCACATCTCCATATCCTCCCGCAGTGCAGAGCCAGCTCAGCATTACTGCCAACCTTAACCTTTCCAATTCCATGACCTCGCTTGCGACTTCCCAACACTCCCCAGGTCAGTAGCTGTTCTGGTACTACATAGGTAAGGGAAACTTACTGAATTTACTGGGTTTGTAGCCACACACTCAGCCTCGTTGTCTCTTCAGATGTGTTTATGCGTAAAACCTCATTGCGTGCTTGAGTCGAATGAACACTGAGCTGTGCACTGAGCTGTTTCGCTGGTATTTCCAATGTTGGATTCTGTCCAGCACGAAAGCTGTCTCCCAGGTCATTATACGTGAAGGAAATAGCATTAAGTGCATCAGAATGAGTAACAGCTGCATCTTAATATGGAACATATGCAGCAGTGGAGTCTTGAAAATTAATAAACATACAATATTTTGCAAGGAGAGTAATACCTATCTGGGCACTACAAGGTAGCACGTATTAGGAAAAATAATCCAGAACTGTGCTGTGGAAGAGTGTGTCTGGGCTGACTCTGTTTCAATTGACTGATGATTTAAGGCCAGTGTTCATACAGGCAGCATCATACAGAGGGACTACCCTCCCTTGAAGACAAAAGAGCGTGCATTCCGCTAGAGATGTGTGGAATACCGGGTCAGTTCAGACCACTGTATTGCCAGAAACGTGCTGCTGATAAAATGAAGGTGTTCAAGAAAAGAACAGTCATCAAAGGCAGTAAATGGATAAAACCACTGAACTCCTTCTGGCTTGGGGAGAAGGGAATTACAGGGAAATGCAGAGGTTAAATTTAACAGCATAGATTTTCAGGGTGAAAAATGAAAAAAAGAGTAAAAATTATTCAGAATAGCAGACGAAGCATAAGCCAGAGAAAATTAAAATTAGGAAGAAAATGGAATTTATGTCAAAGAAATCTGTGTGAAGACTCTTCCTGAAGTGATTTTGGATTAGTGTCTGTATATTGAGCAACTTCTTTACTCCTTTGTCATAAAAATTATACTGTATGCTATTTCTTAAATTAGGATTTAACTGTTGCAGTTCTGAACACTGAAGCCGGCCAGCCTTTTGCTTCCGCTTTGTTTCTAACCTCAAAGGAAGGCTAGAAGCCACTTGTATTTAGGTATAGTATTTGCAGAGGTGTTCTGGTTTTTTTCCACTCTTGTTCACTGGTTTCTGCAAGCCCTGAAATAAGTTCTGCCTAACTGGCCTTGGCTCAGTTCAAGGAATCTGGTCTTCCAGATTATCAGTTTGCTCACAGATGTGATGCATGATTTTTGCCCAGTATGATGAGTATTGCAGAGGTGAGGCACGTGTAGAGGTGCAACAGAGGTAAGAGAGCATGCTGTGTGTTTGATTAATTTGGGAATAGTGATTTATTTCATGCAGTGAGAAGTGATTACAACTTGCTTTTTTCCAGTATGAGAAGAAAATGGTTTAATCTGGGGGACACCACCTTCCTGAAATATTGATAAAGCGTTCTAGAATTATATTTCAAGATCCCTGTCGGTGTAAATGTACTCAAAACAAGATTTGCTTTCCAGTTTCCTGCCAATTTAAGATGATTTATTACATGAAATAGTTGTCCCAAGTGAGGAGAGGAAGTGTGAAGCATATTTGTCACAGTTGTTACATGTCTCTCTAGCCTAAAGGAGACCAGTGTTGCCATTGTTTCCTCTTTTTCATTCGTGCGTGGGAGCAAGGGAAAGAGCAGTGTGGCCTGAAAAGGGACCTGCTGGTGCCATCGGAGTCCCTTTTGATCAGAGCAATAAGAACTGGTGAAAGTTGAGTTTGAAGAGCTACTTAACACTTCACAATGTCGATTATATGTTATGAATATATAATGCAGCCGCTTTATTACATTGTCATGCAGCTCATCCTGTCTCTGTATCTCCGTATACCAACTCCTGAGAGACTGCAGGTACAGGTAACTACCAAGGTTATGGAAAAGGGAAGTGGTTCAATAGCAACTTCAACATACAGCTCAGAATCATCTGTGCTACTGGAACAAGAAGGATAAAATTCAAGGAGGGAAAGGAGCCAGACCTTGCTGTCAGTGTGGAAGTGTGCGCACTATGGGCAGCATCTTTCTGTTTAGAATGTGGCATCTGGCAATTCCAACGCTACTTCTTGCAAGGATGAAGTGATGATGCAGGATTAGGCCCTCTACTAGCGAAAAAAGCATTTTGCTGTGTAAATGTCTTCCTTCCATACGCCTCACTTTCTGTTCCTTCTTCCTTTGTTAGCTAAGAGGAAGGAATTAATCCAGCTTGTCAAAATTCTCTTTCATCTGCAAACAGATGGCTCTTCTCAAACGCTGGTTAAGAGCTCATCTCCACAAGTAGACCTAGGAACTAGTGAACTTTTGGGGGATACTAGTGAGTCTGTAATAATGTATTTATGATGCTTAGCGTGTGGTTTGCTTGGAAATTAAATTGTAAAAGACCAACATGAGGGACTAATGGTTCCATTTTGGTGTAACCAGACTGGAGGCATCTCTGTAAAGAACCAGCCTTTATAGGCGTTTCCAGCTGATGTGAAATAGCCTGAAGTAGCTGCTACTTAAGGAAAGCCTTGTGCTTCGTGTTTAATCTGAGTGGTGTTCTCCCCTCATCACTTACTATTTATTAGTGTCCTGCCTATTTCCTTGAGCATTCTCGCTTCATTCTAGCAATTTGAATACAAAGACTTGGGGTTTGATCAGGGGATCTCCAGCTTTCTCAAACTGTGGATCAGGTCACGGGATGGAGCTTTTCATTTTGCTCCTTCATTCCACATTTATTACATTGCTCCACTTCAATCAACATACCAGTTTAAACCAGTGAAATTGTATCTTAAGCAGTGCAACTTCACATAAAACATGCTTTGCTTTTTAAGCTGTTTAATTATATTAAAAATTTAATTGGTGTTCTGGCACTTTGTACAGCTTCACAGCTGCATACATGAATTTTGCATTCTTATTAACTGTGCCTGGAGGTGCCTGGTGACATTGTCGTTGCTGTACACGTTTACACTGTAGAGATGAGTGTGAGGGAATAAGGGGTGGAAGACCTAGTATCTGCCAACATCAAAATCACTGGTGAAAGACGTTCAGAATATGAAGTAAAGGTGGGCCACAGGATTGCTTGAAACAGTAAGGCAACTGTGGGACTAATAAGGGATGCAGATCCATCATCCACTTTGATTTGAGAACTCCTGAACATGAAAATCAAGTATGTAGCAGTGCTAAGCTCCTTTATCACACTGAGTTAAAGAAACTTTCAGCCAAATGAGGGGTTTTATTATGGTTACAAGTATACCAAGTTGCAGATCTGTGAAAACTTCTTCTCTGGTATCTGGATACAAATAGGCAAGCTCATTGTTTATAAATGTTTGTCTGACACCATCTCTTCTCCTTTCCCTCTCCTTCCCCTTTTCTTCCCCTTGTCATGGACGTTGTTCACTTACATTATTTCTTTCATTCTGTGTCTGTGAAGCTTCTCTGCCTTGCTCTAAATCTGCAGTTTTCATGCAGCTTCCTCATCAAGGTACACTCTACTTTCACCATATTTGCACGCAATACTGCTTGATCTGCTTCAGGGTTGGGCTGGTGGCATGAGAAGCAGTTTACCGATCCTTTTGACAGCGGGAATGGCTTCAGTGTAAGTGCTAAGCTGTTGCGTTTCTTGTGCGATGCTAATTGTATCTGATAATCGAGCAGGCAAAGTCAGTCAGTCACGTCTTTAAGATAAATTTGGGAATAGAGAAGGAGATGCTTGGTATGTGGAACTACTCTGCTGCAGGTACTAAGCTACAGTGAACTATTTCACATGAGCTCGTTAGATGCACTGGAAGTCTGTTGTAACTTCAGTTACACACCACCAGTAAACCGACACGAGTTCTGTGCCCTAAACTGCAGCAGACAGAAGCTCAGTAGAGTGGGTCCTCAACACCACCGGATTGCTGCTTCTGTACGGAGGAGTAAGGAAAAGCTGCAGAAGCGGGTTTTTTTGCTCATGCCCATGGGTTGCTTGCTATTCTCATTGGAGTTTGTGGTTTTTGTAAGCACACACCCACGCGAGGAGAGGAAAGGCGATGTAGCCTGCAGCCAGCTCCTGGCTGGTGTTCTGAAGTTGGCCCTGTATGTGTGTGAATTGTGGAGTGTGTTCTTTATTCTTGCTAATGCCAATGAGAATCAGTTTCTTATAGGAATGAGACATAACCGTGGGAGATGTCATTTATAGCAGCAGGATTTTGTTCTAACGTTTTGTTCACTGTCAGACGTTCCAGTTTTTGCTGCTAACTGCACTTTTACCCTCTTGCATAAAAACACCCTTCCCGCTGTTCGTTCCACTGCTGCAGATGTACCACAAGTGTTGAGTGTTGCTAAACCCACATCAGACACTGATTTTGTTGCAGGAATAATGTGACAGCTATACTAAGATACTGCAACATGAACGATTAACTCGGAATAAGAGTAATGATTGTCGGAAGCATGTCTGCGTTAAACACAAGTCTCAGCTTTTGTATCTTCAAGTTACTGTGTCCAGAGCTGTTAGAGTAACAGCTCATAACCCAGGGCTTTCATCTGTTGTCATCATTGTCAGCATGAAGTTTACACTAAAGCAGTTAATTTTCGAGGTTTTTTTTGATGTGATTCTTTTAGTAAAACATAATAGAGTTGCCTTGTCCTGCGGCGAATGTGCAAAGCTTCTCAGAAAAGTGTATGCACTTGGGTATAGACCTGTCTGGTTTCATCCTTCTCTTGTACTCCCTCAGCCTCCTCCCACCTTTGGTGGAGCTGAACTTAGGCCACAGCAGTTCTTGTAAGGATTTCCAGACTCACCTGCTCTGCATGTTTCCTGTTAATACCATGCTTAGAAAACAGTTTTACTTGTCCTTGTTCCAAGTTAATTGTTGGCGCTCTTTTTTTTTTTTTTTTTCCCTCCCCCTCTCAATATGCCAGTGCTTAAAGCATTATAATTGGTGTCTACACTTTGACACTTAATTCTTCAAGCAAATACCTGCATCAGTCCCGTTTCATTGTATGCAGAGTAAGCCAGCTAAGCCTTTCATTCTTCCTGGCAGTGAGACAGAGTCCTCCCAACACTGATTTGTACGTTATGTACTTTTACTGATCTTTTGTGAGCCGAGATGAGTGGAATTGTAGGTACCTGAATGCACATGAATCTTCTCTAGTAGCAAGCATCAGCCGCTGCCATTGCAGCAGAAGCCTGTAGGCTCAGGTACGAGCCTTCCTCACCCCGCCGTTCCCCTGTTCAGAAGCAGTCGTTGATTTTTGGCTTGAAGAAGCCCCTGGACTGGACAGACTGTCATCCTCCCAGAGAATGCAAAAGTCAGAAGAGACTCGAGTCAGACTTTTTGCTCAGTCTTCTCAAAGCTGAGCCAGGAAGGGCTTTGTGGCCTGGGAGACTTAGTGTTTTCAGTGGGACGGATGCTCTGAGGATGCAGGGGAGCCCTTCATCTGCCATGTGAACGTTTACGTGTGCCATTTCCCACATTAAATAAAACTCCCGCTCCTGTTTGAAGAGCTGACTGGGTGAGGTCAGTGAGCAGTTGGTACCCCTGTTCTCACATTGTAGGAAAGCAGCATAGATTGAAACAGATCAGCCAGTGCCCATAGTCCAAAGTATTTTGTCTTTTATTGCTGGAGACAGTTTAACAGTGAATTCAAGCTGCAACTTTAAGGGAGAGGGGAAAAAAAGATTTGAACGAGTCCTGTTGAAACGTGCCAAGCTGTGTGTAGGGTGAGTGCCTAGGTCTGTGTGAGCAGGCATCGTGCTTCAGCATGTGGAGGTGGTTTATGTGGTCGGAGTCCAGGCTCTTGTGGAACACAGGGTCATGCATCTGATCCTGAAAAAAATATTTTTGATACTAGAGCACTGCAATGAAATAACTGTATTTAGATTTGTCATTGGTGAGGCAGAGACATCATCGACAGCAAGGCTGTGTTACACTGGGGCCTGGCTGGGTAGAGCTGATTTTCTCACAGCAGCTGGCACGGGGCTGCCTTTTAGCTGCGTGACCAAAGCCGTGCTGCACAGCGTTGGCGCGGGGCAGGGCCTGCTCTGATCCTCGCTCAGCCCTGCTGGGAGGAGGCAGGGTGGGCAGTGGGTGGGGTGGGTGCAGCCCACCGGTTAGTCCGCACCAGGCGGCGGTGTGCTGCTCGGTGACTAAGAGGGATGCTGGCGGTCAGCCGTCCTGCACCCAGGACCTGGCTGGGCACGGGGCTGCTGAGCGATTGCGATTGCATCACTTGTTTTGTTTTGCTTTTTCTTCCACAAATCCCTCACTTACCTAGACTTTTTATTTTAATCAGGATGCCCAAATTTTCTTGCTTTTACTCTTCCTTTCCTCTCCCTCTGTCCCACTGGGGTGGAGGGGGATGACCAGCGGTTACGTGGTGCTGACCTGCCTGTTGGGGTTAAGCTACCACAAGTAATTAATTCTTTTTACAAGTACATCGTGACTGCTTTCCCAGGCAGGCGGCATCACTGCTGGCTGGTGTTGCCAAGCGCTGTTGGGAATGAACTGCCCCTTGTCAGCATGGCAGAATTCCGCAGGGCTTTGGACCACGATGTCCTTCTTTGTCCGGACTGCTGACACCAGTGCAGGTGGGTCCCCTGCAGCTCTGCCAGGCCCCTCGCTCCAGCCCTGCTGTCCCTCGCCCACCCCAGGGTCAGGGGGAGCTGGAGCCGCGCTTGGGCCCAGCACTGCCAGAGGACACCCATTGGGGGCTGCCCTTAGAGCTTGAAGTTGGGGGATGGCCAAGGCAAGGGCGTTAACCGTGGTCCTTGTGTTTCCCCAGGGATCGACAAGGAGAACGTAGAGCTTTCGCCCACCGCCGGACACTCCAACAGTGGGAGGATGCGCCACGGCTCCGCGAGCCAAGTGCAAAAGCAGCGCAGCGCTGGCAGTTTCAAACGTCACAGCATCAAAAAGATTGTGTGATTACTTCTTTCTAATTTTTTTCTTTATTTTCTTTTCTTTTGGAAACTGACTGACACATGTGGGCCCTCACAAAGGGCCATCCACCGGTTGTGATGCTGCACTTGATTTCAAAGTTCCCATCCTGTCAGCCGTGTTGCCAGATGATCAACTCTTGAAACATTGCCTGAATTTTAATGCCTTCATGTCTTTCCTTCTGTTCTTGATGTAAGCCGGTGTTTCAGAACTGCCCATATAGATCCTGACGGACTTTGTAGCCGGAGGAGGTGTGGAGTTCTGTAACACTGCAGAACCGTATCGTGTCCAAATACGAAAGCCATTTCTCATACAGTTCTGCCGTGCTTCTGTTATCTGCCTTGTTTCTTCTCTAAAGGAAAGTGTTCATCCTTACTCCTGTTTGCACACTTTTCAAGGTAGTGGCTTTATGAGCCAGGGGAAGTTGCTATAATCCTGGTTTTAGTTCAAACATGTAAGATTTTTAGCTGTGGACTTTTTTTTACCATACTTCAAAGAAACTTACAATAGCCGCAGTACAATGAGCTTAACCAGAGCAGTACATTAGATTAAATTCCTAGTAATTAGCAATAAATGTGAGAGGACAAGGAGGCTGCACGAGTCTCTTCATTCCCCAGACCATAGCTTCACATACCTGGACTGTGTACGGACCAGACTGGACAAACTGGCTTTTTTCCAAAGCGAGTTTTTTTTTGTTGGGTTGTTTTGGGTTGGGGTTTTTTTTTTTTTTTGGCTGTACTTTAACTGCACTAAAAAAGGTTGTATGGTGGAAAGAAAATCATTGAGAACTGACTGTTGTGCTGTCATTGTAGCAGTGTTGAAAATCTATCGCTGCTTTCTTCCATTTAGCATAAACTTTAGTTTTGCCCTTCCCAACAATACGCACCTTTGAGAAATTCCTGGCAGAGAACCAGTGGGGTCTGGAGGGGGAAATGGAACGCGTTAACGTCCAGCTCTGGGGGACTGTGCTCACAAAGCTGCTTTCGTGCTGCCCAAGCAGTGATACAAAAACAGCAATGTTTGCTGAAGGTACATGAATGTAACAATAACTGACACTGTCAAATCCAGGTTAGGTGTGAATGTTTGCAGTGCAATTCCTGGGATCAGTACAGACATCTGCAGTCCAACCCATCCTGCAGAACGTTTGAGGGGTTCTAGATCGTGAGGGTCCATACGTGGGGGTTACACAAAACTGAAGTTGCTGTCACTGTGAAAGACTTGTCAGCTACAGTCGTATGTCGGCGATGGACGGCTGTGATAACGTGCTGCTATGTTGATGACGCGTGAAGGCGCAGTGCTGGGTGCTGCGCGGGCTGAAAGCGTGCAGAGCGCTTGGCCGCGGAGGCGAGCGGAGGTTCTGGTGGAAGGGCCTGTTGTTGGGTGCTCGTTGGAGGGCTGCGGCTATCTCCTGCTGAGGAACAGCCACGCTTCCCAGTTTCAGGTCCCTGTTGTATGTTAGAAATTAACAATCCATAAGTAGCTTTAAGGAAAAGCAAGTATATCCACTATATAAAATAAAATCCTCTAGTGCAATTTTGTTAGTGGCTTTCAGTAAATTAAACTCCACAGCTAAATTACTAGAGAATGGTACAGTTAAGTGTTTGGATTTTATTGATATAGCACATAACTCACATGTATCCACACAGTAACTATGTAACATTTATGTAAATAAAAATATCTTTATTGTATTGATTCATAAAATAACAATTTAATTTCTTTTAATTTGTTTACAGTCCTGGAAAGACTATGAACACTGACTTAATATGCAAGTAGTTTGTCAAAACTAAAGGAAAACTTAGAATTAGCAGTCTTGAAATAGACACGTTAGAAAATGGGAAGAATCGTGCAATTAACCAAATTTTTTTATTCTTGGCTATGTAGGAGCTGCAGTGAAGTGTGGTTACTGAACTGATACACAACTATGAACGGGATTGTGAGGCTAGAACTGAGTTTAGGAATAGAGCAGTGACTCATGCCATGTCCTAAGCTGCTCCTCATGTAAAACTCTGGGAGTTGTCGATTTAAAAACCGTTCTCATCTCATATGTTGAATTGCGAAGAGCCACCCTCAGCATTGCTGCCAGTCTGTGCTTGGTTGTGCTGAACTGAGCTAATTTCAGCCTTTTCCTTTTTGTTGAAGACAATGAAAGGTAGAGGCCTGAAGGATTTGTAGGTAGGAGGAAAAAGAATCTCTTGTAAAGGTAATTTGCCATTAGAGAAACATAATTTTCAGTTGTTTCTCCTACGAGCAGATTTTCTTTCAACAGAAACAGTAATTCCAGATGAACCACCAAATCAGTTTTGTTTGGACTGGGTGCATTTGAGAGCAACTCTTTTTCAGTATTTTGCATTGTCTGTATTTAAAAGGCGTCCCTAAATTAGAATTAATGCATTCTTTGAAATACGTATAATGTGAAATCAAAACAGACAGTGACTAACGTTACCTTTCATGTGAGAACTAGAACTACTCCAGGCTCTCAGTCCCAGCTGAAAAAGACTGTATCTTCATAAAGTCAACAAAATTTAATTTATTGTTTCCTGGAAGGAGGGGGAATCTTTCGGTGTGTTCACTGCATAGTTCAGTGAGGACCTGAACTTCCTTAGAGCAGGGGTGTCAAACACGTCGGGTAACGGGGGCTGACACTGGGCGTGATGGCAGTCGATGGGCACAGATGGGCGCCCCGATACACAGGAACGTTGTCTCCCACCGTCAGTCACTGGGAAGCTTCTGCTTAGATCGTGGGGGGAAACCATGGCCTTTAAAGATTAAACTCCTATTAGTAATTAGTTGTTCAGTGCCTTACTGTCACATTCAGCACTTGGCCTGCTCCCTGTAACAGCCGCTGCTGTTATTTTGCCTTTTGGTTTTCTTTGTTACTTTCTCTTCCTGTTGTGGATACTCTCTGTGCTGCTCCGTTCCATTCCTGTGAGCGCCGTGCTCGGCGCCCACTCCAGCCATCTTGCGTGCTCTCCTCACCCGTTACTCCATTTGTGCTCTGCGGGATCAGCAGGTAGCTGCTGGTGATGATGTGGCCTCGAAACCTGATCTAATGAGCAGGAGACAGATCTAAGAGTTCCCACCTTTGAGTCGCTGCTTCAGGCAGCCCGCAGACTATCGGGCAGCCACTGCTGCGTGGGCTACTCGAGTCACTTCTTGAAGGCTGGTTCTGCAGCCGTGGAGTCTGTGCACTCCAGAAAGAAAACTCAGATTCAGAAAAAATCCAATTTTAACATGTGGACCATTAACTACATCACAGGGACTGTATGTTTGACACCCCTGTTTTAGAACACGTTATCCATTACACACTAACTACAGTTAAGTACTGTAAAGATGATTAACGTTTTATGTTCGTATTTTCCCTGACTTAAAGATAATTCAGTAGTATTTGAATAGTGCATAACCTACCTGTTAATTATGCCAATGTTTCTGCTTTAATGTGCATGAGGTTTCCAAGAACAGGAAACATTTCAAATAAGTATTGTGGACTGAGCACCTGGGAGCGTTCCAGTGCTCTATTCCTAACTGGGTTGTAGGTTTTAGGGCTTTTTCTGTTTCATTTAAGGTTCATTTTTTTCAAATGTAATGAAGCACGTCTTATTGTTATGCAACAAATTTACCACAGAAAGTCACTTCTAGTGTTGGTCCCACAATTTTTTTTTAATGCAGTATATTCACCTGTAAATAGTTTTTGTGTAAAATTTGACAGAAAAGTATATTTACTACACTGTAAATACATGTGACAATATATTGTATTATTTTGCTTTTTTTGTAAAGCAGTTAGTTGCTGTATATGTATAACATACAAATTTGATTATTCTAGTGTTAGTAACTGTTAACTACTACTACTCCTTCCTGCTGTTGCGTTACGTCATTTAAAAAAATGCTGTGTACTATAAACTTACACTGTGTATGGTATCTTACTATTTCCATTTGGGCCTCGACTTTGAAAATGTTTCCTTGATCCACAATCCTGTTCATATTGTAAGCAAGTGTGTGACAGCTGGCAAGAGCCCGGCCGATCCAAACGCAGTGGTAACTGTAGGTAAAAATGGTAGAAACCTGGTTTCGGATAATTATTGTTCACCCTGTTTTCCCCTCATGTATGTACTTTCCTTTTTTTTTTTTTTTTTTTTTTTTTTTTTTAAGTAAAATGTAAATTCAACCTCCTTGAAGTTGTTTGAAGGTCATTCACTTGTGCTGCGGGACGACGTTGGTGTGCTCTGAAATCCTTTTTCTTGTGACAGCGAGGTTGGGACAGGTTCTTTGGGCTGGACCAAGGGCCCCATTGCAGCAGGCACTGGATCAGCCCTGGTCCCAGACCTGAAAACCCACTTTCTCTGGAGAAAATCAGATTCCAGTCGAGATCCAGTGTCTCGGATTTGTCTTTCCAGAGCACTGCTTCTATGTGTGTGTGATCCTGCACAGTTCTAAATAATGGCAAAACTGATTGCCTGTGCATAACTGAGGACAGAATGAAGCCCATTGTCATAAATTCCATGTCACTTCAATAAGATTATCATAATTGAATAATAAATCAGAGTATTTCTTTTTAAAATGTAAATTTAATATTTTAATAAAACAGCTGCTTGGTCTTTAAAGAACATTTCAGTATAATTTGTCTATTTGAGCTTTTCTAGCTTGGAAGCTTGAAGTTTCAACTGTCACGCAACTTTTATGACAAATGATTAATCAAATCTATTTTTCTTTTAGGGGAATATATTACTTTCCTATTAAAAATGTATAAGTACTTATATTCTGGCTTTGTGAACCGTAAAAGGATGTAAAAACACATTAAAGCGTGACTGCATTGACTTCTTCTGAGACATCTTATTGTTCCTGCATACTGACCATACCCCAAGGCCTGCTCAGTTGAAAATGGACGGACAGTGGAGCAGGCACGTGGGCCAGGTGCGTCGTTGCAGTGCTCCTGCTGTCTGCAGGGAGGGCATGAAGGGACTAGCAGCAGTTTCTGAACCGTTAAATTTTGGGAGCACTTTTTCTGTACTCCAGAGGAAATGTTCATTAATCCTAAATCTGAAATAGCAGCACTGACGAGAGCAGGGAGCCATGCAGATTTTTCCTGAAAAACACGTACTAAATCACTGCTGCTAAAAACACTTTTTAAGTCCCCTTTTGGATCTCCCTGCTATTTGAGATCACAAAGTACACTGTAGCCACAGTGAGGGAGTGAAAGGAGAAAATTTTATTTTGGTTACATCTTTACACAGTTGGAAAAACTATATTTAGGGAAAAAATTGCACCCTTGGAGCAAGCAGTTCTTTCTTAGGAAATTGCTTCAACATCCCTGCCCAGCTGATGCTGCTAAAATATTTTACAAAGGAAAAAAAAAAGTAAAAATTCAGAACTTTTTTAATGTATAAATTCTGTTGTAGAGTTAAGTAGGGCAAAATCGTAGAAATGGGAAGAGAAAGGGAGCTGTTATTTGCAGGCAGTAAGACTGACCCATAATGTGAGTGGCTAATTACTCAATATTAAGCTGTCTCCCTGACTGGCATAAATATTTCCAAGTACCTCTGACTTGGAATAACAAGCCTTCACAGATAGCTAGCCATCTGCTAGCTAGCCCAGAAGTTTCATACTGAACTGCTAATTTGCTAAGTGGGAGACTCTTAAGCACACTGAAAAACTGCAAAGAAACGTGCACAAACATTAAAATGAGAAGCTCTGTCCTAGCACTGGGGGGATGCTGCCACTACAGGAAACCACGGTGGGAATCTTGTGCAGAATCTGCCGCCTCTGACTGCGCCTCAACATCAGCGCTAGGACTAGCCTCGCCCCGGGCTGCTTCGCAGCTGGGAGCAGCTGGCTGAAGAAAATGCATCAGATGCTAAGGGAAATGGCTGTCCTGCCTGTCACAGCAAGCTGCTGTGAGGGTGGGGAGACAGCAGCAGATCTTTGCTGGCGCTGGCTGCCCCTGGAATGGCTTGGAGCCATCAGGGAAGGTGACCAAACACTGCCATGGGTTAACTGCTGTGACAGCGACAGACTTCTCATGCATGAGACCAGGTGAAATCGGATCCCTCATGTCCTGCAGTAGGACCGAATGTTGCTGCAAGTTGGTCACTTCAGCCATTGTCAAATGCTTTGTATTTTTCCATCCTACCCCCAGGCCCATCTATGTGGGAAAGGTGGACAAAGAACACGTGAACCTAAGTAAATACGATGTGATTAGTCACCCGCTGTCACTGCACTAAAAACTAAAGCCAACCTCTTGTAGCTATGAAGAGCGCTGCTGACTGTTCCGTTTCAAAGTAACAATGGCCCTTTCCCACCACTGAAGTTCATGATTTATAGGTGTGAATCCTTTGTGCCTTGGAACATCAGTTTCTTCAGTTGACTGCTGCTATGTTTAACAAGCTCTCAAATAAAAAGAAATCCCAGAGTTGTGCGGGTGGAGGGTGTAGAATAACATCTCCCGTGATGTGACTTGTTAAAACAAGCACGGGTTTGTTCTTCAAAGCAGTAATGAAAAAGGCGGCTGATGACTGCATCTTTAGGGATATTCAAATGATAGCGCTATAAATAGCGATGAGTAACTATACGTTCAAGAAAATCCCACTGAACTATTAAATTGTATTTTCATTTTTTTCCCTCATAATGTATTTTCTGTCAGAAAAACTAAAAATACCTGCTCTGCTGCTTCTACCCCCAGTTAGTGTTCTTGGAGAACAAGGCCTGCCCAGGAGGTCTGGGTGCTCAGTAGAGCCCTCCCTCACGTGTCCCCTGAAGAAGTGGCTGCCCAGACCTCCACGGCCTGTGAAGGACGGGTCCAGAAGAGGTGGAGCAGGGACGGGCCTGACTGGGAGTGAGTTTTCCAAGATCTAGTTCATCAACTCTGCTTCCTGGGGCTACTGACATTTAAGACAGAAGATGCCAGGCATGGGTGCCTCTGCCTCACCTGTTCTGGGCTCCATTCCCTTTGCCCTAATTTGCCTTCTGTGAGGTTCCTCCGCTTGCTGGCTGTGCTCCCTAGCTCCTTGCAGTATCAGCCATGGGGGGGGGTTCCCCCTTCCTTGGTGATTCCCAGCTGCCCCTCACTCCTCCTGGAGCCCACTCTGAGACTGCCGTTCTAATTTCTGAGGCCTGGGGTACATTTAGTATAGGATCAGGCAAGTAAAAGAGGAGGCTTTCACCTCTCCTCGAGGGTTAGCACATGCAAAGAGGGTGCAATGAGAGGTTCTGCGTAGTGCGAGAGAGACCCGCCCAAGTGTCTATAAACAGGCATGACTGAACATGGGCCAGAGACAGCACAGAAACAGTGGCTCTGAGCCAAAAAGGCCAGTTCAGAGCAATGCAAAACATACAAAGGCTTGAAGGCCCCACAGTACAAACACGAATGAGGCCCCTGGGGTGGCTGAGGCAGCACAACAAGAAGGGAAGGAATTTCCCAAGGAATTGCCCAAAACACTTAGCATCCATCATGCAGCAGGGATCAAAGAGCAAAGGCTGCCTCTGTGCTGCTGAATCCTGCTGTACGTTGAACTACTCACACGAAGAGATGCTCATGGGAAGGGGAGAAGCGGCCATCCACCAGCTCTGCGCACTCTGTCCTTCCGAAGGCTGCACTGCACGTTGTTCTCTAGGGCTGCTTCTCCTCTGCTCTCCCTCCAGCCAAGCCCATCCTTGATTTTAACTCCCGGTCTCACACGGTTCCTGAAAAAGGGAAAAATGGCTGCTACCCCCTCCATCCACTGCAGTGCAAACCCAGCCGCACTGCTGTGAGGCGGTGCGGCAGAGGCAGGCACAGCTGTGTGAAGCGACCCAGCGCCCACCCTACCTGCTGCTGGGAGAGGAGAGCTCTGCCATGGCTGCAGAGCAGGATACGAGGAGCACCACGATGCACCCCTTGCTGCTGACAAAGGCAAAAGAAGAGAGCAGCCGTTACAGACAGGTTGGTGCTGAGCGCAAGGCACCTCCCGTAGCACTCTGAGGACTGTCTCAAATACCCAGCAAAGCAATTCAGCACACACACCCCTGTTGGCCCTTATGTTCCAGTTCTGTTTGAGATGTTAATGGCCATACCTGTAACTTACAACAAAGAAGAATAAATTGGCCTCGAGGATGCTGAGGCACCTTTCTTGTTCATTTCTTGCTGGGAACTTTTGTTTGCTTTTTAAATAATCATGAAAATTGAACTAGCAGGCTAGAAAGCTGTTTCCCACTCATGAAAAATTCAGGCATGAACTGTTTCTGGAAGAACATGACTTGTCAGACACAGAAGTGGTTAATCGTTCTGTTAGCAATTTTTTGTTTTATTTGACATCAGTATAACTTTATTATTACTCACTAGAATATATTTTTCTTCTCACTATAATGCTTATGGCCTTTGCTGTAAGAGCTCAGCTATGCACTGCACAGAGAGCAAGACACTGGTTTTGTCCCAAGACCTTAAAATCTTTATGGTCACCACGTGTGTCTGGCACAGGCTGTCTTTGTGACCTTGGACAAATCTCTTAACATCTTGTGGTCAGGCAACATGAATGCCTGAATTGCCCAACTGTAACCTGCAACTGTAACTGTAACCTGAACTGCCCAAGGATGGCTGTCACTTGGCAGAATTCTTAACAAACTTCTGAGATCTTCAGATTAAAGACATTAAAAGGGCAGAGTCTTAACATTGTTGCATTTTTTCCACTTCATGTGTGGCACAATTTATAGTCTTTAAGCAGATATTTATTATTAATTTCTGATTGCTCTAAACAAAAAGATTGAGGCGAGTCGGGAACTTTTCACAGAAAAATACTTACAAAAATTACTAATTTAGGAAGAACAATCCTGCCCAATAAGGATTCTGTGATTTTTCCAAGTTACTCATTTACACTCTCTAATGTACTAACTGCTTGCTGCACACATTTGTAAATAAACAACTGAACAGGTTCAACTCCAGCCGGCCTGGTTAGTTAAGCCAATAAAAGTACCCTGGTGTCCTGCTGTTAAGGTGTTTACAACAGAAGATTTACTGCATCATTACATCATGTAGAGCATGCTGTTTACAGCCACGCAAGCTCATAAGAGCAGAAGACGCTTTGCAGAATTAAAGACTGGAAAAAGGAAGTAGGCTAATTTTGGAGTAATCTATTACTTCTAGATGAAAAGGAAGACCAGGCTTTCACAGCTATAAGGAGACTGATGCTTTCCTAAACCACTGAGCTCCCACTGGTTACCACCAGGAAATTACTCTGGTTTGTAGTCTCACTTCTCCATTGCTCTGCTGTTCCCTGTCTGCCTCTTCTTGCCCCAAAGCACGATGAGCCATCTCTCCCTGGCCTATTTCTTCCCTCTGACTTTACCTCTGTGTTTCCAAAAGATGAAAAAGCAGCCTAAATTGTTCCATTGGGAAATCCTGAGCCATCTGTTACCACGAAGATGGGGCCAGTGACAAACCAAGAACAGTTTCCTCTTCATTGCACACAATGCAGAACCAAATCCTGAAAAACTGCGGTTACAGCAGTGTTCCAGGGGCCACCCCGGTGCCCAGGCACAGTAGGTGCCCTCTGATTTGTGGCAGAAGCGAATACAGCACCAGGCTGCACAGGAAGGAGGAGCACCTGGCAAAAGCTGACTCCTGTGACTCTGCCTTTCCATGCAACTGTGCTGGGTTATGTGAAGAGAGGATTCACCACTGCCAAACTGCTCTTCCCACACAGACCCAGCTGGGCGGCCAAACTCCTCCCCTCCCTGGTGTTACAGTGTTAGTGACACAGAAATTAACACTGATCGCCCATAAAGGTCAGCACAGAACTTTTCCCAAAGCATGGCTGCTGCTCAGATTGCTCCAGCCACACCCCAGATCCTTTTCCTCTTTCACACCAGGCTGCTGTGCAAACTCCCAAGCTCCTTAGAGTAAGTACAACGATTTCCCACAGTCTCCTCCAAGTGACTTGCACAGAGCTGTCTTGAAAGCTACCGTCAAACAAGCCCCTATGCCCTGAAGAGCACTCCAGCCCAGCAACAAGGAGCCATGCTTTTCTGCTGTGTATCCCCCCATCAAAGCCTCAGAGATTCCTTGGGACACAGAAATCATTTACACACTGTATTTTCTCGAAGGATGCAAAAAGCCATGGGGAAAAACGTCGCAAGTATTCAACAATAAAATGAAAACAAGAGTCTCCACTAATTCCAACCCTGTGCTACCTTGCTCAAACACTGGTTTTCATTCCTTATTCTGGTTTGGCCTCGGCAAACAGCACCTCCAGTCCCGCGCTGCTGCAGGTGCCTTCTTACTGTCTAGTTCCATCATCAGCTAAGTGTTTGCAGCATTTGCCTGTAACTTTGTGTAAAGCACAGATTCACCACCCTTTTACTCGTTTGAACAGCACGGTGAAAGTCAGCAGTGTCTGGCTGTGTTAGGAGACAATCAAGTGCCTTGCCTCTGGGGCTGAGACGAGCCTGGTGATCACAGCAGAGAACAGGGCCGAGCAGTTGGCGCGATGAGGGTGCTGAGGCGCAGTCTTTCAGAACTACGAGAGGACGAGGAGCAAAGAGCCGTTCCGAGCCCTTTGAAGAGGCGAATCAGATACCCAAGGCCTGGCCGAAGCACCAGGCACGGCAGGTCCTGCAGCGGGAACCCCTCCACGGCAGCAGCTGCTGGGCCGCTGGCATTGGCGCGGGCCGCTCCCCGCCTGGGCATGAGGGACGCCACGGGAGCCGGCCCGGGCGCCATTACCCCCTGCGGGCCTGGGCAGCACCTCGCCTCTCCGCTCGCCTCACACACAGAGGGACGCCTCTGCGCCGAGCCCCGCGAGCCCCGGGAGAGGGAGGGAAGCGGCGCGGCTCGGCCCGGCTCCCTCCCGAAGCGGCGGCAGCGATGGGGGCGGCCGGGCCGGACCGTGGCGGAAGGGGCCGCCCCGTGCCTCGCGCCGCTCCCCTCAGGCGGCGCCGGGCCGTGCGCAGCCGCGGCGCGCGGCCGGGGCGGGGCGGGGCGGGCGGCGCTCTCTCGCGAGAGGGGCGGGGCGTACCGGGCGGGCGGGGCGGGGCGGCGGCGGCCGCTGCATGTCCCGGCCCGGCGGCCCGGCCGGGCTGCACGTGGGCCTGGCGCGGGGGCGGCACCGGCTCCGGGCATCGGCGCGGGGCGAGCGGCGCCCCGCCGGATCACCCGTAAGTACCGGCGGCCGGTCGCCTCCCGGCCCCCAGGGCGGCGGCGGGGCCCGCTGCGTCGGCTGTCAGTCGACCGGCTCCCCTCTGTGCGGCGCCGCCGCTCCCGGCCGGGCGGGGGGCGCGGGCGGCGCTGTCCCGTCTCCCCCGGGGTGCCGCCCGGCCGTGCCCGCAGCGGGGGCGGGCGCTGTGCCCAAGGTCGGCGCCCGGCCCCGAGGTCACCCCGGTGGGGCGGGGGTGTCTGCGGCGGCGGGTCCGGGGCGCGGGGCGGCGGCGGCCGGTGTCCCGCAGCGCTCTGAGGTCGGCGGCGCCGTCCCGCTGCAGCCGTCCCGGCGGGGCAGGCAGCGGGGCGGCCGCGGACTGGGGGGCGGGTGGCGGCCTCCCCTGCCCTGCGCCCGGCCGGGCCGCGCTGGCTGGTGCTGCGGCCGTGGCCAGCAGGTCCGGCCGTTGGCGAGCTGCTCACGTGCTGCCGTGGCCGCGGTGAGCTTGTAAACCAGCGTGGAACGCGGGCAGGAGCAAAGAACTTAAATTATATTGCTGCTGAGGAGGGAATGCTTCAGTAGCCTCACTTTCTGGAAAAGTCCATGTTGTTTGACTCTTCTTTTTTTTTTTTTTCTGTTCTTTTCCTTTTTTTTTATTTCTTCTTCCCCATCCTTGAAGCCAGTAAGGTCTAAGTTATTCACGTTCCAGAACAGGGCAACTTGATCCATGTCTGCCAAAGTTCTTTATTACAGTCTAGTAAGCTAGACCGTGAAGCAAGGAGCGCAGAATGAGTGGACTCTCAGTAAGGGCATCCCCTCTATGGAAGTTACCGGTCATAATAGGTAACAGCAACAAAAGCTGCATTTAACCGCGGTCCATCTGTTACGGAGAAGTGAGAGGCTGCAGAACGGGAGTAATCCTGAATTTCTGTTTTTGCAGGGTTGTGTGCTGCCCGGGCAGGTTGCGGCTGCGCTAGCACCTGCTGAGCGCTATCAGCGCCTCCTGGACTTTGTCTCAGGTGAAAGGAAAGGACTGGTGGCTGGGGCTGCTAGTAGCAGGAGAGGGTAACTTTCCTTTTCTCCTGTTTGCTTTGTGCCTGTGAATGATCCACTGAGTTGTGGCCCAATGTGTGTGCACAGTGTAGCCGAGGAAGGGCACATGGCACACCGGAGTGCAGCACAGCTCACGAGGTGGTATGGCCCTTCCTTGGTAGCATGAAGACTGGGGCTGTTGGTGCCACTGAACTTAGCTTGCGCCTCTGCTGGGGGTCACTGTGCCACCCACTTCGAGTCACTTAACTCCTCGTTCTATAATGAGCTTCCTGTGTAAAAGGTGAAATGCTGTGCAGGCGTCTGCTGAGCTGCTGTACCTGTCATCTGGTAACATCAGTGTACCTATGATTCTGTAAAGGGATAGTACAGCTTCTCTACGTGTATCTGATGGCACAGGTTAGTTCTTGATTAATTGGTTTGCCTGCACATGCTACCTAGAGCACTGGAGGAAATGGCAGGTCTTTAGAAAGTTAAAAGGAGCAAGAAGCCTGTAGAACTTGAGCTGTGCTTGAAGCCTTCCAGAAGCCCACCTTCTTGCATCACTTGCTATCCCAGTACCACTTGCTTGACAGTCTCTCAGCTTTTGTTTCAGTGTTTCATTATTTTGAAGCTTTTGAAGGACTTCCCAAAGCTGTCATGGGACGCCAGTGGTGGGGGATTCTGGCACATAAATCTCGCCAGGGTTGTAATGTTATCTTGTACAACAGGGCTACAGGCTTTTTGCTCTCAGGTGTGAAGCAAAAGGTATTGTTAGGTTTGGAGAGACGGTGTGGATGGTGTTGCTGGAACTCACTTGTGTTCTGGTAGCTGCCTTTCTCAGGTGTGCTCTCCTGAGTCACACTGAGTTTAGATACCCATCCTAGGAGCTGAGTTCTTTCTTAAAGATCTCTGGAGATGCTTTGAGATACTAATTCTGAAAATCACCAACTGCCTAGAAAGCCTTGGTTTTAACCTAGACCATGATGTCTGAAATTAGACAGCAGGAATTCCCCTCACCACCCAGGGTGATCCACCACAGTACGTAGGTTCCCAGTTCCCACAGATTCTCTTGGGAGTTAATGGTGACAGGATTTTGAGGATTGCAGCCAAAGCTGTTCAGAAACAGAAGTGGTTGATTTGCTATGTTGAGATTTTTGTGTTAGTTTTGAAAACATTGCAGGCTGACTTTGGGGGTGTTTGAGAGCAAGTATACTTTTGCAGTAGTGGTTATCTGCAGAGCATAATGCTTTAAAAGCAACATACCCCGCTTATGTATAATTCTCATTTTTCATGTGCACTTAACAGATGTGAAAAAATTACTTAAGGTATTTCTAGTGTTCGTGGAGATTGCTCTAACATCAGGGCTGATATATCCCAGGTGACCTTAGCAACATCTAGAAGTAATAAAAACCCATTAATTAAAACATTAATTATGGTTTAATTGTTTAATGTTTCAGATCTAATGACTAGCCTTTTTTAAAATGCTGATTTCTATCTACAGTGCTTCTGTGAAACTCTTAATGCAAATGGCTGGTTAAACTTCATGAAGCGATGATTAACTTCAGGCTGAGATACTTGGAAGGAGCTATTTCATTCAGCAGGTGCTTATTTCCTGGAAATTAAGGCTGTTGAGTTTGCTTCTCCTGGGGATTGCTGAAGGTGATATGTTTGCATGTCACTTATTGTGTTTGCAAATGGTCTGTCTTCAGCTGTTTTACCATGTTTTTTTATTGTCCACTACATGGATTCAGTGTAACTTTGCTGCTCCTGCATTTTGTATCCTGGCTGGAAACTGACTCTGAATTTATGAGCCCTGTACGTTCCTATTAGCAGAGTTGAATACTTCATAAAAGATTGTGTAAAATCATTCTTCAGCAAACAAACCACTGCTTCTAGACCCGAAGAGGTCCTGATTGCCTTTGACCTCTGCTGCCACCTGGCAAATGAGGATGAGAAACTTGCCATGTGCTGTAACTGATTTTTGACTCCCTGTGTATAAATAGCAGCAGTTCCTGGCAAAAGCTCATGATCTGCATGTGCCTCCTGTATCGAGGGCATTAACTTTGCATAGGGATAAATCTGTGAATTGGAAACTTGAAATCTCAGGAACAAGGTTTGGGGTGTGTATCCCCAAAAATCTTAGGGCTGTGACCCTGCAGTTTCCCTCTTCCTTAAAGAGGAGGAGCCTGTTGTTATGAGCTTGGACTTGTATTCCATTTCTTGTTGAAATGCTGGGTTAGGAAGAATTCTTTTGGTGTTCAGGGGTGCAGGAAAGAAACTTGCACATCCCTTCCCAGAAGTATTTCAAGCTGAATGGAGTACAGTGTCCTCTTTGCTGCCTGGTAAAGAGGACAGACTCCAGTCTCTGGAGTTGGAGTACCGATTTTATATTCCCTGTGTTTCCTTCAACTTGATGTGATGGTAGGAAGGTCGCTTAATCTGTGTCTCTGCTTTGCTTTTTTAAAAAAGGGCAGCCGAAGCAGAGGAAAGGAGGCAGCCTGCAATCTTTGGGGGAAGCCTTTCTGTGTGTGAGAACAGCCCCTGGTGTAACTTGGGCGAGGGCTTGTAGGCACTACTGTAATACGGATCAAAGTGAAGCACGTTCCTCTCTGATTAGGTCTCAAGTATGTTGTGTGGCTTCCTGTGGCAACCTTGTTAATGCACACAAGTTACCTCCCTGCTTGTTCGGTCTAAATGACTAGTGAAACCTTTTGCTGTTCCTTCCCAGCGCAGATGAATACAGGGTGCCTTATTCACAAATGTTTGATGTTCATCCTCTCTGTGTGCTTGTGCAACTTACTCCCCAGCCAAGCCCTGGGCACAAGGCTTCCAGCTGAATGACGTGGTTTTTTGCTTTTCTGTTTCATTCCAGCTCTTGTTTTGAGAAGCTCTTTATCAAGGTCTTGTTGCTGTGCACAGTAAACATTCTATGAGCAGGTCTTGCTGCTGTTCTCCAGGTACCTGTTTGGTCTCGGTGCTGCCTGTGTTCTCATCTCTTACAGCAGTATCAGTGTGTTGTGATGTAAACTTCACCGTTTTGTCCCCTTCAAAATTCATGCTTGTGTTTTGTCTTGTGTACAAAGAATACTGAAAGCCTTTGGTTAGTTTAGTCTCGACTCCTGAGCATTGTGCACGCTGTATAGATACCAGGCATTTGACTTAACTGGTTGCTTTTAAATTTTAATCTAGAAGCGGCACACACTATACTATGTTGTCCTTAGCAAGGGCTGCATTGGCTTCATTGGTGCAGAAGTAAACACAAAATACCAAGTGTTGATGCCCCCCCGTGCCCGCCCCCCCCCCCCCCAAAAAAAAAAAAAAAAAAAAAAAATCTGGAAAATATTTTGGTTTATTCTCCAGCCTGGGTGGAAATGTGGAAAGAATTACAGGTGCTAAAATCTGGATTTGGGGAAAATTTTGGTAATGTGTTGGTAGATTATAAAGATAATAAAAACTGCTTTGCTTGTACCACGGAGGACTGATTTTTCTTTAGTCTTCTATGAAAAATGTTTTTACAAGAGTTGAGTCTGGACTGGTACATATGTCAGAGGTAGCTGTTCAGAAAGAATCCCAACAACTGATGTCTTAGCCTCTTGGCTGTAAAAGTGGTATTCATTCCTCAGTCGTGGGGAGGGTTAGTCTGAATCGGAAAGCTTTCTCTGCACTGTCAGGCTGGATGATAATAGAAAGGTCACGTGCCCTCTGGCTTCTCTGCTGAAGTCTTCTGGCTAGCTAGGAGAAGCAGAAACATTTGGTCTGGCTGTTTCTGGAGCAGACTCCGCAACTGGCAAAAAAAAAATAAAATTAACTCCACACAATTTTGAGGAATAGCCAAGCAAGGTAAAGGTGGTATGGGTGAAGGGGTGCAAAAGCAGTTTCTGAAGTTTGCTTCTGTATCTGAGAGACCTTTCTGGCAAAGCGGTGAAAAATTGATCTTGCCTTCCTCTGTAATAGAGGATTCACAGGGAGACGCTAGCTTGGTTGAGTAACCATAAATAATGAAACAATTGGAGCAAGAAAGTAATAAGATATAAATTGGAGTAAGGAGTGCGATAATCTGATAGGGGTAATGTTAATTACATAGTGTAACCTGTGGCTTGTTGCACAGTGGGAGTGATCAGCTCTGCACCTTGCATTACTTCGTTAGGCAGTGCAGGGTGATGAGGGTCGCTGGCGGTTGGTGTTTGTATCTGTGTGAGCTTTTCAGTGGTTTCCAAAACATATGTAAAAAAACTCCACAACCCTATAGTTTGTCTAGGCTGACAGTTTTATTGTAAATGTCTGCTGTTGGGCATGTAAACAGAAATTGTTCAGGGTCTTGCTTTGAAGTGATGCTGCTGGAGCTGTGCTGGGCTCCTGAGTGGGAGTAAGTACACAGCAGCAGTGACTGTAAGGCGAAATACTAATAAAGCCTGGGCCATCAGTGTAGTGGCTTCAGGTGCAAAGGAGGAGAGTAGCTGTTGTGGGAACATCAGTGAAGCTGACTATGCTGAAAGCAGTTTTTATCGTAGAGATAAACAACCCTCTCCAGGCGGGAGGAGCCGGTAGGGGAAGTGCAGCAGCTCCAGAGGCTTTGGACTGGAGACGATTGGTTTGTAAAAGCCAGAACCAGTGTGAAGCACTGGATGCCCCAGTGCCATTCCCCAGTATGCAGGGCCCCATGCAGTCCCGCACCAAAAATAGTGCGGACCTCACATGCTGTATGTGCTGTATGCGCTTGCCCTGCACCAGCAGCCACTTCCACTTCCTTCTGGCATGCCAGGAATCCTGGCTAAATGTCACACCTTGTATCGAGGCACAGCCAGAGAGCTGCAGCTAGGACTTGAGGCTTTTCCAGCTTGCTAAAGAATCCCCACAGTAGGTCAGGGTAGGATTAAAACACCAAGGGGAGAGTAGGGGTCAGTCAGCTCTCCAAATCTGTATCCTGGCTTGATTTATGGAAAACTCCTGGTAAAGATAGGGGAGATGAGGACAAGAACGAACGTGCACACTTGCCTACCTTTTTTTTTAAAAAAAAAAAAAAGCCCAGGACAGTCAACGTACTTATTCTACTTGTTTGCATTAGGGTCCCAGAGCAGTTTTAAGCCACCTTGTTTCTGTAGCCAGGACAAACAACCCTGCGGTATACACATCCTTCTAAGGTTAGAAATGTTTGCAGCACAAGGCTTGCAGAGAAGCCAAATAATTCATCCTCAGTATCCGAGAGGAGAGCTCGGCAAGCACTTGCTCCATGTTTTCAGGGCTTTCCACACACAAAAGGTCTGTTCTGAGGCAGGCTGCTTCAAGGCTCTACAAGAAGAGACACAAGGACAAGTCCCAAGTGACTGAGCCCCCAACTCTGCAGGGACATAGCCTGTGGTGCTGCCAGCCCCTGCCTCCTCCGCTTCCCTTCTGCCCCAGCACTTGAGAGATTATGCTTCCAGACTCTGCAAGCTGTGGAAATCAAGGCTGAAATTAAAGGCCATCCTGAAGGATCACAAAGCAAACAAGCAGGCAGCTAAATGGGTAATGTAGCATCGCCAGCAAGGCTAGGGTGCCTCCCCGCAAACCCTATAGCTAGCGATACAGCACTCGGGGAAATAAATACTGTCTGGGTGAAAGAGAATTGGACGAGGCTGGCACAGTTAAAACTAAACCATGTGGGCTCTTAAAATTTTCCATGCTAAAAATAACCAGTAGCCCATGCTCTGCCTTACAGGAGGCATAAGAACAGGAGTAAGGGACTGGAGACCCTACCCTTAAGATAAATTACAGCCCAGAAACAGACGTGGACATACTTGACCCGACCTTGGCATAAGGCATATTTTGATCTGAAGCAAAACTGGGAAGTGCAATGTCCAAACTGCAGCTTCTTTCTTTGTCATACAAAGCTAAAGGAGGCAGATGGCCTGCGATGGAGGGGATGACCTGCCTCCTCCAGGTCCGGCTCTGGAGTGCTGTTCAGAGAGGTGTGCTATCCCCACGGGCTGTGGTGCCGGAATTGCGGGATGGCTTTGTGGTGTCAGAGCAACCTGCAATAACACGGGGCTGCAGCCCCTGGCATTACGCTCCTGGTCGCTGGGGGTGTGGGCCACAAGGCTTTACGGCCTCTCCCACGTTCTCCTCGCAGGCCAGCCTGGTGTCCTGCCAGGGAGCATCACCCAGAAGAGACAGCTCAGAAAATAAGCCTGCAAACATTCCAAGACTGGTAGGAGCCAGGCAAGCTAGATTTAAAACTGGATCTTATTTTAAGTAGTAGCAAACAGGTCATTTTCTTATCCTTAAATAATTAATGGGAAGTGTTCTGCAGCAATTCCTGCTTCAAACACCAGTACTGAAAGACAATAACAGCAAGAGGTGCCCCTTGAGCGAGACCAGCTTTTCACAGCCCGGTTAACGTGGGCTACAGAGCTCAGGAAATGGGCTGCTCTGAGTGAAAGCTGCTAACGGGGACCCTCCACAACTTTTAACATCTTTATGAACCAGCAGTCCTAGTTGCAGAGGGGTAAACGAACAGATGTAAAAGGCTGAAAAACCTGGCTTGTTGTAGAGCTAAACTAGAGCTCTAGAACAAGAAACGCCAAGGACTGTCGGGCCAGGCTGCCTCCAGTTTGGCAGCGTTTAAGGCCCATGTGATTTGACAAGTTGCCATTTTCTGTTCTGCTGCTGGCAGGAAAATCCCAGGCTTTCTCCTCCTCCTCCCCTGCCATGTGTTTAAGTGATCCCATTGCTCCTGCCTTCCTGAACTGGCTATCAAATTGGCAATGGAGAGGGGGTTTTGTCACTCGTAATTGTGTTGGGAAACGGATGTGGGCTTTAGGAGCTCTCCTGTGGAGGAAATTAAAGAGAAGTATGTGCTGCCATCTTACAACGGTTTGGTTGAGCAGGTTAAAAATCAACTATCATCTTAGGCATCGCATAAAAAGTGTTGTGACTAGCCTGTCAGAATCGGGCCACTGAAGTTGTCTTACTGTGTTTGTGTAAGGAGATGTTGGTGTTAGCTGTCCCTTTAGCCAGCCCAGGGCTTTAGGATGTCTGCTGGGTTCTTGTGCAGAGCCACTGCCTTTTTATTACTTTGTAGATGATGGTAGGATGTGGAATTTCCATTTTAACACGATCCCTGATAGTATAATGTGGCTCTTGCTAAAACTAGTCCAGTTGTAAAACTTGAAATTAAATGAGCTTTGCAAGGAGCAGTCAGCTGATCCACCAGTTCCCACTGATGTAAATATCACAGAAGAGTGACGATCTTTATCTTAAGTGATATTAACGTTTAAAAAGGCTTGGAACTCTTTTGTCTGCCAGGCTTTGGGACAGGCCCGTCCCTTGGTGGAGCATCCTGCTGCTGTCTTCCTGCGCCACCGTGCAACTGTGTGGTACTATTGTTTGTGCAGTTGGTGCAACTTAATAGGGAATCGGATAATAATAGGGCTGTCTGTTTAATCAGGAAAGCTTGCTGGGAATGGACTTATGTGAGCTACTTTAGTTTGAGTTTGTGGTGTGCCTGTGAGACAGCTTGTCGGGTGGTTCTGCATTAATTACAGTAACCGAAGCGGACAGCAGATGAGCACTCACAGTGGCTCACAATGTGCCTCTGTGCTGGAGAGCATAAACGTGAACCTTTTGTCTTAGGAATGTACGGGCTTCACCCTTTCAATTTACCAAGTTCCAGAAACCAAACATCCAAATTATTGCATATGTTTGTTGGTTTCTTTGGGGTTTTTTTGTTGAATTCCAAATCTCGGGTTTTGCTGTCAACTGAAGGTTCATCCTCAGCAGTGAGTCCTGCTAGCTGACTGCATAAAGCCAGCTGGAAGTAACTTGGCTTTAGAAGATACCAGCTGTGAATGTCCAGTGAACACAGCCTCAAGTTTCCCGTGTAGAACAACATAAATACTTCATTTGTGATATACTGGACCACTTAAATTATGTCTACAGCTGACCTTTGATTTGGGACTGAGCAAGAAATCTAGTCCCTCTTCTTTGCTGTTCATTTGTTTACTTGCCTCAGTCGTTAGGACTGTGTGGTTAAACAGTACAGAAGCAAGGCTGGCATCCAAGCTAGCTTGGATAAAGTTGTGTTTGCTCCTGTGGGATAGGAGGGTATGGCTGGAGGAGGTGAGAAATGTGGGGTGAATATTAACTTACACGAGGCTTGGATGCTTGCTTTGAGCTTGAGGGAAGCCTGGTTTTGTCCCTCGGCTAGAATGTATTCAGCTTCTCATGACAATCAAGGCCCCAAAGGAAATTTGTATTTGGAAGCTGCAGTCAGAATTAACTTGCTCTGCTGATAAAAGTTGTTTTTTTCCTGGTTGAGATAGACTAAGCATAGTTGACAGAATGACTTGATTATCTTCTCTTGACTAAGAAATACTATGCTTTCTAAAGAGGAACTAGATAATACTCCTTGCAAAGCGCGGTTCCCATTTCTAGGACTTTGTTATCTCTTGACAACAACCTTTATTTTTGTTGCTTATTGGCAAAAGCCTTGAGGCGTGTCAAGAAAAGTCTGTTGTGTGTAAGCATTGTCAGGCACGTGGAGTTCTGCTTTAATTCCTGCTCAATGAAAATTAAACTGGAAGTGCTTTTTAGCAAGGCAAAAGCTGCTTTTGGGCAGGTAACTGTTTGGCTTTGTGTTCCGGCTCTAGACTTCCCTTAAGAAGTAGGAAAGGTGTCAGCCCTGCTTTGTGTAACTCAGGTGAGGCTTGTAAACACCTGAGCAGCATGCCTGGGACGTGAGTCTCAGTGGTGTCCAGGCAGGGAAGGTTTCACACACTTTCTAGGCTAAGAGACAGCTTTCGACTCCAGAAAGTCAGAGGAGTAGCTGATTTAGATGTAGAACACACTTTGAAGCTGGGTTCTTGAGTAGCAGCGTTCTGTCCAGGCTGCTTTTGCTAGACAAATACCTCTACTCTAAGGATGTTACAGCCTATTTCCCATCTTCACTGCTGTGAAATCTTTTAGAGACTTCTGGTTATTGGGGGGCACTTGCTTCATCAGGCTGTGTTTGCTCTTTCAGGAATTCCTACGCTGTGTGTGTGTAAAAGTAAATGTAGTAGCTGCATGTTGCTGTTTAGCTCCCGGTTAACTACAGACTTAGGTGCTGTGCCCACACACCAGCCTCTTGCGGTGCTGGGGGTGAGAGCCTTTGCAGAGCACTTCACCTTCCCAGTTCCGTTCTAGAGACGTGTGTGTTGTCAGCCTGTGCAGCTCTGGGGAAGCACAGGGCTGGGGAGACCTGCAGTGTGTCGAGTCCCGTCTTGGAACGCTGGTGGCACACTGTGTGGTGGCCCAGCCCAGTGCTGCAGAAGCTCGCGGTGCTGGGTGCTGCCCTGCGAAGGCAAGGCAGGAGGAGGAAGTGTCGGCGTAAAGCTGTGGTAAGGTGAAACTGGTGAGTGTAATGGTGAGGAACATCCAGCTCTCCTGAGTGTCCTGTTAAGGGGGAGGTTTTATCCCCCAACCTGTGATGGTCACCTAGTCTCTCAGTGTCCCAGGAAGGGCAGACCCTTGCGCCTGACCAGCCTGTCAGAGCTTGCTCCAGACACTTCTGAACAGCACGGTCTCGGAGGGCGATTCGCCTATCCTGCTTGGGGATTCCCGGTGACATAATCAAACCAAGTCTTCAAGTTTCCAGAAACTCACACAAAACAGATCTCAGCTGAGGATTTTTATTATGCAGATTTGTGGCAGATTAAGGTTTGAGATTGCTGTTGATAATACGCTGACTGCAAGAACAAGTGTGAAATGCTATGCACACAAAATCTAATCACTAATGCAAGCCAGCTGGAGTTCAGTCATTAAGTGTGCATAGAATACAGTATAGTTTTTCCCCAGTAAGTCTCCCTGTGGGGGAGAAGACAAGCTCAGCCTGTTGACCGATCTCAAGAGTTCTGATGAAGTCTTCCCTAACTTCTGCACTTCCTAACTTAGTTTTGTATTACTCCTTTACTTCTAGGTGGAGCTTGGGTGACTCCAGTTGTACATGCGTTTTGTTCCTGGTAGGTGTAAAAATTCTTTCACTTGACCTTTAAATGCGGAGTCAAATAAAAATATAAAGTACATGCTTAGTGTGAGGGGTGGTCGTGCCTTGGAGGGGGGTAGCTTTGAGATGAAGTTGTGCTTTGGTAGTATAATGAGTAAGGTTCATTGATATATATATATATATATATCATCAACTGCAGTTGTTGGCTCAACAGCTGACATCTTCCCTTGTCTTCTGACAGCTACTATGTGGCTTGTCAGTATATGGTACCATCAAGTTCTGCTTCCTGCAGGGAGTGCACCAGGGCCTGGCCACGGTGTCTTCACTCCGCTCCGCCACCCCCGTCCAGTTCCTCTCAGCGTGTGCTAAGGCTGTAGTTTGTGTTGCCTGGGGAAACTACTGGGAGCAGATACTCTGCATACCCACTGCATTTCATCTTGGAAGTAGTAGCTGCAGTTTTACTGAATGTTGAATTTTAAAATTTCTTTCATGTTTTAATAGATAGCCACTTTTCCACACCTGGTCTTAGGTAGAGATCTTAGTCTTTGGTCTGCTGGTGGAGCAGAGCTGTGAATTTAAAGAGCTGCTGGAAAAGAAGCCTGTTTGTGCTAGCAGAAATCCCTCAAGGCATTTATGAAACTTCAGCCTTTCTGTTACCTTCCCTGTGACTATTTTAACGTGGTTTCTGTTTCTCCTTGTAGATACAATTACTGAGACTGCAAAATGGGTTTACGCTTCCACCGTGTCGTCTTGTTTGCCATACCTGGAACACTGGCACTTTTTGGCTGCTGGTGGCTCTATTTCCGTAGAAAAAAGGATGCTAGCTATCACAACAAACAAGTCATAGCCGTTGGAGAAGAGGAACAGGAAGAAGTGCCAGAGAATGATTCCTCATCCAAAACAGCAGCATGTGTCCCTCGAACACTGCTCCTCTCATCAGAAGAGGAATGCCCAGAGAATGACACCTCAGCCTCCATGCTGTCAGCAGCGTTGATGACGCCCTCTCTTCTGTGTCAAATTCATGAGAGGCTAGATCTCTCACAGGACCTTCCAGACCTGTCAGTAACGACAATTCAGCCCAGCACCCTTGAGGACGACAGTGGCAAGCTAGAAACAATAGGATCTCAAGATGAAAGTAGTGTCCCTGCTTGTGTTTCTCTCCCTCTGATCTCAGAGAGCACAGAGTGTCACGGCAGTGCTGTGGTGAGCCTTGTAGAGGATTCGGGCTCTAGCACAAAGCAAGATCAGCAGCTGTCAGCATCAATGACGGTGGCACAAGTGTCTCTGGGAATCACGGAGGAGATCAGAATTGCAGAGCAGACAGGTGATTCTTTGTTTAAGCCCCCGAAGGAAAGCCAGGTGCCAGATATTGTGCTCTCGGATATTGGCTCTGTGCCAGCCCTTTGCTTAGGGTTGGGAAAGGAAGCCGATACCCCACAAGCCTTTCTCAATGATGAAGTTGTATCAAGTCACAAGGATCCTGCAGTGAGCACGTTACAGGATAGTTTGGAGTCTACCTGTTTGGAGCAGCCCAGGGAAGAAGAGATGTGCAAGTCAATTGCCAGTACTGTACCTGTGTGCCAGGAGGAGAGCAGACACCCAAAAGGAGATGCATTGGAAAGAGAGAAGATTAGAGGAGCAAGCCTGGACAAGGAAGAGGTTGAGGAAATTGAGCAAGTAGCAGTACAGATAGTTTTCAAGGTCATTTCGATAGCCACTGAGGAAGTGCTGTCTGGTGCCATGAGTGATGCGCCTGCTCAGATCTGCCAGGTTGCAGCCAGCCAAGTGAAGATGCCACTGGAGACAAGCGTTGTTTCCCCTGGCTGGATGCTTGTGGAGAAAGCTACAGTAGCTGATGAGAACATTGCTGCAAAGTGTGATGCTGCAGTAGTGGCATCCCCTCGGACAGAGCAACAGGATCGGAGTGTGATGGATTCCAGCTGTTCAACACACGGCTGTTTGTCCAGCCCTGTTCAGGGAGACACAAAAGACTGTCAGATGAAGAACCGTGTGTGCGGTGACTCCCAGGGAGCTGATCGGACTTCTTTGGAAAACTGTGGAGGGCCACTGGTAGAGTTGCCTGTTGTGATGGAGGACCCTGGGTACAGCACACACACATCTGAAGGTGGTCAGAGTGCAAAGGACCCGTTGCAGAACGCAATGCTGTCTGTTGCATCAGGCCAGCATTCGGACTCACAGAGCATACCTGCAACCCAAGATAAGTCTGCTGATCAGAGCTTGGTACCAGCTGGCAAACCTGCTACTGAAGACAGCAAAGTGCCACACAGTAATGGGATACTGAAAGAGGATAGTCCAGACTTGCATAATGAGTGTAGCAGTGCACTGGGGGTGGCTCGAGATCACACAGAAGGTAAGAGGCTCGAAAATCCTCCTGCAAAAACATAGCAAACAAGCATTTTATGTGCTGCAACCCTTCTCCTCCAGAACATCTTCAGATAAATCCTCTTCGTGTTTAACTTCCCCAGTGGGTGACTGTTTAGCGCTCGTGCCAGTAGGCACTCTGTAGCGGGGGATCGTGCCGGGGGACTGTGGGGAACTTACTGTGCACCGGCAAAACCGAGAAGCAAGGGCAGAGAGAGGGGGAGGGTGCCCCAGCCCACCCCAGAGCGGGAAGCATTGAGGCCTGGCTGAGCGGCAGCTCTGGCTCGGTGTGTGCGGAGCAGGAGTGAAGGCAGTTAAACCCAGACACGTACAAACGCAGCCCCAGGGAGCACAGGCGGGCGGCCAGGGCACGGCAGGGTGCGCAGGGCAGGTGCTGTCCCCGTGATGGCTGTGAGATGTGAGCTCCAGCAGCGGCCATTGCTCCCCAGGAGAAGCCCGGCTGTGGTGGGACGAGCCAGTGGCCAGAAGGCACGTGGTGACCCAGATGGAGCTCCCACATAACCACGCAGCTGCCAGGTCACTGCAGGGAGCGCCTGAGCCCATCGCCACTGCCGGGGGGCAGCAGGGTAACACCTGTGTGAGTGTGGCTGGGTGGAGGATCTGCTCAGCCTGGTGGCAGAGCTGGAAGCAGATGTAGGAAGGTGAAGAAATATCAGGGATTGCGAGAGGAAGATAGGCTGGTGGAGCTGTGCTCTACTGTCGCTGAGGCCAATGCACTGCATGGGCACGTGACAAGAAGTGGAGGCTCCCCTGTCTCCTTTGATCCTTGGAGAAGTAAGGAAGGGGGTCAGCAGAGCTACTGCCTTGGACTTTCAGAGCACCAGCTTTGGGCTGCGTAAGAGCCTGGATGCCAAGAGTCCTGGGGGAGATAGTTCTGAAGGGCTAAGGAGCCCGGGAAGGCTGGGTGTCCTTCAAAGAAGGAAGTCTTAATGGTGCAGGAGTAGGTGGTCCCCATGTGCCGAACGGTGAGCCGGAGGGAGACTGGCCTGGCTGAACAGAGCTTTGGCTGGAGCTGGGACCCGGAGGAAAAAGGAGAATTTACTGCTGGTGGAAGAAGGAGCAGGCAGCTCCTGAGGACTATAAGGCTGTTGCAGAGTTATGTGGTGTGGAGGTTAGGCTGGGGGTTAGCCGGTGTGACACCCATCTGCAAGCAGGGCAGGGAGGAGGATGTGGGGAGCTACAGGCCTGTGGGGGTGACCTGGGCGCCGGGGCAGGTTATGGAGCAGGTCCTCAGGAGTGCCATCACGTGGCACGTGCAGGACAGCCAGGGGATCGGGCCCAGCCAGCATGGGTTTGTGAAAGGCAGGTGCTGTGTGACGAGCCTGATGATCTCCTACAAGATGACCTGCCTGGTGGCTGAGGGAGAGGCTGTGGGTGTTGCCTGCCTGGACCCTTGGTGAAGCCTTTGACACCGTGTCCCACAGCTCCTGGAGAAGCTGGCTGCTGCGGCCGGGCCGGGGGTGCCCTGTGCTGGGTGGCAGGCTGGGCGGCTGGGCCCGGAGCGCGGTGGGGCTGGAGTCACGTCCCGCTGGCGCCGGGCACACGGGGGTTCCCTGGGCTCTGTGCTGGGGCCGGCCCTGGGTAATGTCTTTATCAGTGATCTGGGCGAGGGGATCACGCGCACCCTCAGTAAGGCTGCGGGCAACGCCAAGTTGTGGTGGGAGTGTTGGCCTGCCAGGGGCAGGAGGCTCTGCAGGGGCCCTGGGCAGGCTGGGCCAAGGGGCCAAGGCCAGCTGCATGAGGTTCAGCATGGCTCGGGGCCGGGCCCTGCCCGTGGGGCACACCAGCCCCAGGCAGTGCTGTGGGCTGGGGGCAGAGCGGCTGGGGAGCTGCCCTGCAGGAAAGGACCTGGGGGTGCTGGTCATGGCCAGCTGAACGTGAGCCAACAGAGTGCCCAGGTGGCCAGCAGCATCCTGGCTTGTGTGCGAAACAGTGTGGCCAGCAGGACCAGGGCAGCGACCGTCCCCCTGTGCTCACCACTGGTGGAGCCAGACCTGGAACCCTGGGTCAGTTTTGGGCCCCTCACTCCACGAGGGACGTGGAGGGGCTGGTGCGTGTGCCTCAGCACAAAGCTCATGGTCTAAAGCTAAGCATGTGCTCGAGCAGCCCAGTGCAACGGGCCCTCCTGGGTGTAGGCCAGGCTGTTGAACACCTTGGGTTTTTGAGACCTGCTAGTTTGTGCTTCAGCTCAGGCAGCCTCTGGGTTCTTAGCAGTGTTTATGGGCTGCTGCTGGAAGGAAGCCGTAAGGCAGGTTTCTGAGGTGCTCCTGGGTGAACCAGGGAAGTGCTCTGATGAACTGTGATAACATCAGTTGGTTGCAGACCAATTACCTTGAAGCCTTTTTGCTTGGAAGAATAGATGCATGCCAAGAAATCCCAACAGGGAGCAATGTTCGTGGAGTTCCCCCATCTGTGCCTGTGTTGCTTTTGCCTTCTAGATCCTGGATGATGTGTGCCTGGCAGAACACAAAACTGTCTGAGTGAATGTTAACCTGTGTGACCTTAGGGATGGATGTTAAAATCCTTTTTAGGACCCTGTGGTGCCAACAGCCCCTAATGACAGGATGTCTTTTGTAATTGCTACAAAGTAGTTGGAATGCTGCTTGTTGCAAGACATGGGGATTGAGTTTGCCAACAATTAAGCATTAAACCCACAAAACATTTTTGCTAGTCAGGGTAACCATAGGAAGAAAATGGTTTTGCCTTGTTGTGAATGCTGGTGTGTGACAAGGGCGTGTTGTGGAGCCTGGTGATGATCAGGGCTGAAAGCGCTGCACTGACACAGCTGAAGGGCAGGGAGAAGGGATATAGTAGGTCAAGCTGATAATGCGGCTATGCTGGGTAAGAGGTCATACAGCTGACCTTCACACCCGGGCTGTGAGACTTCAGTCCTCATCCTTGTTTAGGAAGGCTTTGGCAAGCTGCTGCACTGTTTGCTTTTGACTTTCTAGGCATCTGTGCTGTGCTGTGTTAAGATGCGGCAAATGTGAAACAGCTGTTGAGTGTATTTTTCTCTTTGGTCTTGCATGGGATGGTCTGAATACTTGCAAGCAAGTGAGTATCTTCATGCTTCTGCTTGTTAATCTGGAGGAAGGATCAATCTTGTGTTACATGGGCTGTATCTGGGATCTGAGCATGAGGAAGCTGTTTGAGTTTGTCCCCTTCCCAAGCAGAAATGTTCCTAATATCGTCTGATGGTTTGGGAAGAAAACATAGCTCAGCTGTGCCACCTTGCTTCTTCAAGCATATGACAAATTTGGGCAAGAGGCAATCCCCTACCACAGCTAGCAGTGGGCACATCTGGCACCCGTGTCACTGTTCAGCCCCTCTTGGGGCAGGAATGTAATGTTAGTGCAAAGAGCAGATGAACAGGTTGCACGTCCCTCCCTGCGTTCTGAGCTCCCTGCAAAGAGCCCTGTATAAGCCATGGGGAAAAGGCAACGTACCTTGCTGCAGCAGCTCAGTGTTGAAGTTACCATAGCTCTCATTCAGCTGGTAACTTTGACGTACGGTGTCTTGTCTGTGCTGCTGCGTGAGGTGTCACCATGTTTGAAGGACTCTGCTGAACTCGAGCCTCCTTCTGTTGCATTCCCAGAGGCGTGTGGGTTTTTCTCCAAGAATAAAAGGAAACTTTCAGCAGCGTGCGTGTGATGGGACTTTACCCTTTCTGAAATACTGGAGAACCTGATAGGAACATCCCAACTGTGAATGCATGGGAAGATCTCAATGCAGCCTCTGTGAAATGATGTATTTTCACAGCCTTGTGTCTGGTAGCTGGGTTGTGTGGGTTGTCTGAATGCTGACACATGCACATGTCTTGCAGGTTCGAATGTAGATTACATGGATTTTGTGGACGGTGGCTGTGCCGTGAGGAAGACGGTGGCTCATCAGAACTCTAAGCTGGGAAGAGAGTCCAGCAAGTCCGACTTCGTTGTCTGGGAAATAGAGGTCCCAAAGGTAACCAGCTGCTGGCCTGCTCGCGCATCCTGCCCTGCCCTACAGAGCCGTCTTTTGGTTCTTCCAGTCTGGTCCTGGCCCAGTGCCATCCCGCAGAGATCAGCAACAAATCAACAAGGATTTAAGCATTTAGCTCCTATTAGGACTCCCCAGGAGCAAAGAGCTAGTACACAACTGTAAATACAAGGCATGTGAGGGCTATGCCCAGGGGAGCATTGGTTGTTTGGACTCATTATTCCCCATTATCTTCCACCCCAATCTGTTAGTCTGGTGCTTTGTGTACCCTCAAAGCCTTCTGAATGCTTTCAGTTGTTAAGAGCAGGTGGTGGATTTTTTTTCTTTCCACTCTGTAGGCAGGTTACGTTTTAACTGCCTGTCCAAACCCCCCCTCACAAGCTGAATGTTTGTCTGAGCTATTCTGTGGAGCTGCTGTGTCTCTGTCTTTATAGTGAGCTTTCTTTTGGCTTTGGAGAAAGATTGTGTTTATCAGGACTACGTTCATACCTTCTTCCCTGCTTTGTCTGTGCACAGTAAGCTGTGGCTGTCCTACACAGCAGTGCTGTTGCGGTGTTGCTTCTCAGCAGAGGTGAATGCTGACAGCCAGTAACGTGAGACAGCACCTCCCAGCAGGGCAGGTATGCTGCCTTGGGTGCTTGGGTGCTGTGAGCGCCGTGGAGACGCGTACAAAGGCTAAGGAAGCAGTTCTACAGCAGAAAATGTGTTTCAGTGGTTAGTGGAGACAGGCTGTGACTCAGGCCCCACGCTTGTGCTGTGGCATCTGCCTCTGGCAGTAAGTGGTGGTAGGTGCCAGTGGAAGAGTAGAAGTGACGGGGCTTGCACAGACACCTCTGCATCACCCTGCACAGCTGTCCAGGGACACTGTAGTGTAATGGGCGTGATAGCCTGGTTTACTGTCCGGTCAATTTGTCTATTCTCTTTCAAATTTAATTAGCTTGTTTGAAAAGTGCTAAAACATAGTATTTCATATTTCAATGAAAAATGCATGTAGCATGTTTGGGTTTGGTTTGGTTGCTTGGTTTGTTTTAAATAAAGTGGTGGGAGATTGAGAGAGGATGTGGCTTGACCGTGGGAAGGTGGTAGCCTTTACCAGGCTTGGTTTTGTCCCATTGTGTCTTTATGGTGTTCTAGAAGACATGAAGATGGAGCTGTCCAAATGAGCTGTGCTTCCTGATCTGTATCTACTGTGACTTATCACAGACCAGCTGAACGCTGCACCGGTCCAGCATTGCCTTATATTTATCCTGGCCCTGTGCTACAGGAACTGGGAATGTGGGTGAAATAAGCCACAAAAACCAGTATTTGATTTACGTTTCCCTTCCTGACTGTTTCTTTCTTGTCCCCTTTAACAAAGGAATTAGTTGGCCGTTTGATTGGCAAACAAGGAAGATTTATGAACTACTTGAGGCAATCATCTGGTGCCAAAATCTATGTCTCAACACTACCTTATTTCCATGACTCCCAAGTCTGCCACATCGAAGGTAAGTGGAATGTCTGTTCACAGCCTAGTATGTAGTTTGAAGGCCTTAATGAGATGGGTAAACAAATGTAGCAGCTTTGCGAGTCCAATGCTTTACAAATTCTTTCTGCTCAGTGCTGTTACAGTAGAGGTATATGCCAAGTCGCCTGCACCTTGGCACGTGAAAGCTCTTTTCTGCTGGAGGTGAGAATGCATTTGAACATCTCCAGCTGCTGTGGCTTAACCAGCACCTTCTGCAGGATCCCTTCAGGCCTGAGGGAGCTGCTATGGGATGTGCATCATGAGATGCACTCTTGACTGTGAGGGGTGTTAGATTAGTTGTGGTTGAAAAACATCTGCCAGTGAATTAATTGGGTTCATACTGGAGGCCAAAGCTGTTGAAACTAAGGCCTGGCAGGCAGAGTTCCTCGTGTTGGTGTGATACCAGGTTACACAGTCAATCTATTAAAACTGAAGTTGTTGGTGTAGTGCTTTTGTAGAAGAAGCTACAGTCTTCTAGTAGCTATATTGCTTCACGGGAGTGGGGGTGTCCTCAGCATATCCGTGCTGCAGGCTTTCTGCGGGATCTTTGTGTTCCAGGCTCCTGGCCTCAAGTAGACAAAGTCCTGAGCCTGATTGGCAAGAAGTTCAAGGACCTGTGTCTCACCAACGTCTACGGTCTGTCTCCACCAACACCACTGACACTTCATTCCCTCCTTCTGACTGCCTGGGTAAGTCCCAGCTTGCTGGCTGGACTGATGTCATGTGGAAGGCTGTTGTCAGTCGCTGCCATTGTAGTATGTGATACCCGTGTGGCTGGTGCACAGACGCCCGCAAAAACAGTTTGATTTCTTGTGGCACTCTGTTGTCCTGCTTGTGTAACTACTACAGATCAGATTTATCTACCTATTCTTCCACTGCTGTTTCCATTGTGCCTGAGCTGGGAAATGTACAATCATTTAGGTTGGCAAAGACCTTTCAGATCACTGGGTCCAATCGTTAACCCAGGACTGCCGTGTCCCGAAGCACCATGTCTACGTGTCTTTTTAAACCCTCCTGGGATGGTGACTGCACCACATGCCTGGGCAGCCTATTCCAGTGATTGTCCAGCCTTTCAGCAACAAAATTTTTCTGGGCATCTAGATATAAAGTTATTGTGCACATGACTGTCTCCATGGATGTGAAGACAGGCTTTGTTCTGGAGAAGTGAATTTATGCTGGGGAATTCAAAGCATTTGAGATGTATTCTGGGCACAGTAGTGCTTGGAAGGTGCCCAGCACTATGGCCCTCTAGCAGCCAGGGCAAATGACTTTGAAAATGGGGCCTTCGTGACAAATATTGGACAGCCCTTGCAAAGATCACCTTGGTACTTCAAACCCCTGTGGGCAGGGAATCCTTGTGAGTTGCACTGTGGTGATAGTGCAGCACGGTTTGATGTGCATCACCTCTGACTAACCACTGATCTCTTGGGTAAAGAAGTCTTACAGCTGCCTGTGCCGACAGCCGCCTTGTGTGCAGGATGGGCCCCACCCCAAGCCTGATTTCCTTTAGAACAGCATGGACTAACAGCAAGTAGCTTTCTGCTCCTGATCCAAAGCGACCTTTGGAAGTGAAATACGAGAGTGCCAGGGCTTTTCCACCCGTGGCTGTAAGCCTCAGGATTCGCTGGTGGGACATGGAGTTGCTGTGAGTGAAGCTTGTGTTGCAATGAACACTAACAAGAATTTCTTTCCTCCCCCTGGCAGCTGTTCCTCCCGGATGGAGTCACTGTAGAGGTGGTCGTGGCGAACCAAGTCAATGCAGGGCACATGTTTCTCCAGCAGCACACACACCCTACTTTCCATGTCCTGCGTAGCCTTGACCAGCAGATGTGTGCCTGCTATTCTCAACCTGAAATTCCAACCCTGCCAACTCCAGTGGAAGGCAAGTAACGTGGTTGCTCCCAAACTGTTCAGTGGAGTGTAGTGGGTTTGCACAGCAAAGTTTTGGTAGTGGTGATATCCACCTGCAGCCCGTGGAGGACCCCACACCAGAGCAGGTGGATGCCTGAAGGAGGCTGTGACCCGTGGGAAGCCTGTGCTGAAGCGGGTTTGCTGGCAGAACTTGTGACCCCGCGGGGCACCTGCTCTGCAGCAGCCTGTTCCTGAAGGACTGTGCCCTGTGGGAGGGACCCACACTGGAGCAGTTCATGAAGAGCTGCAGCCTGTGGGCAGGAGTCAGGTCGCAGAAGTTCATGGAGATCTGTCTCCCGTGGGAGGGACCCCATGTTGGAGCAGGGAAAGTGTGAGGAGGAAGGAGCAGCGGAGTGGTGCGACGAACTGTCTGTAAGCCCCATTCCCCATCCTGTGCTGCTCCGAGGGAGGAAGTAGAGAAATTGGGAGTGAAGTTGAGGCTGGGAAGAAGGGAAGGCTGGGCAGCGTGTGATAGTTCACTTCTCATTTCATCTGTTTTTTGAGCTGCTGCCGGAGTACAGATGTTGTTCTACTCTTCCTTACCCTACTCATCCCTGGAGTACCTCTCCGGCCACTCAGGTGACGTGCAGAATGAGAGCAAGCCTGTCTCAGGTTATTCCTAGTCAGCTTGGTATTTGGCGTGTTTTTGCTGCCAAAAGTGTGGAACTGCTCCCAAATCTTCATAGTGTCGCTGCCTGCACGTGGCGTAAAGTGGAGGGTGCATCACATAGAAAGGGAGTTTTGATGCTTACTTTCCTTTCTGGGGACAGACCTCACTGTTAGTGACCAGAGGCTGGAAGGGAATGGGATACCGGCGTGGAACAGCGTGGTAGGAGCAGCAGGCTTGAGAGTAACACCCAGCTCTCCTGTGTCCCAGCTGCAGGCCTTGTCTGATGGGGGGGTGGGGGGTGGTGAAGGGGGATGGAACAGATCTCAGTAGAGACCTGTGCAGTGCTACTAATGCCTGAAGCGCCGGCTTCTGGAAATCCGCTTACCCTGAGCCTTTCTTCTCTGTACTCTTGTGTTTTGCAGTTGGTATTATCTGTGCAGCGCCAGGCCTGAATGGGGCATGGTTACGGGCTCAAGTTATTAGCTACTTCGAAGAGACTAGTGAAGTGGAGCTCAGATATGTGGACTACGGAGGATATGACAAAGTGAAGGTCGATACACTCAGGCAAATCAGGTCTGTAGCTCGTCTTCACAGCCTGAGGCTATACCTGGCATACTGGCTTGAATCTTCATCAGAGGCATCTGTATTGTTTGAATTGCTTCTAGGTTTTACCACAGCTGAAGTGGGAAATAGTAGAAGGGCTCGTCTCAGCAGCAGATGTGGGTCCCTTGGGAGCACAGCAAACCCTTGCAAGGCTTTTTGAAGGGGAGGGGAGAGGAAATGGCAACTTCTGGCACTTCAGTGTGGAAGTTGAGCAAAAGGATGCCTTCAGGAAGCCCCAAAGTGTGGTTAATTGATGAGCTAGGAAGAAGATTCAAATTCTCTCTGCCCCAGCCCTAAGGCCTGGGAGAGCTGTGTTGGATGAGGGTTTTCATACACAAGCCCATGAATTACTTGATTGTGCCCCAGAGGTGGGAGAAAAGCAGTACAGCCTCTATTATGAAGGTAGTTTTTGCTTGGAGCCCAGTCCAACTTGGCATGTTAATCGGACAATTTATTGTTGCTACTTAGATTGCTGGGAGAAGAGTCTGATCTCTTTTTCTGTCATCAATTTTAAATGGAATTCCTGTTTGAGCAATTGATTAATCAATGTCACCTTAAAGAACACAGGAGTAACTTAAAGCCATGTTCTTATTCTGATTGACTCCCTTTTTTTTAAGGTCTGACTTCTTATCACTACCTTTCCAAGGAGCAGAAGTTTTACTAGACAACGTGGTGCCACTTCCAGGTAATGGTGCTCTGTAGATGTAGCGCTGGCACTCCTGCAGGTTTAAATGAATGCCAACTGTGTACGAGCAACGATTCTGTCTAAACTGCGCCCTCCTATTTCAAGTGCAGTCTTTGATGTGACTAGAGCAAGGACTGGAAAAATTGTATGTTATTCTTCTAAGTGCACTAGCATGTCACAACCTGTCCAGGGGAAAGATGATAAATGTCCAGGTGTTCCCTACATGGAGGAGAGGATGAATTGCTCTTCCAGACAGCAAGTTGGCAGGACTGGCAGGGTATAGGTGAAGTAGCTCTAACTGTTCTGCCTTCTGTCATAGAATAGCTGTAAATGCAAACTTAGTTTTTAGTCTGTGAGACAAATACCTGATGCTTTCCTACTAAAATGACTGATGTGTATAGTTCCGTACAGGTTTAAAGTACTACCCTCCAAGCACTGGAATAATGTCAGTCACTACCTAGAAATGTTTTTTTCTGTTTTGCCTTTTTTTTTTTCCCCCACCCCCCCCCTGCTTTTCTTTTCTAACAGTGTTAGTGATGCATGCTGTATCATGCCTTCTGGGCATGGAAAGGGTGGCCGTAGGAGCTAGGGCTCAGGCCAGGCTTCAGCACTGGGGTCAGTGGCTGGCAGGACTCCAGGAGGCACAGGCTCTGCCAGGACTGTTGATGGATGGCAAGGTTTAAGCTGCTTCTGGCAGAAGTCAGTGTTTTTTGTGTTTCCTGAGGTCATCGACCTCCTTCAGGATTTGGGGGCTTGTAAGGAGCTCACTCGCTGCCTGGAGATGGTCTCAGGGTGAGAGGAGTACAAAGGAGAAACTATTTTGCAGCAATTTAGTAGGAAATAAGCAACTTTCCTCCAAAATTAATGTCACTCTGCTTATGTCTGGTCTAGAGTGCAGACTGAGTGTTGCCTGGGACACAAAGGTTTCCGCTGCATTGCAGGTGTGGAGTTAGCAACAGTACCTACGCAAGCAGTGCCGGCTGAGGGGTTTGAGCTGCCAGTGCTCGCAGAGTGTGCTTTTGGCACCGTTCGGGTGTCAGCCAGCCTGTGGTACAAATGCTCCCGAGTTCCCGTTCGGAGTATTGCACTCTGTGCAGGGTCAGTAAAGTCCTGAGGCCCCTGAGCTCTAGTTTATTAAGGATCAAAGTACTAAGGGCAGCTCAAAGGTACTGCAGAAGTATCTTTTTTTCTTTAAAGCCCCCTAATTCATCAGCCACTTCTGTTCACATTTACTTAGCTAGTGGCTTTAGAAAGCGCTTCATCCTTTCCCTTCAGCAGCACAGCAGGCACGGTACTTGTGTGATCTGCAGCTTAACAGACCGGTCTCAGCAAATGCCTATAGCGGCAGCAGGTGAGGGTTCTCTGGCCTGACTTACGTAGGAGGTCGGACAAGATTAGCCTAGTAGTCCCTGCTGGCCTTTACAGCCTGTGAATGTCTCATTTGTTTTCTCCTGTTGTTGTCTTTCCAAAGACGAGGACCACTTCTCATCCGAAGCTGACGCCACTGTCAGTGAGATGACCAGAGGTGCAGTCCTAGTGGCACAGGTACGCGAGAGCTGTCTGGAAAAGTCTTGTTGCTGGTGTGACTGCTGCTGTTCTCTCTGCCCCCTAGCACGCTGCGTGTGTGAAATAAAGAACAAAGCCAGAGCCTGTAAGCCTGGCCGCTGGGCAAGGTTCTCGCTGAGAAATCTTGGTGCTGAGCGTTTTGTTGAGTAGCAACAGCGCGGCTGCGGTGGGGTCAGTGTTCCCCCTCGCCACTGACGCGGGCAGGAAGGGTGGGCACACCTGTGAGGGGGTTCCCAGAGCACAACATGGCCTGTTGTCCAGCGGATCAAGTATCCACCTGGGTCCGTGCTGCTTTGCCGGTCTCAGCTGTCTGTGCGACGCTGACGTCGGGATGTGGCTGCTGGCTGGCCGGAGGGAGCAGCGAGGCTCCTGGCAGTGTCCCAGAGGCTTCCGCCTGCAGAGCCTGATCCCCGTGAAGAGGCGTGTACTTCTTCTGCAGTGCTTCCAACGGTGGCTGTAGCTATCACGGGAGTTAACCGGGATGAGTGGGAAGCTGATAGTGTTTGTGACGCTCGATCTTACAGCTCCCTTGGGTTTAATGCAGTGTTCAAATGCATCGCAAACTCCTAGCAAGTACATGAATTTGGGTGACGAGAGCAAACTTGTCAGCAGGGTGCCTCAGCCGCCTGGTGGCTGTAGCCACATTTCCTCCGGCCTACACACCAGCTGAAGTATTGAGTATCTGATATGTGCTGAACGATGCTAGCCTTGCAGCCTCCATGGCTCAGACCACAACTGCTGCACACTCATTTATTTTGTTTTCTGTGTTTCCAGGTCACAAATTACGACAGTGCCACAGGTCTGCCACTGATACAGCTGTGGAACTTGATGGGAGATGAGGTGTGTGCGTTGACATACCTTTTTTTCCAACACTGTTAGTTTTATGATTATGCAGAGTTTTTATTGTTAATTAGGGACTTGCTGATGTTTCTTGCAAGTGGTTTGTTCACTTTTCTACTTTTTCCTCCACCTCCCTTTAGGTGGTGTCAGTGAACAGAACTCTGGTGGAGAGAGGATTTGCTCAGTGGCTTGACTACTAGCAGTGTCCTAGATGCCTCAACAGCCCTCTGCAGAAACAAACAAAGAAGACACCTTATTTTGAAATGTTACAATTTGGTTTGGCAAATTCTTATAAGAAGACTTCTTTACACCTAAATACCCAGTTTTATGGTCCATTGATACTAATTTTGCTCAACTTTTACCATTTCACTAGAAACACGTACCTCATGTTGGTGAAAGGTGGGGTGTTAAAAGCCATAATGACAGATACTGTAGCTTTAAAGCAAAAAATCCTCCCTGTCTGCTACTCAAAGTTGAATGGAAGAAAACTTAAAACCCAGGGGCTTGCTTGAAGCTAACAAATGCCTCTGAAACATTAACTGTTGTTGTATTTTTGTTCAAGATGTGTAATACACCATGAACTTAGTATCTGCTTTTCCTAGAAGTTACATCGGTTGTCCTTTTTTAACAGGCTCTGCCTATGAAATTAATGAATGTTATTAAGGAATTTAATGTTCAGTTATGGATTTTTCTATATTGTGCCACTAACCTGCACAAATAACATTCATCTTGTGTCTTCTGTATGCCAGGAGGTAGATGAATTGCATTTGTTGCACTTAATGTGGCACGTGTCTCACTGCAGTCGTGGTTTTTAGGCTTGATATGCTTAAGGAAGAAAGCTTCTCTGTGCAGATGCTTGAAGTGCAGGATATGTTACCACTACAATTTTTGTTCTGAAATGTCATGTATTTAAAGAAAAGAACCGATTGCCAAGCCCAATTGTAGTTTATATTTTTCTAGCCTTGCAAGTCTGTAAATATATATAAAAAAATTGTAATATTTTGTACAAGAAAAACACTGGAAACAAAGGGAACTTTACAGAATCTTTTTCACACCAAAATGTGCTATGTAGGTAGAACTGGTTTGGAGTGCATTAGGGTAGCCGACATTTGGAGCAACTAAATGTTGGGAGTGTTTCAGCTCTGCTGTATACAAGATTAGTATTTCCTAGATTGCTGTCTGGTTTGAACTGTGATCGCTGCATTCTTTGCTATGTTGCTGTACAGATCTGTTTTAAAAAAAAAAAGTAACAACTTGGCATTAATATTGCAGTGCTGTTTTCTCAAATTTTTTTGATCCTTTTTAGATTTCTCTTACATATTTAAAAAGTTGCTCAAGTAATTTAAGCAGGCTTAATACTCTTGAACAGATGCCCTCTAATGTATATAATTTTAGATATGTATTGAACTGGGATTTATTGCTGGCAGGGAAGATAGTTGTCAGGAAAATGTTGATGTAGTCAGTCCTGAGAAGTTTTTTCACATGGATTCAAGGATGTCCTTACATCCTATGAGCTAACATGTCAGTGCATCAAATGTTTGGACAGCTGCCTACAGAATCTTTTGGTCCAATCCCTTCTAATATGGTATGGTTATATGCTTTTTTTTCCCCAGTTCTTTCCTATTTGGCACTTACAATTTATTGTTCATGTTTGCAGTAACATCCAATGAAAACTAAATTTGGTAACTCATTTAAATTTATAAAACATATATATCCTCTTGGAATGTTTCTTTCCATTTAAATTAAAGCTAAAATTTTAAGCCGTAATCAACTGTGATGACTAAGAGCCTTCATTTCCTGAACACTTGTGATACTGGGTTGGGAAGGGAGCTCAGCGGCATAAGCAGGTAAGATAAGATCATGATGGCATTTCAACAGATACAGAAAGGTCAAGCTCCAAATCTCCTGGGGTTCCTTTTAGTTCTAGCTGGAAACCAGGGTAATTTTTATGATGAATTTGTTGTTAGAAAGCCTTAGTCCGAGCACTGGTACTCAAGGCTGTTGAAACTGTTCTATAGTTGTGGAATTAATTTGCTCTGGACTCAGGGACATCCCTTTTGTCACACTTGTGTGTTGAAAAGTGAAACTTGCGAGTCTATTCTGTTGTGCAGGCTGTAAAATCCCCTCTGTGAAATGCTGACAGGTTTCTTGTTTGAGCTGAGCAGCGCAAGGATGTGAACTGGTGTCCCGGTGAACTGTTTGTTCTTACCCTGGTATTGGAGCACCTCACAACTGGGAGTATTCCTGCAGCAGGATTTATTCACACACTCTGCATGGAGAAGCAGCGAAGGCATGGACTGGACTAAGTGCGCATGGGCTGCACAGAGCAGGGTGTTAAGCTCGGGGTGCTGCCTATGTCATCTGTGTGTCACGCATGTGTGCAGTCGTTCAGTGTCCCCAATATTGGCCTTCCTCGTCTCAAGGGTTAAAGCCAATCCATTGGGTTCGTTGCAGAATATACACACGACCCGTGATGTTCTGGACTACATCTCAGTGCTGCTTAAGCAAGTGATGGGTAAAGGATGAACCCGGGGTTTCTGAGGGAACGTTAGTGGGGTTGGAAGCTAGCAAAGTTTGACAACATCTGTTCTTGCTCCTCACCCCTGGCAGAGGGTTTCCCTTGGCAGGGTTTCTCAGTCTTGCCAGCCTCTGCTATCTGCTGAGGGATGGCTTTCGCCATCAGGTGTGATCTCCCAGGCAGAAATTTGGTCACTGGCTTTTTGCACTGTGTGGTTGAAGTGTTGCTGACACACAGAGCGCGGTGCATGGCGTGCCGGGCTGCACGGCTGTGCGCTGCTGCTGCAGGCAGTCGCTGTGACGGGCTGTTCCAAGTCACCTGCCACTTGTCCCTTTCCCTGGGCAGTTCTGGCGAAGGGGAGAAGGCGGCCCTGTAGCTGTGGAGGAGGCTGTCTGTCCTTCAGCTCTAACAGAGGGGGTCCGTGCCTTGCGGGGTGCCCTCCCTGCTGGGTGAGGGTCCCCTCACTAAGCCAGTTCTCTTGGGCAGGAGCAGGTCCCTGGAGGAGGGTTTGCATTGCAGCCCTGAGGCAGTGACCTTGTGGTGTGGCGGGCAGGCTGGAGAGGAAAGGTCGAGAGAAAACAAAGAAGTCTGTGCCCTGGTGTCGGTGTGGTACAGGGTGGGGGTGTCCAGAACAGTTCAAGTTCACTTGCGTTTCTTCTGAATTTCTCTCCAGGGCTTTTTCTTTGTTCAGGGAAGTTTTATCCCCAGGGCTGAGTCACATGGGGACAGAGAACTACAAACCGGTGGTTGTGCAAGGAGGAAAGAATGGTCAGTGATTTCGTGAACTGTAACCTTGAGCCAGAACGTGGGAGTGTAAAACAATAAAGGTGTGGAAGCAGTGGGGCTGGGGCTTTGCTTGCCGTGGTGAGCTGCCACCAGAGACGGTGCAGCACTGCGTAAGGCGCTCCCCCTTGGGATGGTCCCTCACGAGCATGGTGCTGTGCAGGTGCTGTCCTAACCCTTCATCTCACACCAGTGCTGCTCTGACTCGTTGCATGCAAACTGGCTTTTTTTTCCTTTTAGGCTGCTCCCAGTGTTGGAGTCCTGCTGCACAGGTGAAGCAGAGCCGTTGTCACCTCTGCGGGATGTAGGAGCAGGGTGGGCAGCGGTCCAGGGGGCTTGCTTACCAAATGTCAGAGTAGAATAGAATTCAGACTAGCAGTCCCGAGGTGCTAGCATCGTCCCAAGGGAATGCAGGGGTTTGGAAGCAAATGGGTCTCCCTCAGCTCTATTCCCATATCCCAGAGAACTTTCCAAGATTCCGTCCATAGTAGTTAGGCTCAAATGCAGATTGGTTTGGAAGTGGAAGGAGCTTTTCCTTAGGAGTTTAGAATAGCCCTGGACTACTTAGTCTGCACACATGGGGATCAACGTGTTAGTAATTCTTGTTCATGAGGAAGTTTAACTCCTTGTAGCATTGGTGCTTTCCCCCACTTTGAGGGGTGCATCAAAGCTGGGAACCCGCAGCAATGGCACAGGGAGGTCTCCCAGTGTCTGCCCTGCGTCCTGGGTTTTCCTCTGGTCCTGCAGTATGGGAACCATCCCGTTCTCTGTTTGTGTTGTAAACTTGCCTATTTTAAGCTGTAGTAAATAGAATGTTGTAGGGTGAGATTAACCAAAATAAGGAGATGCTGGCAAGTAGTAAATAGGCATCTCTTCTTTCTTTAAAATCAAAGGTTTCAGCCTGTGTAGGTATGTTAATAGCTTCAGTAGTAATCCAGGGGCACAGGACTTTTTGTTTTGTGTTGGGGTTTCCATTGTTTGGATTTCATTACAGACAAGAGTGAATGGTGATGCTGAGAGGGCAGAGTTGACTATGGACTGCTTGGAAAAGAGCAGGGGAAAAGGCAGAGGTTGGGAAAGGAGCAGGGGAGGCTGAAACAAGTTGTATTTGCATCTTCCTTTCCAAGTTGCAGTGGTGGTGCTTTGTGCCCCGCCAGATCTGGGGGACATAGCCGAGGTGGGGTCGCACTGCTTGTCATACGCGTCCCTGAAGTGGCTGTGTGATTCTTGACTGCAGACCTGAGCTAAGCTGTCCCACAGGGTTCGTTTGACTGAAGCCATTCAAAGGGGCTTTCCTTTTTGAAAAGTGGTAATTTTATTACAGGTAAAATGGATGAGGTCTCTGGAGACGCCTAATTTATAACTTCACTGGGACAGCCTACCGCCAGCCATGGCACACTCCAGCGTTCCCCAGGAAGCCCGGAGCTCCCTCCTTGGGCTCTTCCCTGGGACGAGTGGGGTCCTACGGGGCTCCCTTGCCTCGCGGGCTCGGCTGAGCTGGTCCCTGCAGCGAGTGGCACCGTCCTGCCGGACCCTCCCAAGCACCGGGGCCGACCTTGGGCAGAGCCCTGGGATGATTTTCCTCTGGCACATCGGCTCAAAGGCTCCTGAGGCGGGGAGGCGGCGGGGAGTGAGGAGAGTGTTTTTGGAGCAGATGGAGAATAACGGCGCCCGCCCGACACGGGTGCTTGGAGCATGGACACAAGGAGCGTGGTTCAGCTCCACTCGTAGCCACGTATGCAGCCTGCTTGCCGCATGGCAGGGAACCTGGCTCTGCGGTTCCATGGTGGAAATTTCATTGGCAGTGGGGTTTTCCTGAAAAGAAAAAAATGAGATGCAAGCTTTATTTTTACTTTTGTTCTACTGCATCCACAAATTATCCGGTCCCGTCTTGGTGCTGTTCCTAGGAAGCCTGCATGTCGGAGGCTGCTGAGCAAGAATTAAAGAACATGTGTCTTGCATTTAGTTTATTGCCTCGGGGGCTGTGCTTTGGCTTCGGTCACCTCTGCTTCTCTTCCTTCCCCACCCCCTTCAAAAGAAAAACCAGCAAAGCATGAGGAAACAATCTTGGCTGCACTGGGCAACAGCAGGGGTGATGGCTTTTGAGGGAGAGTCTCAGGGCTCGGGCTTTTTGTCAGGGGAAACGTGAACGGTTCTTGTAGGACAGAAGCGCGGGGTGGTGGGGCTCTGCTATGTGAGACTGCTCACTGCAGCCGAGGGGGCCGAAGGGCTGCCTGGCCCCCACCCACTCCCCCAGCCCAGGGAATTCAGTCAAAAGGTACCGGAGAGGGATCACTGCCGGTGGGTTTGCCCCGGCACCCTCCCAGCTCCTGGTGACCGGCGGTGCGGGGGCTTCAGAGCCAAGCACCGTGCGCAGCATTGCCCTTAATAGACGCATACAGACTATCTGTGGTGAGCTTGTGTGATGGCGTTTTGAGTCCATTTGTCCTTCTGACCTTCACAACATCCTGTGGCAATATGTCCCACAACTTAATTATGTGTGAGTGGAAAAAGTGCTTCCTGTTTGTTTTCTAAATTGCCTGAAAGCATCCCTAGCTAATCCATCATCCTGATACGGTGGAAAGGTGAGTAATGGCCCCTGCTTTGGCTTGTCTATACTGCCTGTGAGTTTATAGACTTCTCTTCTGTCACCTGTCTCTGCTCCAGGCTGAAGCATCAAGGTCTATTTAGCTCCTTAGGTGGGAGCCGGTGGGTGCTGTGCATCCTCCCCGCACCCAGCCCTGGACCCTTTCTAGTCCTATAGTGCTGTTTTGGAGGTGAGCATGTGCCCGAGGCTTTCCTCCTTTTGCTGAATGAAGAATGTAGAAAAGCTGCTGCAGATTCCCAGGTGTGTATTTTGGTGTCTAAAAACAGGGTTGAATGTTTATGATGGTGTTCTCCACCCTTGGGGTGAGCTGGAGGGGATGGTGGGTTGTGCTGTAGCTGTGACTGCACCAAGGTTTCAGCCTTCCCCTGGAAGAGGGAGACGGATCAAAAGGGCTCACTGGTTTGGGCACTTCGTGTCCCAGCTTCAGAACTCTGTGTGTGTGATGTTCCTTTTTTTTTTTGGTACTCAAACTCTGCAGTTTGGATTCAGGAATGCTGAAGAGATGTTTCATGCTGTTTCTAGTGAGGTGCCCTCGTTTCTGGAAAACAGCACTTTCAAAGTAATTTGCGGATCTGGGTTTCTCTTTTGTGTGGCGTCTGGGTCTAGAGTGTCTGTGTCTCTCTCCGAGTGCACATAACCCACTTTTTTGGCCCTCTCAAGAAATACTCTTTTTTTTGTTTGTAGCCGCAGATAGCAACATAAGAGCATCTCTTGGTTATATCACGTTCCCCTGCGAAGCTCTGCAGGAGCAGCTGACCATGAGGTTTGCTATAGACACCTAGACGCTGGCTGGAAGCCAGTGCCTGGAGGAGATGACAGAATCCCACTAGGAAATACATTGGAACTTTGCAGTTTCCCTTGTGCTCGCAGGGCCCCATGCAAGGGCAGCAGGCGAGGAGCTGGGCTGAGCCGGGGCCGGCTGGCTGCTGTGCTTGGGCTCTGCCCTCCTGCACCGACCCCTCTCCGGGAGCCGGGATTCTCCGCTTGCTGCTTTTCCTTGGCTTGCTGCCGCCGTGCAGCCCTCGTGGGCTCCGACGGTGCCCAGAGGCTGCTGCCTTGCAGCCTCCGCCAGGGCTCGGCACGCTGCTCCCCTCCTCCCACACGGGGAGCAAGGACAGGTGGGTGTCAAGGGATGTCACCGCCTGAAGGAGAGCAGGCAGGAGTCCCTGGTGCCCCATGAGCACCCAATGCCTCTGCCGGTGCCCCCACTGCCCCCAGCCTGGTCAGCCTCCCAGTCTCGCCGCTTTCCTGGCCCTGGAGCAGAGGGGATGCTCGGGAGGGATGTGGGGCAGCCCAGCCCTTCCTGAGGGACTTCACTGGAAGGACTGCTTTATCGGGGCAGGCATGAAATGTTTGGCTGTCTTCTCAAATCCATAGCTCTAATTCTTCCAGTACGTTTCTGGATGTTCAAATACCACCTCTCTGGTGCCGGGGCTGGCGACATGGCCGTGCCTTGGTGTGAACCAGCACGTCGTGTGGGTACGTGGCGAGGAGCAGCCGCGTGAAGCTGCCGGGGCCAGAAAAACCACCAGAAATGAGTGAGGAAAGGTGGGGCCAGGCACGGGAGCAGGGGCACAGCAGCAGATGGCACTCCAGCATCAGCCATAACGGCGCCACCAGCGAGGCTGGGCTATTTCTGCCTGAGCCAGCAAGAGACGGTGGCTGTTCAGGCTCTCAATCCTTGAAGGAAGATGTATAATCTTCAGCTGTAAGATGCGTCTATAAGACCTTGATTTACATGCTTTGGATGTTCCTCTCTGCTCGCAGGTCCAGATTGTATCTCTGCTTGTGTAGATTTGTCTTTACACAGTGTCTGGACTTGAGATGATAAAGAAAAAGTGTTACTTTTCACTTGCAGAGACTGACCCCTAATTTGCTTGGGGATTTTTCTGTGATTGTGGCGTGCCTTCCTGCACAGAGCTACCCCAGCACACAGAAGCAAGATATTTTTTTTTCAAATCAGATAATATTCCCCCCTCCCCCAGCTAAAATGAAGCGTGCTCACTGTGCTCACACTAGGAATTGGCCTGGTAGCTGTGGGTACCCATGCATGCGGTCCAGTGTGCTTTTTACAGAGGGGGCAAGTACAAACGAGTCAGGAAAAAATGTTCCTGTTGAGATGCTGCAAAAACAGTGCATGAAGGTGGCTTGCTTTGGTTTAATTAGCAATAAATGGAAACCTTATTTTCCTATTTCCAAGCCCGTTCGTATTTTAGAGACAGGCAACCTGAATGTACCTTATTAGACCAGACAAAACAGGCGCTTTCAGGAGCCTTTTGGTAGGCAAAAGGATGATGAAGGATCACGGCTGTAATCTTGTTTTGTTTCTTAAGACCTGACAGAAATAATTCAACCCTGCTCTCCCCGCCAAGGGAGGTGGAAGTGAGGACTCGCAGGTGTCACATCCTGCCTCTCCTGGTTTCCTGAAAGATCCCCGCACCCAGGAGCAGCCCCGGAGCCAGGACCGCTGCCGGCGGCATTGCTTGCGAGTCGGGCAGCACGGTGCTGCCCCAGGTAAGCAGAGGGAAAGTTGTCACCATACAAGCAACGGCTCAGACGTTGCTGGTATGAAGTCACGTGGAGCAACTAAGTCAGCAGTGCTGCGCCAGCTCGTCATCCTGCTGCTCGGCCCGGGATTTTAAATGCATGTTGCGTCCCAACTGTAACTGCGGTCACTTTTGTAACTGGAAATACATCTTGGCACCTGGTTAAGACCAGTGCCATGCCAGGGCCCTCTCTTCTTCCTTTTCTTCTTCCTCCTGAAGGCAGCGAGCGCCGCTTATGTCTGCTTGGACAGACCTCGTGAGCTTTGTGTTAACAGGTGCCGAGTGCGGCAAACTGGTGGATAAACAGTCTCGCAAAATAGAAGTCTGGTCCTTGTCTAGATCTGAGCCAGAAACTGGGAACCTGTGGTGATGCTCATGCAGATGGACATGTTTGAGGGCTCTTTTTACCTCCTGTAGTGCTCTACGCTGCTCTGCTCCCCACGAGCTTCTGATTTTCCTCCCTTAGCTGCCTTTGCTTAATGCAAACTCAATAGCTGGGCTGTTGGGTTCTCAAAGCCTGTGGGATGGGGGCTCACGGTGCATGCGGGGTGTGCAGAGAGGGCCCCCCAGGTCAGAGAGCTTTGGCCTCTCTGAATCTGGCAGGGGACAGTGCCGGGGCTGTAGCAGGGCTGTGGCTACCATGGGGCTGGCAGCCTGCAAGGGCCGCTGAGCCCTCGGGCACACGAGCCCTGCCCTGGGCTCAGACCCTGCCTGTCTTCCTGGGAACCCTGGGGATGCTCCAGCTGGCCAACAGGAGCCGGGATGGGATGGGATCCATGGGATGGGATCCCCGGCAGCCTCAGGCTCTGCTACTCGCTCAGATTTTGCCCTTGAGCAAGGCACGCGGGGCAGGTTTGCCCAGGAGTGGTGGGGGAGCCCTCGACCCGATGTCAGCTGAGCACCCCAGCCTGCAGCCGTGTGTGCCCGCACCCCCCTTCCCTACTGGAAATGGGGAGAAAAAACAACTCTGGAGCCCCCAGCTCTATTGTGTGAGACCCACATAAATACATGGATTCTTCTTAGCAGTTTGACCTCTTGAGCAATGTTCTTGCTCTGCAATGAAGAGGTGCCCTCTTCCTTCCACTTCCCTGACTCCTGTGTAATAGAAGAGCTAAATGTTTATTACTTTTCTGTAGCCTTTCCCAGTTGCCAATCAAACGTGTCTGGTTGGGGTTTTGTTTTGTTTCTTTGTTGCCGTGACTATGCAGGATGTTCTATCTCGCTGTAATTACGGTTCCATCATTGTCTTGGCATGAAAACATCTGCTGTCTCCCTGCGATCTCCACTTCTCCTATGTCTTGAGAATTTCATGGATCGTGATGATGACCTTCTATTTTCCATAAGATCTCGTGCTCCTCAGCGTACACAGCTGTTTCCCTTCCGTTCCCCTGTCTCTCCATCTACCTCTTTTTGTCCTGTCAGTATCTCCAATGCATTCAGAACCAGCTCACCTGCTTATCAAACCGGTATCTCGCTCGCCATCTCCTCTGCGCTGCAACCACTGTAAACACAGCACCTTTGCACCTAACCATCCAGGCTGTTTTTTCCTCCAAGCACAATTCATCTTCCAGCTCACGTCTAAAACCTTTGTTCTTCTCATTTAACATTTTAAAGTTAATTTTCTTAGCCTTTCTGTTTTGATTACGTTGTGCTCTCTGGCTGCCTGGTTTGCGGCCCGTCCATGCCACCGCTCCCGGGCAGCGGTGTGCTGCAGGAGGGGTGGGGATGTGGCCATTCAAGGTGAAGGTGCTGCTGGCCGCTCACGGTGAGCGATACGGTGAAGCTGGAGCATGGCGAGGAGCAGAGCTGTGCTGGGCCAGAAGGAGAGGGCTGGTGCTGTTCAGCGCAGGCAGCGAAGGGGCCGGAGAAATATGGGCTCGACTGCTGGTTTTTTGTGACCTTGTTTAAAGAGCGTGGGGTCCATGAGTATGATGAACAGAGATACTTCAGTTTTTATTCTGTTCTGGCACCTTTTATTACTAGGACTTTACCAGAATGCCTATTCTCTTAAAAAATATTAATAAAAAAAATCAGTCCTATATCTGCTGCAAATGGACTAATAAAACCCTCGAGTATGACAGGATCTTAAATCTCTTTGCTTTGTTCCCATCTGTAAGATGTGCATCCCAGCTCTCCACCTCAGGTGTCTGGTCTGCCTGCTGTGCTCCTGACGGCAGGACCCCCCATCCCACAGCTCCTCCGTATGGCTCCCGGCACAGCAGCCACTCAGCCTGGCCCGGGGCACTCCATGATGCTGCAGAAAAACTATATTAAAGGTGTATGTTTGTTTGGTTTGCTTTTTTTTTTCATTCACCCTCAGCCCATGGTCTTTATAGATCTGAGCTCAGAATGTCCTGTTCTCGAAAGGCTTTGCGGAAGTTTGGCACCTGGAAGGCGTGACTGAGAAATGGCTCTGGGGATGCTGACAGAGAAGAGGGATGTCAGTAGAGAGCAGAAAGCAGGGTGTAGATTAATGAATCGTGCAATAACCTCTTAGATGGACGGAAATAACACTGTGCATACATCACAGCCTTTTCCCCTTTCACAAGTATAGCTGTTTACGCAAAGATGGTTTGCATATTTTTTTATATGGATGTGCATTATATGTGGATACTTGTATGTAAGTAAGGCTGTAAAATCATAGATTAAGGAATCTGTTCATCCAGAAAGAGTTATGTGGCTGTGCATAATGACTGCCTAATTTGGGAGGGAACACACAGAGCGATGCGGTTGGTAAGGGTTCAGCACCCTGCATCCTTGCCCAGGCAAAGCTGCCGGAGCGTTACCCATGGTGTTGGAAAGTCCTGACAGAACTGACTGGCTGCTCTTTGGGAGGGATGTAATGGGAGCAGTTATACAATTTGAGGGTGGGATTTGGGTGGTCAATGCAATTGCTAAGAGGGCAGTTTAACCACCTGCCCAATGTCCCGCAGGAGCCTTTGCTCCTTCCTCTGCTGCAAGATACTGGGTTAGGCACAGATAGAACAAATCCTACAAACCCAAAATTCAGTTGGGAGCCATATTATCTGTGCAGTATTCCATGCTTCATCCTATTTCTGGTTTTGCTCTTGACCCAGCTATGCGGCTCCTGTGGAAGCGGATGCCTGCGTGGCAGGATGGCTGCGCGTGGACCAGCTGGAGAGCCCTGTAAGCAGGCAGAGCTGCAGCAGCCTTTGCGTGTGGGGATGCTGCCAGGGAGGTCCTTCAGGGGCTCCTTGGGAGGTCAACGCCAGCCAGCATGTAGCACGGGATGCCAGTCAGTTTGCTGGCAAAACCAGGATCTTCCACAAGGCAAGTGCTGGAGCTGGTTGCTGTCCCCGCCGCCTCCGCGGCTGTGCTACCTGATGGTTAGGTAAATGGCTTGGCTACCCTGTGCCTCTGTTGAAGGGGGGTGATGATAGCAGGCACCTTTGGCTGGTGCTTTTGTCTCTGGAAGGGGGAAAAATGCTGTAGGAAAGCACCGCAGCAGCCTGGCTCCACAGTGGGGGCTCGAGTGCTGGGCCAAGTGTTGATCTGGAATGGGCCAAACCATTCTACTGGAGTTTGTATTTTTCCCCCAACAATGTCTCTGAAGAATCACAAATGTGTAATATGTGTCCCAACGCTTGTATTTTAGTAGCGTGAAGCAAACCACATCAGCACAGGCAATTTCACATTCAACACATTATTGCTATTTAAAGCGCAGAGGTATAAAAATGATTGGCAATCCAGCTCTCCCAGAAATCGCAGGCTGCTGCTGGCTGCCAGATTGTGATTTTTTAATATTGGCTGCTCTGTGCAGTCGTTCCCTCACCTTTGACTTGCAGATTTCCTGACGTTGAAATAGCAAAATCATTTTTGGTTGTAACAGGCACATTGCTTGATGCTGAAAAGAAGTAATTATCGTTAATATATACACGTGTGTATATGCACAGACACATCCGTACATGCAGGGCTGAGTGGCCAGTCAGTTTTTCCAGCTGAACAATCTTTTGCATTTCTCCAGCTTTGCAAATAGGTTTTACCTGAGGTTCTGGGTTTCAGAGGGGGCCAGGGGCAGATGGGCAGGGTGATGTTGTTTTGTCTCTCCGTTATCATTGTGGAAGAGGGAGGGCAAGTAGGCTCCATCCCGGAGATGGTGATAGATGAGGGCCTGTGATTTTCTTTTTCTCAGGGCTGTAATAGAGATCTCTCGTTGAGCCGAAAGGTGTTGGTTGTGGCAGTGCTGTTTACATAAATGTGTTGCTCTGGGTTAATGTACAGTGTGATTAAAGATTAGACCTTTATGAATTTCTGTTCAGGGCAACCTTACCCTGGTTATGTTTAAGTATGAAATGACAAAAAAATAGCTGTTCTTATGTGAAAATAAGACTTTGTCTTTGCTGATAGTAACGACCTTGGAGGGTTTTTTTATACGCTGTATAAAACCTAGTGAATACAACATAGCTGGCTCGGGTTTTTTCCTGATGTTGCTTTCTGAGGTCTCTATTCCATACCCTGCCACAGGGTGTCCTGTAGCTGGTTGGATGGAGGAAGGCAGGAGCATCCTCACCTCTGCTGCAGGAGCAGTGCAGGGAGGGGAGCGGCTGCAGCCTGCTGGGGCAGAGGCAGAGCTCAGGGGCCACCTCGTCCTCGTGCAGGCGATGGCAATGCGGGGGAAGAGCCGGCCGTGGTGGCGTGGGTGACATTGTGGGGAAGAGCGTGGCGCAGGCGATGTCGTGGGGAAGGCGGCTGCTGACGGGGCTGGGTCTGTGGTGCGGCTTTGCCGGGGTCGATGGTGCAGTGTGTGGGCAGCTGGGCTGCTGCCCCCTTCCCATCACGGCAGGGTCAGAGCGCTGCCCTCGGGGGGAGGGTCCCGGTCCCACAGCTTTCTGGGGTGCCCCTGCCTCCCCCTGGCAGGGTGCTTGCAGCAGCCGCCTCGCTGCCCGGTGGGGACAGCCACCAGTGGAGCTGGGACAGGGCTAACTCGCTTAGCGCAGTGACATTACACAGCGGCCTTTCTCTTTTCTAAAAATACCTTTTTCCTCTTATTCCCGATAAGCAGCAGAGGAGACGGCACGCCAAATCCTCCGGCTCGGGGAGGGATTTACTCACCTGGTGCCAGGGCCCCATTCCTGCTCCTGGTTCCCAGCCCCGTCGCCGTCCCTCCGCCCCGGCGGCGCTGGCTGGAGCAGTCCCGGCTGCGGGTGACAGCGCGGGGACACGTGAGTGCCTCCGGCCCTGCGCCCCTCGCCCCCGGCTGCCTTTTCAGGGCTGGGCGAGCTCCTCCGCCTTGCCGCTGGCCCCGGCACGTGGCGATGCCGGCTGCTGGTTTAATGCTGGTTACGCTGGTCTTGTTAAACCAGTTAATTGTTGGTGTGAGCAGGGCTGGTGCGCTTCGGGCTGCCGGCTGCACCCGGGGCTCATCTGCCGGGCAGGGGGAGCTGCCAGCTCCGACTGGCTTCAGCGCCGGGAACAAGGGATCTCCTGGGGTATCCTGGAGAAATCTTGGTGTCTTGCAAAGGTGTGCAAAGCCCGGGTAAACCGCTGCCTTTGGAGCCAGGGGGCCTGTGGCAGCACTTTGTCACCATATTTACACATCTGCTGGCCCAATGTGAAGCATTTGGCTCCCCTCCACTTGTGGAAGGGATTAGTTACTTCATAACATCCAGACAAGTTAATCTCTCCAGTTTTGCCTGGAAGAAGTCCCTGACAAAGAGCAGCAAAGCTACGATAATGCCAGATGAAAAAATAATTGAGTTTGCCTTTGTATTACTTTTTAGCTAAGTTTGTGTTGGTTTTAATGTTGTTGTTGATATGGAACAGCTAAATGCTGTTCCTGTGTCGATTCAAACCAGCAGTGTTATATCTGTGGTAAACCACAGCAATACAAGGAGGCAAGCAAAAAAGGGGAGGGACTGTAAAGATTTCTAAAAACTTCCATGCACTTTAAAAAATCAGACTCTTGAAAGAGGTAGAATTTTGATAATTGTCACCTGCTCCTTTGAGTGACTTGTGTTAACAGTGGGATTGCATCCATGCTTGTGTCAGATGCATGGGGCTGCCGGACAGGGAAGGGACACGCTGTGGTCCCCATGCCGTGCAGGAGCCCTTTGCTGCCCAGAGCTGCTTGGCCGCATGCTGAGGGGTAGGGTGCAGGGAACCAGAGGAATAAAGCTCAAGGCAGGGAGGGAGGGAGTCAGCAAGGTAAAATGTGATTTCTCTGACGCCTCTCAACATTTAAAAGGCAGCACCTGAAACAGAATTGAGGACTTCAGCCTCTAGGCTGTGGTTCCTCTCCTTCGATGTGGTACTTCCAGGACTCTTTCTCCAGCCTCAACGTGACGATACAGTAAATCTGGATGGAAAGTACTCAGGTCCACCATGTATTCAAAATATTTCAAAAAGTCCATTTGTGTATGAGATGGCTTTCCATTTTACATCAGGCTGGGTAGCATCCATCCCTGCGGTGCTGTAGCTGTGTGTGTATGCTGTGCTCCAGCCATGGGAAAATCCATGTGAAGGGAAACGGATTGGTACAGACGTGCCAAATTCCCAACTCTTTTTCTGTCTTCGGTAACTCCCTGTACTGGGCTGGAAATTCAGAGGAGGATGAGAAACTCTCAGGGGAAACATGGGATATTTGGACAGTTGCAACCAGGGTTAAGAAACAAAGGCAGAGATCTGAAAGGGATGCGAACACTAAGGCTTCATTCAGGACTTTCTCCCCTAAGATAAGGAATTTTGTGCCTCTATGGACAGTGTCACTCCACTGCTGCCTGCTGAACCTCCCCGACACCGGACAGTGAGCAGCGTGGATCTGTGTCCCCACCTGCGGTGGCAGTTCCTGCATTTCCCTCTGGTCCATCCCCCTGTGTGACGGGGGGCACAGCCTGCAATGGGTCTTACAGATGCACTGTACTAAAATGAAAGCAAAATGGATTAAAAAAATCAAAGAACTTGGGGAAACAACTCTATCTTTAGCTTTTGGAGGCATTTAGCCTTGCTGTATTTATCCCTCTGGCCACCACGGAGGTGACTCAAATGCAGTAAGTTGCCCCTTGCACAGCAAAAGCGTTGTGTGCCTCGCTGATCTGATGGCTGCACTGACAGCAGTGCACATGGCAGGAGGAGTGCACTTGAAGGGAAAGGTTCAGAAATTTATCTCCAAAATAGTGCGATGGGCTGCTGTAACTGAACTTTCAAGCTGGATTTCTTCATCAGATTGTATTTAACGTGGTCTGCTGAGTAGCTTTTTTGTTGCCTGTTTACCTGGATGATAGTTTTATGAGAAACCCCACGGATGCCTGGAGACCTGCGCAGAGCCCTCGGTGGTTGCAGTGCTTCTTCCATACAGGTGAGGAAGATGTTTCCAGCGAGACAGAGTCATGCTGAGGTTTGCTTCCAAAGAGGGAGCAGCAACAGGAAGAGTGGGGTCTGTGCCATGCAGTTGGTGTTTAGCCGATGCCTTTCGAAGCAGGTACGGAGCAGTGCCTGTCCTGGAGCAGCCCCTCTGAGTGAGCTCCAGCTGTCTCTGCAGCGGGGGAAGAGGGGAGAGGAGCAAAGCCCTGGCCAGGGAGGAGGCGTTTGGGTGATGCTTACTCCTACCAGCTGCAGCGTCCCCTCTGCCCGTGCTGCCGGCAGAGGGAAGCTCAGCCTGGGCAGGTGTCACGGGGGGGCTCCCACAGTGTGGCAGACGTGCCGGTGTGGAGAAGGTGAAAGTCAGATGTGACACTTGGGTCTCTCCTTCCTCTGTCCTATATGCACAGGCAGTCATGAGCTTAAACATCCCTCTGTATCCGAGCTCGGGTTGCTGGGTTATTCCAGCTAACAGCACTGGGAACCTTGAGCAAGAGCCTGCTGGCTCACACAGGGAACCCACGGTGTGTGGGCTTGGGTGATGCAAATGGAGCTCCTCCTCATTTCCCACCAGCGAAGTACCACCGAAGGCTTTGAGAACTCCATGGGAAACACAGCACAATGAGTTTGGTGTCTAGGTACGGAATCCAGGTATAAGTTAACCCTAGGCTTGTAAGATTTTGTAAAACTTGTCTTCAACCTACTCTTGGCAGCTGGGGTGGCTGAGGATGTTCGTGGGGCTGCAATCCCTGCAATGCTTGTGCTTTGGATAAACCGCAGGCATAACACATCTGGGCTGCCAGTGTATGCGATGTAAAATGTGAAGAAACTCAGGTGGGTTTCCATCGGCTTCAGTTTGTTCTTAAAATGGTTTTCACCTTTCAAGCAGTGTGGCATGGTAAAACTAGTGTGGTACTCTCCAGGAATGGCAGCTGTTCTCCAGAGATCTGAGAATGGTACCCACTGGTCCCAGCTGGGTATCCCAGGGGAAATAAAACAGAGTTTCAAAATAAACAGTGCAAGTTTCAAAAAGTTTTTGAAAATAATAAATTAAAATGTACTGGCTGTCCTGAACGTGTTCTTGCTGGTGGACGTTTGGGTGGTGAGAGGCTAACGTTACGTGACGCGTGATGCATCACTGGAGCAATGCTGCTCTGATGATGCATTACACTAATACATCACAAAAGCGACAGAGCTTCAATGATGTATTACTCCAAAATGGCCTCAGTCAGGAAGAACATGTCCAGGAGACTCTGTCCACCCCAGCTAAGTATTGTGCAATTTTTCCAAGGTTTTTCTTTTCCTTCGAAGAGCATCTTGATAAGAAATAGCATGAAGAGGAGCTGCTGAGGATCCTGGTGAGCCTCCAGGTGTGGTTCCCAAATGATGTGGGGATTTTGATTTGCAATGGTGAAGCTGAAATGTTCTCAAGTGCCAGCTAAGCAAATGTCACCTTCTGGAGTGCCACTGCCTGTTTAGCCTCAGCCTCCTCAAGCAACTTCGCCCCAGCTCTGCTGGAAATACCGATGCCTCGGGTCTGTGCACAGCTGGCGGCTCAGCCCAGCGAGCCCTGAACTCAGGCAGCACCTGGCCCTGCAAAATCAGGCAAGAAACATTGCATATGGGAGGTGTTTGGCAATACCATGTCATGCCACCAATATTTAGAAGATATGTGAGAGGCTGCCGTCAATCTTGGTCTCCAAGCAAAATATGACATCCTTATTGCCTTTCTCTGCTCGCTAAGTAACAGCCACATACAGTTTTAAAGGGATTGTCCTTTGGATTCTTTTTATTTGTCATCAGGTATCAAAGCTGTAGAGGTCATGTTTTTCAAGTTCTTCCCTTGGAGTTTCAAAGGCTATACATCTACTTTAAACGAAAAGAAAAACCCCAGCAGTTTTAGAAAACTGCTCCACACCCAGGGACTTGGGAAAGCTCTAAATATCACTGCCAAAGTTTGATGCACCCAGTTCAGCTTAAGGGCATCTTGGTTTTGCTTAGCTATAACCAGCTCATAAATGTATTTACACTTATGGATTGTGCATTTGTGGTTGTGCCTGTTCAAAAACAAGTTACCAAAACCAAGCATTAAATCCCCGGTTCTTATTTCAGTCAGTTAAAGGTACAGCTGACCCTGTGCCAGCCAGGTTTAAACCAATTCTGAAGAGCTTGCACGGAATATCCCACGGCTGACCTGGGTTTGCATCACTTCTGCTTCAGTGGGTGCAGCCCTGCAGGCCTGGCCCGGTGCCGACGCTCCGGCTGGGCGGGCGGGCAGGACAGGCGCGATCTGCAGCGCGGGTAAGTGCACAGCCCTGTTTTGGTTGAATTAGGGTGTGTGTTAATCATGCCCAGGCTGTGGGTGCGACTTTTTTTTTTCCAATCTGGCACAACATCTGCCGAGACACAGTGACGCATGTAGAGCTTTGAACTAACCTCAACTGGGCAGAGTAGATTTTGTACTGGTTGGGGTTTCTGAGGCACGGGGCTGTAGCGTTTCTGATCCAACCCCAGGACCCCACAATTGTAGCTGAACTGGTTTCAGGTAGGTATTAAAAATCCCCCTGTCCTGGGGTGCAGTAGCCGGGGTCCTGGCTTGACCCCGGCTGTGGGCTCTGCACCAGCCCAGTGCCATGTCGTAGCACGAGCCACTCCAGGTGGGATGGAGGGACGTAATCTGGGGGCTGTCGCCTCCAGCCAGAACACACAGCAGGGCATCAACGCCAGTTTATTCTGGCCGTGTGCCACCTCCAGAAGGACACAATATATCTAATCTGGCATTAAGTTAGAGGGGAGAGAGATGATGCCTGATCCAGCCGAGAGCCTTCGGTAGGAAATTAACCCATCAAGGTAATTTGAATAAGTACAAAGTGGCAGAGTGGCTTTATTACAGGGTAGCGCTCCACATGTGATCGCAGCACTTCTTGATTCGCTATCTGGAGCCTGAAAACCGGGTTTGCTGTTACCAGCTGCTGTGGCTTGTACAGGCTTTTATACATGCTTAAGTGTGACTATTAAGCTGCAGTGTGGCAGGTGGATGATGCAGGAAGAGAAATGAAGGACCCAAAGGTCTGGGTCTGGCTCAGAAGGGCTGAGGGGAGTGTTACTGTAGCTCTCATCATGCAAAATCTCTTTTGGATCTTACTTTCCCGATGCAACCTGTTCAAATTATTTGCACAGCTTGATCTTAACATTGATGAAAACTCCAGCTGAACTTTGGTCGAGAAGGGGCAGGTATGTCAGGACCAGTCGCTTAATTATGTTTACATCTGAATTGCTGCAGTAGATCTTTACTTCCTTGAAAGTGATTTTCCTCTGCTCTTTAATTTCATAGGACAATATGAAAGACATGAATCTTCATGAAGCTACTCTCCTAATGCAGCAGAGGCTCCACAGTGTTTGCAGCCTTTGCTTTTTATCACAAGTCCCGGGGGAGGTTCAAGGTAGGATCCATGCCATTTCGGCTCAGCAATCACAGAAAGCCAAATAAATAAAGCAGGAAGTCAGCAAAGCCCTGATTCAGCAAAGGCACGAGCACAAGTTGAGCATTAACCTCTGCTTAAGATGATTTGGAACACAAGAGTTACTCTCATGGCTGCCCAAAAGTCAGACCAGGAATCCAGGACCTTGATAGTCATCACACCCACGTTTTAAATCTAAGGGTAGAGGATGCTTAAAGATGAGGAATTTCTTAAATATGGGGAAAGAATGCTCACTGGTGTGAGGACATTTCTCGGTAATAAATAACTCAAAGACTGTCTTCTGTTTCACGGCCAGACCTGGTGGTCTGGCATGATGTTGGTCAAGGCTCCAGTGCCCTGAGGGAGGGTGGCATTCGGGCACAGCGAGTGCGGAGGGATGAGCCCAGGCTAGGCTGCCGTGCTCATCTGCACCCCCTCGCCGCGCTCCAGGCTGGGATGCTGGGGACCCCTGGGCAGCGTGGTGGAGGGCTGGAGAGCATGGTGGGGTGTCAGGGCAGTGGCTGGTGTGTGAACTGCCCGTGCTGCTCCTGCTCAGCAAGTACCACTGTCGCCCACCCTGGGCACATGTGTGCTGCCGAAACCTCTTGGATGTGAGAAGGACTGTGTGTGGTTGGTAAGGGTCCACACGGACCAAGATAACGTCCCTGGTGAGGGGGGCAGCGACCCGGCCAGTCTGGGTGCGGCAGTTTCACCAGACGGCAGGTTGGAGCGGAGGAAGGGAGCAGAGGATGCCTCCTGCAGAGGTGGGGTGGCAGTTGAAATGCGCTCCAGGAGGAGCAGGCGCGGTGCTCCCCCAGCCCCCCGGCCGGCCGCGGCGCACAGGGTCAGCAGGGTCCTGGTGGGGCACCGCTCCGCCAGCCTGGCAGGCAAATGCCGGCTTTGTCTCTCCTGAGCTCTTCGTGCTTATCTGATCTGTGCCTCCGTAATGATGTGGTTAGAATTAAATTATGGTGTTTTAATGTAGTTACGGCTACATTTACCAGGCACATTTCTTCCTGACGTACAATGCTGGAATTTAAGATATGGCCAGAGGCTGCATATGACTTCTTGTCTCCCAGGCTTGCCACAGCCTTCCCACGTGCTGCGCAAGGCCCCGGCCAGGAAGACAAACCTAGGAGTCCAATTTGTGTCTGGAAAAGCCAGTGAATTACGTGAAAGGTAAATCCAGGATAGGGAGACCAAGGAGCCTCCGTGACAGCCACTGTGTTTGGTGAGTGAGGTGCCCGCCCGCTGCCATGCTGCTGTGCCAGGGCCAAGCGCCGCCACCAGCACAGCCCCTTGCACAGAGCGGGTCGCATGTGGCTCTGGGACCCTTTCATCCCTGCTTTTCAGCTGCAGGAAAGCACCTTCAAAGGTGCACATGTGAGCGCAGTTCATCTTTAGCCAATATGTGTTGCTGGCGTAACTGCGACAATTTTATACCCGTTGAAGATCTGTGCTGAGATAGTCTAAAGCTTCATGGGAAACTTTCTTGCTCGTGTCTCCTTTGATGCGAACTTAATGGACGTGGAATTTGCTGTCTCAGCAATAAGAATTATTGGATTAACTGGAGAGAAGTAGATAAAACTATTTAACCCACTAAAGTCATGCAGGCAACACCAGGACTCGGCGGGTTTGCCATTGCCAGCATGCTGGAGGTGCAAGGATGCTGAAACTGCAAAACACGGCCGTCAGCCAGTGGAGCATGTGGCTGAGGCAGCCAAAGGGATGAAGTACCCCCAGCGGAGAGCGGTGGCCGTGGTGGCACCTGTCCCCTGGGGAGGGGACAAGGTGGGACCTGTCCTCCCCGCACCCCTGACAGCCATCTGAAAAACTCTTTGTTCTCATCATCAGATCAGCCACCGAATGCAGATGCTTTGGGACTTAACTGCGCAACAGCGATGATCTGCAGAGCAATTAACCCTGCAGAACGAACGGCTCCCTTTACCTTCTCCTTGGGCCTTGTCACGTACTGTCTCCCACCCTCAAGCCTTGCCAGTTTGCGTGGTGTGTCCAGGGCTCGTAACGGGCTCCCCAGCCTGTCCCCGTCAGTGGGGGTGAACGCGCAGAGCTCTGGGGATCCCCGCCATACAGAGTGCAAGCTTTGTTTATCAGCCTTTCAGGGTGTTTTCAGCAATTTTGATCTGCCTGCTGGAAATTTTTAGCGATCATGCCTCTAGGGAGTGACTTGTTTTTCCTACCCCTGATTCAGCTTCAGACATGAGAATTTTAAGTGCATATGCATATATAAATATGTGTCTGTATTTATACAGATACTGCCAGTGAGCGTTTTGCAGTAATTCTCCTTGGATGCTCTTGCTTTCTCCTGCAGTCAATTTTTTTGAATGACATGGAACTGATAATGAATGTGGTTTCAGTACCAAATGATCGGGCTGGCTCGTCTCATTCCACCTCTCCTGGTTTTGAGCAAGAATGTGAGGACTTGCTGTGTCTATTTTAGATTCCATCATGAAAGGAATAATTGAGATTGAGATTCTTAGTCACTCTATGCAGAAGGTCAGGGAATTAATGCTGTGTTACATCCAGACCATTCATTTACTGTGCCTCCTCCTTTTTTTTTTTTTCCCTTAACTGTCTGTAGGTGAAAACAAATGTGCCACAGAGAAGGTAACGCATCTTCAATGCTGCGCACATCCCCAGCCTCTGATAATACACACTGTTTATCTTTATTTTGGGGGTGTTCCAGGGTAGTTTTATCATCATAATTGATTAGTGGCGACAGGAAAAAAAAATAATCCAGGAGTAACAGGAAGAAATGATTCCAGTGAATCCATTGACTCAGTTGTAGCATTGATCTACTTCTGGGATTTATTTATAGGAGAAGATTCATAGTTAATAAACTGTTCCCAAAGTCCAAACTAATATTATCAGATCTTAAAGGCCTTTGGTAACGATCAGTCAGGTAGAAGAATAAGGTGGACAGCCTCGCCTTTGGAGAGGGAAGGCAGTGGGATCCCTGGCCTGTGTCCCCATGGCACAGCACTGGCAAGAGGCGGTGGCGCTGCCCAGGCTCTCGGGTGCGTTCTTGTGCCAGGGCCACAGAAGCAGCAGCAGGATGCTCGCATGGGGCACAGTGCTTGCAGCATGCTGGCCTGGCGCTGGAGCCCCCAGCCCGCCACCACCCTGGCACAGTCCCAGATGGCAGAGTGGAGCGAGCGCACGTCTGCTGGAAGCTGCTGCCAGCCAGCCCTGCGGCAAGAGGCATCATGAGCGTAACTCGGGGTGCTCCAGCATTTCCGAGGATGGAGACATGGGGCTGGCTTTCCAGCTACTGTCAGGCGAGGCAGATGAGGAAAAGTCCTTGAAAAAACCCCACACTAAACCCCTCCTTGAGATGAAGCAAAGGTGTCCGCAGGATGCTCACCTGAGCCAGATCAAGCGGGGAGAGCTGCACCTCTCCTTCCCCTGCCTCGCTTCCCTGCTTTGTTTTTGTTTTTAACTTAATTGATCTGTATCCTGCAATCCTACCCACAGGAGAAATGACACATCTGAAAAAAGCAGTAGGATTTGTTTAAAGTGGTCTGGTTGGGTTTTTCAGTGTGTGTATATATATAGAATTGCCTGGAAGTAGTAAATAGAATTAAGCACTGTACTTCTGAAAACAAAAATTGTCGGAGCTGTCTGTTGATTTCAAAGCTGATGAAAACAAAGCAGGCTTTGAAATCTTTCCTCACAGAGCCTTCCCCCCACTCCCTTATCTCAAAGATGGGCCTGATAATATTTGGGTTTTATTCTTCTTTTGAAACAGTTGAAAAACGTCGTTTTCTCAATTAAGATGAAAATCCCCCTATTTTTGATAAGGTCAGGGTAATGTCTTCATTAGCAAGGTGGTGCAATAACTAGATGTGGATCTGGTACTTCCACTGGGAAGAACTTCAGTGCCCACCCCGCAAGCCCAGAGCCCCGGCTGCACCAGGCGTGCACCCACATCACTTCCCTCAGGTACCCGGTTCTGGGTAAGCTGTTTCAATTCAGGGATGGCCCACTGTGCTTTGGAGTAATCCTCTGTGGGCAGCCCAACCCAAGTGGCTTTGGTTTGCTTTCCCCCGGCAGCGGCGGGAGCTGGGGCAGTGCCTGGCCGTGGGTGCCTGCAAGCCCCACAGACTGACAGGCTGCCTTCGGGTGCTGCGTTTTGTGGTTTCATTTCACGTGGTTCAGCAGCTGGTAACAAAGAGAGGGGCTGGCAGGCTGGGAAGGGTGCAGAGCTCACCGCTAGGAGATGCAGGTGGATGTTAAAGGATGGACAGACTGAAATAAAACAGAATAAAAAATATCTCGCCCACTAAGTTTGCACTCTGTTGAAATGTTGAAGTATCACCACAAAGCTGCTGGGTGCTGTGCTCTTGGAAGCCTGTCCGCCGTTAGGAATGCTGGGGATGCACTGACAGCCTTCTCCCAGCTCTTTGGAGATGTGGCCTGTATCTGGCCAGCCCTCCCTGACCCCCCCAGCCCGACCAGTCTGAAACCACAGCCCTGGAAGGCATTGCTTCCTTCGCCCAAGCCACATCTTCTCTGAGCCGGGCCGGCCAGGCTCACCTCCTGGTGCCTTTCTGTAGGCACTGGGGTAACGCCAAAGGCAGGGAGGTGACAAGAAGGCCAATTGTTTCAAAGACGTATTCTGCATTTTAAATGATCTTTGATTTCCTGGCAGCTCCCCAGCATGTCACCAATGCTGCCTAAATAATGCTTGTCAGGTGAAGCCACATCTGGGTAACGGGCAGCCCGGCTGCAGCGCGGATGTTAGTCACTGGGGATTTCCGAAACCCACTGGCCGATCAATCTCAAGAACTTACTAAATGATAGATGGAATATAATATAGGTCATTATTTCTTCCCTATGCATGAAAATGAATTATTCAGTAAAGATTTAGATCCTTTTTATTATGACACTGAATTTATAGAGCATACAAAACATAAATGCAGATTTCTCCAGCACCAGATAGATGAACTCATTCTCCAGGCAGCGTGAGTGAGATGCAGCCATTCAGCATCACTGCACAGTGCAGACAAGGTGTCCAAGTGGCTGGGGCACATGGCTGCAACGTGGGTGATCAGGGCCAGCACCTAGCTCAGCTGCCAGCTTCCTCACCTGGCAGAGCATCGCCACAGCCCCCAGCTGCCTTAGGAGCCCAAGACATATTTATTTCAGAAATCAGGCTCCCGGGATCCACACGTCTTCAGCAAGATTTGGAGTCATGTGTCACTTGGGCCTTATAAATGCTCATCTTAAACTCTGCGTCTCAATCTCTGATCTGAGATAGAGCTGACACATATCGAAAGGAAATCAGTGAGGCTAAAACCTGTTAATGAGAAGCAGGTGCTGCATGAGCACATGGACAGATGTGGTCTTCGTGAACTGGGCTGTCCACAGAGCGACCGTCTAGAATTTGGGTTGGTTTGTACCAGTAGCAGTAACTTTTCTCGTTACTGGAATAAATGCTCCAACTTTTAATTATGCAGCTAGGGAGAATGTTACAATTGACCAGCAGTTACAGATGTCAGCTTCGCAGTTCATTAGCTACTTCCAAAAGTCTGCTGGGAGGTCAGATTTTGAGCGTGAGCATCAGAGGTCGGAGAGAAGGAGAGCAAAGGGCAGGGCTGCGGCCGCCCCCCGGCCGGGGGAGCAAGCTGGGGACCAGGTTGGCACAGCCCCCCCGAGACGGCGCTGCCTGCCACGGAGGACAGCGGGTCCCAGTTTGTCACCCGTGGGCACGCAACGTGCCCCAGAGCATCCCTGGTGAAGTGCTTATGGCTTTTGTTCGCTGGGACGCGGGGCAGTGAAGCGGTCAGTCCCTTTTCTAGGGCTACGCTGACTGCGGAGGGTCTGGGGACAGGAACAGGGCAGTGCTGACCCCTCTCCCGAGCCTTGCTGCTCTCTTGACGCCTGCATCCAGGGCAGCGAAGTGCATCCTCTGCACTTGGACCAGACAGCAGGGAAGCTTTTTTCCTCCAGACACAGCCCACAGATTTTACTGATTTTGCTCGCTCCCTGGGCCAATTCTGCCTTAGTTAACCTTAAATAATTTGCCCCCCAGGAAGCTGTGCCATCATTACTTGCCACGGGTGTGCGCTGCACTGGAGGCGGCAGATAGGTTGCATGGGTTTGCTGGTTTTTGGTGATGGGAGGCTGGCAGGCAGCTACTGGGTCTGCCCTGCAGCACAGCTGGGCAGTGGTTTGCATCGGGCTGTTCCCCAGCACTGCAGCACCCACCACTTCCCTCGGGCACATGACATTCTGGGGAGCGGGCTCTGCTCTGGAAGCACAGAGCTGGTTTCTGGGCAAGTGGAGATGTGTGAGGGCGGCCTCCAAGAGAGGGGAAAGCCCTGCACCCACTGATCTGGCTGCGCTGCCCTGGGCTTTCTCAAACCCGGTCATTAGTGGGATTTCCCCCCTGCAAGTGCCACCAAACGGCCATTGCCAAAACACCCGGAGTAAGGGCTTGGGGGGGGGGTGTCCAGCTTCACGTATGTACATTCAATGCTCGGGTTTGTAAAGCTCACCGAGGGCGAAATCACACACAGTAATGGTAGGCTGGCTGAAAATGAGCTGAATTTGTAAATCTCAGCAGCATGTGCAGGGGAAAGAGCAAAATGTGACTGAACAGCTCGAAACCGGTCACCTGCCTGCACGCGGGAAAGGTGCTGGTAAAGGTGGGAGAGAAAGTGCCGATGAAATCTTTCAGGAGCCGTTTGACCTGTACAGTTTGCTGGTGTCTGGGGTAACAGTGAATGTACAGAAATCCAAATTTCTCTCTTGAGCTGTAAGCAGCTTGACTAGAGGTTCCCCCGTCCATCAGTGAAACCTGCCTTGTGTTTGTTCCTCCTGAACCCTTTAAAATTCTGCACTGCGGTTGGAGAGATTAAAGGGGTGACATAACCCTGGGAACCACACTCCTGACTGGTAACTTCCCCGCGATTATTACAAGAAACAGCTAAGATCTAAAGATTTAACCTCCCTTCCATTCCCTCAGCACATCGGTGCTGCTCGCCCACCGGGGCAGCCCCGTCCCAGACGGAGCAGCCGGGCTCCCCCCTGCCCGCTGCTGCAGCCCCTCTGCGGGGGCATGGGGACCCCGGCAGCTGCGCCACAATTCAGCGCTTCCTGACAAAACAAACCTGTTGATGGGAATTTTATCCGATTTTTACAGTGGTCACCATCAAAATGTGAAGACAACACAGGCCTGAGCAAGCAGACCTGCACATGTCCTCCAATTGACGCCTTGTTCGTTAGTCATTACCGGAAAGCACATTTAGACACTGCCCCCTCCAAACGAAAAAAATTATAATCCCCCGAGCCTGAAGTGGCTGGTGACCCCCAGGCAGCTCTTGCAGCACAGCTGCCGAGCCGGGAGGGCTTTGTTAGCAGGGGCTTGTCCTCGGCACGCTGAGGTGCTCAGAATCGATGGCTGTTTCTGAAAATGTAGGGCAAGGTGGCGCAGCCTCGCCGCTGCGCGTCTTCATTTAGGTGAAACTGATTGCTTTTACCTGATATAATTACGACAATACTTGGCAGCTGCTTCTGTCCGATGCTGCGAAGTGCTGTTGCAGCGCCGAGTGTGAAATGTAGGAGCCAAGCTGTCACTCGTGCTGCGGCCACCCTGCCCCGGGCACCAGGACGCAGGGACACCGGGATGTGGGGGCACTGGGCTGCAGCAGTGCTAGGATGTGGAGGCACTGGGATGCAGGAGCCCCAGGATGCGGGGACACCAGAATGCAGAAGTGCTGGGATGTGGGGGCACCAGGACACAGGGATGCTGGGATGTGGGGGCAGCAGGATGCAGGAGCCCTGGGATACAGGAACACTGGGATGCAGCAGCCCTGCGATGTGGAGACACCGGGATGCAGGAGCCCCAGGACACAGGGACGTGGGAATGCAGGAGCCCTGGGTTGTGGGGATACTGGGATGTAGGAGCCATAGGACATGGGGTCACAGGGATGCAGGAGTTCTGGGACACTGGGGTACCACGATGCAGGAGCCCTGGGATGCAGGGGACCGGCTGCTCTCTGTGGGTCCAGGGGGCGTGCCAGGTGGGGGCTTTGCAGCGCCCCAGGCTTGGTGCTGGGGTACGTGACACCTCACAGTGATGGTATTTTCATTAGTAATTTTCATGAGCTAACTCATTTTCCATTAATCCCCCAAACTTAACATCTAGTTTGCTCTACGGGACACCCACTGTTCCCTTCCAACAGGCTCTTCCCGGACCCTGGAATTCTCTGTAAGAGGGGGCGGCAGGGCGGGGGTGATGAGGGGAGCCCACAGCCCGCGCCCCCCTCACCGCGACTCACCTCAACACCCAGCACCACCCCCCCCCCCTACAGGGGGCTGCCCTGCCGCTGCGGCCGAGCCCACGGACACGCGTGGGAGCCCAGCGGAGCCGTTGGCCGTGGGGGTGGTCCCCGCTGTTCGCATGGCGGAGGGAAGGGGACGGGGGACCGAGTGCGTGTGTGCCCGGCGCTGCTCGCCCCCCTCCCCAAGATGTGTGTGCGGCTGTGTTGGCCGGGGGGGGGGGGGAGTGGGCGCGCGCGCGCGGCGGTGACGTCACGGCAGGGCCACGCGACGGCGGCGGGCCCCGCCCCGTGGCGCGGGGGCGGGGAGGGGGGGGCGGGATGGAGGGAGGAGAGGATGGTGGTGGCGGTGGCGGCGGCGGGGGGAGGGAGGGACGGCGCGGCGCGGCGCTGAGCTAAGCCGATCCCACGTGTGACGGATCTGGCTGCTTCCCCAGCGCCTCTCCAGTGAGATCCTCCGGTAGCGGAGGGAGGAGGAGGGGGGAAGGGAAAGGGGAAAGACGAACCGGAGCTGAACCGAGCCGTCGAGCCGGGCCGGGGGGGGCGGGCTGGGCGGGCGGGGGGGGGTTCTCTCAGGGGCTCTCGCTCTCGGCGCGGCGCGGATCGCTGCGGGCTCCGCGCGGCCATGGAGGCGGACGGGAGCCAGGCTACCTCGGGGAGCCCCGGCGAGGCGCAGCACGACCCCGGGTAAGTCGGCGGGCGGCGGGGCGCGGAGCGGAGCGGTGAGGAGCGGGGCGGGGGGGGGACGACCGGCCGGCCGGTCGTCCCCCGCCGCCCCGCTCCTCACCGCTCCGCTCCGCGCCCCTCCGCGCCGCCGTGAGGTGCCCCGTCAAAATGGCCGATCCCGCACCGGCGTTCAACTCCGCTCTCTTCTCTCCCTCCAGCAAGATGTTCATCGGCGGCCTCAGCTGGCAAACCTCACCAGGTACGGACAGCCGCCCCCCCACCTCTCCTCACCGCCCCCCCCCCGCGTCCCGCCCCGCGTGGGCCGCGTCCCGCCGCGCCGGGGCCTGCCCGCACACCCCCCCCCCCCCCCCCCTTCCCTCCGCTGCCTCTCCGCTTCTCTCTCTCTCCGCAGACAGCCTTAGAGACTATTTTAGCAAATTCGGAGAAATTAGAGAGTGTATGGTCATGCGGGACCCCACCACCAAGCGCTCCAGGTAAAACCGCCGCCCACCCGAGTCGGGATGACAAACTTCGCGAGTTGCCGCCCAGGCGGGCGGTTTCCCCCCCTCAGCCCCGGCCCCCCTCAGCCGTGGCCCCCCTCACCTCAGCGCGGCCCGGGGGCGCTCCGCGGGGGGGTCTGTCCGCGCCGCATCCCCGCCAGCCGGGAGGAGGAAACAAAGCGGGAGGCGGAGAGGTGCGGGGCGGCGGGCCGGGGCCTCCCGCGGGGCCGGGGGCGTCGGGCAAGGAGGGGGGGGAGCTGCGATTTATTTTTATGACTTCTGTCCTTGTCGCTAGTTCTCATCACCTCCCCCCCCCCCCCCCCGCCCCTCTCGCTCTTTGTCTCTCGCAGAGGCTTCGGGTTCGTTACGTTCGCGGATCCGGCGAGTGTAGACAAAGTCCTGGCTCAGCCCCACCACGAGCTGGACTCCAAGACGGTAGGTCCCGCGTGGGGCTGCCGGGTCGCGACAGGGACCCCGGCAGGGACCGCGACAGGGACCCGACAGGGACCGCGACAAGGGACCCCAATGGGGGCCGCGACAGGCACCCGACAGGGACCGTGCCCGCAGCCGCCACGGCCGGGGCTCTGCGGGGCGGTGTCAAGCTGTCATTGAGCCGGGGCTCTGCGGGGCTGGGGTTTTCCTCTTTTTATTTTTTTTTTATTTTTCGCCCTAGAGTCTGCTTTCAGCTTGCAAAAAGCGGTCACTTTTTTTTTTTTTTAAATCCAAATTTACCCATACCGACCGATGGCTCCTCCCCCAGCGTTATATTTTATTGAGCGGTGACATTGAAAAAGCTGTAGAGTAAAAATCCAACTTTTTTTTCGTGTTGCGCTGCAGAATGCTTTCTGCGGGGCACTTTCTACTTCTTTTGATTATTTATTTATTGGTGTGCGTGTTTCAGGGGGGGGAATGACTTGCTGTTGTTATCATAAAATCTGCTTCAAGTGTCATTTACCAATGTCATTTTTTGGAGTGATCCCCCTCACCTGCGATGTTGGGGCCCTTATGAAACGCGCACACTAATTTATGGAAAGTTATGCGAGAGCTTGGGAGTAGATGTGGTCGAGAAGCACAAGTCCCAGTTTGTTGTTTTTCCAGAGCTTTTTGCTGCACTCGGTCTCCAGTGGATAATGTAAGGAAAATGCTCGTGAGATTCAGCTGATCTGTTTTTGGTTTGTTTGTTGTTTTTTTTTTTTTTTAAATAAATGTTACATTTGCCTTTTTAAATTATTTTTAAATAAAAAATCCACAAGTGAGTTTGTCCCTTGACCTGATACGGAATTTTCAGTATTGGGTCAAACAAAAGGTACCGAGTGTGTGTAGCTTTAGGCCCTGTTTTTTCCCCCGTTATCAAGGCCATGCAAAAGGATGAAGTTTTGTGCCTCCCAATTTGTTGCAATTTTAAGCCTCAGCAAACCTGGAAGGGGAGGGGGGGAAGGACACTGGTAGAGGTCATTATCGCTTTGGTACTGATCAATGCGAAGGGGGTTTTGTTTTGGGAAGGGAAAGATTGTGTTGGCTTAACTGTCTGGCAGACAGTTTTTGCTGGACATATCGAATGTGTTTGTTGCTGTAACTGTCTTTTATAGTACATATTCTGGATCTTAAAGGTGTTGTTTTAACATGAGCATGGTGTTAGGAGGAAGCCTGTCTCGGTGCTGGAATAACTTGCATGTGCCTGTGTGTATGAGATTATAGTTAAATGAAGAATTAGAAGCAGGGGGCGAGCACGAGTGTATGTTTTTTTTTTTTAATTTACATGTTTAATTTACATGAAAACAAAAAGCCCAAAGCTCTTGTAGAAGCAGGTGGAATCTAGTATTTCAATTCGACCTAAAAATTCTGCTGGGTTTGTCTGAACATGTAGCCTATGCTTTCACATGCTTTAATAATTTGATTTTAAGTTTAATCAGATATGTTAAGATAACTGATTCAACTCTGCTCCTGAGATTAAACTCACCAGACTTTTCCTGTCCAGTTATATTCTTTATGTGTTTTTAAAGATAAATTTAGATAAGAAGAACAAAGGCAAACAGTATCTTGAATGAACGAGGGTTAAAAAAAACCCCGAAAAACAAACCCAAAAAGCAAAACATGGGAGGAAACCCTGTCATATTTCTGACTATAATTAGGTCCTCCCCCAGCTTTTTTCCTGTATCACAGTCTAGTCCCTGCAATGTATTAATTTGCTCTTCTCTGGGGGAGGGGTGAAAAGCTTCACCAGGACAAATTTTGCCTTCAGTTTTGATTGTGTGATAATGATTGAATCAATCTAAGTAAGAAATTGACCTTAAAATCAGTAACGCAGCTTAAAAGTAAGACATAAAACTAGCCAGGTTCCCTTTCAGCCGTTTATTTGTAGACTTATTATAGTAACTGTTCTTTAGTATAACATAGCATTTGACTCTGTTTCAACGTTCAGCACAGGAGGCAGATCGGTTGGGTATTGGCATGGAAACGTCGCTCTTGTTTACAGTTACGTTAAAAGCTTTGTTTAGGTAATGGCCATTCATATCAGAAATAGTATTATAGTCATTTCCTAGAGGACTTGTAGATACAGTAAGTAGAATTGTACCTAACTAACTAATTTTTTTTTGCTAGAAGTTTGGTTTTTCTTTTTTTTTGTTTGTTTGTTATTGTTGTTTAAATAGTTGACAGGGGTATGCAAAAGGTACGGATTTGCCATATTGATTGCTAGCATTCCTCTTCAACTACTGCTGGTGTTTATCCAAAAGGTTTTGTGAAGGAAATTTGAGTTATTTAAGAAGGGCTGTCGCCGTGATGCAAAGAACTTCATGCTCTTTGAACTGACCTTCAGAAATTAATATGTTGCTTTGGAGTTTTCATGGCTCTTCCAACTTTTTACCAGTGGGACTTTTCAGTGATGTTCTTCTGGTGGGAATCATGTTCTTTGAGAGAACTTTCACTTCTGAAGCAAGTGTAGAAGCATGCATACTTGCCTCTGCCTTTGGTTATCGCTGTGGAAAATCCGTACCTGTTGTATTTCCCTAGTAGACAAATGCCTAGTCGGTGCTGAATATGTTTGTAGATAATGTTAATCTCTATGAAAAGGTTAGCTTTCTAGATAAATAATTTTACTTTTTATGCTTTTTGAACAATAAAGTGGCATGTAATCGCTCATTTCTCAGGTATGTCCTAAAAAAGGTACCATGTTTATGTCTGATGTAGACAAATCAGTTTATCGGTTCCACATCAAATGTTTGTGATTTGTCCAAATGGGAAAAATTAATTGAGTAAAACTGCTTTTTAGGAGAGGCCCGTGGCTATTGATCGGTGACGGGAATTTTTATCACCATAGGAATAACAATACCAAATGGAAACATCTCCTTTTCCTAATCAGGGTTAGCTTGAGGCAGGGAGGGAAAAGACCGAACAAAACCCAATCGCAAACTATTGCAGGAGGCCTCTCTTTCTGAATACACCTTAGCACAGTCAGGATTAGTTTCATCAGTTTATTACATAGCCACAGACGGCACTGAAAGCAGTTGCAGGCTGCGCGGTTCAGGTGGAATTTAGTCCTTTAAAACATCCTTTTCCAGACTCTTTATTTAGAACATGCCTGTGTGCAGATGCTGCTAAAAACCAGAGGTGAAATTGACAGCATGTAGGCATTTTATTGCAATCACTTTTAAAGACGATAATGTAAGCTGGGCACTTGTTTAAAAGGCATGATTTTTATTTGCATTCAGCTGTACATCTGCAGCGGTGTGGTTTTTTTTTGTTTTGTTTTTTTTTTTTTTTTTTTTTTTTTTTTTTTTTTGTTTTTGTTTTTAAGTGATTTTTGAATGACAGAGAAGAGTCACTTTTTAAAGATGACCCATGTGGAAGTTGTTTTCAAAATTGCAGAATTAGCATTTTGGAATTGCAGAGTGGACACGCTTTTTAATTTATGCAGAGCAATGGGCGTCAATGCTGCATCATAAAACGGGAGCATGGGGTCAAACAGAGGTTTTTTTCTTCCTTTTTGTCTCTGGTGGCGGGCTTCGTTCAAGAATACTTCAGGCAACTCCTTCATGGAAAAATCTTTTTGAAGAACTTGGTTTCTTCTGGTTTAAGATGCCTGTATGTTTTGTTTGTTCCTTGCTCTCCTCTCTTGCCACTTCTTCCCGTAAGCGCCCCTTCATAGTCTTTCATTGCCGGGATATATTCTTTGAGGGTGAGCAAACAGATCCAATTGGCATATTGTCATGAAGTATAACCTTGTAGTCATTCTAATGTTTTAGTTACAATAATTGAAACGTGAATAATTTGACTTTGCGTTTTGCATCTCTTTGTTTGTGTGGTGTTGCTAGTCAGTTGACAAAACAAAGCAGAAAAATGAAAGGAAAGGTAACCCCAGATGCAACTGAAGGAAGGTGCAGATGTCAAAACCAACAGGTTAAGATCCTGATCAGGAGTGCTGGCTGTCTTTCTGTGCAACCTCCAGAGCATGCAGATGGTGTTTAATGCGCAGTTTGGGTCAGAGGCAGCACCCAGAGACTAATACAGAGCTCCCTGAGCACCAGCGGGGGTTGTTGCCCAGAAGATGATGTAGGTGGTGTACAGAAGAGATGTTTTTTTTCCTCCCTTCCCATCTCCCTCCCCTTGCCAGAACCCCCCAGACAAACCCAGGCTACGATCCGTCCATTCTAGACTAGTTCTAGATGACCTGGTGTGCTATATTATAAGCCTGAGAAATGAGGGATTAATAATTCAGTGACTTAAAACCAGAATAATATAAATTGACAACAAAAGCAATCTTGTTGATTTCCCCTTTCTTTTTCCTCAGATTGACCCTAAAGTTGCATTTCCCCGACGAGCACAGCCTAAGGTAAGTAGGAGGATCGATAATAGGATTTTAGGCACACAGAGAATCATTGTTGCCAGGCAGTTCAGGTTTCAAACAGGGAATTGGCAATGAAAGCTTTTAAAGCCAGAGTGCATGGCGTCTTAAGGGTATCAGCGTATGGCTGTGAAACTACAGGAGAGCTGCTTTGTGTGATATTACGTGTCTCCAGTTTTAACCGCCTCCTTGCAGAGACCCAATCGGTGGCGGCTGGCTGAAAAGCAGAGAGACTTCTCTAGTTCTGGTGGGAGACTGTCGCCGCGTTACTTGCGTTTGTTATGCTATTTTACGCAATATGTTTTGCATGGTGTTTATGAAGAGCATTTGGATTAAGTGCAGACTTCAGGCTTGTTTTGAACTGAGCTTTCAGTTCTGTGGTTGTGATGGATGGGAATATATCTCTGCCTTCATTGTTTGCAAATTTCCTTTTGTATAACTTGAGAGATGTGTTTGGAGACCAGTAAGCCTTGGATAGCAAGTTTCTGATGAAGCTCTGAACTCGTCAGGCCATGGAGTATTCTTTTGCAAGAACAGTGAAACAATGAGCTTTAAGTCTTTTAGCCGATCAGGCTGGCTGGAGAAGTGACCTTCTTCTTCCAGGGCACTCTTGTGATAGCATGGCCAGTTTCCATGTTGGGACAAAGGCGGTGTGGCGATGTGCAGAGGCGCTTGTGTCTGCACGCTTGCTCTGAAACACTGCCGGGTGCCATTTCTTCTGGAGGAGTTGCTTATGGAATAGAAGTGGTTGTTTTCATTAGGCACAGCCTAAAGACCAACAACAGATCAGTTCAAATCCAAATGTGCAGTCAGTTGTATTTGAATTTTGAAAGCTGGAGGCTGAAAGAAAACTTTTGTAATTGACTTTTTTCTTCTCTGGTTTTTGAGAGTCTGTTGGAAGAGCTTAATTAAGCTGGTGTGTGTCACTTCTGTATGCTCTAATCATCTTGGGTTACTTCAGTATTCTGTTAAAAGATGGAAGGACAAGGCTGCAAAATTGTGGAGGCAAGACGATAAGGAAAAAGTGCTTTAAAGTTGGTGGCAGGAGACCACCTGAGCAAGTTAAGCCTCAAAATTTTATTGCATATAGCTCCTCATGAAAACAAGCGGTATAATAGTGCGTGGAACCATAATGTTAAATATTGTACAAAACATGCATTTAGGAAAAACAAATTTAAAAACCCTAGGCATGTAGCAGGAGAGGTGCTAGTGATTTTTTTTGTTTGTTTTTGTAAGAAGAAAAAAAAAGGTGGTGGTGGTGAACAAAACCCAATAGCCTACTTGCAGAATTTTAAACCAAACTAATGTCAAATATTTAGAGGTTCTTTTCTTCATAGGATATATCTGGTATCTGCCTGGTGTGCTTCTGCGCTAAGTAAAGAGTTTATGGTTTGTAGGGTTTGCGGCTTCTCAATTATGTTGTTTCATTAATGGTGTCTTTAAGATAGAATTTGAAGTTACCAGAATTTTGAAGGGTTTCATAATTAAAACTATGAAGATGATCTTGTGCTGTGACTGATATTTCTTTCCCCCTTCCCAATACCTTTTAAAGGTTTATTTACATTTTAAACTGTCTTCAGTTACAAGTTATCTGTTTCTACAGTGTTATTTCTAAAAGTTTACAATGTTTACTACAGAGTTGTTAAGCTGTCCCATGTGATTTCTTCTGTAATAGTTAAAAAAAACAGGGCATGTCTTAGACTGAGGATATTAGCGAGTTAACTTTTCCTGTTAAAGAATGCAAAATCAGGTCATTTTTACAAAGGGGATTTTGTTTTTCTCCACGCAGGGTGGTGGGGTTTTTTTTAGTATTTTATTTTTTGGTACAGACATCTTTCAAGTGTGGGGCAAATCATGGAACGTATGCTGGATTCCACTCTTAGCAGGAACTCACTCTCTCTGGAGAGGTCAGCAGTGTCTGTTTCTGCTTTTTATACACTTGTCCTTTCTAAAGTGTTGGGATTTCTACAAGGCACATGAAAAAAACTTAAGATTGAAAGGAGCCTTATTAGGAAATGGGAGAAAATCAGATGCAATAAAGAACAGATTTTACATCAATTATGACGTATTATTCTGGACAGCATTTCACAATCCGGATTTTTTGTTTTCTGGTTTTTAATTAGATACTGAATTAAGGTTTTGGACTTCAGTTGTTCATTTATCCCAGTTGAGTAACGAATGCTCAGCGTTAAAATGTGACTGTACTTTAGTCTAATTAACTAGCTAATGCTTGGGTCTGTGGATATTAATGGCATTTAATGAAATGTCTCTGTCTCTCTCTAGGTGTGAGGGGAGATTTTTTTTTTTTTTCTCGCCCTCCCTGCAGGTTTCCTTCTTGATATGTTCAGCAAAATGGGGATTGGGCTTTTTTCTGTGATCATACTGGCAGTGACTGGGTGCTGGGGTGGAAGCAAGGCTGCTGCGCGTTCTTCCTTCTTGTGCAGGCAGATCTTCTGGCATGGCTTGCTTCCCTCCATCCATCCCCTTCCTTCGGGAGCCCTTTTGACCTGCCTCAGCACGATTAACTCTTCAGTGGGCAGCGGCTGCGCTGGCTCTGGGACTGTGTTCGCCTCCTTTGCCAGATCACATGCTCGCTGAGGTCTGCAGGGTCACACTCGCTTACTTGTGTGTGCACAATAATTTGCACTCGTTCCTTCCCCCCTTCTGATTCACTTTAATTGGCCAGCTTTCCCCTTTCAAACCACGGCCCAGTAAAATGCTTTCTTTCGGGCTTTTTAAACTGCATCTCCATGATTTGACACCTCTCTGGTGATGCAAATTGGTTGCTGAGCAAGAAGTGGCAGGTTGTAACAGCAGAGCATTCTTCCCTGATTTTCTTAGAGTGACCCTCACGGAAAATCATTGGTGATTGCCTCCAGTGGATTACACCATGATGTGTAATCCTGCTCTCCTTGTGAAGTCTAGGAGGACTTGAAGCCATTGTTTTAAGAAATTTGCTGCAGGGTTTTAACTTGTTGAGGTTCTAGTGTATGGCTAACAGCAAGATGAAAGGAATCTATGTATGCTTTCTCGCGGCTGCTGTTCCTTGATAAAAATCTGTCTTGCTTCCAAGTGCTGGAAGGCGCTCTGTAACAGTTGATCATTTATAACTCTGCTGACTTAAAAAATCCTTAAAAAGCAGCATTGACGGGGGTGTGTATGTGTAGTAATTTTGTACCCCCTTTTGAATATTGAAGACTACAATAATTTGACTTTTTAATATACATAGCCTGTCAGTTCTGACATTACCTGCTATATTAGGTTGGAGAAGCCTTATCAAATTTAGCGTGTTCATTAGATATTTTCAGATGTAAGCAATTTCCTCCCTCAACCTTCCACCGTAGGGATTTATTTAAAGAACAAAGCAAAACAAACCTGAAGAGCAAAAGGACACAGCCTCAGTCCATGAAGAAGCCCCTTGGCCATGAAAATACCTTTGTGTTGCTTACTGGTGTAGAAATTTGGGTGCTTTGTGGTGCAAAGCCATGTATGAAACAGAGGCAGATGAAGCTTCAGCCAAAGTTGACAGTTAGTGAGGCTACCATTGAATTGTATTTTGTGCTCAGGTTCCTTCAGGATAGGACCAAGGTGTCTGTTCTTCCTGGTGCTTACTACAGGGGCATAATGTGTATAGTTGGGAATTGCTCCTCAAGTCAACAAGCTGGAGCTACTTGTAGCAGCATTTGGCAGCATTCATTAGCATTGTATTGTGTATGTGACCTGCTGACTACAGTCTGTATCCTTTCCCTTCAGCAGCTCTTAAAAAGAGCAAGCCAACTGCTGCTGCTAGCTGCTGGAGCTGCTCCTGTGGCTCGCTGGCGTGGGCTGTGCACTGGATGTCCGGTGCCCTGTCTGCTTGTGACCTAGAGTAGAGGTGGCTGTTGTCAGGACTGCGCGTTTTAGTATGGGATCCAGGCTGTGTGGGTTGGGTATGGCATTCTGGTGACCATTTGGTCACAAAACGGCTTTGTTTGGCGCAGGAAGCCTTTTCTCTGACAATCAGTTGGTGATGCTGAATACCGATGTTGTTGTTAGATGTGATCTGTTCTAACAGAGGACGGTGCAGAGCTGATAACCGGTTCCGGCATCTCGGCGCTCCAGTCAGTCAGCGTATCTGCGTGGCGTCCCGTGGCGGTGGGGTAGCTAGTTTCCTGTCTGCCTGGGCACAGGGGCTGTAAGAGGTGTGCATGTGCACAGCTGTTCCTTTGTCGTGGGCAAAACCAGAGTGTCAACAACTCTCATCTGAGTTGCTACTGGTTAAACCCATGTGAAGCTGGCTGTTCCAGAGCAGTAAATGGAGGGCATGCCCTTTTGGAATAACACCCAGGCTAACCTGGGATATTTTTTTTTAAAGCTAACCAGGGGATTTGGATGTCTGATTCCAATTAAGTTAACCGTGAGTAGGGTGTCTGCATCCCATGGCTGCCTGATAAGCGTGAGCCAGAATAGCAAGGATTTTATTCCAAAGCAAGTGATGGGCCTTGAAAATCAAAAGTGCAGTTGTTTCCTCCCCTGCTTCTGCCCGTAACCTCCTCCAGGTTAGTTCCACTACTGCCCATCTTATTTTAAGTATTGGGTGGACTTTGAAGTCTTTTTCAGAAGAATGTGAACTGAACATGCTAGCAGAACTCAGGGTTCTTCCTTTCCTGCTACCCTTCCTTACCCACCAGGCTGTAAAGAGTAGCAAGGTCAGACCTTTTCCCCTATTATTTTTTTTTTCCTCCTTTTTAAATTCCCCTGCATTTGCAGGTCTGGATGGAGTAAGAGAGGAAGTATTTCCTACTTTTGGCATTGGGTATAGATGCGTACCTTGATAATATTGCTGTATCTTCTGCATACAGAGTCCTTACCAGATGGTATTGAGTGATCTTGTTTTGTGATTGATGGCCAGTGCTTGGGCATCTTGTTCAGCCAACCTTGAAGTAGGCCCCTTGTCCAGGGTAAGCTGCCCCAAGAATCTGTCTCCCTGTAGCATTGGGTGGTCCGTTGGAAAAGTTGATGTGTCTTGAGTCTCGGCTAATCAACCAAGGTCTTCTCAGGCAGTAGAGGTTCAGGGTTTTGAAACCCATCATTCTTGGGCTCAGATTCTTGCTCTCTGCGATCTGTTTGAGGCAGAACATGATCTCTCTTCGCGGATGCTGGCAGCTGGGGGAAAAAGTGGCTGTGCAGTGTTCCGTGGAGTGCAGTGAGTTTCGTCAGAAGCAAGAGCTGCACTGGATTTTTGTAATTTTGTTGGTTTTGGAGATGTAAACATTCATTTCTTCTTCCCAACCACTGAGGTAGATTGCTCGAGTTGTCCTTAATCCTCATAGACTCTCTTGTACTTGTGTAAAATGTATGTATTTCCATTGTCGTTGCTTAAGGTCGTCTTTCATGGTAAGAATAGTCCTAACGTACTTTCTTTCCCTTTGACGTACTGCTGCCTAAAAATCAAAATTGGACATTGTCTAACTTGGGATTTTTTGTTTTTGTTTGTAAAGGGGATTCTACATTCTCTGTGCTTTTCTGTGTTGTTGGATTCTTTTTAAAGACGTCTATCAGGTAACTTTTCTGCACCGAGACCTTGCTGCTTGGATATGCCAGGAGAGGGTCCAGAATGAGAGAGGTTAGGGAAATGGAAGAGCAGCGTGCTAACACCCTTGTGCGTTCCTCTCTGCTTCCAGATTGAGTACATGTCGTCTGCAAAGTGCTGAGCCTTTATCAGCCTGGGGGTAGGTCTACTAATGACTGATCTAAAACCATCAAATTCATTTATTTGTCACTGCCAGTGACAGGCCAGTTAATGCTAATGGATTCTTTTTTTAGTCTGTTGACTGGTGATAGTCTCATAAATGTTGTGAAATCCAGAGCATTAAGGCAACTTGTAACTTATTTTTAGAGGAGCGCTATTGAAACAGGGTAACAGGGTGTGTGTAGATCAAGGTATATGTTATGCTGAGAAGTACAAACTCCTCTCTTTTGTGAAGCCGTGCATAGATGTCTTTGCTGTTCCTAATAGTTATTTGACTTTTCAATTGCATTTTAGTGTTCTCTTTAAATGCATTTTGGGTCATGCTATAAAGGGAGGAGAAGCTGTAAATAGAGCCAGTCATCTTATGAAAAAATGGCTTGTATCAGAAAATGATTCATCTGCAGGGCCTGAATCTTCTCTGTCCCTATTGTGGGAGAGAACTTAAGCATATACTTAAGTTGGCATAAGCATGTGGGTAAGTGCTTTGCTGAATCAGGACAAACTAAAAGCACATTATTAAATGCTTTGTTGAACTGTGGAGCATGTAGCAGAAAAAGATTAAAAGATTACTTTGTGTATTTGACAGTACTTTGTATATGGTCAGTCCTAGCACTTCTTTTTTAGAGATAGCCAGTTTCATCTCTCTCTCATTTCCCCCCCCTCCACCAGAGGTTCTTATTCACAAGAAAGTATTAATCTGCTGTTTCCTTAAAGAAGTGATTGCAAGGTCAGTGTAGCATCAGGCTTAAATAAATAAATAAATAAATGTCTAAGCTTAATTTAGTCTCTAGGCCTGCAATCACACATTCTGTTTGCCTTAGTCACTGGAATAATTCTGTGAACGACGTGAGTAGTGTTCAATGTGGCTTAAGGTTTAAGATATTAGTGCTGTAGAAATTGTGGTTTGCTGAGTAATTTGAAAGTTAATGTGAATCTCTGTAGTCAGATCAGCATGCGGTGTTAATAAGTTACTTCTAAACTTTGGCATTTTGCTGCTCTCCTGTTGAAAATACTTCCTTTATGTTTTGAGTGCAGAGAAAATCTGAAGAATGTTAGGAAGCTCTTCTCCCCTGCTTGGTCATTGCTTGTGCCGGGACGTCTGCAGCAGGGTGTATTGTTGTGACTGAGTAGGCTTAAATGAAGTATTAAGATTGTACTCTGCTGGGAACTTTGTATTATAAAGAAGGACCCTGCCCTGCTAGGACTTAAGCAGCTCTACACATGAGGAACAGTTCCAGAGACCTCAGCAAGTGCAACTGAAGGCTTCTGAATATGTTGGTGAAGCGTATGTGGTGAGAAGGGTGAAGGAAAAGAAGTATTGACAGCAGCAGAAAGCGTCGTTCCCTCTGCCCTTCCCTCCCCCCAGCAAAGACTTGCATTAATTTCCCATTGACTCTGATGTACAATAGGGAAGAGGTTTCAAGCTGACTGAGGGGGCAAAGGTCCAAGAAAACTACTGTAGCAAGAGCTGATGCAGAGTGACAGTAATGAGGTGGCCTGGCAGGTGGGAGGGAAAATGGTAGGGTGGGGGAAAGAAACTAATATCTAGTGAATTAAGTAGTTCCCAGGGTTTGAAGTTTTTAAGTCCTGTTGGTTTTATTTTCCTCTGTATGCGCCATACAACTATGAGATATGGCTGGAGCAAGGCCTCCTTGGCTGAGAATGCAGGCAGGATCCTGTCGTAGCTCCAGTGGGCTGGGTTGCAGGGAGTGCTGGTGTTGCCCAGAGGATACGAAATTCCTCTGTAGTGTCCCCAGACCTGTGCTGTGCTGTTTTGTGTTTCAGTATTTCTGACTCTGAGCCCATCTTTATGCTGTCCTGTGGGTCAGTTTTGCATCAAAGAGAAGGTGAGGAACACAGGGTGAGGAAGTGTTTTGAAAACTTGATTTATTGAAAATAGGGACTGTGAAGGTCCGGTAAGACTTTCAGCTTCTTGAATGCCAGTGCAAACAGAATGCCTGCTAGATTGAGAATCAGTAGAGGTTTTTATAACAATTGCTGAATGAACATTGTTCAGGAATCTTCCTGAAGGGTATTTTGGTGTGATGTGTAAAGAGGTTGCAATGAGCTGAGCGTTTATCCGAAGTCTATGTAAATCCCACTGGACTGAGAGGTATCGCTTGAGGCGGAGGCTTGTTTTGTGGCAGAAGCTCGTCAGCTGCAAACCCTCAGCACTGACAGAAGGCTTGCTGTTCATTGCACTGCTGGAAAAAGGTGTTGGTGAAGGGGACGTTGCTGGTGATTTTTCTGAAGTGCTTGCTGAAAAAGTGAAACTTCTGTATAGTTTTCCATTTGGCCACATTGTCAATCATTTCTGTTTGGAGATGCGTCAGTGCTATTCCCTTCTCTGAGCCTGAGCTGTGCACAGAGCCTGATATGTACACTGAGCATTTATCCTTTTGCCAAAAGTTTGCAAAGTGCTGTAAATGAGTATAAAGATGTTTACTTGCTGGTGAATTTTGCCTACATGTGGTGTTGTATTTGACAGACCTACGGAGCCTATAGCAGTGCTGTGTGCTCAGTGAATTGTGGAAGGGAACAGAAAACATTGAAAAGAAATCTGAAGTCAGTGCTGAGATGTAGAATATGATAAGAATTTTCTGAGGACGCGGGGGTATTGCCCCATCTTCTGTTCCGGGGCTGCTACTGACCATTGTGTTGGGTGGTGTCAGGTTGTTGCACTCTGCCATGTCCTGAGCATCCCTGGGAGAGCCCTTGTGTGAGTCACAACGAGCCCTGCTGAGCTATGGTGAAATATGTTGGTTTCTTGTGGCTAGGGCTCCCTCTCCTCAAAGTCTCTAGTAGAAGGTGTTAGATGTGTGGTGTGTGTTTTTTTTTTTTTTTTTTAAATGTATTTGTACTAGACAGCTCACCTTCTCCCCAGTTGCTCTTTGTAGGTCAGCTCTATAGCTCCAGCCCTGGGTGGGTGGCCTGCTGAATGTGCAGCCTACCTAACATTTGCACTTTATCCTGTTCAAATATTACTTGGTGCAAAAGCCCCTTGTAAAACCTGCTGTGATAATGTCCCAGGACCACTGTTAGCTGGGTTTGACCCCTGAGGCAGCACAGAGTTGCTGTCACTAAGAGTTTGGTCTTTCTTGGTGTAGCATGTGGGAACCCAAATGGTCCTGGTACTGACGCTGCCGTTGAGCCCAGAGGGGCAAGGGTTGGAGGAAAAAAGGGCAATACGGGATTACCTAAAGCATTGCGGCGTGGCAGAGAGCACCACCTTTTCCCGATGCCCAGGTTTGGTACCACACGCTGAACAGCTGCCTCTGAGAGTCGTTGGCAGCATCCCTGGACGTTGGGAAGGAAGCGTGTGAAGCGGAGCAGTATTGTGTGCTGCCAGCTCTTTATGTGACTTGTCTTTGAGGGGTTAAACTGAGGGGTTTTTTTTGTGTGGTTTTATTGTGTGTGTTTGTTTTTAATGACTTTTGATTGGAAAATGCATAAGGGAGGCCCTGACTGGAGTGCTGGTGCTTTGGTACACAGCGGAGGTTGTAACTGTTGAGTCCTGAGGTTTCCGAACAGCAGCGGCAAGGCTTTGGGGAGGGGGAAAAGAGATAAGGACGCTAGGCCACAGCATGTGAAAGGTAGTTTGTGGTATGAATTATGGCTAATGCCTGTCACATGGTGGTTACAAATGAGTGTGGGGGCTGGGGTGCAGTGCTTGTGCGCTGGGAGGGAAGAGGGGAGGCAGGCTGTGGATTGAGATGGGCTCAGCAGCGGGTTGCAATGCAGGGCCGATCCTGGTGCCCTCAGTAACGAGAGAAGAGGAAGAAGCATGCTAAGCTGCAGGTGTCCTGGAGTCTCTCTGCTTCCAGATAAGCGTTGGCTCCTCTCTTCCCCGCAGATCTGGGCGCTCAGCCATGCCGGACGCTCCTCCGCCCCCGTGGTCCAGCTCCTGGAAGCTGGGTCTTTCCTTTGTGCTGCAGGACCGTACCCATTTCTCTCTGTGTGGCCTGTTGTTCCTCCCTGTTGGAGCTGGGAGGGATGGCTGTGGTGGTTTCTCCATCTTACACAGATGAGGAGTGTGTCCTGACGTGCTTCCGCTGCAATGCTCAGCACTGGCAGCGGGCTGCCCCGTAATTGTGTGCCTCTGTTCCCTTTCTGCCCGCCGAGTGGGGTTTTCCTGCCCTAGCCTGCATAGGATCCCCGGCAGTGTGTGGATGGTGGTGAAAAGCACCTGGAGAGTTTCCTGTCACCGTACCTTTGTGCTTTAAATCCCTGACTCACCTAATCCCGTGAACTGTGATCAAAGCAGCAGGTTATGCAAGCGATGTGCCCAGCGATTTATGTGTGAAGAGGGAATTGTGATCATCTTGTGTGATTCCCCCCCCAGCTTTTTCATCTGGTCACATCCTTTGTGTCATTAATCTTCCAGATCAAATAAGATGATAGTTGAAAGTCCTCCATAGTTATGATTCCCCCAAAGTTTTGTGAGCATGGCTTTGATTTTGTTGTAGTTATTAGAAGTCAGTTTAGATTTCTGGACCTCTGTTTTGTAGGTATCTCCAGTGGATATTTTAGTAGTGGCATTTCTCTCCTTTCTCAATTAAATATGTGTTTACAATACAAAAAGAACAAAATATAGAATAGGAAAAAAATTAAAGCAATTTAGTTACCAGTCCAAAGGCTTTAATGCTAAAGAGCCGTGAAGAAACTTTATTGGAACTATAATTGCAGACATAAGCGGTGATTATCTGTCTTCGTGCTTTTATAGTCCCCATCACTGTCATCTGAACACACGAAGCTGATGGGAGTGTGTGCAGAACGTTATTCAGCTGATGCTGTGTAATCCTGATCTCTTGCAGTATGTGGAAAGTAAAATGAAGTGTCAATTCATTTGAAAATGATGGAGAAAGAAAAAGGTGGGAGAGGACGAGTGTCCTTGCAGAAAACATAACCTTATTTCATCCAGCTTGCAGCCAAAGGAATGCAGCTGACAGGGTAAGCATCTTACATGGACGTGGTCAAAAGACATTTTACTGGTTCTTAATGCTCTTAGAGGTCTTTGGCAGGTGCAGTCCTTCATCTTTGGAGGTTGCCTCCCTTTGTTCCCTTGAAATGTTCTGAATTTCCTCCAGCTGAGAGAAGGACAACAGCACCTGTTTGTCTTGTGTTCCTGAGAACTGGAGATCGTTGGATCAAGGCAGACAAATGGATGCTGCCAAGTGCTTCTTGAGGTGGAACAGAGATCAGAGAGCAAGTCCTGAATTGCTTGGCCTGATTATTGGTGCTGGTTATGCAGGTGAAAATGTGCTCTGGGCTGTAAAGAGGCAGAGGGAGGAAGAGGTAATTTGGTGGTTGTATGCAAGATTCTTTTCCTGCTGCTTGGCAAGCCTAAAGATCTGAAATTCTTAGTATTAACTACCTGGTTATTTTGGGTGAACTCGCTGGGCGCTTCAGAGGACTGCGTACACAATACGGTGGTGGCCTGCAGAAGGGGAGCTTGCACTGCTGGTATGATCGAGTGACTAAATCTATCATGGCATTCCTGAACCATAATCTGGTGCCCATTTTGTAAAGAGACTTTTATGTCTCTGCTACCCTAAGAAATGTTCAGTGAGAGACTCTCTGCTGCTTGGCAGCCGGAGCGATAGAAGGGGCAGTATATGCAGAGCTCTGGCATTTTGCGTTGAGGCTAGTAATCCCAAGGTAGGCACAGGCTTATAGTTTGAATTTATTTGATTCAGGCCAGTGTTACTAGGGTCTTCTTGCTGCCTTTTCTGCCCTGGCTGTCCTGCTGTCCGTGCTTTTCAGGCAGGTGTGTTCATTGCCTGAAATCAATTTCTCAGTCTCATAATTCTTATTGCAGTCACCTGCTCAGGCTGAGGCAGGGAGTCAGTGGAAGAAATGAGATAGAAGGCAGAAGTCCTGTGATCTCTTAAGGAACAGTACGTGAGTGGTCCAGGGCTAAGTTTGGGCCTTAAGAAGGTAACTGTTTTGTGGATGATTTTTGGGTAGGGGAGGCACTTGTTGGGCAGGAGATAGATTATACTTTTTTTCCTTTTTATCTGAAATTTGGAGCCAAAAAGACAGTTATTTTGAAGGAGGAAAATAGGCAATAGAGAAATCCAAAACTTCTAAATCTGTTCTTATCTACTCTAGGCTGAATTAGGACCAGGTAAAAACCACAACTGATGATGTATGTTTTTTGGTGGACTTTCTGAATTTCTTAGTGAGGATTGTCTTTGCTTTCATTGAAGTTAGCATGAGTTAACCACTAATTTCTGTTAGAGCAGGTCAAAGCAAAGCTCCTCAATTGCCTGGTACACTCAAGGCCATTTTAAAAACAAAACCAGAAATATGCTAGTGAAGTGCCTAGATACATAAAGAAGTAGGTAATGCAGATTTTGGAGACACGTGCCTGCCTGTCCTGTATTTGAAATCAAAATGAGGTAGTGATGTTTTGGGAGTTTATGGTCTTTAGCTTTAGTGAGCTGCCAGTGCAAAACTGGTTCTTGCAAAAGTTCTATTCAAAATGAAGTGAAAGTCTGTGGATTGTACGTTCCTGGAGGCATCAGCATCCTACTTTCACCAAAGACTTATGTGCTGAAATGGCTTAAACTAGTTTAAATCTGACCCTTGTTCTTATCGTATGGGGATGAGGTAAGTGATTGTCATCACCCTTGTTTTATGGATGTAGAAAACAGAAGTGCTGCTCATGTGTTCTGCAATACTCGAAACTGGGAATTGTTGGTGCCTTGGGAGAGGGTTATTCTGAACCTGATGCGGTACTGGAGCTGCACCTGCCACACCGTGTGTTTCCAGGTGTTGGTGAAGGGAGGAGGTGCAGGGTTTGAGAAGCTGACGTCCCAAGTGCGCCATGATCAGTGCTGTGTGAGTAACTCCACATTTTCTTTAGTCCCCACAAGGTGATGATGCTGTGTGTGAAGATTGCCTTAGTGTTGCATCATTGGAGATGGGTGTGAGTCAGTCGTGAAAACCCTCTACAAAAGGCTTTTGTGCTAATACTGGCTTATTAGAAACAGTTGTTGAGAGTAGGCCTGGTTTCACTGGGCATTTGAAGCATCTTAAGAATGATTTCTAATTAAGAATTTGAGCTAGTGGTGCTCAAAGCCTGAGCCAGGGGTAGGCTATAAAATGCTTAAGATGGTGGAGGGGTGAGTGCCCAGAAGAACCGGCTGAATGCAGCATGCCTACCTGATGTCTGCCTGGTGCTTCAAAACCAGTGGTTGGCTACTGTAGTACGGGGCAAGAAAGGGAAGCAAATTATACGGAGCTGCTCTCTGCCAGGGTTTGATTAATTTCTGGTGGAAGCTCTGTGTGTGAACATGCAGCAGCACAAAGCAGTGCTGAAACCCAGGGCTCTGTGCACAAAGGTGTGCTGGTGAACTTGGGTGCCGAGGAGTTTTGCTGTCTGTGTGGCAAGGGGAGGTTGTGCGGGAGGCAGCTGGAGCCGCTGGGAGTCAGCGCTCCGTCCTTGTTTCTGAGCAGCACTTAACCTCTCTGTTTGCTTCCATCGCTGTGAAATGCTGCTTTTACAGCTGCCGCCGCTGCTGCTGTAGCTCTGAGCACCCTGCACGCGCTCAGCACCTCCCTGCCCGGGGAACAGCGCTTGCCCTTCTGCACGGAGAGGACCTCCCTGTGTAGCAGCTCTGTAGAGGAGGAAAAAATCGCAGCCCAGGCTTCTGGGTCCCAAGCTGAATACCCTGAAGACCTTGCTGTGCTCCCTCACTGCTGCAGGCTCCTCTGCCAGGCGTGCTGGAAGCTTTAATTCATGTGCTTTGGGATCCTCTGGCAGGCAGCGCTGTAGAAATGAGGAGTATCATTGTGTTTTATTGTGGCTTATAAGAACGCAGTGTGTTTGTGCTTCGGGGAGCCCCAGGGGCTTTGTTTTTCACCAGGCCTGAGCCATTCTTCAGTAGAGCCTTCCTGGAGCGTGATCTAGTTCTGCCCATTAGGAGTGAGAGACGGGCCTGACTGATTTCTGCTCCCTGCTGCATAATAAATCTGATACTAAAATTAGTGCTGGTCTCCCTAGGCCATAATTCTTGCTGAGATTATAGAGAATTGTGTGTGCAGAGAGGAATTGTGGTTGTGTGTGTGTGTGTTTTTTTTTTTTTTTTTTTTTTTTATAACCTTGAGTGTCCAATTTCCAGGTTTTTTACTTAACCCCCCCCCATCTTTTTCCCCTTTTCCTCTCTTTTGGGAAGTGTTTAGCCTTTCTGTGTATTCTGGCTATTTAAGCCTCTGTCACTGCAGGCAGATGAGTTCCTTGGGAGCTCTTCTGAAGGTTTTGTAATTGAGTCTTTTACCACGGCGACAGGATATTATTAACCTTCAGTAAAGCAATTTATTTCATACTCCTTTGTGGGGATAAGCCTTTTTTCCCCCAGGAAAATATGTATGTGGAAAGGGTTTTGCGTACAGGGGTAGCTGGACTTGCAGCAGTGATTATGATTTAAAAAAAAAAAAAAAAAACAAAAAACAAAACTTGAAAAATAGGCAGCTCTGTTTGCGTCAGTTTAGAAGAAACCTTTGGTCCTGAATGACTCCCACCCCTGCCCCAGTGTTTTATTTTAAAGAACATACTTTTTGCCTATCAGTGGCTTTGAAAGGAGGTTGTATTTCATTTTAGAGCTCTAGATATTTAGCCCCTGTGAGCACTAAAACATTTTGTTTTCATCTTTGAGACGGCCTTAAAAATGAACTGAGAGCTGGAGGGGGGAGTTCCTTGCAGGGTCTCCCTCTTGGCATGGCCTTTGCCCTGAAATCAAATGCAGACTAGTCCAGAAGTCGTTAAAGACTGGATAGCTCCTAGAATAGCAATTTCCAGCGAACAAGCAGGAATGCGGGATAAGTGGCCAGCCTGGCTGAATAACTTGTATTTTCTATTGAGCATGGTGACAAAGGCACTGGTCTGGGATTCAGGGGGTCTGGGCTGGTCTCTTACAGGCTGTTGTGTCACTGCATCTCCCTGCGCCTAATTTTTTATTTTATAATGAGGATGGGAATATTTCTTTTCCCATGTCTGGTTAGACTTTGCTTTTTACTTCAGTAAACTGTTAAACTTTAAAAAGAAAGGAAAAAAAAAATCAATCAGTGACATGCTTGTCCTGGTTTGGTGTCTTCAAAAGTTTGCACTATCACAAAGCCTGCTTTCTAAGGAGTTCACCGTACCTTGCAATATGAATATGTTCTTTTAGCAATTATATTAGATAAAGAGGTGGTATTATTGCCACGTTATACAAGAGTGCTTGGATGGAAGTTGAATTGCTTTGTCCAGAGCTTTACGTTTATTAACACACTTGAATCTCTTGGCGCCGTTTCTAGGCTTTAATTGCAGAGTCATCCGTTTTTCTACACTGTGCCTCTTTAGCATGCTGAACTGCTTCTGCCTTGCTATTGAAACGGGCATCTTAGGAAAAGTATTTTGGTCCATGAGGCTTTTAGTGACCCTTGTTAGGACTGTCCTCCAGAACCACAGTCTCCCAATCTTCCTGTGTTCTACCACTTTCTGATTTTCCAGGTGTGTTCAGGGTTTGAAATCCCAACTTTCTAGCATCTCTTCAGCAGTTCCATCCCTTTTGCATCGGATGGGCTTTTCCATGGGCTGTGTCAGAAGGCTGTTACTCTAGACCTGAGGAGCACCCACTGGCTTGTATGTTGAGTGCGGGCTCCTCGTGGCAGGGGCTGCCGGTCTGCTCCATGCCCTGGCAGCAGTGGTGTGTGTCTTGCATGCATCTTGGTGCCAGGAGGGAGGAAGGGCTGCTGGCCTGTCACAGGGCCTGTGCTAGCCCTGCCATCACCCGGGGGGTCCGGTGGGACTGGGCTTTTCTGGTGTCCAGCATGTTGGGGCTGAGGCTGCGTGCCACGGGACAGAGCAGAGAGTGGGGCAGCTGCAGGAGGGATGGTGCTGAGCTGAGGGCCAGCTGGCATACTGCTTCCTCTAGGGTGTTCTTCTGGGAGAAGATACTGATGATAAACGTATTTTTTTTGGAAAAAACTGAAAGCACTTTGTACACGCTGTCTTTGGGTGGTGGTGCACACAGGTTCGTGCTTCCTTCGAGACACAGGCTTGCCTCTTCCTTTGAGGTTGTGGGTGTCTCTGTTTTGTTGGTAGCAGTGGACTGAGACTTAAAACAAAGATGAATGCCATGACCTTGCTTTTATACTGCAGTCTTCAAACACCATCGGTTCAATGTGCTAGTCCGTCTTCTGACTTGCCAAGCACCGGGCAGTGGTGGTACTGCTTCAGGGGAACAAAGGGGCTTCTCCAGACCCTGCCCTCCTGTTGATGCCTCCCCTGTGCCTAGCCTGTGCTCGGCCCCCCTGGGAAAAGGGCGCTTTCCTGTGTGGTCCTTCAGCATCTGCTAAAATTCCAGAGATGTGTTACATGCAACAGAACGTTTTTGTTATCGAAAGACTTTCTGGGCCCTTGACGTTCTGGTTTTGTAAAACTTTGCAGCTGGTAGATTTATTCTTACGTCTTCAACCAGAGAATCTTTCCATCTTAAAAATGCTTGAAGTACCTTTTTTTTCCCCTCCCTGCTTTTTACTATAACTGTTGTTGTATATGAGCCCCACAATCTGCAAAAAAAATTTTTTTCTTTAAAGCTTCCCCACCAGGGATTTAATTAAAATATTGTGAAAGGCAGTCATTGAAAATGAGAAACCTTTTGAGTGGAAGGCACCCTGATTTCCCTCTGTGGAGCTTTTTGTCACCATAGAGATGAAAAGAGAAGCTCAAAATTGCACTTTCCCCTTGTGTGTTGCTACTGAGGGGACGTGGCTGCAGGTAGCAGCTGTACTAAAATCAGCAGGGCAGGGAGGCATGGCTGGGGCTGCAGGCTTTAACTCTTTGCAGGGTACGAGCACTGGATTGGGATTTCCTTCCCTGGTGGAAGCATTTCTTCTTAGTTTATTATTCTGTTTTAATTTCCTGTACTTCACGGCTGGAATTTATCTGGGCTTGTGAAGGGAAAGAACGAAGGCGCCCATCCTTTTGTCTTGGTAAAAGCATAACTAAGCAACTTTCTGTGCAGCGTGGCCTGTTGGTTCTGCACCGGAGCTGTTCGGAGCAGCCTGTACATCGCTGCATTGTTCTTGAGGTGTTTATGCAGAAAGCTGGTTAAGTAACGGTGTTGAAATCCAACTCATCCTTTTTAATTTTATCATGTTAGTGTATAAATCAAAACTTCTCTCGCTGCTCTGCAGCAGGGTTCAAGTCTGTCTGATTCTTCCTTAAAATATCTAAATGTTGGGGCTTTTTTAATTTGTATTTGTATTTTTTATTTTAGAAAAAATGGGTTAAAGTTTTTTTCCTTTTGTTTGGTAACCCCTGTGGAAGTATAGGGATTAGTAAACCAAAAATACATACTGTGAGTGATAAAACTGCTCTGATACAGTTTCAAAGACAGTCACACAAATGGAAGATTATTGGAGGGTACATGACACTGGGCAGTGTTATGCTTTTAATCATTTTAAAAACAAATTTTTCTTCCTAATTGAGTGAAGAGCAGACTCAAGTGGATTCTTGGCTCAAACATCTTGGACAAATGAAAGTAAAATGTATATTCAAGCTGTCTGCTGTTGTGTATTTTACACCATACCTGTCTCTGTGCCTGATCTCAAATGGACGTAATGGTTTAATTTTAAGCTCTTTGAGCGAGACCTGTTGTGTTTAAAGTTCCAGATAGAAAGTGAACATAACCCATGTAATGGCATTATTAATAGGGACTATTACTAAATTGTAATTTGCAAATTAATGGTTTAACTCTGAGATGAAATATACAGCTGTGTTCTTGTGTAATGTTACAAGACAAAATTAGATCAAGTATTTAAATAACAGAAGGACCTCATCCAAAACCAGCGGGTGTCTTCCCAGGGACTTCACCAGGCATCCTGTTCTGCCTCTTCCACCCTGCAGTGAGGGTGTGGACCTGTAGCACCAGCAAAGTTCCTTAAAAGTGCACATGCCCTCAGGAGTGGGCTGCTAATGTCTGACTACCCGTGATGCTGATGTATTTGGAGAAAGAAAATAATGTGTTTCCATCGTGGTAGTGACTCGGGCCTTCTATGTGGTTCAGCTTGTACTGGGCAGGCTGGTCTAAGCAATGCTGTTGTGCATGTGTATTTGAGTTCTTGCAAGATTACAGATTAATTTTTAAACAATGCAGTATTTGGGAGCTGGGCTCGGCTCTGATGCAGTTTGCCCTTGTGCTTTCCTTGGCTGTTGCTAATAAGAAGTGCTGGCCTAAATCAGTGTCTTGGAGAATCATCAATTTGCTAATTGCAGATAATCAAGGCCCTGCTCCCTGCTCACGCTGAGACCACTTTTGTTTTCTGCCATTCCGCCAGGATTCGGGCAGTGTCTTCCAGCCTTTGACGTAACCAATGAAGTGGGTTTTGAGCTCTCATGTTGCTAATTCTCAGAGGTGATGAAGTTATTGGTATTCAGGCTTGATAAACAAGAAGCTATTATACCACTGACCTTTCCTGCCAGGAGGGGATGTGAAGGGCAGGGCTTGCGAGGTGGCTTGGGGAGAAGGGGGTGTCTGGGGAGGTGTGGCAGCGCAGACTTTTGCAGCACCTGCCTGAAGTTAGCGTAGGCCATGGCACTTGTCTGGCTGCGAAACCTGTGGAAATTATTCTGAACACATGCGGTAGTTGCGTCTTACTTTATTTTTTTAAGATGTGCATCTTTCCATTTCTGGGTTCAGTTTAGGAGGGTGTGCATGTGCTGTAGGTTTTGCAGATTACGCTTAAAATGAAGCAGGGGCTGATGAAAATGTCTGCGTCCTGCAGTGAGGTGAGGACAGGCGTCTGCGGGGGCTTCCCCGAAGTGCCCCGTTGCGTGGGCACAGCAGGCTGTGTGCCAGCGCTGCGCTCCGTGCGCTTCCAGCGCATCTGCGTCTGCAAACCGCCCTACGTGCATCAGGCCTTTCTGCCTGCCCCAGCTGCCCGGGGTCTCACCCGGTGGTGTGGGGAGAGGGGCCAGGGGTGAGAACGGCTGCAGGCCTTGCCAAATGACTTGGTGTAGAATGGCAGCTGATCCCAGGCCGTGAAAAAACAGGAGGAAATCAGAGCCTTTCTGAGGAAGCCCCATCAGCAGCAGGCACGCCTTCCTGTTGAAGGTGTGGGTCATCTGTGTCAAGGAGAGCAGGGCCAATCCCCTTAAACTCCCCAAAGCAAGCTTTGCTTTGCAGGTGGAGAAGCTGAGCATATTGCCTTGGCAGAAGCATTTTTAAAAAATAATGAGGGTTTTTCATTTTGCCCATCTGGATGGGAGCTGATGCTATGTGCGGGGCGGTGCATGCCTCAGAGGTGAAGAAACAGGTCGGCTTTTCCCAGTGCTTACTGCAGGGATTTACAAGCAGGAGACAGTGTTGAAATGGCAGAGCAGAACCAACTTCAGCCCTGCACTCGTGCTCTGCCGTCGCCTGCCACATAGAATGCACGTTCGCAGAACTTGCTGTGGAGAGGGGAATAATGTGGCATGTGTTCGTGGTGCACGGAGAGGATGACAGTTGTGTGAGTTGCAGGAGTGCCCAGGGATGCTGAGTGAGTCGTCCCCAGGCCGGGTCCCTGCCGGAGCCGGTTGTTGGCCACGCTGCCGCTTTAAAGCCAAACCAGAGGAACAGATGATCACTGGACAGCTTAGGTTACATAATCTCTTTTGGGTTTAATGTCAGGCCTCCCTGAACCCCATCCAGTGCCAGCTTCCAATCTGGCTCGTAATACTCGTGAATGTCCTTTTAATTTTTCTCTTTATTAATAGTTCTCTTACTGTAGTGTGCTCTCTCCCTGGCTTCGTTTGGTATGCGTGCCTCAGAGTTCATTCCTTCGCTCTGCAAGGTCTCCCACTGCTGGTGCTTCCTGCTCCTCCACCAGCCCCAAGCTTTTCACATGTGTTTTCTTTGCTAGTTCCAGAGCTGTTTTTGAAAAAAGATGTTGTGGCAAGGGAAGTGGGAGGGCTGACCAGGGATGGAGCTTGCACATTGAGTTGGCTCTTTTCATTCATGAGTGGAGCTCCTGAGGCTGTGTGTGGGAATGGTTAGAAAAGACCAGTGCAGTGGTGGTAAAGTGAGGAAGCTGATGGTGGAGGTGAGATAGGAGAGACCACAACTGGCCAGCTTTGGTTCCACACAGATCTATCAGCTGGACTAAATTTTTTTTTTTTTTTTTTTAGTTTAGCTTGCTCATTTCTGAAAGGGCTGTCTTGCTTCTGTATTGAGTTTTTAATTGTTGTAAATAAAGTTCAGGCTCTTCACTGTGTTTCTGTCACTGGTTGGATGTAGTAAAGACCAACAATTCTGTGAAGACAGAGCAGCCAGTGGTGGTTTTGGATGCTAAAGGGTTATGTGTTTCAGGGGGCCAGTGCTCTTTCCCTCATTCCTAACTCCGTAAGTAGGTGCCTTTGCAGTTATTATCCACTGCTGCTGGGATTGTCACTTGCATGTGTCCTCATGGCTGGCATTTTTCTGAAAGCCCTAGCACTGATTATGTCAATGTCAGCCATTATTTTTTTTTTAAAAGAACAACATAATTAAAAAAAAAAACACACGCATGCATATATCCATACATTTGCAGAGAGGAGAAGGAACTGAGATGTTATTTCAGATCTAAGTCTAGGAATCAAATAGAAGCCTCAAAGTATGTGTGTTTAGAGCAGACTTGTGATTAGCAGCAACCTCAAGTGCTCAAAATACTTTTGCATTTACTGAGACAGCTTCTCTTACGTTAGCTGTTGCATAACATTCTCGTGTCAGTTAAGCAGTTGAAAAATATTGCACAGCAAGTATTTAATGCATTGTGAACATCAGTGCATTGTAGCAGCTGTTTTAAAAAAGTAAAATAGAAGCATCAAGAGCAGAGAGCAATATGGAGAGTGCTTTCTGCAAACATATTGGTAGCATGGGGAACCAAGTTAGAGGATTCTGAGCTCTTGGTGTATTTTAATATCCTGGGTCCTTCATTTATTTTTGCTACTTTAAATGATGGCTTAGCTAGGCGGGGGAGGAGGCAGGAGCTAGGTGAGGGGCAGGGGAAGGTATGGAGATGGGCAGGACAGATGTGTGTAGTGTCTTTTGCAAACATAAGTGTTGCCCTTGCCACCTTGTACGCCAGTAGCTAGTACTTCCTGAACTTGTACTGTGAATAAATTATGAAGCAAAACTGATAATGATCATTATCTTGACTGTGAGCCAAATTGTGAAAAATCCAGTAGTGCATTTGTATGTCTAAAACCCCCCAAATAAATCACAAAGTGCTGGTAATACCATCAGCTGCTGCTATTTCCTAAAGTGGTGGATTGCAGTCTCTGATCCCTAGGTGAGTAAGTCTCTAAATTGTATTCAGAAATAGTATATGGCATAGTTGGAGTGTGACAACGGTATTTTGCTGCATAACATGAAGGAGCAAGAATCCAGGACTGTTGTTTTATTTTGGGGTTTTTTTTGTTGTGGTTGTTTTTTTTTAATTTATAGGCTTTATGTTTTGGGCTGTGTCATTTCATTTTGCTAGTAGATATGTGCAAATAGAAGTCAAGACCAGTATGTGTGGGGAACATTAATTTTATTTTACATATAAATATATGTATGAACACACAGACATAATGGATGCCAAAATCTCTTACATATTTGTGTTTGTTCAAGTGTACAAGAAATGTGATTGACACCACTGAGAAAGGGAGAGGGGAAAGCAAAATGAGTTATAGCTTTTGGTCCCTAAACTGCTATTTCTTGCTGTATCCTGGAAGAGCCTTCGTACTAATGATGCTGAGCAATAAATAACACAGGGAAGATTAATAGCTGCCTATGGTAGCAAATTATAGTTGATTTATTGCACATAATATATACAGGTGCAGCTAATTTAATTAAACACAAGACCTTTATAATGCTGTAAAGACATCCCTCTCTAAAAGTGAAACAGCACCGTGGTACTGTAATAAGGCTTTAAGTGAAATAAGCAGCATTACAAGCAGAGCTCCAGTTGGTGTTCTCAGCCTCTCATGTATTTGGGGGAGGGAGTATTTTTCCATAACCATTAATGCCACTTTAATTCAAGTTAGGCTGTAACAAAGTCCAATTTAATATACTGATGCAAGTTATCCCATCTCTGCTTCATCATGTAACAGCAGCTTCCATAAAACAGCATATGTACCTTGTTATTTTCTTGGCGAACTTAACAGTGCTGTGCAGGGGATGGTTTGGCTTGCAGGGGAGGAGGGTTGGAGCTCTGATGGTGTGGGATCTCACCCTGGGGATGCGAACAAATAACAAACAAGAAGTCATAGTTCCCTGGAGCCTCTCCACTTGCTAGTGGGTTGTCTTCTATTCATCCCTCATCTGAGACTGAAAAAGGGGACTGAGAGAAGGAACTCTCATAGAAGAGCCTGTACAGAGGTGTGCACAGGCAACGCTCTGGGTTAGCTTGTCTGCATGCTTGCTTTTTCTGTTGGGTCTTTTTTATTTTTATTTGAAATCCCTTTCTGCTTTTGTTTTTTTTTTTTTTCAAATGAAAGAAGTAAAGTTGAGGTGGGTGTATATGTATGTGTGTGTGCATAAAAATACAACTTTAGCCTGGCTTTAAGCTGTTCCCTCTGCTCCCTGCTGTTGTAATTTTCACATGAGCAGGGGATGGTGAGCTTGCCCTGCAATGCAACCTTTCTCAGCTCATCATGATGCGGAGTTGAATACTTTTCCCTGCATATAATGGGGAAGATTCTCTATGATACTTTGCCACCATTACTTGATTATTTGTGAGAGCGTAAAAGGTTCAAGTAGCTGATTGATTAATTTTTCTCGAAGTTTTTCTTCCCTCTGTTGCCTTCATTTGGAATATGTAATTAGTGAAGGAAAATGTATTAAGAATAGATGGGTATGCATATGAATGCTTAATTTTTTCTAATTCAGGCATTCATGTGGGCACATGTATCCTGATGCACGCTGTGCTAAACAAATCTCTTCCAGCGCTTGCTGGAGACAGATGATTGAGTTTGGTGTAGTTTTCTTCTTCAATACTATGGTTTCTCTGTTCTGCAGCAGTTGCTGTTGCTGTTCCAGCTACTCGGGGAGTATGAGGAGTGTCTGTGGGCATGACTGGAGGGAGGTGCATGCAAGGCTTGGTATCTCCTAGCACAAATCAAATATCTACTTGACCTTTTTATCCCTCACCACTGGGAAGAAGTCCAATGACTCTTTGTCATAAATCTTTCCAGTCCGTTTGCTTTGGTCCAGCACTTCAGTTAGGTGCAGTTAAGGCTTCCGGTTTTAGGTTTAAACAGATATTTGTTGTTAGGGGCTGGTGGGGGAAGTGCGGAGGGATGTAGGGTCACAGCATGTGTGCTGAGGTTGAGAGAAGAATGGGACGTGGCTCCACGTAACCCTGAGTACCTGCAGCCACCCAGCAGAGGGGAGAGCTGTGGCAGCACTCAGCGGAGGTAGAGAGCGAGTTTTGGGTGACTGTGCTTCCAGAGTCGAGTAGTGGAGGTGACCCAGGTAGCGTGAATTAAGGTGTAGGAGGAAGAAAAGCCCCAGAGATACCTCTTTTGCGAATTGGCAAAATGTGCTATTTTAAATACTTCAACAAAATAAATACTGTTCTAAGCAAAAGGAAACTAAAACTATCTCCTGTGTTTTCCAGGATGTGTCACAGAAAATTCCCCTAGTCTTGTGTCTCTGCTGGTATTTGCATAGTGCTTGCATGGGGAAAGATAAATGCAAATGTATTTATTTTTTTTTAATTGTAAAAGGCTAGTGATTATGTATTTTCACAGGGTTGTGAAATCTTTAGCATCAGCTGATGGCAAGTACCAAGTCCAACAACCTGGCTGTATGTAAACTATTGCTTTGTTGGTTGATGTGGTGGTCCCATCAAAAAGAAAATGTATGGCTTTGTAAAAAATTTTTTTATTAAATTTTCTTTCTGTGTAGTCCTGTCTTCCTGTGTATTTTCTGAACGCGGATCTCTGTGCCTCAGTTTCTTATCTGTTTAATAGATAGAGTAACAATTAATCTCACTTCTCAAGGATTCTGTTGTGAAGTGCTTTTGAGAAATCTGGGCTGAAATGTCACGTTTGATAAGGCTGCTTGAGAGCTTCCATAGAAAATACTTTTAATCCAAATTATGTTTGATGATAAAGTATCGCAAAATGTATTGCTTCCCTCTTTCTGTTTCTGTTCTGTGTGCTCACTTTTTGGGTTAGGATGTGGAAGGGAGCTGAGAACTTGGAGCCAAAACTGGAGCATTTGCTGAAACCTGTACTGTTACTTTTATGGTTTGGGCAGAGGGGGGAGGATTGCCTGAAAATTTCCCTGAGAGTGAAAGTACTAACTTTAATTTCCCAAGGAAAAATGAACGTTGTGTTCTAACTAGGTCCAGTATTTGTCTTTCTGTGCTGTACTACTAATTCTTCTTGTACTTGTAGTTCTGATTATGTTCCCTCAGCTGGTACTTCAGGAAACATGTTCGTCTTTGAGCATGTCTGGTGACTCAGAGACGCATCTCCTTAGCATCTGGTGAGCGTAATTGTCATTGTTAATCTGCCCCATGCCAATCTGTCTTCAGAGTAGCGTTGGGAGGAAGGGAAGGTGTTGCATGACTGGGTGTACATCCCCATCCCTTGTTCTACAGAGAGATGTGACTTTTGAGAAGAGGTTAGCAAGAAGCCTGGGCTTTGCTGATGTTATTTCACTTCCTGTCGCTGCCTCTGGTACAGTCAGAAATAAGCAGTTAGTGCTTGATAGACATTGTTGATTTGATGTTTTTAAATTGCATTTAGGGCATGACTGTATGCAGAATAATTGAAATAAGAGTCTGAAAGGGAAGCAGCTCCATGTGAATGAAATATTGTAGGAGTTGTTTTTGATGTATGCCGCTACTCTTGCGGATTTGGACTGATATGGGAAAATTTTGCTGTGAGCAGTTGCATGTGCATGCTCTCTCTTCAGAAACTGCAGGGAGGGTTACTGGATCCCACTGGGATTGCCTAAAAGCTGCTTAGTTTTGGTGTGAGCCTGTCAGTCTCTCTTACACAGCCACTGCACGGTGGTAAACACATATATCCATGAGTGGCTCTGCTCAGTTACGAGCCAGCTTTCATGGCTCTAAAGGAAGAGTTTAATTGCTAAAGTGGCTGGAATCAGTGTCCTGCCTGCATTCGGACGTCGTTACCCAATGCAACCATCTTCTAATTATGTAATGCTTCTATTTTTGATATTGTGGGTGAGTGTGTTGTAAGTTAATATCTTGCTTTAGAGTTCAGAGTCAGAGATTCATTGGAACCAGATACAACTTGGCATTATTTCCAGAGCTTTGTGCATTTTCATTTGTAAACACAGTTGAATGAAAACTCCCACAATAAAGTCCATTCTTCCCTCTCGGGTTCATGCAGGGGTTCTGCTTTCCTGTGCTCTAACCACAAGGTGGGCAATAAGTTAGTTTTAAAATTATCTTTTTTTCTAAGCCCAGGCACTCTCTTACAATACCTGTTCTTACGGGAAGGCTTTAAACACTTTTTTTGCTAGCTATCTTTAGTGCTGTAACTCTCACTTCCCAGTTCACGTAATCACAGGCTTTTCTTTCATTCTCGTTCATCAAACTTGACTGCCTTTTTTTGTTTTTTTTTTTTTTGTTTGTTTGTTTGTTTTTTAATTTTTTTTTCCTTGACACGGTGATTTTTGTCATTGCTTCCATAACAGCAGTTTGTTGCCTTTGGCTTTGTAATAAATTGAGCAAATTAATAGTGCATGATTGAGAGCATATACTTTAAAATAAGTTGAACTAGAAATAGATATTTTTTTATTACTATTAAAAATATCTTTTTTTGTCAGTCCTTTTGTTTTGAGCAAAGGGCACATTCTGCTTTAACAATTTTATCATGTGTGCTATTGTAATTTACATAAATGAATTTTAAATACAGCTATAAGCTGTGGGAAGATGTTATTGTCTCTGCACAATGAATGTGGAGATTTATGCTGTGCATTCATCTTGTGTTAGATTAGCGTTTGTTCCCTTGTCTCTGTTGGATAGTGTCGTGATGGAGTTTTGAAATCTTTACATAGGTACTTCTCAAGCTTATTTAAAGTAGCATTTGAGTTATTCTTCTTTCAGTCCATTAATTTCATGTAAATATGCCTTTGGATATTTGATGCAATTCTGATGACACTGGCAGAAATAACAAAACTTCTGTTCGAAGCCAGACCGGAGCTCCTGTTAACACCCGCCCACCCCCCAAATATAAAACAATTCCCATTTTTGCCAAGGTTTGTGTGTGCCGAAGTCAAGTGCTCGAGCTGTTCCAGTGAAGTCGGTCCAACCATGTGCTTAAACTTCTGTTGCTTTGATGGATTGGGACCTTTGTCACAGGCACTTTCGGCTGTGTTTGTCTGTCTTTTGTCCAAAGCCATCCGTGGCAAAAGTTTGTTTGACTCCTGCCTGGATTGTGACATCCTCAGCCATGCTGCTTGTGACCTGAAATGGACGAGGGTTTTCAGGAGGTGAGGTGCAAGCCTTACCGGGGCAGGTGTGAGGTGTGCACACCCCTCCTCGGGATGAAACCTCAAGTGCAGTATAGACATGTCTGTATGTCCCAGGGGGAGGTGATGGCAGGGTTTGGAACAGAATTACAGCAATTTGGAATGAGGATTTGCTCTCTTCCCACCCTTTCCAATTCTTGCTTTTCCTCCCAAGGAGAAAACAACTTGCAAAATGGCTGTTTGCAAATTCTGCAAATTATTTTTCAAGACGATGTGATGATGAAGTTAAGGTAGTGAAGCATACCATGAAAGAGAGGACTTCTTTTGCTGAAGATCTGGGTTTGGACAGGATGGTCACATGCGACAGAATGAGTAAGAGAACTTTTCCAAACACGTCTGGAGAGGAAAGCTAGCGTACTGTGGCGAGGCTGCTTGCTGACTTGCCAAATACAAGCCTCTGGTAAATGCTCTTGTGGGGGCAGTTAGCATGCGTGTTGTGGGGGAGGAGAATAACAATTTGACTTGGGGCTGGTGATTATTCTGTTGCAGTGGTTGAATTTCTTTCAACTGTAGTGATGTTTTGAGTTCTGGGGACAATTACCAGAGCTTTTAGATGTCTCTTTATTTCCACAGCTTAAAAATGGCCATTTGGGGCAGAGCCACCTGAATAGTGTGGCTTGCTTTCAAGGCTATCTATTGAATCCTGACTATCAGGACTCAAGATTTTAATGCTTCCCTGTCGAGTCAGGGCCTGTCGCTGGGAACTGGGCTGCGAGTGTGTGCACAGACGCGCAGAGGGTTGTGAAGGAAAGTTGTGTGTGCGTCTTCTGTGCACGCCACAGAGGGATAGATTATTATTCTTAATTTATCATCTGCACAAGCTTCCATCTGGATTATTTAAAGCAGACTTTGTTGGACAGCTGTTCAATTAATCTTAGTTTGTGTCGGAGCGTTGTCTAGAGAAGGGGTGGCTTTTCAGCTGCGAGCCATGCGGGGCTGTGAAGCAGGCAGTGGTGTTTCACGTGCATGGTGGTGGCCGGGTATTTTTTCTGGCGGCGGGTCGGCCCAGGGTGCTGAGGCCCCAGTGCACAGCGCATGTGCCTGCAGCGAGTGAGGGTGCGGGGACTCTCGCCGTCCCTGCGTGCAGCGACAGCCTGGCCTGCGGCGCCTGTTCTGCCACGCTGCAGGTTGAGGGCACGGAGAGCAAAGCGGCTTTCCCAAGGCTGCTGTAGCCCGTGGGCTGAGGGAGGGGTCCTGAGTCCCGCTCTAACGTTCTCGTGCTCTGGGCCATGATGTGGCTGTACTTAGCTGCCAAAACTCATGGCCATGGTGTTTTTTAACGTCACAGCTCTTGCTTTCCTGCCAGCTGGAGTCTTTTCCCATTGTGATTGAGACCAATATACTTACCATAAATGTTTCCTCTTAAAATAAGAATTAAAACAAGAAAAGCAAAAAAGCGTGGGGTTGTGCTGGAGGGCTCCGTGGAGTTGGCTGGCGTCTGGCGTCATGCCGGTCATCTCCTTGGAGCCGTTCCGTGGGGAGCCAAGAGCCCGTGGTCTCCTGCGTGGGTTTGGGCAGCCTCCCTGGCGCTGGCCACGCTCCCCAATCAGTCACTGGTGGGGTGACCAGGTAGGCTGGGCTAGTGGGGGAGGGAGCCAGGGAGCCAGCCCTGCCGTGGGGGCCAGACTGCTACTGTTCGGAGATCGCGCCGGGTTCGCTGGGCACGGTGTCGCTCACTCGCGCCAGCGCTGCTCTCATGGCTGGCGACGTAGGGATGCCTGGCCTGCTGGGTGGGCTTTTTCGTTGTGTGTAGAGGTTTGGGGTTTTTGGAGGGTGTGTGGCAGGGACACGCAGCGAACAGTGAGTGGTCTCTTCAGAACCTGAATTTTCTTTGCAAGCTCCAGAGGGATGTGCTGCCGCCATGGGTTAGTGAGGAAGCAGTGTTAGCAAAGCCATGGCTTCAACTTTTTTCAGCTGATTTGGAAGGATAGGGGATGAGAGAGGAAGACTGTAGCTGAAAAATGGGAGAAAACTATACAAACAAGCCATGGTTTTTTTGTTCTTGCTGTTTTTTTCCCATTTGAAAAGGAGTTTACTTGTTACAAGTCTGAGTAATGACTGATTATCTGCAAAGCAGAATTTCTTTTAGGGTCTTGGAAACAAAAGGTTTGGTCTCGTGGGGTCATGTGTTTTGGTTCAGTGATTTGGTTGTGTGGGTTTTTGTTTTCCCTCTTTAAACCTTGACTGAACCACTTCTACTTCTAAAAATGTATGTGAATATTTCAATGAGATTTTTCCTTTTTTTGTATTATCAAGTTGCTACAGTGAGTTTTAAGCTGCTTTAGGCTTGCACTTTTGCTCTTCCTTGCCACTCCTGCTTCCAGTGTTGCCTTTCATGTCTGAGGAATGCTGTAGTCTGTCTCGGTTTTGGGCTGTTACTAGCTTTTATGGGAAAGGCATGAATAATGCTTATTGCTAGGTAAAGAAAGATGCTGTGTGGTTTTCCATAGCAACATGCTCACTGGAGGGGTGGTTTCAGACCTCTCTAAGGAGTCACCTGGAGGATTTGGTAAGTTAATCTATTGGGAGATGTCCTGCTAGGCAGATGTGGTCAGGTTCTTCTGGTGTCCCTGTAGCCTGTCTGAAGTGACCTCAGTCAGGGGAAATAATTAATTGGCAGTGTGCTAGCGTATTTGTTTTAACTTTAGATAGCTGTTACAGTTTCAGAGGCTGGTGCTCCATGATGCAGGGTGTCTGCTGCATTTTCTTCCCTCGATAAGCCATTTGCTCATTGAGGACTATGAAGGAAGGCAGCTTTGACAAGAAGTTGCTAGGCCAGAGTTGCAGCCATTTACATATGACAGTGTTGATTAAGCTGCTGAAGAATAAGTGCCCTGGAACACAGGGATGCTGGTACACTGATGGTCCCTGCCTTGCCCTCCTGTAGTCATTACAAAAGCACAAGGAAAAAAAATGTTTGGAGTCAGAAGCTTTATCTTACGAGACAACGATTGTGCCTGCCTTGCTGCGGAGATACAGCATAGATTGGAAAGTCAGAGTCGTGATTGTCGTGGAGATGGGTGCTGTGTGCAGGGGTGCTGTGAAGCCTAGAATAATCGGAGGGGGTCAGATTAAAAGATAGTGGGTACATGTTTAGTGTCTTAAATTTCCCAAGCAACATGCAGTCATTTAATCCTCCATGGGGAAATGTCACTGACCATTCCACAGATTGGAAAACTAAGGCACAGAAGCTGATAGATGGGTGACAGAGCCTGACAGTCGGTGCCAGAGCTGTGTTTAAATGAATGCCTGGTCTTGAAACCCAAGTTGTGTTAACTAGACTTCATTGTGACTGCTGACTGGAGCTAATCAAAACTATGGTGGGCCTGCTGAAAACTATTCAGGGGTCTTTTGTTTTCTTTTCAGGTCTGTAACTGAATATGACAGTAGGACAATACTTTAAAGTTCAGGAATAGTCAAATTGAAACCAAACCTCTGCTCAGAGAGTGGTAGGCTGGAAATTTTTGTCACGGGAGCTTGAGATCAGCGCTATGGCCAAGTTTAAACAAACCGCCTTCTCTCCCTCCCCCTCGTGTTTAAATTCATGTTCTGTAACATTATTTCCTAAAAATTCAACATGGATAGTTGAAGCTGAAATGTGCTAAGCCACAGCAGAAAACAGGAAGAATTTCTTGCAGAGGTGGATCAATGGGCATTATATAGGTGCATAATATGAAATTTTAGTTGCCTTTTTTGAAGGGATGCTTTTTTGGTCAGAGCTGAAAGCAAAAAAATTAAGGGGTAGATGGATCAGATATCTTACTATGCTAATTAAGCATGCTGTAGCCCTCATCCCGTTGTCTCCTGTTGGAGAGCTGCACGAACAATGGCATGCTTCCCTAACACCTGATGTTTCAGTTCTCTTCCCCTGCCCCTTAATGCTTTTATGGGGTAAGAAGGCATTGAGATCCTTTGTGCACAAGAAGCACTGTAAAAATGGTCATGGAAACGAACATTGAGTGCACTGGTCAGTAGGGTGGGCATCTGGAAGGAAGTTTTCTCTCATTTACTCGTACTGCAGTAATGATGAGGAGCCGCTGTTACAGATTCAGTGCTAGAGGCGGAGCACACCCAGAACTAAAAGGTGGTCTCCTTTTCCAAAGACCGTTTATTTTATTGAGAGGATGGGAATAACTTGGGCATCCCCAGTTTGACCTTACTTTTCTGGCTGCTTGATAGCTGAGGGAATGGCTGAACCTTGAAGTCGGTGCAGAAATTTTGTTTTACAGACTATTTTGTCTTTGGTAGCTTTGAAGGTTCCAGCTGGTGTTTCTGGCCAGCCTCACCCATCCCTTGGGAGAAAACATTAGGTCATTCAGACTCCATTTGCAAGGACACTGAGCAGGCTAGAAGGCAGAAGTTATTTTAAGCTTCTACTGACCAAAGTGGGATTTTAGACAATAAAATATAATTCTGTTCTGCTGCCCATTACGTTCACTTGTCCAGATTAAAGATTTTATATTATCTGTATACAAGTTACCATGCAGTAGGAGAAAATTGGATATGGGAGTATGTTTGTGCAGTTCTGTATTTTTGGTAGGTATTTTTAAATCCTTGGGAAAACTTGGCTGTGACAACCGTGTGAGGTAATACAGTATATTGACTTGCTTTGGGTTGTGCTGAAGCTTTCTGATGGTGAAAGCAACATGTGGCACGCTCTCCCTCACACACTGAATAGCTGCTGTAGTTTTTTGTGGGTATTAATAGTCACGTCTTTTCACTTTCGAGTCTTTCCTTTCCTGTTTACAGCGCCTCAGATTCTGGGAATTTCAGACGACTTTACCAAGACAACCGGACTATCAAAGATGAGCTTAAACAATAAAAAAAGCAGCCAGGGTCAGTGTTCAGCCTGCTGTACTGGGTGTCTAACCTGTGCTCGGCTCCTTCTTCTGCAGGAGTTAGGGCTTGTCATGTGTCCTCTCAGTGCCTCCAGTTCTTTCCTGTCTCTGTTTATCTTGTCTGCTCTCATCTGAGGTTTCTGGAGCCGGGAGTCTTGCTCTGTGCGCAGTGCCTTAACAGAGTAGGGCCCTGATCTCTGGACCTCCGCGGGTGCTGGCATAACATGAAGAGAAATAACAGTGCTGATGAAAGTGTCCTTAAGTGCCATTTGACACGCATGCAACTCAAATTCCACTTATGCCAAAGGAAAATACCATAGGAAATTTAATCCATAATGCAGGAAAAAGGCAGGGGGTTTTAAAAATATTGCAGTAAAGAGCCACTGGTTTCTGATGTATGGAAATGTTGGGACTGAAAGAATTTGTATGTAGTTTTCTTCACAACTCTTTTAATGTTTTTTTTTTAATTTTGACTTTTTGTTTATTTGGGGGGTTTTGTTTAGGTCACCTGCTGATGCCATTTCAGGTTTAGCAGGGTATTGTTGATCCAGGAGTAGAAGTTAAGGGTAGAGAAGGGAATGTTTGCAATTAGCTACTTGCATGATAAACATATATATCATAGTGACTGATCTATCTATCATAATACAATTTCCATCACTTTGATATATTTGGGTGATACTGAGGGGAGAAGAAGCTTTCTTTCCCTGAAAAATGAATCTGAAGCGCATGTTAATGTTGTTTTCTGTCCTTCCAGTCTCCTCCCTGACAGAGTTTAAAGTTTGTGGGGCAAAGCAGCTTTAATGCCATCACTGTCATTCCTGTGCATCTTGAAGTGTTGCTTGCAGCTGCCATCCTACAGATAAAAACTTGTTTCCTGAGCCAGCATGACTGCTGTTGGAAAATGTGATGCACTCCCTTTTCCAGGCACTGAGAATTCCTCTTTTCCCTGTGGGTGATGTCCAAGGACCGGTGAGGCGGTGATCGTGGATATGGGGCCCATTCTGCTTACATTTGTGTGGTGCTCTTGGCATGCCTAACAATTTCATGGAAGAGTTATGTCTTGGGAAGAGTGGGGGCAAGTGCTTACTATTAAGAGCGATCTCCAGGAAAAGAGCAAGAAGAGGAAGATCTGTTTTGATTTCATGGAGGAGTCCCCTGGAGTTGTGCCGAATGCTGGTAATGCAGGGCAGGGGGACTCGCCTGGCTGTTGCCTGGGCTGGCGGCAGCTTGTAGCCCCCCATTTCAGCCTAAAGACATTTCAGGCTAAAGACTGTGGGCAGATTTTTTCCAAGTGGCTGTAATTTTGGAAGTTCAACCTGTGAGATTTCAAACATGCCCTGATGTTTGGGAAATTCAGAGATTCTGTCCCAATAACAGTATGAACCTGAAGAGACAATTTCAGGTTTGGAGCATACTAAAAAAAAAGCAACTCCCAGATCCATGAGCTCAGCTCAGCAGTGCTGGATGGGGAGCTCTCAGGAGAAGGAAGGCCGGCATCGGTGCTGAGGTTTGCTGTTTTGTAGATATGATGTTAAGCAAATAACTTCTCTTCTGCTTGCTGTTTTTTATGGCTTTTCCCTGGTTTAAGAATGGATGCTTGAACTGCATGTTTACTGAAATCCTGGTTTGCTGGGAGATCTGAATGTTTGCCAAAACATAAACATCAGTGATCTTGGGATTTGGAGCACTTATTCAAGGAGCCAGAAAGGACGAGGTCTCTGCTGAGATGGTGACTGTGACTGTGCATAGCGAAGTGTGCAGTAGGCAGGCGCTCTTGTGAGAGCTCTCTGTAGCGTGAGCTTGAGGATCCTGCTGAACTTAAGGATATCCCTTGATGCATGACCTGTGTGGTCCAAAAGAGGAAGTTTGCTTCCTGGATGAGGAGGGGAATATTGTTAAACATGTTGCAGCGTAAAGGCTGTCTCTTACTAATGAAATTTGAAGGGAAGTTCTTACTGGAAAGAATCTCTTGAGCTTCTTTTAATGAAATGTGAGGAGCAAGTTTAGTGCTTTCTTTAGGTAGGATAGCTAAATGAAAATTTGAGAGCTTGGTGGCAGGACCAGTGTGAACATCTTTTAAGGCCTTAGTGCAAAGAGTCTCCTCTTGTTCCTTCCCATCTTTAGTCACCTTAATAGTGTGTGATTGTACTCTCCTTGCTCCAACTTTGCACAGCACCGAAATTGCAGCAGCACAGCTTGTGCACTGCCAGAATACGGCTTGCTGTACACATTTGTCAACCAAGTGGAGATCCAAGTCTAACCAGCCTGAAACGGAAGAGGTTGTGGCAGATTTTCCTACCTACCCCATAAAACAAATATTTTCTTTTCTGTGATGAAAACTTGGATGATGTTTCTCTCTGTTGACTTTTTCAATTTATGTCTCCATAAGCAGTGGTCTCCTCCTCTTCCTATAGATAAGCCTTTGATCATTGGTTTTACTTTGGAGCAAGGTGCCTCCATTGCAGCAGGAGGACAGCTGGCATGAAGGTCTGATCAATACTGACTTTTGTAAAACGTTTCTAGTCTCAAAGATTAAATACTGTACTAGACTTTACGATTTGAGGTTGTTTTAACCTCCTTCCTCTGGGCTAAGACAGCTCATCTGCCTCTCATTTTTCAGGCTTTGTTAGATATGTATTTGAAGCCATATGCAGAATAGTAAAAGCTTGTAGCTCTCTTACGGTAGCAGTTAAAGAAGGGAGGGAGCAATGTAAGTGCCATGGGCCGTTTGACAGCTAATACTCCCCCAGCTTCTGATTGGAATTCAAAGTAGGTTTACACCGTTTGCCTTCCATCTTATTTTACTGCATTAGTGGTTAACCTCAGCAGGACACTCCCATATTATTATTATTTTCTTTCAGGAAAATTGCCCGAAGAAAATTAAGTTCAAGTTGTATCAGGCAGGTTTGTTTTGTTTTGTGTTTTGGTTTTGGGGTTTTTTTAAGCCTGTAAGGGGAATTCCTTCTAAACGGGGCACTTGCGGGGAAGGAGGAGAGGCATAAACTTTATTTAAGAGAGAAGTAAATCAGGAAATCTTCCTCCTCCCACAGCCAGCCAACGCTGGGAAATGCGATGGTGAAAGAGGCTGATATTTGCCCTCCTTTTCCTTTTGCACGTCTTCTGATGACATTAGCCAGATGAGATAAGTAAGGAATATTAATTTTGGTGCTACTTAAATGAGAGGTTAAGATGTAAGCTACCAGCCAGTAAGGGCTCCCTGGCGCTTAAAACTCAGGCCTCCTTTCATTTTACTTTTTCAATAAAATAATCTGCTTACCTGACATTCCTCCTCCTCCTTGTCTTTTCTCTCTTTGCTTCTGGGTGTTTGGTTTATTGTTAAAGCAGTGGTTGTGTTTTGTTATGGAGTTGATGGTGTAAATCTGATCACGCTGCAGTCAATAAACTTATTCCCTTTGGAAAGCAACTGGGATCCTTTAGGATTGTAAGTCTCTGCATGAATTAATGGGATTGTCTGCTTTTGTGTATGTGTGTATACTTCGTGTGTGTAAGTCTGTCTATTTTTGGTTGTGGGGGGGTTGTTTTTGGCTGGGGTGTTGTGTTGTCTGTGTCATGTCATCTACACACACACACACCCCCCCCCCCAATATGTACATGATGATCTAAAGTATTTTTAAGGGGCGTTTCACAGATTGAAGTTGGTGTTGGGAGTGTGATGCTGGTGTGTATGCCCTCTTTCTTTTTTGAGTGGTTTTTAGCGTTCAAGTAGCAAGCTGTTGTGGATGAGTGTTACTAGTCAAACCTAGAATGCTGCACACCGATGCAGGTGCTTTGTATTGATACATATTTCTATTAAACTGGATTCTGATTTCAGCAGTCAGGTTTCCATGTCCTGAATTGGCTTTGGTGATAGGAAACGCTTACTAGAAAAAATGATTTGCTGTGCATTTCTCTTCCCCCTAAAGGAACGTTGTCGAGAATTGCAGGGGAAGATTAAACACTTAGTCTTGCTCTCCTAATCCGAATTGTTCTGTGAAAGCTTAATTTTAAAGAGTATGCTTCTGAACCAAATTTGCTCTTTTTCACTGGCAGTCAGTTTTGAAAGTGTTATCTATAACATACACACAGGATGGTGAGGGGGAGTCATTTTAACCTCTGCCAAGAGGAAAACACAACAGTTGGGAGAGTCACAATGTAATGATAAATATTTTATTGACATGTTCCAAACATATTGGATGTAAATTTACACACTATCTGAGATATGTTAAGTTTCCTTGTGAATTTTTATGTTCCTGTAAATCCTGGTTCATTAATTGGCTGTGAAGTAACAAACATCTGAGCCAATCCTTTGCTAGCAAGGAAACCTATGTGAGCTGTGATGGGCGATAACCCCCCCCTGCGAAGGCAAACCCCGGACACCTCCAAGCAGCCCTGCTGTGTGCTCAAGCTGGCTTTTCTGCATGCCTTGGGGGTTCTGGCACATGGAGAGGGAGTGCATGAAAACCCTGTTGGCTTGGTTCATCTCCAAAATGCAGGGGAGATAAAATCCACGTTTGCGTGAATGAATGACGGATGGATGGGTCATAGGTGTAGAAAATGATTTTCTGGCTCCTACAGAGGGTAGTGGGAATCTCCAAAGAAATTAACAGTCATGTTTCCAGATAATGAAATATTTTAAACCAGTATCTTTAGGCACTGCCACCATCTTGTTTCCATAACTGGTGAGCCCTGACGTGACTCCTGTTTGATAGTTTGTGACAGGAATGGCTCCAGGTTTGGGGCAAGGCTCAGCTCTGCAGTCGCTGTGGGAGAGCAAAACAGCCTGCAGGAGAAGCAGACGTCGATCCCTCTGCTCTGTTTCCCCAGGCATATGGGATTCTCATCCCCTGCTTCCCTCCCTAGGACAAGAGCAGAAAACCTGGGGGCAGCAGAGTTAAGAAAAACTCACAAGGGGTGTCTGGGTGGCAAGGTGACCTTGGCTGGGTGGTTGGCTGGTGGAACAGGTCCTGGGAAATCTCACTCTCCCACCGCCAAGCCCTTGATAAAGACTGGAGACAGAATTGTGCCTCTGTGGTTGTAGAACATGAGTGTTTGTCCATAAGGCAAAAGAGTGGAGAATTTTTCATCAAATCTGCAGCTTGTGGTGAATGTTGCACCTAAATGGGATTTTGTAGAGATGGGTTCCTCTGACTTTTATCAGCATCCTCATAATTTGAGGGTTCTCAATTAGATTTGCAATAAAAGTTTTTACTCTCGCAGCATGCTGAAAATGTTTTCTACTACCTACTCTTGGATGCTGGCTTTCTAATTGGTGATTGTTAAAAGGAAAAAATAAATCCAGTTTTGGATATACGGTTTGGCTTCAAAAGGTTATACAGTGTTTATTTAACTGCAGTTCTTCTAAAATTCCTTTGCTGGAGTATTTTGAGGCTTTTGTAATTTTTAGTCAATCTAATTAGATTTCTGGGGCTCAGAGGACTTGGCTAACTCTGCCAGTTGGGCTCTGTTAGAGCTAAGTCTTTGATGCCGTGAGGAATCCAGAGACAATAATGATGTCTGTATTTCAGTTGTTAACTGCAGGGGTTTGCAAGAACAAGTGATTCAGAAGCTGTGGCTTTCCAGCTGAAGGTGGCCTGGTTGTAGCTATTGGTTGTAACATTAGGGTGGGGGGTGTGTGTGTTCATGAGTTGGTTTGTTTCATACTTTCCAGGAGTCAAATCTTCCATTCAAATCCAAGGTTAAGAAAACAGCTTTTTAAAAATAAACAGAACAGGCTTATCTGCTTTAGTGATTTTGGAGCCTCAGAATGACTGAGGTGTTGCTGAATTTTTTTAATGAAGAATGCCTCTAGAAATTAAGAGCTTGGGTGTGTGAATAAATTGCTGGCAGCAAGGAGGTACCCTGAACCTGGTGCAGAACATCACCCGTACTGTGGTGTACATGTGCATGCACATCGCTGCTGCTCTTGCAGGAACAGTTTAACTAACGCCGTCCGCAACCACACCTTTTAAATACCAAATCCACAAACTTCTGGCTCATCACCTCAAGAGAGCACAACATAAAGGATTAAGACTTCAGTAAGGCTTTCAAGAGGGTGCTTACAGACTGAACACCTATTCTGGTTAAAATTTAGATCCTAATTTGTTAAATGTAAATTTTCTAATGTTTACTGAATTGTCACAGGAGGTAGGCAGGAAATCTGTGTAAACGTGTCTCTTATCCTTCATTTGGTAGCATGTCATGCATTAGACATACCTCGTGATAACTCATTTCTTCATGTTGTATGTAGTTTACTTTGGAGCTTTATGAGCAAATGTTTTGGAGATGCCGGCTCTCCTTGCATGGTGCTGGGTGACAGCAGCACTCATGCTGCCGCTCATGCCACAGAACCCCCGTGGGATGGCCTTGTGTGAGCAGTTAGTGCCCTGCTGCTGTACTGCTTTTTTCCTCTCGGCTAAAGCAACGTTTTAGGTGTGTGAATGTCTACGACAGTGATGGGAGACTAGGCTGTATTACTTTGGAGGCTGTTCTTTTGCCAGTAACACTGACAAAAATGCTGTGGGAGACAGAAATACTGTGCTGTTGTCTCTTACCTGCCGCCTTTTAGTTCATTTTTTCCATTATCTCCCATTAGATTGGCTGTTGGATTAGGTGTTGGTGATTAGTCTCCAGCTTTGGGAAGGAGAACCTTCTGGGTAATCACAGAAGAACAAAACAATTAAACTTACCAATAGCCACAGGAAACGTTACTTGAAGGAAACGGGAAACGCAAGGCATCTATTATTACTTTTACCTACAACTGTGATTAGAAATGCTACGCGTCATACAGTGTCTTTCTCCTCTGTACCCACCTGGGATCTTACAGTGTCCTGTTGATGTGGGTTCTTATGCTAACATCTAGGAACGTAATTCATAACTAGGTCTATAGCTCACTAAAGCAAATGACTTTAAAAAAAAAAAAATCTGTCAAGGAGGATGAAGGGAAAGATCAAAAGGAGCCAACCTTTTGTCGTCTCCTAACAAGCACAACACTCTTCTCAAATGTTAGTTATGGAAATCTCCTTTTTACAGAAAGAAGTGTAGTCCTCCCAGCATTGTGTGTCTAATCTTCACTTGACCTGAACACAGGAAGTCTTTTATGCACATGGACTTCTTTTTTTCTCCTGCATCTGCTTTTATCTTGCCTTAGCTCACCTGGTTTCAGCCTGTCTAGTGGTATGTGCAAATGTGCCAGTGCAGATGTGATAGGACTTGAAGAGAGTTGTAAGATTAGCTGAGCAATGCTTTTTTTTCTATTTTGCCATTTTAATCTTTGTTAAACCTCTTAGTCAGAGGGTGATTTCCATTTCATCTTGAGTTACGTTGGGCTTCCATGGCTCATTTCAAGCTATAGCTTGCCTCCTTAAACTTCTGATGTAACCCCTGTTATTGCATTGCCCCAATGACTGTGAGGAGCAATACCTACTCCTGGGTATATAAATATTTTCTATTCTTTGCCTTCATTTGTCAGATGTTTGGGTTTGGTATGAGCACGAATGGAAAAGTTCATGCTTGTTTCAGGGGGAAGGCAACAAACGTTTATCTGAATGATCAAAGCAGAATTTATGAGGAAATACAGTGGAAACTATTCCTGGCTGTTTGGAAGCTGATATACGGGAGTAAGCCAAGAGGAACAGAAATGAGTGTACTCAGTTCACTTTTTCTTCTTAAATCAAGACTTCTCCTGGGCCTTTACTGGGCCTGAACTGCAGTGTGTTTCCACTAAGCAAATGCATTTTCTTTTCACGGGTCTAATTAATTTACTATGGATTTGTGATGTGCAGCAAAGGGTTGTGAAAAGCAGTGGCCCTGCTTTTTGTGAAGTGCTACTTCAGTGGAGCCATGGAAAGTGACATTTTATTCTGAATTATTTTATCATCTAGTATTATTTTACTACTTTTCATTTTTCCCCCTTACCTGAACTGGCTATTTACCACTACTGGCCAGTGTGGGCTCCAAGGTCAGGTGGAAACTTGGCTTTCCTGCGCTCTCTGAGGCAGGTTGTGTCCGGTGCGATGGTTGCTCCACTGCATTCCAGGTTAATGAGCCTAAACTTGTTATTCTCAGGCTTTCATTTTGTGTCTCTTCCAAAGCGTTCGCTCTTCCTTGGGTGAGGATAGCATGCCTAGCTCACTTGACCAAGCTGTCGTCATTACAGCCAGGTTGCTTATCTTGTTAAGTTAACTCTAATGAAGTGTGACAGCCTGACAAGTTCAGGCACCAGCTACTGGAAAGGAGCTGGTTCTTTAGAAATTAGGGGTTCAAGTATGTGTATTATATGGCTTTAGCAGATGTATTTCAGGACTTTAAAATGTTGCAACCAATCTAACGGACCTGACCTGAAGACATACTTGACATGAAGTTGCAGCAAGGCTGCAGATAAGGCAAACCTGTAACTAAACCTGATTCTTTCAGAGAGATTAGTTGTATGCTGTGTTTTCCTCCTCCATTGCATCAGAGAAGTGGTAGGCAGCTGGTAAGGTGATTCTGCGCAGCCTCATAAACACCAGCGAGGTGGTTTGTAATCCTTTTGAGGCCAGAACCTGTTCGGAATGCAAATGGTTTTCATCTGCAAATGGTTACCTGTGCAAGACTTCATTCCTTGGCTTTGGCAGCCCATGGCCTCACCTTCAGAGGACAGTAATGCCACTTGATTTCTTGGTTGAACTTGCTTATTCCTGAGGGGAACTGAGCGTGCATGTAAGGCTCATTTGGTAACAAAACCTGTGAAGTCTTACTGCAGTTTGTTTCATTGTGAATTAGAATCCATTAACTTGAGCCAGCTTTCTTCTGTCTTGTTGATTGCTTGCCTTTGCGGCCAGAGGTGTGAGACCCTCTGCCACCACAGCGTGGGCTTTAACTGGCATTTCACCTGCACTGATCTTTGTGAGTGGGTATGTTGGCTGTATCTGTCTCTTTCTTTTTTCTTACTTTTCCTCCAAGTTCTTAATTTTGTTCAACCTGCTGATACCTTATACCACCCCTACTTGCTGTAGGCAGGAGCATTTAGGGGAATACTTATTCCTTTATTCCTTGCAATGGCAGCTTCAGGCTATGGCTGGACTGGCAAAGCCTGTCACTCTTTAGATGGAAATCAATGTAGTTAATGTTATGCCAGCTAAAGCTGTGCTGGTTTTAGAGGACTGTATGCTGGAAAACGAAACATTTATGGAGTTCAAAGGCTTCTGTTGCCTTCTTCAAATTCTCTAGCCCCCTTCCTCATGCTGTTACGTTTAGAGATATTTCTGTATAGCTTCCGCGATCTTGCAGAACAACATTCCTGTTGTTGTGGAGCTTGTGTAGGTCATTCCCAGATGGATTTAATACTTACAAGATGCTGAGTACATAAAGAATATTTTGCAGAGTGGGAAAAAACACTTGTGTCTCATATTTAATGCTTTTGTTGTCTTTTAATGACAACTGTAGCAGGTGTGTCAACGGGTAGCATTGCCTTTTGGTGTAGAAGGAGGCTGAGCTGGTGACTAAGGTTTGGTAGAGGCAAGACCTGCCTTGTTTGCGCCGTGTGATTCTCCAGCCCTTTGCAGACCTACCAGTGCGACAAGACTCTCCGCCGCCCTCATCATGATCTCTTGAGTACAGCATCATGCAGCAGTCCATTTTAGCCTGCTGAGCCAAAGGTTAGCTTGCAGCCTTTCCAAATCAACGATCGTACCATCTCGTTCCCTCCCACACTTAGCATTTTGAACAGCAGTGTCCAATTATGGCCAGGAGACGCTGCAAGAGCTTCACAGAAGGGTCATTATTTTGTCACCTAGGTGACAGTTTGTTACCCTGCCAGTTGTCTGGAGTGCAGCAAGCCACTTCACATACAGCTGACATGGTTTAGACACTTTTTAGTGAGCAAAATGGGTAGCTGTGTCCTTAGTCCTTGTCTCTCAGAAAAATCGGTTTCCAACTGTTGCATCTGTGATGAGGCTGTTTTGAATTGGTGAATTTTGCAGCAGTTGTCTGCTTTGTCTTTTTTCTGCTCGAAAAGGTGACATGAAGAGGGTTGTCCTGATTTAGAAGTGCTTTTAGAAGCATGAATCTTCAGAAGGTGCTGGGAGATAGGAAGGTGCTGTTCCTGTTTCTCAGATAGGTAAACTGAGAACGTGGCACTGTGACTTGTGCAAAAGTGCCAGAGGCCATCCAGGGATTGCCTCTTAGATTAAAAACAGGCTTCTGTGTTTATATTAACATATATTTATAATGCCTTCCTGTAAGAGGGTTCTCCAGACTGTCCACTGTGGATTTATACTGCAGGTCATGAATCTGAGCTGGGTGACTCATCTTTGGAGATGCCCAAGTGTAGGTTCAGTTTTTTAATTTTTCTTTTAAGTTAGATTTTTTGTGATGCTCCGTAGTAATTAATGCTGAAGTTTCTTCTTTCTGATAGCCAAGTACTAAACAGCCATCCCTTGCTACAGGGGGAAGAAACTACGTCTCTGCTGTGTGCCTCTTGCTCTTCTTCAGGGCTGGATTATGTGTGTAGCATTGAAGTCGTGTTGCGCATAACATCATGTTAAGCATTTAACAACTCCGTTGCCACAGGTTGCGTTTTAAAGGAATCCTCTGCTGTCTCCTCACAGGAGGAATGAGATTAATTAAAAACTCTGTTCCTTCCATTGTAAGCATGGGCTTAGGCAAGGCTGTGAGACTGGGTGAGAATTTCCCTTGTCTGCTGCTCAGGCAGCACCACTCATGCCAGTGTTTAGAAGGTCTCCTAGAGCTGCAGAGAGCACGAGGATGGGTGCACGTGTGGGGACGGAGCTCACACCAAATGCAGCCACTGGAAGAGTAGCCACTGGGAATAAGGAAAGCTGGTAAAACTTGCCAGCTGACTTTTATTAGTGGCCTACCCTCTACCACCTCTTCAGGAGTCTTCTGTTAACAAAGGTACTCTCAGCTTGGGGAGTGCACTGTAATCCTTACAAGTCGTTTAAAGCAGTGTAGGCAGTTAAAGATTAATTTTGCATGCAGTGACCTCTTTATTTTTAACTGCTTTGCCTCCTGCATCTTTAGAAATAACAAACAAATGCTCCGAACATACCAACCCCCTTGGAAGACAATGATTTCATTGTGGCTGTGAACATGACATACATTACATAAATATTGGTGCTTACATGCCTGCTGATTCTTTGTCCTTGGACGCTGAGTCTTCCAGCCCCACTGGCTGTTTCCTCAGGGCTTGGGAGGAAACACAATCAACAATTTAAGATGCTGACATTACTGATTGGTCAAGACTACTTTTTTAGCTCGGTCCACTTAGCAAAGTGGGTGTGTTTTTATTAATGTGATTGGACTGGTTTATCTGTAACTTCAGTTTCGCAGAACACAGCTGTTGTTGCACTTCTATGCACTTCTCTTGAGCTTTTAGATGTCTTTGTGTTGGCTATTGCAAAATGTGAAAGAGTTTTACAAACACAGTTCAAGCCTTGTGTCATCTCTGGAAGAAAAATAACAAAGCCTTATCCTTTTGAAGACAGGGGGAGGTAGAGGAATGATGCACAGAGAATTTGTCCTTGTAGCACACTTGTGAAATGTGTTGCATTATGCCCCTTCCTCCCACATGGCTTCTGTACATGGACAGCAGTGTACTCCTACAGTGATGTAGTCATGCTGCTCTTTTAGCTCAAGTGGTGGGGTATTATGTTAAGGAGCTGCAAGTCCCAGTTTTCAGATGCTGCTGGTGACTGGTGCTGGGAGGTAGTTTTAATTTCCTGAAGACTACATATAACTCCAGTGGAGCGAAGAGTTGTGCTCTGCTTGTTGCTGTAGCTAGGCCGCACTTCCTTGCAGAGAATGAAATCTAAATCTCTACATGATCTAACAGTTGTTTCCTAAAATATGAACAAAATCAAAGAATGAAGAATGTGTGTTGTTCAGAGCAGCTTGAGAAGCTGAAATATTGACTGAAGTAGCTCAGAGAAAAGTAGGGGGTTTTATGGTTTTTTTCTAGACTGTTTAATGTGTGTGTTTAATCTTTGCTAGCAAAGCATTTTAAATTAAGTCAGAGTAATTGTGTATATGTGCTCCTATAATTTTTAAGGTCACTACCCAGATACTGGCACCAGAGAGGGTAATTTCTGGTGCAGTATCTCGCTCCTTGGATCAAAGACACCTTATAAAACTGAGGTGCATGTGTAAGAGCGAACTGAAGTGTAACCTGCATGCAGAAACCTGGGGGTAGGGGGCGAGCCTGTAGACTTGTTTAACCTTTGAATGCCTCTTGGCTCAGTGGCCCTTGGATACTGCTACTTCATGGAAAAAGTTCTAAATATAGTACTCGTTTGTTGTTGAATAATGACTTTACAGGGTGGATGCTAGAGTTTCCAGCTGCTTGCAGGGCATAAGCAATGTAGGAGCTATATACTGTAAATGAGACCGTTACTGAGTATTCAGTTCAGTAATACTGCTGAGCACTGGCACAATTTACTTGTTGATTTATTTGTAAAATATTGTGTTGGAAGTCTGTTTGTCGTAAAAAGCTTCCTAAGATGAAACCTGAGATTTATTTTTGCCCTTAAGAGATGTTGCCTTTTTCACTCCCTTTTTGCCTGGTATGTATCAGCTGTCAGGCATGTGACCTCCCTGTCCATATGTCTACTTGTAGAGCTGAAGACATTTTGAAAGATAAATAGAATGGGCAGGAAATGTTTTGGGCAAAGGGATCAACAAGATCATCTTTCCCCAGAAGAGGGAGAGGCAAAATCATGGGAAAGGTGAAGAAATTCACCTGAGGTCACCCAGCAGGTCTGCAGTGAAGCTGGGGTCTGAAACTGTTTTTTCAGAATCCAGACCTTTAACCAAGATGTCATCCTTTACTGGAAGTTCAAAAACCCTCTTGGTTTTAACCACCTAGTGAGTGAATCTGCGTCCTTTTGTTGCTCTGTTTTCTCAGAGCTTTTACCTCAGAAGACCCTGCCATCTTGAACAACTTCCTTGTATAATCCTTGCTTCATTGCTGTTTCATTTCACTAACTTTCACATGAAAATCAGATGCTTCCCTGTCTCTTCTTTTTCCTCCTTATACAGCTTTTCCCTGTAGCTGTAGCTCATTAAATTGTGCAGCTGTGTGTTATTTAACATCATAAAGCGTTTAGAGATATCATTCATATATAAAATGAATGTGCATTGTAGTTCTGGTCTCGAGGTAGCTAACTTCTGTGTAGAGTTGACAACTTTTATGGCTTTGTAAAAGCTTTTACTTACCTTTTTATTTAGTGGTTTTCTTTATTTTTTTAGTTAGTGTTTTCTTAATGATTTGTGTGTAGGTAAATAAATTTATAATGCAGTTAAGTAATCTGTTTAATTATGTACATTAATGTAGGTATGAAGTTGTATTGAAAATGTCAATTATTTTGCTTTCCACGAGTTAGCAGTAGGCAGCATGCTGAACTGGATTGCTACGGGCTGGCACAATTCCATGTGTGTGCCCTGACCTGTGGTCAGAGGGTTCCTGTTCTGCTGAAAATGATGTAAATAAAACCATGCACCAAACCGTACCCTCCAGGGAGGCAGGTGTGCTAGTGCCAAGGGGCTAACCTCAGAGAAAGAGGAGAAGATGGCAAAGCTTTGTTTTTCAATTATTCAATAATGAGAATCTTGCTGGAGTTTGGCAACAGAGATCTGAAGCAGCCATGCCAGCTCTTATGTATTGCATTGGGTATTCATAACTCATGATTGCAATGTAGCTGGCTCTCGCCTCTGCTTGCTTTTTCTTTTTTCAAGCAGGTTACTTAGCATTTGTGTCTCTAGGTTTTTTTCTTCTGAGGCATGGAGGTCATCTATTTCCTCTCCAAGAACATGGGGAGATTTGATTGGTGTCAATCACTTATGAAGCCAGGGACGATATGATCAGCTCTGTCTATATCTGATTTTCTACATGTGTAATTATTTATTTTTTTCTTGTGGGCGTGTGTGGGGTTTGTTGTGTGGGCTTTTTTGTTTGGTTGTTTTTAAATTCAAGTACTGGTTTTGGGGCCTAATTGCCATTGTTTCCTACTGTGTTCTGGATCTGTGTCAAGGAGTTTGCTGGTAGCTCTTCAAAGCCGTTCTGAGAGCAGGAGCGCTCGTCTCACGAGCCTCGAGGGAGCAGCAGGGATAGAGAGGGCTGCAGCGTACCCTGCTCCTGGCAGGGAGGCAGACCCTCCGCAGCCTTCGGTGTGCTCGACCCCTGGGGTGATGGGTGAACTTGGCTGTTTAGCTTGTTTGTAAGTATGTGTGTACAAGCTTGTGCACATTTTCAAGGGTAGTGGAAACTGTCGATGTAGAAGTGTGTCCTGTGGGGCACAAGCAAGCACAGTGCTCTGTTCTTCTGTCACCGCTTTTGAGCATGTGCTTGCTTGTGTTTCTGTGAGAGCTGGTTTGCGGATCTTTTGCCCGACTGGAAACGTGTGGTGTGTGGGAGATGGCACTTCTCAACTTTGCTGTGTGGTTGATTGTATGTCTTACAGAATGAAAGTAGGATGCCTTTAGGAGTGTCCTTGTGTCTTGCAGAACATAATACCTTTTCACATACCCCCTTGAATAATCATTAAAAGCATTTTTTTTTTTTTTTTTTTTTAATTCTTTTTTTTCCTCTTTTAAGTATCCTGGCCAAAGCAAATGGGATAAGGAATTAGAGCAAGCTGAGGCTGGTATAATATACCAAAACATGACTCTAACAGCAATTAATGCAAAGGAACGAATGTTTTACAGTGCCCTGCAGTTATCCTTAGTTCTTAGTGGTAAACTGAAATAAGCCTGGTATCTATGCACTCGCTAGACTAACTGCCTTTTTTACTGCATTATGTGGTTTATTGCTCATTTTTTCTTCCATTTTCTGGCTTCTCTCAGGCTACTCTTCTTCCCCTTTCATCGTGACCCCCAAAGAAGAATATTATGGTTAGTGCAGCTGATTTTTGACACAGTTGAGTTTTGATACTTGCACATGGTCTGTGCAACTCAATATTTGACCATATTACTCTGCGGCTGGGATTGGAGGTGGCTAAGAGCCAGTTCCCTTTGGGGGGGGGCAGGGGGAAGAGGGGGTAAGGTGTGGTGCGCGGAGAATTCACTGATTCTGCTGAGTCTTAAGTGCATACCCTGTTTTAAGCTCAGGGTAGTTCTTCTAGCTTTGTTGGAGCTGCTCACGTGCTTGACCAGGGCTTCATCTCACTATGTCCCAAGTCTTTCCTCAATGAGGAGGTTGTCCCACTTCATAGACTGTACAAATAAATCTGTTTATAAGTCTGTTATCATTCAGAAAGATAAGGTAGCTGTGTAATATTTCTACATACATGTTTAGGTTTGGACTGGCATAATTTTCAGTAAGAAACTGGTTTTCTTTGCACTTGTTAAGAAGTAAAAGCATTAATGCCAGTTTAGTTTCTTTCCCATTGGAAAGGTACTGGTTGTACCCTGTTGCTCTCCCACATTTTGTCTTGGACTTGCAGTGAGTTTGGGGTGGAAGCCATACAAAGAACAGTATGCCGGGGAGCTCGTTTTGTTGTGGCAGCCACGAAACAGATAAGAGCATAGCTGTTAGTGCTTCCCTAGTCAAGGTTACCACATCTTGCCCCGAAGCTTTACCGCTTGTTTGTGTGGAAAGAGGGAGATGGGAGAGAGCCAGAGCGTTAGTGGCTTGCTGCATGTGTATTATATTGGTGTATGAAGAACATCTGTGTGAAAACTTGAAGAAATATACTCTTCAGGCAAGAAAAAGAACATGTAATGTAAGAAAACACTGTTACTTAATACATTTTTTGCTTGGAAGCTATAGCCAACACATGCTGTAATACTTTTCACTCGTGTGACACAGTAGCAGCATGACAATTCAGATTTATTACTTTTGGTTTCTCTTAAAGAAATCCTGAATCTGGAATCAGAAGAATGCTTTTTTCTCTTAAGCTACAGAAGGGAGAATATTTCAAAATGACATAAATCAAAATTATATTAAAGGCCAACAAAAGAGATGAAAACTTTTTTTGGAAGATTGTCTATAATGTTTGGCAGAAGAGACTAATGTGCTGTGGTTTTTGGCTGAATTTATAAATGTGAAATACTCTAGGGTCCATCTCTTTGAAATGAGCTATTTTTATGTATTTTATCTACCTATATATTCAAACAGCAGCATGAGGGGTGTGTGGTATACAGAATGTATGTATGGTGTATGTGTGTAATTTATGTTAACTGTATATACTACATTATATAAATGCAATTACAATTTTATATAGAATATTCAATTACAAAATTGTCTAGTGCAAACACTCCACTGGATATCTTGATCTTGGGCAACAAAGTCTGTATTCTCTGGTTGACCACTGGGCTGGCAGTACGTAATTTTCATGGAGATGAATTTGTCTCTGATATGTGTATCTACAGATGCAGTTTATAATGAGTATGTTCATGTATGTATGTGCTCAGCCTTCTTCCCATGAACTGCACCATCTAATACTTGGGAAGGTGCACCAAGGACCTGTGAGGGGGGCATATTTCCGAGGCTTGCCGTGTCTCTCGTAGCAGCCGGATGGAAGTAATCAAGCCAAGTGGATCAGAACGAGTTGGCTTTGTGTGTGTTTGCTCTTTAGTAAACTTTTTAAAGACATGTTTCTTCCCCTTTTAATGCGTTTTTAAATTTAGTTATGTGGTTGTGTTCTGTGTAACCAAGTCACACCACAAAGGACATGGTGTGGGATCATCAGTTAAAGCCGCTGCTTCCTCCTCTGATGCTTTGGCCTTCTGCCTCTGATTTCTAGGATGTCTCTGACGTTTTAAGCAAAGGCAGTCACCCTCTGGACTGCTAGGAAGGTGGTTTCAAGTCAATAGTTTCTACAGCCCTTCCTCCTAGGCTGGGAGCCTGGTATGATCGCTGCCCCGCGATATGTAGGTTACACCAAATGGATACCATTTGCCCCTTTTTCCTCCCTAGGTGGAGACTGAAGTTTTGCAGGGAACGAGCATGAGCCCTCATGCCCTGGTCACTTCAGTGATGCTGTCTGGTGCAGTTTGCACTCCTAGATTCAACTGCGGGCTTAGCGCTCAGGTCATCTTACAGAGATCTACACAATTCCATTTAAAAAAACGTATCTTTCCATGTAGCAGCACTGGTGTGTCTGTGTAACAGTTGCTAAATTGTTATTGACACTGCTTAAGGTGTTTACAAAAGGCTTCAAAAATATCAATTATAAAATGACTAGAGCAATGACAAAAGAGTGAAAACAGGTTTCAGTTTGGTTTCCACAATAAATCTTCAGGCTGACCCTCCGGGCATGGCTGTTGGGCTGGGAAGCACCAGCTCCGGAGAGGCCCAAGCCTTCCATCTGCTGCCAGCAGAGGCTGTCGGGTGTCAGCGCTGCGGCGTGAACAGGCGCTGCCGAAGCCAGTGCCTGGGTAAATGAACGGACTCCAACATCGCAGAGACTTATCTTAAAACTTGTATGGTAGGACGTAGTCAGAGCAGTTAACGCTGGCTGTGGCGAGGAGCTGGCGGAACGAGGGCTGTGGTTGAGCCGCAGCCAGACCAAAAGGGACCCCCCATCCCCTTTTCAGGGCTGCCTGTGTGGCATCTTCCATGATGCTCTGAGTTTTACAAAGCACTGCATTGTAAAGCTGGGCTCCAACTCTTCACATTTATTTTCCTTTCTGCTCTATCTCTATCCCTAGGTGTAGTAATGCTCATAATGCTTCAGAGTTTTGCTGTTTGCAGTGGGGACTTAACAAGTAAAAGCTACATGTAAACAGCTTTGTTGGCTACTTTTACTTTCCTTGCTTATATTGTACACCTTAAATGTGCTATTTCTTTTGGCGTAATGGCAAAATCGCTGCTTATGGGAACTGCCGTAGATAATACAAAAAGCTCTTTGAAAAGAGCTTTATCAGAGTACAAAGTACTTGGAATTGAAAGCCCCTAGAGGGTTGCTTTATTTTCCCCCTTCATTCAAACTTGTAGTGGTGCAGGATCGAGATACATCATGCCCTATTTTCGGCTGATTTGCATGTTAGAGAGAACGGAGTAATTGGTGTTTAACCAGAACAAAAGAGGATCTGTTTGCTAAAAGAAAAAGAATTCTTGAAGTAGACCGTAATACATATACTGCCTTTGTCTCTTCTCTCATTAAGAATTGAATAGGATGGCCTAGTAATTAGAATGTGGAAGGCATTGCTTTGGTGTTGATGCTTTTTGAGCTAATTGGTTTGAAAATTATATTTGATGTAGCTCTAAGGGATGTTGGCACAACACCTTCTTGGGACATGGACATCCTGTACTCCCATTTAACTGCAGAAATAGGCACTTTGAGGCAGGGATTTGTCTTTTGGTTTTTGTTGGGTATTTTTATTTATCTTTTTTATTTATTAAACCCATATTTACCTTCCCAGCTGAACACACAGGAAGCATTGTCACCTGTAAATAATTATTCTTGCTAGTGTGAAAACCTTGAAATGACCTTGGGAACAGATCAGCCCCTCTTTCCCCAAGTACTTAGTTCAAACCTTAGTAAAGCAGAGATTTGAGCTAAACTGGGTTTGGATTTCTGCCTTTCTGCATTCTTGGAAAGGTTTTGTTGCTGTTGCTGGGCTAGCTGGTTTTTTTTTGTTTTGTTTTGACAAAAAGATAAAAAATTAGTTCTTGAGTGACTGGAATAAAAGGTCTGGAAACATGCAGGAGGCTTTCTTTGGTCAGCGTTGGTGTTCATCTTCTTCAGTTCCATCTCTGGTGGAGACATTAGGGAGATGTTTTTTGCCTTCCGTAGATCCTTCCCTTGTATTCTGAAATGGGATTGCTTTTAATCCATATGCATACAATGGATTTAGGGTGGCTGGAGGTACTAGGAAATTCAGGGAAGGAAGATGCATTTCTTGGACTGAGAGATAAACTTAGCAGTAGAGATTCAGCTATAGAGAATTTAAGTGTGTGTTATTTGATAACACTTGTTTTGTGGTACAAATTGAAGTCTCAGATCTGTTGTTGGTTCTCTGCAGAGCCCTGTATGATCATCTTGAAGTGTTACAGTGTGATGGAGTTGTTATTTTATGAGGATGAAGTGAACTTCTAAAATTTCCCACAAGGTTCCAGTGATAAAAGGAACACTGTCTTAAATGACTATAGGTTCAGGGAGTATGTATTTAGCACTGTGGTTTCTATTTAAATGGACTCAGTCTTGCAGCGAACAAAAGTTTGCTTTTCTTTACTTTTCAGGTATGTTTTTTTCTCCCTTTTCGTGGTGGGTAGGTGTGTGCCTTTTCACAGTGTTTTTGTTTGGCTGCTTACAAGTGTATGTTGAGTCGATATTAAAGTTTTGATCCTGCTTTAACATTTGTATTTTTATTGTACTACAACTTCAATGCCCTTTAGTGTTTTAAGGCATTATCTTTAGATGTGGTAGATACCTAGATGCCTTAGATCTTTTTAGATACCAGCAGGTGACACTTAGCTGTGGTGCAAGTCTTAAAATACTGGGTTAAGGCTGATGGCCTCTAAGGCCTGGCTGCATCTGTATCCCCATGAGGTCCCTCGCAAGGCACTGCTCAGAACAGTATTTCACTGGTGTCCCTTGGACCTGTGCTGTTCAGTGTTTCTGTTGGTACGTATAGCTAATCTCTGCTCAGGGATCAGTCTGGATGGGAGCTATCTATTAGTGTAATTTTCCTAACACAGACACATGAATGCTGGCTGCAAACTGCTTCTGCAACACCAACCTCTGTTTTCTCCTCCATCTGTGCGCATCAGTATGTCAGGCATCTGCCAGCTGGGCAGCAGCAGATACTGAGGCTCGTCTGGGCTGAAGTGCTGTCAGCCTGAGATCCTTCCCAGCTCCTTGTCTCCCTCACTGCTTGGTTAGTAAATCATTCCCTTCTTGACCGTCAGCCGGGGGCTTCTCAGGCTGCAGGCAGAGACTGGATCTGGAGACGTAGTTTAGTTGCAGTCGGCTGGGACGTACTTCCCGTGCCAGCTGCAGGCAGCGGTGGTCCTGGGCATTCGCTGCGGTTGTGTGCCCGATACTCGGCATTCAGTGCTAACCCAAACAAGATGGACTATTTTATTTAGCTGTGTTGTACGTAAACACTCTTAGATTTGGTATTTTTGCAGTGCCCTGGTGGCTCAGTGTGTGCGCTGTGTGGGCATGACATTCCTTGCTGGCTGAAGTCTGGATACCTGCAGGGGCACTGGAATTCTGCTCCTGGGGACTGGGGCACCCAGCAACACCTGCAGGTGCACCCAGGTGTATTTTTTTCATAAATAGCATGTTTGTAAGATGGAACTTGGAGAAGGGTAGGAAGAGGAACTTGAAAGACCCGACATAAATGGGAGTCCACAATGTGGGTGTTTTTTCTAAAACAAACTTCTGTTTTTTTTCTTACAGGTTCTCCTTATTTGAAAGTGGGCCTAAAAGACAAAAGGTTTAAAAGGGGTTAAATAAACTGAAAAAAAACCAAACCAAAACCCCACAGTGTATTTCCGTTCAGAGTTTAAAACAAGATGTTGTGGATTGACTCAAAATGAAAATTGTCTTTTTTTTTTTTTCTTTTAAGTTTTGCCAACAAACTGAAGACATGTTTGTTTAATCATAGACAAATTTATCCTCTTGTTTTTTTGGTTCTGTTTTGTTTTCAGTTTAGCCAGTAAACTGAAAAAAGAAACTGTTCTGCCAGTGCTACTTCCAGTTAGGATTGCTCCAAGGAGCTGTGTGAATCTTCCCCTTTTACACTTTATCTAGGAACCATCAGAATTTGTTTGCTGATTAATACCTTGGAAATTATAAATTAACCATATGGAACTACTTCAGTTTAAGTAACTTGTATGTTCTGATGATAGTTAATCCCCTTAGAATGTGTTTTTAACAACCAGTTTGTTTTCACCTGAGGTGATTAATGCTCTAAAAATGGGTGTTAACTGCACCAAAGGCACATTTTTTTTTTCTTTTTCCTAAGGAGGAATGCTGCTGCGGACCATATTTAATGGTCTAATATGCTTTACTTCTCAATATGCTGGCTTTTTTTAATGGCTGTGTTTGGGAAAAAACCTGTTTATTTTCTGTCTGCTAATGACTGATCTTCCAGCCAGCTGGAGCGAGCTGTGTGAAGTATGCAGCGCACTGAGGCAGTCCTGTGGGCGTGCGATGGCTTTGGGCTTGGGGTGTGTGCCCCACTGCGGAGGGAAGGGGTGTGCAGCCCACCGCCGGCCTCGCAGGGCTGCGATACTGTGAATCATAAAGTCATTAGCGATATTAAAACTTTAGACAATGGGCTGTGGTAATTCTACTGCCTCCTTCTGCTTAATTTTTGTGCTAATTTATTGCTCCTCTATATTCCTGCTTCTGTCACCTAAATGCAAATGCACTGGCAGCCTGCTTTATGGATAACACTTAAAAAATAATGGTGCAATAATGAATGGTGAATTGCAGTGGAGATCTTGCTGAAGTGCTTGCAATATCTGTGTTAATTTCAAATGAATTAATTGCAGTTAATACTATTGTATTTAAAACCTGTCAGAAGCTATAACAATGATTAGGGTGTAAGTGTAAAATGTTATTTCAGAGCAGCATCAACATGTTTTAAGATAGCAATATATGGTGTTAAAGTGTGTCTGACCTAATGGCCATCATCATCAGCTTTTGTGCTAAGCCAGTCTAGAATACATGAATCAAAAGTATGTAATTGAGAAAAAGAGGTGCCATAAACCCATTCATTTTTCCCCTTGATCAGAAGTGAGCGGGTTCTTTACCCCCATACTGTACTTGAGAGCAGTGGCAGGATGCAGGAGGGGTTTTATCCAGCAGGGCTTTGGATCCTGTTGATCTCTGGTGCTGGGCTTGCAGATGCTGCTGCCAAACCTCATCTGTCACCAGTGGGTGGTTCCAGTACAGATGCAGGGAAAGTGCAAAGAGACTGCATGTAGCTATGGAGGAAGCATTTCTTTAATATTATTTTCCAGTCCTTCAGAACAAATCGATGCTATGGCAAATATATTTATTATTCAGTACTTAATACTCTCAAGCAAACATGTCCCAGCCCCTTTCACTTGAGTCCTTGGTAATGATACCTTGAGCGTCTACCACAGTTCTATAAATTTTCCCCTTGGGAATGCGCCTTTGCTGGAGAGGTGAGTCAGGTAGCAGGTACCCGGGTACGCCATGTCTTTGTGGGATACACTGACAGTAATTACAAAGCCTGCAGTGCTGCTGGGGGGAGGTGCTGAGACTTCTTGCAGGCACATCCCACCACTCCTCGTGTGCCATGCGGGAGGCTGAGATGCTCTTTGGCTCCCAGGAATGAGACAGAAAATTGCCTGTCTTGGTACAAGCCGGGAGCTGTGCGAAGGTGCTGAAAAGTTAACAGCACTTGGTGATTCACCCTGCAAAGTGGGTAAAAGCGGGACGTGGGCTCCTGTCTGTGCACTTCCCGCTGCCCCCCCTCCAGCGAGGCGCTGTGCCCCAGTTTGAGCACCTCGAGAACTGGAGGGGAAGCGCTGCACATGGAAAGAAATCTGCAGTGACGCTGCAGGGAGGATGTGCAGTGAAGGGGCTGGTGCCACTAGATCACCTTCCTGATTACCTTTTTAATAAGTTGCTGACGGTTGCGGCAGAAGTGCGAAGCTCTTGAGTGTCAGCTCCTCTCTCTGTGCCCCCGCCAGCATCTGCTCTGCTGGCGTTGGCCCCCGTACATAAGACCGGCCGTTGGTCCAACTGCATCTTCATTCCTGCTGCTTGCAGTGCAGGTTACAGCTGAAATCTGCCCCCAGGCAGCTCTTGGTGGGCAATCGGGGGTCCTTGAAGTTGGGCAGTTAAGGTCAAAATAATAAGTCGTTTCTCTTTAAGGTGAGGCAAGTTGTGAATGGAACTTTATTTAGTGCTTCCCTCAGGGTAAGAGCTGTCAAAGGGTAGACCTACTGACGTGGCAGCACATGGCAAAAGGCCTCTGTTCTGCCGCAGCTTTGTGAAACCTGGAGAGCCCGAGGAGCGGGAGGCAGTGAGCTGCCTCTGATGCTTCGCAGCCGCGGTCTCATTCTGTGCTCCTGCCACGCCATCAGAGAGGCTCCCACGTCTTCACACCTGGCTTAGAGAAACAGGCACGTAACTTCTTTCAGTTTAACCACTTGTATTTCTATTTTGGTTCTTGGTGTCTGCCTTTGAAGAGCACTACACCTGCAGTTTGTCTCCTGATAGTGGAAAGCACAGAATATAATTTTAACAGATTAAGACAGCTGCATTTTGTTCATCTCAAGCATGAGTTCTGCTTGACGATTTGTAGATAGAGTTTCCACCTGACACAAAGGAAGGGACTAATTCTGGCATGTGTGGGACTGATAAGATTTCAGGCCAGATCTCTCTCCAAAGAAAAAAAAGAAAACCCTCTTGATGTGTTACATAGTTCAGTAATCAGTTTCCAGGTTCTTTAATGAGATCTGTGCTTTAGCTGATTTAGCTACATGTCTCAGTACACAAATGATTTATAAAGGGAGAAAAGGTCTGTGTTGATCTCCAGTGAGTGATACCCTGTGCTGAAGTCACTTTGCATGTTTGTATTACATATGCTGCAGTACTCTCTTTCCTTTAACAAGGAATTTGACTTCATTTTTTTTGAGAGTGACAGAGCGTTGTATTGTTAAAAGCTTTTTATTGATGTAGATTTGTATATATGTTTACATTTATATGTAAATGTAATTATTTAGTGAAGATTAGCAGTCATTTGACACCTTGTCTTTCCATTTTGTGCATTACTAGTCATTTGCAAATTCATTTTGGTGTAGGTCAAAAATTACAATTACTATTATATTTAATGCATGAAATATTCTTGATTCACCATTTCCTTGGACAGCCCTTCTACTGCAAATTTTATCTGATTTCTTTCAAAAGCAGCAGAGAGTTCATCATAGTCTCTCATGTTCTTAATCCATCCCTACATGGTAGTTTGGTCGCCACTTCCTGATGAAGAAATCTGGGCTGTGGAACCTGCTGAAACCATAGATAACTCTCCATTTAATCAATTAACTGGTAGTGGAAACATTTGGAATTACATTAGTGCATCTGAGCGCCAAACATCCATGTGGCATTGGGCTGCGCTGCGTGGATTTATGGGGTCTGATTGCTGTTGTCTGGTGGAGTTTCTTTGTGATTAAAGAGCACGACAGCTTTTCTGTTTGCAGCACACCTTTGGTGTGTGTTAATGCCCTTTCCCTCTGTGCTGGAAGGCCAAGTGGTGGCTGGACTGGGTCCACACAGTGCTCCAGGAATGATCTGAACAACTCTGCTTCCTCCATTCTCCTTTCTCTGTAGTTAGAATAGAATTTGGGGCCTGAGGGTGTCCTGGCTCCCTCTAGTAATTGCATCATTCCCACTAACTAAAGAGTGCAGATTCTTTTTTTTAATAAAAGCTTCTTTATATGCATTCTTGAGTGTTGTTTTAGTTTGCAACTACCCAAATTGGAATGCATCCAGACGCCAAGTCCTTATGCTTCCTTCATGTCCCTAAACTCTCTTATGGGTAATTTGCATTTCAACGCTGCTCAGTTGCACTTTGCTCAGTTTAAGGGAGGGAAGGTCCATGTGGTAGCGTATGCTGATTTACATATGTTGCTAGTACTAGCTAATTGTAATGTGGATGCTTTGCTTCCTTCAGGCAACCAAACCAGGATATTTTGTTGTAATATCCTGTTGGTTTAAGGTGAGAGGTAAATCGGAGTTTGCTCTGCTTGATTTACAGCTGGAATTTTGGTTTGAGGTTTGGTGGTAAAGATCAGAGACACTTAAAGGATGTGATCAAAAAACGGAGCTGAAAGATATTACTTTAACAGTTGTTGCAAAAACTTAGGAAAACAAACTTTTTGGTTCACGAACTGAAAATAATAAAGGAAGGGCAGAAACGCTACAGGGCACTGTTGAGTAGTAGCATGATGTGTCATTTGATGTTTTAGCCTTTAGCAAACACTAGGATATCTTAGAACTCCACTGAATGGCAGCCAGTGCCTGCAAAAGCCAGCTGTAAAGGTTTGCCATCAGATCCTAGAGGTTTGTTCTGTTGAAAATATACCAGTTTCCAGGTATCCAACCATGCTGATGAGTCTTCTGTGTTTTTTAACAAAATCAAGATTGGAGGGGGAAAGATACTGGGAGGGGAGATGAATAAATCCCAGTCTGTTCTTTCCCAGCTACTAGTTAGCAGATGGTAGAGTCCCGTCTAAGCTTGGAGGATATCTTTTCATTTTTGCAGTAGAGCCGCATTTATGTGACTGCATCTTTTTGTGGGCCAGTGTGCATTAAAAAACCCACACATGAGCAGAGGAACCCACTGAGGCAGTGTCCACACAGTACCACTATAAAGCTTTTTTGCTTTGCACTAGTTTTTTGTACCTGCTGGAAGATGCTTGGAATTTGTCAGATAAGAGACCTGCCCAGGTGAGCCAGACCTGTGCTTGCCTTAGATGCAAAAGATTCTGAAGCCTCACCTGAAAACCTGATTTTTTCTTGGATTTGGGCTTTCCCTTCCAGAGCTGGTGGGGTATCTTGGTTGCTGTTCTCTATGGATTTTGTAGCTACAGCATGGCTTAATGACAGAAAAGAACCTCACGCTGGAAGAAAGCAAACCTCTGAACAATCCTAAAGTGGCTCTGGGTGCTGCCTGCAGAATCCTTCCCAAGTGTTCTTGGTGGCTTTTGCGTGGCTGTGTTCTAACTTTGGTAACAGCAAATACTCTGTGTTTTGAAGCACTCTTAATTTGTGCTCTTAGGAAATGGACACAAAAATAAAATGGGACGGCAAAGAGATGTCAGATTAAATTTTGACTGTGCAGTGAGGGCTGCAGATGGTGACGACGCAGAGCAGCATGTTGGGTGCTGTAAATGCTCCCCTCCTGAGAGCTCTGGAGCAGTTCCCTTACCAAAATGCTTAGTTGTTTTTATTGTTATTACTACTACTATTTGCAGTGCTGGTGAGTGAAAAGTTCCAGCAGGTGCTGCATGGAGGCCGAGCTGTCCGCTGACAACTCGAGCGAGTTTCTTGCCCACAGACCTTGTTCCATGTGGAAGTGGCAAGTTGATTGCAAGGCTCTGCGCAGCTCTTGCAGTCGAATCCACTGCTGTGATGTACCCAAAGCACAGCACTTCAGGTTAGGAGGGTGCTTATAGTGAGGTGAACGCGTGCCTGAGAATTGGATTGAGCTTTCAAGCTCCTTTTAGGGTTTTGGGTTTGTATCTGTGTCTTGTCTGCTGTTAGTGTGGAAAGGCCTTGACCAGGTCTGCGTGTTTGCTTTTAGCAGGGAACGCCTGCCTCCGAGAGGAGGAGAGCAGCCAAATATAGCAGAAAAGGCTGTGCCGTAGGAGCAGTGTATTGCTGATAATTGCCACGTTAGTCTCAACAAACAAACTGGATGCAATGCTGGCTGGATTTAAATACAGGATCCTCATAGCAGCAAAAAGGTTTCTGCATGCTCTGACTCATGAAGCTGATTTTAAAGAAAATGGGCATTTTTAAAATCCTATTTTCTTTCCATTTTCATCCTCCTTTGATGAAAACACTTGAAACACCTTTTTAACTCCACGTTTTAAGTGCTTTTTTATAGCCATGAAATATACCCTTGTGTGGTTTTCAGGTCTTTTTAATTTTTAAAACCCCTCCTTATTGCTGCTGCATAAGGAGAAATTTTTAGATTATGGGGAGAAGCAAATGTGACATTCTGTTCCGTATTAAAAGTTAATTTAGGGCAGAACTGCAGACCAAGAAAAGTGTCTTTTCTTTTCCTATACCTCCTTGTAATGTAATTGACCCTTAATACCTCTGCAAGATCTGGCACTTGGGCAATGGAAGCTAACTGCCCAGGGGCACAGTGCTAACACAACTGAAGGAATTTGCCCAACTGGAATAAAACTTGCTATAGTCAAGGGTTTTAAAGCATGTTCCTGTCTAAAGCAAAGCTTGTGGTACCAGATTTGGACAGCGAGTGAGGTGATGTAAACAGGTACCTGGCCGTGAGGACTGGAAGAACCTGGACCTGAATGCAAACAATGTTCTTTGTTACGGGGAGCTATAAAAAACTGCTGTGCCCATGCCAGTTCCCCTTGGCCACATGGGATGAGGCGTGGTTTGAAAGGCATAACTCATGCTGGTGCCAAGTCTTAGCCCTGAGTTGGTTTATGTCCTCACCTCTTACAGGAATACTTTGGTCTTGTGCTGACTTTGGGCATAGCAGACTATTAAAAATGACAAATGAATACAGATTGTGGCCATGGAAACAAGGCTTTCCCTAGGACAGCTATTGTCACTGCCGAGATTGATAAAAGCCTTTGATACCATGAAGCTGGAGAGAAGAATAGGTTTGTGTAAACATACAGGTCAGAGAGATCCAGGATGGTCTCAGCCTTGTGGAAGACAAAACAGCTTTGCCATAATCCTCATGGTTCCCTTCCTCCCCTGGCAGCATTATCTGGAACTTCTCTCCAAAGTCTTTTTGCAAGCTCTGGGCTGAAAGTCACAGGCATCCTCCACCCCTCCGAGCGGTCCCTACGTTGGCGCCAAGGCTATGGAGAAGGCAGGCCAGCTGTGTCCCTCAGCACTAAATTAGCTGTGTGGTCTTAATCAGAGGTAGCAACTGGAGGGTTGCTACTGAGACTTAATTATGCAATTGTAATTTTCTATAAAATGCATCATAAAACCTATTCATGCCTTGTATTGGCTTGAAAGAGTTATTCCAGCCTCTTCAGTTGTAGAATGCACACTTTAGGAAATTGTCTAAATCTGTGTTTTTCTTGGAGCAGCGCTAGTCAGCCCCACAGGTTGCTAATAAATATTTCGTAACCTTCTATGAAGGATTATTAAAATAATTTAAATATCTAAATGACTAGCTCACCTTGGCCCTGGCAAAGCACCGAAGCGGGCTTTGGTTCATTCCTGTGACCTCTCTTGGCATGCCATTGGAATGCCCTAAATTGTAGACCCGACATAAATACTGACTTTTTCTTACTGGATTTTAATTTCTTCTGCCATTAAATCTGATTATTTTTTTTTTAACATGACTATGTAGCATATATTTTTGTACTTCCACAACACTTGGTGAAAGGATTTAAAAATATCTAGCATGGGTTAATTTAGCATGAACTCCTTCACCAGTGTTGAGGAAACACTTTTCCCATTTTAACAGTTGGAAGAGTGGAAGGAGAACCCATGTTTCCACCTGCCTTAGTTCTTGTGTTGTGTTTTATTCTTCCCATTGGCACAACAAATAAGAAATTAGAAGGGGAAGAGAGAGAGAGACTGATGCAGCCATCGTCATAGCTGAGAAAATGGGGACGCACACCATTAATTTTCTACCCCCTGCCACACAAAGTGAACCTACACCAATTAAATACACCTAACTCCCCTTTTACCCTCTGGTTGTCTGTAGGACTGAACCCTCTAGAGCGGAGCAGAGCAGCTGCAGAAGCCCTTTATTTATTACAGTGTTCAAGCACCGGTCCAGAAATGAGTGTGTGTTGTGATGAGCTGAGCTGTGATTGCTTTAGGAGCTCTGGTCCTCAGTGTTGGGTGAGGTACTTACTACTCAGCGAGGGTAGATCTGACAGCCTGGCTCCTTTTTATGCTGGGGTTACTCACAGCAGCAAGTCGTATGCTTGATGGTATTTGTAGGCTTTTAGGGCTCTTCATTCTGCTAATTTGACATTATTGAAGTTCTATTTCCCAAACTGTGCTGTGGGTTAGAGAGAATGACAGCTTGATCTTTATTTGTGTGTGCAATATTTATGTATGTAAATTACAAGTATGTTTGCCTTTATCTCTGGATATAAATACAAGAGATGTATACAAATATAATGAGGAGGCACAGGAAGCTCGTTTTGTTTAAGCAAAGCGTAGCACATTAAGCCATCATGCCCTGACACTTGTTTCGTGGTGGAAAACAAAAAGGGAAGCATCTAGCTTTTGTTAGGAGACATGAAAGTTGCTGCTGCTTTACATATTGGGTATTATGGCTTTAGGACACTGTATAATCATTGAGGGTTTTATTATTATTATTTCTTCTTTAGGTGAAGACTGAAAAAGACAAAGACTAAAAATAAAAACCATAATTTTTGATATAACTGTGGAAACATGGTTAGTTCTAACACAGCAGGTGGCTAAGGGACTCAATCGGCAGAAACCAGCAGTGCTTTCAGTGCAATCAAAGTTAAGTGCAGAAATTTAATTAAATGGTAGCAAGGCTGGCAGAAACTTTGTAAAGCAGCAGTGCATTGTCAAATTCAACAATTATTTCAAGGAACACAATCCACAGATGGCGTCTAATTGATAAATTAAGGTCCTGGTGCCTGATTCCACTTACATTTAAAGGTTCTCTTCCCTTAAACAAAACCTTAAAAATTTCAAGGCTGCATCACTGTTCTGAAAAACACAACAAGCTGGCCTGTGTTTTATGGATTGAGAAAGGCACACTTCTCGTGTTACATGGAGAAGGTGTTGGATTTATGTTTTCCTCGTCCGTCTTTCATTCTGGAAAAGATGCAGTATATTGGCGGTAGGGTACTTAACCAGAATCTTGGGTATTCAGAGCTCAAGTCCTGTGGACCTCCCCGATGTGCTGGGGCAGGTAGTCATATAATCTCTCACAGCTTTTAAAAGCTTTTCAGCTTGCTTGTCTGTACCTTAAAGCTGTCTGTTGACTTTTGGACCTCATTATCAGCAAATGCAAATCCTTCAGTGCTTGATACCCTGCTTTGCAGCCCTTTCTAGCGTCAGACTGGTCAGCCTCAGGGACCAAGCCTGGAAGGACAGCAACTAATGTCTCGCTGACGTGGTCTCTTGCACACATAACATATCTTTTTTAGGGGATTCTGCACTGGTTTTATGTCTGCCCCCTTGCTTGGGTGTTGCTGTGAGCTCCCCACCACTTTGTGTTGGTGTGAGTGAACCCAGAGTGCATCACCAGGGGTCCTGCAGCAGACCTGAGAAGAGCTTTATGTGGCTTTCTGGATGCCTGTAGAGTTCGATAAAACAAACAGGCTCCCTTTCTCCCCTTTTTAAACTGAAGATGCATCAGGGATACTTTGTGTCTGTGTGTTTTTGATTTCCATGTGTAAATACAGTTCACTTTCCAAGGTTTAGCATAGCACTTCAGAGAAGAGGGCAGAAAAGACTGAATTCAGCTCTTCAAATACACTTTGCATGTTGTCCTTTAATGCTGGAGAGTCTTCCCTAAGCTGGTGGCACTTTCCCTCTCAAAAGGGCTTTGAACAAGGATGGGAGTTGAGGGGGAAGGGGCATTGAGCTACGTAATAGATATATGTAGTATCTATGTATATGCGCACCTGTATACACAACATTAATTTGGCCCTTGCTAAGAAAAGGAAATTTTGACCTTCCAGTTTCATACTTTCTTTTTTATGCAGGCAATTTTAGAAGCTGGATGCAGGAGGGAAATGACCGTTTTGCTGTGTACGCTGTAAATGCAGAGCGCAGATTCCCTGATTGCTCTTCTGAATGTGTTGTGTGTCTCTTGGCATTGCCCCTGTGGTAGTAAATTCTCCATTAGCCGGATTGTACATGGTAGAGCTGAATCCATTCTGAGTGATGTAGCTGAATCAGTGCTTGTTATTTTTGGTTACTAACAGTATACTCCCCCCTTTCTCCCCTCCTGTGCCTAAATATATCCAACCAGTCAATCAGCACTGGCAGGCATCAGTGCTATGGCTGTCAGATTGAGTTAGCTGTGGATAGCCTAAACTACTGGCTTGTTTTTTGGGGCTTGAAAACGTATTCAAATAGTGGCATGATAATTTGACTTGCAAATAAGTACAGCCTGGTAATGGGGCCCTCGTATAGAAAGAATGATGCAGCACTTTAGACAAATATATGTCTCCTTCCCATGAAGCAGATTAGAAATAATACAATACATGCTGATGTTTATGGCTACATGCTTAGTGAACAGAAACATTTTTGAATTTTCATTAATGGTGGATTTTGCAGTTTTTAATGGAACAAACTAAAAGCACTGGAAATTAAATAAATGCTAATGCTTTTCTGGAAAACTTAGAAAACATTTGGTTTAGAGGCAGATATGCTTTGGTCATCATTTTCTCTCTTGATTTTTTTCCCCCTTATCTACACTGGTTGGTTGTTTAAGAGCAACACTTAAGTGAACACATTGTCGTTGTTGCTGCTCCTTCCCCAACTGAAGAAACTGGCCTTTGCTGGTGACGGCATAGCTATTTCCACAGCAACCAGGCAGGATGTCACAAATTCAGAAGTGTGATTTTACATGCAGAACAGCAGCAGGAGCAGATGGATATTGGAAACAAAATCCCCACCCCCTCCCTTTGCCTTCTTCCACTTCTTCCGAAAGAAATAAAAGCCCTTCTCACAACCTCTCTCTTTGCAAATCTTACAGTATGCGGCATAACTTTCATGAATTGTTTCTGCTGTGTGGTTGAAAAGCAGTGAATGCTGGGGTGCAGCGTGGTCGCCGTATTTGTGGCAGCACTGCCTCAGTAATGGCAGGGTGCTGGAACAAGGCATGGAGAGGAATGCCGTGCCTTTTTCTGACTTTGGGACTGATGTAGAAAAAATGAGCTTTCTTGGGAATTTGGGCTCAGATTTAGCCTGGAAGTTGTTTCGTTAACTTTGGTAGTGGCCTAATTATGTTAATCCCGAGCTTAGAAAAACGAACAAACAAGCAAGCCCTCACCTCGGGTATTTAGACACATTTGGTAGCCATTTTGCACGGAAGTTTATTGTAACACCCACCCACTGTGTGGGCAAAAGCTTCAGGAACATATGCTCAGTCTGTTTTCTCAAAAAAGGTAATATTGGAAACAGATGCAGAAAGGGTTTTGCACTAGATAAAATTTGAGGTCAGGGCCTCTGGTTTGAAAAACACGGAATTGGTTCAGCATCCCAGTTGAAGACTCTCTGGGCAGTTTGCAGAAGTCACCGTGGGATGGATGTGCATCAGATCAAGCTGGGGTGCAGGAGAAAACCAAACAAGTCATTCTTTGTGCTCCCTGTTGAAGCCTGACACATCCATGAGGAGTGAAGCCAGATGTCTGCCGTTTGCTTATTGCCAGGTTTTACCAGTCAGGTGATGAGGAGCTGTAATAACGTGTTGGGCCATCCTGTGAAGAAGGCTTTGCAGGCTGTAAGGGCGAGCGGTCAGTGGTGTGTGCGGAAGGTTTGGTATTTCCTGGGAGGGATTGCCCCCGCTTGCCCGTGGGCTTGCGCTGTGCGGGGGCTCCAGCGAGGGCAGCGGGCATGCAGCCCAAGGTGACCAGCGTTGCACTAACCAGGTTTCCCTGAGCCGAAGCCATGACTGGAGCTGCAGAGCACCCACTGGATGCATAGCCTTCTCATAGCTCCTGCTGCTGTCTCCTCGGTGGGGAACGCAACGATCTTCTGTCTCATTTTGTCCTGGAGTTCTGTTTTGGAAGTCACAGAAAAAGTAAGATCAGTTATAACAACATCAAACCAATAGGTATTTGTACGGCTTGATCTGAGAGACCTGAAGTGGTCTCCCAGTCTCTCCAAGTAATCTCAGAATTTAACAAGTTTTCCCTTGTATCCAAGTTGCATCTGCTGTACTGCAGGTTCAGCTCATGTTTTTGCATGCCCTCACACCCTGTGGACTTGGCAAATGGTTTGTGGTTGCTTTCTTTGTAAACATTTTCATGCACACTGGAAAACAGCTGACTTTGTCAAGCTTAAGGATTTCTCCTTCTGATGGCTGCTGGTGAGCTGTGGGTAACAGACACTGCATTGCCAGCTTCCATCGGTCCTCGGTGTATTCCTTCCCCAGGTGCATGATAGATCAGAGGGATACCTGCCTGGTGGTGGAGTGAAGGCTGAGCACCGAGGGTGCAGCATCTGTCCCGTTGCTGACCTGCGAGCGCCGGTCCTTTGTCATGGCCACCTCTGACCTTGCATTTCCTGCTCCTGTTGAAGTAACCTTGTCACTTCTTTATAAGCCTGATTGATCTCATGGTACTGTAATACAAGTCATCAGGTTTCAGCAAGCGTGCCAGACCCTTGAAATGTCACAGGGATGTGCCGCTGTGGGCTTACTATCAAGGAGAAGCCAGGTAAACCTCAGTGATTTTCTGCCTGAGCTGATTCTTGTTGCTCCTGCAAAGCCTTGAGCAGACTTTTCTGTCAGACTTAGACTTACTAGAAATTGTTTTGTACTTGTGCATGGTACAGCCGCTTAAATGCTGACACAAGAATGAAACAAGACTTGGATAGTCTGGGAGCCCGGATTAGTTGCATAAACCTGGCCATGGGTCGTCAGAGGCTCCTTGTTATGGTGGGAGTTGTAGACTCTGGTCCAGTGGGTTAAAGCACTCTGCAATTATGCTCAAGTTTAACATTTCAAAGGAGTTAGGTGTCAAGCTTGCACTGACTTGAATTTCAGTAGGAGCTGGGTGTCTATTTTTGTCTTGTAGCACAGTAGGCTTGCAGACCAAGATCCCCTTGTATTTCTGTTTTGTTATTCAACTTTGAAAATACCAGCTGTGATCCTCTGTGCTATTACTGGTATGGATCACATGAAATTCTGATTAGCTTGGGTGAAGGGATGTTCTGGTATTTGATTTAGTATACGATGCCCCTCTGCATTCTTTGGTTTATGTTCTGGAAAGATTGTATTAGAAAATTTCTATTACAAGGGAGATTTAAATATTTTTTTAGGATTTTCTTGAAATCAAAAAAGTTAAGTGCTTCTAAACTATTTATATGAAAGGTGTAGTATTGATATTCCACTATTTCAGCTAAAAGTAGATAATATTATTATTACTAGCTTAATGGAACCAGTCAGTGGTTGTGGAATTTATGCAGTCGGAGGCAACTCAACAAATCTAAATACTCTTTGGTTCACCCAGTTGCAAAGCACAATCCCCTTGCCATAAAAGTTACAGCACGTGTTTTATGAGAGAGGGTCATAAAGCGTTTTCATCTTCTGCATGCAGTAGGAATTCATGGGTGTAGCATCCTGTTTGTGAAATGCAGCCTGACATTAATGTTGCAGTCGTTCCCCATGCCTGAGACTGAAGCAGGAGCTCAGCTCTCCTGCTGATGTTTACAGTGACTACTGAGAAGTGAACAAAGTAGGTATTTGTGCTGCGTGTAACGAATCATCTGAGGTATAGCCAGAATGATCCGACTGTGCTAGTGTTGCTGTGGCCAGCGGTTGCTGGGTGGGTTTGCTGCTAGTCAATACATGTACCAGCTTTTACAGTTGACGTCCCTAGAGGGACAGTGCACTGGGTAATAAAGTTAGTCTTTGTGGTTTCTGATAAGGTACTTTTCACCACCAAATGTGGAAACTTCAAAAGTCAGACTGTTATCAAAGAGCAAAATTGAACTGCTCCAGGAACAGACATTGCACAGCTGATACTAAAACATAATAAAAACCCCCATCACCAGTATTTCATATCTTTAAACCTAGAACTATTTTTTTGTGTGATGTAAAGGGCTACTGTAGACAATGTACCTTGCTTTTTAAGAGGAGTTAGCTTTAACTGTCTCCTTTATCTTGTTTGGTGAGATGTCCTTCCTCGGATGGTGCCTGGCGAGATGCTGCTCAGCTGTCGTCTGCAGGGAAGAGCCTAAAGCTGAAATGTTTTTAACCTGCGGCTGGTTGCAGAAGTTTAGTCAACCTCTTCCCTTCCTCCTTCTTCAAAACACGACGGAGTTTTCTTTTATTGTTCCTTTCCCACAAAATTTCTTGTAAAGAATGGCATTTTTTCTCGGGAAAAAGAAAACGTCAAAACCAACCAACCAACCAAGAAAACCCCAAACAAACAAAAAACTCAACCCCAAGCTCACAGGGCTTTGCCAGAAGGAAATTTGACCTGCTGTAGTCCGTATCTTTCTATGAAGAGCCATTAATTAAATTTCTTGTCTTCTAGAGTGCCCAGAAATTCTCTTTTGGGATCGGAAGATGTGTTGTTGTTGATGCTTTATAAGGTACAACACTGGTTCTGGAGGGTTTTCCGTCTGGGGAGGTGCCCTGACAGATCAGGTCAGAAGGACTTTGCTTTTCTAGGCTGGTGCTGTAGTCAGGGGGCTGCTCTCTTAAATCAGGACCTGTCAGATACAAATTTCTATTCCAGGAAATTATCCTTTGCTTCCCCCTCTCCTTTCCTAGTCCATCTAGTATTCATCTGCAGTCCCACTCCCACTCTACTGTCATTTCAGTCTTCCTCCCAGTTAATTGACTTGGGAGATCATGCTAATTCTTCTTGATTGGGGCTGCCACCTTTGCTTTCTGCTAATCTGGCATGCACATATTCTCTGTTCGCCTGTCTCTTCAGTTCCTAAAAGTCTATAGGCAGGTTCCTTGTGCTTCAGAGAGAAAAACCTGGGCACGTGGTTGCAGTTTCTGCAACAAGTGGTTGTGTCTCTGTGGACTGACTGCATCCTCAAGGCCAGATTTTATTTCTCAGTACAGACATTACTGGCAACAGTAGGACTTACTCTGTTTACCTGTTCAGAGCTTTTGGTCTTTCCTTCCATCTCTGTCCCTCATGCACTTAATTTCTGTTTTTCTTCTCTGCATTCATTTCTTTTGTGATGCTTTTTTTTTTTAAAAAAAAAAAAAAAAGATAGAAAAAAAAAACCCTCCAAACTCTTCAGGTAACTCCATAAGAAATATAGCAAACCTGATATTAATACCTGTTCTATCTGGGACAGGCTGTTAGTGCTGGAAATGATCTCTATTCTCCCCCAGTATTTTACAGATGAGCACTGAAAAGCATCTTTATTCAGTTTGACTGTTGCTATTATGTGGCGAGGCATTCAATAAAAGTTGTGATTTATGAGATGTGTGTGGCCGTTGTTGTTTTTTGCTCTGTCATCTATCAGGGAGAGAAAAGCCAGGCCTGATAATTCTTGGCACATAGCTTTTTCAGTTAAGAATGTCAGCTGTCAGGCTGTCAAGAGAAGTTATTTCTCTGGGTTTTTTTTAAATAGGCAGAGATCCTGCTTCTTACTGTGCTACATTGATAAGGGAGTGCTTTCTGTATTGCTGAAAAAGTGCGTCCCATGGTAAGGCCCTTAGTGTATGCCCACTTAAACTTCCAGTGCTTTGTGTTTTCAATGTGTGACAGCACTTGATTGCTTAATATAAAAATGCATTCAGTTTCTTTTTTGCAGCTTTTATGTGGCACACACCCCCCCCCCTACTGAATGGAATGCATTATTTTTTTTCTCCTGTTCTCTGTGACTAGGTATTTTAAAAGTGCTCTTTTGCAAAATATGTGCACATTAGATAATCTGGTGTTGCATAAAAGCTCTTTCATATTTTGGGGGCTCCATGCATGCATAAAGTAGACCTAATTGAAGGCAGAGGCTGTTTGTCACAAACTTGAATATAAAGATGGGGGATGGTGGGGAAGAATTATGTTAAATGTCAGGGTGATGGCGGTGGCTCCCCCCCCACCCCTTATTAGTTATTTGCAAAAATGTATCAAAAAGTCATTTTGATGCAGTGTACAATAGTATCACAAACTTGTGCTCTGCATCCTAAGTGCCTGGTTAGAGCACAGTTAGAAGCTGAAATCATTCCTCGATTAGTCCCTGGAGTCCTATATAAGTCTTTAACTCTCAGCATGTGGTCTGTGATTTAACAATGGATGAAGGATTGCTGAACTTGAGCTGAATGTATAACCTGAAATTTTCAAACCTGCAGCCCCTTTATTTTCTCCTCTCCCCTCCTTCCTGGAGAAGATCCATCAAACCCTTGCCACAGCTGGCAGTGAATTTGCCTTCAGGGCAGAACTTTGGAGCTGGATAGACTGGCAGACTGCAGTTCATATAAATGGATAGCAAATCCTATCAAAAAGAGGCAAGAAAGGTGTCTGGCAGCCGTGCAGTTCTTGGGGTTGCTTTAGGGCTGTAAGATCTCTTGGAGGACAGAAGGGAATTGGTCCTGATTTAACTGCTGTCTTCATGTGGCTGTGGGCGCAGATGTGATGACCTCCTTATTTTGGTGATGTTAGCCTTCATGTAAAAGGAGGAAAACCTTTTTATGCGTTAATTTGGTCTGGACAGCTCATTTACATACTTTCTACCGCTTTAAAGATATGAGGCTGGAGAGGTGTCATGTAAAACTCTATGAAAGGTTTTGTTGTTAACCTGTATGAACTATTTTGATGTACAGCACCGTGTGTGTAGCTTATAGATGCTCGCATTGTTCATAGGTTATTTCTTAGAAATACTGGAGCGGTCTTTAGCCCTGTGTCTGGCTATGCAAGTTGAGGCACAGGGCTTCTAGCCTTACGTTAAAATTTCCAGTGTCGTTACAGACCTTGTGATTCCTTGGGAGGAATGAAATCTTCCACCAGCCTGCAGATAGCCGGGCAGTGGCAGTCAGTTTGTGTGCAGATTGGAAATTCAAGCTGAGGTTCTCCAGTGTCAACAGCACATCTGCCACTTGACAGGTGACCTGCTGGCAAAGGGTGTTGCTGCTTTCCTCCCTGTGCTGTATCGTCTGAATATCTCTTCTCCTGCGAGAGAGTTGAAGCTCACATGGCAGGAGCGCAGTCCGGAGGTCTTCAGCTCAATCCCCATGTATCAGGCAGGAGGCAGATGTTAATGGCATTCAGATTTGGCTGAGTCAAACTACACAAGTGGCTGTTCATGGAAGTTGTCCCAGCTTTTCATGTCCTGCCAGACCTGGAAATCCAGTCATCTTGGTGACTTGGCCTTTTTATGTGAGATTTTTGGCAGTGTTGTAATGATCTAGGTACTTTCAAGTCTGTAAGTGTATTGAGCTGTGATAATCTTTGATACTGGCAGAGTTCTTGCACTGGGAAAGACAGGGAAGGAGTGTATTTCCAGCCAAATACTTATTTTCAGTAACATCATCATTATTAAAGACCTGTTGGTGTTACAGATGGGGTAGGGAAGAGGCCCTTTGTGGTAGCATGTGTTGCTCTGGAAGCCAGTAAGGCACCTGTGCAGCACTGCGCTTCTGAGCCGTGGTGGGGAAGGAAGGAACCAGCAGCACCTCTTCTTCTCCTCCAGAAGGTAGAGGGATAAGCTAGTGACTGAACTGCCACAATTCAGTGATTTCTTTGAGCTCTGCAGGTCTTGCAGCCCTAGGGAGAAAAAGAAATGACAGGACTGTCAACATGACAACAGTTCTCTTTTAATCCACTATCTGTGCCAAATTTTGTGAGTGCTGGAACAAGGGGAGCCTTGCGTTTGAGAACAGAGCGCGGTGCAGTGCAAAAATACCTGTGGTTTTGATGTCATGATTTGCAGAGAGTTAATTTGTGCCAATCTTACCGGCGAGTGGGCGAACATGTCTCTGAAGTGAGACCCCCTGGGGTCGGGCAGGCTCAGAGCTGGAGATGTTCGAATCATTTTGCACGCTTGGCCCAGGGGGAGCAGGGAGTCTTTGTGAGCTCTGGTGTGGTTTGCTGGCACTCTGCCCCCTGTCCTGGAGCCTCCACTTCCATGCCATGCATTTCTTTACCCCAGATCCTCACTTTGGACAGGGAGCTGTGATGGGGCCATCCTGAGGACCAGTTGTGCCGTGGTTAACCCGGTTAGCAGCACAGAGCTTGGCAGCATGCCTCACCGTGTCTGCTGGAGGGCTGAGGGTGAGCCTGAGCTTAGTTACATGTGCCTGAAGTTGGGACAGGTTTAGCTGTCTCCTGCTTTTGTAAGTCCCCTGAGCTGCTGTGGGGAGTTGGTGTGCTGCAAGCCCCAGCCTGGCGATGCGTGGCCCAACGTGGGAGGTGAGAAGGGAGCGTGAGAGTTGGCCTGTTCTGGTGAACAAAAGCCTGCCTGAAACCCATCAAGGTCTTAAGAGATGGTCTTGTTAAAAGCCTGGGTGCTGAGTCACGCTGTGTGTTCTGTCATACAAATGCCAACGTATAAACACATCCGTTTTCACAGAATCTCTTGCCAAGTACTTGGGTTTACAATGTTAACAGCTTTAAGTAAATTCTTCCTGGAGATAACTGATTTATTAGGCTCCTACCCTTCTGAAGGCAAAGCTAGTCACAATTAACAAACAAAGCAGCATGAGGCAGTTATCATTCTGGGTAATAAATCTTTCAGTGTTGGGTACCACTTGGTAATGGGTTTAGAAAGTAAAACTATACGTCAGTCAAAGCGTGCCTTCAGCCCGGGCAGGCAGTGTGTGCGCCGCCGCCGTGTGTGCATGTAATGGAATAGCTATTAACGCAGAGCACTAATGATTTCCATTTGCGTACCCAGGCGTGCATTGGAGGTGGATGATGGGTTTGTGTTCGGCAAGGGGCAGCTCTGCGGTGCGAGCCCTCTCAGCTGTGCCGAAGCCCGCCCTTGCTCTGGTGCCGGTGCCGGCGCCGTGTCGGGCTGTGCTACACGCGGTGGTTTCACGGTGTGCCTGCCCGCCTTGGTCTCAGCAGGACTTACACGAGTAGAAGCCTGTGGTCTGTTTGCTGTAGTGGGGGTGGCAGAAGGGCAGTGGGTCACTGGTTTCGGTACTCTACTGAACAGAAGTATGTTAGCTCGAGGGTTCAACGTGCTGCGGATAAAGGAGCCCCTTTGATTCTGCTGTCATTGTACAACAATGACTACATAAAGTTTGAGGTGGGTCAAGCTGTCCCTCATTTTTCTTTGGCTTTTTTTGGCAGCAGCTGGAGTTGGATCTACTTATTTACCCCTGGAAAAGGACTGCTTTTGCATCTAGTTTGGCAGAGGCTGTGGGGTGTGCTGGCTGTGGGGTCCGTCCTGTGCAGAGGAGGTCTGGGTCCCGCTGAGGGGGAGCAGCCAGAGCCACTGAATCTACAGCAATGAAAGCCCTTCGCAGGCAGAGTTAGTGCTGGTGCCAGACGAGGCTGTTTAAGCACGCTGGTGATACTGTGTGTGCTACTAGATGAGGTGTGGTTGGCACCCGGACATGTTAGAGGAGTGTTGTGGGGTGGTCTTAGGAACAAAGTGTGTCTGACCGGTCCTGCAAGAGCTGGAGCCTTGCTCTTACTGCAGGGTAGCTCGGGCTGCTGGCCCTGCTGCACGGGGAGCTGGTAACCACCTGCCCTGGAAGAGGAGCACTCTGAAAGCATGGTGGTTGCCATCTATTTGGTCTTCTGACACTAGGAGCAATTGCTCAGTGGTGCTCTGGGGAGCCTGGAAAAGGAAAGAGCTCTGTGCTGTGAGCGGAGGCGGGGAGCGACTCACGGCAGATGTGTGCCCTTTTTCCTGAGCTCTCAGGGGCGCAGCAATTGCCCTTGGTCCTTACTGCTTTTATTTGGTCTGGTAATCCTCTCCTACCCCTGTGCCGCTTTTTCTCACACTTTTACCCCCTTTCCTGCCCCTGTGTCTTAATGCTAGCTCCTCTTTCGGCCTGGCATCCTTTCCTGGCTCTCAGTTTTGATGGTACACAGCTGAGAAATGAGCCCTCCAAGTTTTGGTCGGTAGTTATTGTTGTTCCCAGACGGCGTCTTTGTTTGGATAAACAATTGGTCTAAGACCTGTTAGCGTGGTTTCTAGCGCTGGGGAAATATTTCTTGCCGTGTTTGTAAAAATGATCTAAATGGATCCGACATCCTGGCTATAAAACATCTGTAACATTACACATTTAGTTATGTTACTAGGGACTTGAGTTCATTTTGATGGGTAGTATTTTATCTGCTACTTTTCCCCTTCTGAAAGCAAAGCTTTCTGTAGAGGAGGATTTATAGAAATATATTTCCAGCACAAAAAAAAGTCACACACATTAAGATGTTGGAGTAAAGGAGAAATAATGTCTTTTTTTGGAGACCTTGGCTGATTTATCTCTTGCTTGGTAGTTTGGTATGACCTTCCTAGCTAGGAACAATATTTTTTTATTCTTCCTTTAATAACAATAATGTCAGTAACAATGTCTTGCACTCACTGTTCCAGCATCTTCAAATCAGACTTTCAGTGGCTTAGACATTTAATGAGTGAAGCCTCACAGGCTCTGTTGAGCTGTAGGGAATTTTTTTTTTGTTTTGTTTTGTTCTTTTCGTGGAAATCAAGGCACACAGTACTCGATTGTGCAACGTACTCAACCTAATGAGGCTTCCACAAATGCTGCAAGTTTAAATGTATGCTTAAATGCTGAGCCCTGCAGTCTCCAGCTGAGTTTCTCCCAAGACTCTTTGATACATCGGCCCTATGGAGACTAAAATTACTTGCCCCGTGGTCAATAAGTGAGTAAACATCACGCAAGGGAGACAAGATCTTGTAGCTGCGAGGTGCTGCCTTCCTTTGGAAAAAGTATGAATGTTTTCTCTTGTCTTGGTTCCACTCTTCATTCTCAGTGCCGCTCCTCAGGGGCCCTTTTATTCCTAGTCAAGGGTTATTTGATCCGCTTTAGAGCGACAACTATGTTGCTTTCATAATGGCTGGTGGGTTCCCTCCCTGGCAAGGGAAACATCTTTCTTTAGTGAGATGAAGGTAGGAGTACCTTAATTCATGCAGTTCACCAACCCATTTGTGGAGGGGGGAAGAGGATAAAAGAAAAGGCGTTGTTTCATAAAATTGTGGAAGTATTTCAACAGCAGTAATAGGCAAATCTGGACATTTTGCAAGATTCCAGTGGTCTCGCATCGGAGGAAGGGATCACCCTTGTGAAAACATCAGGCAGCGCGTTGCATAGACATTAGCTTGACTCAGCAGATGAAGTAAAACTTGCTCATCAGTAACTGATTGCCATGTGCATCTATATTATGTAGATGAATTAATCAAGGCTAAGGGTTAAAGTTTTTCCATTTGTTCTTTTCAGAGAAATCATCTGGAATATGTTGGGAGGGAGGTAAATTGCTTTACGCATTTCTTTTCTCTTCCTGTGAATTTTTCTTGTTTTAGCAGAACATTATCTAGAGTCTAACAGAGAGCTCTCATCACTGATTTGACAGGGTTATCATGAAAAATTAGTTGATACTAACTTAGAAGTACTTAAATTACATCGTGCTTTCTGCAGTGTAGAGGCAATGAACTTCTTTTTGGAGTGACCTCAGTGTTTGGAGCTGGAAGAATTTATAAACTCTTACAGAATGTGTACTTTTCTTAGTCTCTGAATTGGAATGCGCTATTGGATTTTTGTTAAACACTGTGTTAAACCTCCAAATACATGTCTTCCTTCTCCTTTTTGTAAGTGCATGCTTAAAGAAAGGTTCATTGACAGCACCATAAAAGCCATCCTGGCTGCAGAACCACGTGATTTTGGGTGTATTGACAGAGCAAGCTGCTTGCATGCTAAAAGGTATGGCTGGCTGAACAGTGTCACTGCTGGTGCGTGCTCTCCTAACTTCAGAGGTGAGCGTGGAGCAGCCAAAGAAAAAAAGGTTTTGCCCATGAGATGAGGGCACGTCCCCTGCAAGCGGTTTGATGCCTTGCCCTGTGAGCGTTTGTATGCTAATGGGAGAGGGCCTGTGCAGGATCTGCATTTTGGCTCCTAGCTGACAGCCGTCACGTGGCACCGTGACTTCACAGGCTTGGGCAGCCCATCTGCTCAGTAGACAGCAACTCTTGGTTGAACACGGCTTTGCCTGGGCTTCCATGAGCCATTTGATGGTCAAGGCCTGCCCGTGGCAGACCTGCCCGTGTGCCTGCAGCAGTGGCGAGCTGGCAACTGCAGCTGTGTGAAACATGGCAATAACCAAAGGTAGTTAATTTAGCCTGCTGCTCTTGCTCTAACGGATTTATAGATTTTAATTGGGTTGATATGATTCAAATCACAAAAAAATTGTGAGGAGTTTTGGATGAGGGTTTTGAGTCAATGGGACCTGTAGGACCTGGAAAAATAACACCACTTAAGTTCTTCAGTACGGATTTTGGCATCCAGCTCCAGGCACACAGCTTCTGAAGCTGTTGGCTTTTGTGATCGGTTGTCCTCTGGGGCAGGCCCTCAGCTGCCCTGAGTTGTGGAAGCTCCACACAGATCTCTGCCTTCAGCAGATGGGCAGGAGCACAGCCTGTCCCGGCGAGGCAGCCCGCGCTGCGGCAGCAGAAAGTGCCACCGGCTGCTGTGTGCAGCCTCCGTGCAGGCTCTGCCTTGCTGCACAGCCCCCCCCCCCCCAGCTTCGGGAAGGCAGGCACAGCCGGTTGCTGCCTTGTATTGTTCCAGATTAAAAAACAAGGACTTGGGTATGTTTTTGGGAAGCTGCTTAGCTTGGTTTCCCACTTTGACCCACTTTAGCCCACCCTGCTTCTCCTGTAGAGCCTGACTCCAAATCGACCTTGAACATGCCCTTGTAAGCATGTCCTTTCACAATTGTATGTCCAGCTGGGGGACACAATTTTTCTGGTTGTATTTTGGATATGGCACATGATGTTTTTTTTCCAGAAGACAGTATAATATGAAGAGGAATTGATAAATGTGGTAATGGTCAGTTAATGCTGTGTTTCCATCGGATATTGCTGCAGTGTCTTTGATCGTGAGGTCCCTGGGTGGAATGTTGTCTCTCCCTCTCCCTCTTTTTCTTTTTGCCTGTGCAAGGTGAAGGTTTGCCAGTAGCCTGTAGATTTAGGACCAGAGTCTTAATGGCTTCCCACTGGGACCTTTGTCCCTACATTACATGGCTATTGCAAAAAATCCCACCCCTAGTACATAGTCACATTGGGCAGTGATCTCCATTTGTGGTCCTGAGATGTATTCATTTAAAAATAATCATCTTCATGTAAACTTATTAATGCAGTTTTTAAGCACTGCTGAACAGTAATCAGGCAGGCATATTAGGTAAGTTGTCTGCACTCAGCGAAAATTTAGAGTTACTTTCCTTACCATAGCGTGCATGAGAAGCTAAAGCAACCAGGGGGATTTAAAAAGATTTTCTTTCTGCTCCCCTCTTCCTGCCTCTGTATCTTGCTTCTGTAACCCATAAAAGAGTTAACTAGAGCGCAGTGGAAGGGAGCAGCCCCAAGGGACATGATATAACTGGTTATAGCAAGGCTGAGGGGCTGTGATCTATTCCTGTTCTCTGGAGGGTGTGAAGTCTGGCTCTGGCGAACTTTACTGTGTCTTTTGATATGAAGCTTGAAGCCAGATTTTGCTCAAGAAAATGCTGAGCTCTCACAGCTGGGGCTAATTTCCAGGAGATTTGATCTGCCATGAAGGGAGCTCTTTGTGGTGGTACACGTAAAGGCATTGCTGTGCCTGGAGAGCAGGGGGTGGTTTGTAGGGGGCTTACGGGAGGGCATGGGATGCTCCTGCCCGGACAGCAAACCTTTCTTCTGGGGACATGCCCGTGGCCTGTGACGGGCTGCTGTTGCTTAACTGTACCTGTGAGTGAATAAGGGGTGGGTGCTCCCAGGGGAGGCAAACGAGAGAGTTAAATTTGGTTGTAATCGGGAAGATGACCAGGAAGGGCTTTGCTGGGCCCAGGCCAGATCTGCTCGTGAAATGCCAAGCCTGGCGCTGACGGTTGCTGCCAATTCAATCTGTCATATAAAAATCACTTTGTGTGTTCTGCCTCCTGCTGATACCATAGTCATCGAGGGAGAAAAATAAAACACTAGCCAAAAAACAACCCTCCCAAAGTTAACAGCAAAACCAAAGCCAGCCAGAACTAGGAATACAGCAGGGACTAGGTTAACAGTTTTGTTTATGAATGGATTGGGAGAATACAACCCATCTGTATTTTCCACAGAAATCAAGGGAACTGATTTACCCCGCTGGGAATCTGTGCTGCTTGTTTGGATTAAAGAGCTCTTTCATTCCTGCATACCTTTCTATAGCTTGAGCTGGTTCTCAGAGGATGACATTAGCCTACACGAGGGTCAGGCACAAGGTATTTGCACTGTTCAAGTCTCGCTGAAATCCTATTTTGAATACTTAAGCATGTTGTATGTGCATGTAAAGCCATGCTGCCTCTGCACAGGGTTGAGTTCCTCTTGCTGTTGCGGAGCTTGTGTCTAGTATGTGCTAGCTGATAGTACGCAGTGCTGTCCATCGTTTGTCAGCCGTACGGTAACGCCGGGGAAGGGGCTGGTTCCTGGAGTGTTCCCTTGCTTATAGAAACCTTACAGAAAGGTTGGCAGCTTTCAACAAATGCTGCCTTTTTCGTCGTGGGCTTTGTATCATGTTTCAGTTTGTTTTTTAATAGCTTTTTGGAACTTGCTGTGAGGATCCCGGAGGCAAAAAAAAAAAAACCTGGAGAATTCTTGCTTATGGTTTGTGCTTTGCCAAAGAAGCCTAGCAATTTAGTTAACAAGATCGCTTCCCCTATTACATGAGTTATTGTTGTTTTTAATTAGAGGTAATGCTGTAGTTTGAATGTAGAACACAATGGGGTATAAAATGCAGTTCAGCATATATACCAAAGATGATTTTTCCAATTATAAACCTATTTAGAAGGCGGATACATTAGAAATGGTGAAATGTCAAATTACAGATTAGGTGAGCAAGCTGCAATACACATGCACCCACTCATACATGCTATCGTACAAGAGAGAGGAAGGTGCTCTGGAAAACAGTTATATATGCATAATTAGTTTAATCTGAAATTAATGCTAATTTCAGCAATTTGTGATGCAGTTTCACTATTAGTACTCTAGTCCACTTCCACCATGTTGAGAGGTTGAGGATGCAAAGCCTTAATGAATTCCACATAGGTGTGCACCAGAGCTGAGTTCATGCACCGGTTTCCAGAGCGTTCTTTGAGCCCCGTGTGTGTTGGTTTACTTCAGCGCCTGTCTCTGCCCCTTGCTTTTAGTGAGTGGGTACTCATTTAGAAAGTAGTCCTGTTTCAAGCAAAGATGTGATGGCATGCAGAATATGCCAGTATTTCTGACCTGCTGCCGTCTACGTTTGCCCAGGTCATTTTTAACTGTGCCTGCACCTTTGGATGACCCAGTTACAAAGCACGTGCATTTCACTTTTGCAGTGAGACCTGCCAGTGACATGTTCAGTGTGCTCTCTGTGCTAGCTGGGAGTAAGCGCTCATCCTTTCCAACCTCATCATCTGTGCCTCCTAAGACGGGATCTCTTCACTAAAACTGGGGGGGAGGGAAGCAAAAGAAGGCTGTGCAAAGAACGGCATTGAAATGACACTTGAACCCATTACCCTGAAGTCAAGTATGTAACTTCTGTATTCAACGTAGGCTGGGCCTTGGCTCATCTGAAAAGAGTAGTGCATACTTGTTGTTTTGAGATTTTGAAATTCTGGGAATTCTGCAAAATATTTCATGACCTTAAAATCCCCTTTATTCATTTTTAATAGCCATGATAAGACATTTTCAATTGGGAAAGAAAAAACACCAAGAAAACAAAGAACAGAGTTGGTACATGAGTATGTAAGGATATTAACAGACAATGAACTGGAGGCTTTAACTGCAAAACTGCAGTTCCTTCATTTTACCTGAGTCAGTTGGGTTTAACTCAAGTAGTGTATTGATGTGTTTGAGTGGGGCAGGATTTTTGTTTCCAGTGACTGCATCTTCAGCCTGTTGTTTGGAGGAGATTTACCCGGCATGCCCCAAAGCGATCTAATTACAACCTTAACCTTGCAAAAATGGCATAAAATTGGAACTCTTGCTAAAGCAGGGTGGTTTTTTCCTGCTTCTGCACCACCTGAAGTGTTTGCTCAGTTTCAGAACACAAAGGCAAATGTATTTTTCAAAAGCCAAGCCAATAAAGAGACTGTAACCTTGAATGACTCTCCACAGTAGTAGTCACATGTGTTTTGATTAACTGCAACACTAACACAGTATACAAATAAAGCAATTCTGCTGGTACTTACAATTAACGGACTATAACCAGTGTTAGATCTAACTCTCCCCTGTTGATTCTTTCTGCAGCGAGAGAGACACCTTCAGTATACAAAAGCTCCAAAAGTACATAATATCTGCATTTTGCAGAGTCCTGCAATAGCGCATGATAGATGTATTATACTGCAAATTAGAAACAAAGACATGAAGCTGGAAGTATTGTGGTTTCCAAGTGACCTAGACCACTTGGAGTCATTCATAAAACGTGGGTTTGTGATTGATTCACACAAATCACTTCCTAGTACCCAAACGCTGCCGTTCCCACCGTAGGCAAAGAGCAGATGGAGCTGCTGTCTGAGGGACCAGACCCCAAATCACTGCAGGTGACTCCATGTTGCAGGAGTGCCCCCATTGTAAGCAGCCTCCAGAAAACAGATTCTAAATTTACTTACAGGGAAAGATGAAGATCCTCAGTGATTTCATTGGAGGGACTTCAGGCTGGGGACTCAAGAGGTTTTGGGATTTTTTGTTATAATAAACAATTATTTTTTTTATAATTAATATTTCTCTTAGTTATATCCATTAAAGCTTTTATGAAATAGTAGATCTTTTTGTGGTTGTTGTTAAAGATATGCTGATTTATTTTTCAGAGCCGTGTGAGAAATTTTGATTTTAAAAAACATTTTTAAAAGAGAAGCTCTTCATTTGGCTCAGTTCCCTGTGACTCTGATTATTTGCCACCTTTAGGATTTACTAAACAGCACTATGTGTCTTCATTAAATACTCTTTTACCCTTTGTTTTTTCCTCCCTGGAACAAGCACAGATCTGGGGAGGTGATAGTGGAGAATACCGTTATGGGATAGTAAGGACGTCATTCACTGGGATGAATCGGGAGCTGTTTGTGCAGGTGCCCTGCATCTGCTGAGGGTGCTTGGTGAGAAGTAAGGCACAGTCTCCTCCTGTGCCCTCACTGCCATTAGCAAGGAGAAATTTTGGGACTTCTCAGGTAACGTCAGTTTTCTCAGTACTCGTGTGTGAATGTCCCTGGTCCTGGCAATTCAATGTGCTTTAAATAATCTTTTTTATTGGCGATTCAGTGGCTGACCTACACAGAAAAGGTGTCCCTGGTGTAGTAAAATCCCTGAGTTAGTGATTACTTTTATTTATATTTTAATGTCTTTTGAGTGCTTCGTCATGTGGGCTAACCTCGTTGCAAGCCCGTGGCTGTTGGGCTGACAGGCTCTCTCTGGGTCTGCGGTGCGATGCTTGGCTGGGCTCGTGGCCGCCCGGCAGCCCTGTGCACGGCAGGACCACAGTGCTCAGTGGTTCTCACCCCGATGAAGCCTTGCCATGTAATTCGTCTGTTTAGCTGACGAGGGATGATTTGCAGGTTAGAGCAAGAGTTGGAGGCTTTGTTTCCAGTTGGTCCAAGTCCTGCTGCTGATACCTAATAATTGAAAGATGGCACGGCTGCACCAGCACAGACAAGTCAGCTGCACGCAGCACTTTACCTGGCATTAACGTTTGAGAGACAAATGGATGCTTCCAGCACTAACAGCAGCTCTTCTTGCCCGCTGGGGCTCTCCTGAGTGCCCTGGGCTAAATCCAAGCGGAGCATGGTGCTGGCCTCCTGGCCTTCCATGAGAAGTTGTCATGGCACCGCAGTGAGTGGGCTCCATCCACCCTCTCCACTGCGCTTGCCTGGACCTTTACAGGGAAAAGGGCAATTCCCAGCCTGGCACATGTCCTGTGGCGCCGAGGCTGCTGGTGGTCGATGGTGGTGAGGTGGACTGAGAAGGGGACGCCTGGTGGAGCCAATGGTGGGTCTGGGGCATGTCGGTACCTCGTGCCACTGGTGAAAGGAAGGCAATGGAATCTGTTGAGGCACATCAGGATAGCAGGAATTGCTAAGGCTACACGTTACTTCTTTTGCTGAGGGGAATATGTATAACAAAGCAATTGAACCGTCTCTTCAGGAGAATGTAGATTGCAAAGGCAGACTTAATTTTGTGCTTCACTTTGGTACCAAAGAGCTGATTTCTGAAACCATTTCCCAGCTCGCAGCACGTCTCTAGGCATTAAAATGTGAATTTGCTTGTCATTACCAATATTTTCTTTGACTGAAGCTATTGAAACAAAGTAGTCGTCTTTTTTTTTTTCCTTTAACCTTCAATCTGGCTTCTAAAAGAAGTAGCTCTTCTTTTCTTTCTTGGTCAAATATAAAAATGATGATAATTTCAAATACTGCTTTAGAGTAATTGCTTTCCTCCCTCTTTTGTATGACAACAGAAGCTTGGCCTGATCTTAAATCAGATGCTGGCAGGCAGAGGGGTCTTGACAGCCCTGCAAAATCCTTTAGTTACAAGTCGGCTTTAGCCAATTCTTTATTTGTAAATGACAATTTTCTACAGAAAAATATATGCTTGGGCTTCAATTTCGGAGTCCTAGATTGCAGCCAGGAAAAAATAATTGAATTTTTACACTGTTTTTCCCCCCACTCTCTTTTCTTCATAATTTTAAAAAAAAAAAAAAAAAAAAAAAAAAAAAGCAAAGGTCTGAAAAGCATGGTTAGGGGCCAATTGAGGGAAACATCTACTCTGGTTAATTTGAATGGCACTGGAGACAGGAGAGATGTTTAATTTGTTCTGCGCTGGGAGATTTTGGGGCTACTCCAAGGCTTTTGCTCGCTGCCAGGGTTCCGTGAAGGCTTTGCCCACCGCTGCACAGCACGGTGTGTCACTGCGGCCCTGCTCGCCTGGCACAGCCCAGCTGGGCTGGCAGCACTGTCGCTCTCGGTGGCTCCGGTGCGTGGGATGGGGTCTAGTGGCACGGGGGCAGGGCCGTGGGGGAGCCCCTGCTGTGCCGGGGTGGCTGCACTGCCACAGAGCCACGGCAACCCTTGGTGCGGAGGAGGTGCTGGGATGCACCGTGCGCCCTTCAGTAACTGTTGTAAAATGCATCTTGTCTTCAGTGAAAAAATAAAATGGTGAGAAAGATCCAGGCTGTGCAGCGAGCAGCCGCAGCAGTTGTTCTGCTTGTGCACCTGCAGTGTTTGCTGTGGTTCAGCAGTTCCCTGTGTGCTTCAGGATTTGCTGGCCGGTACTTAGCTGAGCGAGTCCTGGTTCTGGAGCTACGGGCCGTATTTTCTCTTCAGTCTTTAAGTTGGCTGCTTCAGCCAGTTTCTGTCATACAAAACAAACTAATTTGTTCTAGTGCATGAATTTCTTATGGACATGTTTGCTGGTTTCTTGAGTTAATGTGCAATATTGACTTTAAAACATCTCCATGCGGTGGGGTAGGCTGCTAGTGAGTTATCTCCAGCTGTAAGGTCGCTGCCTGCTGTAAGCTGGGGCGTTTCCCCTCCATCCAAGCATACGGGGATGCTGCCCACCTCTTCAGAGCACGCTGACAGCATTGTCCTGGATCTGCCCCGATTTAAGGTAGCCCACAAGGGTCAAGTAGCAGCCCACCAAAGACACCAGTATCCCCTGCCACCACTGGGGTTTGGATCCCTGGGCTGGATCCTGCCCATCTTGAGGGGTTACAGGTTATGGATGATGGGTTATCTGATAGCACCTTCTCTGTAGCGAGTTCAGCATCATCCCTTCACCTTGTATGGACCGAACTCTGGTGCGTGTGGGTCAGCAGGAAGAGCTGGGTGCTCAGCTGGGGTCTTGGGGAACACAATGGGGTTTCTGAAGGGCCTGATCCAGCCCTGATGGACGGTGATACCATGGGCATTTCAGCTGACATGCGGTTTGTGACAGGTAGAGGACTGCATGGGTATCTCTTGCTGTCTTCCGTCATTTGATAATTTTTAAAATAACTGTGCAAGTTCATTTTAAACTGACCGATGGAAACTTAATACGTTTCTTCGATTTCAGAGAATCATAGAATGGTTTGGGTTGGAAGGGACCTTAAAGATCGTCTAGTTCCAATCCCCCTGCCATGGTGGGGGGATTTAATTTGATCTAAGTACCTATTGTCTGTGAAAGAGCATGCACTCTGTCTTTAGAAAAAAAGTAGGGGAGGGGGGCAGGAATGGCACATCTTATTTTGAGATGGTAGCTATGAAGATATAACACTTGGACTCCTTTTTCACTTATATTTGCATTGAGAAGCACAATAAAAATCATTTATTAAAAAAAAATACCCAGGGGCTAGAGCTGTTATTGAGTGCCTTTACTCAGCCATTTCTCAAATAAAAACAAAATAAGAAAAAGAAAAAAAGAAGCATCTAATCAAATAGAATCTGAATTGCTTTTGTAAAGAAATATTCTCATTAACTGGGTTAAGGATGGCATGTGTAGAATATTTCTTTTTTCCCTGTATTGTTTGAAATAATCTGGTTAAACCGTATGCTTGTCTTGTAATTTCTTACAGATGGTCACAAGAACAAAGAAAATATTTGTAGGTGGATTATCGGCTAATACAGTAGTGGAAGACGTAAAGCAATACTTTGAACAGTTTGGCAAGGTAAGTTCCTGCCCAAGTGAGCACTACATATTTTGAATTCTCCCCAACCCCCCCTGCTCCCCCTTTCTTTGTAAAGTGTGTTTTGAAAAACCAAAGTGCAATGAGGCCTGTGCTCAAAGGAGGGCCACATTTTTTGCCTTTCAGTGTAATTTATTGAAGTCTCTGGAATTGCTTCTGGAATTCCTTTTCTGTTTGTTACATGTGCATGTGTATAACACTGCCAACACTGTTTACATTCATTAAAGAAAAAGGAATCATTGGGAGGTGATTTTTCTTATGTTCAGGAAGGATCTGACCCTTAGCTGAATGATTACACAGTTGTCTTCTCCATAAAATCAGCCTTCTGTTTCCCTCCGATTCCAGTAGCAAAAGGAGCAGATAGATGTACTTGAGAGAGCTTGTTAAGTTGTGAAACTGCCTGAAGGAACCACGTGAATAGCAAGAGTAATACGGAAGTCACTAGAATCTCCATTTAATTTTTTATTAAAAAATCATTATGCAGGATCATGTGGAAATAGATGTGGAATCCTGACATCAGTTAAAAAAACCCAACCCCCAAACCAAAAATCAAACAAGTTTATGCACAGAAGGAAACCTGAACCTTGCCAGAATAGTCTTTTCTGTGACGGAATGGCTCAAACCCCCCAGTCTAGGCTCTGGCTGGAGCTTAGTGCCGCTGACTTCCATGGAGCTTCCTGGATCCCCAAGCCTTCTGAAAGCTTGCTCAGGAGTCCAACACAGTGAAGTGCTTGCAGAGCCGTCTGCTTTGAGAGTGGTTTGGGGTACCAACCTTCCATGGAGACTCACGTCCGCCCTGCTGTCCACACGGCTCCATACAGCTCGATTCCTGTCTTTTGGAGTGCAGCAGTTGATGATTTAGATGTAGGATTGCATGAGGACACAGTGGGGTATCACAAAGTGAAGCAGCTCCCATTCCCTGCAGTTAGTTTACATTTCTTTTATCTGCCCTGGAAAGTCTTGGGCAGGCAGTAAGTTTGCTGAGGGCTGAGGAGGGGAGTTTATAAATTGTTTGTGTGCTGGATTGATAGCTGTTTTGCAAACCATTCATTTTATTTTCAATAATAATCTTCGATTCCGGCAGGATGTTTACAGCCTGCTGAGCCTTTTATTAAAGGATTACATGAGCTTTTGGATGTTTCTTCTGTAGTTACTGCTGATTGCAGAACTCCTCTAACCTGTATTTTTGAAGTTAATAATAGTTTCAATATAAGTGCTTTGCATATTGTCTGGATGCTGTCTTAATACAGTCTTTTTAATTTCACCATCTGGTAGTTTCATGCTTGCAATTTTACAGTCCCTGAGAATGCAGACAGCTAGGCTGTGTTTTTCAGTAGTGACTAGTGATTCAGGACGCTTCAGTTCTGCTTTTGTGCTCTCCCTTTCTTAGATAGCTTAGAAGAGGTCTGGCTTTCCAAAGGCAACGCTTTTGGAAAACCAAATATTTTTTTCAAGTGTCTTGATTTGAAGACTAAAAAGTGAAGGCGCTGAAGATAATTACAGAAGTTGCGATGGAGGCTGGAGCCAATTCCTCTGGCAGTAGAACTGGGGTTTGTCCTATTGGGGCTGCATGGTCTGCTCCGGCAGGACTTGGGCTTATGGGCCTTGGTCCCTGTGATACCAGGTGACCTTCTGCAGTTGCATCCCTGGTTCAGGCTCCCCTCCCCTAGCTTGTGCAAAGGAAGGTGAGCTTGAAGTCGGTGTTTTGGAGGAGGCGCTTCTGGGCTGTATCACCGGGACTTGACCTTGTGTGCAGGCGTACAAGTTCTCTCTGCTGCGCTTTGCTGTTTGTCAGCTGGGACGGTTTGGTTTGTGGGGTGGTTTGAGGTGATTCTCCCCAGGGCTCTGGTTGTGAGAAGATGCAGAGCTAGTTAATGACCCTAGGAAATGGGGGGCTTGTGTTCCAACTAAATTAGAGGACTCATTAATATGCTGCAGTGGGTGGGATGCTGCATTCTGGTATAATGGCCCAGGACTGACCCTGTGGGACCCTGTAGGAGCTGCTTCCTTCCCCGTTCCGCTTCCCCACCTTTCCTTGACTTGCTTGCCCGGATTGCAAGCTCCTCGCGGCAGGGCCTGGGGATACGGCTGTGCGCTGCTTAGCACACAAGCCTTGCTCTCCAGCCAGGCCATTGCAGTGCAAACAGTGCATCGTGGTCAATTGCCAAGGTTTGCATTTGCTTAGTGCTTTCTTAAAATAAATAAAGAAAACTGCATTACATAATTAGTGGACAGAGGAGCCACCCATATTTGATAAGAGCATCTCAGGTGACTTGCTCTTTGAAACGCTGAGCTTATTTATTGGTGTGGAAAAAATTGCTTACCTACTGCTGTGATTCTTGAAATCCTGTTTGTACTTGCTGCAGAGAAGAGCTTTGCAACCAGGGGAGGTTGTTTTGGTAACTGGAGGTAGCTCTCAAAGTACACAACGCGGTTAGAACAGCTATGAGCTTTGGGGCCAGGTGGACTCTCTCATTTAACTGAAGCTGGCAGGAGAGGGCATAACGTGTTGAATTTGAAACTGCAGCTTTTTGAAAAGTAAATGCCAGAGCCTTTTTCTCCAATAATAAAAAAAAAAAGACTGCTTTAATAAACCGTCTTCCTGACTTCACCAGTGAAAATGCCTGCCTGTTGGAGCACGTGGGAATGAAAACTCCTGAGACTTTGATTGTGAAATTTCTGGTAGTGATTATTTTTTCCTTCTGTAAAGCCCGGGATCTGTAGGAGTCCCAGCTTTCATTTTGTGAAGGTGAGCATCCCTAGCTGCTGTAAGCTGTGGAGGAAGACTGGGAAAAATTACCTGAATGAAGTCAAAAGGGTTAACAGAACAGCGTGAAGCAATGTAATTAACAGCCTTGTGATTGCTGAATGCTTAGAGCTGAATGGTGATGCTGAACCTGTGCACATGCAGTTGTTGTGGGGCTCCCCAGAGCGGCTTGGTGGGGTCTGGGTGCCAAGGAACGGGGGTGTGGGTGCCAAGGAAGGAGCTGGCTGCAGTGCTCGTAGCCCTGGTGGGATGTGGCATGGCCAGGCTGGGGGTGCAGGCGGGCAGGGGTGCAGGCGGGCCGGGGTGCAGCCCAGTGCCGCTGGCCGGCAGGAGGCATGTCTGGGTGAGAGTTTGGGGTTGAGGCTTCACTGTCCAGGGGTTTCAGGGAGCAGGATCCACAGGAGGACAGAAGGAGGCTAAGCCAGGGAAACAAAACTCCAAGCTGTAACAGTTTATGATCAGAAGGAAAAAATAAATTAAAAAGCCATTGTCTTACTACTTAATCCTGATAGTCTAACTTGGTTGTTTCTGTGATCCTCTGTTTTTTCAGTCAAAGATGTTTCAAACATGCTTGCAAACAAAATAAATTCATCAGCCATGGTAACCCATCCAGGGCCTGCAGCATTGCCCTTGTGCTGATGTGTGAAAAGCTGGCTGTTAAGACCAAGTTTTAAAAGAATTTAAAAGAGAAAGTGTTAGCAGTGTGGAGAGGCCACACCGCTGCCCTGTGCCATCTGTGGGGCTGGGGCTGCAGATCTGCCTGTTGGGTAGGTTGCTGGAAGTGTAACAAACCGGTGCTCTCCCAGATCAGGACATGTCGGAGTGTTTAAGGCTTCTGGTATCATTTAAAAAAAGTGGGGGGGGGAAGCAACGGCCTGTTAAAGCCTGACCCGGCAGACTGTGACCAGCAGGAGAGAGCCCCCAGATGCTAATGAATTACACTTCTCAGGACGGGCATGTTCTGCACCTTTTAAGCTGCAAGTGACTGATGATAAAGGGCTTCTTTGGGTTCGTTTTTTACTAGGTAATGCTCCCTTTATGGAGCTCCTGTGAAAGTGGTGTAGTCCTTATTTTGCAACTTGCAATTATACTTCACATGGTGAACTGTGTAATTAGTTTGGAAGACTTATGCCTAGTCATTGGTTTATCCTAATCGGCTTTGGCTTTTCCCAACAACAAAGTGAGCTTATTTTCCTAAGCTGAAACAACTCTGCTCCCTTTGTTCCTCTCTTTTATTGTCTCATTCCTTTCATTCTGTTTTACTGCCAAAGTTTTGTTTCATTAGGCCTACAAGTCATTTCCAATCCAGTGGGCTGCTACAATAAGGCCTTTATAACTCAGCTGCCCCGGTTCCCATGTCCCTTCTGGTCTGGAGCCAGGACTTGCTGTTTGACATGGGATTTTAACCCCTTCGGTGCTGCCGCTCCCCCCCTTGGCCTCGGGGCCGCTTTGGTGCGGGGCGGGAGGGGTGGGCTGGTGGAGCCGCCTGATGAGCTTACCAACCCAAAGGGTTGCGTGCGGTCGTTAATTGATACGTTGATGTGGTTGGGCTCCAGGTACACTTCTGGACCCAATTATGGAAACAGAATTCTGAGTAAAACTCTTCTTATTGGAACACTGTAATGAGACTTGATGGGAACAGTCCCTTGAATGAGAAGGCGACTGTGTCCTTCCCGCCCCGTTTCCAGCACGGTGGGAACACAGTTACGTTAAAGGTACGTTTCAGTTGTCTGGAGCTATTAGACCAGCCCGTCTAGACTGTTCCTGTAGGAAAATCGTGGTTTTTTGTGTGGCAGAGAATGCACTTTGAATGTATACTTTTTTGAAAAAGAATGGTGATTTTTAAAGGAGGTGTGTGAAATAGTTTTGTGGACAAACAATATTTTTACATGTTGTTATTTCAAACTGCTAGAAAAGCACTGCTGGTGTTGGTGGCCCCAGCTGTGCGGGATGAAAATCCCGAAGCGGGATCATTGACGCTGTGTTTTTCCTTTCACAGCAATCCTAAAATGACTTTTGGGGAAGGGGGCCTATGGCATTTGATTTTTATTTTAAATTTTCAGATGAAATTGGAACAGACCGGCATGCATTAATTTTGTTTTCTGTTCTGGCTTGCCACGAGGTCCCTCAGACAAATCGTAGGCATGTTTCAACTTTGCTTGGAATATGTTGTTTCCTCAAGAATGGCTTTTTAGATTTGGAGATGTTGAAACAAGACAGGATTTCTGAATTACCTCTCTGGATCCGAAACGTTTTGTACAGTCACTCGTTATTTCCTGTGAGATGCAAAACAGACCAGCGGAATAATAATATCTAGCTTCTGATGTTGTTTTTTTTCCTGTGAAACTGTCGAGCTTTTGAAGGCTTGTAATTTTCTCGTCTCTTCCTTCCGTAGGCATGGCTTACTGTGGGGTGGCAGTTAAGCAAGAGGAGAGTAACTCCCCAGGCTGTCGGGGCGGCAGGCACGCCTTAGCAGGGCACAGCGCTGTCTGGCAAGGGAACTAGAGCTCAAAGCAGCGAACCTGAGGGCAGCAAAATGCGAGAACGAGAATTTCCTTCTTTGGTTGTACAGTGCATTGTAACACAGACAGCAGCGTAAATAACAACGGGTTTAACCTCTGAATAAATAATCTTTTGTAATAAAGTCCCCGTGCTTTCTCTGCGTAAGTGCGCAGGGAGGGAGGGAGGTGTGATGCTCGCTGAGGATTTCAGCCTGATCGGGTGGTTTACGTAACTTGCTTCCTACATGCTTTCCTCCCTGACAGCTGTGAAAATAGAAATCAAGAAATCATGAGAGAAGACTCCTCCTTGTTTGGCAAGGCTGTCTGGGTGTGAACGAGTTAATGCGCTGTTGTAGTATTAAGCACTCCAGTGGTTTACTTTTCCCTGAGACCTTGAGTGTGGCCTCTGAAGATGTTATTACAATAGAGTTGTTAGCATGAGAAAAGGTGGTTTTCTCACCATGGGTTCATTTTGGGGAGATTTGGAAGGCCGTGTGGAGCTGGGGCTAAGGCCAGAGGCAGGAGCTGCAAGGAATTTTGCTTGTATGAAAGTGAAAGCTTAGTTAATTTGGACTTGGCATACAGTTTGAACTGTATTGTTACATCTGTTGGACATTGGTATGTAGATTTAATGGTCAATGGAATACATGGATCGTCTATTCTTGAAGTATTTGCTTTGCAGAAAAGTCATTTTTGGGTTTGACAAATTGTTAGGCTTTCAGGTTTTTCAGCACTGTATTTCCAGATGCAGTATTTGTGAGCTGGCTACATTTTATGAAAAGAAGGGACAGATTTGGACTCTCATTTACATTCCGGTCCGTAGTAGTTGGAGTTCCTAAAACATTTGTAATACACAGTAAAATAGAGAATGTGGTGGCATTTTTTTTTAGCTGCTGCTAACCTAACTGTTCCCTTCCAAGCGATTCTGAGCTCTAGACCTGGTGTGAAATAGCTTGTAGCTCATTATATTATTTTCTTCTATCTAAGGTATCTGGGTGTACCTTGGGAGAAGTTACTTAATTTGAATCATTGCACCGCCTTAAAAGAGAATGAGAATAAACAAATACGTCATTGTTTGCAGCTTCTGCTAAGTTTGGGATGATGAAAAACAATATTTGTGGGGGCTGTTCGGTTACAAAAACATGGAGTGGCATTCGGCTTTGCTGCTGCCTCTGCCCTTTGCTTGTGCTGTAAAGTTCCAGTATGTCTGGATTTCCTTATTTCAGTGTTATGTTCCTGATATTCCAAAGGATAATGAATGTTCTTTTAAATTTTTGCTTTGGCATGTGACAGAGGGATCTGGGATATAGGAGTCCCTCATGGCCTAAAGCACTTTTTATTATTTCTTTCCCCTCCAACGCATGCCTTTGTTTAAAAAAAAAAAAAAAAAAAAGTTTTTTTTTTTTTAAAAACTGAGAAACTCGATCGTTGCTTCACAAGAAGTCAAGGGTTTCATTCTGCCAGTGAGAAGTTGTACACAGGAAGTCAGTTTTCAGGTGGTCTGTAGTAAGACACATGCTTTGTGGAAGTGGTTTTGTTATAAATTAGATGGTGGTTTCTACCTGGATTTTATGAAAAGAGGAAACGTTAAGGCAGGATTTGTGGGCAAGGAGGCTGTATCAGAACTCAGCAGAAGTCTGAAGTACAGTTTTATTTCCTTTTCTACTCTGGTTAAATGAAATGGTAAGGAAGCTTTTGTGCTGTAACACTGCAACTTGTGTGAGATTAGGTAATTGTGGTGGAGAGCCGGGGCCCCGAGCATCTGTCTTCTGTTTCCCACTGTGCCACCCACTTGCTGTCTGACTTTGGGCAAGCTGTTTTATCTCGCCTTACATTTCCTTGCCTTTCTTACTTAGCAAGCTCTGAAGGGCATGGGAAATGTAAATATGCCAACACTCATGTCACTTGCAGCCTTCTTCAGTGTGGCGTGGCCATGGAGCGGAGGCATCACCCTGGAGCCGTGAGCGGGACGGCGGGTGAGCCTTGCGTGCACCTGGGCTGCTCTGGGTGCCTGCGGGTGTACGGCTGGAGCTGCCCAGCTCCTTGGAGCCATGAGGGCAGCGCCTGCATCCCTTGCCTAAAATGTATTTTAAGACAGCTGGGAGTTTTTTTGGATTTTTCCTTTGGTGGTTGTTGGTGTTGCGGGGTTTTTTGGCACAGTTACGGTTAGTGCCCTATATTCTGTCTCGCATACTTTAGTAAAAGTAGGGGAGAAGTGTTGATCCTGAGCTTGCAGAGTAGGTCACCATTGGTGACCCAGAATCATGCCAAGAGCCCAAATGAAATCAGTAATTAATCGAGGGCTGTGTTTAGGAAGAAAAAATTTGTAAGAAAATATTTATGTTTCTGCCTCCAACATGTGTGTGAATGAATGTTGTTTGTAGTCTCTTTGTGTCAGTTTTCCAACTGAGCCAAACCTGTGAAAATTACCTCTATCTTTCCTGAGACCCCAAGTTAAGTCAGTTTTGTTTTTCACCCCTGCTTTTATTTTATACAAACACAATAAGCTATACAAAATACCTAACAAATGTAGTTAATCGTGTTTGGTAACATCTTTAAATTATCCCTGGTGTGTTCTTGGATTCAGCCCTAGTGCGGATGAGTGGGGCTGTAGGTGTAAGACTTCTCTGGAAGGAAATGGTTTGGTTTTGTTGTGCTGTGGTAGCATCTCGGAGCCCCTCTTTTGGAGCAGGACCCACAGGGCTGGCTGCTATGCACAAAAGCAACAGCAAGATGAACTCTGCCCCAGCAAGCTGCATCGAAAGCAAAAGATAGTGATGTTAAGCCACAGCAGTGGGAGTCAGGTAAAGTTTTCTGATAGGTATTTCCAATACATGCTGCAAAATTGCATCAGATTCCACATTGGCACTTGTCTCGAAGTGCAGCCTCCTGGACTCCATGGGAAGTAATTTGTAAATGTAGGCACTGCTCCTGACGTCCATCGAAGCACTAACCTGTATCTGGAGCGTTACTTCTGTTCTTTGAGCAGCTGCAGCTGAGGGTGCCAAAGCTTTGCCTTGGGAGAGCTTGTGTTTTAACATTGGTTCTCTAATGAAGAAATAGCAGTTATTTAAAACTTTTTGTGGTGTAATTGAAGCTTGCACTGTACTGCTCACAAATTCAGGGTAGGCTCGCCAGCTAAGGTGAGCTAGTTAAAAGACAGTTGATTAGAAAGTAAGTGTTTGATCGTTGTCATACTACGTAATAAATACAGCAGGATTCAGTGATAGGATGTGAAATGGGAGGATTTTTTAAGGGCAGCTCTGAGTCTGGGCCCTTAAGAAAAGGGCTTTTAAAAGTGTCTGTGAGGAACTTCAGATGAATTGTTCCAAATGTGCAAAAAGAGCAGACATTACTGGGAGGAGGCGTGATAAGGTTTTCTCCATGTGTAAGTGAATGGCATACTCGGTCCCTCTCAGCCCGTTAAGCTGGCAGTGTGCAGGGCAGGGTGCTGCTGAGCAGAGGGCTGCCAGGTGCCCCGGCCCTTCTGTCCCTTCTGTCCCCAGGAGTCGGTGACCCCGTGCCTGGCCCCCACGCCAGCAGAGCTCCCTGTGCTCCCAGGAGTGAAGCCCTGTGCCCGTCAGGCCACCTTGCAGCGATGGCTCCAGCCATGCACACCTGCAGCTGGGTTTTTAAAAACTTTTTTTTAAAGACTTTTTTTTTTTTTTAATTTTTCTGATGGAAAAATTGTTCTTAAAGTGGAAGGTTTTGTGTAGGGCCTGAGGGTTCTTGTTTTGTTTGTGTGCTTGTTCTCTTTTTATCGATTCCTATGATTTTTCCATCAGGGTGCTAAAAATCCACAGGACTGTTTTCTGTCAGTCTTAGAGGTGAAATAACCCAGTTTTGGGCGCACACGTAATATTGATGGATGACTAGTTTATTTAAACTTATGCTAATTCTGCAGAGGTAGTATATTAAATTCATTTGACATCCATCTTACACGTATATCTCTCTTAAACAAAATCAGCATTTTTTGGGGGGGGAGGGGGCTGGGGGGCGCGGAAATGCGCCAGAGCATGTTCTGGTAGAAGCGGAGTGGCACCCGAGTGCAGCAGGTTGGTGACTGCCAGCCCGGAGAGGGAGATGTGTGCAGTGGTACAGTATATGCATTTATAAATATAACTTCTGAAATGGGGACAAGGGCAAAGTAGCTCAAATGAAGAGCCAATTAAGATAATCTAAGCAGAATGAGGATTATCTGCCTCTTACGCTGAAGGATACCTAAAATGCATGTGGCCAGTTGAGATGAAACAGACGTCGTCTTTGCCAGGGACATTCGCAAGGGGTTGGGGTGAACAGGAATTAACAACAGTGTTTTCAACTTACTGTCCAGGGCAAGATGTCATTGAAATACTGATCTGGGCTCAGTGGGTCCTGCTGGCAGGTTATATCGCAGAATATACCTCTGCTGTAATGTCATCACCGTGTAAGTTTGAAGAAGTAAGAGTATTGGATATATCGTAAAGGAATGATTGCTCATATAAAAGGAGTTCACATTTTGCAGTTTTTCTTTTCACAGAAAGTTGAAAACACTAGCAAGTCTGCCAGAGAAGAAGCTGCTATGTGTGTTCTTTTTTAATATGAGTTGCAGTGCCCATCATGACCTTATTGCCGCTCCTGGTGCTGAGACAGGCTGGTCTGAAGCACACCGGTAAGGCACGCTCACCTACCACTAGCTGGTAGCAAAAGTGAGATTATATTTGCACCCCTGTTCCAGCACATTGATTTTAAATCTCGACCAATACAAGCGTGTGCAGGGTTGCACTTCGAGCATCTATTTGTTTTGCTGCTGGCATTGGGAAGTGTTTTGGTGTGTGCTGCCGGAAGGTGCCGGGCTGTAGGCTTGTTGTAGTGGTGTTTATTGGAAAAGAGGGAGCGCAGCAGAGCCCACTGAGGTGATGCTCCCTTACTGGGGAAGTTGCTGTGCGAGTGGTGACTTTTTGGGAGAAGGTCTCTCTGTTGACTCTGTTACTCCGATGAGTGGTTTAGCGAGTTCAGATTGGTGCCATGTTAATTGTCAGGACTGGGAGAGTGGGAGCAGATTTCACCGGGGGCAATGGAAGAGATCCAATGAATTTCCACTCTGTTTCCCTGCTTGGCAAACTAGCACTTACTGTCATTTTGCATAAATAGGTTTATTTCAGAGGGTCAACCGTCACCACTCCCCCTCTTCCCCTCCCGGCCCACCCTCCCCTGAAGGATAGGAGGCCGATGAGCGTTTAATTTCCCCAACAGCAGGTGCTTGTCATCCATCTGAAGATAGCTGCCAACATCTGGTGCAATTGCCTCAGCAAACGCAGTAACAAGGCAGCCTGCAGTTCAAACGCAGAGAGAGCATTGCCTCTTTAATGATAACAAGCTGTTGGCTTCCCCTCTGAGATGAATTCATCTCACAGATGTTTGTCTAGTTTTGGCAATCTTATCACTATAGCTTTGGTGATTATGCTCAACTGGAGACTATTACTATAAAAGAAGTTTGAACTCGTTCCATTTTTGCATTATTTATTTATTTATCCGTTTATTTCTTTGCTTTCTGGATATAATTTGTATCAACAACTGTAATGTCGGTCCCATTCCCCAAGTACCCTTACGTTTTTTTATTGCATCTGCTGAACAGTAGTTTGCTACTTGACATTCACCACTGGCGAATGTCTTTCAGCCACGCTGACGTTTTTAACGTTCCCCATCAACAGCTTTGTGGTTTGAACCCTCTATTTAACACTACATTTTCTGGGATTACTTGGCGCTCACTGTGCCTGTTCTCTCTAATAACTGCGATATACTTACTGTTTCTGCAAAGCACGAGTCGCCAAGAGTGTTCTGAATACTTCTGTTTGGACGATAGCACTCTGGTGACCTTGGCCAGGGTCTGTAATGACAACGTTCGACCGTCTTCATTGTTCTATCTTAAACGTTTCCAGCCTCAGTGTGATTGTACAAGATGTGGAGACCAGCAGGCTGAAGGCTTCAGTGCTTGTTTGCTGTCATTTGGTTTTCTAACGTGCCTTTTTGTTGTTGTTTTGTTTTTAAGGAGACATTTTCTCCTGAGCATGTAGAATTTAATTCTGGTAAATAGGATTTATTTTTGGAAACGTGCTTGTGAATAGGTGACTCATGCCTGAATGAAGATGTGTCACTGTTGGTGGGGATACCACGTATATAATTTCTTAGTCTATAAATAGATGTCAGTCCAAGTGTTGGTGACATGGTGATGCTTTGCATTGACTCGTTAGCTGCAGAGTGGCTTCTGAGGCAAGTGTTTAGAGTGTCAGTCTCTCCTGCTGGAGCAATAATTTCTGCTGATGCTTAAGGAATACACATCAATAGCTTTGTAAAATGCTGGGAGTACTTTAATTGGCACCACGGAAATCGAAATTCAGGTGCGTTCTTGTGCTGCTGCCATGGGGTGTACTCACGTGGCTTCCCTCCATTGTAGAGGTGGAGAAGCTGAGCTGGGGAGTTTGGGCACCTTTCAAAGGCCAAGGGTACCACCTGCAGGGTCCTGACACCCAGAAAAACTCTCGTGTGCTCGTTTCATGCATACGCTCGTTTCTGTTGCTGAGGGTGATTTTATGCTAAACATTCAGGATTAGAGTTTGCTACAATTTTCAGATACTGGAAGTAACAGTTCCTTTTCCCTGTCACTGATGCTAAACTTGTTACATGTTGTTGATGTTGGCTCAGCACCGTTTACCCACCAACACGGCACATACAGTTTAATGTCTGCCTTTTTTTCCTGCTTTTGCTGTAGTAACAGTATTATTAAAAATCCATTAAATTTTCATGTACATCATAAAGTATGTGCTCCTGTGAATGCAAGCACAGATAATTATTTCTGATGAATAAACCAAAAGGACAAGTATGTAAGAAGTTCATCCTGCAGCTTTCAATTTTCATTATATACATCTCCTGCAGGGGCAATCGTTGTGATGTTGCAGCTGGTTATTTCTGTGGCCTGGCTCTCCCTAGAGATGGATGATGACAATGCAAACTTGAACTAGCAGAAGTGCCAATGTTTTTGCGGGCATATTTGTGGATAAATGGTTAACCAGGGGAGGTAACCCTCTGGAAGGTAGAGGATGTGAAGGGCACTGCAACACAGTAGCAACTTTCTCAGATTTTTTTATTTTTAATTCATTGCATATGGGCTTTGTAGAATCTTGGAAAGTAACCCAATTATTTCTCATTAAAGTAACCCAGAAATCTAGCAACAAGCAAGGTGTCATTGCTAGAACACCACCAGGAAGCTAGGCAAGCTCTTCTTGGTTTCCAGGGCCTGAAGTAGGCAAGGGAATCATTAAAAATAATGCATTACAGTGTCCATAAAGTTTCATGCAGTGTATAATGGTCCATAGGGGCCTCACCTAGTTTTCCATATATGATACATATATAATGGTTACAGCTTCTCATTAACTTTCCCATAACACTAAATATACTTCTCTTTAACACCCCCTTCAGGCTTTGTGTTATTTGCCAAGCATTTCCTAATAAGCAGGAACTTAGATATTTATTATGCTTGCCTCTTACCCCCGCCAGGCTAAAGAAGTTGTTGGCCCCTCTCCTGTGCATTTCATTTCCTATTCCTGAACACCCTGGACAAAACCCAGCTCTGGCAGGGTCCGGTCCTCTCACTGAGAGGACCTCCCTAGGTTTATCCTGCTCTGGTTTTAAGAGTCCCTCACTGGTATTTCTTGTATTTAAGAGTATGTCGGCACTCGGAGAATTACTCTTGGTGTAGCACATGGTCCCTGCAAGAGTTTTTGATCTTGGCAGCAGCGCATAGCCCTTCACTGTCCCAAATAAAAAAGCCAAATTATCCCAAGAAGTCCTAGAGATCCCACCAAATCCTTTCTATCTGTGCCTTCTTTGCACTTGAGTATTAGTGCTAAAACTGCTCAGGACTGATGGATTCTCTCTGGTGACTTGGTTGCTTTTTGCCCTGGAAAGACGTCTTCCAGGGCTTTGCGCTGCTGACGGTGTGAGGTTTGGCTGTGTTTTGGTAAGATAGTACAAAGGAAAACAATGTTTTGAGCTGGCATGGCTATCAGATGAGTCCGGGGGTAAGGAGGAGGAAGACAGGGTTAAGGTTGTGATGGGGCCATGGCTTAGGAGTTTATCTTTGTGGACGTGGCACTGATTGCTGTGTTATTTTGGTCTTACTCGGATCTCCATCCAAAATCTGGGACTAATAGTGTGGCTTTCCTATTGCTGCTATAACTGCGGGGTTTTCTGAGGGGGAGTGAGCGTGTCTGTGTGCAGCACCTTGCCATGACCTTGGTCAAAGTCATAGTGCTGCTGTGATACCAAATGATGACAAATAAATTCACCTTCATACAGTTTAGTCTAGCTGGCTTTGTTCCTTTATCCCTGATCCTCCCTGCGAAGGATTTTGTTTACTTTTTCTGAAATGGAAGAGGCCCTGTTACATAGTCCTCTTTCAAAAATAAACCTCTACAAAGGAAAACAAAAGAGAAGGAACAAAAATCAGATGTCGTCTGATAATACAGAGCAGTTACTGAGCCTGAGTTCAAGACAACTCAAACCAGAGGTTTGTTTAAGTGTAACACAAATTCTACCATTTTTGGACAGTGTGAAACTCTCCTCCTCTCCACCCAGTGCTTTCGGAAAACAATCAAAAAAGAGAAGCGCAGTAAAATTCTACAAGTAACATCTATTGATTTTTTGTTTTGTTTTGTTTCGTTTTCTCCCCTCCTCCTCCACCATCTTCTCTGATTAGATTTATGCACCGAAGTTCGCAAAGTCAGCTAGGAGCTATGGAAAAGCTGGATTTCATTTGACCTCCTGGCTGTATTTTTACTTTCTTAAAGTAAAAATATCTGTTAAAGATGAGAGTGCGTGGCTTCCAAGCCCAGCAACAGATTCTTGATCTGGGAGAGAGACCCTTGTCTGCTGCCATTGCAGCCCACCCCGTGGGGCTGTGGCTCCCTGCACACCGTGCTTGTGCCCCTGCCCGCTCCATGTGCTGCACTTCGGGTGGGCTGTGAAGTTCATTGAGCTTTTGTATTTATTTACTTACTGGCCCCTTGAAATATCTTATTCGTATTTGGAGCTTGGAAAGCCTGCCTGTCCAAGTGGAGGTGAACTCTCAGTAGCTGGCGACATGGGAGCGAGCCATGCTGGCTGCTTGTGAAATCTGGGTTCATTTACTCGATGGATTCTTTAGGCTGTGACAACTTCAGAGAAGCACGTCGTATCAAAAGAGAAGAGCTGCAGAGATTAAATACCCAGCGATCGTGAAAGCAAGTGAATCAACACGAACGTTGTTGTCTTCGCCCTCTGCCCCCTGGAATGTGACCTTGTCTGTCGATGCTGTGGGGTCCCCAGCACCAGCCGTGGTGGGTGCAGAGGGAAGAGCATCCTTCTGCTGCCGTGACCTTGCGTCACCCACCATGGCTGAAAGCTCCCTGACCTGGGGCAGGGGGTGGGTGCCTGCAGCAGGAGCTTTCTGGGGAGCGAGGGGTGACTCAAGCATTTATTTTAGTGAAGAGTTCAGCTGCTTTTTCCTGCGGATTAACTAAGGGTGCGTGTTGGGTTTTTACTAGTAAAGCCAGAATGAGCAATTAGAACTATAGCTGAAGGGAAGACGTCCTCTCCTTTGCTGTTTGGTGTTTCAGAGCACACCCCATAGCACATCTTACTTTTGTTTTGGTGGGTTGGGGAGGCTAACATGGCCTCGCAAGGCTTCCTGGTGGCGGTGGCCAGAGCGTTAATTACAACCTCAGCATTTCCTTTGCTGAAAATGGAGCTCAGGAGCCTGCACATGAGCAGCTGGGACACTGCGGACTGACTGCCCCGTACATGGGAGCGCTCAGATCGCTGCAGTCAGTTTGGGTGGCTTCAGGCTCTCTTCCTCTGGCACCACAGCTGCCGGCAGCTGGCCGATACAAGGCGTGAGGCTTTGTGGCTGGGGTTAGTTGGTAAACGAGCCTCTTGAGTGCCACTGACTTAAATACCTTAGTGGCATCAGCGGATGCATCTTTAGCAGCTTGCAGTTTGCGGCTGCATTTCTGAAGTAAATAGGTAGTATATGTTGGCTGTTCCCCACCGCCAAAATGGCTGAGGAGGATAAATTAAAACCTCTATAATACCAGAACTGCACTTTGCTCATCAATAATTAGGGTATGGATTCCTGGTGGAAAGTAAGCTTTGTGCTTGGTTGACTCATAGGTTGTATTTTCCATTCTGGCTTTTCTGTTTAAGTGGATAGGTTTATACAATTCCTTGACCTAAAAATTCACTCCATAAAACGTACAGAAGGTGCAGTCTGACATAATGCATCTTTAGGGGCTGGAGGCTTGCTTTTGACCTCTATTTACATGATGTAAATCAAACTGGAGTAGAGTTGTGGAAATAAGACAGGCCAGCTCTTGCGTGAGGGGCTGTTCAGGCTGATGATGGTAACAGTGCTGTGTGAAAATGCCTATGTGTAGTGTTTTTTCCATGGCTGTTCGTTGGTGATCAAGGAGGTGCTCTAAAATTAAAAGGATTAGAGGTACCCGATTTCACCCAGGTTGTTTGTGGATGTGAATTGGCAAAACTCCCCGAGATGAGAGGAGCGGTGCTGGTTGGCACCTGCGGGTGGTAAATGAATGCAATCCAGCCACCAGCAGCTCTGTGGGCTGCGCTGGTTTACACGAGATATGACTTGGACACTTTATTTTGAACGGCGTGTGGCTGGAAAAAACATTCCCATTGAATTAAGGATCTGCCTGTGCTCTTCCACATCTCATTCTTCTCTGTACTCCTGTGGCCTCCGCCAGCAGGAGCTGGTAGCGAAGCATCGGCGTTGGCACACGCGGCCACGGCAGCAGCCACTCATGGTGCCCCCCGAGCGCGTGTGCTTGTTTGCTTACAGCCCGGGAAGAAATCCATTCATTTGCTTATAGTGCTACTGAAATATTAATGCAGAACAAATCATCTGGTTTAAACCGAACATCAGACCGAGGAGAGAGAAATGGTGTGTGATGCTCTCCATGATTTGTAAGGGGAAGTGTGCCTGCGCTGTGACTGAGTCCTCCTGGCAGAGTGCCCTGTGTCGGGTGGGCAGAAGGATCTTCAGTAGCCAGGGAGTCTTAAATGGTGAAGGTTTCCTTTCTGTCCTTAACCCTTCCCCAGGTTCCTAGATGATAAGGTGAAATGGGAAATGGAGCTTCACTATTTTGCATCATCTGTGGCTGATTGGGAGGAAAATGTGGGCTGATTGATTTGGATAATGTGAACTACTCTTGGGCTTTTTTTTTGAACAGGCTGCTATTTTTCCCAGATGGAATAGAAAGGAGGCATCTTCAGCAGCCTGCTAGTAATAATAATCCTTACGTGGTACTTTACATTTTCAAAGTGCTGTCCAGGTAGCTGATCTGTTCTTGTCTTTTGCAGCAATGTGTAGTTAAACTTGAAGGATATTGGCCTGGATTTGTAGCAGTTCATCAGTTGCATCTGTGGGTGAATTTACTTTTCTGCTGTTTCGTGCTATGAGTAAACTGATTTCTCTCGCGTATCTTGACATTGATTCCAGTCTTTCATCTTAGCAGTGAAGAAGGTGATGTTTAAGCAGAACAGAGAAGAAAGATGTCTTTCTGCCTATTGCAGTATAAAAAAAGATGAGCACAGCTTTACGGAAAAAGGATGTTCTTTTCTTCAGCCTATATAATGTATAAATGAACTTAGACCCTCTTGAAAGGAGCATGCTTGTTCCTGTGACCTCCCTCACTCTTAGCTGTGCACTGGCTCAGGATGTGCCTTCACGTACTCTGGTGCCGCTGGTGGCAGTGCTTGGTGTTCCTTTCTAGCTGGGGTGAAACTCAGCTGCATTCTGCCCACTGGACTTCTGGAGCTGTGGGATGGTTCGTTGCCTCAAACCTGGACTCTTGTCAGCCGAACCATTTTCTGTGTCCCCTTAGTCTGGGGACCAGGGCAGGGACAGGCAGCACGCCATGAGTTTTTGAGGCAGCAGAGCAGAGGCCTCACCGCAACTGACGGCCTGTGCCTTGTCAGTATGGGGATGGGGTGGGTCAGAAGAGGGTCCTCAGCCCCTGGGGAGGCTGGACGCTGTTGTGCCGTGCCCTGGTTGCCTGTCTCTGCGTGGCGCGTGGACAGCCATCGCAGCTCTGCCGTGCTTCTCTCTGATGTAATCTCTCCAAGGGTTTACTGTTCTTTAAAGGTATTTCCCAAGAGCATTAGGTGCAGGGAGAGGGAACAGGTTTTCACACCTGCCCGCAATTAAGTAGTTTGGTTTTATGCTCCTTAATCTTTTATGACAGTCACAAGGACAGTCCGTGTAATGTGAACTTGTCATTCAGCCAAGCGCATGATGCTCATGAATGAAATGCTCCACACCCACCCCTACTTCCCATTTTCTTGGTGTTTCCTGCGCTCCTGCTCCCTGCCTCTTTGGGTACGAGCCCAGGATGTCACAGCCGAGCAGTGCCAAGGGCTGATATGGGCAGGAAAGGGAGCATGGGGGCAGGGGTGCTAGGTGATGGCTTCTGAGCAGGGCGGAGGGAGGAAGAAAGCGTCCTTACTGAAAGGGGCCAGAGGAGAGAGTGCCAAGTTCCTAGAAAGAGGACCTTGCAAGGAATGCGCAGATGACATGAAAGAGTAATTAAAAGGAAAGCCCTAATGGGACGTTAGGGGGAGATGCAGCTGGAACTTGAATAAGCAAATGTAAAGAGGGAATTAAGTTTGTAAGCTTTCCTCTACGGAACTGATGGGGAAAATATGGCAACAGCTTCTGTTGATGTAAATCAGCATCGAGTCCATTACTGAAGAGCTCTAGCTTGTGAGTCTGGTTCATTTTATATTTGCTAGTCCTAAACCTTGAAAAAGCACGGGGAAAGAGGATGTCGCGTTCTGCAGAGGTGACAGGAAGGACACTTGATTCCAAAGCAAAGGATATTGACTTCAAAACCAAAGTGAGACTGTTGGTTATGTCGCTTGCCTGGGGCGAATTGGTAGTCTGCTATAAGTAATACTAATTTAAGTGTATAATGCTTTAAATTATCTGGATAATTTAATCTGTGTGATTTTAAAGAAATAATTTATCAGCTCTGATCTTGAATAAAAGTAAAATACAGCAAATGAAACAAAAAACTTCAATTAATATTAGCACTTCTCTTTTACTCTAGAGAGTAATATACAGCAGAGACATTTATTTTTAGCTATGAAAAATTTGCATATGTGTTTCCAGATGTATTCTTAGACTTGGTACTGCTTAAAATTCAACTATGTAGATCCAAATTTTCTTTTCCGTAGTGTTTTGTGTCTGCCACTGTGGATATCTTTTTTCTTTCTTTTTTTTTTTTTTTTCCTTTTTCCCTCCTCTCTTTTCTTTTCCTTCTTTTTTTCTCCTTTTTTTTTTTCCCAGCAGAGGTGGTGGAGGGGGTGTATGCTGATTAAGGCAGCCGGTAAGTCTCTTAGCTTCCTCTGAACTTTACTCTCTGCAAGGAGTGACCTATTTAGATGAGGCCCTTTGATGCAGTTGGGGAGGTCAGGTGAGGTCAGAGCACTGGCCGTGCCAGAAATCCCACAGATGCAGGAAGCGAGGAACTTCTGGAGGATGCGGGTTGAACAGGCAGTTGTTTCAGTGTGTTCTGTCTCTGTGTGTGCATTTGTTCTCTTACTAAATTCCTGAAACAGAGAGGGCCGGATCCTCTGCAGTGCAGGGAACAGCCGTAATGCCTCTGCATTTTGCAGGCGGATGAAGAGTCCCTGCAGACCGCGGTCGGAGGACAGAAAGGGCAGGAGGTGAGGATGCCGCGGCAGACGGCAGTGCTGGAGCTGGATCCTCTTTGGCTCCGATACCCTCTTTGCTGGATCACTCAGTGCGTATGCAGATGCACACAGATTGCAACCCTGCCTCCCCAGCTCCTCCTTCCCAGACCCATCGGGTCTGTCTCCTTCCTTACAGCTTGTTAGCTGAAGGAGGTGGCTACGCAGATGTGTTCAGTCCTCCAGCCTTCTTAATTTCTCTAATTGCCATGTGGAAGAAATGGAAGGAGGAAGAATGTTCCTCTCTGCTTGGTTGTCCCAAAGCAAAATCTCAGCTGAGCAGCTTAAAATAGATGGTGAGCTGGTTGTGAGGGCCGGAACTAGCCCGGAGAGCATGGCATCTGTTTCCCAGGAATGCTGCCTGGTCATCAGGCCGGATAAATTAGGACTAGTACTGGTCTGTGTGTGAGACAGACTGTACTGAGGGTGGGGAGCTGCCCTAAATGTCAGGGAGGCTGGCTTGCTCCAGTCATGTAGCATCTGTCTGGGAATCAATAATTCACTGATGTGGACGTGGCAGGTTTCAGACATGGATGTGCTGGTGTTGCGGAGGTGCTGCCTGCACTGCTGCCCTAGTGGCACTTCCTCCGCTTTGCCTCTGCCCCATGAATCTCTGGCTGTGAAACCTCTTTTAATGGTACATCTAATAACTGATCCAGCACAAAAAGGGTGTGTGGGGGGGAAAGATTATGCCTATGATACCAGAACAACGACCAAGTCTGTATTTTACCTTCTGTGCCTTTCCTCCACATGCTGCTGCCTCCCTCCCTCCCTCGGAGGCCGGGGCTGGATCCAATGACAGCGCTGCTTTTCCTCAGATGCAGCACAAAACAGATTTTTCTAGTGGCTGAATTTAATCACTTAGATGCAGAACACTGATAGACTGAATCAATTTAATTCCTATTGCTCATGACTGGGAGGGGAGAGAGGGGAGGAGGAAGGTTGTAACAATTTAGCAACAATTTGACTTAAAAACATAACCAGTAGGTCAGTCTTTGGGTTTGGTTTGGTTGCAAACCTGCCCAGGCCAGGGTAGATGGCAGCCTTAGGAAGTGGGAAACACTGCGCTGGGCCAGGTGGGGAGAGGTCGTCTATTGGCATGAGTGTGGGGGCTGAAATAATGTGGGGCTCTGCAGAGCTGTAGGGTAACCTCCCGTCAGGACATGAGGTTGATGCTACCCCCTTTCTTTTTTTTTTCTTTCTTTCTTTTTTTTTTTTTTTTCCCTGAGGGGAGCTGCTGGAACAGGTACCTTACTGGGCTGTAAAGGTCTAAAATGGCACGTGGTATCTGAGCGTTGCAGTGGTGTTTGTTTGCCTCGGAGCATCTCTGCCGAGGTGGCGAGTGCTGAGCTGCGGGGTTCTCGGATGGTGCCACATCTCTTTGGGAGACCTGAGCTACCTGCTGCGGCACAGTCTTGCTCAAAGAATAGAAGGATTTAATTGGAAATGGAGCAGCCTGTGAGTCTTCTTTCAAAATAAGGCCCTGCTTTTCCTAGTATCTGTTGCAGTTACAGTATACGTGTTCATATGAAGTCCAACGATAAGGGTTCGTTGGCAGCACTCTGGTGCATTTTCCAAGGGTGGCGCTCTGCGGACCGTGGGCTGTGCCGCTGTCTTCTGTCCAACCCCACGCCTGGGATACGGCCTTTTCTGTGCCTGGTGCTTGCAGACACTATTGCAATTTCAGTGATCCCAGGAGTTGAAACTCCTGTGAAGAAGAGTTCCCTAGATTCGTCCAGATAAGCTGTTGATGCTGGATTTATCTGTTACAAGCATCCAGTCCTCCCAAGAGAAACCTCAGGTGCATCAGCCTGAGCGCCAGCCCTGGGTGGCATTTCAGAAGGTTCTTTAACGGTTTCTCACAGAGCCCTTACCCAGGTGGGTGCTGTGGAGCCTGGGTGAGACCATTCCTGCTTCGGTGGGGATCAGTAACTCGGCAGTGAGGCTTTGCAGGGGAACTGCCTTGCTCCCTGGGCCTCCCGAGGTGCCATCCAGCTGGACTGGGCAAAGCAGCACCGCCCTCCATCCAGCTGCTGCGGCCGCCCGGGGGCTGGCATCGGGAGCAGCCGTTGTTCTTAAGCAAGACACACAGTAGTAGTGAAGTAATAAATGCAAACTTGGCCAGCTTGACGGCAAACTTGGTAGCCTGCCACAGCCATCGGCCCATATGCACAATGGTAAATAAAAGCTGTAGTTGAATTTCTTTCAAGTTTTATATAATATTTGTTGCAATATGGAATGGAGGAGGGAATTCCTTTTTTGAGTAGTTCTACCAGAAAATAAATCTGAACCTCTCTTTTGGGAAGTAGGTGTGCAGCAGGGCAGCAGTGCTGCCACAAAGGAGGGAGCTCAGGTGTCTGCTGCAGCCGCTGCGGCGCTGTGCAAGGCTGCGGTGCCCCCAGGAGCTGCCCCGTGCGGGGGCTTTGCAGGCTGGTGTGCGGTGGAAGCCTTGCAGCTGAGGGGAGCTGTGCTGGGGTGCAGCTTTAGATACCGAAGGCGAAGCAAACACAATATCCAGGCAGTTAACACGGAGGTTTGCCTGCCTGCTCTCCTCTGGTCCTGGAGCTTGGTACCGCATGCACAGCTGAGCAAGGACGTAAACCATAGCAATGACACTGGGAGCAGGAGGGGAGGAAGTTTGACTGTGCTAAGTGATGGTCAACTTAAAAATAGACTCGTCTATTTATAGCATTGGCAGCACGCTGCTGCCCCCCGTAAGTGGTACTGCCTGCCTGCAGTTGTGTCTGTTATATATCTATACACACACAGGTTTGTGGGCAAAGGATGGGCAGAGGAGGTGATGTGTGTGCTTAAACGCGGTGCTGAGCTGCGGCGGAGGCGGCGCTCCCTGCGGGACGGTGGTGCCAGAGCCGTGCGATGCTGCGGGTGCTGCTCCAGCGCTCTCCATCCCAACCCCTCGCTCGTTCCTCTCGAGCACAAGTTCTTCGCAGTGACTTTGCCTTGTCCAGGCACCTCAGCAGCCAGTGCATCATGAGTGTGGGTACCGGGGCTGGTGCCCAGAGCCGGAGGAGGGAGCGCGGTGGCACCGAGGTTAGAAGCACTGCCTCCCTCCTGCCGGCAATTTCTGTGTCTTTTTCCTTGATGCCTGTGTTGTGAAATGCCCAGCTAACGCGTGGGTGGCCTCGCGCTCTGTTGCCGCCGGCTAGGAAGGAGGTGTAATGTAAACACCTGTTTAATTGCTACATGTCGATCGCAGGCCGGTCTTCCAGTTTATAAATGGAGGCAACACCAGAGACTGGCGTTGTTTCAGTCACAATTAACCAGCATTGGAGAGGATGGAGAGCAGGGACAGGGGTCGCACGCTATGCAGAGCGGCCACGCAGATTGCCACGCGTGCCCTTGCGGCTGTGTTTCTTTCCGCTGAGGCAGAGCCATGTCCCTCCCTGGACTGGTTTGCTGTGGCCAGCAGCAGGCAGGGGCGGGGGGGTCTGGCATAGTGGCTCGCTGTGCCCGGGCTGGCCGGGCTGCTTGCCCCACTGCTCCCTGGCGCTGGGAACCGCGTGTCGTTTGTGTTTTTAACTCACCCCTTCTTTTTGTTCCTACACAGGTATTTTTGTTGTCATTGATACTTTCTAAGCTAACTTTGGGGTGGTTTTTTAAATTCCATTACAAACCCCTGCTTATAAAAATACCTGCTCCTACTTGAAACGTAATCTAATTAAATCTTATTTACATGGGGCCCCAGCACAAGGTTATGATTTCTTTTTAATATATACATTTTTAAAAATTTAAAGGAAAAAGGAAAAAAGCGTGTCTAGGAACTGTATCCTTTGAGACTGTCTGTCCAGCTCTGAGGAATATTCTGTTTGTTATCTGGATGTTTATAATCAGTTTAGCACTTAGCAGGCAGGGGTGATGTTTTTGGTTTTATTTGTACAGACACTTCTGTATTCATTTCTGACCTATAACTGGTACTTATGCAATGCAAATAATCAGCAGAATAGTATAAACTTTTGATAGATGGCACTTTTGGTCATAAAAACTAACACCCAGTAGCATAAAAAGTGGTTTTTAGAAGGGATTCGACTAGAGAGGATGATCCAGCACCTGGGCTAAGCTGTTTTTCTGTTGTAAAGCGGATGGGATGGGAGGTCATGGTGGAGAAGGCAGGAGAAGCCGTGTTCCTCCTGTGGCTCGGAGGGTGAACTCCTGTCGCTTTTATGGGACTGGTGTGTTTGGACCGATGCAGGCGCAGAATACAAGTTCGTTTGTGAAGCAGTAGCACTCCAGCCTTTCCAGCAAATGTTGACTCTCAGCCTAAATTTATTTTTACTTAGAGGACCCTTTACCTAAATTAGACATGAAGTTTCAGTAACATTTTGTGAAGGAGCTTTTTGCACTTGAAATGAAACCAACTGGTTTTATTCCAAAGAGCATATCGAGGGGAGATTAATGTCTTTCCATACACAATTCATATAAAGGCAGTTGTGGATTCTTTTTGAGTTTGGTTGTTGGTTTTTTTTAATAATGGAAGAGTGATTTTATTTTAATGTTTCAGCTTTGGGCTGCCAGTTCAGGTTTGAAAGTTGGGGCTGCTGTTTCACTCACGAGTATACTCTTAAGGGTAGAATTTCTGCTTTAGTTTTCAGTCTCTTGAGCTTTTGTCATTTTTTTTTATCAGAACCTTATATGTTATTTAAACGCTTTTTTATTTAATCCGTTATTCTTTTAAGTGGTCTTAATTGTATAAAGATTATTATGCATAAGAGAAGTCTATAATTAGAAGGGGGGTTGGTGCTATTAGACAGTGTTTTAATGAAGAAAATTATAGTCTTCATAAACTGGAGAATGGAGGCAGCATATATTAACATTCAACAAGTTTTACGTGATCCTAACAGAAGATTGATTCTTGCTGACTTGGATGAGTTTGGGCTGCTCCAGTATGTCTTCTGCAAGGTTAGACCTCAGCTTTCTTTCTTTCTCAGCCTTTCCTTCTGGCACAGAAGTGGAAACAATCCTGTCCATGCTTTATTGCAATGCCATGGGACCGACTTGGAGACCTGAGTGTTATGCAAGGCTTAGTCCATTAAATTAAATAGCAGGTGTGGTGCAACAATGAATGCTTTGGAGCTCTGCTCCTTGAGGGTGAAAAGCTTCCAAAACTCCTGCTTTTGCTGCATTTTGGAAATCAACTAAAAGATACAAGCTCTGGTTTGGAGGTCTCTTTCACAGAAACAGTAAATCAAAATCACTTTTCATGTTTCCTTGAGAGCAGGAATTATATGGCAAACATTAAGTGGCAATTTTATATCAGTTGGGCTTTAAAAGCCTACAAAGAGATTTGACTTTGGCTGCTCTGTGTGCTCTCTAGCTCTCATTCAGATGGATGTGCCCTTAGGACGGTCCAGATGATTTCCAGCTTGAAGGATTCAGCAGTGGGACAAACACAAGGTGGTTTAAAGCGCCCTGGGCTCTTTCCAGACTGACTTCTGGGCCAGCTCTCTTGAAAAGAAAATGTCACCACTGGTCTTTTCTTCAGTAGCATTCCCCTGTTAACAGAGTGCATGTGCAAAAGTACTAATAAACGTACAAAGGTATTGTAATATTCCCTGTGCAGGTAGGTAATTTAATGGGGACAATTACTCTGCACACCATTTGTGAGCTGAAACGAGGAGGAGAAGATGGTGTGTGCCGTGGCTTGGCAGCCTGCCTGCAGTACCTGTATTGTTAGTTTCTTCTTCCTCCATCTCCTCCCATTCCCCATTGAAATGACATGACACCAGGGGACCATTGATTTCTGCTCTCCACGTTGTTAATGAAAAATTCCTTGTTGGCTCCTAGTTCTCTAAATCCTTTGAGACAGCTGCAACGGTTTAGATACTTCAGGAGCAAACATGCCAGCCTGGGTGATGTATGACTTTGTGAACTTTCAAGGGACAAAAGGGTAGGCTTTTGTTGGCCATAAAACTTGAGAGAGGCTCTTATCCATGTAATTATTACATTTTCTGTAGCCAGTTTGCTGAACATATTTTGGTAACTCGGTACACAGTTTGTCTCGGATGGCATACAAGATTTATCATGTTTCTTAATGCCTAATAATTTCATTTTCAAGTTTAGATCCAGCCAGATAATAGCCATGAGTCTTGATGATGCTAAATAAAGCTTTCTCATACGTTCCCTAGGACTCCAAATGTGGTCCTCATTTTCTTCTCTGCTGCGTATCTCTTTGCCAAGTTAAAGCCATTAATTTTGAGAGAAGGGAAGTATTATTTTAGATCACCTTGTAATGCTTTGTTGCTACATTTTATGTTCCTGGACAGCATGGTAGTGGAACGCTCTCCGTTTATGAAGTGCAGGGTACAGATGGCAACTCATTAAAACTTTAGTGATAATCACCCTTCCTATGGAATTACCGCTTAAATCTGGTTAGTAGAGGAGGAGGAGTAGTGTCACAGAAACATGCTTCTTCTGGGTGATTTAAAAGCATATGGGATTGAGTGTTTTATGTGTGCCCCCTTGTCAGGAGTCCTCAGAGCAGATTGCCGGAATTGTTGAGCAGTTAGTTTAATGGAGGCACTGGAGCTTTTGCTCTTGATCCCTTTGACAGTTAAGCTGTCGTCTTCAAGTGCATTTTTTAAAAAAAGTCTTTTAAATACAGGGGGTTTTGCAGAATAAATGGAGGCAAGAACAAGTATGCGAGGCAGCTGGTAAGGAGCTTTTTGGTCATTTCAAGGTTGGAAAGCATTCTTTGGGGAGTAATGCATCATTGTTAGATGGCCTCGAAGAAAAAAAGGTACTTGCTTGTTTGTCCTCGCTTGTGCAGATGGCAAGAGGAGTGATCCCAAGGGCTCACTGAGAGCTTGGAAGTGTCTGGGAGTTAGAAAAAATATTTGGATTCAAGTCTCGGCACTGTTACAGATTTTCTTTGGGACTTTGAGCAAATCACTTGTTTCTTCTCTCCCTTGGTTTCCCATCTGTAAAATCTGGTTGAAGTGGCACTGTCTTAACGGTAGCAAAGTGTTGGAGGTTCGTGCGGTAGAAGTTACGAAGTATTTGGCTACGAGCTGGATTGAATATTAACTGCAGCTAGACAGAGTCTTGCAGTGTGTTTTGAGACTTCGATGTGGTGAGTGTAACGGGTGCAGCCCCGATCCCAGGGGTGGGCAGCGATGTTTCCTCCTCCAGGCAGCTGCATTCAGGCCCCTTTACAGAGCACACCAGAGTCGCATCTTAAATATACCAATAAATTTAAGCCTAGAGGTGTCTGAAAAGCTCCCAACATGAATTGCTTTAAGTGTCACTGTCTTCTTGTAAAACACTGGGTTTTAAATGGATCTCAAGGGTTTGGGATTTGCAAGCCTGGAGTAGGCATTCAGGATTCCTAGGCGATGACATTCCAGGCCTTTTTCTGGATACTGGTTTTCTTTCTGTCACCTGAGCATCCTTCATTATTTGTGTATTTGCTGAGAAGAGCGCTTTTCATCTCATGCTAAACTGCTCTGAGTCGGCAGAGGGGATGAGTGATGCTTTCTGGCTTTCCCTGTTCTTTCCTGTCCTCTTTTTTAGCAAGTGCAGTGCCTTCAAAGGTGACTTGTGCTCAGAGAAGTGGGGGTGAGGAGGCCGGGCAGGTCGGCACACCTTTGCACAGTGCTATTGCGTTACAGCCTGATTAGCGATTTGGCCCAACTTGAAGCAGACCGGCAAATTACCCCTTACGGTAACCTAAACCTGCCTGGGTGATGCAGGTACGTGAAGGGCAGGGACCTTTTTTCCCCGTTCCAAGGACTTGCGCTGAAGTGTCCCTGTGTCCCCTGTCTGTACCGCTCTGCAAAGCTGTCTTTTCATGAATTTCATTGGAGGGTAGCCAGCGGCTGGGCAGGCTGCATTCGCTGCTGACTGCGCCTGGTGTTGGCTGCAGGTTTGCTGGCGTGTGTAGGGTGAGCCACTAGCCAGAATTTGGCTACCGTTTCCTCTGAGTCACATCTGTCTAGTCTTCCTAAAGCAAACAGAAAAACTTTCCTGTTTGGTGCTGCAGAGCCAAGGGGTGTGTTCAGGTCTGCTCACTGCTTTGCTCTAGCTGCCGCGGTCAGACCTGTGCCTGGTCACAGCACTAGCCGAGAGCTTAAATGTTCTGTGCCAGGTAAGCAGTGAATGCTTGGGAGAAAAATGTTTTGAACAGTGTCCTGCCTTCAGTCAGCTTTTATGTGAGGAAACCATGATGCAGGGTGGGACACAGCAAGATGTCTTAAATATGGACAGTCATCCTCGTTACAGCTACAGTTGAAATGATAATTGTCTATTTAGGGTAGTTAAATGGATTCCTGCTTCTGTCCTTGCATCTAGCAGTCTGGCTGGCTCAGTCTCCGCCCTGTACTCCACTGTCACTCAGCCAGTTGTTGGAGACTGGATTTAAGTGCCTTTAGGTGCTTTTTGCTTATCTTGTAGCTTGCGTTTTGCCTCTTCGTCAGCAGTCAGAGCTTCTTCGCTGCCGCCTGAGCCCTTCCTCTGACAGTGCTGATGTGACTGAGAGACAGCAGAGGTGACCATGGCCGTGCGCGCTCCCCTGGTACCACTGTGGTGATGTGCCCAGGTTTTGGAGAGGAGCTTCGACCCTGACCGTGGGGCTCCTGAGCTGGAGCTGCCCGCTGTGTGATGGAGGGGCTCCCCTTGCTGCTGGGGTCAGCCTCACCTGCTGTGAGTTTGAACTTCAGTCTGTCTGATTTGGGTTTTACAACTTCATTTTCAAAAGCAGATTAATAATTCCACCCCCCCCCATCTCCTCTTTAACAGCCACTTGAGCTGTGGTGACACCGAGTACATGTTTACTGGGAACTGGAGTCTGCAGCACTTTCTGCAGCAGCGCTGCCCGTGTCCCTCTGCGAACCACAGAATAGTTACGGTCTTGGGGGCAGTGACCCGGTGTGGGATGTGAAGTTGCATGCAGGTAGTTTGGCCTTTGTCCAAGGCTTTTTTCCAGCACGGATTGTCACCAGGGTTGTACCTGGGGGTCTCAAAAGATTTGGATGCACAGCTCAGCTTGCAGCAGACCCTCGTGTTAGTTTGCTGGGCTGGTCGTCCTCGTGCCTCGGGGCTGTACGTGTGGCGCCAACTGCTCTCCTTGTCTGGGGTGTTTTACATGTGGTCTGTGTCTCTGAGAGGAATCCCTCTCTCCTGCACCTGTGATCCATCAGCTCAACCCATGCAACAGAGGCAACTTTACTCCACTTAGTTCCTGGGAAATGGTTAACATTTCCAGTCCAGTGGCCATCCTGTGGTGGTGAGGACTGCAGAAGGGGAAGAGTATTCCCGGCAGCTGCTCTGTGGCCAGGTGGCTTCCATGCCAGGGAAGGAGAGGGATCTCTGTAAGAAGTCAACAAGGGTCAGTGATCCAGGTGACAGCTCATGTTTTGTTTTAGGGGAATGGCAAGAGCTGGAGATTTCTCTCAACAGTCACAGACTTGCATCCAAAGGAGCCAGGGGTTGAGCAGAGAGGGAATAACTGAGGCCCCTTTGCTACAGCTGGATAGAAAAAAGGGATTATAGTGGAGGAGACAGTGGCCAAGAGTGATCAGAAGGGTTTCTGCAGGACACCTGCAATTTCTTATAACAGAGGGAGATAAAGCAGCTAATATTTATTTGGAAGTGCTGGAAAATAACTGACCAGTTCTGTTTCAGCAATGTAATTTTTTCTGACTGGAGCTTCCCCTCAGCTCCCCACCACCCTCATACTTCACCCTTGCTTTTGTTCAGCAGACTAAAACGTAAATGCATATCCTATATCTGTAAGTTCTTGAGGGACCCCAGGACTGTAAGTAGCACTGATATGCTCAGCATTGTATGAACTGTGAGTCAAACCTGTCTTCTGGTGAGGATGTGGTGGGGACCTGATGGATGGGCTCGTCCCTGGTCTGCCCAAGTGCTGGCCCGGGGCTGTGCCTGCCCCTGCCATCCACCGGCAGCTCTCAGCTGGTGGGAGGGTCTGAAGCTGCAGCCCGGGGCTCGTGGGGCACTTTGGAGACACTTGTACACTCCCCGCATCCTGTGTGGTTGTGAGAAACCCAGGCAAAGCGGATAGATGTGGGCTTCTTTCTGCCTTGGGTATTTGTTTGTATGCAGGACAGTGAAGAATAGAAGAATCCACCCTCCTGGAAGGATATAATCTTTTAAATAAGGCACATTTGAAAAAATACAATAAAATCTGAGTACATTTGTTCCAGTATAAACACACATGCTCATCAGTGGCAGATGTGGAGGCTGTGGGTCTGAAGCACGTGTGCAGCTAGGGCAGCAGGGTGAACTGAGCAGAGCTGCTGTTGTGTGCGCGTGTTGGAAATATGTAGTTCTGCTTTATTACCACCCCTACCCCAGTCCCGCCCCCCCTCCCCAAAAAAAAAAAAAAAAGAGAGAGAGAAAAGAACATCTGCTAATGTGCAGCTTAAAAAAAAAAAAAAAAAAAGCTGCAAAGGAAAGCCCACTCGCTTCACTGCCGCTGAACTCAGTGAAAAGTTCACAGAAGGGCATCCAAGCTCCCCCGCCACCAGGCTTCTGAGGGAGCCTTTGGTCACACCCTGATGGGTGTTTGTGGCACTGCATGTTTGGGTTTATACGCAAGTTATAAATCGTATGTAATAGCAAATGCATATTAATTTTTAATAGAAATCTGTAACAGCTCATGATGCTGAAATATGGTGTCTCTGTTGACAATTGCTATTTTTGGTGGAAACAAACCCTAAGGCCTTTGCAGTGCTTCTGTGTGTTTATAAACACTGCTGTCTGCTAAAGAGGAAATGTGTTTTTCAGCATCTTGGTGCAGTAAGTAATTTTTCTTTCTGATTTAGTGGAAAACTTCAGAGTCGATTGTTTGGACTACTGATGGCAGCAGTTGTCTATTAAGTCCCCTTTGGTCTTCTCATGCATTTAGCTACTAAGTGCACAGATACCAGGGAGTAATTTAAATGGAGAACCCCCCCTGCTTTCTGTATGTTTGCTCCAGCAGAAGTTCTGCTGTGCAATAACGGTCTCAGACCGTATACAGGAATTGTAAGTACAATGTTTTGTTTGATATTTCAGAAGGAAGTCCAATTTACCTTTAATTGTTTGGTGCATATTTCCAGCAGATGCAGTTTATTTTCTTGTGGGTTGCTGGGTAGCCACGCGGGCAGTGAGCTGGCAAGGAACGCGGTGGGTTGCTTGCCTGCGTGTCCTCTCGGGGCGTGAGCTGCCTGCCTTCTCCTGACACTTGCCCACATGGTGGTCCCCAGTGCTAGCTTGCTTACTACTTGGCTGTTAATTGCTTTAGAAATCATCACTTTCAAGCTCTTGGTGGGGAATTTTGGTGTTGGGTTGGTGGTGGGTTTTTGTGGTTTTGTTTTGTTTGGGTTTTTTGTGTGGCTTGTTTGTGGATAGCAAGAAACTTCCATGGAATCGGAGTGCTTTGGTGCCAGCTGCTGGGCGTTGCTCTAGTGGTCTCGGGTACCCCTAGCTGCCTGGTTTAATTGCCTCCTGGGTTGGTAGCATCTCACTCCATGGTTTTTGTAGATTCAAAGGCATTGTTACCTCTCCCAGGAACACAAAGAATCCCAGTGGTTGCTGCTGTGGGCCTGCAGATGCGCATCTCTCTCTGGTTACAGTAGCTTAAACTGGGAGCTAGTGGGCTGATGCGTGCTGCAGGGGAATGGGGTGGGAGCAGGTGTTGGAGGAGGGCAGGGGTGATGTGCTCTCAGCAACAGCAAGTGTATTCACCAAAACCCAATAATGAAATAAAACTTTTAGACCAAATATTTTTTTCTCAGCTTGGTACCCAGCAATGCTTGGTGGCACCGGACCAGTGGGGGTGAGGATGAGGCTGGTAGGACGCGGTGGGGAAGGGAACCTCTTGGCCAGGCTCAGCAGCGAGGTGGAGTGAACTGTGGAAGGTGGCATTTGAACACCCAACCACTCCTCTGTAAGGTGTGCAAGTCCTCAGCGCATGCAATGGAAAGGTCTTCTGATATCAAGGGAAAAAGCGTATAAATCTTTTTTTGAGCATAGGCCAGCACTGGTGGCAGTGGCTGGAGTCAGGCTGGCAGGCAGAGAACATGCTTCTGGTCCAGCTGGGCTCCGTCCGGGCTTCTCACGTCACCGTTCATTTGTCCCCAGGCAACCACGGTAAACACACACACAGCGCGTTATTTGTGCACTTGGTAATTACCTGCTCTTCTGCCCCTGCGTCTTCTAACTTTTACTGGGTTTCAATGATTTGTGCCTCTTGCCTGGAGATGAGAATTTCTCTCCGTTGTTTTTCTAGGAATTGTTTTCTCCCTCTTCCTGAAAGTCAGTCTAGAAACTGCTGGAGCAGACTGGTACCTCTAGAGAACTTGTGACTGTTTACCAGACACTTCAGTTGCTACAGCAGTTGTTTTTCTGCTGGGTCATCTGCACAGGCCTGGCTTTTATTTTTACCATGGCAAAATTCTGCGAGACTCTGCCGCAGCGCCAGGAGCAGACACCAACAGCCACGGTGCTGCCTTTCATCGTGGAAGGGTTTGGGTCTGGGGACCGCTGACTCCTCACTTCTGCTCCAGCTTTAGTGGAGAGGAGGGCGAGCACATGAATCCTGAGTGTTTCATGGTGTCGGTGAAGGTGAGGTTTGCAAGTACCCCATATGCATGTAGCTGCAGCTGTCATTTATTAGGCTATCAAGAGGGTTGTTTTCCCAAATAACCCTCTGAATTATTCTGTGTAATTAACTCATGAACTTATTTAAAATGATAACGGGGTAGGGAGGAGGAGAGGAACTGTTGTGGAGCTTAGTAAACCGATAGTATTGCATCACTTTTCCCCACTGATCGCAAGGTCGTCTCCAACAGCTGTTCAGGCGTAATTAGCCAACCCAGACTTCATGGTTTGAACAATTGAAAAATTACAGGGGTCAATGACTTGGTGTCTTAAATTTTAATAAGTACATAAAAACAAAGTGCTGAGTTATTAAAAATTAATCCTGCTAAGCGGCTGTTTAGGCTTTTTGGAGATGGAAAGCCTGAGCGTGTCCATTTGTCCACTGGGGCTGGAGCAGTGTGGGTGGTTATCTCTCTGGCCTGTGCTGCTCGCCGGTAACAGTTTAATGGGAATCTTAAGTTTCATTATTAATTTAATCAAGGTCATATTTTGTTTATGCAGAAGTAGTATGAACTGTGGCCCTCAGTAATCCTTTCCCTCCTCGCTAGCTCAGCCTTTGTAATTCCTATAAGCTGCTCATACAAGCAGAGTTGGGATATTCACACAGTCAAGTGGATATTGTGCAAGTGTTGATTATAGTGCGCGGCTCTGTCTCTTCGTAAGTACAGAGATGTTCTATTAACACAGAATGTAAATCTGTCAGCATTAAAATTATAAGCCTAATTTTTTCCCCCCTTTTTGGGCTTTGCATCCTGGTTTAAAACTTGATTCAGAGCTTAAAGCATGGCAAGTGTGCTTCCTTCTCTTCTCCGTGCATTCTTCAAAAAGCATTCAACCGTGGTGTTTATACAAGAACAAATTCAGGAGCTTCTGGCTGCTCTGATTTTACAGCTCTGTGCTTGTGTGCCCTTCTGTAAGGCCATGAGAACTTGCTACAAAAGAAGGTGAACTCCTTCTCTGACCCACCTGGCATTGCTTTCGGAGGCAATTAAATATAAATGGCATGCAAAGTAGGGAGGATAGGTTGAGCCTGGGGGTGGGTTTTGGAATGAGATGTTTATTTCCTTACGTTGTGTGCAGGAATTTGTAAATGAATCCAATGAGAGTATTTGCTTTTATTTAAACATAAAACTATTGGGAATGCATGCTATCAGATTGCCCCAGGGATAGCTAGAAAAAATCACGAGGTGCATTAGACATATAATCTGAATTTTCAGATAGCTGGAGATAGGATATTAGATCTTTCTCCTCCATCCTGAGTACAGGCATTTGAGTTAGCCAAAGTTATTGCTGACCAGCTTTCCAGTCTGCATAATGTGACTTTTTTGTATAGCAGTTCTTAAACTTTCCTAGACAAGAGCTCCAGTGAAAACCTTGGGGACCTTTTGGCCGAGCATCCCCTCAGAGGAGGAGAGAGCTGGGGGGAGGGATGTCCCATGGCTGGAGCTGAGCTTCACAGTCCTGGTCTGCTCCTTCCCAGCGTGACCGTGAGCTGCTGAAATCCCCAGCCAGGAATATTAAGATTAAACTGATGCTGATTTTCATTTTCTGTGATTCACTGGGCCGTAATTTATGGCTGTAACTCACAGCTGAGCAGTGGCCACATGAGTGTGCTGGGGGGCAACGGGGCTGAGCAGGCTGCTCACAGCCACCCCGTGTCACCCCTTGTCCTCTGCAAAACGTGTCCCACGGCACAGCAGAGCAGTGGGTGTGAGTGCCAGAGAGGTTGCGGGGTCCGTGGGGGCTCTGTGTTTGGGCTGGTGGATAAATAAGGTGTATAACCCGCCGGCATCATGATGCCTCCCAGTGCAAGGAGCCTGCAGAGGAAAAAGCGTCCCACTTTGGAGTGATACCAGGTAGCAGTGGAGCCGAGAGGTGGATGCTGCTCCAGACCTTTTTCTCCACACCGCAGAGAAACTGTGGGATGTGGGTTTTTTCCCCCAACCCTTTAGTAAGGACTAGAGAGCGGGAGGCAGGGCTGCGTGGGTCGGACTGTGGACCTTTCCCTTATCTGGCTGTTGTTGGCATACAGTCCTGTGGGGTGATGCTGAGGGGTGATCGCATCCCTGCGGAGCTGGCGTGGGCCATCACCTCTCCAGCATCACCGCTCCCCTCAGCCACCTGTGCTGCCGTTAGCTGTCTCCCCTTCTGTAAGCAGCGAGGTGAAAGAATAGCAAGAGCCTTATTAAGATGTTTTTAGATAACGTTTGCTCAGCTGCGAGCCAGCAAAAGATTTTTCAGAGGCTATTAGGCAGCCAGTGCTATTGAATCGTAAGGTTGATTTGAAAAATTGGCACCTAATGGTTTACAACTGGAATAAATTTTCAGAAATTGGACCACGGAGAGAAAGTTCTTTCTCTGTGTGTGTGTGTGCAGCATGCCGGTGAGCCCGCGCCCCTGCGAGGGGCCGCTTCTCACTTCAATCACCGCCCGGGATTTTTCCCTTCTAATTAGGGAGTGCGAGGAGTTCAGATCAGCTTCTATTCATTTCTCTGTTTTGACAAAGCTGTTTGATGGGAGAGGGTTGCTGGGGGGAGACTCTCCTCCTGGCTGGAGTCTCTTTCTCCCCTCCCCTCCTCCTGCCGCGTTTTGTAAAGGCGAAAGCCTGAGAATTCCTGAAAAATTAATGGGCCCTCAATAGGTGCTTTACATCCACCGCTCCCCCCTCTCCCGCACCCACCGCAGGTCACCGCTGAAAAGTTTGCAGCGCGATAGCTGCACAGCAGCTGCTCTTTTGTATGTAAATATGACCTAAAGCGATGTGGGGAGCCCCTTGGCCACTGTCACCCCGACAGTGTGGCTTCAGACCGGCATGCTTCAACCTCTGAGACGCTCCACTGGGAAGCTGCAAATGTCACCAGCAGCTGTACCCCCATCCCACGCTGTGGGTGCCGCCGTCTCCTCCAGCACCAAACATAATCACCATGCTGCTAAATAATTTAAAGAGCTGCCTTGGAGGAGTTGGGGGTAGGGGTAAGGTCTTTGCCTTCAGAAAACATGCAGTCTCTCGGTTTAGTGTTTGAAATATTCAGAAATGTCCTAGGGGGCTCTGAACTCATAAATGTCTGCCTTTTTTCCATTATAGAGAAGTCCGGTGTGGTTTTCATTACTGTTATTATTGTGCTATTTCCAGTTAGCCGGCGCTTGTTTCCAGCCTGGCTTTAAAATGAAGGGTGCTGGGAAGGCTTCGTTTTTCGGTCAGACTGTGCAGGTCCTCCTGTTCTGGCTCCTGAGGTTTCTGGCTGTGCCTCTTCCCCCAGGACAGACACTTGCTTCCCTGGCCAGGTTTGGTGCTTGGCTGAGAGTGCTTATGTCAAATCTCTTGTCTTCTCATTCCCTTGAAAACTTAAGAAGTTTCTGGCTTGCTGTAATAATTACTTGCCTCATGCAAAAAATCCCATCCCGGAGGAACGGAAGCCCAAGCCTGAGTGCTAAGTCGTGTTTATCATCTTGTGCCTCACACGTCTGGGATGGGACTCTGTGGGCTGTGGTTCTGCATCTCCTGGGCTTCCCAACCCTTCACCTTCTGGATCCACAGTGAAGGGCAAAGGCCTTCCTCTTTCCCTAAGTAGGTTGGGGTTGGTTTTATTCCCTTTGTTAATATAAAACCTCCCCAAAGGACAAAACAAAACAAAGTGAGAAGTCTTCTCAGTTTGGCAGTGTGTAAAGGCTTTTTAAAGCTAAACAAGAAAACCAATTATTTTTCTAACTGCTTTACTCCTTCAAATCTTTCACTGTAATGGAGATTTAGAATCCATCACTGTTTAGCTATTATTTCTGTGTAAAGAGTCATGCCCTATTGCACCAAGCAAACAGTCAATTTTTTCCATTATACTTAGCTGCAAATAACAACGGTATGGAATAGATGACCCGTTTTGGAGCATATTTTTCTCCACGTGGTGCTCTGCGTGCCCATTCCCAGAGGAGAACAGGGAAGGGTTAAGGCACTGCCCGGGCTTTGCATGGCCATCCTTCTCCTGCTGCTGTCCCTGGCTGGTGCCCAGCGGCAGGGGCTGCAGGGAGGGTGAGGGTGGTCCCCAGGCTGCTGCTGTCCTGCAGCGGACCCTGCAGGGGCTGTGCAGGGCTGGTCCGCAGCCCTTTGAGCCCCCTGTGAAGGGAACCGGCAGGAGCCGGCAGCACGCTCGGTAACTGCACCCATGGCCCGGAGCCCGACGATGGCTTGTAGAGAGGAGCTAGACGTCCACGGGAGCCGTCACCGCGGCTGGTTGTCTTCTGATGTTGGCTTCATGGGGTGGGGGCTGCTGCCCGCACCCCCTGTGCTGGTGTGGGGCCGTGGCGCTCCCTGGGCGATGCAGGCAGGGCGAGCGTGCGTGGGAGGTGGGGGCATCCCTCGGGGGGGTCCCTAGCTGGCTGGCGGCGGTGGGGGCTTGGGAGAGTTATTTTTCATTCTCCTGATAGTTGCTGTGTCTGACTTTTATTTAAATGCAGGAGCCTCTTGCAGGCGGTCTGCATGTTGTGTAAAAGTGTGTGCACAAATATGTAGCCAGCAGCTGTTTTTTAAAATTAAACAGACACTTGAGGTTAAATATACACAAGTTCAACGTAAACTTCCTTCTGTGCTATTAAGTTTGGATTACATCCAAAAACTTGATAATTTTATTTTATGTCATTGAGCCTGTTCGTTCGTTTTGCATTTTGTTCACATTTCACTCTTGGATTTTGCTTTCCAGCTTCGGCTTCACTCCTGGGGAGCCGTGTTGGCGTGCAAAGCTTTCTAAGGGGCAGGACAGGCAGTCCACATCCAAAAACTTATCTTATGAAGGTTTTTTTTTTTAAAAAAATATGCATCTCGATTAAGGCAATATATGTGGCAGCTCTGCAGGGCCAGACAGCGAGCAGCAGTGACTGCAGCCCTCGCTGTGTGCCGTCGGGCTCTTGCTGGGCCACCGCTGCAGGTGACTATGGTGACTCGAAGCTGCAGAGCATCGTTGTTGCAGAGGAGGTTCTGACTTATCTCACAGGACCAGCTAGAAATGACAGTGAGGGCTGAAGTAGTAAAGTGTGATAAATTAATGGAATAAAACACCGTAAGGGCCTCATTAAAAAAAAAAAAAAAGCTTCAGGAGAAGCATGTGTGAGGAGGATTGAGTATGGAGGGGAATCGGCTCTGCCAAGTGCCAGGTACCTCTGGTGAAAAAAGGGAAGTGCTGATGCCTTTACACAAGGTCTCGTCTTAATCACCCATCATTAAAAGAAATTAATCCTAATTGGGAAGTTACAGCAATGGGCTGATGGAGGGAAAAGGGAGGAAGCTAGAAGAGTCATTTAGTTGAGCAGAGCAGAGTGGGGGTGATGCCCCTCCTGAGGTGCACCAGGGGTTAAGCACCCAGAGGATCCTTTGACCAAGGAGCAGAGTCAACCAAAGAACCAACGGAAGTAAGATGAATAGATTTAGCCTGGAGGTTGAAATTACGTTTCAAACTATCAGTAAGTGAAAGGAATAACAGACTCTAAGACATAGGATGTCCCTTCCAGTGCTGAGTTCCCATGCTGTCACGCTTCCATTTCATTCCTCTTCTACAGTGTTTGACTTGCATGACGAAGGAAGGACTTCTTTTTTTCTTTTAAAAATATGTTTTATATAGCCTGTTCCCAATTTAGGCTTTTATTTGAGAAACATGCTTCTGGTTAGCTTCTGTATGGAATATGTCCAGCTTTAAACCATTGCCATGAGCAAAATTCATTGACAGCAAAAAAAATAAAAAACCCCAAACATTCCATGAGACGGGGCACTGTTGCGTGTGGGCCAGTGGCAATTACTTTCTTTAGAGTTTTTTTTTATTATTTATTTTATATATCTATATACAAATGAAAGAGAGATATGGCTGCACGCACACATGTTGGTGTTGTGGGGCGGGCTGCGGGCTTGCCCTGAGCCGGCGGGCAGCCGAGCGCTGCGGCAGGTGCAGAGCAGTGCCCTGGGCAGGCGCTGAGCTGGGGAGGTGGTGGAAGGTCCTGGCTCCAGGGAACTGGGAAAGTCCCTTTGGAAATGGGAAAACAGGTTTCTGGTAGCTGTGGTTGGCGGTTCTGGAAGGGGAGGACTGCGCTCTGATGGCTGGCTGCGGGGGCTGCGCGGGGGCCCCTGTGGGTCCCGCTCCTGCGGCACCGGAACGGTTCGGCCCGGCCAGAGCTGGCCAGGCTGCCAGGCTCCCCGGCACCGAGCGGGTTTTGGTGATGTGGGCTGGTGTGGGGTTTTTTGTTTATTTGTTCCCTCAACTGTCTTAACTTAAGGGAGCGCAGATCAAAGTGGAGTCTCATGGGTAGTTGTGTCCTCCTTGTGCAAACCTGTTTTCTCCTTTTTTGAGCCCTCCTGTGAATTTCGCCCCCCGCCCCCCCGCTTTGGGCATGGGAAGAGCTCGCTCCAGTTTCCTTTTCATGTCCCTCCTCGGCATAACCAGGCAGTGCCTGCAATTGCAGCTTTGCTAAGTGTCTTGTACCAGCGAGGAGGAAGAACTGAAGAAACCCTTGTTTAATCTACCAGATGTTGTTTTTTCTTCTCACTGATCTTGAACAAAGCCAGGTGCTCCAGGGGAAGAGCCCAGCACAAATCCATCCCCTGGCAGCACTGTAGGCTCTGCTCTGTGACGGCCCAGGGAGGGGATGATGCCTCCAGCTGCCCAGTGCAGAGTGGTGGCCTTAGGGGACAGGAGGGGTCCTGTGGGCAGGACAGACGTGACTGAGGGGTGACAAGAAGGGAAGGCCAAGGAGAGTCTCCTCTGGTTTGTGAATTGCAGATCTGCCAAGAGCTCAGCGCTGGACAGCTTGTCTCTACCGCTGCTCTCCTCCTCCCCCCCCCCTTTTTTTTTTAATTCCAGAACAGCATATTGAGGGTTTTGATTTGTTTTTGTTCTTGCTTTTGTTTTTCCAAAGCAGTGAACATGGTTTAGACAAACATAATGAAACAATTTTAAAAAATAAAAGGAATGGAAATAACCTCATATAAAGCGGCAAAAAACCCGCAGTATCAGCATCATCAGCTGTGCTCTGACAAGGCGTACACTGTCCCAGGGCGTCAGAGACGCTCAAATTTGGTTCATCTGCGAACCCCTGTGTGAGGCAGCACGGCCAGGCGTCTGCTCCGGGGGCTGTACAAAGGGGCTGCATGGGCTGCGTCTTTGGGGGTTGGTTTTGGGTTGGTTTGCTTCCTTCCAGGGTTGTTCTGGTTACAATTTTGTGATTGTTTCAGATCTGCTGGGCTTTTGATACGGCCGCTTAGAGAGCTGGGTGAAAAGGAACAAATAATTAAAACCCCAAACCCCACACCAGCCTCCCACCTCACTTTCGGTAGATTATTTTCCTTCACTAGGTGGTTGGAAGAAGTGGGCTGCCTAGGTTGCTTTGGCTGGCTTTGGTTTCCAGTATATTAGCACCTCACCCGCTAGCAATGCTGGTTTTGGAAAACCGTGGCTGTTAGGCGATGTTCAGTGTGGATGCAGGGCCTGGGAAGCAGAGTTGTTTTCTGAACTGCCTGGAGAAGCAACTGTCTTTTATCATGGTTATTGTCTGAGGGTATTAATGAACTAAAAACCACCTTGTCACAACAATCCTTAGCAAGATGTTTATATTTTTTTTTAAAAAAGCGAAGCAAAATTGTTTCTTCCTTTTTTTATTAAACAGTAATACAGGTTCAGCCTCTGTTCTGGTGAGTCTTTAATTGGCACAAAAGGGCAGTTTAGCTTCATCTTCAGGAAGAGTTGTCAAACAAGGTGGAATTGTTTGCCACTCAGAAACATACAGAGCTATATACTATGATTTGCATCTTCTTTTCAGCCATTACATAGTGCAGCAGGTTACTTCGCTGGCATGAGAAGAGCATCTAATGAGGACACTTCTCCATCTCTGATGCTGTTCCTGCAAGAGATAAGAGTTCTTAACGGAAATCTAATTTGTGGGCTGGAGATGGCAGATTTAATACTCTGTGTGCTGTGTCTGGATTTGGGTGCTGGGGGAAGTACCCGAGTTTGGTGGGTGGGTGCTCCACGGAGCAAGGGCGTAACGAGCCAGACTCTAACGTGCTCCATATTAAATACAGCCCAGGCAGGTGGCATGTTGTCATTCCCTTTCCCCATTCCCTGCATCTCTGAAGATTATAAACCCCCAGATCTTGAATTGATCAGCATGTGGATGTTCTGGAGCATCTTGAATTGAATCAAAGCAGCAAGAAATTGATTTTTGCAAAGAAGCTTCTGAAATGAAAGAGTTCCATTATGTAATTTTTGATATTTTTTTTTTTAATCCATGCAGTAATTCATAGAATTGTAGAATCACAGAATGATTTGGGTTGGAGGGACCTTGGAGATCATCTCGTTCCACTCCCTCCTACACCCCGTCCACCCGGCCCTGAGCCCTGCCAGGGACGGGCACCCACCGCTGCTCTGGGCAGCCTGGGCCGGTACCTCACTGCCCTCACGGTACAGAATTTCTCCCGAATATCTAATCTAAATCTATTCTCTTTTAGTTTAAAACCACTCCCCTTTGTCCTTTCACTACAGGCCCTGTTAAAAGGTCCATCCCCATCTTTCTTCTAAGCCCTCTTTAAGTACTGAAGGATATTCCTATCAGTTCTGCAGTGTATCTCTTGTATAACGTGGTCTTTTGGGCTGTTGCTGGAGTATATTTCATTACAGCTGTTTTCTGCTTCCTGAGTGTTTTCTGGGGTTCTTTGTCCTGGCTGGAGAGCCGATGCCACGCCATGCTGCAGACACTGGCATGGTTCAGCAGGGTAAGGGTGGTGTTTGTGTGGTGAAGAGGGTGCCCACCGGCAGCCCCCAGTTTGCCGGTGGTGTGTAACTTCTTCCAGATGCACCCGGCTGCTGGTGGCCACAAAGGCTGGTGGGTCCGAGCACCTCCGTTCCACAGGGCTTGGCACTGCTGGTCGGCAATGGGTTGTCTTTTGGTGCGTGGTTTGCTCTGTGCCTCTGCTTGAAAACAAGCTGCAATCAAATACATAAGTAATTAAACTGGGAAGCCTATTTGAAGTTCTATTTTTTAAGATTAGAGAACACTAAGAAGAAGCCTTGTGCTGCAGCAACAGGGGGTTTCTCCTCCAGGAATGGACCCAGCTCTCAGCAGGGTGGAAGAAAGCCTGCAATGGGCTGTCCTGGGCTGTCCTGTCCCGCTCCCCAGGGAGGAGGGTGCTGGGGAGCCCTCGGGCTGAGCAGCACTGTCACTGGCAGTAGCACGCAGGCCAGCCCGGGCCTGTGGGTGATCTCACAAGTCTTGCTCAGCCTGAAGCGTTCAGTGTAAGTGCTGGCTAAAACCCATCAGAAACCGCGGCCGCCTCTGCCAAGTTGTTAATTTAACCTTTTGTTCTAATCCCTTTTGTTGCAGTGGTGATTTAGTAAAAGCCCAAGAAGAGAGGGGAGCGCGGTTATTCTTTACAGGTCAGGACCAGCCGTGCCACTGTTGCGTGGGAGGGAGAAGCAGAGGATGCTGGAGGGGGAGCGCAGAGGCGAGCGGGGCTGCGGCACGGCTGCGGGGCAGAGCCTGGGGAGGTGGCGAGGGGCTGCGCTCCGTGGCAGCCTGCTTTCCTCCGCCCTGAATGTGCACACTAGTACTTTTCAGCATAATTGCTGAGACTTCTCCATTTTCCCAAGGATTTCTGTGCTGGTTTGGTCGGTGGAACACAGGGCGTACTGCAGGCCAGGCGACGGGAGCCTAATTAGAGCAACGCTGTCAGCACAGGTCTGTGCTCGGTAATTGGCACCGCGCAGATCGCGCGGGCAGCCCCTTCTGCAGCCCGCCTGGCCTTTTGCAAGCCTCGTGCGCTCTGTTTGCAGTGCGGCACTAGCCACCCCGCATCCCTCCATGTCTCCTCCGGTGCAGCACTAAGCAGAGCGAAGGCTGGCAGTTAGCAGCTCCTGGAAGAAGCTATAAAACCTGAGCAGTTGGCCATTTACTGCAAACAATGCACCAGCATGTCTTAACCTTTCGGTTAGCTGGTAGCAGCAGAGATCTGTCCTTTTGCTTTCATTGAAGTACACAGCAACCTTTTAACAGCTGAGGAGCTGCGGCGGCTCTTCCAGAGCGGGTGTCTGACGCCGCTTAGTCATTCGGGGGGAAGGAGGCGCCCACTGTGAGTTCAGCTTCTGCTGCTTTGTAGCACAGAATTAAAACCTCCTGGCAGAATAAAGAGGAGTTCAACCTAAGCCCACTCCACCGCCACGCTTGCGGCATGAGTGTGTTCTCCCCGTGTTGTTTACCTCTGGGACATCCCTGTGCTGGTGGGTGCTCAGTGTGGCAGGGTTGGCAGAGGAGCAGCACCTTGGTCCTGAGCACTGAGCCACTGTGCTTTCTGCTTCTGCTGTCTCCTGCTGAAAGCTGTATTAAACACTCGCTGAAATAGTCAGTAAAAAATGCCCCTCTTGAAAGGAGGCAGGTGTTTTAATACCAGTGGTTGAGAATTTTGCTTGAAAAACCTGCAGGGAAGTGGTTTTGTGACGGTTCTCGATGGCTGTGTTAGGATGGTGGGCTCAGTGGTCTCCAGGCTTGTCAATGTGGGGCTCCTCCGGGTGACAGACCGTCGGTGTCTCCTGTGCTGACAGCAAACCCTTAATCTGCATCTAAGCGAAACAGCGGGAGAGGGTGGTGTTTGTTATTCCTACGTTATTTTCTTAGAAAAATACTTAAGCTGGGATCCATTTTATTTTATGGTCTTAGGAAGATGGAAACCTTTCCTAAAGGAACTGCTTTTGTCCTGAATAACCACAGACCTTCCCAGGCAGTGGTGGATGCCGGGGGGATTGGGGGGCTGGTGGAGCTGGGGTGGGGGGACACTGAGCGCTTCGGTGCCAGTCTCCCAGCCATAAACATCAAGGCGAGCTGCCAGCGTGGCAGGAGTAGGGGGTAGTGTGATTAATGTTTGTGAAGTGCTCGGAAGTGCCTGTGGCGAATGCTCTGGTCCCATTACACCACTGAATTCCTTCGACTGTTTTTTTTTTTTTTGCTGGCAGCACGGTGTCTCTGACAGCCTGAGCCCTGGTTCCTGGTGCCAACAAGAGCTGCGTGATGCCCGCTGCGCAATCCAGGGGGATCGGAGCGGAGCAAGGAGCTTTATTTGGATGGAGACAGCTTTTAGGTCTTGGGTTTCATTTTGTTGTTGTTATTGTTGTTTTCCAAATTCCTTTCCAATCCATCTGCTCTCCTGACATCCTTTTTATGTTCGGAAGACGGGGGAGCAGTTGCATTGTGAGTGTGGTCAGGTCAAACTCCTCACTTTTATCTTTGCTCTCTTGTAGGTGATGGGTATTTGGGGAATAAAACGCTAAGAGCAGGGTTTAACAGGCCTTTGTTTGCTATTGTCCAGCTGTGTTTGATTCGGCAACAGAGATAGGGAACAATAAACAGTGAAAGGAAGCAGAGATTTTTAAACAGAACTGTTTCTTTTCTTCCTATTCGGGTGTTCCTGAAATCTGACACATTTTGCTGCTTAGTCCCAACTGTGTTGGTAAAAATAACAAGGCAAGGTGCACTTGGTACAGCTCAGAACAGTTGCGATTTTGGCTGTTGCTTAATATTTTTATGCATAGATCTCCATCTATGTGTATATGTGTTTATGGGGGGTGTGTCTGTACGTTCTACAGGTGCTGAAAAAGAAGTAATTGTATTTAATGACTAATGCTCCTCGTGTCGATGCGTTTACTAGGCAATCCCTTGGGCCACAGGGGTTTAGCCTGGGCTTTTGGGAGTACCGTGCTGGAAGGGGCTTCAGAGCTACGTTGCTTGTCATCTTGGGCAGCTTCATTGTGTGGCTTTTCCAAAACTCCTGGAGTACTGCCCAAGAAGGTGCTGGCTTTTCTTCCCCTTTCTAGTACTGTTGAGAGCTTGTTTGACACCTTGCTGTTATGATGGCTAGAATCTCACCAGGTTTATCACCTCAATTTATTCATGGTGGTTTTATACCCACTTTGTTCGCTTGCAGCTCTGTGGGAACCTGGACACCTTCCTGTCTTAGGCTTCCTTGGAAGTCCTGTCTCCAAGTCATGCAGCAAATGCCAGAGTCTTCGCTTTTTTTCTACTTGCCGCTAGTTAAACCTGTGTCCAGACCCTGATGTGAAAGGTTTGCATCTTGGCTTAATGTTCTTTGTAAGGATGTCTGCAAGAAGACTTTACTGTCTCGGGTCACCATTTTGAATCTTTTCCCCCTGTTTTATATCATACTGTATCATCTCTCACATTTCTGTGGGCTGTTTTCTCATCTCTTTCTTTTCCCCGTGGCAGGGTGGCTAATTTACGCTGTTGATCAGCAAACGAAGAAACCTGGCAGAGAGCAGTGTTGCCTGGCTAGTTTGGGTAATGAGCCAGGTTTTAGTCTTTTACATATTGCACACTGAGGTAAATCTCTCCCGCTTAAACCCTTCTCCATGTGAGCTTTAGTCTCTTGTTTTGCTCTGCTGAGCACTCCTGAGCATCCCCAGGTGCGAGGCAGCCGAGGGTGGTCAGGGATTGCAGCCGCTGGTTCTTGCCCCGTTTGCTCCATCTCGCATTAGTAAGCCTAGGGCTCCTGTGCAATAAAAGAAAATTTCCTCACTGTTTTTGTTTCAGATCATAAATACCAAGTAAGTAATACTGTGCTATCCCTTTCTTTCATCTTTTTTTAAAATGTAATCTCCCAGTGGCTTGCCCGTTAGATGGCTGCAAACCCACGGGGGATAGTGTTTATGACCGTGCTGTGCAGGGGGGGCCCGCTTTGCCCGTGCTGTGCTCTGGGGTGCCAGGCGCTTAGGGCAAGGTTTAAGGGGGTGCAGGTAAGGCCGGGCTCTTCTGGGTGTTTGTCTCCCGCCCCCATCCTCTCTGGGCTTCATACCCGCCCCTCCTCGTGGGAAGCTATCTGAATCTCCCTTTGAAAATCTCCACCTACTTCAGAAACACTGTTTTTAATAGCTGCACTGTTCTTAATTTTTAAACCCCGAGAGTAGCTCTCCGGTAGGAATAGAAAGTGAAAAACAAAGCAATCAAAGGAAAGCTGTCCTACTCTCTGGGCATGTTTGGTTAGCAGCATCTCAGGGGGATGCTGAATCTAGTTCTTTAAACCGATGCCTCTCTGTGGTGTGAAAGGCTGGGAAGTTGCAGCCCGCAGCATCTCTCAAACTCATCTGTGGCTTGTAATGTATATCGAATGGAGATATCCGTTCTGCTGAAGAGCATATAACAAAAATAATCTAACCTATTCCACCCAAATAAATAAGTCTGAAAATAAATCTCTCATCGTACTGTCTTTATAAATATCTTTTAAATTGAGTGTGGGTGAAAGATGTGGTTGAGTCACTAGACGAGCATCTCTGATAGTGTTGGAGGAGCCTTTTCAGATATATTTTATGCCCCAGTTGTCATTGCAGCCGTACATACCCTCGCCGCTCATGTTGCCCTTCGCTGGCTTCAGGTTTGAAAATGACACTTGGTAGATGGAAGGCAGCGATACCGCTGAACGCTGCTTGGGGCTCCTTGGTCGGGCCTGAATAGTCGGGAAGGGAAAAGCATCTCCCTGCAAGGTGGGGGAAGGGGTTCTGCTTCTCGGGGACCACCTCCTCGCAGCCGGGGGGGACCGGCGGGGACAGACCCCCAGCGAACACGGCAAATCAGGCTGCACGTCCCTCGCCCCGGCGCGGGGAGTCTCCATGTGCTTATTAGATTTTCAAATGTTATTTAGCTTGATTGCAGCCTTTTTACAAAAGGAGTTAAGACATGGATATAAAAGATAATAGAACTATAAATTGCAAGACAGGTTCTTATGAAATCAGTAAATTATTCATTTAACAGTTCCGTGTGTGCTAATTTCATGTTGCTACGGTATCTCAAAATGGAGGAGGGAGGTCAGTCTGCACAACGCGGGGCTTGCACAAAACACGCGGATCTTTGTGGAAGACAGATAACGCGTTGCACACAACCTTCAGCTGAATGATAAATTGCCTCTTTATCTGGTGTTGTCCAGGGAGATCCAGGGCAGACAACTGAAAGAGGTGGCTCGCACTAGCAAACGTTTTTTGGAATTAGACCAAAAATCACACATTTCAGTCTTGAAATCTGTTTAAATATGCATTGTCTTAGTGTCATCTCTCCTCTGTCTCTGGAGACAGGCCAATCCCAACGGCACGAAAGCTAACTTCTGGGACCGCTTTCCTGCTCGTCTGTTACTGCTCCTTCGTTTCTGGTGCCCAGTGAAAGCTACTTGTGTAAAATGGCGTTTCTTTCAGCTACTGTTTTCAAGAAGGGGGCGTTGTCTTTGATTGGGTTTGGAGGTATTTTGCAATATTTCATTAATGGGCAGAAAAGATGCAGTTTCCTGCTGGTCAGGAGATGTTTGCCTGTGCTGCTTTATTGCCCTGCTTGTGTACAGCAGCGCTGCTGGCAATGCCTTGCTGGTTCGGAGGGCAGGGTGGGTGCTCAAGTGTGGAGTACAAATTTCACCCTTGCAAGCACATTAAACTTGCAGGTAAAACAGCTGGACTGGTGGGGTTTGCAGGGTGGGAATAGGAAGGGATCACTTCTCATGTTGATTGTATCTCTTGTTTTGTGTTTGAGAGCTGTTACTGGAAGCTGTGCCGCAGGAGGATGCACCAGTGGTCAGGGAATCGCTCTTTTGGCCGTTCTGCTTTTTGCAAAGCTGCAAGGGTCTGTTCTCAGGGCTTTCTCTTTAATTCTTGCATTGTTGGACACGTGTATCTTTTCTCCTCGGGTGTTTCCAAGGTGCTGAGACTGGTCATGTCTCCATCCAGTGCATGGTAATGCCGTGCTCAGGCAGCTGAACCACCTTGGGAGAAGGCTGGGTGGAAGGGGCAGGGACAAAGCAGGTCTGTAAGGTTTGTGAGGGCAAAGAAAACCAACTTTCAAATGTGACTGAGACTCAGTTTCATTTCAAAACAAATGTTTTTGGAAAGTGTGAATCTTTGGAGCTATCTTAGGCACAGCAGCCAGGCAAGACAAGCTTTATAGTGTGATCGCATCTTAACAAAAATGCTGAGTGCTTCCTGGAGAAGGGGGATGTAGGACAGAGCGAGTCCACCAGGTACGATGGGTGGGAGAGCGGACTCCAGGCTGGCGCCTTCCCTTCCCACAGCCCCCGCGCACCGGGAGCCCTCCTGCCACTGCTGGGTGTGCGGAGGAGATCTGGGAGCCTCTGGTGCGAGTGACCTCCAAGGCTGCCTTACCCAGAGGGGAACAACGACTGTTGCACAACAGGGGTGTCTCTTCCACGCGGTTAATTGAGTCCACTGTGAATGTTCAGGAGCATGGGTAGCTAATTTCTTCCGCCCCCGAGACACCAAATATAGAGAATGTCTGTGTGCACATGGGGAAGCATTTGTGGTCTTTGCACTGAATAGTCTTTAAGTTTTCCTGCTGGCACATGTGCTAACTGCTGCTGCACTTCAGGTAAGAAGATAATGATCACATCATTAAGACACTACTAAAGCTGGCATTACTTGTTAGGTCAACATATCGATCTTGACATTACGCTGCAAGATTTTTTTTTTAGATAATGCCTGTCCATCCTGCCTCTTGCTCCAGGAGGAGTGAAGAAGAGGGAGAGGAAATGCAAAACTAAAAGCAACTTGACACAGATCTTTTCCCCAAAATAAAAGCACTTTGCTCCTTAAAAGATTTGTTCTGCTGCAAAGGCTCCTGCCTTCTGGCTGCTGATTGGATTAATGGCAGATTTCCCTTAAGTCAGTAGAAATCCCAGGGGAGATGCTGGGCTGGTGGGCGAATGATTTGGTCATTCTAAAAAAAGGCTCTCCTTTAGCCTTCTGTGTTGGGGTGCATAGTACCTTCCCCGTCCAGGTGCAGCCCCCCAGCCCACAGGTTCAGGGGGGCTGTGCGGAGCTGCCCTGGGGTTTGGCCCCTGTTCCCACTGGAGACCCCGCGCCGCTGCCCAGGCACGGCCCTGCCGGTGGGGATGTGGGCTCCGCCAGCTACTAGCAGCCGTTGGTCAGCGTTTGTGGAGTGGTGCTGGTCTATACCCGCTGCAGATCGCGCTTGAGGAGCTGAGGATGAGTGTAGTGTCGTGGCCAGCATCCTTCCAGCTGAAGCCCTGGGGTGCTGCTGCCTCAGGGTGCCCCGAGGCAGGGTGCCTGCCACTCCGGCAGGGATGCAGGGAGCATGGGTAGGGTCTGTGCTTGTCAGGTGATGGACCATCCACGGGTAAATGAGCCATCAGTTAGCTCCCCGAATAACTTGTCTGTAACTGTGTAACTTTCCTTTGAAGCTTGGTATATGTTTGCATCGTACCTATATTCTGAGCATATTAGAAATCTCGGAAATTACCCTTCCTATCTTGCTGCAGAAGAAAACACCTCTCACTTTTCAATAGATTTCTGCTTGTCTTGTTATCTCTTCTGTATTGAACCTGTCCAAGTCAGTTTTTCTCATTTCACTGGGCTCTTTTTATAGCATGCTACTTAAAGGCATTTTGTAAAAATAGCTGTAATTTTATTTTTATGTATGTATGTACGTATGTGGTTTATATCACCAAAGCTTTATTTGGCATTTTAATCTGGGCTCACTGACTGCACTTTTAAGGACTTTCAAATCAAAAGTGATAGCTGAAAAAACGCATGATGTTTTTTAGTTTCTGACTTCCAGAGAAGCAGTGCTTACACCAGTGCTGAGCTAGTTTACTATCCCTCTAAATATATTTCATCAAGAATGGCCCATATGGTGTGTCAGGGAGAAGGGGAATGCAGAGCAGAACCTGTGTCTGCCAAAGAAAACTGTTTTGATCTAACGTTCAGCATAGTACAACTTTGGGGGAAAAAAAATAAACATTGTCAGATGGGTGCTGCCAAATTTCACGATTTATCAAGGATTTCAGGCTGTTCAGTGATAACTTTTTTTTTTTTTTTCTCTCCTGAATACTCCAGTTTCTGGAGTCTTGTGATTTACACAAGACTGTTCATTTTCTTTTCTAAACCATGTTGTATAAAACAGCCTCAGAATATGGAACAAGGAAGCTCTAGTGTCAGCAGGTTAATAAAATCCTCAACTGTATTGTGTTTAAAGTCTGATGGCTTTTTAAGTGCATCTCCTGACTTGGAGATGGTGGGTTGTGGAATGTCAGAGCCTGCATGGAACAGAAACTAGGCGAAGGGTAACTTCTTGGGGTTATTAGGCAGGTGTGTGTATGTATTTTAATTCTGGTTTTATAATTTCCAAGGTAAATCTGTCTGACTTGTTCTCCTGCTCTCTTTACACTTCACTGCTTTCACGTGCTGCTTCTGATTTCCCAAAAAAAGCGGTTAATGAGCTGTGTGGGTGCTGGTGGCAGGGACACGCGGGGACAGCTGTGTGTGTAGGTGTGTGCGGGCGTTCCCTGGGGGTCCCGTGGAAATGAAGGAGGAGAGCTGGTGGGTTTCCCTCTTACTTTTGGCCAGACAAACCCGAGTTGCTGCATTTCTGCAGCACTTTGTGTCTGCGTTGGTGCTCTGGACAGATGGAAGTTTGCTGTTGACCTCAAGGAGTCCCAGTCCCATCTCTGTGCTGCCCATCAGTCTTCAGTGCTCATATTGCTTTTAAGGTGGGACAAATTAAAATGCCAGAGTTTGAGAAATGAGCCATTTTCCATTCCACAGGAGCCCTGCCTGAGCCCCAGCCCTTTCTGACCCTTCCCTGCTCAGTGGAGCTGGACGCTGTGACTTCAGGGCTCAACCCAAAATTTTCTCCTGGTTTCCTTTAGTCTCATTTGAAATAATTATTTTTTTTTCTTTAATGTATCCCATGAAGTTCTCCAAGTTTGTCTAAGGTTAATTCACACCAATAAACAGCACCTCCTGTCACTAAAATGCACAGTGTTTTGTACCTGTTGGGCTTACTCCAGGAAATGTTTGGAAGATGCCACATAATTAGAGTCTGGGGAGCTGAAGGAGCTGGTTTTGTATTTCTGACACACAAGACAGATGTGGTTTTGATCCTTATGATCTCCCTGGGGTCCCGGTGTGTAGATCTAGAAGAGTCAGTAAATGCCGTATCAAACACGAGGAGGTCAGTGGCACTGGGAGGTGGGAGGGATGTGGCTGAGCCAGCTTCGCTGCTGCTGGGCTTGGGAAAGGTCTTGGAGAGCCAGCAGCCGAAGGAGATGATCAGAGTTGTTCAGTAAGTGTAAACTCCGACCCTCCTGGTTTAATCTGACCTCGGGCCCGACTCTGAAACAAACAGATGTGCCTGGGACCGGCGAGCGCTGGCACCAAACCTGAAAGGATGGAGCTGTTCGTGATAACTGTCTATCCATCCCTGAGATCGGCTCTATGTGCAGTAATTTGCTGGAGAAGCGGTCAATCCAGAATAACTTAAAAAATAGTAGGAAATAATGTTTCTGTAGGTTTCGGTGGTGCAGGTTGAGGGAAGCCAAAGGGGCTATATCCTGACGGATGCAGCTTTGGTTCCCTTAGCGCGGCATTTTGCAGAGCTGCTCATGCGGAGAAATGTGAAATCTCTCTCAGGCTGTCAGTAAGCTTAATGTAAAGTATGGAGTCTGTTTTTATGATATTACAGAATGACCCTTTATGGCAGTTTAGCGTTATAAGTCGGTAACAGGTAAGTAATGTGAAATATTTGTTTCCATTACCCATATTCTCCTGGCATTACAGTGCTGGGAAAGCCCTCGGGAGCTGCCGGCAGGTACACAGGAAGGAACCACAGTCATGTTTCCTTGAGTTTTGGTAGCGTTTTGGCTAATCATTACAGAAGTCCCTCTGAAGAGTCTCCCGAGTGCGCGTGGAACAGGGCTGGAGGGACGAGGGGAGCTGCTGCGGAGCACTGCAGGAAGGGCTGGACAAGTGGGCGCCCCGGGAGGGGGAGATGCCGAGTCCGGGAGCAGTTGTGCTTCTGGTCCTGCTTCGGCTTCTGACCTGGAACAAGTGACTGTGCGCGCTTTCCTCCTCCCTACGTTTTTTAGGCCCTATCTTTTTTTTTATTATTTTTCTTGTTGGATTAGCTTTGAATTTACTGCATTAAAGCAAATTTTATAGGAATAAAATAGGGAAGATTGCAGCAGAAAATGGGCAGATTATGAGGAGGAGGAGGAGGAGTGGAAAGGGCCGTGTCCTCCAGCTGAGCAGCAAGGTTAGAGCCTGGCCACTTCAGCCCGCTGTGGATTTACTTGTGCGATCGGTGCTGCAACCTTACCTAGAGAAGGGGTATAAATCTGATTTCTCGATGCGCTTAAAACCGGGTGAGCAAAAGCACCAGCAGAACACATCAAAAAATACTTTTGGCTCAGCCTTGTGGGCATGGGACGGAGTCTTCCGCTTTTTCTTAAAAACATTTCCCAGCTTGCGGCTGGCACTTGAAAGGGCACTGTTACAAATTTGTGAATCTTTTCGTTGCTTGTTTCCAAGCTGTTTTTCTTCCTTTTCTTTTCTTTTTATTTTTCCTTTGCCTATTTTGAGCTAAAAAATGAATGCTCTGCTTACTACAGTACTTTATCACGCAGTGTTTTCAGGAGACACTCAAGAATTAAATATGTACAATTTTCATAATACTGATTATCCCCATTTAAGTGCTGTTTTAGAGGGTATTAATTTCTGTTGCAGTAGCAGCCACAGCACTTAGCAGCGCGAGCCCAGTTTTCCCTCTGTGCCCAAGACTCTGGTCTGGCGTGAGCCGGGATTTGTCCCGACGTGCCCACACGGCTCCAGCGCCGCTGCTCGGGTGGAAACGCACCGGGGGGGCTGCGGGCAGCCGGGTGGGAGTGGGTGCTGGTTCGAAGGTGGCTGCCTCTGTCACTTCTGCTATCTCCTGTTTTTTGTATGCAGAAACACAAAGCGCAATTAGAATACAGTTATATATCCTCATAGTTGTTAAAGCTTGGATTAACATGACATAAAGTTTTGTCTAGGGAGCCTTTTGCTATGGCTCAGGGAGCATTTTTGTGTGACAGTAATAGGCTACAGTTAATATACTTGAATGATACCAGAATCTGTGTAATAAGACAGAACAAAGGGGGTTTATTTGAAGCTGAATTACAAAGGTGGAATTATCATTGTGAACAATCCGCTGAGATAGCAGCTTAATTATTGTATCTTGCGTTATTTCGGCATAGTAAACTGCAGTCAGTGAAGCAAAGTAAAAAATATATAAGCATCTCAGAAGGACATCTTGTCAGTCATGCAGGATTGATGTGTGGACCTGTCACCTCGTTCTTAACACCAAAATCCTCTCTTTGCCCATTTTTGCCGTTTGTTTGATTTACCGAGCCTGTTTGCCATGATTCAGGAGTCTCTTGTAACGTTTCTAGGAGAGATTCATCATGGGGACATAATCTATTCAAATAGCTTTTGGGCAAGAAATAAGTGTTTGAAGCCAAGAGGTTTCAAACAAAACGTTCAAAGGCAGCTGTTGGGCCCTCTGGAGGAGGGGGGAGGGCTTTATTGTTCCCCAGGGCTTAGGGGAGAAAAGGGAGCGAGAAGGTGGGAGCTGCAGTTTGAACCCCGCGTTCCCGGCGTGGGCGAGCGCAGCGCGGTGTGACAGCCGCCTCAGCTCCCTGGCTCTTCCCCAGGGGGGCTGGGGGGGTGAGGAGAAAGGGCAGGTGCCCTGCGCACAGGTATGGGGCGGGTGGGAGTGGCAGCTTTGGAAAACTCTTGCAAATACACCTTGTTTCCAAAAGCACTCGCAAATACGCCTTGTTTGGTCAACAGCAAAAAGAAGCCTTCCTTTTAAAAAAGCGTGAAGTGGAGCAAAGTGTGAAAAACAAGCAATGTGTTTTGCATTAAACCCATGTGGAATTAATAATATTTCAGAAAACAGGGTGCCCGGTTTTGTGGGTAGAACGGGGGGTGTGGGGGTGTGTTAAATACCTTTCTGGTGTTGCTGCAGTCGGTGTGATGGGTTGAGGCAGCTCCCCCGAACGTGATCAGTCTCCCCGCACCCGGGAAAGATGCAGGGTGCCATCGGAGGGGACTGCGGGGCGCCTCGGTGGTCTCCCTGGGGAAATGTGCTATGGCACTGCACCTTACTGCAAGGATTAGATCAGGATTTGATGAGAGGGGGTGGCAGCTGTGGCCAGATGCTGTTTTAATGGCTGAAACGATCTTTCCCTATGACAGGGTGCTCCTGCTCAGCTTGTGCCTGCCCCCTGCCCAGTCCTGCCCCTGCTCACACCCAGCGGGGCGCCTGCCCACCCGGGAGCATTTGCTCCCTGCCTTATTCAACCACCTTGCACCTGTACTGAAAGTTAACCCTCTGCCTGAGCCTTGGATCCCCATTACATGGAGAATAAGGGTGGAGGAGGATCCTTTTTTATTGGTATTATTTTCATCAATTTAATTTCACTAATTTATTTTTCATCTGAAGAAAATAGTTTTTTCATAGAAATCATTTTGATGATTTAAGGAGCTGCAGGAGGCTGAATGTCTTCAACGTGGTTTTAAACCAAAAACCCCCTCACAACAGAAAACATTAGTTTTCTGCAGTAAGCTTTAAAAAGAGTAGCAACATCATTCCAGAAATCTGGGTACAGTGATTATGTGTGTGATCCCGGTGCTGTCCAGGGGTAATTAAAATTTGCAGCTGAACCTTGGTTTCAAATGGCTGGGTGAGGCTCTGTCAAACTGATGAGAGCTTGCGTTGTTGACACGTGTAAAACTCGATTTACCCACCAGTAACCGTCATTTGTGGGCATTAAATCTTTCTCCAAACAATGTGATACTGGGGCACAGCAGGATGCGCTTGCGTTCAGGGGGTTCGGAGAGGGGCTGAGGTGCGAGAGGAGCTGTGCCGAGCGCAGCCAGCGCTGCTAATTGCTTTCTTTTTAATATTGTATTCAGCCTTAATAGCCTGTCCTCCTAGTGGATTGCCTTTCCCAGCATTTATTACAGCATGCTTAGGAGCCTGACCGGAGTGGGAAGGGGTGGAGCAGAAGGGAGTAAAATCAAAGTGGCACTTTTAAAAATCCATCCCGACAACCCAAACTAATGTTCCAGTCTGAGCTTCCTGATTGAGCTCAAATTAAAGGGGGCAAGGCTGCAGCAAGCGTCCCAAGGTCTTGAGTGATCAAAATGGCATTTCATGTCCAGTGCCAGCTCATTTTGTCAACCCCTGGGGACAGCAGGCGGGCTGGGTGGCGGTGATCGCGACGGTGATTACCGCCAGAGGTTAATGGTAGCGACGCTCAGCTGCGGTGAGCAGACTTAAAAAAGACACATTCCCACAAGTGGCTTTGGGCTTCTGTCTTCTCATCAAGACTCGCTGGCATATTTTAAAAGAGGTAAAGGAAGAGTCCAAGCCCACAAACGGCAGAAATCAGAGCTAGTGCATCATTATTTCTTTTCTCTTGAAGGTGGGCAACACGGCGGAGGGATGCGAACGGAGCTGTAAGCCAGGCAGACCTGTGCTCCTGGCTCTGGCTGCTTCAGTGCCAGGGCAGAGCTCTTGTCTTTTCAAGTAGAGAGCAAAAGCACATCCAGGCACTTGTTTTCTCCCATTTTTATCAGTAATTTGTGACAGTGAGAAAATCACTTTTGCTTTCTGTGCATCAGTGCTGCGAGCTGCTGGAGCAGGCAGTGTGTCTGTGTGTATCGGTGGGGCTCTGATCCAATGGCCTTAAAAAAAAAAAAAAAGGAAAAAAAGTCATAAATCATCTGTGTAATGAGTTTGGTCCAAGTACAGTTCTCTGAATCCCCATCATGTGAGCAGCCTGTGCAGGAGTCGAGGCGCTGGCAGTGCTCATCCAGCTGCCCTCCTCTGCCTGCTGCAAAGCCCGGGGGTGCGGCGTGGGCTTGGACCCCCAAGCCGATGATTCGGCACCTTTCTTGAGCACAGCAACGTGTAATGCCTGTAACAGCAACGGTCTGGGTTGCCAGTGTTTTTCCCATAAATGAAAAAAATTCCCTAAATGTAGGCATGTAAGCTATGTTTGATTTGGGGGTGAAGGACAAGGGAGGAGGGAGGTCTGTTTAGAAGGAACAGCCTTAGAAAAATAATCTTTAATATGCAAGTCAGTATATGAAAAGAACAATAAAAGGGAAAAGGATCTAGCAGGAAATAAAATGAAACTTGCTTTCATTACAGCCAAGGGAAACTTAGATGAGTTTTTCTTTGCTAATAAACTACACTGTTTCATTTTGCAGCTGAGCCTTTTGGTGAAGCTGACTGTGGCAATTGTTCATTTTTTTTTTTATTTAAAAAAAAAAAACCAAAACTCTGGGCAATAAAAAAAGCCCTTCATGCATCAGGAAACATAGTAATGCAATACTTGTCTTATCTTCACACTTATTCAGCAGGTATTTACAAAAGGGCAGCAGGAAGCTCTTTAAACTTGATCCTGTTACTGCGCTCAGGATGTCTCTTAATCAGATCCGTTTACCTGCCTCTGTCCTGCGCAGGATCCTGCTGCAAAGGCAGCTCTAAAAGAGCCCCTGGGTGTCTTGTGAACAGAGTTTTTCTCAATATGCTCTGTAACAGCCAGGGCTCTGAACTAGTTTTTACTGTACGGCTTAAGGGCACCGAATGAAGCCCCATGGGTTAGTGTGGCCGTTCCGTGGGTAGCAAAGCCCCGCGCTGTGAATGCCGTGGGGTTGTGCTCCCGAACGTGATGGGGTGGTGTGTGATCGTGTTGTTCCTCTGCAGGCTTTGTTACTGGGGGAACAGGAATTTCTTTGCGGCTCAGAGTAATGTGATAACTCAGTGAGTCGTGGTGTGCTGACCAGTGGGTCCCTTAGGTCTCAATTCCAGAAAGTGCTTAAAAGGGAAATGTGCAAATGCCACTTGTCTGCAGAACCCACACCTTGGCGGAACTTCATTGGACCTGGCTTGTGCTTGAAATCGAGCTGCACTTAATAGTAGTGTCCGTTTATTAGAGGTTGTTCCTGAAATCGTCAGTGCGTTATTCGGAGTCCCGAGTGCTGTACTTTGCTGTTCAGAGATGGTCTCTGAGGCTCTTTCTGGCATGTGGCTTTCAGTGGTCTCTGTGCATCTCATTATTTGGCGCATTCGTTTGTAGTAAACGAACCAGCTGCTCGCATTGTAGTGTGGCATCAATAGGGAAAACGCTGGGTATGGAGATAAGAGACTTCACCCTGTACGGAGCACGGTTGTCTCAAGGACCTGCCAGCGCTGCACAAACGTTTGAAGCTCCCTCTCCACTGGGAGATGAAGCCTTGTTGGTGCTGGGTGTGCTGGGTCCAGGTCCCGTGTGGAGCCCTGGGGGAGGCTGGACCCTGCAGAGGGCTGGCGGGGGAGCTGGAGGGGCAGCGGCTGGCTGGGGCTACCAGAGCCTGTTCTGTGGCTAGCGTAAGCAGGTCGCTGCGTGCCGCAGGGGAGAGCAGCTCTGGCAGCGATGACAGCCTGAGTGCCCGGTGTCATGTCCCAGACTTCAGGGGGAGCAGGCAAAGGCTTCTGTCGGGGGATGCTGCACACTGGGGTGATGGCCCCAGACAGTCCCATACACACGATTTTGATGGGTTGTCACTGTGCACTTTAACACTTTTTTTTTTCCAAGAAAAGCACCAATTCAGACATCCTCTGCCCTCCTGTATGGAGCGTCACAGCAGGGTGGTGGGATGGGTAGGGGGCTGCTGGGTGGCTCAAGCAGGAGGGCAGCACTCTGGGAGGGTCCATGTCCAAGCCAGCTTGGGCTTTAACTGGCTCCATAGCTGTAAAACGTGCGTTTCTTGTATGGAAAATGCCCTGTGCCCTCCCAGCCTGGGAGCCGCATCCTGTGCTGCCGCAAAGCAAGCAGAGATCGGCGGAGTTTGAACTGGTGCTGTAATTAAATCGAATTACAATGTCCCTCTTGCTGCAGCCCAGAAAGGAGGATGGATGTTCAAATTTGTTGGCTTTTCAGATAGTGGTATCGCTCAGTGTGGCTGGAGCCCATCAGGAGAGAAGGGGGAGATGAACGTCGGCTGTCCGTGTGCGCACACGCGTGTTCACCAGGAGCTGCCTCTCCTCTGGCTGGACCTGAACAGTCTCCCCGTCTCCAAACTCTGCGCCGGCCAGGCCTGATGGGCAGCACCTCTTAAGTATTGTTTGGAAAAGAAAACAGATTGCAGCTTTGCAGTGCTAATATGCAAACGAGCAATGTGAAGGGAGGAAGAATTATTTCTGCTGACGGCAGCTAATGTTCCGTGAAAGTAAAATCACAAACTGCCTTGCACCTGGCTTGCAGAAATGCTGAAGGAGCAATGTTCCTCCAGTGCCCCCGTGGCAGCATCGCCTCCACGCTGCCAGCACGGGAGAGAGACCCCTTCCTTGCCCGCAGCACCTCGGGGCGTGGGACGGGGTGGAACAGCTCAGCCGAGAACACCTGATGGAGTACAGGAGCCCGGGTGAACTTCAGTGTTGTGGGCTCTTGCGGCTGTGCCACCACGCCTGTGGTATTTGGTGGATTTGAGCTTCAGGTTGAGTGATGTGGTTACGTGCAGCTCTCAGCGTTCGCTTTTAAAAGGGCAAAAGTTCTCCTGCATTTCAGCAGCAGAAGCTTAAACGTGTAAACCCTAATGGCTCCCGTGTGAGCACCAGAAAGAATGTTTCCGAATTATTGTGCATAGATTTAAAAGGTATTGTTCATGTATGTTTGTTGTACTTTTTCATCTGCTAAGTCCTTCGGCAGGGGGGACAGGGTTGCGGCAGGGTGAGTGAAGCTCAGGTTCTTCATTCGTTTGTGGGTCTCGCAAGAAAACACAAAAAGCTACTCAGTTGTTTGGGAAATTTGTAGAAAATAACACGATATGTGCATGTGTAACAGTGAGACAGGGCAGCTTGAATAAATAGACAGACAAGGATGCACATGGGAGATGGATCCGATGCCGGCAGGGAACCGAAGGCAGTGATTTCCAGGAGCGTGGCTGGCTCTGGGGCCGCGTACGGGTCACTTAAAACGCCTGTCGCTTGATTCCCCTCTAGTCCCACCCTCTTCCTTGTCTGTGAGATGCGTAAAACGCAAAGCTGTTTTGAGGCAGGGTGAATTAAATGTTTGTAGGAGAGTTTGGAGGCTCTCCAGAAGATGTTTTGAACTAGATTCTGTTCTTGCCCCTGCAGCGAAGGGCAGCAGCGGGAGCTCCGTGATTTAACACTGGCTGCAGATTGAACGAGATCAGAATATGCTCCTTCTTTTGCTTTTTAATGCATATTGAAGTGTTTTTAGCTGTTGACATATATTTTAAAGTTATCAATTGCTCCTTGTCTCCTACTGTAGCGTGGACCAACTCTGATCACAGAAGAAGTTCCTGTGGCGCTGATTACGGGCAGAAATGTAGATGGGAGATTTGTTCTAGCAGTGGCGGAGGCGCTGCTGTAAGTCACAAATCCATTTTGTTAACCAGTTGCTACAGACCTGTATAAACACGTGTATCGTGTGGCGTTAGATCAGTCTGCTTCGAGCAACAAGTATGGCTGTCTGCTTCTTCCCTCATTAGGTTAGCTTGCGCTTTGTTTTTAAAGAAAGTGGCTTGTCTAGGACGGGGGACGTGACGGCGTGTGTTGTGGCAGACATCTGAAACACTGCAAAGAGGGGAGCAGCTCTGCCACAAGAGATGTCCCCAGGAGTGTGGGGTGCTCCCACTGCTGCCCCCTTCCTCTGCAGCAGCTCTTTGGGGATGCCCCAGGCTGCAGAGCTGGCTCCAGCTGCAGCTTGGGTTGTCCATACCTCAAATCCCAACCGAGAGCAAAAACCCACCAGTGCAGGACTGGTTTTAGCTGGCATGGGACATCTGCTGGGCCAAACACGGGCAGTGGCCTCTGTTGGTGCAGAGCAGCCATTCTCGGTGGTGCTGGCCACCGCGGGACCTGCCGGGCTGCAGGTGATTGAATGCTGCAGCAGAGACGTGTTTGTCTCCGTGTCTGACAGTGGAGGTACTGCTTGTGTCCCTGCCTCTCTGGGGCTGGGGTGTCTGGAGGGTAATTAACATCAAAATGCTACGGTGCTCCGATACTATCGTTTCATGGCCAGGTCAGTGTCTGTGTTATGCTGCTGGATACCAAACAGGTTGCTGTGGCAGTTCTTGCTTTACTGGTATGGCATTTGTCATCTCTGTTGCCATCTGGAGATATTTCGGGCACTTAGGAGGTCCTGCAGGGTGGCACTCTCAGACCAGTGCCTGTCCCCAGATACCTCCGGGGCTGGGAGCGTTTGGGCGCTGGGCAGTGCCACCTCGCTGCCCACTCTCAGCAAAAGGCAATGCTCTTCTGCAGTGAAATTTGAAGTTTGTTGGTGCAAATCTCCCCTCGGTGCAGGGCAGTAAGGAGCACAGCGTCTAGCATGTTGTTCTTAGCCCGTCTCGTGGGGGTTTGTGTGTTGCTGGTGAGCACATGGAGTCAAGTCTCAGGTTCTTGCTGCAGGATGGTCGTGTGTACCCTCTGTGCCCTTTCCCATCGGTATCTCAGAGCACTGGACTGCAGCTGGATGTTTATGAGCTGCAGCACTGCTGGCCTGGGAGAAGGGCAGGAGGATGGGGGCTGCCTCGCTGCCTCCTGTGAGCTCTCCGAGACGTGGTCTCGGTGTCAGCTCTTCTGACTCTCTTACTCTGTTTCAGAAATGCAGCACTGGAACCTATTTTCCTGTCAAGCTAAGGAGACCCAGGGGACAGCTGCCTGTGTGCTGGCGGGCATAAATTGTTCTGGGCAATTAGACCTGGCTGCAGGACTTGATTGTGGAGATCAGACCTGCCCAAGGCTCGCTTTGCTCTGACGGAAGCAGGCTATTCTGTCTCCATAAACACACAGCAAACACACACGTACCCCGCGGCCTTGGAGAGGGCGGCACTATGACGGTCTTGGTTGGCTCTCTGTGTCGCTGTTGTCTTCAGCTTGATTTCCACTGTGAGGGGCATTCCTCAGGCACCCATTGTCACAGGTGACCAGGAGGTGAGGGCCACCTCATCAGGCAAGAGGAGCTGCCAGTGCCCAGATGAACGATGAGCTGTTAATGCTGCTGTCTGGAGTGGTTTGTCCTCCATCCCTTCTGCTTGCGGGGACCCCGTGCCCCTCTCTGGCGGTGGTCCTGGCTGCGTAGGAACATCAAACCTTTGGGAGAAAACATCCCTGGGAGTTTATACGCTGCCAGCCATTCTGCTGGGGGAGGTCGTTACCAGCCCACGCTGGCATCTCACTGGCGCTGGCCTTGTTGTTTCCTTCCCCTCTTCACTGCCCGCTCTGCCGCTGGGCTTGTAGCGGCACAGGAGCCCCTGATGCTAGAGAAAGAACTGTCTTTGTTTCCGAGTTGTGGATGTGTTGGTTGGGGTTTGGTGAGTTTTTTCTTGCAAGGACCTTGTCTTCCAGTTGGTAGTGCTAGCTGGTGTGTGCTGGCAATCTCGTTGGGACAAGGAATGTTCTCAGCCAAGGCAGCAGGTCAAAGGAAAACACCAAGAGTCCTCATAGAGTATAAAACTTGATGTGAGCATGGCACAGAGCCTTGCTTTCATCAATACTTCATATTATTAATGCCAGAGAAGGAATTAATGAGAAATCATCTATGGAGTCATCTTTAATTTGTCCTCCTGTGGAAAGCTGTTTTTTCTGGAGAGCATTAGTCATTCTTACATCCCCCTTGGTAGAGCAAGCACTGAGTAACATGATGGTGTTTTGCAGGAGCATTTTGAAGTCCGAGAGTAGCCACTGTGCTTTTTGGCAAGCACTTGGGATGCTCTTTGCCATGTCACGGCTGGTGAGCAAGCCCTGAGATTAACGTGATTGAGTGACTGTTTTAATTTCAGCCCTGATGGAGCAAAATTAGTTACAATGATATGTGTGTGTTGAATAAAATTGTAGTTTTATTAGCTATAATTGCTGAAGAAGACTTTTTAAAGCCTTGACTGCTGGGGGGAAAAATTGCTAGCACTGGAATTTGTTCTTGCACAGTATGGCATTGATTATTATCGTGGTGCATAATATGTCAGTCCTCGGTTGGCAAGTCGTCACTGCGAAACACTGGGAAGCGCTCAGCAAGGGATGTCGCCGTGTGTCTCCAGCCCCCCGGGGAGCACTACACAAAGTGTGCCTGCTCCACAGAGGGTATGAATCTCTCACCACGCAGCCAGCAGCCGGGGCTACCTAGTGAAGTTGCAGCAGCTCATGCTTCCAGCCCTGGAGGGCTCTGCTTTGCTCCCTGGTGCGTTGGCCAAGGCGGCAGCCACCAGGGTGGGCGCAGGAGCTGAAGCCCCTGAGCACAGTGGGGAGGCAGAACGGGGACCAGCTGTGCTCTGGATCGGGAGCCAGTGGTCCAGTGTGGTCACCCGTGCTGGGACACGGTGCTGCCACCACCACAGTCCAGCTGGCTGGGGCAGGGAGGGAGCCAGCCCGCAGCGACGGTGCCCGGTGATGAGCAAGGGTGCCGTGGGAGCCATGCCGGCAGGGAGGGGGCACACCTGGCACAAGGCGGGGAAAAGGTTAAAGTGTTTGCTGCTTTGTTTAATTCCATTGTCATCAACCCCAGGGGCCTGGTGTGGGGGAACTTTTTTCTGTCTGGCTTGCGATATGCATTTGTCTTAATTTATGTGGGGGCAGGTTATAAACCTGCAGAAGCACGTTGCTGGCGCTTAGATTTCACATGCGCATTTAAAATAATAACACCTGACAGTTTACTAGCAGCTAAGAGGTTTTTCTGCTTCAGAAAGCAAAATACTTGGAGGATTTGAGCAGTGTGTATAAATAATTTGAGGAATTAGACCAGAATATCCCGCACACTTTTCTTGGGGGAGCGGAAGGAGCGATAGACCTGTGGAGTTCACAAGTCGGGGATCGCAGAGGGTTGGAACGCCAGCCAGCTGTGCATATCTGAATGTCATCCTTCTGTAATTTCTTGTCTCTTAGGATCCAATCTGAATTGCCACCATGTTCGATTGCAGTGTGTTATTTCATTTGTCTGCCCTAATTCTTCTTTACCTTGAAGGGATGGAGAACGTAGCACCCAGTCTGCTCGGGAGTGTTGGAAACAAACAGCCCCTCCGTTCTTGGGGGGACACCTGGGAGGGATGCAGGAGCATCTTTACCTGCTCTAGTGGACATGTTGAAAATGGAGGTTTTGGGTCAGGAAATAATTTCCTGGGCTGGATGAGGAGGAGTGTGAGGAATAAAGACTGCTGTGTGTCCATTTGGTATAGTTGTGGTAGTTTCTCCGTGGAGGTTTTACTCAATGAGTAAACTAGATTCAAATGGGGGGAAGAAAAAAAAAAATAAATAACTTGGAGCAGTGGAATGGCGGCTGTTGTTATGCCTGTGCGCATGCAGGCACCCCATAACTGAACATCGGCTTTACAAGCTGCGTGGTACGTGGAACACCTCTTGGGTTTGCCGGTCCGTGCGGACGTCACACGGTTGTAGAAATACAAGATGAGGTGTGAAGTTTTCCAGAAAACATCCCAGTTTGGTCATCCCAGCATTTGGTGGCAGCGCCATACTCCCGTTCCTTGGAGCACTGTCCTCCAGGAGCTTGCCGAGGCGCTGCTGTTCCTTGCACAGGACTCAGCCCGGTCGTTAAGGTGTGAGCGGTGACGGGCAGTCACCGCGTTTGATCAGCTTTGGCTGCCCAGGACAGCCCCGTGGAAAAGAGAGGAGCTGAAAATCCTGAAGAGGAAAGTGGGAGGGATGAATGGAGAACATTGTGTGTTCTTCTGCCAGGCTGGATCAGTTGCATTAAATTCAGAGCCTTTCTGAGTACAATTAATAGTCATTTTATTTAGGTCACCCTGGTTTTGTTGCTTTAAATGTATGCCTCCATTAAAGTGGAAGAAAATCAAATACATTTATCTCTGTGGAGCCTTTTGTGAACTGGTTGGGCATATTTTAAATAACCCTGGGAACTGTTAGGATTATTAAAGCCTTTGGCTTCTCCAGGTTTTTTTCTTTCCTCCTGTTCTCCCCTATTCCTCCTTCCAGGCAGTGAGTAATGAAGTGGTATAGCCCTTCCTTTTCTCAGAGCCCCAAGTGGCTTGGAAAAAAAAAAAGTTAAATAAACTAAAGCCCATTAGTTAGGCTTTATATAAGAAACTGGGTCTAAATTGGACATATATGTATGGGGTATGCTGGGACAGAGAAGTCTGTTGGGCATAGGTATCTGTAACTGGTATTATCTGGCAAGCCTTTTTTTCTTTTTTTTTTTTATTTTTTTATTTACCTGAAGTGCTAAGACTCTTCATTTTGTAATACACTTTAATTTGATGCCCAGAATAGGTTCAGATTAATCAGCTCCTTGAAGCCTCCATACTGAGCCATACAACATCTGAAAAGCGGTGTGGAGTCCTGGATGCCTCTCCGAGCGCGCGGGTGGATGCTCTCTGCTCAGCATCTCCCACCCGTGCTGGGGAGACGAGCCCCGTGCTGGAGCGTGCAGGGGTGATGGGCCAAGCCTGGCAGGTGGCGACAGCATCTCCCAGTCTTGTTTCTAACTCTGGAAAAAGCTTCCTTCTCTTTCGTAGGCAAGGTGCTGGTTGTGTATTTTGAGCTGAGACCTGGACGTGTGGTTTGAGCATCTTTAAAATATTGGGCGAGCGAGGGTTGGAGGAGGAGGGGGTTAACTTCTGGACAGTCACAGCTCCTGAATGTACTTGAGTTTCAGCTGTGGGTTGGTTGTTTTTTTCCTTCCCCTGAAATAGGGATCAATTTGCTTACTACAGGGTTTACTGCCGGTTACCTTGACTGCGTCCCTTATTTCTCCTTGATGAAAACTTGAACAAGCCGCTTGTGTTTGATTCACAGAGAACCGTGAGAAACGGGCTGTGTGTGTGAGGCAGTGTGGTTTTCTCATTCTATTCAGCCCTTTGTATATTCAAATTCTTCTAGTTTCTGTTCTTGCTGTTCTGCCAGATTTCCATACCATTGATGGGTTTTCTGAATTAATAAGTTTCTTTCTCCCCCTCCCTCCCATACCCTCGCCACCTTTTTGCAACTGGTGAAAAGTTTTTCTAAGCGCGCTGCCCTCTCCATATTGATTTTCTCTACTTGCTTGTCTAACCAACTCTTAGATGTTTTATTTTGCAAAGCGTTAATAGAATTTTCCTTTTGCTGTGCACTTTATCTATTCAGGAGGTTTCAAGAAGTCTCATTGTGTCACTGGACTATGGAGGAAAGAGGCTATTCTTCTGCTACAATGGCTGCCCTAAAAAATAACACAGGGTGGGGTAGACTCAGAAAGGGCAGAGACGGAGATAAAACGTTCTGACCTTAGGAAACAGAAAAGATAACCAATTAGACATTGTTGAAAGGGCACCAGCTGGCTTAAAGAACACCCCACTGATTATTTTTTCTTAAAGGCATGCTTGGTCCAAATCTGAAACTCAGCTGCAGAGCCGCTTTCCCGCTTGCAAGTTTTCAGGTTTGAGCTGCCGGGCTGACCCTTCCGTAGGCAGCTGCGCCCCTGGTCCCGAGCCCAAAGTGGGTCCCGCTGTTTGGAGGGCTGATGTGCCCACCCCCAGAGTATCCACGCTCCTCGGGGTCCCAGCCAGCAAGATGGAAACCTCCTGGATTAGCCCATGCAGGCTGCGTTTGTTACTGCTAATAAGGATTTATTTGCATAAAAAAGATCTCTGCCAAGAGCATCATTCCAGCAGAGCGGGCCCTAGTACACATGGCACAGAGTGCTGTTTGCCCAGAGGACATTTATCTGGTGGGCGAGACAACGTGTCACATTGCACAGGTGGGAGAGACGAGCAGAACTGCAGATCCCTGGTATGGCCAGGAGCTGCACCCAGAGCCCCTTGCCCCCTCCTGTGCCTGGTCTCGTGCCAGGACCTGTCCCTCCTTCCTCGCGGCAGCACTCGGAGGAGCAGGATGAGGCTGCACAAGAGGTTCAAACACATGCTGCTGCTGCTGCTGCCAGCCCCAGCTGAGCCCAAGAGAGGGTTTTGCTCCCCACAGCTCAGGCTTCAGCCTGCTGAGAGGCTTCGGGCTCAGGCATGGCCATGCTACAGTGAGGTTAGAGTCCTGTTATGTCTCATCTCCCCCTAACCATACAAGCAGCCTTTTTTTAGTCCTCAGTAATGTCCTTGCAGAAAGAGGTGTCATTTTGAAATGACAGCCTTTTCAGCGATGGGGCACAGCCCGGAGAGCCTGCACACAGTGGCAGCCTGTGGGAGGGACAGAGGACCCTCCTGGGGTGGTGGGATCTGTGCTGCGGCATCCAGGACCTCTCTGGGCTCTGGTACGGGGTTTGATGCAGAAAGGTTACACTGGAAGCGTTGCACATTAACGCTTCTGCAACAGCAATCAGCTTGGGGACAAAAGGATGGTCAGCGCGCTCACGTGGACCGAGGTAGAGGAAGCCTCAGTGATCCAGGAAACAGCATTAGGTGCAACATGTAATTTTTGGTGCCAGTGAGGCCAAGACCTGTGAGAATGAAAAATAAAGATTGCTGTGCAAACATAACTCTGGAGCAGAGATAAGCGGTGGTGGTAAGGTGAAGGGCAGCTCTGTCCTTATCTGCCTCCTAGCATCGCTAATAGCTGTGTTTCCTTCCTTGGAGTGAAGACAGACAGCAGGACAGACGGCTCTGTGCTTAATGTGGTTTGGATTTTTCAGCATCCTTAGGTCTCATTCAGGATGGGTATCAAGGAGGCATGCTGTTCTCCACCGTCTCAGGCCATTGCTAATACATTTTGCAAAGCACTTTGACTTGAAAAAGTTAAGAATAAGTTAACCAGAGGCAGGTTTTCAGATGAGCTTAGGCATCGTGTGAGGTTTGGCTGCCCTGTTGGTTTTTTACTATCTCCCAGAATATGTTTCAGTCCTGTAGTTACGAGAGGTTCAAGTTGTGTTTTACCACCTTCCCAAACCTGTCTGTGCCCTGCCGAGACTGCAGTTCTGCCCGCAGGTAGGCTGGGTGTCTGTTCCTTGTGTAAGACGACTACAGTCAGACTATACTCCCTGAACCGTGAATTTTGTCCAGGCGTGAGCTTCCAAATCCTGTTGTAACTGCTACGGTCACATGAAGGCAGCAGGAGCTGGCACAGGTGCCGAGAGCGGTCCCACCTTCCCCCAAGGTGCTGCTTCTCCCTGCTCCGTGGCAGCCCCTCCGGTGTGTCAGCACCGCGCTGGTTTGGCCGTGCCAGGGAACTGATCTGGCTTCAGATGGTCGTGGCAGAGAAGGTGCGTGTCGTCGGAACCTGGAGTGTCCCCAGGCTCCGCGCACTGCGCTGGTGTGTTGGCACGGAGGAGGAGGAGGAGGGCGGCATGGAGCGGGCACGGGCGGCTGCGGGGAAGGGCAGACCCTTTGGTGGCACTGTAAGGTGAAGAGAGCACGTAACTGCGTTGTAAGGCGCTTACCTGAAATAAACGATTTATACAAAGCTGGACTATAAGAACAAGGAAGTATCATAAAAATTACTGAGGAAGAAAAACTAAAAAATCCCCCAAACAGGCAAAAACCCCCCAAATCACTCCTGCAGACAGGCAGTGGAGTCCTTTAAAGAGTAAAATCTTTTCTTTAAAGGTCTTCTCCCTTCCTGCAGCATCTTCTGCAGCTGGGCGGTGGTGCAGGTTGTCACCAGCCCGGAGTTCACAGCAGGGAGCAGCCAGTCTGTAACTTCTGTTCGGAAGGATCGCCCGGGCCGATGCTGCAGCCGACCTGCCCCACTCCCCCCACCACTGCGCGGCGTTGGAAATGTGGTAACGCTGGAAAATAAACCCCAGCGCAACATCCTTCTAAAATAAGTGTAAAATTTTAGGTGTGGCTGCACAGATTAAATGGAGTTGAAATAAATCATGCAAATAGTAATGAAAGTTGAAAGCAATTTGGTTGCACTTCAGTACGTTTCATCAGTCATCTCTCTTCTGAAGTGGAAATGCCAAGCCTGATGCGAATTAAACCTTCTCCCTCCTCCCTCTCGCCTCTTTCCCCGAACTTTTCAAAAGGCCTTTTGAAAACCTCTGAATACCTTTCTTGGCTGACCAGATTTTACCCTGCTTGCTTGTAACCTCCGAATTCTTAGCCAAGACAGTGACTCTAATTTGGAGAAGTCATGGGCCTGATCTGCATCCTCGATTCCTCTCTTGGCCCTTCCTTATCTCCCTACAAAAGGGAAAAGGGCTGGGATGAGGCAAGGCCAGGGACCGAGGAGACATGGAAGAGCTGCTTAGATGTTTGGCTTTTTAGGGCAACACGACTTTTAATGTTGGCTTTTCCGCTTGAGGATCAAATGGCGGCTCGGACGGGGGTTGAAAGCAGCAGGTTTCCAAAGCGAAGCACTGACTGAGCAGAAGAAGGAGATCTGATGCATCGTTTGTACCTGAGCTGGGGCTGCTCCTGCCTGGTCTCCCCCTCCCAGTCTGTCTGTCGTGTCTTTGCGAACCGTGCAGCCAGGGTGCTAAAGCGCACATCTCCCCTCTTCTCTCTTGCAGGTAGAGGACGCCATGCTTATGTTTGACAAGACAACCAACAGGCATAGAGGTAAGAGAGAACGGGAGCTCAGACATCACATGTTGTGACAGCTTCTGCACGGTGAGCACAGCCAAAAATCAGTGTCAACGTGATGACCCCGTGGCTAAATCCAGTGGTGCTAAATCCCTCTGTTCCACAGGTGTTGCAGAGGAAGGGCTGCTTGGCATGTAATGCCGCACGTCACGTGGATTTGGTTTATTAGAGGTGACTTTTCTGGTCAGTCTAATGACTTACCTTTGGGAGGACTATTGTCAGGCTCCGTGGCATCCCAGGAGACAGTGAAGCCCAGGGTGTGCTGAGGCTGCAGGGAAGCAGAGGGTTTGTACCGAGGTGGTTAGCGTCAGGTTAAGCTGGGCATAAGACTGGTTAAACTGAGATAGCAGGAAATTAAGATGCTAAACCCTTCTGCTGGGGTTTCAGGCATGCTGGAGATTTGAAGCTGAGGACTGCCCGTCCTCCAGTGATAGTAGTTCAGAATAAGCAGAATCTCCAGAAGAGGAATTTCCCTCCACATATTTCACAAGAGAGACGAGGTTTCATCATTGCTTGTTACAGCTCTGTGAAAATGAGCTGAGGATTATTTTCAATGTTATAGCCATTCCTTTCAGTGGAAATAAATGATGCTCTTCTGTCTCTTGGCGAGCAGTTCACATTATCGCTGCAGCAGAGGCACTGAGCTCCAGGTGGAGCGCAGCCTGGCAGCCGCTTTGCTGGGCTGGGAGGAGGTAAATGTACCTGGGCTCTCACGGTGGCACCAGAAACTGCACTGGGGACACGCTCCGAGACCCTCTTCCCTTCTCTCCAAACGAGATTGATTTTATGCCACCAGTGTCCCTGCTTTAGCACGGTGTGTGTTTGGAGGCAGCGTGGGGAGCCCATGCGGCTTGTGGCTTCTGCCCCCCTGCGACGGCGTGGACGTGTAGCCCGGAGGTTTGTTGCTTGCCCTTCGCACCCCGGCCTCTTTGTGGGGGCTCTCTTGATGGATACTGGTATTGTCTCATCTGTCGATATGTGCCTGCTACTCAGCGCGGGGTGCGTAGCCTGTTGTGCAGGGAGGCTGACGGAAGGTGTAAAGGAGCCTGTCCCTGGGCTGGGAGCGCTAGGAAGGGGAGAGCGGAGCAGCCCAGAGTGCGTGGCCGCAGCCACCATGCCTCATCATCATCTCCATGGCAGGGTCTGAAGACCTTGACCTCCCAGCACTGTCTGAATTATTCACTGCTCTGATATTTGCCTTAACAAGCAACTTCAGTGCATGGGGCTGGCTGGGTGAGTCAGGCAAAACCTCCAGGATAGCATTCCCTCCCTCCAGCAGTTCCCTCCCAGGCACTAATCCCTCTCTGAAGTCAGGGATCATAGTGGAAATCCCTGGAAAATTCAGCAGCAGCGAGCAGAAGGCTTGCTTGGAAAGATAAACTCTTTGGAGCCAGGGGGGGCATGCTAACAGCCAGTGCCCATCAGTTTTGTAACAGGAACCAAGTGTTCAAAACTCCTACGTAGTTTGGAAAGTTCAACCCCTGACAACTTCCCTTTATATCCAGGGAATTTTCCATGCTTCTTTTTGCAACCACCCTGAAACGGGCCATAAATATCCTTCTCCATTCAGAGTCTTGGCAAGTTGTTTGTTGCATTTAAAAGCTGCATTATGTGGTGCTTTTGTGCTGGGCACAAGGGCCCCACATCCCCGCTCTGATGTGGCAGAGGGGCTCAAGGAGTACAGGGGGGCTCTGGTCCCAGCAAGGCGCACACTTGCAGATGTGGCCCCTGTGAATGTGTTTCCGCAAGTCTTCTGCGTGCTTTTGTTTATATTCCTTGTTTTCTTCTCTTAAACTGTTTCTTAACCTGGTGAGTTCACGCAGCGTGCATCGGACAGGCTGGCAGTGCATTCTGGCGTTCGTCTCCGTGCACTGTCCTGCTAAGGCTTTTGCAGCCCCATTTGCAAGTCCCTGGCCTGCGGTTCCATGTCCCTGCCCCATCACCACTTTGTGTGTGGCAGGTGGGAGGCAACAGGTTTTCCTTTTTAAACCAGGAATTCTGTGAATTTCATTGGTTAATTTTTTTTTTTTTAGCCTTGTTTTTCTACACGCAAGCGGTAGTATCTCTTTGCATCAACATCCTTGTGTAAGCTCCTAGGTGAGGTCTAAGTGGGGAGGAACTAAGGGTCCAAAAGGACCAAAGGCAGATTCCAAATGCCGTTGGGTGGAGGTGGTGTTACCCCCGTATGCCCCACCGGAGTCAGGCTCCGCAGCCAGGGCTGTCCCGCTTGCTTGTGCCATCCAGGAGGCAGGGTGGGCTGCAGCCCCCCTCCCTGCCCCTGGCAAATAAGGGAGTTCTCTGGCACCCGGGAGGGCCAGCTCTGTTTGTGAGGCTGTATCCCGGGGAACAGATGGACCCTTTTGCTGGGTGCAGGACAATGCTGCTTATTTGCTGGGATTAGCCAAAATTCCTGCAGGCATGTGAAGCCCGGCCGGTGCCAAGGGGTTGCGCTGCTGCAGCGGGAGCAGCTGCCAGGGGGGCATGTCTGAGCACTGGGTCCTTACCTCTGCCAAGTGCAGGTGGGAGGAAGAATTAAGTGTAAAAGGCAGCATAAAGAGTCGTCTTCATCTTCATGGTTTAATTTATACAGTTTTTTCTGGCATATTTTCCTTCTCTGCACAGGTAGCTACCACTAATCAGGCTAATAAACTGGCTAGTGGGCTGCTGTGATGAGGCAAGTTCTGCTGCATCAATCGTTTATAAAATCACCTCAGATTTTACAAATTGTGACATTCTGATTGTGTTGGAAACGTGTTTAAAATGCAGTAGTGTGCAGCAACAGTGTTAATGGCAATTCTTAAAACCACTCGCGGGTTCCAATCTTTATCTTCAAATTAGCCGAGGGAAAGAGAAATGGCAGATAAAATATCCGCTGTGGCTTACTGTAGTTTGTCTATGCCTAGAATAATCAGCGTAGGCAAGGGAAAGGAAAAGTATTAAAATGCACTCCCAACTGCTAGAAGGCGAGATAAATTTCCTTGCAAGCAAATTGAGCATATTTGTTGATGTGATTCTGGCCCGTGCGTGTTGTGGTAGTGTATGACTGGCCGGCATGCGTGGCGTGGGGCCGGCAGGGGCTGGTTAGTGGGGGGGCTGAGATTTAACCAGGCATGCTAAGAGGGATTTTCAAAACTGCTCGTTGTTTCTTGAAAACCCCACCCAAAATAAAAATTAATGCCTTGCCAATGGAGCACATAACTTTCATGACATTAAAAATGTCACCAGGCTAACCATGTTGTTGCCTCTGCTGGTGTCTTTTTTCTTTTCTTAATTTCTTAACTATTCCTGGATGTTCTCCAAGGAGAATAAGACTCAGAGCTATTGCATTCCGTGCCTGCCTGACTAGCCATATTAAAGGCAGGCTGAAAAAGCTGTATTTAATTGAAGGAGTGGTTAATTTTTGGATTATCATAGGTAAAACAATGCCTAGCTTCACTGGGATGCAGTGTCTTCTTGCGGGGCTTCTCCTTCTGGCTTGGCCACTTCACTGTGGTAGTGGGCACGCAATGAACTAGCACTTAGAAGGCAAATACCTCTGGGTCCCCATAGTTACGATGCCATCTCTTTTTGGAAAGAAAATGTTGGTAATCCTCTTATTTCTGTACCCTGTGCCATACTGTTGCACTTCTGTACAGGGAGCAAAACCACACACAAAAGTTCTCCAGACACTATGGAAGATCACTTTCACCACCTTCAGCACTTTCTTCACTGCCTAAAATTTCATAGAGCTGAAAATTACTGGGTCAATCTTGAAAGGATTTAGTAATTGGAAATAAAAAAAAATAAAAAAAGAGGGTGATGTTATTTTGTTACCCTTGCAAAGTGCAGATAAAAATCTGGAGTTCAACATTAGTTATTGATCTTTGTGGTTGGAGGGAGCCTGGCAAGATGATGATGTCCTTCTAACTCCATTATGGAGGGGAGCTCCAGAAGGCATACCAATGTGCTGCCGAGCACGACTGCAGGAGGGTAGAGGTGGGTCAAGACATGGTGGGAGATGGAATAATTATCGTAATGGGATGCTCTTGATCACAGCTTTAGATGCTCTCCACCAGCACGGGCTCGTTTTATGCTTGCCTGTAGCCATCAGCTGCTCCAGAAGCTGTCTGCGGCGTGCAACACGACTGTCCTGCATCTTGAACTTGCAAAAAGACAAAGATCTTGAGTGACTGAATCCCCCAAGCTGTAATAGCTGGTATTGAATGTAATACTATATGTTTTTCAAAGCCATACAGCCCCCAGAGTTATTTTCATATCAATTAACTCTCTCACAGTTAAGAATGGCAGGGGAGAGAGGAGGGATGTGACAGCATGGGATTTGGACTTCTTTAATCTTAAAACTAAACAAAATTAAAGAAGGGCAGGCTGTCCGCCTGGTACAAACAATATCCTATGTGTTAGGGGTTAAAACATCTCCGAAAGACAGGCATCGATTGTGGCAGAGCTTTAAAACCACTTGGGTTTTTGCTGTCACTGCAAACGTGCCGCTGTTTCCCCGCAGGGAGGGTGCTGGGGCCGGGGCTGGGCGGCATCTCAGGAGCTGTGTGGGGCTGGGTGGTAGCTGAGCATCCCTCCGACACGGCTGAGCCGGCAGCTCCCGGGGGCTCTGCGGCCGGGCTCTCCCCAGCCGTGTGGAGATGGGGGTGCCCCAGGTTTGGGTTGGATCTACACCGCAGCATCGGGGCTGGGAGATCTTCACGGCTCGTAGCACCGGGACCGCACACGGGAGCACAGCGTCTGCAGCATCCTTCCTGCAGCCGCCGCTCGCGAGGAGGGATGCGAGGGTCGTGTGTCGTGTTTGCGTTATCCCCATCTAGCCAGTTTCGGTGCATGAAAGTAATTGTCCAGGTGGAAGCCGTTGGTGTAATGGTTGTATTTATTGGAAGAGACAGGAGTGATGTTGTTAGCGAGATAGCGTCTGTGCCTCGGCGAAGGATGATGCTTTTCTTAGGAGAAAAATAGCTTTTGTGTGCTGTCCAGCTGCCAAAACCTCAGTTTTGTAGTTGACCTCTGAAGTTATAATTGACATTTTTATAGATGGGATATAAATATAATTAAGAGTCGTTGCAATTATTTGTTTATCGCCATCTCCCTCAGGTAAGGCAAGGTCATGTACATCCCCAGGCAGTTTTCAGTAAAGAGTATTTAAAATATATAGAAATAATTGCCTAATTTGGTCATTTTCAGCGTAGCTTTTCTTGGCAGCAGTCTGGCGAGGGTACCGAGCGTTTGAGGGCAGCTCAGAGGGAGCCTTGCATATGCTCACGTAGTTTTGCGTTTGGAAGGATGGGGCTAAAGGGAGAGCTGCTGTTCACCCCAGTTTGACCCACAGAATTTTGGAAAAACATCCACAAATGCGGTGATGGTATTTTTTTAGAGCATGAAGTACTTCAAGGGCTTTGGATGAACAGTGTGAGATAAGCTGTAAACAGGGGCAATATTATTGTTACTGCTTTCCTAGATGAGACGGGGGTTTATTCCCATCAGTTGTATCACTTCGTAAGTGGGGCTCCGGAGAGTGCAGCTGTTCTGAGGGAAGCACTGGCTCGGCTCAGCCCCACCATTCCCTGGCCGGTGACATTCATCCCAGGGACCTGGGGCTGCGACACGGAGAGAGGCTTCAACCCTTGACGCATAGAGACGTGGGGTGTTTGTCTTCCTCCAAAGGCACAGAGGATCGCAGGGAGGTGTAGCCGCAGACGGGCTTTTTAGAGCAATTTTTAAGCAAATATTTGCTTCGAAACTTCACATGAGGGCTGCGAAGATCCATTAGTTAATATTATTTACCATTTACAGATCTATCAGTGAAAGTGGTGATGGCTGAGCGATAATACCGTCAGTCATACCTGTCTGTTTAGACTGCAGCTATGACATGTGTCGTATTAATATTTTATATGTGTATGTTTTTAATATTACATCCTCACTTATAAATATTCATGTCGTAAAACACATTAACAGCTGCAACACTGCCGACCGCTATTCACATTTCTGCTGTGTGGCGGAGTCACCCCCGTCCCAGCTGGAGCCCAGGCAGGAGCCGGGACAGCTGTGGCCGTGGGGAAGGGGCTGCTGGCCATGGCCCACCAGTGTCCCCTTTGGCATCGACCTCCCCCCCTTTGCCTCTGCGTGGGGCGGTGGGGCCGGGTGCCAGCCCCCGGGCCAGGGTGGCAGCTGCCGCTGGGGCAGTGCCTTCGGCGCAGCGGTGTGCCGGTGACCCCAAGCTCGACAGGCTCGGTGCTGCTCCCTGTTCCGATGTTAATAAACACAAAACAAAAGGGAAAAGCTGCCAATTCTTGGATCCATCTCCCTTGTCTTTTAATTTCCTGGCCAGCGCCTATTGCTGCTGCATCAGGGCACCTTACGTGAAGTGTAAAAATAAATGCATTCAAGCCAGTGTGAGCCCTGCATCCCAGTAGACTCAGTTTCAGAATAGCAAATAAGGCTCCTGGCCACGCTTTTCAAGGCGATTATTGAACGTCTCGGGTGGTTACAGTCATTCTGCCCCCAGCCTCATGCTGGATAACGCCACCTGAGGCTTGGAATAATTGCCCAGCTATGTACTGTCTGTCATACCTTATTGCTTAATTTTATACCAGTAATGAAAATTACATCCAGAGGAGGAGAAAGAGTGAACAGCTGCACCGGCCGGGACGCACCGAAGGAATAGATGTGTGCAAATGCTTTCTCTAAAGAAGGGGAGAGGCTCCGCTTGCCAGCAGCACTCGGGAGATGGCTTGACATTTTTATTTTCTTGTTTAACAAACAAATGCAATAATAATCAGAAAAAAAATCCTGCCAGCCTCCCATAAAAGTTGCAAATACAGCCCAGCAATTAGTTTGGAAGTCTCTGGTTACACAATCAGACTTTAAGGTAAATACCAACTTAAAAATATATTGTAAAGGACAGTAGGTTTGTAAAAATCATTTGTATCTTGTCTTTGTAGCTAACATGTGTAAAGAGATTATTTAATTCCCTCTCCCCAGAGGGAGAGCCCTACACAGCTAGACCTTTTTGACCTTTTTAATGTATCCAGCCTCCTTTCGATTAGCCCTAATGCAGGTAGTAACGGGAGGTGACGGTGACTGCAGGGCTCAGCCCTGGCACTCTCCTGCGTGCCCCCTCCGCCGTGGGGGGCGAGGGGAAGGTGGGTGTCCCTGCTGGGCAGCGCGGGGCTCTGACAGCTCTGCAAAGGGGTGTCAGGCGCTAACAAGTGCACAGGCAGCATCCTGCTCCTTCCCGTGGTGGAGGCGGCTACAGGAGGGGGGGGGTCAGAGCCACAGCTTCAAACCTGCAGGGAGGCAGCGGTGTGCAGGAGGGAGCTGGGCGGTTTCTGTGGTGCCTGTATACAGAAGCCATTAAATAGCTTTTCCAGTACCAGTTTAGCTTTCCGGGGTTTGGTAAGTGTGGTGTTGCAGATCACCAGAGGCTGATCTCTAGAGCGGAGACATGGGAAGAAAGGAGATGGCAGTGGCTGGGCATAGGCAGGGCTGTGAGCAGGACCGGGCGTCTCCTTCCCGCGGAACCGTGGTTAACGGTTGCTGTCTTAAGCAAGAAAAGTGTTCCCATTCACTGAGTACTGAACAGTATCAATAACTTAATGCGATTAGACTACAGTGGTATTGGGGAGTGCAGAGTGAATCGGTAGAGCCTTTCTCATCTCTGAAAGGTTCTTCAGGAAACGTAAAGCAAGAGTTGTGCAAATATTTAAGAACTTTTTTAAAATTATGGTAACGGTTCTGTTACACTTGCAGAAGGTCAGTGTGATTGAGCTCTGCCAGAATGAGTGCTTGCATTGGAAACAGACTGCATAATCTTCCCAGCTGAAGCTGTGTTGAGAAGACAGTGAGGTCATTTTAATACGACTTCAGTTTGCCATCTTCATTGTCACTGCTGAGCAGCCAGTTTGAGTGACAGATAAATTAGCAAAAATCCTGATGATCTGTGAATGAAAAAAAAACCCTAAATGCCGTGAATAAGTTCTTGCTTATGATTCTACTCAGCTGATGAAACCAAACCCCTTTTGCTTCCCAGAATGCAGGAGCAAAGTGATTAGCAGGTAGTGCTTCAAGTCTTGTGGGAGTATTTGAAAATGTTAATTGAGGAAAGGCCAGAAACAGGAGGAGAACAAAATGCAACATTTACATAGACGGGCAGTCTTAATGCAACAAGCAGAATTAAAATCAGTGTGGTGACCTTGAGAAAACAGGCAGCTACCTGCAGCATGCTGGTGCCAAAAAATGTGGTATGAAAATATTGAGAGATGCTGTGCAGCTTTCGCTCCCTGGTGTGTTGTGTTCTCCCAGTGGACTGCTGAAAGCAGACTGAGTGAGTCCTCTCAAGTATGCAGGGGGGGAGCTTTTATTTTTCATATATCTGTGCTTTATATTTGCTGGGTTTGATAATAAAGCTTTTTCACTGAAGATGAGGAGGATGTTCACAGAGAAGGGGCTGGTTTGCCTCGCTGTGCCCGCTCCATCTAGGGAGTAAATCACCTCCATCAGCTGCCACCCCGCTCACACCTGGGACCTGGATGCTGCTGAAGCCTTTAATTTTACAAGGTCATTGCCATACATAAAGCCTCCTGGTGATCTGTTTAAACGAACAGATAACACATCCTCTATCCCCAAAATCTTGAGATTCAGCAGAAATGTGTTACGCAAATAGTGCTGGTAGCGAAGGCTGTTACCCCTGAGCCTCCTGTTCGAGTGGGCTCTGCCATGCCACCCTCTGCTGTGCTTGCCATCCCTGGCTGCCTTTCTGGTTTTCTCGGTGTTGATTTGTAGGGGTGGGTAATTCAGATGGGAGGTGCTGCGCCAAGCTGTAGGGTGCCTCTGCACAGGTACCTGAACACACGCTCCTGCGTGCCGGACCAGGGTGGGCGTGCGAGCGTGTGGCTGACATGGGCCCCGCGCTGCGCCTGGGGAGCAGAAATTCCTCCCAGGGTCGTTTTTGCAAGGTAGAGGCATCGAGTGGCTCTGCGGCCGAAGGAGGGCTTCGCAGTGGGGTGTGTAAATGCGAACACTGCTACCCAGCTATTAATGGTTTACAGCTTTTGCATGGATACATCCCACCTAACCGATCCTCTTATATTAGCAAATGAGAAGCTGTTAAAATTAGTAGCTTGGATACGTAAAAGGTGTGCTGCAGTAACGCTGTGTCTGGCCTCGGGGCCTTCCTCGCCTCCTGCCCCAGCCCTCGCCAGCCCCCGTTTCACCCTCTCTCCTCCTGCACCCCCTCAGCTGCAGGGAAAGGCGGTGGCTGCCCCTGCCCCCTCACTGTCTCGCTCCCTGGAGCGTTCCCAGCTCCATCCCCAGCACCCCGGTGATCCTCTTCTGCTGGGTTTGGGTGGCCGTGGGGCCAGCGGCACGGTGGCTCTGAGCCCAGGGCTCGCGGTGCCCATGAGCCCGGCATCCCACGGCGCCACCTCGCACTTGCAGGGCTGGCCGGGTGTGCGGGAGGGGGCAGTGGCGGTGTGGGCGGTGGTTTTGCATGGCAGGCTGCCCCAGATTTCACAGTGGAGGATATTCTTGGAGAGTGGGCTAAGAAAGTCCCTTGCTTTCTCTGATTTCCTCTGGTGATGGCTCTGGTTTTCTGCTGTGCCGGGGCAGAGCTCTGCAGGTGTTCGGTACTGACTTCCGCGAGTGGGAGAAGGTGCGGGTCATCACAGTTCTCTGCAGCCCCGGCATATCTGCTGGCTCCCCAGCTGGCGGGAGGCCATGTCCCTGCCCTGTGTCACCGTGGTGGCTTGCAGGTGGTGGCCAGAGACACACAGAGGGTTTGGGTCCTGCCAGTCCTTGCACGGAGCCCTGCAGCATTGGCGGCTCTTGGGGAAGGCTCAGCTGCGTCCACATATCCTGCGTTTCAGGGGCTCTTCCACCACCGAGGCAGTCGGAAGCCCTGACGCGCAGTGAGAGCCGAGCCTGCCCTGGAAGCTGTGAGGGCAAACACCTTGGTGCTGTGAACTGCCCTGTGCCTGCAGGCTTTGGTGAGCCCAAGACAGAGCGCCCCGGCTCCCGCTGCTGGTGCGCGCTGCCAGTACGCGCTCGGCTCCCACATCGTTGGTAAGGAATGGCACCGGTCGCTGGGCTGCACGCGAGCTTGGCTTTGACCGGTACTTTCCTGGCTCTTTCCCAACCCAGGGCTGGAAGGGCGAGGATTGATGTCCGCAGCTGCCTTCCCCACCAGCAGCAAGGCAAGAACAAAACATCTCTAAAAAGAGCAATTCATCCACCATTCCAGCTTCCCCTGCTTTCCCCCCCCAGGGTGAGACCCACTGAGCTCCCCCCAGTGCGGTGGGACGTGGAGTTTGTGCTGGCAGGTGCAGCCGGGGGCACGCGGAGCGATGCTGGGGGCTTGTGCCGCACAGCGCCTGTGCCCTTTGCATCAGTGCCCTCTTACCTGCGATCGCACTTTTCCCAGAATAATAAGTTCTGACTGAAGATTTCTTTAATTAGGTTGATTAATATGTACTGGCAAGGAGTGATTTTGCTTATTCTGTATGTTTTTTCTGTATATATAAGCTGAAGTAAACATCTGGCCTTTTTTTGCTGGATCTGATAGAATAAGTAATTTGGAAAACAGCTTCTCTCACAAAACTGCAGATCGGCGGATTTGGGTTGTGGGGTTTGGGGGTTTTTCTTTTTAATTTATTGAGTGTTTTCTGGACCAGAAAGAGTACCTTCAACTAGTGTCATAATTCACAAATCGTTCTCCCATTTTAAAACACCTGTCAATGCAAACAGCTTCCTTAATTCTCTCCTTCAGAAGAAGACCAGGAGCGAACAGGTACGATACCACTAACCCTGCAGAGCCTCCCGTGAGTGATTTTGAACCTCTTTGCGGGCATGTCATGTGCCAGGGGAGCCAGTAAGGTGCAGGGATCAGGGGTGCAGGGTGGTGGAGTGACCCCGCAGCCCCCGTCAGTGCCGAGCGTGGATTGGGGTCTGATTCTGTGGCTCGCGCTTTGGCCGCAGCCCCGTCTCTCCATATTTACTCTTGGTTGGACCGTCACCAGCCCCAGTAGAAGTCCTTTGAGAGTTGTGTGGTTGACTTCAGTGGCAGCAAGGCTCTGACAATGGAAACCATTCTCCTCATCCATTGCACAAGTCACACGTGAACACACGTGTTCAACAGCACACTCAAAATTAGGGCAGGATCCGTAGGGGGAAGCCTGGCAAGAGAATACGCTTTGAGCATCATTGTGGCAACAGATACTCCCCTGTCGGCTCACAGGATGTTCGGATGAGCTAAAATCCCGTGGAGGTATCAGAGGCGGGTTTGGCTTTTGCCAATCTCTGTCCCTGCCAGCCAGTTGCCCTGCCTTTCGAGCTCGATTCCCAGTGCCAGCCTGTCCCTGCAGCGGGGACGTGCTTCCCTGCGGCTGGTGAGCTCCGTCCCGCGGCAGAGCCGGCTGTTGGCAGAGGCGCTGCAGCCATGCAGGGGGGCACCTCGCCCCACATCGGTCCCCTGGGCGCCGGCAGGGCCAGGCATGGGGCTCAGCAGCCTGGTGCAAGCCTGTTCAGCAGCTCCGTTCCTCCTCACCCGCCAAGCAAACTAATAAAGAAGTAAACACACTTGTTTTTCTCCAGTCTCTGGATGTAATTGCAGGAAAACAAAAAAATCAGATTATAGAAGTGGGGGATTTGTTTTCTTGCGAATCAGCAGCCCATTCCCCTGCTGCTGGCAGTGTGGCACAGGTTTTTTCCTGGCTGTTTGGCTGGATTTCGCCCCGTCCCTCGCAGGGCAGGAGCGCAGCGTGCTGTTCCGTACCCAGCCCGGGGCTCCAGCAAGGTTCGGAAGCAGCACAAGGGTGGTGGGAGGTGGAGGTGGACTGATAACCTGCCTGGCTGCTCAGGGAAGGAGCAGCTGCGGAGGGAAGATGGGAGCAGCTGTGGATATGAAATTAGTCATTCTATGAAGAAATGGATTTGATAAATAATAAAACACTGGTATTAACAACAGATGCTTTCCAGGTCAGATGACTTTGATAAAAGCACCCAACAGCCGTGGGTAATGGTATGAAAAATATGTATCTATATTTATGGATCTATCTATATGAAAAGGCATATAATAAGCGTGTGTTTGCGTATAGATATGTGGGTGTACAAGCTCATATATAAATGTACCTGGTATTTTATTTCTGTTTTAAAATGACAGTGAAAGTGGTGCTGCTCCCGTTCTTCACAGGCTTTGAGACTTGCCAAGAAAACCTGAAATCTGATCAATGTCTCCCAAATCCAGCACGCTCCCTCCCCTCCTCTCACAGCACTGGCTCCATTTGTTTTTATATTCATACCTTTTCATTTTGATAACTGTTTTGATTTGTAAAATACTGTGCCTTATACAATGTTTCCTTTATGATGATTTTGTATGCTTTTCTTATCTTTCACCTTAAATCTTTGATAAGAGCATTTTAAAAATGAAATTGCTACCTGGCAGCATTACGCACTGCTGGCTGGCTGCCAGCGGAGACGAGAGCTGCGGAGGAGGAGAGGGGCTTGGGAAAGCCTCCCCGAGCAGCGCAGGGAGCTGGGCTGGGCGGCAGGTGGGATGCAGGAGGCTGAGGAAGGGGAGGGAGGAAGCACAGTGGGACTGGGCTTTGCCTCCTGCAGCCGGGGATCCTCTCTGCACCCAGCCCAGCCAGTGCCATGCACACCCTGGGCACGGCGGGGACCCCCCCGGCAGGGACCCCCACCACTGCCTTGCATGTGTCCTGGTGTGGGGCACGCTGTGCTCTTGCAGGGGCGGGAGTTTTAGCAGGGGTTGGTGCCAGCCCTGTCCTAGCGATGCCCCTGGTTGCCGAACGTTTCCCTTCCTTTCCTCCCTGCTAAATTGCTTATTAGTCTGATTGACTGTCACTGCGTGCTGGAGGCGGAGGGTGACGCAGCGGTGGGTTCGGTTTGTTTTTCCCTCAGAGCCATAAAGGCGAACCTTGGGGGGGGGGGGGGGGGGGGGGGGGGGTGTTTCTATAGGGTGACCCAGTGTTGCTTGCGACTTTCCAGCACGTCCAAGTAATTGAAACGTTTTTGGATAGCTGTTGGTTGTGCCTGCTGAATGTGATTTATCAGGGGGAAGGCATCAGCACTGGGAATATCAGTAAATAGAACTGTCTGACATGGCAGGTCATTTTTATTTTAATATAGTAGATTTAATGAACTCTTGTCTTTATAATTCATGGTACTTGCTGAATGCATCCATTTCCCCTCTGTAATGACGTTAGTTACAGATCTGTCCTTCGTTAGAGGCTTTATTGCGGCTGGCAAACTTAACTCTCTCCGAGTTGCGGTGATACGTTCCCAAAGTGCAAAGGGTTATGTGATAAATGGGCGCCTTTTACATTCCATGCTGTCAGTACAAATGTAGCCAAAAACTTAGCTGAGTAGTTCGTGCATTATTAATTATTATTATTATTATTATTGAATCTGGTGAAAGGTCATTTGCAAAGGCCTGTGGTGTGTGTTCCCCCAGCTTAGTGGGAAGACGCTGATCACCGGTGTGGCCATGGCACCTCTCTGGTAGCTTGTGCGTGTTGGAGGTGTTCGGGTCAGAGCCCACAGCAGACCCCAAATCTGCTGTCAAGTGACTTAATAGCATTTATGTCCAGCCTAACCCAATCTATCTCACCTTGCAGAGAAGAAAAAAAAATAATCCCGCATCAAAATTACTGCTTTTGGAACTGTCTTGTCTCTTTTGAGTAGGAACTGGAGACAACTAGACAAGCTTCAATGAAAGCGAATAAAGAAACATTACTTTCTGAACACAATCTTCTGTTACCAGTCACTTTTCAACAGACATTCAATCAAAATGCTAATAGCAAAGGCAACAAGGGAGCGAGGTTATTGTAATACTAATTGATAGGCTGCAGGGATGGGTTTTGATAAGTGCTGTTGAAGATATATTTTTGAAATATGATTCTCTTTAATTACAATGATACTAATAAAAAATGAACAAATGATTTAATGATAGTTTTCTAGGTAATGACTTGAAGATTTTTGTTCGAGTTATTTTCCAGAGGTTCTTTTAAACCAGAAATTATGAAAATCACCTTAAAAATAAAGCTGTAGTGGAAGGTAGTGACTTTATCTAGACTTGCATGGCTACTTTGCATCAAAATTAATACTGTCAGATCTGAAGCACTTGAATAAGAAATCCAGTCATCTATTTATACAATAGACTTTGCTGAAAGCCCATAGTTGAAGCCCACATTGCATGTAGGAAAGCATTTAATATCTAATACTTATAATAATTAGGATCAATTATGCCAGCAAGGATTTTAAAATACATTTTGAGGGAGGGGAAGAATGGGCTGAGGGGTATTCACTAAGGTTTTACAGTGCATCGGGGTACCGAGTCTGATCGTATTAATAGAGATTATTGACATTTGGTGATGGGAAGCTCCAAACTCGGAGCTGCCTTCCCAGCGCAGCAGCTGATGCTCCCTGTGCCGCGGTGGGTGGGAGAGCCGTGCTGATGCCCCCAGCCGGCACCATCCCAACCAGAGCCTCTCCCGCTGGCCGCGGGGCTGCGTGGGCACAGCGTCCTGCTGCTCCGCTCCCTGCGAGACCGCAGCACAAAGAGAAAGGGCAGATCTGTCGCTGACGGACAGCCTCTGCTTCAGCTAATTTTTTATGAATTAATTGATAAGAAAACAAAGGGGGGGAGGTGTGTGTGTGGGGGGGGTGTTTTGCTTTTGTTGATGTGGCTGGGGGCTCTTTCTGGGGCAGGGAAGGATGATCTCTCCTGCCTTTCAATTTGTCAAGCTCTCTCTCAAAGATCTGCCAGAGAAGAAAGGGTAATTAATAGGCTTGAAGTCATTTCCGATGTGTCAGTATTTCTGCCTTGCTTCCAAGTGATAATGTTCGCTGGCTCGAGGCCTCCCGGGAGCCTTCCATCTTATTAACTTGTCTAGGAGAAACAGTGAGTGGGGACAGCTTGGGCCAGTGGGTGACATGAAATAAGGATTTGTGGTGTAGTGAGCTGTAAACACGGGGCCCGGTTGAGTAAAAAGTGGGGGGAAAAAAAAAAAAAGATAAAGGAAGGAAAATATATTTAAAAAGCCACTGGTCACAAGTATGTATGATGGGGGGGGGGGGTGCACTTTATTTAGGGCAGTCTGTACCCGACCCGTAGAGCTGGATCTGCTGCTGTGTCTCCCGTGGCCAACTTTGGCATGTACCCAACTCTGGTCCCAGTTCTGCCCGGGTCCCCCTGCCCGTGGCACCGATTGCCTGTGGTCCAGCGCACCGGTGCTGCCCTGGCTGCCGCTGCTGCCAAAAGACCCGGCTGTCGGACAGGCTGCAGCATTATTTTATTTTAACCGGAGGTAAACGCAGCCGTTTGGGGCTGTCTCATGGTTTTGGCCCCGTCCCGCAGAGCTGTTGTCCCTGCTGCTGGCAGCCTGCCGCCCAGGTGCCACGGGGCTGGCATGGGCGCGGGCAGGAGCAGCCCTCCCTGCAGCAGCCACCGTGCTGGCAGCGCCGCGGAGCAGCTGGCGGCCGGGGCTTTGCGGGAGTCGTGTGTGATTTTTTAGAGATGCTCAACTTGAGGCGCTGAAAAGGGATGTGTTTTCAGCAGACCGAGGGCTAGGTCCTTCTCCTCATCACTTTGCTCTGCTTGCCAAGTTGGTTGGCAGTTTTCGTAGCTTTTCTTAATTGTGTTTGAAAACTTAAGCGTTAAACTCAGGACGCTTACGTGTGAAGGCGCCTTCGTTCTCAGAACTGCAGGGATTCAATAATCTACATCCTGTACAGAGCCGGAGGGGCTGGGACGCCTGCGGAGACATGCACAGCGCCATGATAGAGGTGTGCAGCAGCACCGGGAGTGAATCCCCGCTCCTGCCCTGGGTGAGTGTGATGCTGCGCCTCGCGGGCGGCTTCCCAAGGGAGGAAGGACCCTCTTGTTCCACATATCCCAGAAGCTGCTCTTGGGAACTGAAGCTCTGTATCCTGGATTTCCATCCTCCTTGGTGTATGTCTTTATATTCTCTGTCCCGTTTATCAGCACAGGACCAGCCTCCCATTTCTTTCACCTCTGTGCTCTCAGCGTACGGGACGTTGCACGTCACCTGCCCATGCCGGGAGGGGACAGGCTCTGTGCGGGTGGGCTTGACGCAGGGCAGTGCCTCATGCCGCTCGCCTTGTCCCGCAGCAGCCTTGGGCAGCAGAAGCAATATTAGAGGAGCAGCTGTGTGAGTGTAGTTGGCAGAATGATTTTTGGGTTTTGCCCTGACTCCCTGTTGTTATATAGCTTCTGCTACATATATATATATAGCAAAGGCTTGCTGTGGAGGGGGGTGCGCAGGAGAGGACAGATTTCTCATCTGTGTGCATTTGGTAACTACATCTGTCATCGCACGACTGTCAACACAAGATTTTCTTTAGTTGCTTTCCCCCTGCACAGTCCTGGTGAGGTTTTTGTTAATTGCAATTAGAACACATGAAAATAGAGATTATTTTTAAACTGTTTTCCTGATAGTCCTGTATGATGTAGCAAGGAGGCTGGGTGGGATCTCAGTTTTCCCTGAAATGGGCACCGTGCCCGGTACAGGGCCCAACTCCCCGAGGCATCCTTGCGTGAGAAGACGTTCAGACCCTGCTGGCGCAGCAGGGCACTGCCCAGGCGGGCCAAATCCAGGACTGCGGGCTCCGTCAGGGCGAGACGTAACAAGGTCACACGTGGGTCCGGGGTTTTGTATGTGCCGAGTTGCCCGCTTGCCTTTGACTTGAGTAAAAGCTGCAGAGCACCCAGGGAGAGAGGGCTGAGTGAGGCATAGCCCTAAGTTCGTCAGGATAAAACGAGGAGGAGATGTCTTGGAGCAATGTTCTGTGCGGCTGAGCTGATCCGTCTTGCGCAGTGTTGAGCATCACTGCTGTTGGAGCTCTGACCTTCATGACAGATGTGGGCTTACGTAAGGGTGATGCTATATCTACATATTTAACCTTCTTTGCTTTTCTTGTTTTGTTTTTAAATTCTCCTTCATAGCAAAAGCGCATGAGCAGTTTCATTAGCTATTAAAGGAAAACCCAATGGAGGCAGTGCTGGTCTCTGCCACATACAAGCTGTTCCTCAGAGATTGTTCCCTTTTTTATTTTTTAAAGTAGCAAACCTTGGCGTTTTGGGTCACTCGGAAGGAACAGGATGTCTTTCACATATTGACAGGTTTTTTTCTTCTCTTTTCTTTTCTGATCTCACTCCTGTTTGTCAAGCTCACTTTTCATTTTCCAGAGAAATGATTATGACTAAACATCTCTGACAACCTCTTTGCAAAGTGTGAGAAGGCTACAATGAAAAAAAAAAAAAAAAGGAGCCACCTCAAAGCTCTTCAGTGATTAAGCTACTTAACTGGCAAGTTTTTCTCTTCTACTGTGGAGTGTATTTCTGCACAATGGAGTTCCCCTTGCAAGCACTACTTAGGGAAGCACTAGTGTAATCTAATTAAATTTGTTTTAATATTCTGTGAAAATTAAAACTGAATCCTTCCTGTTGGAAAGAATGACCGTGCATGTATTAGTCCTCTATGTTTTGTTGTTGTTGTTAGCTTATTCAAATATTAACACTGCCTGCCTGCTCAAAATGATAGTTTGCATCCATTAATGGAGCTTAATTCTCAAATTAAATGACGAATGATATATAGGAATAGTTGAAAGTTGGTTGCTGGATATATATATATATTTTAATACTTATGTTACTTCCTGGAGGTAAATAAGGGGAGGTGATGCTGTGCAATATCATCACTGTGAAATTAAAATGAAGTCTCATTATTTGAGGATGGAATTCAGTGGCTGAAGGTTTACTCTTCATCTGAAGCTTCATTCTGAATTCTTCCAGCTAATTGCCTGCTGATTAGTTGAGAGACAGGCATTGCTAATGCTGGCCTTGAGCATCAAATTAGCCCCTGCAAAGTCTTAGGCTTGTGGCACCGAGCAGAAGACTTCGGTGGGGCGCGGGGTGTTGTTGCCAGCGAGCAAGAGGACAGGGTGTCCCTCGCAGCCGCATTGGGAGCCCAGGCAGGATGACCCAGCCGCAGGGAGAGGACGGAGCCACCCGGCAGAGCAAGCCCCTCCATTCTCTCGTGTTGCTGCCGTGTCCTGAGCTGCCGCCAGTCCCGGTTTCAGGGGTCCTGCGCGGTGTGGAGCCGTTCTGCTGGCTGCGAGGGGCTGGTGGCAGCCTTGCACACCCTGGCTGCCCGTTTGGTTAATTCTCTTTATATTGTTGCATTCATTTACTTTTTTTTTTTTTTTCCCCTGAGAGTTTTGAGTTCTTTCCAGTCAGAGGACCTAGGTAGCCAGAGTAGGTGTGTTTGGTGCACGTGTGGAAATGAAGAAAGTGCTGACCTCCAAATAACAGGTAACAGCAACTTCCCTGCATTTCCTGGTCAGACTTAATTCTTCTTTGGGGGAAAGTTTTCCGGAGAGGGGAAAAAAATGCAGAACTTAAGGTTGCAATTTATTTTAAAAACACCACCCAAACCTTTTATCCTTGCACTGAAGATGGAAAAATTACCAAAATGCTAGAAAACCTCCAAATATCTGAACGTTTTCTCCTTTCCCCAGCTGCCTTTCTGAACTTGATTTAAAACATGCTGAAAATATCTCTGCTCCTGATCTATTGAAAGTTTCCATTATTGACTAGCAGAAAGGCTGCTTTTGTGTGTGTCTCGCTTGTGGGCAAAAGATAATTTTAAAAAGCACCATGTTTATCTGGAGAGAGCAGTGTGGTGAGGCAGGAGCCGCAGGCCAGCTGCGGTGATGGGTTGGAAACTCGCCCTGCACGGGGAGCGGGGATGGAGGATCTGCCACGAAACATGTTCCGAGAAACCCCGTGGAGCAGGCGTGGGGCTTGGCGAGGTCCTCGGGCAGGGCAGCAAGAGCCGGTGTGCCCCTTCCCCGCTGGGATCAGCCATTTCCAGCCTCCTGCTCCCTCCTCCTCCTCGGGGAGCTGGGCCCTGATGAAGCTGTACCAGGCTGGAGGGACCCGTGAACAGCGCTCTGTAGCGATGGCAACTCAAGAAACAAGAGCAGTGGGGAGTATTTGGAAAGTGAGCGCTTATTATTGAGAGTTTAAGGGGAAGGTGCTTAAAAACACCGAGAGGCTTGGCAGGGCAATTAGACTGGCTGCTCTCAGAGTAAATGTATGGTTCACAGAGCGTTCCGGCGTGTTTGGCCTCTCGCTCAGTAAAGAGCCCATCAAGCCCTGGGCTGGAATTGTGCCGACGCCGGTGGGTTCTCTGCTGTGAAGCTCCTGGTTTATACTCTTACCTTACCAGCCCCCCGTGCTGGTGGTCTGCCGGCTGCCGTCAGCCGGTCTCCTGGTGTGTCTGTAAACTGTCTCTGCTGCCTTTTGGCGGGGGAATCTCAGGGTTTTTTCAGCCAAAGACACGGTACTGATCAAAGCCTAAAACTTGTGCCCGTGTCTGGGGGCAGGGAGCATTGTTCTGTACCAGCTCTTGGGCTTGGTGTGCTGGGAGCCGGCTTCTGAGCTCAGCCTGGCTGGTGGCTTCCAGGTGTTTTTGTGGCCCACCTGTGCAGGAGCCAGGAGTTCCTGGTGGCAGAGTTCAGGCGTTTTGAAGGCAATATGCAGCCAGTTAATGAGTTACTGTGTGATGCCTCGTGCCAAGTCCTTCGTGCCCTCTTTGCTGAGCTGCATGCTGCATCGGCCAGCTAAAGGGGAGCTTGTGCAAGGGGCTGGCATCAGTGTTGCTCCTGGTTCATTCAGTGCCTGTGGCAAACCTCAGCTGCGCCTCGCTCCATGACTGATAGTGATGTGCTCGCCTTTTGTCAACTGCTCCTCAGAGGGTTTTAACAGCGCGCAGGGGCCAGGCTGTGCTGAATGAGGAGAAGCACTGTGATGCTCAGGTGGAAGAGGTGATCTCCATTGAAAGCAAGGGACCATTGGCCTTTGCTTTTCATCTTCCAAAATGGTGCTGTGAAGATGGTGCCAGCATGGGATGCTAGAGTGATGGCCAAGAGACCGAAGACCTCTTTTCATCTTCCCCAGATGGAGCACAGCCAGGCGGGGAGCCTCCAGCAACATCCCACTTTGCCACGACCTGCCCTCCCTGCAAAGGAGAGGGTGACTGGGCGGTGAGGGACCCGTGTGCTGCCATTAGACAGCCTCCCTGCCCACTCCGGCTTCTGGCGAGGCCACCGCTGCCTTCCCTGGGTGTGACGTGTGACACCCGTGTAAAACCCGGCTTCCCTCGCACCAGCTGCCTGCCAGCGTCGGGATGGTAACTGTTTCCCATTGCTGGTGGATCTGGCCAGGTTCAGGCTGGTGGTGGTGAAACGTTCCCTTCCCTAGCGAGGGAGCCACTGCTGCCGGCTGTGCCGGCTGCGTGCATTCCTGCAGCCTCACCGAGCGCCGGGATTGACGAGGCTGGGGGCGGCTCATGGGATTAGGTGGGATCTGGCTGGATGGAGATAGCATCAGCTGGGCTTGGTAGGTGCTGAAATAATCAAAACAATCGATAGCTTTGCTTTATGCTGGTTCCCTCGGCCGCGCAGCCCACTGAAGGAGGTGCTTTTGCAGCTTGCCTGGGGTGCACCTGGCTGGAGCGGGAGCTGTGCCAAAACCACCGCTGCGGCTGCATTGCAGCCGAGTCCTGCGCTCTCTGGCAAAGGGTGAAGCGTGCTGGGACGTGGTGTCAGGCAGGTGTCAGCCTCACCCAGCTGAAACAGCAGTGGCATCATGGAGTGGATCAAAACATTCAGTCTTTAAAATCATATGTTCGATGTGTCATATCACAAGAGCTTTATATTCTTGGCGATAACAATCGCCAACACATTATCTGTGGTTTCTCGCTTGTATGTTTCTTACAAGCTGATAAACTTTGAGCTGGAAGAGACTGGAGCGTGCGTCATTGTTAATGTCTTGATCAGGGCTGGACTGGCCTGTCTGGGGGTTGATAACGGAGCCCAGGAACTGCTGTTCCAGGTGATGCTCAGCACCTCTGGTCCAGGTCCTCCCTCTGACAGTGGTGGGCTCAGGTGCTTTGGTGGCCCTGCCAGCCCTGCCCTTACTCCACAGCCAGGTAGCCCGTGTGGCCAATGGAAGCAAATAGCGATGAGCGTCAGTGTTTCAGAAGGGATGGATGCTTCACTTCACTTGGCATTTTAATCTCTTCCAGCCCTAGGTTGGACTAAGCACTTTCTTGGTGTGTGGTGATTTATTTTGTTAAAAACCAAGGCATTATTCATAATTATGCAGTTTTATGAGAGTATATGTGGCAGTATTCTTCCCGTAGTAGGCTGTGGAGCTGGCATAATATTTAAATAAGAGCCCTGGGGAAAGGACACGCTTGCATTCAGAGCGGGGCTCGGCGCAGTTGCAGGCTCAGCCTATTGAACTAGCGTATAATTACCTCTATTCAGCACTGCCGCTCCGGTTATCAGCCGGCCGTCAGGGGGAAGGCCAGCGTTTTAAAATGACATAGATTGTTAGAGAACATCAAACTTTTTTAATACAGTTAATGATCCTCAGCTATAAATAGTCTGTTCCCGTTGACTGGCAATAAGGCTTTTGTACAGTGCCTCGCAGAGCTGCAAGTCTTTCCTTAGTTTGTTGGGTTTTCTTTTTTTCCCTCCGTATATACTGTAGGTCCTTTCATCCTGAGAGCTTTGCGCATCACAGCCCTCGCTCTCTGGGTCAGGAAGGGAAGGTCCCGCGGAGCAGGGGCTTGCCCAGGGAGGTGAGTGGATCAACAAGGTGGGGACTGGCAGCTCCATCCTCTGGTCCCTCTGCTCCCGTCTCCCCCAGGGATGGGGACAGGCTCCTCTGGGGCTCCCCACCTCTCCCGTGCCATGGTCTTCTGGGAGCGGCCAGCCCTTACTTCGTTAGTGAGACAGGCAGCTTTCGTGTGCACTGCACCCCAGGAACTCCTGGTTGTCTCTCAGGTTGGCACATGGCTGTGGGCTCACGGGGAGCATTTGCAGAAGGGGCTTTCTGGGCCTGGTGGCCACATGCTGCTGGGGCTCCAAGAGCTGGAAGCGATGAGCACTCAGTCCAAAGAAGCCCTTGTCCTGGCAGTGCCCTGCTCTGACACAGCAAATCCTTGAGCAAGTGTAAATCTGCGGAGGGGACTTGTCTGCGTGAAACCTGGCCAGTGCATTTCTCTGTGTTTGAGCTGCATCGTGAGCGGTTGCTGCTCCCCGTGGGTGCCTGCAGACCTCCGTACATTGCTTCACCCTTTACAAAACGTGACTTGAACTAGCTGAGAAGCCCAGGAGCAGCACTTAAAAGCTCAGAGTGCTGCAGATGTGCTGAGCCGGTTGCTGGAAACAGCGTGTGCGAGTCAGACGGGGTGTCAGGCTGAGCCACTGTGGTGGTTTCTGTCCTCAGCACTGGTTGAGCATCCCAGTAAAATAACGCCCACGAAAAAGCCCTAAGACCCTGAACTGACTCCCCAACTTCCACAGCAGCGATTAAATGGCCGCGTTTCCCATCGCCCAGAAGTTGCAGTGAGATTCTGCCACAGCTTTGTTCTCGAGTGCCTGCAGACACAATAGGAAAAGGTCATCGCATAAACACTGCTTCTCCAAAGGCAATTTCTTTGTCTGTTTTGAAAGCCGGGAAGCAAAGGGTATTCTAATCCAAACTGCTCTGCCTTCATGACAGTACCGGGAGTGCCCCCCCCACCCACCCACCACCAGCCCCGGTTTTGGGCACAGCGTCCAGGCCAGCAGCGCTGCTGGTGCTGGAGGGGCACGGTGCCGGTGCCGGAGGGGCATGCTGCCGTTCGGGCACGCTGCGTCCGTGGCCCTCAGGCTCTGCAGGGACCCTGGGCTTGTCCCACTGTGGGTGAGCAGGGAGGCTGCTGGGCTGGGCAGGAACGGGCAGGGGGGTGCAGCAGGCAGCAGCTTGGGGTCTGGGCCGGTAGCACCCAGGCTGTGAAAGCACCTCAGGGAACGCTCTGGAGTGTATAATTACTTCACCTTTTCCTTTGCCTCTGACTGCTGTTTGTGGCGCTTTTGTTTTTAAGCATAAAGATTTCAGCGTTTTCCCCAACGGTTTGAACAAAGGTTGAGCGTGTGGGGAAATCCATAAAACAATGTCACCAAAAATGCAAGGAGGAGAAGAAAGCTTTTAATAAAGCACTGCTGGGCGTATGCACCTGGGATCTGGGCTGGGATGAATTTGAACAGGAGGGAGGCTGCTGGAGAAGGTCATCTCTGAAGGTGGCAGATGAAAAAGCAGCATGGCTTGCTCTTCTCGGGGGAGCTCTGGCAGAAACCCATCGGTCCGTAGGTGTTCAGCTGGCCCGTCCTCCAGCACGATTCCCCAGCATCCCAGGGCTCAGCAGAGCAGCTGTCCTGGGGAAGGGGCTTGCACTCGAATCAGGGTGGGGGGAGATGGAGGGGAGCAAACTTGGAGGGAACTGTCACAGCAGGGAGTGACTTGGCTGTAGCTGCCCTGAGCGGGCTGCCAGGGGAGGTGGGGAGACAGCATTAAGGCGCTCGGTGGTGGCAGTATCGTGGTTATTTGAGGTCCAAGGCTCAGCAAAGAAAGTATGTCTTTTTTGCCTCATCCATCTATGCGTGGCCTCGAAAAGCAGCTGCAGAGGAAGGAAAGCATCCACTGTATCTGAGGAATGCTAGAAAGCATACCAGAATTATAGATGTGATTATTAACAAAGGGCTCTGGATTTTGCACCTGTCTGAGTCTTGTTTTCCTTTTCCATTACCAGCAGATCCATTTTATAGAGCTGTTCAGCTCTGTGTGGTCCCTATTAAAAGTTTTGTTTCCCAGGGTGATGCTGCTCCTTTGTTGCGTTTGCTTCTTGAACACTTTATACTATCAAACAGCAAAACTGCTTTTATTGATGTGGCAGAGAACAATGGGATCTTTCCAACAGGGCTCCCAAAATACGCGCTTGGCTTTTTTTTTTTTTTTTTCATGCTTGGCTTCCAACAGTGGAAAAAAATGATTAAGATATGTTAGGTTTACTCTGGTCATTTCAATGGGAGATTGGTAATATCAACAAACGATTCCAGTAAATGGATTAGCTCCTCTCCTCCAGCCCGGCTGAGGCGATGGGTACCAGCCCTGTCCATGCGCTCTCCAACAGCTGGAAAAGCAAATGCGGCCGCGATCTCATGGTGCAGAGCGGGTTCAGCAGAGGTGCTGGTGCTGGGCCGGTGTCAGGTCACTGGGATGTGATTGCGGGCACACAGGACATGTGCGGCTGCTGCTCACACAGCGCCTGCACCCGCCGGCGCCTGGAGCCTCACGCTCGGTTCCTCCAAGGTGCAATTCCCCGTCTGTGCGTGGACAGGGAGCAGGGGAGGCAGGAGAGAGAGCAGGCAGAGACATAAAACCAGTTCTGCTCTGTGTGTGAACTGAGCTTCCCTTAGCATCTTGGAACTGGCTTCGGGTTTTCTGTGTGAACAGATGGCAGGGTGTGTCTGCCATATAAAAGTATGTGCCATATTAAAAATTTGTGTGTGTATATATATTTTTTTAATGGCTGCTGTCAGCCTTTGCCCCTGGACATATGTAAAATCTGATGACTCCTGACTCTCTGGAACTACTATTGTAAAAACAAAGCTGTTTGCCCCGTTTCCGAAGAGGAGCATGGAGCTGCCAACGGATGCTGGGGCTGGGAGTGACTGTGGTGTTAATGAGGAGATGCTGCAATGGCCACCAGCACTGCGTGGCTGGGACCCTGTGCTGCATTAGGTAACGCTTATTAGGAGACCCTCCTTGCAAGACGTTACTACCCCGAACAGCAGCAGGAGGGATGAGAAGCGGGCCCAGTGCACAGCGAGCTTGCAGAAATACCTGCCAGCCGAGCAGGGACAGGGGCAGGGAGCGTGCGCTCTTCTGAAGACCCCTTTGGGGTGTGCAGGAAGGGTCCTGCGAGGCCAGGGGACAGCTGGAGGAGCTGGGAGGGTCCAGGGGCTGCTCGCCAGGGTCAGGGTCCCCACAGGGAGGTGGGCACAGCGCTGGCAAAGGCATCACATCCACAAGTTTTGATGGGTATAAAGACTCACGCAGTGCTCTGCCTCTGGTTAAGGAAGCCCAAGAGGGGTCTCAGGCGCATGCGGCATCAGATGCTTCTAGAAGCATCCTTTGGTTTGTAATGGTCTTAAAAAAACCAAAGGAACAAAACCAACAAAACCCCCAAAATGAAGTGGTGTTCAGGCTGCATTGGCTTGGCAGATGAGTACATTTTCCAGCCTCAGGGAACATACAGGGGTTTAATTCTGTGAGTGCATGTGCTGTGTAATATTTTTATTAATTTGTCGGTTCTTTTGGAGGGCCTTATTACATGACTTTTGTTTTCTTTCAGATGTAGGGTGCTTGTTACAGCCCTTTGCTCGCCTACCTTCTGCTTCTAAACTGTGCGTTTCCACAGCAGATTGCATCTGGCTTACTGGGAAAGTAAAGAGTCTGTATATGGTGATTGAAGATTTCTTCTTTATATAGTGTCTTTAAAAAAAAAAGTGTAATGCCACTGAAATCAAAGCCTGGCTTTCTGAATTAAAGGGCCCTGCAAACTGACTGCAGGGTCTTTCAGAGGAGTCTGTCTCCCTTTGAAACAGGCATTGCCGGGGAAAAAAGAAAAGGGGAAAAATAAGGTTGCCGGTGCTCAGAGGAGTAAACAGGTGAGCATTGTTCATGTGAGTCCCGAGGAGCAGCCCTGCCTGCTCCGCAGCCGCTGCTCACGCTGCTGGTTCAGCTGTATTTGTGTGCGCCTGGGCTCTGGGCAGCCGGTGGCCCCGCAGAGCTGCCGCTGCTTCCGTGCTTTCGGCGTGGCGGAGCGGTGCATCGGCACTCGGTGTGCTCGGGAAGGCAAGCCACCCTCTGCATCGCCGCCCAGCGCTTCCATATACATTTAAGGTGCCTTTGGGACGAGTCCCTATCAGTTTAATCTGCAGGCGATTCTCAGGTTGTCAAGTAAAAGCTGATACGCGTTTCTAAATGGCGTTAATGTAATTGATGAGGGCTTTTCCCCCATTTACCAACTCTAAATATATATGTAGGAAAGTGATTATCTTAATGCAATTCATCATTTGCTTGAAGTGCATGCTAAACCTGAACCTGCTCACTCTGATAAGTATTTATGTACTGAAGGAATTGATGTTATCTCTCTTTGCCTGTGGTCTTGAACAAAAAGGCAGACCTCAAGCTTATATTAAAAAAGGGCAGTTTCCCCCATCTCCTCTATTTCTTCTGATCAGGGCTTTCCTGGGCATGGCACACAAGAGGGATTTGAACTTTCTTCTGGTTTTTAACCCATGCACAGAGGAGGAAAGCCTGGGTATTTCAGCATTTGCAGGGATGTTTGAGGCTGTATCTTGCACCCCTCAGCCAGACTGCAGCGCGCTGACCTCTCCTTGGTGGTGGGAGCTGGTTTCCAGGAATAGCTGAGCAAATACTTTGCTCTTTACATGTGTATCCAGAGGAACAAATGGTGCATATATTCAAAGCATCTGTCATAGCCAGACACTCTTTCTCACAGTAGTCTATGTTGTTTGCTTAGGCAAATACTGATACGGTGCATGAGCAGCAGGGATGGAGTCCTAGCCAAGGGTATTAATAATGTCCAGGAATGTTGTGTGTTGCCTGAAGCTCTAGCCTGGAGGGGTCATACTGCACAGCTCAAAGTATTGTTTTAACCTAAGGCTAAGCTTCTCATTTTTGCTGGTATTTCCCTTGACCCTAATCAGTATTTATTTCAATTCCTTGAATAGTTTTTTGTTGTTTGGTGCCTAATTCTTTATTCCTTTCTGCTATGATGTATAGAGTCAGCAGGGCAACAGGGAGTCCACGCTCTCCTTCCCAGCCAGGGCTGGCAGCGCTCTGGGGTGCAGCCAGGGTGGGTAAAACATCCGTGCAGGCCGCAGACCTGTAAGAAAGTGTGTCACCGAGTATTTAATCTGTTTTCACGTGCAATAGCATTTGACCTGGAAGTGAGATGCAAATAGAACAGGTAAACCACAGCTGTGAAAAAGCAGATTAATGAAGACTGGGGACTTTTCTGCAGTGAGGGTCCCTTCGCGAGGCGCAGCCTGTAGAAACATGCCCTCGCACGCTCGTTCACGTGAGCTTTGTGTTGGAGCACCGAGCTGTGCCAGGCTGTGGTGTTGGGGCTCCACCAAGCTCACGTTGGCTCTCCTGTCCCCCACCAGTGCAAGACCAGTGGGGAGGGGGATGCCTTGGCCGGCGCGCAGCCCTGTCTGAGTGCTCTGCCCAGGGTCTGCAGCAGCAGCTGCCAGCAGCATCACCATAGCCTGCGTTGGAAGCATGCCCGTGGTAACGCGTGGCCTTTCACCTTCCCATTTATCTTAGCTGCTGCTTGTGTGTTAATGAGGAGAGACGCCTACATGTTCACAGGAAAGTGTCCTTCGCGTTGCGTTGCATCCCTGTAGTTTCGGAGGGAGGACTTTGTAACCTCAGCTGGCAGCCACTCAGCCCGGGAGCGGCATGTGTTTTGGGGGGGCACCCGCCCTGCACGGTGGGTCTGTCCCCCCCGCAGTCCTGAGCTGTCACGCCGCCGCTGCAGTAACCAGGTAGGCAGGAGTCACCTTGAGCGCAGCCTCTCAGCTGCTTGAAAAATTTCCCCCTGCGAAGTCAATTCTGTAGACACGTCATTTCTCTCGGGGTGCCTCTGGCAGCTGCTGCACCCCTGAACTCTCTGGAGGTGGTAATTAAATTTCGGAGGCAGGAACAAGGAGAAGGTTCAGGGTTTGGCTGGTGCGTTGGAGAGGAGTAGTGGTGGTGGCAGGTTTTGGCTTCGGTCCTTTGCCACGGAGCTGTGTCGCACTTCTCCTCCACTTGCTCAAATCGAGTAGAAATCCCTGTCTTTTTGCAAATGGCTTTTTTTTTGTCTGGAGGGACCTGTCGGCTCTGAGGACCCCGGGGCTGAGTGGGGCTGCCAGGCTCGGCAGGCGCTGGCTTACCGGGGCAGTGATGAACCGTGGCCCTGGCACCAGGTACATCCACGTGGGGGGACACTGATTTACTGGTGGCTTATGGGGTGAAGGAGCCTGAAATCAGAGCGTTGCTGACACGTGGCGCAAATGGGCCTTGGTGGGGGCAAGCTTGGGGTATGTCCTCCCAGCCTCCCCACAAGGCACCAGCAAACTCCCCCGCTGTGGGTGGGCCACCCAGTGTCCTTCCTCCACCCGACCCTGGGGAGCCCTTCCCACCGCGGCTGGAGCACAGGCTGGCATGTTGGGAAGGGCTCTCCTCACTCGGGGCCACCCCAGGGACCCTGAGGGGCACCTCCTCGGTGGGCACGGCTGGGAGGAAGAGGAGCTGCTGTGCGTGCCTCTGGGGGCCGGGGGCTCCTGCATGCTGTTGAGGGTGCTCTGCCCCGGTGCTGTGCAGAGCCCACCAGCAGGGTTTCGGGGCAGGGAGGGTGCAAGGGGGGAAGGTCTCCACCTGCAGGAGCTCTGCCTTCAGCTCCATTTCACAGGGGTGGGGAGGGGGGTGACAGCATCTTCCTCTCTCAGAGACGCGCAGAAGGTGGCAGGGCTCCAGTGTGTCCCACTGGTACGTGGGGTGGGTGGGAGTGCAGAGCCCTGTGCAGGGTCACAGCAAGTGCCCAGCACTGTGGGTGCTCCGGTTTCCTCCTCTTTCACCGCAAGCCAAGCTCCTGCTGCACTGACACGGAAGCCGCCCCATTCCTTGTGCTGTTACAGGTCTCTGGCTTTGCCAGCCGCATCCCCAAAATACAAAGGCACGTCACAGTTTGATGCTCTACTTTTGCAAAGTTGATAAATACTAAAAACTTCTGGTGGCCAGTCAGTGGTTCTTGGGAAGGGAGTGAGCTCTTCTGGGCTCTTGGTCACCGAAGGAACAACTCTGGGGAAGTGTACTTCCATTTTTTTAATAATCTATTTCTATAATTGAAGGATTTCAAATTTCTTTTGTAAGAGTGCGTGCTTAAACATAGAGGCAAATACAACCAATAATGTGTACTTGAAGTTTAATGCAAGCTAATTCATTTTGGCACAGTCCCAGATATGCTGATTAAATGGCCTGTGAAGTGCTACAATATCTTGATAATGTACATTCTACATTTGATTATATAATCAATTGTGTTGCACCTAATAAAATTTAAATTTAGTGAAAAAGCTGAGAGCAGATTGTATCAGGTGCAGAGTGGGTCTCGGGCAGCTTTAAAGAAATTTCAGCAAGTGTACGGTGTGAAGGAGCATGCGTGTGTGTATCTTCAAAATACCGGTCTGTAGTAAACCAGAGACTCGGTAAAACGTTCATCTTAATTTAGGGATTTGTATTAATTATTTAACATTTACAATTACGTAAAATACTAATTGAATTATTTTCGATTTACAATTATTTAAATTATTAATTTAATTATTTTAGGTTTCCAGTTATTCAAATTATTAATTTAATTATTTAAAATGAAAGACTGTGTCCAGAGCTCCTAGCCTCGCTGAAATTTGGGGGGTTGTGTGGCCACCCTGGGGGCTGTCCGTGAAGTCGGGGCACGGTGCGGTTCGTGCACGCGTGTGTCAGCCCCCACCTCTCCCGACTCCTCGGGCTGGAGCCTGGAGAGCAGCGGGCAGCGCTGGGTCCCTGCGTGCAGCATCACTCCCTTGCTTTGCTGCTGGCAAATTTCATGATGTTTTCTATCCGTTGGTGACCTTGCACCACGTTTTTAAAACAGCTCGGATATTCTTGGCATCGGTTCTGTGGCGGCTTTAGACGGGATGTTCTGCCCCTCGGCCAGACCCAGCGCCGTGTGTTTGCAATGTTCTGCACCATCAGTGGGAGCGACCGGTGAGCGAGGGCAGAGCCACCCTTCACGGCACTTCCCTGCTCGGGGAACGGCGTGTGCGGCCCTGGGGAGGACAGCGTGGCCCCGCCAGCTCCTGCACCGTCTGTGGCATTTTCACTCCTGGTTGCAGCTGCGAGCTCTCTGCTGGCAGAGTCAGCCTGGGGTGATGGCTCGCCCGCCTGGGGTGATACTTGGCGTTGGGGGGGGCAGGGCTGTCCCCCCCACCCCGACCAGGCACCAGGGAGCAGCCACCATCGTCTGGCAAACACTCCTCATTCCTTTGCGGGAAGGTCGGCGCTTTCCGGGTGACTAGCTGCGGCAGGTTAGGGGAAATTTGGCCTGGATTTTATGGCCCTTTGGTAGGAGGCGGTTGATGGGAAACAAATGTGTTATGGCCCCAGACAAGCTGTTGCTACATTTTTTGTTTCATTTTAAAGCAGCACTATCAACCAGTTGGAATATAGGCCCGGAGTATCGCGGGGAGTAATCTAATTAGTATGAAGTCAATTCACTAGTTCCTTTTGTATCTCGTGATTAAATAAGTGGGAAAATGGCTTGAAAATTAGGTGCTAGAACAACCCAATTACATTTCTGTAGCTTTTTGTATTCAATTTCATAAACAATTTTGCTCTTCGCTGGTTAATCAGTGAATGCCTTTTTCCAGTTTGAAAAGCACTTTTGAAATTATAATGCAATTAAATTGTGTGTGGATGTTCTGGCATAGCGAGTGTGAAAGCTGGGGGCCTGGCAGCCAGCCATGTTGTACCTTGACAGTAATGAGTTCCTGAGCTGGCAGCTTGCTGGTGTCATTCATAATATTGTCCACGCTGGGTTACTGTAAAGCGCAGCCACCTCAACTACTTTCCAGCCGGTGTCACCAGGATCCGGGTGCCAGATCCACTGGCTCCCTTTGCGCCGGGGATGATTCCCTGGGAGTGGCACAGACCCGGCTGCAGGACCTGCTTGGAGCTCGCTGAGCAGATCGAGACGCGTGCAAGCGCACGGTGGAGTTTTTTGCAAAGTCCCAGAGCAGCTGCGTGCTTGCCTTGAGTTTTCTTCTTTTCCCTGGGTGAGCCTATGAAGGGTTGGTAGGACAGGAGGAGGCAAGGGAGGCAAGTCAGAAGATGTCTCAGTGTCCTGTCCTTCTCCGAGTCGGGGTAGATCTGCCCTTGGTCTCGCTGCAGCCTCGCTACCTGACAGCTCCTGGCTCGGGGAAGCAGTCAGTCCGAGCAGCATCCTCTCACTGGGCTTGTTGTCCCCAGCTGAGCTCGCCCCAAGCTCCCACGTGGGCTCCGAAGCTGCTGTTTTTCTCACCAGCCCCAAAACCAGTAAGGGCTGGAGTGTTGTTCAGGCTCCTCTCTTCACAGCCAAAACGCTGTTGATCCATGCAGCATGTGCATCGCGTGCGGTGCCAAGCGGCATCTCATCGGATGCCAGCTGCAAACGACTTCCAGAAGCCCACTGGCTCTTTGAGGCCACTGGGCTGTGAAGACCGCTGCCCACTATGTGCTTCTGTGGCCTCTCTCCGTGGGCCTTTTAAGGTCTGAGTTTTTCAAAGCACGCTTTTTATTCTTGGTGGGTATTTGTCTTGTATGCAGCCCATTCGTGGCGAGCGGGAGCTCAGCTCAGCCTCCCGGGGAAGGGCGACCAGTCTGTGTGATCGCCACCTCCTGTGATTTACAGCCAAGCACCACAAAGGGAAAGGGAGAAAGCTGTGTTAAGAGAAAAAGAAATAATGTTAGAAATAATGACTTGCTTGGCAGGTTTTAACAAGTTCAGTAATGGTATTAGGTGCCCTTGGCTCAAGATAGTAACCTCCTCTTAAATGATCATTACCTGGCTAATAAAGACCTCAGAGCAGGTCATTACAGCTTAATTTAGACGTAGCATCCTGTTTGGTCTGCGCAGCATTGCCATCTTTCAAGCTGTTGAATCTATGGCCTGAACGCCGTGGTTGGCACCTGGGGTTTGCTGGGGTTTTGCCTCTCCTGGCGGCTTGGTGGGGGGCTGAGCATCCCCTCAGTCCTAATGACCCTTCAGCTCGGCTGCTTGGGGTGGGGGGGGCACGGGCAGGGGAGGGGACAAGGGGCTTCTCCAGCTCATCACATCAATTCTGCGGCAGCTCCTGGTTTTCATGAGCCTTGCTTCAAGGAGAGGCAGGAAAGAGTGATGGGAACAGATGACCCCATTTGGGAAAGCTTTTAAAGACGTGTTTAATTTCACATCTTTTTTCAAATCAATGGGCTTGAAACAATGGCTGCAGGGCTTTCCCCTGTTGCCATGTTGTTTCAGAGAATCTGTGGCTTTCAAAGTCTTTTAGGTAGTGTTTGTCCAGGCGTCCCCTTGACGTGGGGACGCTCCCCTGGCCATGGCAGGACACACCAGGCGCACGCACGTTTCCCTTCCCACCAGCTCCCTCGGGAAGAGGAGCTGGTTTCAGAGCCAGGTAGGAAGGTGTGCAGGAGTGGGGGTCCGGCCCTTGCCACCCACTGTGCCAACCCAGCAAAGCTCACTCGCGGATGAGCCATCGTGCTTCCCTAACCCCAACAGCAGCATGTTCCAAATGCAAGTAATTATAATAACCAGCCCCCACCCGCTAGTAATATTTTGAAGACATCTCTTTGATAAGCCCATCTTTTCAGCTAATTTCCTATTTCTGCTGAAAGCAGAGCATCTTTCCTTCTAGTTTTGTAAATCCGTTGTTAAAATGAAGAAAAGGAAATGGAAAAAAGGATCCCCCAAACAACAAACCCGTAACACCAGGCTCAGTGCTGCACCGCCTTTGTCAGCCCTGGATAGAATTATGCATCATGAATAAAACCTGCTGTCAACATGCATTGGTTTCAAAACATTAGAGCATATGGTATGTGATTATCTGTATTGTCAAATGCAATAAAGTGCATTTGGATATAATAAAAAATGTAATATTTTAGAAATTTGGTAATAAACTGTGGAAGAATTGACAGGCAGAGAGTATTTGACGCCTGTAGGCAAACAGATAAAGATGGCAGGACTTTGTGCTCGGCGGGCAGCAGCTAGTGCAGTCGCATTAGGAGCAGCTTGCTTCTCTGACGAGGAAGCCTAACCGGGGAGCTGGCACCGGGGAGCGACAGCCTTCACTCCTGCCCCTGCTGCCGACACCTGCCTTCTTGCTGCTGCTCCGCTTGTCCTTGTCCTCTGTAGGCAGGGGCAGGGGGCCCTGGTCTGCACCCTTTGGCTGCAGGAGAGGTGGCCGGTGGTCTCGGAGTGGTGATGGCGGCTCCCTGGGCTCGCCTCGTGGCACGGTGAGGGGCTGCGGGGCGCTTGTTTGGGGGATGGAGATCAGCATCCAGGTTGGCCCTGGCTCTGCATGCTGCCAGCCCCACTAGTGAACAGGCAGGAGTGTTGGCTGGAAGCACGAGGTTTCCATTCTGGTTGTTAGGCAGATTAATTGGATTTTACAAGTATTTGGGGTTTTCTTTGATACCAGAAAGAAATCTGTTAGATTATGCCGTGCGTCTCCCACCCAGCTGCACTCCCATCCGTTTTGTACCACTGACTCGTTAAGAGAGCTGGGAAATCCGTACCTGAGCTGAAAGGAGCAGTGGAAAGCTGTGAGGAGCAAGAGTGCATCTGCTCCCAGGTGCTCCCAGAGATCACTTTCTCCTTCAGCATCTCACATTTCAGCCCGATGCTTTAATTCTGAGCCGCTGACAAAAACGCGCCTACTGAGACACGATGTCTGCAAGGGAGAGAAGCTGGGTCGGGAGCAAACCTGGGGGCTTCCTGTGCAGAAAATTCAGATGCAAAAAATGCAGATGTAAGTGTACCACACGTACATGCAATCTTTCTTAGGTCACCGCTAATGCTTCTAAATGATCTGTGAATGCATTAATGGTTTCTGTTAATTAACAATATGATAAAACTGGCATTTAGTAAGTTGGTGTGTAGTATGCATTTCAGTCATTATGTACTCAGCGCTTTGGTTTGATTTCAGAATGTTAATAGGTTAACATTTTAATATAGATTTGTTATGAAAAATGTCTTACAGAAAGCGCAGGTCCCGGTTACGTTTGCGCAGGGTTCCCCTCCCGCAGCCTGGCACCAGTGCCACCGTGAGGGCTTCAGCCAGGACCCCTGCCAGGGCAGGCACGCATGCCCCCACCTGGAGAGCTTCTGTCAGAGTGGGGCCTTTGAGAGAGGGACAAGTCCCTGTCGCCCTCGTCCTCCCATCAGGGAGAATCATTCCCCAAAACCAGCCTGGGTGGCTCTGCCTGTTCCGAGGGGCAGGCTGCTGTGTGGCACGGCGGCTGTGCTGCCCAAGGTGCCTTTTTGTTGTGGTTGCTGTTGAGCAGCTCCCTCTGCAAATGCCGTGCGGTCGTGGGAGGACGGAGCAAGGAGCCTCGGCCTTGCAGCTTTTCAGAACAAAAGCAAAGGAGTCTCTCACTGGTGCCCTTTATCCAGCTGCGCAGCTGACCTCGGCTCTTTGCCCTCCTGCGGCGCGGGTATTGAAACGCTAGCACCTTGTATGGAGGTTTTGATCTAAGGCAGTTGTCTGCTGATTTAATTTTGAGAATTTACTCTCATGTCATGGAGTATATATTGACACTTTAAATACCTGCCCTTGTCTGCCAGGAGAACCTGACTATTTTCCATACCCAACCCGAGGTGCAGATGAGCCCCAAATGGATGTGTAGGCTGCTCTGTGCTGATGGGCGACGTTCACCAGAGCACTGCTAGGCAGCACACTTTATAGGTCAATGAGGGTGATGTTTTCTATGCTAGACCAGAGGTGTTAACCTGCTCTTTCTCCTTCCCCCTCCTGGTGCATCCCTCTCCTGGCCTGGCTGCCATGAGGGTGGGTTGGGATCTGGTTCTCCCTGGAGCAGGAGGTGTCTTCAGGTGGTACCTTCAGGTGCGGCCATCGCTTTTCCCGGCAAACCCTTCCTTGAAGCTAAGGAGGTAAAATCTGAGACATGTGCACCTCAGACTAAGGCTGTATTCTGTGAATTGGGAGAGAGTTGCTTCTCTGGAAACCAAACCCTCTCCTTCTGTGTGCCTGCAGCACAGGAAATTGGAATAAGAGGAAATAGCAGGTTAGAATCGGCAGCTTTTATCCGAGAGGGTTTTGAGCTTTAACGAGCTGAGTTGCAGTATGTCAGATGAAAACTTTGAGGAAGGGACTAGAAAGCGGAGGGGGAGGAAACGTGGGACCTGGACCACAAGGAAGATTTAAGTGATTTCTCCAAAGACACAACATAAGAAGGTAGCGAAGTCGGGGCTGAGTTTTCAGGTCCTGGCTGTTGGGTTCTGGTGCTAACAAACAGATGGTTTTTCCCAGAGGCAGGATGAAACCCACAGGTCTCTGTTTCCCAGACTCTCAGGATAATGACTTGAATTACCTTCGCAGACAGCAAGAAGTTAGAAACATACATGGTTTGCTGTCTGAGCAATTAAAATGTCCCAGCCGCTCCGCTTGGTTCATGCTGTTTGTCTGTAAAGACGAGCCCCAGTGATGGTGATTACAAGACTTGGTTTCATGCCCCCCTCTCTGCCCCTTCTCTGCATGTTTATTATATTTCTATTTTTTTATAAGGTGGCTTGGCAGTCTGGGATGCGTGGTAGCTTACTAAGTAACTTTTTCCCCTCTGATTACAAGGGATGTGTGAATAAAGTAGAATGGTATTGATTCACACCAATCTATGCATCGACTGTGTGGGAGCCACTTGCAATTCCCAGCAGCACCAGAAAGCTTTGCAACAGGGAGAAATATGACCAGGCAAGTTGAGAAAATAAATTAAACTAGTGTCAACTTTTCTTATTTCTTCCTTCATAATTAATGGATGGAATGGGGCTCGTTTATCAAGAAGAGGAAAAATTAATTGACACGGGCTTTAATGTTATTATACCTGGCTTGTCTGGTCACATTTCTTAATTTTTAAATTATTTTTTACTTTCTGAAAGGCATTTTGTTACAGTTTACAGGACCAGCTGCCAAAGCTATTGGTACAAACAAGAAGGCAGGTGCATAAATAATGCCACAGCAGGACTGGACTTTTCTGTTTCAAAGCTTAAGTAACTTAAACATGGGGAGAAGAGGCATGAAGCAAACACAAACGAGCAGATCAGGTACTGAGCCCTAACACAAAAGGGGAATGCAGCCTGAACTAATATTTCCTCATTATGATGCCGTGTGCTGCAGCGGGTGTCAGGCTGGATATTCCCATCCGTCAGTACAGCCGTTCGTCAGGCAGCGCCTGCGCTGGAGGCTGTGGACCCCCCAGGGACCACGGACCCCCAGGGACCCAGGGCCACGCTCCCACCGTGGCAGCTGGGTTGGGAGCCTGGAGCGGGACGGTGCCGCGGGAGCGCGTTACATGTGTAAGAGGAGACGGATCCTGCATTAATGAGAGCGCCAGCAGGCGACTGCCAGGTTATTCTTGCCTAGCAGCAGGAGCGAGATTTAAGCAGAGCCTGCATCACTTATTGGTATGATGTGGACCACGTAAATCTCTTCCTTTCTCCTTCTGTGCTCTTCTCTCCTGCCCTTGGTCTTTGGGATTATTGTGCAGGCACAATAGAGCCTCAGTGATTACTTACTTCCCAGAACCGAGCAAGGAGCTCTCTGGTGCTTTGGCATGCTGTAGCTGCGGTGAGAGGCGGTCCCAGCTGCAGAGACCCTATGGTCCAGCCAGACAATACAGACACAGCGTGGGTGAAGAGGAGTGCTGCAGATGCAGATGAGATGAAGTGGTTGGCGACACATCATCAGGTGACCCCGAGACAGCCTGGAACTTGAAACCGGCTCCCCCAGGTCTTGTTCCCATGCCTTCATCCACCAGAGCATCTTTCCTGGTGGCGGAAGAGCCTCCTCCCCCAGCAGCGGTGCCGGTGCAGAGGGCGGTGGTGTATGTGCCACTGGTGAAGGCAGTTTGGGCTCAGGTGCTGGACTGCAAGCTGGTGACGGAGGTGCCGACAGCCATGGCACTGCCCTGGCTGCGTGAGGTGGGAGGCACCCTGTGGCCAGTGGTCCTGGTTTGCCCACCAGAGCCCTTCGGGGGCTGACCCCAGTGTTAGCCTAGGTTTAACCTTTCTGGCACAGGATGCGATCACCTTGTTTTCCTCGCTTTAATGCGTGCACGGGCTTGGGAGGGTGAGACCTCTAACCCACTCAGCTGCTTCCATGTAGTTCTGCCGATGAGCGACGTCCTCTGTGTGTGCAAACGCAGCTGCAATATATGTCACTGTACACACAGATAAAACTCAGGCTGTGGAAAAGTTGCTGCCAACTAGCAAGGGAGAGTGGATATATTTCATCGCAGTGGTGTCGTCATCTCAGCTATATTTTACCGAGGTTGACATAAAACCTCTCAAGTGACAACAAAGGTGTGAAATATAGTTAGGTCAAGTGTGAAAAAAACAAAATGCAGAACACAGGAGCACTGACATTTGATATCTTCTGTATGGCTTCTTAATATTATTAATGGCTTCTGCTGTTGGTTTTTTTTTTAATTATTTTAATCTTTTTATGGTTTCAGTCACTTTCTTTGAACATTTCCCTTATTTCTGGAATACTGTGGCAGAAAGCGCTGCAGCTGAGCTGTCTCCTGCTGCACGGAGCCGTCCACCCTCCGACCTGGGCAGCTCTTCTGGCCGAACAAGGCTCTGGGTCAAAGGGGGCTGCTTGGAGCAGCGAAGGCGTCTCGGGGGATGCATCCTGTGCCCTCGGACCTGAGGGGGCTGGGCTGGCATCTACAGGCTTGTTGGAAGCGTTTCCGGGGGAACTTAGGGTCATTTGGGTACTTGAGACTCTTGATTTGCATGAAGAAATGTGTTTCCCCGGATTTCCCCTCCCCGGGAATAATTCAAGTGTGTCTGTTCCCTCGTGAAAAGGCCCCTTGTGTGAGTGACTGTTAACAAAGGCCCCTCGTGCCAAGCAGCCGCCCGCAGGGGCTGCTCTGCAGGGTGCTGAGCGCCCACACCTTGTCCTGCTTCAGCTGAAGGCAGCTGCATCCTTTGGTAATTGACCCCCAAATGTCTTAGCTTCTAACTAGCAGACACAGAAAGTCCGGTGAGTAAAACAAGTCACCTGAAGAAGCAGCCTCTGCTGAGCGCCCACCGCGTGTTGCCGGAGGCAGGAGCCGCTCCGTGGCCGCACCAGGCTGGAGCAGACCCACGGCAGGGGGGGGCTGGAAGTGAGCCCCCTCACACCGAAACCTGCCGTGGGAGCAGGGTGGGTGGGGGGCACCTCCCTGGCACCTGCCCGGGGGTCCCTTCTGCCATCCTTGAGAGCCCCTGAGCCCCATCCATCATCCCCATCCCTCTGAGATGAGGCCTTGGCACCTCCACATCTCCGTGTGAACATGGAGCGGCCTGAGCACGGCTGTGGTGCTGGGACAGGGCGGGAGGGAGGTGCTGTGGGGGCCATGGGATGGGAGATCTCCAGCTGCTTCCCGCTGCTGGTGGGCCCAGGAGGGCGGCGGGGGTGCCCGGTGCGGTGCAGCTCCCCTGGGGCGCTGGGGGGACAAGGCACAGAGCAGAGGCGGCACTCACCACCCTGTGCCAGCAGGCCACCAGCACTGGTCCCAGCTGAGCCGCCTTCCACAGCACCTGCAGAGCAGCTTTCCGTGGGACAGCCTCCTCCGTCTCCTTCCTTCACCCGCAGGCCCCCGGCAGCCAGCCGGAGCTGGGCACCGGCCTGTTCCGCAGGCAGAGCAAGGCCCCTGGCACTGGGGCCTGGCCTGGCACCCACCCCTGGGACCCCCGGCCCTCAGCCGGCGGCAGGACAGCGCGAGCGGCTCCTTGCCCTGAGCAGATGCTAACGGGGGGCATCACCTGAAGGTCTGGAGGCCACCTCTGGGCTTCCTCCAGCGGTGGCACCTGGCTTGGAGGTGCTCGGCGGGGGGCATCTGGTTTTTTCCCTCTTCTTTGTCTTTTCTTTTACAGAAAAGATATTCAAATGAATATTCAGTTTTATTCATTTGAATAAAAAACCCAACCGTTTGACTCTGTTAAATGCTTATCTCTTAAATAGAGCTTGTTAGCTTCCAATAATAGCTTCATTCAGAAGGATGCAGTATAATTTCATTTTAAAATGTGTGCTCCTTGACAACCGGAATCCTATTTATGTCACCATTTTAAACAGCCTTCTTTGTTTTGTGTTAATCTTTTTCATACACTTTCTGAGAACCCTTTTTTTGTTGACTTTTAGTACCTCTCAGAAGAAATAATTGTCTGTTTAGTCCAGGAAGGTTTCTGAGAGTTTTGGTAATTTAAAAATGAGCATGTATTCATTATGCTAACTAATAAGGCACGTATGCAGTAATATTTTTGTGTGTGTACAATTACTAAAAGGTGGAATCTGATATTCAAGAAGTGAAACCAGAAAAAAGGATCCATTATCCGCCACTTTTAAGAAGTTTTTAATTCTGGGGTATACAATCTCTTGGGGATTCTTCATTTCAGGAACCATAGCATCCCTTGATTTAGCATCCTATGGATTTTTAAGTGCCTGTATATGTGCAGATTAAAATCCTCTGGTTGCTTCTCAATCAGTTGAAGGTGTCGGTAATCGTGAAGGTGAAATGCTGCCAGCCTTCAGCTCCGGCTGGAGCACCCTGCGTGGGCTCTGGGTGTGACAAGGGACGGGGGGCGGCGCTGGGGTCCCTCACCAACCCACCAGGGCTGGGCTTTGGTGCCAAACCAGCTGGGCTGGCCTGTGCCAGGTGGCACTGATCCTTTAAAAACCTGCAAATGAGTGTTGACACCTATGGATTGTTATTTTTTTCTTGTTACAAAATCTGTAAATGCAGAAAGCTGGGTAGCTATCTGATTTAATTAGACAAATAATTTCTTGATAAAGCTGTATTTAAGCCATATGGGGTGGGATGAGAATGGGAAACGTGTTTCCAAATCCAAATGTGTAATGACTACAGTGGGCTTTCTTGCAGTGTTACGTGTATTAAGGCTAATCTCCTCTAAATTCCCTCTCTCCTCCATCCTGGCAGTGAGACCTGACAAAAGTTGAAAGAGAAATCCTCAACTACAGTACTTGCTAATGAGTTACTAATGATGAAGATGTTGCTGGTGCTCAAACAATTAATGGCTTGTAGACCCGGACTGGCCATCTCATTGCGCTGGGCAAGGCCGGTCCCTGGCGACACGCTGCTCCCAGCTCCGGTAATTGCCCATGCAGTGTGCTCCAGGATTCCTGGGATGCCGTATTCAGCCAGTTAACCACAAAAAATTTAGTTTTAACTACAGGTCTGTTTAAGGTAGATTTAGAGGGAGTAATTTAGAAGGCAAATGAAAGACTTTAGTTAAGTAAAATCCTTCAAGCTGCTACATGCTTTAAGTGCAAAGCAAAATAGCGCTCTGAGCGCTGGGTTTGAGTCTGATGCACTCTTGGATGGTGTGTCGTGCCTCGGAGGAGACCTAGAAACTGTTTCTGGTGGGGTTTGCCCCAATAAGAGGGTCCAAAGAGGGATGGGAGCATTCCTTATTGCTGCACGTACTGTGCATTCCCAAACAAGCGTCTGGGAGCTGCTCAGACCTCACCTTGAAATGCTCCTCACAGCTTCAAATGTTGTAGCCTGCCAAGTGTATCTTGTACCCGTAGGTTGCCAAAACCCCTGTATAGTTTTAGTATTTTGTGCTGCACCCCATCAAAGCAAATCTAGCGTGTGTCGGGAAGGATGGAGTGGTGCTTTGGGACCCCGGCACGGAAGCTGCTGGTGGCTTGGTGCCTGCTGGCGCCGGGGGTCTGGGGGGGCAGGGGGTGCCAGCACGGTGCTCATGCTGGAGGGTGCTAGTCACAATGGGAAGGGTCAGTAGCAAAGCCGGCTTCGCTGCTGTGTGCCCCCCAGCTGGGGCTTGGGGTGGGCGCCACGGGACGGACAGACACACGGCTGGCAGCAGATGGGAGCCGGCTCATCAGTCAGCAGAGACCAAACGGCGTTAGTGCGGTGCGTGGCTGAGCAGAGGGATGCTCTTGGGCAAAACCGCCTGTGGAGAGTAACACCGGGCAGCGCTGGGCTCCCCTCCATCCTCCTTCCCCCTTGCCCCAGCCCGGGGCGAAGGCTGGCAATGGGGATGCCCACGCTCCAGCTCGCTGGACTCAGAGCCTGGTGCTGTGAAGACATCACGTGCCGTCTTACCAGTGTTGGGTCCATCAGTTTTCAGTGTGGTTTGGGGGATGGAGCTCATCCTGTTGTTACATTTTTAAGATTTCATTAGCTTAATTGGTGTCGATGTTGACTCATCGAGCCTTTGCCAGAAACATAGCGCATTAGATTGGGTTTTGTTTGTTAGCTTGATACTTTTTTTTTTTTTTTTTTTTAAAGGAAGGAGCAGGGAACATGCCTGTGTACTGCTGTGGTGGGCTGCCAGGTTTCTGTAGTGTGGCCCCGGCAGAGCAAACGCGGTGTACGGCTACAGGCAGGCAGCAGGCATCAAACGGCCCTAAAGCAGCCCCAACCCACTGCTCCTTTGAAGCAGAGAAAAGAGAGGAATGATTAGATCAGAGGCCTTAAATGTAATGGTTTCGTGGAGGCCTCAGGATGTCCTGATGAGGTATTAGAGGAAGTAATTCAGGAAGAAAGGGACAAATAACCACCTCCGGAGCCCAGCTGACCCGCGGGGCCGGCTGCACCTGCGCAGGACGGAGTTGCGGTGGCTGTGCTGCCCGCCCAGGCACACAGCAGCGGGGACATTTGGTGTTTGCTCAGAGCAGGTGGAAACAGAGTGCTGCTGCATGTTTGGGGAAGCATTGGTATTTTTTTCTTTGCCAGGGCTAAATGAGGAATCATCTTCTGTCTTCCTGGGTTTTTATTTTTTGGAGCCGTGTAATGAGTCAGCTCTAATGGAGAAGTCCCATGGAATTAAACAAGAGATAAAATCAATATGGTTCCATAGAAATATAATTGGGTTTGTAGAGATTGCTCTTAAAAACCTATAAGGTTTAAAAGAAAATATGGCCTCATTGTAGTTTCTGAGCCATCGTGTAACTGGGATGTAACTATCCATTAAATTCTGCAGGATGGATCAAAAAATCCATAAGGAGGTTTTAATTCCCCATTAAATCCTATGGAAGAGCTGGAACAGAACCGTATTAATTTTCCCCGAGACAATGCTTCTTCCCTCCATTAGTCTGTGATAAGTTCAGCAGCAGCTCCATAGACAGCAGGTGTGTTTACACATGCATACTTTTATGAAAGTTTTCTGGAGTCCCGATGGCTAAGTAATGCTTTATTGGAGTGAAATTGTTCAACTTAACTAATACTTTCCTTTCCCCCTCCCCTTTTTCTTTCTTTATTAAATAGGATTTGGCTTTGTAACTTTTGAAAACGAAGACGTGGTGGAAAAAGTCTGTGAAATTCATTTCCACGAAATCAATAACAAAATGGTAAGTTGTGTTCGGCAGCGCGTGTCGGCAGCAGCGAGCTCTCACCCTTTGTCACAGCCATGTGCCATGCCTGGGTGGTGGCCCTGGGGGATACCCTTCTCCTGAATGCGGTGCCGGGCACAGCAGAGGGGTCACGGGAGCAGGGTGCTGAGCCTGGACCCCACTCCCGTCCCCGTGCCAGCAGCACAGGTGTCTGTCCCCACAGCAGCGCAGGCACTGCCAGCAGGCTCAGGCAGCCGCCCCGGAGCATGTTTGGTGTGGGAAGCCAAAGGGCTGAAGATGGGGTCAGACAACCTGCTCCACTCCTGCGCCGGCCTTGGAGAAGCCCTCCTTCTCCCACCCAGCTCCCGGGGGAGCCGTGGCAGCCACTGCCGGCTGCCTTTCGGGGTCTGGAGGAGGGCAGCGGACTGGGCAGCTGCTACAGGCAGCGCGCTCCTGAAATAGCTCCTGTGTCGTGGTGCTGCTGCCTGATGGGCCGTGTCCCCTGGGAAGCTGTGGCTCTGCCGTCGAGCCGCGATCGCTTCCCACCCAGGCCCAAGCCAGGAGCCGGACCCTGATGAAGTTTCTCCTAAACAACAGTCGGGTCCCGGTTTGTGGGTCGCCCTGTCAGTAAAGCCACTGAGCTGGATGAAAAAGGGCATTCGTATTTCAATTGATGCAGTAACTTTGATATTTTGAGCTAAAATATTCTTTTTCCCTTTGTCAAAACATCCTTTGCTTCTCAAATGTGTATTCAGATATGCATTGTATATTGGTCTGATATGTGTTCACAGACTTTAAATTCAATAATAGAGCTTTTAGTGTGGATAAGATCAAAGCAATCTCCTTGGCATATGCTGGAGGCCTGATTCAATATTTGACTTGCTAATTTTTCCCAGGGCACTGAAATAATATTCCTCATATTGTTCCTCACTGCAGTAGGCATCCGAGACAAAAGTGAGGGTCCCCTTGGCAAACTGAGGGGTGGGATGGCAGGGCAGGGCTGGGGCAGTTCTCCTTGTCCCACGGGAAGCCTCTCGCTCCATCTCGGATGGGTGCCGCCGGCTTTGCCGCTGCCCTGTCTGAGCACCTCGCTGCTTCCCCAGCCGCTCCTGCTCCCAGGGTCTCCTGCCACTGGCGATACCTCACGTGGGTTGTAGGGGAGGCTCCTTCCCCTCCATATAGTTACTAAATGCTGGTTCATCTGCCTTAAAACATAAAGAACAAACCCCAACCACCCCCATCCCAGCATCCCGACGACAGACCCAGCAACAATTAGAAATGCTTGGAATTTAAATCTAATTTAGGTAAGATCATCAGCTGGGAGGGGAGAGCTACAGCTACAGTGCCATGCTCTGGGGTTTTCCTCCCGCTCCGTGGCGGGTGGGTGTGTGTCGTGTCCCACTTGGTAGGTTAGTGATTTCACACGGTGGGTTTCTCTCTGGAGCAAGGCTGGCCGTTGCCTGGTGCAGATCAGCGCTGCCCGGCATGGCCCTGGCAAGGTGCTGGTGTGTCCTGGCAAAGCCGGTGCCAGCAGTGGGGCAGAGCGCACTGTGTGATGCTTCGTAGCAGGGCGTGAAGGGGATGTGGAGGATGCAACAGGATGAAAACACATGAGGAACAGCACAAGGAGCAAAAGAAACAGCATAGGCTGTTGGTGTTTTGGTGTGGCGCATAATTAAAATAGATTCTTCCCGGCTGTCTGCGCCTGCCTGGTGCACGATCCAGGTGCCACAATGCTTGGAGCATTCTCTTCTTGTCACTCCTTCTAGAGCACTAATTTTAAAAGCAGCCCACGAGGGAGGAGATGAGACATAATCCTGTCTTGGGACTGACTCATCATATTGCTGATGTGTCTGCAGATTAATTACCAAACAAACCCAGGCAGGGGCAGGAGGGCTTGTGCACGTGTGTGTGACCCTGAGCCGGTGCAGTGGCTGGAGGTGACACACAGCTGGCTGGGGGTCAGAGTTAGGCATAGGTGCACTTTCCACAGCACCCTTGAAGACAAACTACTCTCACTTCATTTTTAACACACCCCCTTCTAGCACTGAGCCCCAAAAGGGACGGGTTCTCACAGCCCTATTCGAGGCGATGAGGTTTGCAGCCCCTTGGTGAGCTGGGACAGGGACCCCCATCCCGTCCCCATGCATGTCCCCATCCCTGGGCTGCTTGGCTGGAGCATCCATGGCTCCACAGGCACCAGCTCACCCTGAGCTCGCTCTTTCCCGTCTCCTGAATGCTGCCATTTCCCAAAATGTGGGGGCAGGCAAAGGGTGGCAGGGCTGCTGTTGTTCACCAGCCTATTTCTAGCCTCCCGTCTCTGTGGCAGGCTATTTTTAGCCCACCCATTCTCCTGCTGCTGCCATCCGTAAAGCTTAGAATGTCAAACGTAATATTAAAGGAGCAGTGTGAAAGTAAAAAGAAAATGCCAGTGAGGTATTTAATAAATGAAACTTGGAATTTACGTGGGAGGCTAAAGATGCTCTCCAAACATTGCAGGGTGGAACAAATAAAGCCCAAACAAGCTATTCCCAGCCTACTGTTCCTTTGACACAAACAGGCTGCTTTGCAAAGAGAAAGCTGGTTTTCTAAGAGGATGCAAAAGTAGCTGAAAAAGAAATGTGACAGACTAATTTATTTTCCTTTAGATCTCACTGTGATTGAGTCGTTCATATCGGGGATACGTGGGACAAGCCCGGGTGAGCGGCGCGATGAACCGAGCCTGGCCCAGGCACTTGGCACTGAAGTCAGGTTCTCAAGTCAGGCTCTGGAGCAGCTGGCAGAAATGTTGGGCTGGCTTAAAATAGGCTTCAGCGCTGCGTAGCACCTGTGGCTGTTTCTCACGGTGGGGTTTTGGGGGGGTTTTATTGTGCACATTTTTTTAATATACCAGTATTCTTTAGGCTTCTCCCCAGACTGGCAGCCTTCACTGTGCGGTGACGTTTTAGACGTGTATTTCACACACCACGTGCCTTTGGGTTTTCATCCAAATGTTGTGTAGTCTAAGGCACCTCCATCCCTGGAAAGACTAAACCGCGCACCACACGCAGAAGGCAGGAGGGAGCACAAGACCACCAGTATCCAAGGGCCCTGCAGTTACTGGGAGCAGAGGAAACACGATGGGAAACCAGAAAACCACCCCCAGCCTCACACGGATGTTTTGGGAAGCTACAAAGGATGTTTTGGGTCCTTTGCCAGCTGGGCGCCGTGGAAGGCAGAGGTCAACCCCTAGATGTGGTGTTGGGCCTCATGCACAATCCTGCTGCCTCTCCAGTTGGTGCCCTACTGGTGGTGGTGGCAGCGGGTTTGCAGGCTGTGTTGGGGGCTACAGGGAGCGTAGTGCAGGCTGGGGCATGTCACGCTGCTCAGCTGGCTGCAAGTGTGACCTGGGCTGCAGGCCTGTGAGGTGTTGCCGGTAGCTGCTTCTGGAGCAGATGTCTTCAGGCGGGCTTGGCCAGGCGACCCTGCTGCTCTGTGTACCAAGCATCTGGGCCCAGAGTGGCTGTAGGGCTGGGATGGGATGTGGCGTTGGCTTGCCGGGAAGGCATGTCAAGGGACAGGGGGGGAGGGTTGATGGGCATGAGAGATTTGTGTGTGGGTGTATGTTTAATCTGGGTCCAGAAATCACCCTTCTCCCTTGTGAGCAAATTGCTTTAGTGCTGTAAGTGTGTTCTGATCTTTTGTCCCAAATCTGCCCAGTGCCCCAGCTCATCACACCTCGGTGCTCCCTCACCCTTTCCAGCCTCCCCGTGGGCATTAACCCTCGTTTTACCCTCCAGGCCGATAACCAGAGAGTTAAGAAACCACCTCCAGTGGAGAGAAATTAGACACAGAAGCTTCAGTTTGAGGACCCTCCTGCAATCCCTGGGGAACTCTTCAGAGCTGGGATTCTCCCTTCTCTCCTCCATGGGGCATTTGGGCACCGGGGCTCAAAGTGTGCCTGCCTGTGGGGGCTCTGGTGGGCAGCAGGTCACGGGGAAGCGTTGCTGCTTGTTGTTCCCTGCTGCAGGATCGCTATGAGCTTGTAGAGCTAGAGCCTGACGTCTGACGGGCTGTTGTGGGAGAGCACCTGTGGGCTCTGCTGTGAGCTGTCGTGCGAAGGAGCCGATGGCCATGGTGACAGGCTCTTTGTGGGCAGCTCATCGCAGTGAGGGCATGAGGCCCCTTCAGGGCCAGGCTGGACGGGGCTTGGGACAACCTGATCTAGTGGAAGGTGTCCCTGCCCATGGCAGGGGTGGGAACTAGATGATCTTCAAGGTCCCTTCCAACCCAAACCATTTGATGATGATTTGGTGATTGACCCTGTGCAGGATGGTGCTGGGCAGGCAGGTACACGAGGCATCACTGACATTCGTGGTGCTAGGGAGAGGCAGAAGGTGCAGTCGCTTTGGAAGCCCCATCTGTCAGCTGAAGGACACTGCAGACCGTTTGCAGGTTGGAGGCATTCCTACAGTGTTGTCTTCAACATGCTTTTAAATGATGTAGCTCGTGAGCTTTACAGCAACGCCGCCCTGGCCAGCTTCTCCACAGGGGCTGGGCTCTCCAGCCCGCATGGGACGAGAAGGACCTGCCCAACACCGGGTGTTTTGTGGACAAACTAGATTGATGCATCACAAGAAAGTCTGGTGAACTCCTCTGCTCGCCCGTAGCTGCCAACTTCTCCTGTTGCAGTCTGAGGAGGTGACATCCCTTTGTCCCCAGCCTACCTTTGTCAATGATCGAATGCATTGGGTTTTTTAATACCCTTCTAACCTTTCTGCTGTGGCCTGGTGTAGCGCTGCCTTTGCAGCAGCACTGGGTGGATACAGATTCCCCTGTTAGGGGAGCGATGGTTTTGCCTTGCCGTGGCATGAACGGCACGGCATCCCCAAGGTAATGGGATCTCAGCTAACTGTGAATCACACGTTGCTGGCAAGACAAAGTTGCCTTGTCTTTGGGTGGTAAAATGTTTTTTTGTGCATCGTGACTATGTGTGCATTCTGCTGTCCTCAAAATAGCCCTGGTTTCCCTGGAAAGCTGTTAGCCATGGGTTTTTTTGAGACATCCTGGTGCTGAAAGCTGACAGCCTGTTTTGTTGCGCTGGGTATAAGAGGCTTTTAACTCCCCATCTCAGCCATCCTGGGTTCTAGTGGCTTTGACTGCTTGGCTTGACCCAAGAGTACCCCAGTGTAATGTTAATTCTCCCAACTAGACTAAACAAAAATAGTGAATTTTAGTTTCCCTGCTTTTTTTTTTTTTTTTTTTTTTTTTTTTGCTTTAGAGTAAAACTTTCTTTGTTAGGCTGCTGAAAGTGAAGCACATCCCTCCTACAGAGGAGATGGAAAAAATCTGGAAATTATTAAGATGCACAGAAATGCTGAACTGAAAGCTTGTGCAAGATCCGGATTTATGTACAAAGTCCCTGCATTGGGCGGGCTCTTGGGGGTGATTCGGTACTGAGCTGAGCACTGACTCATAAATCCAGCTATATTCCCTCTTGGAGCAGTCCTGTTGTACGTTCCGCTTTGCCAGCACACGAGTGACGTCCCGGCTGCCTCCAGGGCTTTACCCTCGTGGTAACTGTGGCTGCAGGATGGTTGTGGCCATCTCCATCCATCCCGTTCCCCGTGGAGGAGAGGGCTGGCTTCTTGCAGAAGAGCAGCCTGGCCACTTTTTTTCTGCTTTTGCTGCCTCTGTTAGTGAAGAGGCACCGTCCAAGCCCACTGCCAGGCTGCTGGCATGGTGCTTCTCCTCCTGTCACTGCCTTTTTGCCGTGCACCGATGGGATGGTTCGTGGGCAGCTTCTGCAGAACACCTCAAGGCCTGATGCTGCTGAATGGGGAGTGTAACAATCCACCCGAGGCGTGCTGCCAGGTCACACAGCCCCTTCCCGAGGGATGGCGGGGCCGGTGCTCCTGGGCCCTTATCTTGTGTGTCATCCCTCCCAGGGGGAAAAAAGTCTCTGCTGGATAACAGCGAATATTTTTGCCCTTAATGGGGGGCATATTTGTTTACAAAGGCTTAGGAATTATTTTTCTTTCCTACTGGTGGCTTTTCCTTCCCTTTTAAATCCCAGTTAAAACTTCTTTGCAGCTCACTGCCATTCCCTTTATATCCTTGTGTGCTGTGAAAATCATAAATTACACTAGTCTTTCAGAGAGCAGCAGTAGGCTGTTTTGTGGTTGCAAAAGCTAATTACTGGGTTATTGTTTCTAACGGTGCTAATCCAAACTTCATTTTCCTGTTAATTGTCCATCGAGCCAGGCTAGATTGTTTTTATCATCCTGACTGTTGGCAGCACCAGTGGCCGCGAGGTGTAACCAATGCCGCCGTGGTATTCAGAGGGGTGGCGAACCCAGAAAACGCAGCTGCGAAATGAAAGGGCACACTCGTGTGCTCACCCCGGCCCTTTGGCTGGAGAAGCTGGATCAGCACGCTCCTGTTAAATGGCCCTCCAACTGAAAATAAGCAAAGGGCAGTTTGAGAGGATGCTTCTGAGCTGCTGGGGTGCTGGTGCTTGGCGTTTTGAGCTCGCTGGGCTCTCCGGGGCGGTTGGTGCAGACGGGAGCAGCAGCAGGCTGCTGCCTTTGGGCTGTGGGGCTCTCTGGGGGCACCGAGGTTTGGGGGAGGGGGGGGGGGCATGGCACACAGCCCAGTAGAGGCTGAAACCCACCATCAGGGCTCAGGCTTAAGCCTTCCTGGGAAGCTCTGAAGGTTTCATCCCTGCAGGGCAGTGATGGGGCTGCGCACACATCTCCTGTGCTGTCCTCGTCCCTGGCCCTGCTCTGACGGCAGCACCTCAGCTTGTGAAGTTTTCTCTTTCCTTTTCTTTCACTTTTTGTCTTAGTTCAAGGGCCTGGCAGCCCTGGGGTGCACCGCAGGGCTCTCCACCACACTCAGTAACATGTCTGCACTGTCCCGTGCCCACGGGAGCCTGTGCGTGCTGGGGTGAGCGTGGGTGTGCAGGGGACAGGGGCGCGGCAGTTGGTGGCCCTGGCTGGAGGACACACCGTTCCTCACCATGGCCCTCGCTGAGGTGTTTCTCTGCCGGAGAACTTGCTGCCCTAGCAGCACTGAAGAGACGGAGGACATTGCTGGCCCTGTTGAGGCTTTGCCAGAGTTCTGGGATGTCCACAGAGTGGGTCTCTGCAGCACCCCTCTTGCTTTTGCCCCTGCTTGCCTAATTCCCCGTTCCCCTTGTGCTGCGGTGTCGGGGCTGTGCACACATGCCTCCCTACCCCAGCCCACCCCAACCCCTCTCTGCCCTCTCCCACTGCCTCCTGCAAGGACCCAAACACTTTTTGGCAGAAAAGTAACAAAATAAGAACTCCAGAAGAATTTTGCTCCAAACTTCACTGCGTTGGAGCAGCTTGTTTGCAAGAAGTGTGTGTTTTGACAGCGTTGGCAGTGTCTGAGCGTTGTAGCTTTGGGAAGTGTTGCGAGCAAGCAAAGTAAATACGGTCTGTGGAGGTTTGCAGCAGAAAGGGGAGGAGTAGGTGGTTTTGTTTAAAATACTCCCATTACAGTCAGTTAACCTTTATGTTACCTAAATGAAAATTGTATAAACCTGAAATTTTCGCTGATGGGGTTGCCTAGGAACAGGCGGTTGGTTTTCATAAGACAATGAATACACAGTCACTGATCGGGCTATTAGGCACTGAGACGTTTAGCCGTATTATCCTGCATCCCCGGGTTTGCCTGGGGGAGCTGCCTGCTTGCATGTGGGGCGCACGCCCACCTTTGCCTGCTTGTGCGAGTGATGGAGGGGATGCGGGGGGACACAGCCCTGCTGGGAGCCGACCCTCCTAGTCCTCCCCAACAAGCAGCCCCCCCCACGGTCAGGACAGTGGGGCTGGGGGCAGCAGGGCTGTGCATGGCCATGGCACCGTGTCTGCCAGGAGCACGGTCCCGGCTTGCAGCACCCCTGCTCCCGCTCTGCTCTGGCCAGGCAAAGGCTGGGGAGGGGTATAAATGCACAGAGAGGATCGAGGAACTGGTTGGAGAAAAAGTTAGAGGCAATAAAGCTCAGACCTCTGGATTCAGCCCAAGACCCTTACCCTTAGACCAGCGATTCTCACTGTGCAAAGTGTACAGGTGGGGCAGATAGCAGCGTGGGGCTTCCCCGCATCCCGTGCAGGGCTGCAGTGCAGCCCTGCACGTTTTCCTCTTGCTCAGACCACGAGCTAAGGTGTAGAGCCATAGAAATGGGTTGGGATAACTCTGGTTAGCTCCAAACCAGCTTACCGGCACAGCCGTAGCGCCAGTGCCGAGGGGAGCGTGGGGTCAATCTGCTGAGGGAGCAAGTTGGCAGTGCCAGAGCTAGGAAATGTGGAAACGTGCCTTATTTCTCCCTTTTCCTATGCAAAAAGAGGCTGGGAAGCAGCACCCGGTGGCGTGGCTGGGGGTCCTGGGGCCTGGCTGTCCTGCTGCCGGCTGGCTGGCGGCGCCGCCTCGCGCAAGGCATCGGTGGGGACCGGCAGTGTGGTTCAAGTGACATTAAGCAGCCTCAAAAGGCAGAAGGAGTAACTGGAAGTGAAAGAATGCAGATCATTTATTAATAGGGTTTACAGAAATTTTCTGCTGGGTAGAAATATTGATTCTTTATTCCTATTTTAAAAGGAGCTTTTTGTAATGATCACCAAGAGTCATTTTCTGTTATCGATTGCAATAGAGCTGTGCTGGAGACCTCCCTCCATTCATTTCACTCCCGCGAGTACCATTGAGAGGGAACGCAGCACAGGTTTTCCTTTCAGGAACACAGCAACTTCTTAAATCAGCATTTCTGTCATCTTTCCAGTGGGGTTTTGCTATGTGTGTTTAAAGAGACATACACGTTTGCTCTTTTAAATCCATTTACGCTATTCTTAAAGTTCACCTTTGAGGGGGAGGCGGTATGGGGAGGCAAATGCTAAAAATAAAACTTCCCCCCTTAAGTAGATCAGTTCTGCATTTGACATTTACATGGAATTCATTTGCATCTCATTTGTACATGTTTCTGCTCAATAGGTAGAATGTAAGAAAGCACAACCTAAAGAAGTGATGTTTCCACCAGGGACGAGAGGAAGGGCACGTGGATTACCGTATACCATGGACGCTTTTATGCTAGGGATGGGAATGTTGGGTAAGTGCTGTAGCCACCACACGGCTCCCGGAGCCAGTGGCTCCCGTGTTGTCTCCCTGATTTCTGAACGCTTAAGCCGTAGGGGTGAGCAAATCCCTGCACCTGTGTGGGTGCGAGTCAAAAACTTTAGCAGGGGTGGAGTGGGGAAAATAATCCTGTCTGTGGTAAATGATTAACTCCACACACCCCCTTCCTGGAATATAAAAATTTGCATTTAAATGGATGTTTTAAATAGCCTGTTTTACTCTTACTCGCAAAAATAGAATGATGAAGGATGCAGTGTGTTCATTCTGACTAAAAATGATCTCTCCCCTTTTTTAGAGGAATTGAGTCACACATTATTCCCCTTCTTTTAAAGGTATCTTTGACAGTTCAGCATAGATAATTGAAAATCTTGCCGGTTCTTAAATGGCATGCAAGATGGAGAAAGCAGGGAGATGTGTTACAGTATAGGTCGCAACAATAATTACTAGTTTCAAGGAGATGGAACGGTATTTTAGTCCAGAGTATTGTATCCAGAAAATACTAATTAAATGGGATAAATGATATTTAATGGCAAAATTCTATTTGTGCATGAGGTCTGTTTAGTTATAATGGGTTCTCATTTGTTTCTGCCTAGAGAGTTCTTCTTTCTATATAACGTGACAACCTCTTGATACTCTGTCCTCAGATTTACTAAGACAAAATGCTGCTAATCTGTTGCCAATGTATTTCTGTAAACCCCCCATATGTTTCAACTTTCTGCTCCCTTTGTACCACTGGACTTTCCCTCAGTTGTCACCCGCTGTGTCCATAAAGCGTGCCTGAACGGGAGGGTATCTGGAGGTGTTCCCAGGCAGAAATGAGCCTGTCCCTGGTATGTAGTCTCCCCGGGATGCTTTGAATTTTCTGTCCTGGGTCTAGAACGTGGATCTGTGTCTGCACGGAGCGGGCAAGTTGGCAAATCCCTGTCCTGCTGTGGTGGGGTGGGTCGGGTCACCCCGACTGGCTCTGCTCCAGCCGGTCTTGCAATGTGCTCTTACTCGATTGCAAACCAGGGTGACTTGCTCAGAATTAATGATTGATTCATGTTGAAGGCCAGATGCTTCATTATCTGCTCTAGCTGGGTGTTTTTTTTCATCTTCCAAGTTCCTGCTTGCTACAGTGGCACCATGTTAAATAATTAAGTGCTAAACAAGGAAATTGCAACGCACAAGAGCAAAGCTGTCTGGATGGCCATTATAAATCCCCGTTTTCAAAGGCTGCCTGTAAGTGTTGGCTTCAAGGCTGGGAAGGGGGCCGATGGGCAGCAGCTCGGTGGGGAGCCCGTATCCCTCCTTCTCGAGCCCCCAGCAGCTGCTCACTCGCGGTGGGCCCCTGTCCCCACGGGGAGAGGGGCATAATTAACTCATCAGACAACGAGGCGCACAAAGTAACATACGGCTGGAGGCAGCGTCTGCAGTAGCCGAGCGTTTTGCTGAGATCCCAGGAGGCCAGTGTCAGCCCTACCCCGTTCCTCCTTTTAGATGCCTGGCTGGACCGAAACAGAGCAAGCGGGGCTGCTCTGGAAGGATTTTTATACCTGTTTCCATAAGCCCTTGTTCAAGGTCACCTTCTCCAGATGCTGTTCATGGGCAGAGGAGAGAATCGGAGGAACGAATGCACGAGACAACCCAAAGGAAAGAGCGGGGAGCGACTCCCTCCAAAGCTATTAAGGAAGTTGGTCTTTTTCATTAATCACAGCCTCCCCAAGGAGCCTGCAGCAGCCGGGGTCTAAAGGTGCGTAGGCAGCCGCTTCTGTGATGATTTGGTTGATTGGAACAAAATTAAAGTGTTCTTTTGAAGGGATTTTTTGACTCCGAGAGTGTGGGCAGGCTGAGCCTTTTGCCAGGGCTGCTTCTGGGCTGTCATGGGCTCAGTCTGCTGATGGGACACGCGTGATCCCAGGGGAGATCAGGAACATTAATTAGCCACTCTGCATAATGAGCGGACCGGAGCGGTTTGAGTTCCTGTGATCTCTTTCACCCTGGCAGCCCACCTGGCAGAAATTGCTGCTCCCCAGCCCCGTGGATGCTTAAGAACAGGCACCGCGTCCCCCCGTGCAGGCAATGCATGCATCTGCAGTGGAGCAGGGCCCGAGAAGCTTGCCATGCGCCTCACCTCCGTCACCCGGTCCTGGGGCGCAGACCCGGACCCCAGCACACAGGGGCACACAGGCGCGTTGCCCCACGGCTTTTTGCCCTCCGTTCAGGTCTGTACCTGAAAACCTGGGGGAAGAAAAGAGAAAAAAGAAGAAAGCATCCATGGAGCAATGTTAACAGAAGGTTGTCTCCCTCCCCTCCCTTCTGAAGCGGCTCTCTGCATCTGGAACCATGCCGGTGGTCCCAGTGGTGGTGCCGGCTCTGAAGGTGACCACTGCACTGCTTGGTCTGAGCTGGGGCCCCACAGCACTCATTTCTCGTGGTGATGGCCATCTGAGACTCACTGATGTTTAATACTGAAGTTGGGCTGCTTTTAATTTGCAAACTCCTCCAGAGACAGCAGCGCCGGGCCCGTAAGGCTTACCCCTCAGACTGCTCCAATGGTGTGTGATGCTCCAGATCGAAGGTCTCGGACCAGCTGCTCGTATCGCTGCACAGGGCGGAGCGGGGCTCTGCATTACTGCACCTGTTCAATCTAGGTAGGCTGAACTCAGGCATAAAAGAAGCTTGTGCCCTTCAAAGAAGGTCATTCCTTTTTTCCGTCAGATTCTGTTTAATACAGTGGCAGCTGCCTGTGAGGCAGGAGGCGGGAAGGGGGGCCCTGCAGCCATCCCAGCCCCCCAGGCTCCTGCAGCAGCACCCGCTGCAGCCATCACCGGCCAGTGCAGCTGCGGTGGCTTCGGCTGCGCTCTCGTCTCCCCTGCAGGTGCGAGGTGGGTCGGCTCTGTTGGGCCAAGGGAGAAGCTTCTGCAGCCCGTGTGTTTCTTCTCCCTCGCTGCTCCCTAGTATGTGCCACCCCCTGCGACTGCCGGGGGTGGTTTCTGGTTTGCATTCCCTCATGCCACAGGTGCTGCTGTCAAGGTCACAGCACGTTGCTTTTGGGAAAGACCCTGCACGGTTTTGCTGCAGCATGGGTCTGTGCTTGGGCAGAAGGAGCGTGCCTTTCTTTGCAAAGGACCTGCCATTCCTTGCTCTGAGCAACATGGGGAGACAACAATTTTCTTGCATTTACTGGACCATTTGAATTAATTTTGCAGCAGTCCCCAGGCCCCAATGTGCTCAGTGTTCCCACACATTAACCATGAGCTTTGTCCATCTCAGATCACCGAATTTAGAAATGAAAAGGCATTTCCACGGCCTGGTTCAGTGGTTGTGGACACTTCCCTGCTCGGAGCAGCGAAGCCATTTCTCCCTGTGGAGGTGCTGGTGGGGCAGAGGGGAGTCAGGAGCCCGGCTCAGGTCTCCTGCCTTTCCAGTAGCCTTGTGCATGCACTGTGCCAAGCTGCCCGCTCTCCAGGGCCGCAGTTCCCCTGTGCGCAGGGGAAGTAGGGCAGTTTGCCCTGCTCCCCCTTTTGTAGAACACCTGCGATACTCAGGCTTTACCATGGGCCCGCCAGGATGGGCTTTGGCACCAGGAATGCTGTGATGCGCTCAAGTACACTGGGAGTAAGGAGGTCAGCGTAATCTGTTTGTTTTCATCTGGAAGCAGAGCCTTTGCTTTCCCGCGGCAGACCATCCCCATGCTGAGCGGTGGCTCGCGTGCTGCAGTGGGGACAGACTCAGTGGCTGCATCGGTGTTGCCTCCACCAAGAGCGTGGGAGCTGGGTGAGGGGGCCGTCGGGTGGGCAGCGTGGTGCTTCCAGCAGCCGTGGCTCTCGCCTCGCATGCCAGCGCTGCCCAGAGAGCACCTAGCACAGGGCAGGGTCTGCTCCGCTGCGAGGTGGGCTCTGCACGGCTCCAGCGCATGGCTGCAGGCTCCCCCAGCCCGCAGGGTGGGTGCCTTGGACCTGCTGCCGTCCTCCGAGAGGGAGCGGGGTGGAAGTGGCGGTGTGAAAGCAGTTGCAGTTGTTAGTTTTGAGTTCTGCTCCCATGGACAGGAGGGTCTCGCTTCGGCGGAGGTAATCCAGGCAAAACTTTGATTTTTGGTTTAGCGACAAGGGGTAATTAGAGAGATTGATCATTCCCCAGGACTACTGAAGCAAATAATCTGTTTGGTGCCCAATGCAGGATGAGAATGGCATCTAATGGAAATGGTGGGTAGGTCAGCATAGCCATAATTTGGCTTGATGAAGCATCCACATGGGCATGGTGTTAATGCGCTATTGATATTCAGCCAGGCAATTTCCCCTGCGCGGATCGGGCTTTGACTCGTTAGAGCAGAGCTGGGCACTGCAGCAGTAAATGAAGAGGAAAATTGAAGTAATGTTGTATTATAAATTTATGATTTCATCTGCCTGACCTAAAGAGCGTTGAGCGCTGGCAGTGCAGGCGAGAACCCCCCAGGCAGCTCCGCCGGTGCCGCTGCTGTCGGGCACAGCCGAGTTTGGCCAGGGCGAGGGGGGCAGCTGCCTGGGCTCTGGAGGCAAATGCACCAGGGCAGGAGGATCGCTGGCCCCACAGAGCATCCCGGGGCAGGGCAAGGGAAGAGATGGCATCCTGCACTGCACTGCCAGCTCCAAAAATACTGTGGGCATGTGGGAAGCTGCCATCCAGCACCATGCCTGGCCGGGGCCATGGGGACCACACCTGCAGCCCCCGCTTCCCGGGGCAGCCGTCGGCACTGCCTGGCACATCGGTCCCCCACGGCCCCAACAGTCATCTGCTTTGGAGTCGTTTGAATCAGAGTAAAACTTATTTTTTTCCACTTGGCAAGGAGAGGGTCTGTGGTCGGATGCCGCAGAGTGATTTTTCATGGTGTAGCTACAGTGGTGTTAATGGCGCTACTTACTTAGCAAACAATCCATTTATCAATATTGTTGTTTTTAAAAAAAAAAAAAAGGAAAAAAGGTTTGTAAAGCTTAACTCTGAAAGATCTGATTTAATGACAGAGGTGATTAATTTCTAAGGGAATCCAGCTGTTGAGCTGTGAAATAAATACGCCAAGGGCTAAGCGGTGTGTACATACCACTGAAAGCTGCAGCGTGCTGTCCAGGGATCGCAGGGCTGCTTTCCCCTGGCACTGCTTAATCCCGTAATCAAAATTCACCCAAGCATTTTTATCTTACAGTTTTATATTATGATTAATAGTACTTTATATGTATATATAAATCTAATCAGAAATTGAGGGACTTGCCGCAGCAGAAAAATAGCTGTGTGACGTATGAGTATATTAAGGAATAAGTAAAAGCAGAGAGAGGAGACCCCCCAGAAGAACCACTCGGCTGCTGAACATGCTCTCGGGGTCCAGCCCAGCGGCCGCTGTCACCACTGCCGAGATTTCCGCTGGCTTCAGACGGCACGAGAGCAGACTTTGTGCGATGGTTTCTTGGTCTGGCGAGGTCTTTCCCGGAACCTGGAGGAGTCGGGGCTGGCACTGACAGCGGGAACGTTATGCAGCATTTCTTGCACTGGGATTGCAAAGGGTCATTCCTCTGCTTAAGAAAACTGAGCGGGGAGATGCTGAGGGTTGAAGTGAGGTTCCAGGTTTAGGAAATCACCTTAGTGATTGTGGCATCAGCCGTGCCGGCCATAGCCGGCTGCCACAGTGGCACCAGAGAGGATAGCTATTGTGTATAAGGGCTGGGGAGGGGGGCGCACAGTGTGTGACCCCTTGGCTGCTGCCAGCCCACGCGCCTTTAGGGACCAGCATGACCCCCAGTGCATCCATGAGCCTGCCCAAAGCGTGAAGCCCCCTCCCCTGGCCTGGGTGTCGCCTGTGACCCTGGCAAGGCATGCGTGGGTGACACGGTGAAAGCCTCGGCAGGCACCGCAGGGCTGGCACCCAGCGGTGGTACCCCTGTCCATCCCGCCCCCGGAGGACTCTGCCGCCCGGCCCACACTGCCTCCCGCTCCCAGCCGCTGCACTAGAGCCACTTGGTGCATTTACTCGGGCATCTTTATTAACAAAATGATCTCAAGTGGTGTTTTTTCTCAGAATAAAACTTCAAAAGCTGCCTGAGGTTGGGTGCGTTTCTGCACATGTCTCAGAAATGGCTTTGGGAAGTGGTTCTCATAGCTGGGTTTTACTTTCCTGAAAAATTAAAAGCTCTTTTGACTCTCTGGCTCATTGCTGTTGCTGCCTCTAACTCTTTGATGTGTTAACTGTTGTCCTTCACACTCCTGGGATAAAGAATTACTACTACCTTAATCTCCAACTGTCAATAGCTCTGAAGCAAAGTACATTCATTGTAAGCTCTCCAAATGTCAGAGCAAACCTGTGTTATGTGTTTAGCCTTAGCATTTGGCATTTACTCTTCCAGCTAACAAGTATGCACAGTCCTTGGACTTCAGATACCAAAGTGCATGTTAATTACCTGAGTGACAGGTCTCATGCACAAAGCCAGGCAGGCAAGTGAGCAGCAAAGCCGGCTGGCTCTAGATGTTTCCATTCAAGATAATAATGAAACCTTTCCACAGGTTTGCATGAACGGAATAAACCTTGGTTTTTAATACCTTCTGTAAAACCAAGTCACACCCATCCTCCGTGTCATTTTATATTGTATTTTAAAACAAAAAGCCTTCATTAATCTTCAAACTTCTCTCTTTCTCTCTCTCTGTCTCTGATTTTTTGTTTTAACGGTTCTGTGATCAAGGTTACCCGAATTTTGTTGCGACGTATGGCCGAGGATATCCTGGATTTGCCCCAAGTTACAGCTATCAGTTCCCAGGTACGTACGTTTCATTTGAAATTTACTTTTTTTCCCCCTCTTTCCTTCTTTTTTTTTTTCTCCCCCTTTTTTTAAATCCATAGCTGCAAGCTGAGACAGGCAAGTCTGCAGGGAGCATCTCACACAACCACAATTTTTTTTGCTATTTTAAGACAGATATTTATATATACATATTTTAAATACATTTTTACTAGCGTGTAAATTGGTACTGGTTATTTGAAAACAAACTTCTTAAATTAGAACATAAAGCAACAGAGATAATTTAAGAGCTATTACCCTCCCTTTGATGGGTTTTTCCTTTCATATATATTATAGAGAGAAACACAGACACACACACACACAGAGGCTCGCACACACGTTCCCAGGCTGTCCTGCGGTAAGTGCATGCTCGTGACGAGTGCAGTCTGGGAGGGAAAAGCCCAACCTTCCTGTCTTCTGTATCGCTTCGTCTCTGTGTCCTTCACAGGAGTAGTTCCTAGCCACGTGCTGGTGGTTTGGTTTGGCTTCGGCGCGGCTTCCCCCCTCTCCGTGGCGCGGCTGCTCCGTGTCGCGGGGCACAGTGGGCACCACGACAGCGTGGGGACTGGCACCGTGCAGGACAGAGGGTTTCCTCAACTGCGGTGTTGCTGTGGGCATAGCTTACTACCAGGTGCAGCCCCTGGGTGTGCTGCACGTGGGGTTCACCAGCACGCTGGTCGCGGGGGCCATGCACGAGCGGTCTCACCGCCCGCTGCCGTGCTGCTGAGGGGTGCAGACAGCGAGGGGACCCCCCCCACTGCAGGTGCGGGAGGGACGGGACAGCAGCTCCTCGGGGAGGAAAACCAAAGAAGGGCCTTGGGGATGGGCAAGGATGTGAGAGGCTCGGCTCTCCTGTGACATGTGGGGGCGAAGGGGCAGCCTTAGTGTTCGGCTCGGGGTCATTAGGGTGACACATGGCACTGGGGCCATACGTAGTATGAACATCCATAAAACAGTCGGTGTCCTTGGGACGGTAGTTTCTGTGCAGCTGGTTTTTGCAGGACTAATAATACCAAGGGAAACAGTGCGGTTAAGGTTGGCATTTATTTTTTTTCCAGTTTCAATTCACAAGTGCCAAGGCCTCTACCTAAAGCTCATCTGCCTCTTCCACCCCAGCGCTGCAGCCAGGTCTGATGCAGCTGGGGCTGGGGTGACAGTGGAGCTGCCGTGCAGGCAGGGGGGTGGGCAGGGGCAGGTGGCACAGCAGTGGGGGGTGACACGGCACCTGCCCTGGTGGGCTGGCCCGGCTGCTCCGGCAGAGCCGTGGGCAGGTCTGGGCTGGCAGGATTGCCACCAGTGGTTGCGTGCAAGGGGAAGGCTTCAGAAGGCGTTGGTGTGTTGTCTCACACCTCCCTCCCAGGTCCTCACAATCCCTTGTACCAGCTGATTCATATGAAGACAGCTAAATGAGAGACGCCTTTGATAAGTTAAATGATGAAAATCGGCAGAGCTTAGATGACTTTAATTATAAAGGTGTCTAAAATGAACGCGTGTGCTCACTGACAGCAGAGGTAGCGTTTGACTCTAGCCCCCATATATTTTTATTAAGGGCCCGTTTTTTCAAAACAAGCCTTCCAGCTGTGTGCTGGTTGTTGCTGGGTTCTGGCAGAAGAAGATGAGGGTGGGTTGTCCCCATGGAGGAGCGGGCACACCAGGCTGCAGGCACCAGCTGTGAGCAGGGCAGCGAAGGGGAGATGCACAGAGTCCTCCACCACCTTGCTTGTATCTCCCAGCCCTGAAGCTCTGCCTGGGGTGGTTGCTCCACTCCCACTCAGGTCATTTATTCCTTCACAGCAATCAGAGCCGTTAGGAGGCTGTTAGGCAGTTTGGGGACCCTGGTCTCTAGGAGCACGACCCATCCAAGCAGTGCCGGGACCCTCCCTGACAGCAGGGATGGTGCGCGGGGGCTGGCGCACGGGGTGTCCCTCGCTCGGAGTATTGGGGGCAGAGACCCCCGTGCAGCAGGAGCACGGCTCAGGGTGCAGGGGAGCGCATCGAGAGTGGGTCAGGGCTTGAGGACAGGACATGCCAGCAGCCGCTGCTGCTGCTGGAGCGGCAATGGAAGCAAGTGCCACGCAGACGGCTGCGTCGTGCCGTGTCTCTGCTGCCGGCATAGCTCTCACCACTCTGCGCTCGCGCCTCCATCAGCCCTGGCAAGGAACCAAGCAGGCAGCCTGATGGGCCAGCCGTGGGCAGGGTGTTTAGTGCTGCAGGACGAATAGTGTAAGCACATAGTCCTGCTCTGCAAAAGCACCCAGACCTCCCAGCCCTTCCCCTCCCGTGTTCTGACACTTGCAGGAGCGCCCATGGGGCCAGCGGTAGGGCTGTGGCTTGGAAGCGTGAGGTAGGAGCATGTGCGAACCCGATGGAGAGAAATCTGAAATCTGCTTTTTAAAGTTGCCATGCCCAAATACTCAATGTCATGATTTAAAAAGAAAAATACGTGGCCGTTTTCTGCAGGAGCATTCCAGGCAGCGTGCCTGAGAGCTTCCTCTGCCTCCTGGCTCCGCGGTTGCTAAACGGCGGTGTTGTTACAACCACACCGGTGTGTACATATCAGCGTACATATAGATGGAGTACATGCGGATACAGCGCTGTGTTCCCGTGGCTCGCTGCAGAGACCTGGCCGCACGTTTCCCTGCGGTACAGCAGTGTCGTGGAGCCTGTTCTCTGCAGTGAACCAGCCCGGCAGCACGGGCTGGAGACGGGGCCAGTCACAGAATGGTTTAGGCTGGAAAAGACCTTTAAAGTCATCGACTCCGAGAGGGTGTCATTGCGGAGCTGTACTGCTGGCAGCCACGGTCTCACAGGGCTCTGCGCTGCGGTGCCTTGGCGTTACTCCGGTTGCTCCGCGGGTTGTGCCACCTATTTACCCTTTTAATAATAAAAAACCACCAACAAACCAAATTGAAAGGCCATCTGAATTGAACTGTCCTGTTGGTATTTACTGCTGTCCAAGCAAAAAGAGGCCACAAATGTCATGATGCACTTGTTTGCATGGCGGTTTCTGCCCGGGGCACGCCGGCTGCCAGGGCCACTGCCGTGTCCCCGGGACGGGCTCTCTCCCACATCCTCTGCTCTTGCCTGCCAGCACGGGACGGCCCCTTGCTCCACGGGCGAGACACATGCAATCACTTTGGCAACTGCTCTATCTTCTCCTATCATGTTATTTTTTTCCTCTAGGCTTTTATAACTCAGTACATAGACTTTTTTTTTTTTTAATTGCAATCACTCCCTTTCTGTGTCTTTTTTTTTTTTTTTTTTTAATTTCTGGGACTTATCTTTTCAGTTTAATCTATTAATTTCTGTTCTTATTTCACTTTGCAGACTATTTGCCGATTTCACAAGACATAATTTTTATCAACTAGTTCTTAAAGATGCATAACAAATTAATCGGGGTTTACTACAGTGCTAATGAGAGAGAGAGAGACAGAAAAAGCCTGGGTGGTCCATGTTTAATATCAATGTCCACTGAAAAATTGCTGCTCTTACTGGCTGGTTTGATTGACTGGACTTTTTATTTTATTTTTACTTTTTTAAAGGCTCCATATCCTCACTGCTTTGAGTTTGCTTTTTATTTTTTTATTTTTTTAATTTTTTTTTTCCTCTGCTTTGTTATGAGTTTTTAATGCCCACTTGGAATGTAACTCACAAGGACTGGGGTTAGGGGCGTTATGAAGGCATGACTTCTCACAAACTTTTTAGAAATAATTTTATCAAGGAAGCAAAAATGGCAATTGGGTCTCACAAGCAGCCCCAGAGAGAGATGTTGGTGCTTTTTAACATGGAGATGTTCAGCAGCAGCACAAATCATAATCAGGGTGGAGCGAGACGAGCGTCTCTGATCACTAGGATCATTAGCAGCGCAGGGTTTAATTACTCAAAACAAGTGCCCTGCATCCGCGTGTGCAACCCTGTGGCGCTGGTGGCTGCGGGCGCAGCAGACCCATGCGTCTGTCCCCGTTGCGTCCACTTTGGGCTGGTGGCTCCTGCTGGAGCTGCCATAATGGTGCAGGGGCCGTGGCTGGGAGCCACCAAAGAGGGGCTTGGGCGGGTACTGCCCCTCGGCAGTGACCCCTGCCCCGGGCTCCCAGCCACTCACCGCCCCCGCTCCTGCAGCTGGCGATGCTTGCGCATACTCCGTGCGGTCGCTTCTGCTTCCAGACTTTGCTTGCTAATCATGGGCAAATTACTTCAATTTTGGCAAGAGGGATTGCGCTTTCCCCTGCTAGCTTAAGCCGTATCACGCCTCTTGGTCTCCACCCAAATCGCAGAAGCCAACCTGTGCGATAATGGCTCCATCCATTGGCTTCTTTTTTAACAAGACCAGATTCTGGACTTTTGGGTAGAAAACACACATCGTATTTAAATTCTGGTTTTCTTGAAAGTGTTTCTACCCATTTTATAAGTTTGTGAGAAGTAAATTGCATGCTTACAGTAGAACTGTAATGCATTTTAATGTTTGTTAATCCACTTGTTTAAAATGTCAGTGTCAAAGGCTCTACGATACACGGCTATGCTGTTCATTTCATTAAAGATGCTTGATGTAATAATTGGTTAGTTTTCTTTTTACTTTTCTGCAGGCAATAGCTTTTTTTAATCTGTATGGCTTCTTATTATTTTGTTTGGGTTTTTTTGCTATGAATTGCTTTGCTTTTGTGAACTTGTCTTAGTGTGCATGATTTGCAAACATTTCAGCTATTGTGAATTTTCTCATTTTTTGTAAATAGTCCATCTGTGCTTTTCTTTTTTTCTTTTTTATGACTTTTTTCCTGTAAGTAACTGAGGTAGAAAATAATAATAAATTGTTTACAATGGATATGCTGTGTTGCTGCTCTCTTAGCTTGCAGTTTTAATATTTTGGTTTGGATGCACCAAATAACCAGTACCAATGACCGTTTAATAAAAGAATAAAACAACCATCCCTCAAAGCGTGCGACCCAGTGTTTGAAGAACCTGCAGATGGACAGTTACATACGAGGTGTGTTTACCGCAAAAATTAAACCCAAAAAAGACAACAGTGCACTTGTAACTGGGGGGAGAGGAGCGGCTCGGTGTTGCAATGGCAGCGCTGCCAGTGGTCTGACCTTCCACCCCTGTGGTCAGTGCGATCTGCGCCGGGCACGGAGGTTTAAGCATCAGACCCATAAGTGTATTAGAAACCCTTGTTGCAAACTCTCCAGCACTAATGTGCAGGAATCTGTTCCTGCTGTTTGGAAATTGCAAGGAACACCAGGTAACTCTTGTCCCTGACAGGGTCAGCAGCCAGGGCACCCGGTGCAGAGCCCACAGGGGGACGGTGCCGCTGGCCGTACCTGCGGGGCTGGGGTGTTGCCGTCACTGTGTTTATCTCAGCTCTGCTTTCTTCCATCATTACCTGGATGTTTGGGGATTGTCAAAGTTGCTTAGAAGCCTTCAGCTCAGGAATTTAATATATTTTTTTTTAATTAAGGGTTTGTTTGCTTGTATGTTTGTTAAGGCTTATTAAAACCTTTGTATGTGGGGAGAGGTGGGAAAAACAAATGTGTTCACAAACTTTTCAGAGCTCAAGGAAATACACTTGCTTATTGATAATAGTGCTGCATAGTCCGTGAAGCTCCAGGGTCATGCTCCTGCAGTGTCTGGTGCTGGGAAAATGCAGCACAAGATCAGTTCGAAATCTAAATTGATGCTTTTTTTATTACAAGAGCATGTAAGACAACTTTCTGTTAATCTTGTAGAGCTTAATGTAGTTTCTTTCCCCTTACCAGTCACAAACCATTGACTTGTCGGCCACCGGTGCTGGCAGGAAGGTACTCGCGTGTAGGAGTGACTCGTGGTGCTTGCCTGGTAGGTCTGACGGTTCTTTTCTGCGTCAGGAGCAGGAGCTGGTACCAAAGACCGTAGGTTAATGGCTGCAGTGACGACATTCTTGCGGCTTCTTTTTTGTAGTGTGTGAGAGAAGGAGGCGAGGTAAGGAGGTTCCCTGGTCTGCTGGTCAGGATGCCTGGCAGCACTGGGTTGCAGGTTGTGTTGCTGCCGCAGGTCTCGCTCCTGGTTAAGGACCTTTGGGGGAGCGTGGTGGGAATGGGGGAGCAGGAGGGGGGTGTAGCTTCAGCATACTGCAAAGTCGACCATTGCGTCGGTGGCAAGGCGTGCTGGCACAGAGCAATGCCCGCGCTTGGGAGTGCAGCTTTACCGTGCTACGTGGGGGTCGGTGCATTCCGCGCGCTGAAGAAGCACGAACCAGGCCCCCGTGCCGGACCCGAGCTGTGAGTGCTGACACCAGCGCCATGTGCGTGGTGTTGCAGCGACCCCGAGCCACCTCCCCGTGATCCACTGCGGTGGTGGGAAGCGGAGATGCTGCCTACACATGGCTGCTTTAGCGGTAGGGAGTAATGAAGTCAGTACTAATAAGGGTCAACTCTGTAAAACGCTCTTTTAAAGCACAGTTACACGAGTCTAAGGCTTGTATAACATCTAGTAATGGGAGCAAAGTTTGTCTGGTCATGATACCTTGATGATCGAACTTAACATTAAGAAAGAAGGAGAAATTGCTGGCAGCTGCAAAATAGGGGGAGGAAATATAAAATATATTTTAAATTGTCTATTCAGTTAGTTGAGCCTTGTAACAGCAAGAGATGTGGAACGAAGCTGGACCTGTTTCTCACTCCTTTGTGTGACCCTTCCTTAACTGCTTAAAATCTGCTCTAATTGTCCCTGCACTGCATGCTTTTTTTTCCACCTAAAACACATTACTGCATCTGCATGGTATAAAATGGTTTACAAAGTGCATTTGAAATCTGCTAGAAGCACCTTAATTACCACTCTCCAAATCTCTCCATTTCAGCCTCCGTTGGTGAAAACAAAGGCTATAGACTGGACCTGTTTTAAAATTAAGATGTTGGGGGGTTTGTGCTGGCAGAGGGCAGGCTGAAGAGGGACTGTTCGATTGCAGGTGCATCCCCGGATTGAGGAGCAGATGGAACTGCAGACAGCAAACTGAGAAATTAATACAGCAAAGCCCATAAATTTCCAGCCAGAACATACTCCTTCAAGTTCTGCTTAGGTGACAGTAGCTTTTGTTTTGGCACAGGAAAAAATGGCATCTAGAGCTGTTTGCTGAGTCCGAGCACAACTTAAGCATCTTTGCCTCTTGGGCATGTTTTTTCTGAGAAGAGTTGCATTTTTTTAACATTGCAAAGAATTGCATAAAATTCCTTTTTTACCTCCTGTTTCCCTCACCCCTTAAAATAATTTCCCGGATATTAAATTTAAGGAGAGGTTTCCAGGAGATAAGCTGTTGATCTCGGTCAGTGGTCCAGCTCTCAGCAGCGGCAGCAGAGCATGGCCAGGAGAGATGCTCCTGTCCCCTTCCCTGCCCCATCACCTCTGTGCCAATGAGGCTGCTCTGGAGGCTTTCCTGGGCAGCAGGTCTGGCCAAGGACCAAAACTGCACAGATCCTTCACTAGATTTTTCTCTGCCAATACCTTGAAGAACTGCTTGGGCATCTTGAACGTTGAACTTAAATACCAAGTGTCCTATTCTCAGCTGCTCACTCACCGAAGCATGGAGTTTGAGATGGGCTTTAAAATTCAAGGTCGTTGCCCTGAGAATGAGTGATCATAAAGGGACAGGGAGGAGCGGGGGGGGGGGGGGGGAAGAAAAAACCCCAAACCTACCAGTCTGTCTGGAGCTCTTTGCATTTTGGGGTGATGCCGCAGGAACAGAGCTCTGGAGCGATGGTTTCTGCTGCGAACAAGCCACAGCTGCAGCAATGGGGAAGTGTGATGAGAGTAATTCTTCACAGGAGTAAAGAGGCGTAACACAAACACGCATGTATGGAAAAGAACATGGGTAACCCTGTAGAAAGAAGAATGTGATCTGGTAACGCCAGTTGTGCTATAAGGAATTCTACGTGTCCGCGTTAGATGGAGCGAGGGACATGATGGCTAGCCTGCTTTTATGCCTTATGCCTCTGTAGGTAACAATTTTTAGCTGTAAAGCAGTTAAAAATTGAGAGCTGGGGGTTGCAAAGAACTTGAAGTGATTAGTCTCCTCAGAGCACAGAAACTTCAAATGTGCATGTTTTTCAATCACACTTAGTAGGATTTCAAGCTGATAAGTAAGTAGCTTCCCAGTCCTGCTTTGCCCAGAAGCAGTAGCACGTAGTCGCTGCAGCGATGCCCTCAAGGTTTTTGGGCTCAGCACCACCAGCCTCTCATCTGACCCTTTTCATAACGCAGGTTATGGGGTAGGCGGCGGCAGCTCCTCCGGCAGGGCTGGGGGGGTCACCGGCTGCCACATGTGCTGAGCCGCAGGGTCCCTGCGAGGGGGACGTTCACTCATGACTCCCCACATATAGGTCATGAAGAATTTCCTGCTCTCTGATAACCTTGTCCTCTGATTAATTATCTTCTCTTTTTACATAGTCGCCTCTTGCCTGCGTTGAACTTTTCCAGCCTCCAGACATAAGTTCTTTTTCTGCCTTTGTTCATCACCAAGGATCTGTCTTTTAAAAATACTTACCCAAAGTTTAGCTCATTCATAAAAATTGAAGCAGGCGGTTTAACCAAATAGCTCATTTTCTGTACCATCGAGGCAGCTGAAATGAGGCTTGAAGCAAATCAGTGCCACTTTGCTGAACTTTAAATCCGTGCCTTGACGCGGTTCCCTGACCTGCCCCTGTTCATCCAGCAGCAGGTGAGTGAGCCGCGGAGCTGCCGTGCTGCGCCACCGCTCCAGTGCCGGGCGTCCACAGGTGTGTCCCCCTGCAGTGGGCATTGCATTTATACTTACCTTGTCTGTTAAGAATCGATGGTAAATGTTTGGCTTTGGGCTTTAAAGTGAGAAATGCTTTCATCAGAGCAATCAACTTAGTATTAAACAGAATTGCTTGCTTTTAGGGAGCTGTTTGGTTGAGATTCTCTTTCATCCGCGTCAGCTGCATTCACTTGAAGCTCGTAATTCTCTGTGTTTCACCAGTTACTAAATTAGGGAGACTCCAGATCCCATACTGAGTAGGAGTGTTGGCTGGTGGGGGGTATAGTTTTCACAGGACACATTTGAGAAGTGCAGCGGATGCCTTGAAGCTGCTGTGGGATGGCAAGATTGTAAGCAGAGTAAGTAACTGCATCAGCCACCAGCTTTTGCTTTTTGGTTTGTGTTTTTTTTTTTTAATAAACAGTTTTCTTAGAATAAACTGTTTGCCTTTGAGAAGTTTCCCAGTTTTCTGTACGGTGTAATAACTGCAGAAGGGTTATTACACTTGAAACGACACAGAATGATGATTTGGAGACAAACAACGCTTTGTCTCACTGATGCATAAAGTAATTACTGGGCAAAAGTGCATCGTTCTCATTTTAAAAACTGTGGCCAGAGAGTGGTAAACAGCTGAAAAATGGGTCGTTTACCGTACATAAAGTGGAAGTGCCAAATTTTAAATTAACTATATTTGGGTTTTACTGTTTTGTTGAAATTCCAAAGCAGAAATATTTGTTCATAGTAACATCCATCTGCAAACACGCACCCAGTGTGAAGCACGTTACGGGTGTCTGATATTCAGAATTCTACAAAATCTTGCCACGCACGGTACATTTTAAGCAGCTTGTGCCTCGGATAACGCAGTGGGCTGCTTAATGAGCTTTCCATTATGTGTGATGTGCAGGATCTGAAGTTCGCTAATTTTCTGACCTGGTGAAATAGATTTTAATGAGCTTGATGTAACACAGTGCATAAAGACAAAGGGAAACACTTAATGGAGCTGTCACGAGAAAGGGCTCTGAGGGGGCTTGGAGATGCTAGAAGTGTTACTAGAAGTGATCCAAAGCTTAGGAAAACTCTCCGTTTCCAGGGATGCCTGCCCGGCACCTGGCATGGTGCCCTCTGCCCGCTGCTGTGCGGGCAAGCCGGGGTCACTGCCGGGAGCCACGGGGCGAGGGGCTCGTAACAGGGAGCCTGGTACAGTCCACAATCCAGTCCCAAAGAGTTAATTGCTGCTAAACCCTGGTAACAAGTTGTGAATGGTTTGGTAGAATCCCCATCTTTCGGCAGTTCTAGGTACAGCCTGGTTTCTCTGGGTGTGTATTCTTCTCTGAATATTGAGCATTTAGTTATTGATCTAAAGCTTGAAATGGTAGCAGAGGTGTGGGGGGGGTTCTCATTCTTGTTTCCTTATAGAAAGGGAGGGAGAATCTGAGACAGAGGGGCCTGAAAAATAAAGGTTTTAAACATAAAGGGATTGTTTGGGGATGGAGCTTTCCCTTGTGGGTGCTCACCATTAAAGACTACATTTTTGTCCAGTAAATTGGACCCACGCCTGCCTGCCTTCAGGAAAAAAAAAGCCACCAGGCTCTTCTGCTTCATGGTTTTGAGTCTCTGATACTTTTGAAATGAAGCCTAAAGATCCTACAAAGAGGATAACACTGCCTAATGGAAAGAGTAATGCAAGCGAGAACCCATTTGAAATGACAGCTGTGAGCCTCGCGAAGCTTTTCTGTGCTGATCAAAGCTGCTGGTAACGTTGTTTGAAAAGAGGATATCAGTTTCCCCCTCTCCTTTCCCCACTCAACCTGGGGATGATTTTATATTCCAGACTTTGCACTTTTTTCCTGGGAGATCAAGTGAACCTCCTAAATGGCTGGTGTTCAGGTCAGCAGGGTGGGGAGCACCATTGGCATGGGAGGTGAGGTGTCGGGGGGACAGGGGGATGCAGCCTGGGTGCTCGGTGCCCCATGTGTGTGGGACCCCCAGAACGCCCTGCGCAGCAACGCAGTGACTTGGCGAGACAGAGCCACAGTATTCAGCTCCTCTGCTGATGTGTGCGAGTGCTCCAAACAACCCACAAACGGAGAGGAGGGATTTGCTTGCTAGGTGCAGTTTTATGGTGGCTTTTCTTTTATTCTCCGTGCCTGTCCCATAATTCTGGTTGTTTTCTGAAGTCAAGTGCTGGAGTCGGGTGATGATCTGAGTATCTCAGCTTCCGTTTTAGTTCTTGTTTTAAATCCTCGTGCTTATTGCTCATGCCCAAACATCAGACCTCATGTGCCCCCAGCGCTTTAGCCATTAGAAGCAGAGAAAATTCTTTGCATGATATTTTATGGTGTAAGAACGAATTTCATGATCTTTGCGGCTTCTTTTTAGTTGGATTGCTGTCGTCTGGCTGTTTGTAGAGGAGAGGGTCTTGTGTCCTTTGGGGATGGCAAGGTGTTTGGGTTCTGCAGGGGCTGAGTGGGTCTGAAGCAGTCGGTGATTTCTGATACCAGCAGCCCGGGCTGCACGCGAGGGGGTCCTGGCAGCGGTGTGGAGGAAGGGCATGTGGAATGGTTCTCATGTTTTTCACTTGCTCCTGGTTGCCTTGCAGCCAGCTCTGGCTGGGGTAAAGGAGAAACCAGTGGTTTGAGAAGGGAACAGTCCCACCGGAGCGGGAGCTGGAGCAGGCAGAGACCGGCGGAGGGAGCGTGCCCTGTGCCGGGAGCCCCTCGCGTGCCCCGGGAGGACTGGCCCTGCTCAGGCAACATCGCTCTCGCCAGATTTGTTCACAAAGCCCCTGCAAAATCCACTAAGTCCTGGGCTCTCAGTGTTCTCTACTGGGTGAGGCAGCGTGTGAGGCGGTGGGGCGAAGCCAGCCCAGCTGCCCCAGGCACCGGCCGCCTCTCGCACCCCTCTCACCATCACTCATTTGTGCCTGGGAGAAGGCAGTTGCTTGCAGCCAGCTGTGGGCTAAATCCATGACCTTAGGGCACAGCATTTAAAAACAGATGTGTCCATCTTCCCTCGCACGAGGCTGCTTTGGTATTTAAAGCAAAACTATTGATGCAGGAAGCAGAAAAATTTATCTGTGAAAAATTGAACTCTAAATGCTGGCTTTAGCTCGTTCAGAGCAATAAGAGAGCATGAAATTGCTGTGAATCCTCAGGGCTTTCCTGGACAGTGCCCGAGCCCATTGCAAAACATTTATTGTAAAATATCTTCTAATTGCAATGCCCTAAAGTGGGCACTTTTGTCCTTGTGAGCAGCTTCGGTATCTTGTTTTCTCTAGGCAATTATAAGCAGCGGATACACAAAGAAGGGCAGGGATCATTCCAGCAGGAATCGGAGCACCTTAAACAAACACGATGAATTAATTGATCTCTCCCTCCACCCCTTTTGATTTTCCAGTTGACTTCAGGAAGCAGAGGGCTGGGAGGGAGTGGGGCTGACACCGGCTGTGCTCCCTGCCTGGGTGGTGGTGGGACCCAGAGCACGCTGTGGTCAATGCTCCCCTTGACTTCCAGGTGCTCTGGTCTGGGCACCCATTCCTGGCACCCAGTGATCTCCAGGGTGCCTGGTAAAAAAGAGTCAGGAGTGTGCAAGCCCCTCAGCAGCTGGCAAAGAGCGTGCTGATAGACCACAGCCCTCCGTGGCCGCAGGGGGACCCCCAGGGCCAGTGGTCCTGCACCCCCAAAGGCACTGCTCTGGCTCCTGGAGAAGTCTACACTTCCCCGGTGTTGCTCGGGGGAATCGGTGCTGGCACATCACATGCCGGGCTCTGCTGCTAACACATCTGCTTGGCCCCTGCTCCCGCCCCCGGGGTGTCCTCAGCGCCGGGGTCCCCATCAGGCAGGAGTGCACCCACCTCTGCCGCTGCCTGGGGAGCAGCACCCGAGAAGGTGCCGCTGGGACTCGGCGGCTGCATTTTTCCCCGTTTCAAGTGCTGAGGCCGGGGAAGAGAAGGTGTGCAGGCACGAACAGGTTCCTTCTGGGGGCCTGGGAATCAGCAAAACTGCGTGCTGATGCTTCCCTCTTTCCTAAAGAGCTGCAGACACCTCAGCACTCCAGTTCTGATGCAATGGTGTGACAACACGAGCAGAAGGGTGGTAGAGGCAAAGTTTCTTGCGGTACACAAAACAGGTTCGGTACCAATTCCTGTGCCACTGTAGTGCCATCCTTTGAAGTCTTCACCAGTGTAGAAGTTTGTAAAAAGCGGGAGGGAATAATATGGCGTGACCAAGTGTTTAAACAACGCCACAGGGCTGGCACGGGGCAGCTCCAGAGGTCAGTGCTGGAGCTTGAGCCCGGACCCTGCCGGAGCCCGGCTGCACCCTTGGCTGTCTGCAAATGTCTTGCTCAAGTCACTTTGCTTCTTTGTGCCTCGTTTTCTCCCGCCTGCTGCTGGTCACTGCTGAGAGGCTCAGGAGCAAGCCACCACCTAAGCCCAACAGTAAGTTAGCGCAGCCGGGAGCCGTCGCCCGGCCCCGCAGCCTGGTGACCGGGACGTTTGTTTTCAGCTGAAGGAGCTGATTAATGCAGTGCCTGACAAATGTAATTTCAGCGTGGGGGATTGATTCCTTTCAGTACGTTGGATTGATTTAGGGATCCTCCAGTGATGGAGCCGGCCCGTGAGTCTGTATTGGGAAGCAGGTTTTTGCCAATCTTGATAATCAATCCCTGTGTCCGTCCCGTGCCCCTGGCCAGCCACAGCGCTCCGGGTGCAGCACGAGCAGCCGATCACACTTGAGTTGTTTGAAGTGCCATGTCACGCAGATGCTTTTATCTCAGAACTGGGATAATAGCTTTCTTTGGGGGCAGAGGGATTAATTTTTCACACATCTGTCTGCTGGAATGCAATAACGGGTCCTTTGTTCAGGCTCTTTCTGTGGAGTGCCTTCTCCACCCTTGTTATTTCATTCTTCTTTTGCATGGCAAAACTTTTTGTCCTGCATTTCAAATAGATACTGAGTGTCCCTGGCAGCTGAACAAGAGAAACAAACTTTCTGGCCCTGTTTTTTATGCTGTTTTCAGGGGATGCTTGGTGATTTGAAGGGTATTTGATTGGGTTTGGCAGAGGCATTTTATTCCATGGAAAATCCACAGCTCCTCTGATCCCTTGTGGATGGTTTAGGGAGCCCCTGGAGCCTCCACATGAGAGCTTTGCTGGTGGTCAGCTGGTGCTGGACGTGCCATGGGAACGCTGAGGACACTGCTCTCGGGCTGTGCGCCGCGGTGGGCAGGGAGCAGAGGAGGAGAGGCTGGAGGGATGGTGCCAGCTCTGCCCCTGCACAGCGCACAGCGGGAGGGCTCGAGGCTTGGCTGGGCACAGCTCCATGTGAAAACGAAGCCCCAGAGCCTCAGCCTGTGTCCTGCAGGTGCTGTCCCTGCTGCTCGGAGGTTGGTTTGACCCTGACGCCAGGGTCTTCTCACTCCAGCAGCAGCGTACCTAAATGTACATCAGGGCACCCACCCAGGGTGGATGGCTTCGTCACTACCGAAAGGGAATTCAGCCCTTGGATGTTTGGTTATAAAGTGCCGCAGTCTGGCTGTGCTTCCTCCTGCGTCCCACTCCACAGAGGCTGTAGCGGTTCATCCACAAACTGAGGCCAAACAGATTCCCATGGGCACTGAGAGCTGGGTTTGCTCCATGGCGTGGGGGCTCTGCGCACGGGGGGCGGCAGCAGGCAGCAGCCTGGGCTACCTGTGCGCATGTTTACCTATACTATTTCTTTTTCCCCCCAACAGCCCTATTACCATATTTAAATGCAAGTATGTCTTTTTTTAATTGATGTTTTAAGTAGCTTCAAGTCACTGTAGCTTAGTTGTTCTCTGCTCCTTTCCCCCTGGTAGATAACCTGTAGCCGAGACGATAGTGCTAGTGCTAGCGGGCTTGTAGTCTGCTGATTTCTCTGGGTCTCGCTCTCTCTGTTCCTCTACTTGCTGCTCTCTTCTTCTGTTGCCTCAGTTGTTTTTCTGTGGTTCCTCAGCATTGCAAAGCAGCTGTGATCAAAGTCAGTCCCCAGCAGTGACAGCCCCGGGGGAGCTCCCCGGAGACCAGGAACCTCTGAGAGTTTGGTTGACTTGGCAGCAAGGGGGTGCGGGGTGATCGCCTGGGCCTTGCCATTGCCCTCTTAAAATATGTATTTTTAAAATCAGAGCCTCTGGCAGATCTTTTGAATATTAATTAAGTCAAGAAACTAAATCTGCCATCTTGCTAGCAACATTTCATTCATCTGTAGGGGCCCGGTCCCCCCGTAGCAGGGTGTACGTCTTAGAGCTCTGTGATCTGTGGCTGGTTTGCTTTCAGGAGCTTTTTTTTTTTTTTCCTTTCTTTCTTTTTTAAATTATGTTCCAGTGAATTTTTTTCTGCTTGATCCCAGCAAATCTGTGATCTTGACATGAGGACCTCCTCATATTTTCCATTACTGCCGTGTCTGTAGATCAGCACGTTATTATCACTTGCAAATAAGCAAAGAGGAGCATTCCCTGGTGGCTGTGCGGAGCGCTCGACCCTCGCCCGTGGGGGTATGGAGGCAGAGGGCTGCAGGCTCGGCTGCCCCGGCAGCTTGGCTTCCGCGGCACGGCCACCTCCTCATCTGTCAGGGGGAATTGGGCCCCCTTTGTGCTGGCAGAGACCACCAGTGGTGGGCAGCTGCCGAGGGCTCGGCTCTTTCCCTAGCGTGGTGCCCGCTGACGGCACAGGGAGCCGGGATGGCAACATCTGGAAACGCCGTGCCCTCAACGGCCGCCCCGCGCCCCGCAGAGACTCGCGGTACCTGCTGGCTTCTCTCTTTACCCTTCTCCTTTTCTCCACGGCCAGGTTTTCCGGCAGCGGCCTATGGACCAGTAGCAGCGGCAGCCGTGGCGGCAGCAAGAGGATCAGGTAGGGGGGCCCGTGGAAGAGCAAACCCTCAGAGTGCAGGGTCAGGTAAAAGCTCTGTCGGTATTCTGTGTGGCTGCAGCTCTCCATCATTTCTCTGATTTTTCCTCACACTTATCCTGGGGACCTGAAAATAAATGATTAAAAAAAAAATTATATAAAAAATAAATAATCAATCCCCAAACCAAACCCAAACTACAAGCAGAGGCCACGGGGCCTGGAGCACCTTGCAGGAGATTGGCGTAAGAACTGCCCAACCCAGGGTAGATATTCTGATTTGTTTCTTTATTTATTCCTTTATTATGTTAGTTTCTTTGTTTCTTTGGTTTAAATTTGAGGTTATTGAAAGACACCCACCCACCCCCAGAAAAAATTAATTTCTCTTTTTGAAAAAAAGTTTTGGTTTCTCATGGGAAGGCGGTGTCGGGTTGGGGCAGCGGCGGCCGGCGCGAGGTTCAGCACCCTGCCCGCTGCCAGCCCCAGCCAGCCTTCCTGGGCAGCGCCAAAGCTTTTCTTCTGTCCTTCTGAAAACCCTTATTTTTTTCCCCTTAAGGGAAATAAATAAATCGTTGCCAGTCACTGTTACTACCTCAGGGTTGAAATTTAGCTAAACACGTGAATTAGCACTTTGCTCAGGTCATGGAGCGTTCAGTACGGCCATCAGCGAGCTGCTGGCTCGGCAGCCCCCCAGACGGAGCCGGGACGGAGCCGCCGCCGCCCCCCGATGCCAGCCCCCCGCTGCTGGCCCCCTCGCCAGCCCCCGCGGCCAGCCCCCCGCGGCCAGCCCCCGTGGGTCCAGCTGGCCGGCGTGTGCCGCGGGGGGGGCCATGGCGGGGCAGCGCCTTCCCAGCTCGCTCATGGCGCAGTCCTGACATGGGGGTTTCTCGGTGGCTTTCCTGGCAGCCCCGGTGGGTTAACCGGGCTCTTCCCGAAAAGCCCCGACTGAACCGCTGGGCGAGGGGTTCCGAGGAGGGCGCAGGCCCAGGTGTGTCTCGAGTGTGAGCCTGATGCCGTGGAGGCCAAAGACAGACAGACACCAGGAGAACTCCGTTCCATGCAAACTGGCACTGCTTGCAGGCTACAAAGGATTTTCTGTACCAGTTTCATCTTGTGGCATGTAGAGAGCGCCTAAGGGGTGACTTGCCAGACTGGTTGTGGGGATTCCCCATCTCCCGGCTTTTCCTGCTGCCCCTTTGCGGAGGGGGAAAAACCGACCCAAAGAGAAAAAAGAAAAAAAAAAAGAAAAAGAAAAAAAAATCAATTTGCATGTGGCTTCAGGAAAACAGACTTCATTGTTTCTGCCTCTTCCTCATGTTTTGCCCTTCAGGTGTTGTTTTACATGCAAACAGACCTGGTGAGTTGCCCCTTAGCAAGGCACAGAGGGTTTGGCTGGATTAACGTTGCTTCCCTGATTATTATTATTTTATTTTATTTTTAATCTGAGTGCTTTTGGTGCCCATTACAACTGAACTGAGCATTGATCAATTCTGTGCCTGAAAATCATTTGTCTTTAATTTGAGTGTTTTTTGGTTTTTCTTTCGTTGGGTTTCCTGTTTTGTTTTGGTTTTCTGTTTTTGTTTTTTATTTGAATTTGCAATACGAAACTAAACCTAACCCTAAATTAACAACACCCTTTCTGGCAAGTTTAAAGAGCAGTATGGTGTTTGGAAATGTCTTTCAAGCCTCAAAATTGCCTGTGTGCGCAAAACTGGCAAAACCCCCAAATGGAACCAAAAGAGCCCCCCACCCCCCCTGGCCCTTCCCCAGCCCCCATGTCCCGAGGAGGAAGGTGGGTTTGTCACCGGCCCAGCCCCACGGCCACTCACGGTTGCAGCGAAGCGTGCTCTGGGAATGGCGGGGTTCTACGTAGAGTCATTTCCATCCAAAGACGGTTTTTGGAAGGGACATCCTGGGTTCGCCACTTCCATCCAGCAAATGGTAGTGAATTGTATTCAGGAGCAGTAGAGTCCGATCGATCTTGTGCTACAGTGTACGGGCCCGATTCATTACAAGAAAAATGGTTGGGGGTTGGTTGTTTTTTGGTTTTTTTTTGGGGGGGGGGTTGGTTTTTCTTCTTTTGAGTTGGATTTTCCCTCTGCCAGTTTGCACAGCCCTCCTTCCCGCACGCCCGATCCGTAAGCGCAGAGCGTGGCACCGCTGGCCCTTACCGGCCCCTTTGTGCCAGTAAATGGAAAAGCAACAGAAAATGCCGGGGCAGGCGCATCCCACCGCCCTCCGCTCACCGGGCAGCGCTCTGCCCAGGGGCTGCCGGAGCAGCCCCCATCACTGCTGCCCTCTGCCCAGCACCACGGCCCCCCAGCTCACCCCAAATTGACCTTCTCTGCTCGCTGGCCCCATCCTGCCAGCTCTTCCCCACCCTCCAGGCATCGCTGCTGGCACGGTGGCTTTGCAGCACCGGAGCTCGGCGGAGCATCTGCCTTCGGCTGCACATCTTGGTCTTTCAAGGAGGCTGCAGCCCTTTCATGCTAGCCCTCGGGCTGTGGTGCGTGGGCACCGACCACCTCACTTTCTCCCTGGGGTGATGCTCCCCCTCTTAGGAAACCCGCACATTTGCTGAACAGCCGGCGAAAAGCACCCAGCCCCAGTTCTGCGCTGCCCGCCCTGCCCTGCCCGCTCCCCTTCTTTTTCTGTCTCAGCATTTGAGGATGCAGTCACTGGTTTGCTGTGCCAGATAAACGGGTTCTTCCCTCTGTCTCCTGCAGCCAACAGAAAGGGACATTTCCCCCACCTGTGCTCAGTGCCGCTGGTGAATTCACCGCTGCCTTAGCTGATCATGTGCCGGCAGGGTGAATGCAGCGATGCTTCTCTTTATAACCACGGGCCCCAGTGACATCCCAGCGACGAGGTGATAGCCAAGGTCCCTCAAGCAGGCAGAGGGCTTTGGCCACATCCGTTCCCACCAGGTGGGCCTGTGCTGCCAAATCCCTTGGCCGGTTTTGCCAACCTCATCCATTCTCGGGGTTTTTTTAATGAATTGGGACCTGAGCCACGGAAAATGAGCAAACTGAAAAAAAGTCTGAAAGCTGCAAACTCCTCCTAGACAACTTCACTATCAATGTCACGTTTCTTTTGAACTCACCTGACATATTTTACATGTAAAACATTTCTGTCGTGTGAATGCTTTTTTTAAGATACAGTCATGGGAGGGGGCACATTTTTATCTTGCATTTGACATCGGAGGGGTTCATTTGGCAGGAGAGCGAGACTAGCGAAATTGGGCAGGAGAGGGCTTTTGTTCCTTCCTCTTTGCTCCATTGACAAGCCTGAGAGTTTTCCAGTCCCCAGCCTGTTGCCACCAGCCATGCCGCCCTGAGGGCTGGAGTCAAAGCCCGTAGGGCCCCCCCAGCCCAGCCCTGCGCCCGCTGCCCGGCCCCGGGGGGAGCGGTGGGTGCCCTCGGGTGAGCGGCACAGGCTGCCGTGGGCACGCTCTGCCCGGCAGCACCAGCGGCACACAGCGCGGCGGGACGGCACGGTGCCGCGGCACCAGGCACTGCCCCCCCCCTGCCCCCCGGCCCCCGGCACATCTGGATTTTGGGCACCAGTCCCGGCTTGCCAGCGCTGCCTTTGAGCCCTGCGCCCCAACAACCCCTTACTGTACTTTATACTTGCCAGCTATAACAAATCTCGTAACGTGAGCTACTGACCTTGATGGTGAGTGTGAGCAGTTATGTTTTGTTGTTTTCTCTCTTGCTTGGTTGGGGCTGCTGTGAGAGAGGGTGTCTCTGAGGCATACTTTCCGGCCTCTCTTACACTCGGACGTGCACACCTCCTCTCAAACACTCTTCTGAGCGCTCTCAGCGGGAAGGTTTGTCCACACCTATTAATCCTCTCTCAGTGTCCAGCTTCTTGTTAGTAGCAGCTGGTTGCATGTTTTTTGCTTGTTCGGACGAAACGGTTCAAGAAACGACTCATATCAACTCTTGAGAAATGTCTCTATTTTTTTGTACACTTTCTTTCTTTTGATGTTTTTATTAATTTCCCTTACTTAAAAAACAAAACACTTGTCGTCCCGTAAAACATTTCACATCTCCCCTTGCCTGTTCTTAGAGTGTATGTATCTGTGGGACTGAACTAAATGCATGCACTGTAGTAGTCGTACTGGTAGCAGTAGATGTAGTTGTAGAACATGCATTGTTGAGTTGATATTATAGGTATCATCAACGTGAACTAGCGTGGCAGTTAAAAGCATAGCCTTGGTCTGATTGAAAGCGTAGGGCTATCAATACAGCAGAGAGCTGCTGATGGCTTGGATCCATAGTACCGTATTTGTTAAATCCCATTATCTGGAAGTTTAAATTGAAGCCGGCTGTAGGCAACCTACACCCTCTGTACAAGAACCCGCACATGCTGTTATGTTGATGGTAAAATTGCCTTTTTTTTTTTCTTTTTTTCTTTCTTTTTTTCTCAAATTACCCCCCCTAGGAATTAAAACGCTGACTATAAAGATACTCTCTTATTTTTATTTCGTATTAAAAAAAGAACTTAAGATATTTTTTAAATCATTTTACAATCATGGTTTCTTCATCAGCCTGTTACTCGTCCATATTAGCCCATAGAATCATTCGTTGGCAGTCGTAGACCAGATGTGCCAAACGCAAATCACTCCATTTGGGTATCTAAATAATACCGTGTGTGTGTGTAGCAGCTTCCCACAGACTGTCCTGAGACATGAAGCAATTGTTTTTAGGTCATAAACCTTAAATCTTGTTATGCAACTGAGACTCTGCGCTAGTGATGGGTCGTACTCATTGCCATGTCACCCAGCTTCAGGGAACATTTTTAAATGAAGATTTAGCGTTTCATAAATAAATACCAGTGTGAGGAGTTCAAGGCAAGTTCATCATCTTGTTGCCACCGAGCCAGCGAGCGTCTCTGCTTCTTGTGCCCAGGTTTCTGTGCTAAACTTTTAAAATTCTTTCGCAGATGAAGCTGCCGATCAGTAAATTTAACAGATGGTAATTGAGATCCTGAATTAGACTTTTGTTTATTTGCTTAGTTTGTTGCTTGTCAGAAAGCATCCTGTGGGCTGTAGAAGAGACACTGTATGGCATGGGGACACCTTCCCCCGGCCATCCCCGCAGTCCAGCTGTGCCATGCCGGAGCATCCTCCCACTCTGCTGGAGATAGTCGTGGCAGTCTTCAGTGCACTTATTCCAGCAAGCACTTTCCAAGGAAATAAAATATCCAGAATGGGCTTTCAAAATGTAATTAAGGATTTGTATCCGCTCCTTACCTCTAATAGAACATAAAGTAAATCAAGTAAACAACCGCTCGGATGGGGCTGATGCAAGGCAAGCCCGTGCAAGGCACTGTGAGCCACCCCCATTACTTCCCTTATTGCTGCCAGGTGCCAAAGCGCCTGTGCATTGGGGGGGGGGGGGATAATTTCCCCCTTAAATCTCAATCTGCCAGGGAGATGGGGGGACCCACTGTTTAATGCGCCAGGCATATGATGAAGTGAGGAGTGTATCTAAAAGTCAACAGAGCGACAAATTGCATGGGCTTTAGGAAGCCTTGCCTTGCACTTAAGGAAGGTGCTCTAAAAAATTTAATCTCGTCATTAGGCGCCCATAGCGTTAGCAAATGAGGGCCATAAAAAGTGGGACAATGGTTGGTCTGTGTGTGCGGGGGGAGAGGAGCTGCCACCGGCTCACAGCGGTGTCGTGAGGAGCGTTTCAAAAATCCAGTGACAAACCCATTTGGAATTTATACGGCCTGTTGAGAGGACTCCCTTGTGGCACGGTGGCTCTGATAGAACTGCTCTCCCTCTTTTATTCTGCTATATAAAAGTACATAAAGTTTAATCCGAGCTGTGTAATCTCAAAAGCCAGAACCTAACAAGTGGACCACTTGGGAGCGGCGAGCGGGCTGAAATTTCTCACTCCGCTGGAGCCGCCGGTAATGATGTGACAGCGCCTGGCGGCTGATGCATTGGGAAATTAATGGCTGCATCAGATTTTATCTTTTGCTGATCTTGGCAGCAGAGGCAGCCTGCGCCGGGGAGCGCTGCGGGCAGGTGAGGCGGGGGGACCCCGCGCCCCATGGGGCTTCAGCCAGGCTGGGCGCGGGGCAGCCTTGGGTGTTCCATGGGAATTGGCATGGCCAGGCTCGGTGCGCAGCACCCACCCGCGTGGCCGATAGCTGCACGGGGGTGGGGGCAGGGGCTGCTTGGCGTTGCTGGCGGTGGTTTTGGCCTCGGTCCTGGCAGCATCCTCTTGCTCTTTTGCCAGCGCCACAGTTACTTTTCTGACTGCTACCCCAAAGTAAAGAAATAATAACGCAAGGGGGGGCATTTCTGTTTCGTTTCGGAAGTGCTGTGCTGGTCTAGGGGGGGAATTGCGCAGGTCCTGCCCACAATGCAGGCTACACGCGAAAATGGTTTGTCTTGTTTTACTGCAGGATGCCACGTTCTGATTTTTTTTGATCCAGGAGGGACCGAGCATCCTGCAGTGCCGAGTAGAAGATTCAGTAGATGTAAAACAATTTGGTGCTGCTGCTCTTAGGCCTGGACCACAGCGGCAGTCGTTTTGCAGGGCTCCTGGCTGAAGTATATTGTAGTTAAAATACATCAGCTTTAATCGATAATTTTGTAATAGAAAATCTTGCGCACTTGATAAATCATCTGCAGCGCAATTAGTGACCATCTCTGAAGTGCAGGCTTAAGTAGAGTGGAAGTTAATCTTTAACGAATTTAGCAGCTAACTTTTAATAGTCTTTTCAATCAGGGGAGTTATTTTCAATGGGAAAACACTCCTCGGCAGAGCTCGTCCCAGCTGCTGCTCTTGACACGCGGCCAGCGGCAACGGCACGGCCACTGGCTAGTGCCCTGGGCAGGGTGATGGCCCACACAGGGACCGGCTCGCTGGTGCCCAGGACCATGCCACCCTCACCTGCAAAGCCCTGCAGTCACCAGTTACTCGCCATTTGTTTCCTTTCTCCCAGCGGAGGCACGGAGCTCTTGGCTGTTGTAATTAGACTTTGTTCCACACAAGATGCAGACGAGTCATTGTAAAGTTTGTGAGGGGGGCCTTGAGCACGGGCTCTCGGGTGCAGTGAGATACTCGAGCACGTCTCATGCATTTTAATCACTAAAAGCATAAAGTACTTGCTGAGCTGAGGGGTGACTCTGCCTGGCAGCAGTTGCAGGCTGTTACCCATTAGTAGAACAACTACTAAATGGGACACAGCGCACATTTACACTGACGTGCTATTGTAAGTATTTTCGTGCTGATTCTCTCCCCAAGTACGTTAAAAGTAAATACATAATTACAGGGTTATTGGGGTTTTTTTCTCTCTCTCTCCTTTCTGAAATAGAAAGCTGCAAAAGAAGCAGTAGAGTTCTTCCTTGCAGCAGATGTTAGCATGCATCTGGCTCTGGATTAGCTTGAGGAGGGTGGTGGATTAGTAGTTGCCAGTGAATGTGAAATTGGTCTGCAGGTATATAAACTTGAGCTATTTAAAAGTAATGAACTCACACAGCTGGGTCTTTTTAAGGGTAGTTGCTGATGGTTAAAAGGAGAGCCCAGAGGCATAAGGGCTCTCAGGTGTGTGTGTCTGGATTCTCCCCGGCAAGGGGCTGGGTGTTGGCTGCTGGCAGCAGGGCTGGTGCCCCCATCTCCCCTGGATGCTGCGTGGTGGGCAGCAGCTTCTCCCAGCGTCTCCTCATCAATGAACTCAGGTTTTCCTTTGGGAAGGGTGTTATCACTAGCCACACGTGCCCTGGGGAACCACTGGCTCCTCCTTGCTCCGACGTGGTCTCGGTGCCTGTTTGGCCAGGCAGGTTTGCTCTCAGAGTCCAGCACCTCTGTCCATGTAGGCGCCTGGCTGGAGAGCATCGCTGCACTGGAGCACTGGAGTTTGTGGGATGTTTCTCTTCTATTACCTGGATAAACCCGCTCTGGGCTTCTGAGCATCCAGCCAGCCCGCAGGGGGCCATCCGCAGTGGCAAGGTGCCCCGCGGGCAATGCCCTCCCGCTATGGCAATTTAAAATATGCAGCAAAAAAAAAAAGACCCGTTTTTGGTTTAGTTGTCCTGCTGTATTGTCTGTTATTGTACAAAAGGCTTCAATTTAAAATTAACAGGAGTGATAGCAAGTTAATGTGGTACAGTGGGAGGCCGGAGTTTCTGTTGCTATGGCAATGGAGTTCGGCTCATTTGTTTTGTAGATGAGTAATTACTACGCAATTAGAGTAGGCTAAAAATAAAGGGGCCTTTTGTTCCCTGTTACTCATTAATATTAATAAAAGACCTGTCCAGGCTGTGGTAAACAATTAATGCAGATGTGGTTGCCCATGGTAAAAGTAGCAACAGCTTTCGTGTTGCTCAGCCCGAGGTGAAAGCGCCAGCATCACCTGCCTCAGCTCTTTCTTCATTTTAAACAGAAAAATTATTAGAGAGATCTCTGCGTTCACACCGCATCACCAGCTTCAGCTCTTCTTTGCCAGCTGGGTGGTTGGTAATAAGTGTTAAAGCTGAATGTGCAGACTCAGGCAGCAGGTACGGCGCTGGGATCAGATCCTGCGAAGCAGCCGCAGCCTTCTGAGTTGTGGGGAGAGAAGTGCCATGGCAGCGGTCCCCAATGCAGAAATCCCTTGGTTTCTCCCCGGTGAGCAGCAGGGCCCGCGGGATGCCGTGGCACAGGAGCCCGAAAACCTGAGAGCATGGGAGTGCTGCTGAAACGGCTCCAGTGCAGCACGTTACAAACATCCAGTGCCAAAACCAAAAACAGAGTGGAAGAAAGCAGTCCCAAGCATGTGATGCAAAGTATGTAAATGTTAAAGCCCACCAGATTTTAAATTAACTGTAAAACCAGTTAAATTGACAGAGACCTGTCGGGAAGGTGGCTGATGGGACAGTGTTTATTTACCTCTCTGCCTTATTGCTTGTCTCGGCGCAGCCGGTGAGCATCCCTTGCTGGCGGGGAGGGACAGTGGGCACAGCCAGATTGGTGGGCACAGGGGGTCCTGGGGTGCTCAGCACCCCTGGCCCACACCATCGTTGAGGTGGAAGCCCTGCAGTGGGCAGCAGAGCACCCGGGTGCCCCCGGCCCCTGACCCTCGGGTGCTGTGCTGGGGTAGGGGGGGGGGGGAGTTGCAGACAAATGGGAACCGCATCCCTCCCAAACTGTTTAACTAATGGAGGGAAACGTAGCACAGCCTTTGTAAGGTCGACATTTGTTTGTTGTTAAGGATCTAATTAGAAACATGAGAGGGAGCTGAATGGCTGCTTGCTCGGCTAATTAGCGACATGCACGAAGACCACTTTGAACTTCAAGGACACAAAGCTATTAGCGCTTACATCAAAAATGGATTAAACTTCTGTGCTTTTATAATGATTAAAGATGAGCCGCTCGAGAGGAAATCCTTTTGTAAGGCTGTGACAAGAGCTGGCTCCCTGATTGCAGCTTCTACAAGTGAAGCTTTGTGTGGCCTCCGTGTAGCACTCGGCCCGGCGCGAGAGTGACACCGCTAACTCGCAATATGGAAAATGTGATTAGGCAATAAATATTGATCGATCGCAACAAATTACAGCCAGGCTGGAAAGTGCATTTATGCGTCCTGCTACGTAACTGCAGGGCTTGGAAAAGCTGGGCTGGAATACGTGGTGTCTTTGTGCCTTGCCTTCTGCAAAGTGGTGTGTGCCAGCAGCTCCCAGACGCAGCCGGCGCTGCACACGCATTAACCACAGTATTGAGCAGAAGCAGGTGCTGCTCGCAGGCATGAGAGGGACATAGGTGGGTTTGTAAAACACCTGCACCAGTTGAATTTTTAGCTTGGCCAAGCTTGTGGAAACCGCCCAGCTCTTGCTTTCTGCTCACCCAAGGTAGCTTAGCAGTCGCTTTTTGTGTCCGCGCCACCCGCTCAGCATCCGCACTGGTGCTGGAGCAGCGGTCCCTGTGCTGCACCACACAGGCAGGACGCGGTGGCCACAAGGTCCCAGCTGCCATTATCACCCTGACATGTCCGGCACAGTTCCTCGCAGCGTGCGAAGTGCCAGCAGCCCCGTGCTGGGGCCAGGCAGCGCTCCTTCCCCTGCTCTCCTCACTTCCAGCGGTAATTGCTGAGCCGGGGACCTGCTCACCACCCACTGCTTTCTGTCGTTATCCCTGCGATATTTTGATGTGTGAAGCCATTTCCAAAGGGGCTGCAGAGGCAGAACAACCTTTTAAAGTGTGACTGCAGATAGAAAATAACATACAAATAGTACCTTGTTACAGCAGATAGCTGCTCTCGGTGTCTCTCGGCCTCATCACCACTTATTTTACTGATGAGCCTGACAGTTGTTTTATTTTATTTTTTTCCCTACAGGGCCAATATAGCTGCAGGGGAGGGACAACTGCTGCCACTAACCCAGGGCTGCCTGGCTGCTCCCCATCACAGAGCCTTGTCAGGGGCGGCACAAAGCTCACGGTTTGATTTTCCAGAGTCAGGGCTCAGCCAGGTGTCATAAGCGAAATATCTACGGCTCTTAATACTTGCCGAGGCACTCTGTCTGCCACGGGCTTCTTACAAAGAAGTGTTTGCTTTTCAAGTCTGGTTGGGAAGAACCGGAGCAGAGCACGGCGCCTTGCGGGTCCCCACGAGAGATGTACTAAATGGCACCTCTAATTGTAACGCTGGGGTTATTTGTTTTTCTGATTTGTCTCCCACTTTCTGTTTCAGCTAGTTGGGAGCTGTTTGTACATTGCTGCTCTCCACAGTGTCGGTGTGTTTCCAGCTCATTATTTCTGAGACATTTTTGAGTCTGAGCATTGATCTGGATTCGAGGTGTGCCGCGTGCTGCCTCAGACATAAAGCACCGCTGTATGTAAAAGCGCAGGTACAAGACAGATGCTTCCCATAGCTCAGCCTGACCACAAAGGAACATGTTTGTGCCTCTAGCTGGAGCTGTATGCGGTGATCGGTGTAGAAAAAATGAGCCTGAACATGAGCATTTAGTTCTCGGAGCTGTGCCTGTGCACTCTGGCAGCCTGAACAGGCAGCCAAGGACCAGGAGCACTGACGTCTTATTTCAGACCGGCATTAATTTGTGCATCCAGTTTTGGGTAAATCACATCTTGGTTGTTAGCATCTCTGAAAAGCAAGGTATAAGCTCCCATTAACTTCAGCTGTGAGTGCACAAAGAATTAGCTTTGGCCAAGCTATCTGTAATGTGGGTGCCGTGCTAGCTAATGATATTTATGAGGCTCTAAGCACTAATGATACAAGATTTGCATGTGGTGCTAAGTTTTCCCGCAGTCCATACTGGGGCTGGTTATTTAAAGCGTCAGCGTCACGCTGTGACTGCTGGTCTGTTAGTCATGCTGGCTGCACCATGGCCATTAGTGCTCATGCTTCAGGACACAGGGGATCCCCGAGGAAGGCTGCGATCTTCCCTGCTTCAGCCGCCATCATTTTACTGTAACATCCTCTGCAGCGTCGGTGCTTGGGCTGCTGCCGAGGCGGCACAGCAGGCTCGAATGCTTGGGTAACAGGTGATATTCCTTCTGGGAAAATCTCTTAAAATCCACCAGTAAATCCCAAGTGACTCAAATTAAATGCCTCCAGACTGTGGCATCCTCATGACCGTGCTTTGCAGCCCCACTGGACCCGTCATGGGCAGAGGGATGGGTGGCAGTGTGTGAGGGTAAATAGTGCCTGGCGTGGCTGGGGTACCCGCCCTCCATCGGCTCACCCCGCCGGGCTGCTGCCGAGCGGCACCTGCCTGCCCTGTGCCCCCCAGCCCCCGCCTGTTGCCATCCCTGTCAGCGGCATTCAATGTTATTATATCATTTACTCCTTCGAGCTGGAAGATTATGTTTGCAGCATGTTATATGAATTTTTCATAAAGAGAGAAAAACAGCCTAATCTTGTGAGCTTTGAGTCTTGGTGGTGGGTAATGGCTTTGATTTAAAGCATTTTGTCTTAATGATGGTTATATTGAAAATTTCCTGCTGCTTTCAAGCACGTTTAGTTATTATCATAAACATTGATGGTAGAAATGCCTGCCAAATTGTGCATGGCTGTTTATGGTAGATGAGAGAGTCATCCAGAAATTAGAGCGCTGGATCAACAAGTTGTCGGGAAGCCTGTTTGTGCAGAGAGCCGCCCTGGGGCCAGCGGGGCAAGGAGGGCTGGAGGAGAGCCGTGCTGGAGATGGCCGGTGCTGGCGTAGAGAACACTTGGTGTGAGATCAGGAGTGAGTTTCTGACGAGAAGGAGCTGCTCTTGAAGCCGAGGGGTGCAGAGGGAGGGCAGTCTCTCGTGCCGGCGGCCGTGCAGCGGGAGCCTCTGCCCTGGCAGCTTCTGGCATTTGCTCCACTTGTAAAAATAAACTGCTAACCTGACGCATAAAGCATGCATGTTCACAGAAGGGTATTTCATCTTTTTTTTCTTCTGTATACACGTCGCTGCGTTCCCCATGTGGGTTTAGATAACAGGACCTGCTTTCTGGGGAGCACCTCTGTCTGCAGCTGGGCTCTGCCACCTGCCCTGCCAGAAGGAGCAGAGCTGCCCACCCGCGCCATGCCCAGGGCCAAGGACCCCTCTCCAGGAGGTGAAGGCTACGGCCGAGTGTTACTAGGCAGGTCTTTGGAAGCGTTGGTTTAGTGCTGAGCAGCGCACCCTCCGGGGCGAGCGCATGCAGCCAGGGGTCCCGCGGGTCTCGGTGGGATGTGGGCGGGACGTGGGTGCCGGTGGGTGGGGAGAAGCTGGGGTGGCTCCATTCTGCTCCATTCTGCTCTCAGCTGCTCTCTCAAGTGCAAAATGTATTTCTAGCTGTGATAATGGGGCACTGTATCTCATCCTGAAGTACCCTGCTGCTTCTCAAAGAGGAAATCCAGTAAATCGTTGTGGTTTCTTTCAAACTTGAGGTTTTTCTTGCCGGCGCACCATGGCTGGGAAGGCAGGCACGAGTTTCTCTAGTTGCGGTTTGTACCGTTCCTCACCTTTCTTTTTCTTTTTTTTTTTTTTTTTTTTTTTTTACTTTTGAAATACTCATATTTGTTATGTGTTAGAAAGAAAGCAAAACCACAGTAGTTAACAGTGAAGAGACTGCTGTAGGAGCCAGTTCTCCTCCTGTAGTGTTGGTTAAATCTTTGGGGTTTGGTGCTGTAGAAGAGGGAAACACATTGTTGCTGAAGACTGTGGGCTGTGTGCAGGGGACAGCGATCGTCTGTCTTACACACCTCTGTACTTATGTCACCTGCTTTGTTTCCTTTGAGGTACAACGTACTTTAGTGTTGCTTTGTCATCCTGACCATCAGCCCGGTACCGTGCACGATCCCCTTGCAGAACAGTAATGTCAGAATCCTCACAGTGCTCTTCCCTCTCCCTCCCTCCTTCCCTTCATCATTCACGGCTGAGTTGAGTTTATCTGGGTGGGATTCCAACATCTGACTTGTTGTGCTTTACCCAGCTGCCCTCTCCGCCCCCGCAGCGAGGCGCCTGGATCCTCATCAGTGTGATACGCGATTCGCTAAGGCAAATGTCATAATGAATCCTGACTTAGAAATTTCTCAAGAGTTCATCGGAAGAGAGTTTATCTTTCAGTCGTGACCTTTCTTGTTGAAGGCGGATTAATGTATGAGCAGGGTCTGTGTTAATGTGGCAGTTTGCAGGAGAAGGCACTTGATAAGCAAGCTCCAGCACGCTCCGTCCCAGCTCCCAGCAGAGCGTTTTGTAGCCCTGAGCCTCCTGCCTCCGCGTGAACCAGGTGTGTTTCAGGCTCCAGCTCCCGGCTCCTTTGACAAATCACTTGTTGCCCAAACGTTGCATTGAGAAGCATCTGAAACGCACATTAGATGTGGATAAAGACAGCTCTGCTAAAGGATGCCAAGATGAGTTAGTAATAAAAAAGCCTTGCTCGCTGAAGCGCTGTCTTGAGGTTATGGATGCCTTTTAAAATTATCTCCAAGCTCATATTTATTTTAGCAGAAAGGCTTTTGGTGGATTCTCCTTTGAGGAGATGCAGCTCAGGTAGAGGGGAGGGTGCAGCGAACACACTGGGTTGCACCAAACACATCCCTGGGACGAGACCCGGCACGTGGGCTGCAGCGGGGCAGCGCAGCAAACCCTGGCTTCGGCCATCGCAGAACCGGCCCACTGGGAATACTGGACGCAGGCAGCGGGGTGTGGCAGGGCACCGAGTCTAAGGTCCTTTTACCTGTTTCAGTCCTCGTCAGCAGTGGTGTTTGTCTCTTGCTATCGCCTCTGGAAGGTGGAGGCAGCACCGATGTTTGTCACGACTCTCCCAGCCAGCCCTGCAGCCAAGGTGCAGCTCTCACCTTGCCAGCCGTGCGCAGCAGATCCCAACTCCACCATCACCAATGCTTTGCATTTAAAGAAAAGCCTGTTCTGGGGCTGCTTTGTGAACATGCATTTGCTTCGGTGTCTGGCGCCCCATCTTGCTTCCCTTCATTGCCTTTCAGCAGGGTAGAGCCCAATGCTCCCCAGAGCCCGTCCCTCTGACCTGCAGGCAAATCATCACTTACTGGTCAAAATTCACAAGCTCAGAGCTTTTTCCATAGAGAGAAGCCACTGCAAATTCCAGGTGAGGCAAACAAGACATTAAACTTCCTCATTCCCATCGCTGCCACGTCCCTTGGCTGCTGTCTCTTGATCTCCGTCAGCGCAAGAAGGAGCTTCTGCAACGTGGGGGGTGGGGGGCGCTGGGGCTGAAGTAGATAAAAAGTTGGTTGGCTGTGATTTACAGACACATCTCATCTTTTCCACATCTCTCCTGACCTTGATCTGTCACAGGGCTTCCCGGTGACCCTTGGGATCGCACATTATGTGCAGGGAAAGCCCTTGAGCTCGCAGCCCTTAGCCACAGTCCCGCAGCTGTGAAAACGTCCGGTGCGGGATGGGTTCCCGTGCAGTTGGCTGGCAAATTGGACCTGAACCTTTTGGAGCACATCAGAAAGGGCTGCTTTGACTACCAGGACTTCCCAAGTGCTGGCAGTCCTTGGAAGGGGAGGAAATGGCCCTGCCGACCCCCCCGGTGATGCTCAGTCTGATGGGTCCCCCAGCAAACCAGAGTCGGGAGACACTTGGGCAGCTCGGGCAGCTCCTCTGCTGGGACCAGGCCAGAGGGCAGGCTTTGCCGCTGGGCTCTGCTGAGCAGCAGCAGGATGTGGCCCGTGGTTCCCTCCCCTCTCCTGGGACAGCACAGCCCCCTGACAGCCTTCCAGCAGCATGCTCCTGCACTTCTGCCTTTAATTATTCCCTGTTATTACTGCAGGTGGTCAGGGCGGGGGGGGAGGGGGCGATTCTTGGATTCCTTGCAACCTGCAAGGCATTAATCTTAACGCTCCGAGATTCCCGCAAGTTTCCAGCAGCCGTGGCTCTTGGACAGCTTCTGCCTCCTCCAGCGATGGAGCTGACATTGGGAACTTTGTCATAAAAATACGTGTCTCCAAAGAGACCTAAATTTTTTTCGAGCACTGAAACAGTGTCTGGAGGATTTGGGGTTTTTTTCTTGTTTGTTTTAGTGTCAGATTATTCCAGGTTTGTGTAAAACAAATTTGTTTCTGGCTATTTCTCACCCAAATGCGTCATGTTTTGCATGTTGGGAGAGTTGCTGGAGGTCCCCATGGTGGTGTTCCGGAGCAGTGGTGGGAGTGCCTCTGGCTCCAGGTGAGCTGACGCGCAGCTTTTGTCAGAAGACAAATATTGAGCAGCTCACCAGGGCTGAGCGAATCGGTAAAGTGCAGTTTCTGAGGAGTGCTCAACCTCCTCGTGAATAAATAAATTCATTTATTGGGTTGGAGCAGAGCACCAGCTCTGTAGAAGCTTCCAGCCCTTTCTCTGCAGGTCTCCGGGCTTTGGCACGGGCAGCATGGAGCCGTGCCGGGGCATCGCCGGGCACTGGGGTGGCAGGTGGGATTTCGCTGTGCCCGTTTTTCCGCAGGCACTCCTGCGAGCAGCGTGGATATTCACCTGATGTTCGGTAGATAGAAAATTACCTTTTTCTTACGTTACGCCCCCGCAATGAGAAGGACATCCCTCTGGATGCCACGGTGTACGTCTGCCCGGTTGGGCACGGCTCACGGGCATGTGTGCCACTCCGTGGTGGCCGCGGTGGCAGGGGGCTCTGGGCATCGCGTAGGCAGGGGGCCGAGGCCGGTCCCCACTTCTGGCCCCGAGGCGGCACGGTGGGCTGTCCTGGTGCTGCCGCGGGGCTTTGCAGGGGTGTTTCACTGACAGGGTCCCCCCTTGCCTTGCCGCATCCCCCTGGCGCGCTCCTGCCTTGGCTCGGACTGGCCGACTGGGTTTTCTGTGACTTGGCAGTAAAACTTGCCTGCGTTTTATTGAACCAGAAGGAAGAAAAGGGGGGAAAAAAGTGCTAGCGTAGAGTAATAAAGGGCTTTTGAACATCTCAGCTGGATATTTTTCTTCATGAGTGAGAAGGCCAAATGTTATCTTGACATTTAATCTTTAATAATAAAAAAAAGGCGCTTTGTTTGCCAGTGAATTCCAAAATCTGTTTACTCTCTCATGCCTTATTTCTTTTAACTTGCTAGCTTAGATGTCCTACTTACTTTCCCCTGCTACCAGTTCAGAGCTGCATTAAATCACTTATTTTGTAAGATTTACTCTCCTGTCATTGCAGAGCCAACAGCTGCTGGGTTGACTTTTTTTGGATGGGTTTATTCATTCATTTGAAAAATGGGGACCTCTCGGGGGGGCGGTGCAGGGGGAGGGGGCCAGGGCAGGAGAGGTGGTGGCCCAGCAGAAAACCCAGGCTGAGCCCACCGCAGCCCACGTAAGGTGCTGCCAGAGCCCCACCTCGGGCTGCCCTGCGCTGCTCCCACCCCCAGGAGAACCCACAGCTGGTTGGTGTGGCTCTGCTTGTGGGCTAGTGGCTCTGACCAGTGGGCTAGTGGCTCTGACTGGTAAGCTGGTGGCTCTGACTGGTGGGCTAGCGACTCTGACCAGTGGGCCAGTGGCTGAGGGTTACTGTGGGCTCTCAAACCTTACGAACCCTTTGTAGCGCTTCATGAAGACACGTGGGAAGTTGCATCCAGAGGAAAAGGCTGAAGAACAAACTCTTGGCACAGCCTGGAGCGTGGAGGTGCTGGGCTCCGCGGGGCAGGTGCTGGCCGCACTGGTGCCGGTGGCTGCCGCGGGGCAGGGGGTGCGGTGTTGGGCACCGCTGTGGGGCCGTGCCCTGGTGCTGGGCGCTGCCAGCAGCGGTGTGCCGGGGGGGCGGTGAGGCGGTAGCTGGTGCGGGCAGGCGAGTCTCCGTGTGCTCCTGAAGGACCTTGCAAGTACCACTCAGGTGTAGCTCCAGCTTCCCGCAAGCCATTTCCATCCAGCTCCTCCTAGTCCGCTAACTTTTCTTTTGCATTGAAACTTCTTCCTCATAAATTTTACATCCAAGAGCAACTGTGAGAGATGCCAGAAGCCTGATCATCTAACATGCTTTAATATCTAAATTTATTCTTTAGTATCATTCTTATTTACATTGTTTTTCTGTCTCAAAAAAAAAGAAAAAATAAAGGGAGGAAAAAAATAAAATTTTCTTTTACTTCCACATTAGGAGGTGAGTTGTCATACACCCTCTGGAATTCTGGTTTTTTTTGCTTTTGATCTTTATTTATTTGTTTAATTTTGGTTGATGTCCCAAGCATGGTTTTGGAGACGAAGGTAGGTCTTCGCTCTCCAAATCAAAAGGAAAAAAAAAAATTTAAATAAACCAACACTCTCCTTGGTCATATTAAAAAAAAAAAAAAATCCAAACTGTTCCATTCCATACCATTTAAAGAAAAAAACAAAACAACTACAATCAACTATTGAACTATTTCTACAGCTTACTGATTTAAAAGGGCGGGTTTTTTCCAAAAGTATCGAATGGATCCAAAAACGATTTTCCTAGATGCGATTGAAGTTATTTGCTGTCAACATTTTAATATCAATATTACCACAATGTGTAGTCTCAAACTAGTTCCTTTGTAGTTTGCATGGGATGTGAATGCTGTCTCGGCGTGCCCAGACCTAGAGAACTTGTTACTACTGCATGAGCATCAAGTCAGATGTTGAAAAATACCTATTATATTTTGTGATAATTTGGTGAAACTGAGCACCTCCAGTCTCTGGTTGCAGTAGTGTGTTGAATGATTGTTCTTTTTTTTTTATATATATCCATATATATATTTTTGGAGCTCTAAGCTTCGTAGTAGTACGGGCTGACTCTTATCCAGTACTTGCTCTCCTATCGCATGGCCTTGGTTAAGTGTTAGAAGTTGGGCCTAGGCTGTTTATTCTGGTGTTTGGCTTTGTAATAACGGTGCATGCCTGGCGTCTGGCCTCATACCCAGCTTTATTCTCTGCACACCAGTCTTGAATAGCTACAGTGCTCAACCGAATTTTGGCGCACCCGCTTCCCCGGCAGGCTCCAACCCAGCCCGACCCGGAGGCTTCCCCGGGGCCAACAGCCCAGGGCCCGTCGCGGACCTCTACGGCACGGCCAGCCAGGACTCCGGCGTGGGTAACTACATAAGCGCCGCCAGCCCGCAGCCGGGCTCCGGCTTCGGCCATGGCATCGCCGTAAGTACTGTGCGCACCGCGGCCGCTGCCCCGCTTCTCGGTCACGGGGCGGGGCGGGGGGTTGTCTCATTGTTTGATGACATCAGAGGGGGGGTATGTTGGGGGTTTTGTGGCTTTCTCTGGTTAACAATGACCTGACGGCGAGCGTAGCACCTTGCTGCCGTAGCCTGCTAGAGCTGTGCCAACTGACTGTGCCGCTGCAGTTACCAGCTCGGCTGGAAACGCTTGTCTGCTGCCTTCTGCAGTCCAGGCTTGACGTTTGTCCAAAGGAAGTATTTAACAATTATGGGCTTTAAAGCTCCTGCTTATTTATTATGGGCTTTATATCAGCCCAACCACCCATCCCGGCTGACGCACCCATTTGCAGACAACGTACAAGTCCCTGTGCCCACCTAAACATGCACAAGGTGGCTCATTAATTGGGCTGGCAGGACCACAGGGTGCCCAGAGGGACCTCAGGGTGCCCAGAGCCACCCTCACAAGGGCACAGCCACCCCACCCCGCTCCCCATCACCCACCCCTGCAGCAGCAGCAGCATCCCCACGGACCAGTGCCAGCCACTGGCATTTGCCAACCTCTCAGGTCACCCCCAGCCAGCTGCGGTGCCACTGACGGCCCATAAAACCTGCAGGTGGCAAGTGAAGCGCTGCTGTTGCGCCATCAGGTCGTTGGGACAGCCGCTCTTAACGCCGTGGGTCTGCCAGCTCACTAATGACGGGCGATGGAGATTTGCTTAACAAGGCTGCATGCTGGTGTTCAGAGCACACCATCTGACCTGTGTGTGTTAGCATGAATGTGGTTGCACCTCTTTGGTGGCTGTCAGTCTCCCAGACAGAAAAACTGTCACTGTTCCCCTTTTTGTTGTAAAATGATGAGGTTTTTGTATTTTTTGCCCTCCTGTACCACAAACGTGGCACAGTACAGAGGGCTCCCCTGAGTTCCCTCAGACCGGGCAGAGAGCTGAGCTCCTGGACCGAATGGGATGAGTGGGGGGAGCAGGAGCGTAGTGCAGACAAAGTTCCTGAAATTGTCTTGGGTTTATCACATAAGCAACCGGTACCCAAAAAGACCAACAATAAAAACACTGCTGCCTCCATTTGTGCCCTTGTGCCCAGTTCCCCCCGGGTCCTGCCCACGGACGATACCTTTGCATCAGTCCTGGTACCGACCATGGAATGTCCTTGCTCTGCTAAGAGCTGCATCCGTTTAAACTGCTGTCTCTCACCACTTACAGCACCTCGTTTCCATTTTTCACCTAAAGAAAAAGGCCTGTTTGTTCTTGAAAACTTGGGCGCTCTGGCCCTGGCAGCACCCCAATTTTTCAAGTGACAGGGTACAAGCCTGCCCACCCAGATTTGTCTGCACTAACACTTCTCCAAAGGACAATTATGTATTTGACTTGCAGATTGGCAGCCTCTTAATTTCCCCAATAACTGCAAAAAATCCCGTAGCTTTTTTCTTTTTTTCTTTTTTTTTTACATATATATTTATTTAACACTCTCCATTTACTAACCCTGGTTTAAAAGTAAGGAAGGGACAACCCAGAGCTTATTTTTGCAACTGGGGGAATGAAAAGATGATGGTCTCGGAAAGGTACCCGCAGGGTTCAGCACACCGAGTCACCAGTGACCAAGAACAGCTCTCGGAAATACCTATTCATGCTGGCAACACAGTCTCTCAAGTCCTTTGATAATTTCTTGCCAAAATTAATAATCAGCTGTTCCCATGTATAGAGCACTGATGAACTTAACAATTGTACAATTTTAGGGACCTTTGATTGCAACGGCTTTTACAAATGGATACCATTGAAACGTTACACATGGTTGGTTGCCATCTCACTTGGAGGTATTACAGTATATACCATTTGTACTTTGTGCTAAACTACCATCTCCCCTATATTTACTTTAAGTGAACGATTTTTTATCTTCATTTCGTCTTTCCTTGGCCTTTAATCATTCCTTTCTGTGATTTGTGTTATTTGAATCAATCTCAGGGGCTGGAAACTGGAAGAGAGATCAGGAGCTAAACTCCCCAGAAGTCATATTTTCATATTGGTGACACTTAGTGCAATGATTTGGAGAGCCAACAACCCCACGGGAAAACCAGCGATCCCAGAAACCGGTGGGGACGCCACCAAGGGCCAGCTGGCAGCATCCCGGTGGGGGTTATAGATCTGCTACCAGTGCACTGATCTAAAAATAGATGAGCCCCACCGCTTTATTACAGAGAAAGCATCATTCTTAATTAAGTGCTGTACCAAATATTACAGCTAGAAGATAACATTGTAACTAGTAACCATAGAGCAATTATCAAGATTAAAAAAAAATTAAACCTAAGCAAATTAAATTAAAGACATTACCTGAGTAATGCATCCTTGGATCGCTGCCAGTTTCCTACCCTTTGAACTAAGCTCAAGTTAATTAAATATTTAAATATTTTTTTATTATTTTTTGTTGTTGTTGGCCTTTGGCATACTCATCTTTGCAAACAAATATTCTGACACTGAGAACAGAGTAGACGAGAAAAGTCAAGTTAGTGAAAAGTGGTGTTTCCCCCCCGCCGGTGCAGTGCAGAGCTGTCGGTCCCTGCCCCGGCCGTACCAGTGTGACGTCCCCTCCTCTGCCTTCAGCCCAGTGCTGCTGATGGGTGTCACCTGCTCCGCCTCCAGAACCCACACATGAGCTTAGCCTTGCAGTTAGTCCAGGGACTGGGAGCTATGGGAAGCATTTGGAGGCTTTAAATTACATAAAAATAGATTTAGACCTAAATACTAGTGGGTCAAGGGGCTTTCTGTTTACTCTTCATGTACCCACATACACCCAGGCTTACCTGAAACTGCTCCATCAATTGATCTGCTCCACCGAGCAGTATTTTTTATGGGAGAGAAAAAAGCAGCATAGGCACTCTTGCTTTAATCCCACTTATTATTTGCACGTATCGGTGGCTGTTCACAGATCAATTTGTCAGAATCCTTCATGTTTTCTGGGCCACCACCCTTTGTAATAACGAGGTGGGACACGAGGCTGGCTGGAGACCTAAGCAGAGCATCATAATTCACACTAATAACGCCGCGATGAAGGTGGCATTCATCAGATTAACGTATCGTAATCATTCTGCACTTACCACAACACATCACACTGTAACCATCATTTACTGTCCAGGACCAAGACTCAAACCATTAATGACTTAAAAACAGAAAGTGCCTTTAATGTTGCTCATTACTAATTGAAATAGATTTTTGAGAGGAGGAAATGAGCCTTATTATTAATTCCTCAAGGACCACCAAGTCTGAGATTTCTATCGCGGCAGCACATCCCGAGGCATCTGGTCCCGCACCGGCTGCCCAGGGCAGGATGCAGCCAGGGAGGATGATGCTGGGGGAGCTGCGGGTCCCCGGGGCAGGGACCAGCCCTTCCTGCGGGCTGTGGGCTGCCGGCAGGTCCTGGCCCCGGGCGCAGCCCTCTGGGGGTGGGTGCTGGACGTCACCCCGAAAACATGAGAGCACAGGGTGCACGTTCCTCGCCGCCAGCCCCCAATATTTATTTCCATCTCAACATTAAGCACCGGCAGGGAGGGAACATTAGAAGGCAAATCCTCCATTATAAAATAAATCATCCCTGCTGCAGCCTGCCCCTGCAGAAATTGAGAAATTGTTGCCTTTCAAGTAATTCAGCGGTGCCTTTAGAAAAAAATGGTTTTTACCAAAACCATGTAAACTCCTGGCATAACAGGTGCCCGAGGAACAGGTTTGGTCCTTCAGATTGATCCAGCAGCGTTTTGCTGTCGCTGGGCAGCCAGGGTGGTGTGTGCCCGGCTTCGCCCTCGGTACGGATCGGGGCACGCTGCGGCCGCACAGCACTCACAGACGCTTTGGGGGGACTGTGGTGGGGGGTGTTAAAACCCCCAATGGACCTGAGCTAACTCTCGCTCTCCTGTGTCCCATGTCTGCCGTTCCCCCCACAGAGTCTCTCTGGATGTCCGGGCAAGACGGGGCGAAGTTTCTGAGCGGGCCCACGGTTGGATGATCTCATCAGACTTTGAGCACTACATCATCACCGGCAACGCAAACAAACTGGAGGTGGCACTCGACGGACTTAGGTTGTTTAAAAATCTCTCTCATCATCTCATGAATCTGCTGTACTATAAAAACAACAGCTTTTAAAAGTATGTATATAAAACCCATTTCTTGTTCGTTTTATTTTCTGGATGGGTTCCCCCCCCTCCCCCTTTTTAAACCTCTCCAAACCACATTTTTTCGTAGCGTTTTGACATAGTCTCGTAGCCACGTAGTTCTAATTCTTTGTGTATCTAGCGAGAGCCTAACCATAGTGTAACTGTTTATATTAAGGGGTTTCTTTCAGTTATCTTTCCCACCTCCCCTCCTTCTCCCTTCTGTTTTACGTAGTTGTTGTTGCTTAAAGGATGCTGAGATGGTGACAGGAGCCGCAGCCGCTGGTCCCGGCTCTGCGGCTGCCGAGGGTGGCGGGGGGAGCAGAGCCGGCAGCGGGCAGGGCTTCGGGGTGGCCTTGCAGAGCGCGGGGGGCACAGGTGAGCAGCAGGTTCTCTAGCCCTTCTTTTCATTTGTGGCATCTTCGTTAACCTAATTCTATCTATTTTCGGCAATAAGGCAAGGACTACAAACTTTTTGTGCGTCCTTTTTCTATAAGTGCTTTTTTTTGTTGAAAGAGGTGATATAAGGTTTTTTGAAATTGTGAATTCTGAAAAAAAAAAAATACTGTATATACAATTCCATTAACTACATATAAACTATTAAGAAAGAGAAATACAAACCTATTTTTGTGGTGGAGTCAGCCTAAGGCAGTTTCTCTATGAAAATGGAAGAAGAAGAAAAAAAAAAAAAAAGAAAGTTTTAGACTTTGTGACCAACTGCCGGAGCTGGCCCGCGGGAGTTAGGTGATGCACACACTGTTCAGCTTGCTCCGTAGGCGTGGTAGACCTTCCAGCTCTCCTAGCGTCATACCAGCATCTTCGCTATCAGACGTGCACAGCTTACAAAGGAACAGTCTAGTGGTATTTTTTTAATTTAAAACCTGCTTTTCCCAAGACTGAAAAAGAAGCTACGATTTTCCTATTTATTGCATTTACGGTTCAAAGCACACCTTTTTTTTTTTTTTTTTTTTTCTTTTTTTAGTTGTTTTAAACTAGATCAACTCGCTGTCCAGTCATTTCAGCTGCCCTGGGCACCCTGTGCAGCCCGGGCGGAGGCGAGGTCCCTCCTCCGCGCTCGCCTGCTGCAGGCAGAGCGGCTTTACAGCTTGCATCGTTACCTTTTTAATCCATTACCTTCTGTATTAACAAATTAGGAACAACTTTTGGTTGTGGTTTTGGTTTTTTGGTTGTTTCTTTTTTTTTTTTTTTTTTTTTTTTTTTTTTTTTGGGAATACCTCAGTGCTACAAGTTTCACCCTAGAAGCAACGGAAGATTTTAATTTATTGTAGTTGTAAACAGAATTAAAAAAAAAAATAAAGTATAAAACATCATTGCACTGTGACTGGTAGGGGAAAAACTGACAGTTTCCTATTTGCACATGTTTAATATTTGGCTGTTATATATATGGTCCTCTGTTGGGGGAGGAGACTTATGAAGGATATTTTTTAATTTAATTTTTTTAATATTGGTAAATAGGCCTGCAACAGCAAACTAGAAGTACAACATGGTAGGTGGCATTAAGAACATACTGTAGTGTGGATATATTTCTTCTTTTTTTAACGTAATATTGACAAGTTTTATTAATATTTTTTTAAATTGTTACGTTTATAAATTTGGTACTTTAGGTACAGCCAGTATAAGACACTGAATGCGACATTTGTTAAAAAAAGCTGCTGCACTCCTATTTTTGTAAATTTTACTAACAGGTAGACTAATGTAGACATTCAATAGACAAGGTAGAGCAAGGCATCTTTAACAAAAACAAGGCACCATACTGCTAACTGAAAGGAGAAAACCTTGTTTTTCTTGTTTTTAAAAAAGAATCATGCTTTTTATGTAATATTTTAGGTTTTTTTCTTATTTCAGAACAACCAGGTTTAAGCAAAATGCTGGACGCTTTTTAAATATTGAGACTTGATCAAGTAATTAAATAAAACAATTCTTTAAAAAATAAAAATGAAAAAAAACAACAAAACAAATTCCCTGTAATTCAATGTACCGTCAGGGAATTTTTTATTGATATTTTGTCAATGTTGATGATGTACTGTACTACCAGTTGGTTTTCCTCTCCATTCCCTGTCACCTCATAGAATATTCTTTGTTGATCATTGTTGTATGTTAATAGTGTATAAAATGGCTATCTTGTAAGAGTGCTGTCCTGATGCTAGTGTAGTGAATTTTTCCCCCCCCCTCTTTCTCTCTTCCTCTTCTAGTACATATTGGTAGGTGTATCGTAATTAAGGTTAAAAATTTAGATGTAGTTATTCAGATTTAGGACCAGTAAGGATAGAACTTTCTCTTATTTAAGAAAAAAATGCTAATAATTTTGGGAAGGTTTTCCTTTTCTTTTTTTTTTTTCTTTCCTCTTTTCTTTTTTTTTTTCTGTTGTGTTTTTTGGTTTTTTTTCTTTTGCTGATCTGATGCGGTTTCAACTAACCAAAGGTCTCACAATGTTAAAAATGCTGGCAAACTCCTAAGGCATTTGTAGATCCCCACCCTTGACTTTGAAAAGGGGGATGTGCCATACTACCTTAAATGCTAATGCTAGATATGCAAAACTGGATTTTTTTAATTTATTTTTTAAAAGAGGGAGGCACGGTATATTAAAACGATTTTACTAAGAGAAAAAAAAATATTTTTTTAAGAATGCTCAGAAGAAATTGCTAATCTGTGTGAATATGTTTTAGATGTTTATATACCTTTTGAGAAGTCCCAGTGGCCCATAGCACAAATGTCGTGGAATCCGATATGTTTTGATGTGGCTACCTAGACTAAGGTTCACGTTAGTCCCCCACTCATCTAGAAGTCCATTTCGAAGGGGGTTTGGTTGGTTTTTTTTTTCCTTCGTTCGTTCGTTTTGGGGGGGGGGGGGTGTTGTAAATTTTTCAACACAAAGGTTCAGCTCCACCTTCTTTGTTTCCGTCAAGCCCAGCAGGTGAAGGACCCTGCCGAGGGCCATTGCCCCTTTCCTTTCCCAGGGTCTGGTACGGCCGCGCTGCCCCCGCAGTGTCCCACCGAGGGCGATGGCCATCGGGTGGGCAGGGGGCACCCACAGCCTCTCCCAGCTGGACCCCCGGCACGGGGGACCTGTTCAGAGGAGCTGTAGCAAGCCACAGGAGCTCGGCTACCCTCCCCCCTTCGAAATAAAAAAAATCCTTTGTGATTGGATTGGCTTGATTAAAATGAAGCCTGATCTGTCCTTTTTTATTATTATTTTTGTCCCTTTTTTCTTACACTTCATAAATGTTCATTTTAAGTTGAATTTGTAGCTTGGACTTTAAGGTAGCATGGCTCTCTTTGCTGTAAGTTTATTTTTTTTCTCCATTGTACAGCAGCGTACCACTGGTGAATGTTACACATCTTGCTAGGCTAGTTAAACCATTGGGTAATTGTTGGTAATAACGACCTGAAAGGTGTTCGGATTTCTTTTCTTCCCTGCTCTGAAGCCTAGGATGCTGTTTTCATCTGTAGTGTGAATGAGGGCTAGCGACTCCAGCCACAGTTACCTTCCTGTTTTGTTTCTGCCATTCACTCAATGCAACATAATCAATAATAAAGCAATATAGTTTACTACATTTTTACTGAAGGCCAGCCATGGTTATGTATGATATTGCATATGAAACTGTTTACAAAAAAAAAAAAAAAAAAAAAAAAAAAAAAAAAACCAACACTAACTCATAGCTGTCTTTTATGCTATGGAAATGTCTCTTGGGTGGAATTTTCCGAATTATTTTTTTTAGCGGTTTGGTTTGTTTTTTTAAGCGAAATAGTTCAAACAGAAAACTGAAGTTAGTGTAAGGTGAAGAGACAGGATGCATCGAAGACACACCGGCAGATCCCGGTCTGCGCACAGACACTGTAGAGTTTCATACGTACAGAATCCAAGTCAAACCCATTGCCGCGTGCGAACACTACGTGAGGAGATTCTGTAAGCTAAGCAATACTTTAATACTGTAACAAAAATTACCAAAAAAAAAAAAAAAAAAAAAAAAAAAAGTAGTAGTTTGAGAAAGTAAATCCTCGTGATCGGTTCTCAGTTCCCAAACAGTCTGACTGTGTTGTCTCGAGAGAGCTCCGTGCCCGAGCGGGGGGAGCCCCGGGGGGAGCGGGGCTGGCCCGTGCGCCCGGCTCTCTGTTCTGTACATACTCGTAACACCACGCGTGGGCTCGTGTGTCGCGTCGACCGTTGTAGGTAGCACATCCCCGTCATTCTCTGTTGTACGAGGTCTGAACTCCATCAGTACTAGGATGCAAGTCTAAGCATTTCAGGTGGTCATAAATGTACCTAAATAAACTATGGCACAGTGGCAGGCCTAGCCCTTCCTTTTATACTTTAGTATGAACTGATGAGAACTTTGGTAGTGACTTTTTTTTTATATATATACATATATATATGTATCTATATATATCAAGCATCTTTCAGGTCTCTGTGTATGGCTTTCTAAAGCCCTGTTGTAAAATACTATGTGGATGGGGGTCTCTCACATCACAGATGTGGAAAGTATAATTTTATATTTGTATTTTCAAATAAATAAGTTTGTGAAAGGTTTCCATCCTCTACTGTGGTCCAGAAATCAATGTGTTTGTCTGACGAAAAAATACAATAAACTGTTTTGAACAGATCTGTGGAGTCCCTTTCATTGGGGGGCCGGGGGTGAAATGTTTCTAACCGGCGGAATAGCGCGCAGCCCCATCACCCCCGTGCGGCGGGGCTGGACCAGCACATCCCCTGTGCAGTGCGCCCAGTCCAGCCCCTTGGGCATCCCAGCATCGCATCCCTGCCCCGGGACCGTGGCCTTCCCTGGCGAGAGTCCGAACTCAGGGGGTTATGGCAGCATTGCCGCACTGCTGTGACGCTGCCAACCCTGCTGCGGATGCATCAAATTGCTGTAAAAAATGACCCGGCCCAGGAAGTACCGGGTAAGGGACATAGGTGACACATGTCGCCATCTATAACGGCTTTCCGTCACCCCCCCTTTCCTAACACATGTCCAAGAGGTGCCCTACAAGCCCTGACAGAGGGGAAGCACTTTGTGGCTTAGAAATAATTTCTGTCATCTAGGCAGTTGTCAGCATATCTATTTATCCATCTCACTGTGTCTTAGAGAGATACGGGGCTGGGGGAGGGGATCATACCTGCCTTGTCCTTGCCTTTGGGGCACTGGCTTACCTGGCTGGGAGGGGGCGGCTGCCTGGGGGAGCAGCACCTCTTTGGAGGGGAAAACCCCATTGAATCTCCCACAAACAGCAGCAAGCCCCCCCCCCCACGTGCCTTCCAGAGCGGCCTCGGGGGGGGGGGGGGGGGCAGCTGCAGGGGAGGAGGAGGATGGGTCCGGTTTGACTTGTTTTGCTGGGCAGAACTGGCGGCAGGCTGTGCCCGGTGGCAGGGGCTGTGATGAAGAGCAGGAGGCTGGGTCAGCCTCGTCCCTCCCCGCATTTAAGGTTTCTCACGCCTACTCCCTGGGGAGGCTGGATGCCTCGTCTGGCTCCGCACCCTCTTTGCACCCCAGCTATCCTCCCACGGCTGGTTTTGGCACTGGGGATGGAGTGGAGCCAATGTCCCCCCGCCCCACCTTAACATTTTAAATACTCACCTTATTCCACTTGGGATGAGACCAGTTCCCGCAAGCGGGGGCATGGCTGGGATGCAGGTTGGGGCTGGGATGGAGAGACTGGTCCAGCCCCCACCAAGCTTTCCAGACCCAGGGGCATCGCTCCGGGGGGGCTCCGCAGGGATGGGGCTGGTGAAGGTCAGCGCGCGGCAGGATGCAGGATGGGCTCCTCGCTGAAAAGCAGGCAACACATCAAGCCCTTAATGGGACTGATGATTAGTGGAGCACCGAGGGGAAAATTAGATTAGAAAAACAAATGAAAATAATTTCGGAAGTAGTGTTTATTCGGGGTGGAAGGAGCTTCCACTGCGAGGGCTGCAGGAAACGATTTGACTGCAATCCAGAAGAAAAGGAGCGCAGGTCTGGAGTACATTAGTGTGGTGGGAGGCCGGGAATAGCAGCCACTTAACCCTGTCATTCAGCAAACATTAGTGAATTATGAGTGTATTATATGTGGGGTTATGTGTTTTGTGAAAAGCCCGGAGGCCCGCTATATCTGCACTAAAATGTTAGCGGGGGTCTGTGTCAAAATGTAAATTTTTATACCGACTGCGGAATAAAAATAAGATTTTGTGTTCGCCTCCCAGCTACTGAAATCAAATTGCAGCCCAAATCAAAGTTGTAAAATAAGCAAAAATTTCCCTTCCCTGTCAAATTAGTGCCCCACTAAAGAAAACAAGGGATATAAATGTGATTTACTTCCCTTCCCTCCTGTCATAAACATTTATGACCGAGCTGTAACGATGGGTTTCAGGAGGCAGCTGGGGCTCTTTGGGGTTTTGCAGCATTACCCACGTGGTGGGTGCCAGGGAGCCCTGCCCAGGGTACCCGTGGTAGGGGGGAGCAGGTATCCCCGCATCCCTGCACCCATCCCCATCCTGCACCGCACCCCGGGGCCCCTCAGCCCTGTGCCCCCTCGCTGCCGAGGAGGCTGTCCTGGCCCTATTGCCTGGGTTTCTTACCTGCAGCACAGACAGATATATCCAGCAGAGCTGTGTATCCTCCCATCGGGCATCTCGAGGCTGCCATGCGGCAGCAGAAACCAAGCCAGCATTTATTAATTATGAGCTTAAGCGCTTCCTTTCATGGCTATTTACAAGGGCCTCCTCATTATTAATAAAGAATAATAAAATGGGTTTTTAAAGCCCATTTGTTCCGCAGGGTACTGATCTCTGGCGGGCGCGAGCCTGGATGCCACCCAGCGCACGGAGCACTGGGACCTGCTTATAATGACACCCCACCCCATGGAAAAGCAAACCCAAACCTTTATAACCATTCTGCATTCAATTATTTTAAATAGCGTAAGACATGAACAATTACAGCAGGCTCTGCTTTTTGATGGTGCCTGGCTGCGGTTTTCAGTTGGTCATAAGGTGGTGGCAGGTCCTGTGTAGCGAGAGATACTTGTAATTCACCAGCTGTTTGCAAAGGGCACCAGTACTTGACGTCGTTCCCGAATCCGTGGCGGGCTCATTTCCCTGCTATTTACCTCCATGGCAGCGGCTGTAATTAGCAGCGGCACGGGCTCCCACGGGCCGGGCTGGCGTCTGCCGCTTGCATCCACTGCTCCATGATTTCTCGTCTGCAGGGCGAACAAAGAAAATTAAAAAGTTTTTGGTGTGAGCGGAAGAGCCCGGTCCTCGAAGCCGCTCTGCCCCAGGCTGGCAGGTCCCCAGACCCTGCTCCCCCAGCCTGACCTTCCCAACACAACCGACCGTGCCAGGGCCGCTGCTGCTGCAGCCGATGCCAGGCTGCGCTCCCATCCGAAGCTGCCTGCTCTGCCAGCATGGCCGCAGGGCTCGGGGACCAGCCGAGGTCCCAGTATGGGGCCGGTGATGGTGACAGTGGCCAGCCCACACTGGGTGCTAATTGCCGTGACATACCAAGCGGCACTCACCCGGGGAGTGAGTGAGAGGAGCCTATGCACTGTTTCCACCTGCTAATAATTACTGATTAAAAACTAGTTTAAAAGGCAATGAAGACTGAAATGTGCATTAGCCGAATGACCCCTGTCTTGCGCCAGCTGTGGAGAGAGGGGAACAATTACAAAATCGTCACTTGCAGCGTCTCCAAACACTGACAGCAGCTGAATTTCCCCAGGATTGATGGTGATGCCGGGAGGCTGGGCCATGCCGCGGCTCTCCCACCAGCCGTGCCGGGGCAGCGTGGCCGGAGCCAGGGGGAGCCCATCTGCTGCGACCCCTGCCCTTAATGCTGCGCCTTGGTGCTCACTGGGCAGGCAAGGGCACAGTGAGCCGCATTAAAGCGGTGTTACTCGCAGTGGTGGCTGGGACCTAAAGAGCTCTCACACGCAATCAAATGGAGTTTAATCAAACCCGGGGAGGGGTGCACGGCCAGGGTCTCGCTGCCTCCCCACCTTCATGGGGTGCATATGTGGGATGCACATGAGGTGCACATGGGGTGCTCATGTGGGATGCACACAGGGTGCACGTGGGCTCGGCAGCGCTGCCGGGCTCCCTCCGTCCATCCCAGCCATGTCCCAGGGCAGGGAGGGAGGCGAAGCCCTGCAATGACAAACCAGCTCGATTCTGCGCTTCAACAGGCAACAGCAGCTTCATTCCCCAGCTCCAGTCTGCCACACAACGAAGGTGGCATTGGCCAGGGCGTCAGGGGGACAAGCAAGGTGGGAAGGATGCTACTGCCTACCTCTTGATGGGAAAATAGAGAGAGAGGCAGTTGCTGCTATTTCTTACACCATCATTTTAAAAAGCCTACTGTTGGTTTGGCAAATTGGACAAAACAATATTCCTTTCTTCCCCAGCTCACCCGTCGGCAGCCGTGGCAGCCGCCCCGGCGCAGGGACCCGCTGTGGGGAAGAGCAGAGACAGTGATGGGGGGACAAAGGGAAGGGGACCCCTGCCAGTCCCTGCGCTCAGAGGTGGAACCCTTTTCTGCTCAGGAAAGGCACCAGGAGCTGCCCCTTACGGGGTCCCGCTTTCCAAAAAGAGCTGAATTGAAATAGTTTTCCCTTCCTGGTTACTGCACTTCACTGGCAGCTCCTGCGGCTTTGAAAAGGGCCCGACTGAAACCGCTTCATAGAATCACAGAGTCATTTGTGTTGGAAAAGACCTTTAAGATCATCAAGTCCAACCATTTGAAATCCAACTCAATTATTTTTCCGTCCTTCCCCTTCTCTTACCCATGGCTGATAGAGGTATATTCACAAGCGTTTTATGTTCTACGCATTTACTAACGCTTTTAAAAATATGTTTCTCTGCCCTGACAGCTTTGCACCGAGGTGTTGCTGAAAGGCCATGCTCACCCCGCAAAGCCCCGTGGTGGGGTGCTCTGGAGCCCTCCCCCTCCCTGGGGTGTCGCAGGAGCCCCAGCAGCGGGACCAGGCACATCCCCCCCTCAGGTCCACCAGCCCTAGTGCCTCCCACCATAATCCAGCCTCCATAACAGAACATAACCGCACCGGGGGGGTGCCACTCCCCAGGCTCCCCTTGCTCCTTTGCACCTGACTTTTTAGCCCATCTGTCACAAAAGCAAAAGTTTTCTGCTCATATGTGTTCAAGCCGCTGTCTGACCCTGCCTTGGAAGAAGCAAGTTTGAATCAAAAATATTCAGTGTGCATCACAGGCGGGCTCACCTGCCTCCCCCTGGAGCCAGGGGACAGGGGACACCCTGGCCCAGTCTCACAGGGTCCCTGCTGCCCTAAAGCCCCACAGCCCCATTCTGCTGGCTGCACCCAGCCTCCTGTGTCAAGAGCACCTAGTGCTTGTGGGCACTGATGCAACGTTAACATCTGTGAGAATACCAAGCAGGAGAAAGTAAGCACTTCTGCCTTTTTTAAGCCTGTGGCGCATTTGAGCCACTAATAAAATTGCTTAGGATTTATACAGGGGTTTGCATCTTCAAAGCAAGGCAGCGTTTTGTTCCTCTCAGCCCTTTTCATCTGCAGATCCAAAGTGCTTCCTACCCTTCTTCCTCCACCTTTTGCTGGGTGGGGAATTCCTCTCTCTAATCTTGAAAGAGCAAGCCTGAGTGGGGCTGGGGGCTCCCGACCCTCCCAGCCACCTGCGGTGGAGCCGGAGCCACAGCCCGTCCCTGTCCCTGTCCCCCTCTGTCCCGACAGTGGCGGGGTAACAGCCCCCCTTCAGAGGGTGCCTGAGATGAGATGCTAAAGGCAGGGGAACACCCTGGAGGGATGCAGCATCCAGGGCCTCAGCATCACCGCTGGGCACCGGGCTCGAGCCACCGGTGAGCCCCCCCACCTGCACGGCGGGGCTCAGGGCACGGGCGGCCACCGGGGCATTAATAACCCGGCGCTGACAGCACACGCCGGCCCGAAGGACACGCGTCCGAGCTGTCAATATTGATAGTCGTGACACTGTGTAAATGCAACCTCTCCGCTTTATGCCCTGCTGGCCTGATCGATCCGGGCGTGCGGCAGCGCCAGGAACATCCCAGGAGTGCGGGTAGGTCAGACAGAGGAAGGTCACCAACATCACCAACACAGCCCAGCCCTGGCGAGAGCCGTAACCCTTTGCTGCACCGGCAGCCTGGAGCCCAACCAAGGGTCCCCCCGGCAGCTCACAACAGCCTGGCTCTGTACACCCCCCTGTGCACTGCAGTTTGCATCAATCAAAATAAAACTAGGTCCCAAACGCAGGCTGCAGCGAGTGGGGAGATGAAGGCATTCCACCCCAAGCCTTCCAGACGGCGCTGAACAATGCTCTGCCATTAGCAATCAGCATATCAGCGCGGCAGCGCGCCCGCTTCATAGAAAATCAAGAGGCAAAATAATTGAGTCAATAGTGATACGAAAGGATTGCTCCTTCAGCCCTATTCTTGTGCTAACAATTCTTCGGCAGAGCTGAAAATTCAAAAGCTTGGGGAATCAAAAAAGAATTGATTTGATTCAGAGCTTCAGCCCGGGATGTATTTAACACATCATTTCTGCTTGCTCTACATATAATAGAAACTGTTTGAAGGCAGAGGAGCTGCCTTCTGCGGCGGAGAGACAGGGGAGAGCAGGAAGCATGAGGCAGGAGAATATTCTCGATCTGCTGCTTTTCAAAGAGCAGCTGAACCCACACCAACCCCGCAGACTGCTGCAGGACCCTGGGCACTGATTTAAAGAATCAGTCACCAATATTCGAGTGAGCGGAGGTTATCTTTATTCGGCAGCGCTGGGTGCACGGGGGATCACTTCACCAAAGTCATGCACACCGAGGGGACTTTTCAGTCCCCTCTTTATACAAGTCACTCATGTCTATTCATTAACTTTCCAAGAACTCATTAACATATCTCCCACCTGGACAATTAGCACATTCCTATTCAAGGACCTAGTATATCTTCAAGTTAACAACAGTAACATATCTCTTGCCTGGACAATTCACACACTCCCATTCGAGTATTTGGTATATCTTCAAGTTAACAATATTAACATATCTTGTGCCTGGACAATTAGCACACTCCCTATGTCACCCATTCAAGGATTTAGTACATCCTCAAGTCAACAATAAGGGTTTCCTCAGATAAACATGAGCACACCCTTCTTTAAACAAATCATATATGGCCCATTACTCAATCTTTCACCATCACCTAATGTATACAAAGGCCACCAATTCTGACAATATTTTTAAAATGTCTTTTCATTCAAATTTCCACTGGGAATTCTGCCAAATTCTTTCCAATGCTTCAAAATACATCCCAGGGCTGTTTTGGTATTTATTTCTTGGCTCAGTCGGCCCCCAACTTCTATTAGGATTACTACTAATATTAATTGTTATACTCATTTTATGCTGGAAACGTAAGAATATTTCTGTATTAGGTATATTATGAATGTTGGTATATGGTTATTGTCTTGAACATCCGAGGGGTGAGTGTAAACCTCTATATGTTTTAAAGCCCATATAGTGCAAAGAATTATTGAGTATATGGTGGGGGTTGCTGCTTAAAGACAAAATTAGTCTCTGAGCAGTTACTCCGTGCTGTTTTGGCATCAATTTGGTGCGCCAGCCAGGAGAACTCTCCACCAGTGCTGGAATCCAGGGGCCTGGGGACCCTCAGGGCCCCCGACAGTATCTTCTATCGGCAAGACTCCCCTACCCTTCAGCTTCTCACACAGGTGGACAAGGACTTCTGCACAACATAAAAGGGATTTATATTTATTCTTTGTTTTGAATATTTGAATCTTAAAAGATTGTCTTAAGATTTGGGAAGCTAAAAACTTCCTTTAGGTTGTCTTAAGGATTTGGGGAATTCCTAGAATATAACAACTGACATAGTGCTCTGTGTCTTGTTTGTTCTATATGTTGTCTTGTTACATGTTCAAAATTGGAGTTATGAAATGTATGTTGAAAAAAAATAATATTTGGTAATTGTAGGCAAATAGCTGAAAACTTAACACTCTGCTTGAGGCCAGAAAAAAATTGGAATCTGTTTTTTGGCAATTGCTCATTGAAATGCGTACTTTGTGTGATAACGCGAACTGTCAGTGTTCCTAGAGCTGTATGTAAGTGCAGGGTACCGTGTAACATACTGCCTGTGTGACTGAGGGCTGCCCAGGGAGTGTGGTGTGTGTGAGAGACGCGGTGTCACTGCAAAGCGAGTAGGGAGTCCTGATCTGCGTGTCCGTGTGCCCTGCGAGGGGCCAGCCAGAGATGGACGGAGCGATTGAAAAAATCAGTTTATGAAGTGTTGGAATGCATAATTAGAAATTAGAGCAGGAGACTATGGACAAAACATTAGAACTAACGTCATTTGGAAAAAGCACGAACTAGCCTCTGCCCCTAGTGTTGTAGGTGCTGTCTGTATACTCGAGCAAAGGGTAGCAAGTGTCTAAGATATATTATCTCCTCGCAAAAAAAAATATATAATAAAAATAATAATAATAAAAATAGTGAGACCAAGAAATAAGGCTAAATAGAGGTCTTGAACTGTGGTGTGTGTTCTGAGATAAGTATGGTACCTCCAATAATAACTAATACATTGTAGACAAATACCAGACTTGTTAGGAAGATGGGGGGCCGACCGAGCCAAGAAATAGATACCAAAACAGCCCTGGGATGTATTTTGAAGCATTGGAAAGAATTTGGTGGAATTCCCAGTGGAAATTTGAAGAAAAAGACATTTTAAAAATATTGTCAGAATTGGTGGCTTTTGTATACATTAGGTGATGGTGAAAGATGGCCACTCGAAGGAAGTCTTACATTACAACACAATTTTACAGCTTATGCTGTTTCTTTGTAGAGAACAAAAGTGGGATTAACACCACCTGATCTTTGATTATGGTTCTAGAAAAGGATTAAGGGAAAAACTGAGACCTAAACTAGAAAGGTGTTCTTGTTGAAATTTTTGTGGGGAAAAAAAAAAAACCACAACATAAAACAAAGAGAGAAGAGCTCACGTTGTGGTTTGTTCTGTGAAGCAACCAGAATGAAACACGCTGTAAGATAAAAACTTGCACTAATGTATGTAAGACCTAAAGTGGGGTGTGGAGAGTCAAAGACCCTGTGAAACTGTTAAAGTATTGGGGTGATTTTGTACAAACCCCCATACCCCATCGAAGATGCGACTGAGTCATGCTGGATGCATGGCAGGGTGTTTGCTGTTCGCCTGCAAAGGCATGATATGTAAGAACACAGACTTAAAGCAACAAGGAGCAGATTTGCATTCAGTGTAAGAAAGAGTTGAAACAGAAGTGCTGTTGCAGTGGCAGGCTTGTGTAACCTGCAGAGCAGGAAGAGCATCTCCTGCCCCAATCCTTCCGATGGTGAGGAGGAGGAGGTTGCTGTTGCTGACAACTGAGCAGAAGGACCTGACAATGTTACCCCAATTGCTGCAGCATTTGCAGCACAACAGGACCGGTAACGGCCCCTCTAGGGCAGGCAGCGGGTCTGAGGAGAATAAAGGTGAATCGTTGAAAGGGAAATGTAGATGTTTGAAAGCTGGTCGTGAAAGACTTATCAGGATGATCTAATAGGACTAGATAAAGGTTCGAGTTGATTGTTACTAGGTAATCGTGATATAGAAAAGTTGATAGAAGGAACAGGGAACGTGTACAGAAGGTAAGAGAAGAAGAGCTGGGTCGTGCTAAACTGGTAGAGGAGACGAGGCAGAGACAGAGGAGGAATGTCAGGCAGAAGTGAAAGAGTGAATCCCTCTCCTATGGGATCAGATCACTGTGCATATCGCAGGGAAAGTGGGCACTGGAAGCGAGATTGCCCTAAGATGAATCAGCAAGGGGTTCTGGTGAACTAGGAAAAATGAGGTGGAATTTTTAGTGAATACAAAACCAACCTATTTGGTGTTAAATTTCAGTGAAAAGAATTTGTTACAGTTGTGGGAGCTGCTGGCCACCAGCAAAACATCCTGAAACCTTTAAAGTACAAACTAAGAAAACAAATAAGAATGCCAAATTCACCAAAATCTTTGTTGGGATGAGATTTATTAGAACATCTAGACGTTTAAAGAAGGACAAAAAGACCTAAAGCTAATTCAGGACATGAATGGTAAAATAAAATCAAATAAGTGGGCTTATTTGGCAGATGGCCGTATAGTGGCACCATCCAATTTAATATGGACCACAGCCCTAACAGAACATAATAAGACTCATTGGGGAGCTGATACGTTATATAAAAGTCTAAATCAGAAACTGATAGGGCAAAATTTATATACTGTAATAAAACCGGTGACTCAGCAATGGGAAGTGCGTTCACATAGTTATCCCAATGTAACAAATAGAATAAAACTAGGGAACATTAGCAGAGGAAATTATGCAGGACAACAGTGGCAAGTTGATTTTTCCAAACTCCCAAGAAAAGGGGAGTACTGATACGTTTTCAGGTTGGCCAGAAACTTTCCCTTGTCTAACAAATAAAGCAAGAGAAGTAACGAAGGGATTGTTAAATGAAATTATTCCCCCTTTGGGGTTCCGGCAACAATCTCTTCTGATAGAGGCTCACACTTTTGTACCAAAATAATACAACAAGTGAGTACAGTATTAGGAATAGATTGGCAATTACACACTCCTTATAGACCTCAAGCAAGTGGGTAAGTGGAAAAATAAACCATTTAATTAAACAACAGATAGCGAAAATAGGACAAGAGGCAAATCTAACTTGGCCACAATCTCTTCCCTTGGCATTATTAAGAATATGAACTAAACTGGGAACAAAGGAGAATTTGAGCCCTTTTGAAATATTATAGGGGAGACCGTACCAGTTACAATTTGCTGGAGAAGATTTAAGGCAGTTAGGGGAGGGATATTTATGTGAATATGTGAAGACCCTCTAGGGACAATTAAAAGTTATAAATAAACAAGTATTGGGAACGAGGGCCAGAGGGTTGGATCAGCCAGTCCATTCCTTCAAATCTGGCGACTATGTGTATATAAAGACTTTTTCAGGGAAACCTTTGGAAGAAAAGTGGGAAGGACCCTATCAGGTGCTGCTGACGACCTTCACCGCCATCAAGATTACAGAACGACCAGCCTGGATGCACTACTCTCAGATAAAGAAGGCTCCTGAGAAATTATGGGATGTCACCCCGGCAGGACCCATGAAACTACAGTTCTTTAGATCGTAAAGAAATCTCTGGAGACACAATGGACTGTCAAAAAGATCAGGGACATTTGTGTACAGTTATTCTAATCTCAGTTGTAACTGTTGTGGAGATATTAGAAACTGAAACATGGGTAAACAATACCCGTCTTCAAACATTGCAAATAATTGTTAATGCTACGAAAGCTAAGGAATGCTGGATATGTACCTCTCTTCCTAAACGAGGCCTGGTAACACCCCTGTATGGGGTGGCCTCTCAAAACTGGAATTATCTCGATGAAAAATGGCCTACCTGGCCAGACTTTTAGAAAAAGCCAAATGATAGTGGAGGATATTGCCTATTTGATGATAAAACATATGAGTTGGGTCCCAGATTTGATTTACAAATATTAAACCACCACAGTAGTTAAGGAAAGTGATAATAACTGTCATTAGAAAGCTCAAACAAGACAGGAGGAGCATGTCCTGGAAACCCAGGGCAAAACACTTGTTCACAATCTGATGGATGGAATGATTAAACAGACATCCATAAGATATGGAACAAGGTGCAGATCCTGCATGAAATTACTAGACTATTTATCATGGACTTTTAAAGCTATATGGGACAAACTGACTTCGTGGTTACCCAATTTGGAATGGTTAAAGCATGCTTTTATTATAATACTTATTGTAATAGTTTTAGGAATAATATGTGTATTACTTCAATGTTTTGTTTGGTGCTGTCAAAGAATGAGGCATAATTATTTTTTGTAGTTGCAAAAGAATTTGCAAAAGTTACTAGAAAAGGAGGGAATGAATGATGAATGATGTACCACTTATCTATAGGATGATGTACTTATGTTTATCTAAAAGTTGGGAAACATCCAAGGACCCTTATTGCTAACATGACGGATGTACTAATTGCTAAGTCCTTGGATTTGTCATCTTTAAAAAGGCTACTTGGTCCTAAGTTCCTGTTGTTTATACAACGTGGCAAAGACAAGGACTTAAATCATGGTCACTAGTTTAGTGCGATATGTAAATGAGTTCCTGGAATTGTAATGAATATGTAAACGATTTTCCAGAAAGTTAATGAATAGGTATGAGTTGCTCGTATAAAGAGGGGACTGAAAAGTCCCCTCGGTGTGCATGACTTTGGTGGAGCGATCCCCTGTGCACCCAGCGCTGCCGAATAAAGATAACCTCCGCTCACTCGAATATTGGTGACCGATTCTTTAAATCAAACTGGTGATGCGGATCGGTGCTCTGCGTCCTCTCTGCTTCACCGGAGGTGCCGCTGCCTCCATTCATCAGGCTCAAGGGCAGCCGCTGCGGTTTAAGGGCACAGGACACGGCGCCAGGGACATTTCCCCTTGCGAGAAGGTAGAAGGGACTTTTTGAGCTCTCCCATATCCAGGCACAGGGTCACAAACATCTTCCTCCCGCAATCAAGTCCAACAAACAAAACCGCACAACTCGCACCCCGGCGGGTGGGAGGCACTCACTCAGTGCAGGCACGACCCCCCCGGCCCGGCCCTGGGTGCCGCAGCACCACATCGGCACCCGCTTTCTGCTCCCCCCCGAGCCACCACCTGCCCTGCCGGCAGCACCGCACACGGGGCCGCACCAGGCTCCATGCAGCACCAGCGGCGGCGGCACGTGCCCCCGGCAAAGCACCTTTCTGCCCGGGGGGGACAGGGGGGTGCAGCATCCCCGCGGGAGCTCATTGCTCCCCACAAAAACTTTCAGGGTTAAACTCTTTGTGCATATACTTCCATAACATCCGAAATCTTTTTTGGAAGCCCCTCTTCCCCTGCTTTTTATCTATGAAAAGGGGCAGAAAAAGCCCGTATGCTGCTCCAGCACTCTGGTTACAACGCAGATGAACCAGCAAGCGCGCAACTGCCCTGGATTCCAGCAAACAGGATGGCAACGAGCACTCAGAGAGGTCCAGCAACAAGAACCGCTCCTGCAATCCCCTACCCAAGGCTGTTCTACAAAACACACACATGCTTCTTGGCAGAGACATTAAACCATCAACACCACCGAGGCGGCTCAGGGCATCCAGACTTAAGCATTCAGAAAAACCTAACTGCAGAATCAAAACCAGTATCAAACACCCTGGGCAGGGGAAGGGGCTAGCTTCGAGCCCATCCCAGCAAAGCACACTCCTCTGCTCACCACGTAGCACATACAGGTCTTTAAATTCCCTGCGCAAGAGCCCTGCACCTTTAAGGGTGGCACAGACCCCTAATGCAGCCCAGCTGCTGACACAGCGGGGACACCCCAGCCACCACCCAGGCAGCTGATTTGATGTGTTGACGAGCAAGTCATGTTGCTATAATAAGAAGTGTTTATTTGAATAATAAGGTCAGGGAGTTAAGTAGTTGGTATTCCACTCGTATGAAACAGTTTGCACAGTGTCACTAATAATTAAAGGGGTTTTTTGACTAATCTAGTTGCTCTTCCTAAATATACTCTACTCTGTTCAAGAAACTCATCAAAGCAGCGAACTGATCTTCGAGGTTATTAATCTCCTTTGCTCCACAGCTGGAGCAAATTTATTTGCTTGAATTAGCATGTAATAAACTTATAATAAAGCTGCCATATCCCTCGCTTTAGAGATATAGTTTGTGTAATGGGTAGTTAAATCTAGGTAATGTAGCAATAGTCTTTAGACTTGAAGATGAGAGGGAAGAAAAAAAAGGAAAGTATTGCTACATTATCACTGGTGCCAGGGTTGCAATGGGATTTCTTCCAGGTCAGGCTGCCAGGAAAAGTCAGCCTGGTTAGAGACCACTGGGGGAAGAAGGGGAGAGTTTTCCTGGTGGGAATCCCTGGCCTTGGCACGGAGCTGGCACTGCTCCAGCCCACATCGCCGGGTGCTCTGGGACACAGGCAGCAGAAGCTCCTGGAGCGCAGCAGCAGCCCACAGAGAAAGGGGGCTCAGCGGCGTTGCCTTCCCCAGCTGCAAAAGGAGAATTAGCCCCCAAAGGGCACCCTCCGGGCTGGCAGCGAGGGGCAAAGCTCTGGCCGCAGCATCCGCCGTGCCAAGACCTGCTGGAGCAGCAGCGGGTGCCCGGTTTGGCCCCAAACCTGCTCACACCAGCAGGACGCACGGGGACGGAACAGTTCAAATCGGGCTGAACTTGGCGCAGGGTGTCTAAGTAAGAGGGATTAATTTGCTTCAGTTCACTAAGTTGAGCCTTTATAGGTTGCAGTTTCCCTCAAACAATAAATCCTCTCACTGCTTCTTCCCCTATAACACTTGCTGCGCGATCTTTCAATAAGGAGAAATGGGCAGATGTAGACTGATGTGGGTAGATATCAAGGTTCAGCTGCATGGGGAAGGCTGGCCCCCACCCTTTCTCCTCAAAGGATATTATTCATAGAGCCTAGGCAGTAAATAATTTTCCTCTCTCTCCATTTTAGCTCTTTCCTGGTTTTGCTAGAGCCACTCTGCGCTCGAGAAGGGCCTGAGCATTAGCCAGAGGTGTCAGAGGTGTTAGACAAGGTATTAAGGAGGTGTCAATGGTGAAATAGCTGGGATTACAGTAAAGTCTAAATAAGGTGTAAAATAAAACCAAAGGTGATAAAGTCGTTGATAAGAAAAGCTGGAGAAAAATAGGAGTGCAATTATTTTTCATCCTGGTTGTTCACTCTTGCAGTGCATTATCTGTGGCTTTGCAAAGACTTAAGTAAGATTCTTTCCCCAGTCTATGGGATTCTCTGCCGGCAGCGCTGTGGCTCGCCAAGGCTCACACAGGCCCACGGGCAGTGGGCAGGAGCGCTGCATACCCAGGTGATGCTAACAGGCTTCAGCTTCCCAGTAAACCATACTGGGTTCTTTTGGAGGAGGCTGCTCAAACTGGGTTTCTCCTGGCTTCCCTACACAGCTCTCCGGCCAGACAAGCGGTGTCTGAAATAAGCAGGTGAAATTCCCACCTCCACTTCGGCAAACCTCTGCTGCTCCAGCCACACACTCATAGATTGTCCCAGGTTTGAAACAAATACTCATCCCAGGCAGCCTTCCCAGCTTTTCAGGTCTTAGGAAAGATCCCACCCAAGTTAGCTGGCCCTGGTCCCGCAGGGAGAAAAACCCAGCGCCTACCCAGGGTTTTCAGACCATATTTCGGCACTCCAGCATTTATTTTCCTGTACAAGGCTCCTGTGGCTGATCAGTTGGAATTGCTGATGTTTCGCCTCACTCCTCCTAATTAACACGTTTTAAATTCATAGCTTTTAAAATAATAAGCACTGGAGCATCTGTTCATGATGTTCCCCAGGACAGCTGCTCTGTCCCAAATGCCATACGAGTTTCAAGAAGCACCGAATTCCCCTTTCCCCGCCACGTATCGGTGTTACCCCGCGGAAGGTCTCCGGCGTTAACCCAAGGAGCTTCCCCTTCTGCACTTCTGCACAGCCTGATGCTCCCCACCTGCTTCCCCACAGCAGAAAGCTGGGTTGGCACCCACCCCACCAAGGAGCAGGGCTCTGCCCACCCAAAACCACCACTGACGAGCCCCGGCAGCGCCGCCGAGGCTGGGGAGGCACCGGGGCCACGTGCCCCCTCCTGCCCCACCACATGTCGGGAGGTTTCATGAACCACGTGCCGCAGGCATTGCCTGCGGGTCTCGCTCCTGGGCTGCCACCTGCCCAGCTCAGCAATGGAGCGGCGGGACCCCCCCTGCACATCAGCGATGGAGCGGCGGGACCCCCCCTGCACACCCAGCCCTGGCATGCTGGCAGATCCAGGGTCCCGGGGGGACCGAGGCAAGGGGTTCCTCCCTACCGGCATGCCCACACCCAGCCCGCACCCCCCTTTCCTCCCATGCAAAGCAGCCTGATCAGTCGCCCCCTTTCCAAGCACACTACTGTGTTGCTGAGACACTCAGAAATCTCCCTGGCAGGGAATGCCCAGCATAAAACAGTTGGAAAAAAGCTACGTATTTGTTATTGAAACTGCCCCCGGTCACACATTTGTTTCCCTCTGACACGTTCCTGTGTCCCGGGAAGGCTCCGGCTCAGCATCTTCACAGCCAGAGGTTTATGAGGGGCCCTGGGATGCAGAACCGTGCCTTGCCCCAGGGCTTGGCTGCAGGGAGGCTCGAAGGGCTTACCTGGTACAGTGAAGGAAAGCATCCACTGTAAGCGCTGCTGCAGCGGAGGCCAGCCTTTGCTCAGGGAGATGCACGGAAGGCACACAATCCCTCGCAGAAAGGTTTGACCTTGGCTCTGCCCTCTGAAGGCCAAGCGCAGGGCTGGTCTCGCTGCTCCAGCGCTGGGACCCCCGTCCCATGGCAGTGAGGGACACAAAAACCACCCCTGTGGAGAAATGCACGTTATTGTCTTAAGAGAGCTACACGCTGAGCAACAAAAATTATTTGGTTCCTGCATGTCAAAGTGCAATTATTTTGTTTCCACATCAGCTCTGGCAGCTAAAATCCTCTTTAATAAGATCTCTCAGCCCGCTGCCCTTTGGCTCCATCAGCTCCTCCCTTTGGGGATGCTTCAGACACCCTCGTCTGAGCGGGCTCAAGTGCTACAGCCCCACTTGCCCTTCCCAAAGTGTCTCCACTAAGGGTGGGCCATGACCCCCACCAGCTCCTTGGGGACCACAGCTGCAGTCACACCAGCCCTGGGCCAAGGAATAGGTCTCGGAGCGCCCCGCATGCTTTGCATTGTGGCAGCAGAATATCCAGCATGTGGGGCTGATCATTGCATTGGAGCATCCCAGCCCCCGGGCCCACCACTGGGGCAGGAGATGCCCCAGCACGGGTTCCCCACACCCTGCCCACCCCTAGTCAATCAATTTGATTCTGCAGCAGCCGGCAGAGCGAGGGCTCACCACCCTCCTGCCTGTGGGGCTCTGTATGGCCTCAAGAAAAAAGCCCCACAGCACCTTTGCGTCTTCTGTGCCTGACCCAAACCCCTTCCTCCACAGGCAGGGGGTGGCCAGAGCCCTGGCCCCGCAAAGCCACGGTCACCTGCTGCAAGGGGCAACCCCTGCCCTTTCCAGGGAGCTGCCCACCCTCCAGCTGCCCCCTCGCCAGCCCCCTCCTCCTCTGGTCCTTATTCAGGGATCTAAGGGGCCGTGCTGGGAGGATGCCTGAGTTCAGGAGGCTTGTGACCTTTGCAGGACACGTGCTGTCACGCGGTGGGGAGCACAGCCCCGCTGCCGGAGACACAGCCCAGGCTTGCCCCGGCTGGGAAAATACAGGTATTTGAAGAGGAGGGTGTTGGCGAGGGCTGGTCTCTGCCTGGCTGTCAAACCCAGCTGTCACGGTGAAAGGACTCACCTTCTCCAGCAGGAGCACATCAATCATCCTGACAGCCCTTAATCAGGCAGAAGGAGCTTGCTCAGAGGCTCGGAAGAGGATGGAGGGCTCATGCTTCCACCCACCCTCCCCAAAGGCAGGCAGCAAATTGTGGGAGGGGGTGGGGTGGGAAATAATGCAAGGAAAGATTCCGGATGGCAAATCAACAAATTAACCTTGATTACTATCCAGGTCTCAAAACCTTCTTTTCCTCATGCTCGTCAGCTGTGTCTGTCAAACTGTTTTGCTCCCGCAGTGTTTGTTCCCACAATGGGCAGCTGAAGCTGGGTGCAGCAACCCACGGGGGGACCAGCCCAGGCTGGGGGTCCCTGAAGTGCTCCCATGGGACCCTCCTCCAGCAGCTGGAGGCTCAGCGGGGCCACCTGCAAGGACGGAGCTGCCTTTCCAGGAACCAGAATGGTGCAGAAGGATGACATGGTAGAGCTCTGCCAAGACTTGTGGCTCTGGGCTTTGAAACTGGCAGCCCTTTGTGCAAGATACAAACTGAAATGAAGTTTTTTTTTTCAGTAAAAATCCAGAGGAATAGTTCTGGTGAGGAGAGAAAAAAAAAAAAAAAAGTTATTTAAAAACTCATTCATCTGCAATTCTTCCATCGCCTTGAAGTGTTATTAACTGATTGGGTTTCATCACATCTTACTTTGCTGCTGTGGAGGCTGATTGTCCCATATTTGCATTTCTCTTGGACAAGCAGCTCCACCGAGCTGCCGCATTCCTGGCCCCCCCAGTGGGCATGGTCTGTGCTCCCCAGCCCCAGCCCCGCTCCTGTGCTCTGCCGCAGCAGCCTGGCTCCATCCCGCCACAGACACAACATCAGGAATAGTTCTATAAGGATTCCTGGGGTGTGTGGCCATCTGGGGGTGCCATCCCCTCGGGCTCCCCCCTCGCTCACAACCCGGGAGCTGGGAAGCAGCAAAGTTTTGGATGTGAACTTTGAGTTAATTTGTTTTGATTATTTTAAACAGTGCAAAACTGCCAGGCAGGCTGACATCAACAGTGAAGGCATTTTAAAAATGGATGAATGCAACCAATAGATGGATGGGCTGGTCAAGTACAACCCGGGCGAAATCAGGTACATGAGCTTGGCGTACCTTCGCTGGTTATAGTCTTCATTAATAATGTCTTTACTCTGAAACTATTTCCATCATCGCCGCTCTGCAATGTACACCACAATGCAGCACACCGCATCGTGCTGCTATTTCAATCTTCGTACAGAATAAGCAGCAAAATAAGTGAGATAAAAAAAACAATAGAAATGAACAGCCTTCAGTTTGTTTGGGAGGTGGGTGTTAAAGCACACCTTAAACACAGTGATCCCAGGTGGAGGGGAGGTGGGAGGGATGCGAGCAGGCATGTGGGAAGGCAGCAGAGGCACCACAGGCACCCCAGCACTTCCTTGGGCCAGCTGAGTCCAATGGCCTCGTGTGTAGCGAGCGTTGGAGGTGTGACGTTAAATAAGATGAGCAATGTAGGTGGGTGCCCGCCGGAGGGGCTGGAAATAACATGAGCAATGTAGGAGGGTGCCCAGTGGAGGGGCTGGGGACCCATCGGTCCTACGGGACAACGCCAAGCTCAGGGAAGGGCTGCTGGGAACATCCCAAAGCCAAACCCCAGGGCGCTGCACCTCACAGCTGCTGCTGCGGCCCCAGCCCCAGTGGAAACAAGACCAGACACGTAAGAAATCTGCGCTTCCATCAAACCCCACCTCCTTTCCATCTCCAGATCTATGGATGGAAAGTGCTTGTGCACGGAAAGCATCAGTGCCAGCGGTGCAGGGATGAAGCCCAGCCTCTTCCCAGCATGGTGCATGGACCCTGTTGCCACCCAGAGCTGTCACCACCACCTCTTACCGGGGACGCTGGAGTTGTGCAGAGTGAGGGCAGCAGGAGAGGTGCCTCCACTTCCAGGGCAGCAGTGATGTGATGCAGGGGATGCTTACTGCAGGCAGCGCATGCCGAAGGCAGCTCTTCAGCACTTAGGGGTGGTGTAAACTCATTGAGATGTCACAGCTCCTGTCCCCAGCATCCCCAGGGACACACTGCGTTCATTACCCAGCACTGCAAACTGTCTTGGCTTTGGAAAAGAGGTGCTGGGAAAAAACACAAGTTACTAATCAAAAGGCCAATAAAGTGACTTGTTAGTCCAGGTTCACGTTAGCCAAGTCTTACACACACCATGTGAACTGCTCTGTCACAGCACATATGCCCCCCACCCTGGTGTGACCCACCACGGGCTGGGGTCACCACCCAGCACGTCCCAGCACCCCCCCGCCCTTGCACACAACTCGTGGTGGAGGGAGTGGAAGCAGCAATATTAAGTGGCTGATTTACATAGTAATCTGCAAGGGGAGAGATGTTCAGGGCCGCAGCTCAGCCTTAATCATAACACTTGTCATATTTGTGCTTCAGTTTGAAGGGGGAGGAGAAGGGGAAATAAGTCCTTATTTTTTTTCACATATGCCATTTCGTACAAAAGCAGGGAGCAGCTGCAGCAAACCAGACCCAGCATCCCACCAGCACAGCCCCCACCCATGGCTGGATCGCAACAGCCCCCCCGCCACCACTGCCGAGGTTTCATAGCCCATAAAAGCCCGAAGGTGGCATTTGGGTCCCATCTCTTGGAGGGGTCCCCCTGGGGGCTGTCACCCTGCTGCGCTGGGGCAGCCCCACGGGGCAGCAGCAGAGGGGCAGCGCAGCCCAGCCCGGGGGGCACAGGGTTGAGCAGAAATTCACCAACATTAAAGTTTTCAATAAAACAGCTGGTGTCATTGCACGGTCACTGGGCTGGGTGGCTGAGCCTGCACCCATGGGTGCCCCCACTCTCCTCACCAACACCTCACTGATGTTTTTAGCAATGCATTTCCACTTCTTGTTTTTAAATATAAAAACATTCATATTTATGAACAGCTCTGTCACTACCATATGTTGTGCTCCTTTTCCATATATGAAACAAGCTGTTCTCAAGCTTTTTGATTATACAAAATTGAGCAAAGCCTTAGTAGAACAATTAGATAAAGGGGAGGAAGGGAAATAATTTCTCCCGTTCCCATGAGCAATTATGAGAGTTTCCTTCTCCTCGCAAGGACTGCAGAGATGAGTTAAATTCAGGGCCAGATCTGTGGCCACCTCGAGAGGAAGGCGATAACTGCCCACTGCCCACCAGCACTGCCAGCCCTGCGCCAAGAGCCTGGAGCCACCCCATGGCTCTGTGATGCTGAGCCAAGACACAATACGTTTAGGAGCTGCTGCTTTGCCTTTCTAACCACGAGCTGCCTGGGTAAGGGGTGCGGAGCTGGGCCATCACAGGTGAAATCTGAATTCCAGGCAATTTCCAGGAGTTGGTGCCCACGGCAGAGGCTATGCCTGCACCGCCGGCACATGGCGCCGCACCGAGTCCTGGCATCCCTTGAGTGCTGGCACAGGGCAAGCTCTCCTCCCAGGGACTTGGTACCAAAGCTGAGGGAGTCGGGAGGCAGCGGGTGCAGCCCGGGGGCATCAGCAAGGCAGGAGCCACTGCCTCATCCTGCTTCTGACCCTTAACGATCCAGGCTGTTTAGTTTCTTTCTCTCATTTAAGCCTGAATTGATTTTACACAGACAAGTGCACAGGGAGCCCTGGCTGTGTACGCGCCCCTGGACGCTCTGGTTTTGGCGGAGCCATCCTTTACAGCTCCAGCCCATAAACTGAGAAGTCCCCACGCTCAATCCCATGGCCTAGTCACTCTCGTGATTGCTGCATTCGCCACCTGAATCAACGCAGATCAGCTATTTCAAACCTGTCAGCTCTTATTAATGTCGCCTGCAGCACAAGCAAACCAAGATAAACCACCGATTTCATTAGCCTCCACATGCACGCGCATCGCGTGCATGCATGATGTCCCACCCCGGCCTCACTGCGCCGGGGGGTGAACTGATCACAGCCAGAATCTGGGGGTGGGAGGAGAGAACCCAGCCCAGTTCCCAAGTGGCACAGCACCAGGAGGTCCTGCAGAGCACCTGAGCCTGGTGTGGCCATAGAGCATCACCCAGCTGAAATATTAACCTCCCTAAGCGGGCACACACGGATGCTGGTGCTGCGGGGGCAGGCGCAGGGTGCCATCCCACCAGCCTGCAGCACCTGGCACAGCCAGCACACACCGCGCACGCCACCGGACTTCGCTTCCCGAAATGGCTTTGGCTCTCGGACCCTGGGGAAACAGTGAACCCCAAAAGGCAGCCAAGCTGCACCCCCACCACCGCGGCACCGGCTGCCCAAGCCCTGGCAGCCCACCCCGGTGCAGAACAAGCAGACAGGGTGATGAATACTGGACATAAACAAACAAAACAATTGAAAAGTCAACAGTTTAGGGGAAGAGAGGGCTGCAGCAGGCCCCGCAGTCCTAAGGATTATTTTAAATGTACGAAATGCCATCTCTCTAAATAATCAAACTCTACTGCTGCGACACAGAAATTGCCACCTACGGCTAATGCTCCAATTTTAAACACATCCTCAAGTCAATCTTTGCAAATTCCACATTAAATATTGATCAGCCCCAGTGAGGGCTAATACTGCAGGTTTAGCATAGAGGTGCCAAATTCAAACAGCAGCCGCGGAGCCCGAAAGTTTGCCTGCATCCCGTCCCAGGCCACAGTCATCATCACAGAGATTGCTCCACACCAGGGAGGTAGTGAGTGGGGCAGAGGGGGGTCTGCACAGTGCTTCACAGCACAGGTGGGACACCAGTCCTGGCCCAGCAGCTCTGCATTTAATTGGTTTTCATAGAATAATTACAATAACGGCAATAACAACAGGAAAAACACCATATGGGAGATGGAAAAGACAGGGATCATCACAGGCAAGCAGGGAAGTAATTACCAACGTGTTCATCACACTGCCAGAGAAGAGCGGCAACCTCCCCGGCCAGCAACCGGGAGCACACACGGACCTGTCCTGATGGGAGACCACCCTGCCTGGCATCAGCCGGGACCCAGGAGCAAGGTGCTGTAACCAGAGGGCAGGACCAGCACCTTTCCCATTGCTAACTGGTTATCTATAGCTATAGGTTTAACATCACTGGGGTAATGGTGTATCACTCCCACATCCCAGAGCACGCTGGCTCTGTTCTCCCAGCCCACATCTGTAAGGCCAGCCCTGCGTTAGAACCAGGGATGGTCTCAGCTGCCTCTGAATGTAAAAGCCTTTGTTTCCCCCTACACTTTTGAGGATTTTCTTACTTCGCAACCAGCACCCAGCCACTGCAAACGTAGCTGAAATGGAAATACAGGTATTAGTGCCCGTACAGACACAGCCACTGTGTGCACACATTAACAGCCCGGGGAGCCCAGCTGGCAAGGCTCCTTCACGGGCAACGAGAGCATCAGAAATGCTGCGCTAGACCAAACCCATGGCCTGCCTAGTCCAGCCGTGGGACTTACTGGGGACAAGCCTGTCACAGCACTCTCCAAACTATCAGGCTGCAACAAGGTCTTTTACCATCTCATACCAGCACACTCTTCATGCCACTCTGCTGCCTTCACCTCGCATCATCCCGGACATGTGTTCTCTCTCCTCTCATTTTTTCCTCCCTCAGCTGCTCTCTTCATTGGCTCTCAACCACTTAACCAGCCACACCTGCACTGTATCTACATCAGCCAACCCACCGCCCCTGAAGCCAGCCCACAGCTGTATATTATCAATGCTAATTAACCCAGCTCCCTTCCTCTACACAAGCCAAATTCAGTGAGGGCAATGAAGACACTCCCACTGTTCGCAGCAGGTCAGAGATGATGCCTGTATCAAATTCCCCATCTCGTCCGAAGCCTCTAGAGAGAAACAGTGTCATTTTTCCTTTCACTTCTTCAGATACCACCTACCATGGAGACCTATGAACCCTGGTGGCTCTGGGAAGGGTTACAGCAGCCCCGAGCAGTGTGGAGCAATGGCAGTGCCACCAAACCGCCCCGTGTTCCTGCAGGTTACATGGGAATGCTGCCATCTCCATTAGGATGGGTGACCACGATGCCACGTCTTGGTGATGCTCCAGGGGCAGAGGCAGTGCCTGTGCTGGGGCAACTGGCCTGGGCGAGCAGCACACAAAACACATGTGGGGGAACAGTGAGGAAGCATCCCCAGCAAGGTGGTGGCACTGATGGACAGTTTTTAAAGACCCATAAGGAACACTTACATATGGATGCAGGGGGAGGCAAGGAGGCAAGCACCAGTGTTTCCCATCGAGATCCTCCTCGGTCAGAGGTCTGCAGCTGGCTCTGACTGTTCACCGTCCCCTCCTTGAGGGTGACAGCTGCATGGCCAAGGAATCCAAGTTATGCCATCAGGTGAGACAGGCAATTGGTCCAGTTCCCAAATTCACTCTGTAACGGAGGGGTTCACAAGGGTGAGGTCTGAGCCACAAATATTTCCAATGATCCTATCGAGAAGGGGTGTAACGAAAACACGGTTGTTGGGAAATGGTCCCTTTTATTTTGGAATCCCCAAACACTGTGCATATCTATGCGCCTGGAATATTATGAAAATCGTACTTGAAACCTGGATTCCAACTCCATTTCCCAAGCGCTCATATGAAATTTTCATTACCGATTACTGCCCTGTGGTGGAACAGAGGGCAACTTTATTAGAAGATGCAGCACAGCAGCCTGGCAGCAGGAGAATGAGCCAGTCGACAGCTACAGACACTCCTCTGCGAGATACGGCAGAGTGCTGGAAATGAAACAGATTATATAAAAAAAGTAATTCAGAGCAATTTCTAGTAAAGAGGCAAAGACCCATATAATTCAACATTTATACAGACAAGGCTTCAAGGGAACTAAAAAAAAAAAAAAAAAAAAAAAAAAAAGACTAGAGGTAATGGTAGCAAACTCTGGCTAGATTTTCCCCCTTTTATTTTAGTTCTGGTTTAATCAGCCCAGCTGGTTGGTGCCATCCTTGGCCCCCAGCAGCTCCCTGCAGGAAAGGTCCCAGCCCTCAGCACCTGTGTGACCGCTGCTGCCTCCCCTCCTCTTCCTCCCTGCACTCCCTACCCGCCACAGGGGCAGGTCCCGCATTCCCCGATGACTTTTGCCATCCAGGCAGTAATCATGGCTTTGTGCACAAGCCAGGGACAGGGTATGATCTTCCCCAAACATGCCCACATTAAATTTTCCTCTTCCTCATCTTCTCTCCCTCATTTATTGTGCTACAGAAAGAACAGAAGAAAAGACAATCCTTTTCCTCCGTGATTAATTAAGGCCAAAGCAGGACCCCGAGGCACGGAGCAGCGGCAGCGATACCTGTATCATTTCCAAGGTGCTGCAGCTGCAACAACGCGCTGCAGCCCCGTGACTTTCCCCCGTTGTCATTTGTCATCCCCTGACACTGATAAAGAGCTTCTCCAGTGCTGTGTCTTTGCGACGGAACATATCCATATCAAAGCTGCTTGGATCATCCTTTTGCAAACTATCTGCGGCATTTTCTGGCCTAGTTTCCTTTCCAATCTCAAACTCTTGATCTTCCCTTCCACGAGGCCCAGCACTGGCACGCACCACCCCAGCCTGCCCCGGACTGCTGACGCCCCTCCAGCACCGCACCCAGGGCTTAAAGGCTCCTGGAAAGCGGCAAGGGGTCACTCAGCTTCCACATTGCTCAGCATGACACTTCTGCAAACCCACAAACATCAGCCACAAACACACACCTCCACTTTAACTGCAGCATGCAGGGTGCCTCTGGGGCACCCAAGTGCTGGCTGCCCGTGGCGGGATGCGTGCCGCTTTCCGTACATCAATGCCAGCAGTGGGGTGCATGTCGCTCTTCACACACCATTTCCCGTGGTGAGATGCATGCTGCTCTCTGTACATCATTGCAAGCAGAGGGGTGCATGCCGCTCTCCAAACAGCACTGCAAGCAGTGGGATGCACACCACTCTTGAGCACAGCTTCCACAAGCAGAAGCCCACAAGTGATGGAGGCTGGCACGAGGACTGCTGCCTGTGAGCTGCACCTTCTCTGCAGCAGTGGAGAGCGCAGCAGCTTGACACAGGGTGGCCTGAGCAGACCAGTTCTGCCACCCTACCTTGGTGTTACGGTGGGTTACACAGGGTTAAACCTCCTCAGAGCCCAGGGGAAGACAAGGGCCGCATGCTGGCATTCAGCCCGGGCAGGGCACCCACCACAAGCGGCTGGGCTGGCAGCTCACATCACCACTTACAGCAGTTCATGTTTTGCAGGTCCAGGCGCTTCCATCCAGCTCGCCTGGGTGACACGGGATGCTGAAAGGGTGAGGAGCCAGAGGATCGTTCTGGTCAGGCAGCAAGGTTATACCACACAATCTGCTGGAAGAGTTACAGATGCTCTCTGGATAGTGTTAATATTCCATAATTACTCATCTGCTTACACCAGGCTCAGACTGCCAAGGGGTCCCTGCCTGCTTAACCTTGGGTGATGGCTGCCTTGAGGCATCTACAGCCCCAGGTGTGTGTCCAGAGATGGGGGCTCCACTCCCAGGTAGGCACAGCCTTCAACTTCTTCTGGGCCTGAACAGCATTAATAATGTTTCCATGTGCAATGAAGACTCATTCTCAGGCAGCATTCGACATGGGAGAGAGCTCCCCGGGACGCTGGGATGGCAGTGCTTCAAGCAGGTATGTGGGGCCACAGCTGCTTGGGGGAGGTGGCCTTGTGAAAACACCACCTAATTCACAATATTCCCTCAAGTCATGGTGTTTGCTTAGTAGAAAAGCAAATACTCACATCCCCTGAGAAGCACCACAGCTATAGAGGCAAGTTTGTGTGGCCGGAACATGAGCAATGTAGTCATAGCCATCAGGAAAATCATCTCCTAGCTTTCAAATGGAGCAAATTTCATCTGGAAGACCTGGGAAGAGAAAAACAAGGAATTGCACTGGATTTTTATAGAGAGACACTTTCCTCTTTATGATAGCACTTTAACAAGAGCTTAATGAAGAGCATTTTCTTGTTTTTGAGAGGCACAGAAAGGCCAGAAAAAGCTACCAATTCATTAGCATCCCATCATGAATGTAGCCTCCGTATTCCCCAGCCATATGGCCAGCACGATATGCTTCCAAAAAGCGGGGACATCTACAAAGGCTTTATTACCATCAGCCATCACATTAAAGTAGCCTACGGTTATGTGGAGATGGGGAACATCTTATTTCAGGATCTTCTGGGTGTGAAGGAACACAACATGGACTGGGAGGCAAGGTGACTTTGTAGGATCCCTCTTACCACAGACAGGATTTTAACCGGGATGGCCTCTCGTCCCTGAGAGCACACAGTCTCCAGAGCAGACCCACATCCCCAGGAGCCACCTGCCCAGGTGGGACATTCAGCACCTGCTTCCATCTCTCTCCAGCCAAATTCCCTGAGTGACCCATTAAACCGCCCAGCGGGCTGAGTGTGCATGCAGCAACGAGCCACACCTGTGCCACAACCTCAGCCCCACGGAAAACCGGGGGATTCTCCCCTTCCCACCGAGCGCAGGTCCAGCAACCAGGAGCAGCATCTGCCAACGGTGCCTGGTGGCCTTAAACAGACATTAAGTGACCCTCACCGCTGCTGAAAGCAATGATCTGTGGAAGAGGCTCCTGGCTCTCACCAAGGCAGGCACAGCACCATGTAAACCCACCTGGAAAAGCCCCCAGACCCAGCGCAGATAACAGCAGCATCCCGAGATGGCAACAGACCATGGGGGTTCCTGGAGGAGGAAGAAAATTTCCTTTGATGCACATGGAGCAGCCCAAACAGCTGCTGACCCCCGAGAGGGGCACAGGGCGCAGCCTGCACCCACCACCTGCTGCCCACCCACAGCCCAGGGACACCCTCCTTGGAGACCCCTCCTCAGACAGAGCCACCTCCTCCTCTCCCAGCACCATCCAAACCTGCCTCCAGGATCCCAGTGCCATACGTGTGTTTTCTAACAAGCAAATAACTTTCTCCATACTCCAGAGCTCCGTCTGTGATTCAGTGAGACACAGCGGGAGGGTTTGCGCTCCTCCCGCATCAGCCAACCTGTGTCAGCATTTTATTCTGCAGCCCTGTAGGTTTTTTAGTTTAAAAAAAAAAAAAGGCATTTTCAAAGCTTTAATGGCTCTGAAAACAACACAGAGAGTTCTCTTTACTGCAGGAGAGGTTAATGATCTCCCTCTGCTACAGAAATAAACTGGACATCATAATAAATAATCATAATAAGATATAAAGTATCACCTGGAGTCATTCAATACAGAGAAGAGGTAGGAGTTATGGTGCATTTCCACCATTCAGAGTAACTGCTAGGTGTGAGATTTGCAAAGTAAAGGTAGTCAACTGAAAAATGAAAAGCAAAAGTCTGCAATTAAAATATTACTTCAACAGAAAGAGATTATATCTTGTCTTGCCTGGGAAGACAGAATGCCCCGGCTCCTGGCCGGACTGCAGCCCTGAGGCTGCAATGCTCAGAGGTCCCTTCTCCTCACCTCTCTCCCTGCAGCCCACGCCAAAACCCCAGCAGTGTGATGCTGCCAGCCCTGCCACCAAGCCCCCGGTGGCCCTGCAGGACCCATCTGCACGGCCAGAGCCGAGCATCCCCTCGGCACCGGCCTCAGCTGCAGCTTCGGGTTGCTGCGAGCTGACCTTCAGGCAGAGAGCAGCGATGCCAGCCCGGGGGCTCTGACACGGCTCATCACGGCCCCGTCACCCGGCTCATCACGGAGCTGCCAGCAGTGCTGGTTTTCTGGGGTGCCTCACCTGGGCTCTGCACGGGCACATCTCAGGAGGCCTGATGGGCAGAAGGCTGACGGGTGCTTGCAGACATCTCGCTCCACCTGCTCTTGGCGGTGCAAGTCTCTCAGCCATGTTCCCACCCATGGGTTTTATTTGCAAGACATTTGTGTTGATTGCCAGGAGGTATGGAAGAGATCGTACAGGAGCATCCCTGTTTAGGTCCATGAAGATCAGAAGTACATGGCTTGGCTCCGTAGCTACCCTGCCCCATCCCCACACTAGACACAGCAACGGTTTTGCTGACTGCAAAGCCTGGGGTGACACGATGGGTACCTGGACTCCAGAGGAAAGCAGAGTTTGAGCACAGACAATAAAATCCACATCAGAAACATGAACTACAGCACTGGGGAGCAACACGACCTTACAAACCTCAGCACAAGTCAGAGGTGACAACCTGGCTGCCACTGCCCTGCCCACCGCGCCGCACGTGGACTGGGAGGCAGGAGTCAATCCATCACCAGTGGCAGGAGCTGCCCCCAGCGTGGTGTTGGCGAGGCGGGGGGGGGGGGGTCGGAGTTCACATCAAATGGCATTAATCACCTTTCCCGGGGCTCTGCACAGGCTGGACAGTCCTATTAATGAGAGGCGTATCAGCCCTCCAGCCTGGTCAGGGCCCCTTTGTGTGGGTCCCTTCCCATCACAGCCAGATAAGATTATCAGTGACGAGCAAGACACCCATTGAGTAACACCGGACTGGAAGAATGGGATTTTTTTTTTTATTTATTTATCCCCCTGTCTCAAAGATGAGCTGTTTCTTGTCTTGTCAAACCACATCCTTTTCTTTAAAGAACCAGCTTTAAGAATCCAATTTGTCAAGCTGGACAATCATTTGAGAATCCATAAAAAGACTCGGTGACTTTATAAAAAAAAAAAAAAATCGGAAGGTTTTAAATGGTAACTGAAAGGGATTTGAAAATAGGTTGAGTGGCCTACATCAATTAATCTTCAAAGAGCCAGGGCTTTGTGAAGCTGAAGTGGCGAAGTGTCAAAGGCTAGTTACCGGGCTTGAGAAGATGGAAGTTATTGATATTTCTCCTCTCCTTTCTCTCTCTTTTCTTCTTTCTCTGTCTCTTCAGAACACAGTAAGGCAATAGCCCCTGCAACAGGGCACTGCAAAGCCAAGGAAGGCTGGGGGTCCTGCCAAAGAGGGGGGGGTCCCGCCAAGGAGGGAGGGGGCGGTCAGGGCCACTCTTTGCTGGTGGGATTTCTCTGCGGTCACCCCCACTGGCAGCCGGTGGGGCCAGACCTGCCCCTCCCCCGCCCCCCCCGGTGGTTTTCGGGTCCCTCACCATCAGTGTGGTGGGTACCGCAGCTCTCCTCCGCAGCCGCACGGACAGCCTGGCACAGAGCCATCAGGCACCGCTGGCACAGCGCGGACACCGAGGCACAGCTGGGGGTCCCACAGTGCAGTATGGAGCCCCGGGGTCCAGCCACCCCCATCACCGGCCGGGCTCAGCTCTGTCTGAGGGAGAAGGGGAGAAAAACACAAATAGCTTCAGCCTAAGCAAAGCGTTGCAGACCGATGGGGGGCCCGGGGCCGGCGGGACAGGTGAAGCCCCCGGTAGATGCGGTGTTTGGCTGGACAGCCCAGGCTGGCACAGCGGAGCCCCTGCACCCGGTGCCACTCACCTTCTGCTTCCCAGCTGCGTCACAGACACGTGGCCCAGGGACAGGGCATAAAGATGCAGAGCCCCAGGCAGCACAGCCAAGAACTAGAGACATTAGGGGATCCATGGATGAAAACAACAGTTGGTAGAGTTTACCAAAACTAAAAAGACCTTGGAAGGAATCAAAACACGGTGTAGGGAAGGGCCACGCTGCCACTCTCCAGTACCGGGAGCAGGATGCAAGAAGCTCCAGATGGCTTTTTGTTTTAGTACAATAAAAAAACTTAATCTGACAGGCCAAGTGAGGGGCTGGATAATAATAACACAAATAATTTCCTTTAAAAAAAAATAATGAAAGGGATCTAACAGCTCAAAGATATCTTCATTTGCTGCAACAACAGAAAAAAAAAAAAAAAAAAGAGACTGTTGCTTACTGCAGTTGGGAGCATGTTCATGAGCTTTCAAATGGTATTTTGTTGCAGAAGTATAATATAAGGACACTTTACTCGCCTTCCAGTCTGGGGAAATAGATCTGACTTGGAAATTGGCCAGAAGGGCTGTAAGTTAGGGCTCTAAAGTGAAGGTGATAACTTTGCCAATTAAATATGGATGTGATTTTTTTTCCCTCTCCTTCCCCTGAATACTTTTGCACTGTCATTAGGCGATGATATAAAGACATAGGCCTCCTGGTGCAGCTTAATTGCTCATATATAGAAAAATGATGAGCTCTGTTGCACTGCACGAGTACTGCCTTGGCTACTTGCTGCCTTATTAATAGGTGATACCACCACGAGTTTAATTCTTCTGCCCAAGGAAAAAAAGAAAGATAGCAAAAACCCTGTTCAGCAAAGTACTTCAGCACTCGCTAAACTGCTTTTCTGAACAGCGATGGAGCTGAGAGCCCGCTTACATTTAATCACGCAGTTAAAGTGTTCTGCTGAGTTGATGTTTGGTGCACAGGAGACAGGATGGGCATCATATTAAGTGATCTGCTGTTTCCATATCCTTATATTTATCTTTTTTGTTGATGCACAGTGCAGATGATCCTGTGTTCTGCAATCTGCCGCTGAATGATTTCTAGCCCAGGTTGAAGCCTGGGCAAGCTAAGGACAAAAAGGCTGCTGTGGACCTCAGCATTTCAGCAGGGGAGAGCCACTGGGAAGGGGGGCTCTGGGCTGCCTCCCCCCGGGGATGACGTGCCCCTGGGGAGCAGCAGGACGGACCCACCACAGCAGAGCCGACCCTCAGCGCCCTGCTCAGGGTAGAGCAGAGGGGACGTGCAGGCACAGAGCACGGGACTGGAAACATGCAAAGCCTGGATGGCCAAAGGATGCTGCCTGTTGTTATTATTAATAATAATAACAACACATATGTTAAATTATAATCAAATATATAAAATATACTTACCCATTATTATTAACAACTATCAGGAAAGCACTGTTACTGTGTGTTTGCAGCCTTCACTTCCCCAGCAGCCAACAAGCCACCCCTAAAAATCCACATTTGTGCCTGCTCTGGAGCAGCCTTGCTAGGGGAAGGTTTGCTAAGGGATTGACTGTCCCCCAGAACAGGGAGAGCCACCCCACCGCCTGCATGAAAAGCTGCCAGGTCCCCAGCCTGTGCCCATCTGCAGTGGCAGGGGGTTTGTGTTCCCACCTGCCGGGGCTCTGAGGGCCGAGTTTCCTTCCCAAATACGTCGCGGTCGGCACGGGAGGGAGTGGAGCAGGGAGAGGAGGCTGCGATGAAATTGATGGCAGCAGAAGAAGCAGGACGTACAAATGGCTTGAGAAAAGGCATGATGAGATGTGACTGCCCTGGGTCCCAGGACTGGAAAGAGCGAAATAGGAAAAGACCACCTGGACGAAGAGAAAGTGCTTCTGATTGCTGGGGGAAAAACGGAGTTAAAGATCATTGGAACGGACAAGGCAATCTGGCAGCAGTGCGGCGCTTTGATTGCTTCCAGCGCGCTGGGGGGGCGCAGGCGGGGGGCTGGGGGGCTGCATCCCTCCCAGGGGCTGCCTGCTGCGGAGGTGGGATGGAGCTGGGCTCTGGTGCAGGGCATCGCCAACCGAGGGGGCTGGCAGGGGGGCACAACTCCCGCCGCCCCCAAGCACTGGCAGCCCATTGTGCCAGCTCCCGTAGTTCCCTACGCACCAGCAGGCTCACACTCAAGCTAGGCACTGCGGGGGGGCCGGGGGGCACCCTGCCCAGCCCCTGGCTCAGCGTGGGAAGCAGAAGTGAACCGAACCGTTATGAGGCAGCACCCATTTAGGCATAACACAAAGCTTGGGTGGGGACAGACCCCCGCGTCTCCCCCGGTCCATGGACCTTGACCCCAAGGGATGCTGCTGCACACCCGGGGAGGGTGCATGCTCTGGGCTTTGGCATCACATGTCCAAAGGTTTTCTAAAGGTTATGCGAAGGTTACCACACAATTAATGCGTTGGATCAGCACGCTGGCTCTGTTCGCTTAATTTCTGAAGTCTGAAGGCTACTGGGCAGCGCAACAGCACGGCGCAAAAGGCTCCAGTTCCCCCCGTGCGGTTGTACTGATGCCACAGCCCTGCACCGCACTCTGACACATGGGGTGATCGCGGGGATGAAGATAACAAGGAATAATGATGTCTCCTTTTCCTCTACCTTGGGCTTTTTTAGGTTGTCTCATCTCAGAAATGAACCAAATTGAGCATTTTGCGTGACGAACTGTTGGACTCTCGCTCAGCGACAGGCGGATGGTTGGGTCTGTATCTACACAACACCCCTCCTGTCGTTAGGCAGGCTGGTACCCCAATACCTGCTCTGCTTTAAGTACACAGATCGACCCATCCTTCTCCGGCTCACCTGCCTGAAGCCCTCCAGACTCCTGTACCGCAGCGGGGCCGGCAGAGCCCTGGGAAGACAGAGCATTCGGTTTGCTCCACGTTACTGAATAATCCAGCAGCAGATCCAAGAGCCCAGCCGCAGTCTCTAGCTGTAGGGTTAACATGATATCAGTACATGCAGAGACGGATAGTTTCAAAATAGGCATAATATATATTTTTTCAAATGTCCCTGCTCATGTTATTAATTATACATCTTGGGTTACTAAACAGAAGGAAATTAGGATGATTTCCTTCCCAGCATCGCAAGCCTGCGGTTTGCTATTCCATTTCACTCACGAGTTTCATTAGCCTTTCCAGACAATTTCCCTGTCAGGTTTCCCATGCATGAGCACGGTTTCCCAGCTCCCAGCATTTAAATCCACTCAGTCTATTCTCATTGCAACTCAAAGTGCTTCACAAACTCCTTTACTTGTATTGCAATTTCACGTTCCTAAATACTGGGTTTAATAATAGTAGCAGTGCTCCTAACACTGCTTCAAAATTAAATGAGCCAGAAGAAAAAACATTCTGAAACATTTTCACTTGGGCATTTATATTTTGAAGGACATTTTAAAGACAGAGACTATAACCTGGCTCCTGCTGATGTTCATGAGGATTTCATCACTTTCATCATTTACTCAAATGAGGAATAACAAGCAGGGGTTAGAGTGCAGCAAGAAACAGAGGTGAAGTTTGAGTTGACATTAAGATGCAACTTACTTCTCCTGTCACCCCAGATGTCCCACGGAGCAGGATGGGCTGGCAGGCTCGGCTGTGCTTTTAGAAGTCCTGCACTGAGAAAACAAAGAGCCGTTAGCAGCAGAAGGGAGAGGCCAAGTCACCTTGCTTTTACTGAGAAATTGCAAAAGCACGTACTTTTTTTAAAAGCTGCTGTTTTCAGGGCCTCACCCTGAAGCCACACATGAAGTATCTCAAAAAGCAGCTGTGGCACTAGGGAGACAGTCCCAAAATAAGGAAGAAAACTGCCATGGTGGGAAGGAGACAGCAGGCACGTGAAGGCAAACTGGATCTCAGCCTGGACACCAAACCTCTCTTCCTTCCCAGGAGGTGACACAGGAGAGGCTGGATTTCCCTTCAGCAAACTTCCAGGGGTTTGGAAGCCACGTGGGCACAGCAGGACTGTAAGGCAGTTTAAAAAAAAAAGACAAAAAAAGGAGATGCTGAATAAAAGAGTTTGGAAAAATGTGATGGTCAGCCCAGTACGAAGCCCAGACTGTGACGCACAGTGGCAGAAACATCTCCGCCTTCCCCAGCTCACCCCGGGGAGCTCATACCGGCGCGAAGGCCCCTCTTCCCTGGGTATTTCTTAGCTCTTGCAGCTGGGTGATGAAGGTGTGCATTTTGGGTAGGTTTGGTTTCCTTCCAACACCATTTGCTAACACCTGAGAACCGCTGGGTGCTGGGGGTCCATCCCCCCTGTGCCCCGAGCCCCCCCGGACCCCCTTGTGCCCTGCAGAGCCAGAAAAGAAAACAAACAGCGGCAGAAGGCAGAAAACTTTCTGTCTCTCTCCTGTTAATTATGATCTTATTTTGCACAGAGAACCTGTCATTCAGCCTCCGGTAATGGATAGTTTCTATTTCAATTCTCCCTCCACCCTATTATCTTTTATAAAATTCAGCCGGGCCGGGTGATGGATTGATAAGGGACAGTCCCGGTGGAGCCGGCTCGCTCAGAATGGCTCTCACGCGCGCCCAACTTCTGTATCTTTTTAAATATTTCAGTTGTTTGAGATCTTTATTTCACATTTCGATTTCCTGTAGTACAGTAAATTTATCTTAGTCACCCAGTCAAGTTCTCTCCAAGCCCCTTATCTTCTCTTACTCTGTACAACTGAAAGCACCTACATTATCTCTGCCGCCGATAAAGCCAGCCGTGGCAATCCGCAGATCTTGCAGATCGGGCAGCACCCAGATGAAAGGAGACCTTGGAAGCCCAGTGCTCATCACCAGCTGGAAGTTCATTGTCACCAGCTGGAAGTTCATTGCTCAGACCCGGCACCGGCCCCTGCTGAGGTGCATCTCCCCCTCAGCGGAAGCAGAAGTGCCCGGGGCTGCCTGCAGACCCAAGGAATGCAGGGGCGAGGGCAGCTGCTCCCTGGGGCTGCAGTCTGGGGGATGCTGGCCCCCATCCCCGGCATGTCGTCCTCCTCCTGCCACTCACCTGTACCCAGCCTCTGCTCGGGAATTGCTGCAACGCCTCCTTCCTCATCCCCATTATTCTGAAAGCAAATACTGGCCTCGGGTTTTAAATGTGTCATAAACCTACACACAACCACCTCCCCATTTTACTATTTGCACAACCAGAAACACCACCAGAGCTCCCCTTGGGCTTGGGAGAACCGGGCTGAGCCCTGGGAGGGGCTCCTGGGAGCCCCCAGCCAGCCACCAGCTACAGAAACAGGAGCCTGGGCCACCAAGAGCCATGCAGCATCCATGCACGTGGGAGACCACGAGGGCCAGTTCTGGTGTGTTGGGGGCAGCCCAGGCACAGGGCTCTGAACACCGGAGTGCCCTGGAAAAGTAGCAGCACAGCAGCAGGACTGCCCTGCCCCGGGAAAGGGTTAAGGCAGCTTCTCCCATGGCGCAGGGTGCTGGGTGGCAGCCCTGCCAGGAGCATCACACACAGGGACACCTGTGCAGAGGCCTCCACATCACGGATGACATTTGAGAGTATATAAAAATCCCAAGACATGTGGCTCCTTTGTGCTCCCTCTGACCAGCCCGCCCCTGGCCCGCAAGGTCCCACGGACAGCTCAGCTCCGTACCAAGGAACCAGAGAACATGCCAATGCTGGGGACTCCGCTGTGCCTTCCCCTCCCCGCTGACACCTGCAGTGGCTCAGCATCCCCCCCATCCCTGCAGCTCCCTGGGGCAGCAGCCACAAGAAGCCCAGCTGGGGCCATTGGGGATGCCCTCAACGGAGGGGTCTGCGCCAGCCAGCAGCCCTGCCAAGGCCCCAGGCAGAGGTGACCAACACAAGGACGTAAGGACGTATTTTCCCCCACTAGACCACAGAAGTTTAAATATCTCGACAGCAAGGAGCACAGAGCATCCTGCATCGCCTTGGGAAACCACATCCTCATAGCATCTTCATCACCCCCGGGATAGGAGCTGGGAGCAATCAAATAAAAATAATTAAAAAAAAAAAAAAACAAACGGAACTCCCCCCCCGCTCCCCAACAGATAGCTAAAATAAAGTCACCTTCTCGCTGTTCCCACTTGGGCACCGGCAGCACTGAGCCGCGATCAGGCAGCACCCCCTGGTGCCACTGCCGCTGCCCGGGGCTGGCTCCACTCGGGCTCTGCGTGGGGCACCCAGACAGACAGGACAAGCTGGACCAGGCTGGGGGGACATGGCAACCAGCAAACCGCCTGGCAAAACCTTAGCGAGCTGTGAGAGGAATTAAACCTCTTTTCCCACACAAAAACCTATGCTTCAGAGAGGCGCAACGTGATGAGTGTGGTGAGGCAGGTGGGCGCATCTTGCCTGCCCAGCTCCAAGCACAAAACACACCGGTTTGGGACTGTACCCACCCTGAAAGGCAGGATCCAGGAGATCCAGGTGGTTTCGCTCCTGGGGAACAACCATCTTGCAGCTCCCGTGGCTCCAGCTCTGGGGCTGGTTACAGCTAGACAAGGGGCTGGGGTCCTGTCCTCACTGTGCCACTGGTCGCCAGCAACCCACGCAACAGGACTGGGTCTTTTATCCAGGTTAAAAAAAAGGAATGCTCACACATCCCCTTACAGCATCACAGAGCTGCACAGGGCAAGTCTGCAAAGAGCATGCTGGAGCCTGACTGTGGTTACAGAAAAAGAAATTTCCCACGTTCGTTGTACAGGGGGTCCTACAGGATTCAAGATGTTTGTCATAGTGGGGAGAGGCAAACAGACTTCACTTTTGGTCTGCTCGTGGCTTCCCAACCCCAACATGGCAGAAACACAGAGAGAAAAATTGATCTCATCCTCATCAACTGATACTAACTAATATTTAATAAGAATTATCAAATTCCCTTAATAACAAGGGAATAAACCCATCCTGACTCCGAGTGGGGAGCTGCAAACAGCACACTCCCATCCCTCTGGCTTGTTAGTCCCTGTCTTCGGACCCCGCAAGGACGGGTGTTTGCTCTCATGCCAGCCGGGGCTGCAGCACGCCAAAGCCGCCCCAGGAGAAGGTTATCGAAAAGGCTTCTGCTTTGCTTGCCCGAGGAACTGCAAGTGCTTCTTGATACTCACTTTTGCTAAGAAAAAAGCCTTTTGAAAAATAACCCGCTAACCTCGCAGGCAATGCGGTGCACAACCTGTAATACTCACAGCAAGAGAGAAGCGGAGAGGAAGCGGAGGTCTGTATCCCAGCCCCTGCTCTAGACTTTGTTCGATGCTCTTGTCTCTCACAAAGGCACCCTTCTGCCCAGCCTGTCCACCAGCACAAGCTCGAGGGGGGCTTGAGAGGGTCCTCATGGACTCTTGGGAATACAGGACCAGGACCAAAAGCTCCGGGCGCACCAGCAGCAGCCCAAGGCAGCTTTCAGGCAGGCTACGCTCAACCCAGCAGCCTGGAAGTGAGGTGCTCACTAGCTTCTTTCCAGCTCTTGGAGTGATTTTGTCCCCTGGGAGCGAAGGCAGCATCAGGACACCCAACAGATACATCTGCAGAGGGGTGATTTATCTCGAGGGGAAGGCATATAACTCACGGTTATATTAGAACAACATCAGCACTGCTAAGAGATAGGTATTGAAATTCCCAAACCCTCTTAAATATCCGCTGCCTGGCTCTAAACAGTCAATAACTTCCCAACTGGGGAATGCATTTGTCCGCTCCCCTCCATATATTTTCTGCTTTTCATTATAATTTGCTAAATAATACATTACAATGAGTTATTTATCACACTTGGCAGTCTCGTGATCCCTCCTCCATCCGGAGGAATTTCACCCATAAATCAGTCGCACAAATATCCGCTGGCATTGCTGCAGTACCGAGTGCCTTTCCCCCCTGGCTCTGCTGAGGGCCATCACCTGAATTAAACGGCATTTCTTTGCCCCAGGATGGCCGTCTCTCTCTCCTTTGCTCCTCGTCTTGCGGTCCTCCCTGGCTGCCAGCCAGAGGGCAACAGGGGAATAGAAATAATAAAAGCCACAAACACAGCAGATAAAGCAAGTGGAGGCGGCAGCTTGGCTGGGAGCCCCATTTCTCCAGCTCCTGTTGTCGGGACTCTATCAGTGGGAGAAGCAAAAGTGGCACCAAGAGGTAAAGGAGAGTAAAATCCATTGCAATGAGTGCTCTGGGGATGTAGAGGGACCGTGGGAGGGAGGGTGGATATTTCTGGCCCTCAGGCAAAGGGTCCTCAAGGAGATCACACAGCACACATGGGGATTTAGGGGATGCAGCTTTCCTGGCAAGGCCAGGTGAGCCCAGAGCCACCCTGGCCATGGCAGCATCGATGGCCAGGAGCCACCAGCCGGAGCCAAGCCCTTGGCGAACACAGCACTTACTCATCTCATTTCCTCTGTCAGCCTCGTGTACTGATATACACGGATGCCCCGAGAAGCGCATCCTGTGCCGGCCGCGGGGAGCAGCCCCCGGGGAGGTGCCATGCCAGGGCTGCTCCCCTGCCCCTGCCGCAGCCAGGCAGGCAGCCCAAGGCTCCGGCCGCACCGAGCTCCGCGCCACAGGGCTGCACGGCGGCCACCGAGCCCATCTCTGAGCAAGCCAAAACCTCCGCCGGGCAGCACCCACACCGCACTGAACCGGAGAGCCGGGCACAGCGGGTCCCAGCACACCACCTCTCACCCCGCGCGCCCTCCCTGCACCCCGCTTCGCTGCGCAGATGGCAACGATGGGAAGGGAGGGGCCGGCGCTGTGAGCAGGACACGAGCCTAATTGCTCCTGGTCGTGCCAGGTAGCTGATAAATGGGCTGAGACCCGCTCGTTTTGTTGTTGTGCCGCAAAGCTCACAGGCGTTGGCACTCATCTGCCAGGCACGTACCAACGGGGTTAAATCCAGGGCACCTGTAGACATGTAAACACTTAAAAGAGGAGCAAAGGGGTTGCTGGTTTGCTCATCTTAGTTTGATTTTTAAGCTGCGCAAGCTCCAGCCTGCGCACCTGGGAAGCGCCCACTGCGCAGGGTGCAGAAGCCACAAGGGAAAAATCACTGGGGCGCCTTGGGCAGCTCTCTGTTCCTGGTTCATGCGGGAGCCCCTCCAAGCGAGGCCGTGCCGATGCTGGCACGGCAGCTGAACCTGGTGTTTGCTGGTGCTGCTCATCGTGCACACACGTGAGGAAGAGGAGGAGAATATCTGCCAGGATACTGCATCCAGAGGAAACATGCTGCCAGTGAGGAACCACGGCTCCCCGGCAGCAAGGCAGCACGCCGACAGCTCCCAGCTGGGCATTCCAGTGCATCCCATCACATCCATGAGCTCCTGGAGCCTTGTCTTTGAACTGGCTCCATCAGCTGACCGGAGCCCTGGGAACGAGCGAGGGGAACCCGGGATGGAGGATTCAAGTGTGCAGCAGTGGATCCAGCCAGCACGAGGGCTGTGCCAGTGCCCGAGCGGGTTTGCCCATCCATGGGACAGGCCCCCGGGGTCCCAGAGGTGGCTGGTACGGCATGGAGGGATTCAGATCCGACAGAGAGCCAGGAAGAGAGAAAACTAACATGGAGAATGGGAACTTGGCACAGAGGCTGAGCCGACACCTGAGAATCAAAGTGTTTGGACATGAACCGCTGGCCAGAAGTGGTGGGAGCATCACTGTGGTGCCCCCCCGAGAGCTGTGCTGGGCCAGGCAGTGGGGCCATGTACAGAGCCGGGTGCTGTCACCTGCCCACTGCATGCAGGCGTCACAGAGATGCAGGACAGTGGGCGAGGACGGTGCCTGCAGAGATGTTCAGTGCTGGGCTCCTGCAGTAGGTTGTGTGGGACTTGCAGAGGTATCCACAGAGCGCAGGGAGAGGGTAGTTTTCCAGAGTGGGTGGCTAGGGAATTCCACCCTGAGTCACACAGCAGGAAAAATAAATCAGTTTAATCAAATTAGTGTTATTCCCTCCCCAAAACTTGTACAAAAGGATGGCTCTTCTTTCTCCCTTCGCCTGGCAAAGCAATGAGGCACCCACCATCTGCCCAGGCGCCCTCAGGACACAGCAAAGGATGAGTAAGTGCCCGAACACTTGACTCCTATAACACGGAGAGGAGCAAGCAGGTGTGTGCTCCTAATCCCCTCTCCGCACTGACACCCAGCCCAGGGAAAAGGGGAACGCTCTCACAGGCTCCACACTTCTTTATTTACCAAGACCTCCTGGTGCTCTTGGGCAACAGCAGCAGCTTTTGGGTAACGGGACAGGAGCTGCCATCAAACCACCAGTTACACCCTGGGAAGGAGCGTGGGCCCCGGCACAGAGCTCAGCCCTGCTGCAGCGAGCAGCATCTGGTCAGCCTGGCAGTTCCTGACCCACGGTTATTACGAGCTCTTCTGATACAAAACTGAAATACAATTTGGGGATGGTGAGAGTGCATCTTCTCTAATCAAATTTTTCTCGCTCGGCAGCAGCAGAGCTGGCCTGTCGGGACACATCATGCTCCACAGCAGCCGAGCTCTGCCCCACCACACCCCCACCCCCTCCCCAGCCAAGCAAACCAGGCTGGGACCCAAAATGTCCCAAAGTGCTACCGCAGGGCACCAGCAAACCCAGAGCACCCACCTTCGCACCCTGACCTCTCGGGAACGAGCCCCAGAAAAGCGTTGCTGCGGATTATCCCCTCTGCTGGCTCCAGCCCTAACCGAGAGCGAGCCCCGTGCGCAGGGATCCGGCTGGTGGGATGCGCATCCCCCGCAAACCTCAGGTTTTGATTTTAACTTCTATCACTGGAGGAAAACCTGGTAAGCAGCCGGTGATGCCGTTGAGTTGCAGCCAGACACCTTACGAGCCTCCGGACCTCCTCCTCCTCCTGGTACAGAGCCTGGCAAACAGTTTTCATTGCTGGGAAATGAGACACGAATGGCGCTTGGCTTCATCCAGTCCCGGTAGGGACACTGGGAGGGAAATATTACAATTCCTGAGGTTTAACCTTCCTTCGCAATTCACTGTACTTCTACCTTTGAAGGAAATTGCTCTGCAAATACTGATTAATTTAACTTTACAATGCCCGTCTTCAATAAACAGTATCTTGGCTTACAGATGGGGAAATCAAGGCATGGAAGGGGAAAAAAAGAAGAACCAGGAACAAAACCCTCTCTCTGTGCTTTAACTATAAAATCATCTTTCCTCATTAGCAGCTAATCAGAACTACCAGAGGGGAAGAGATTACAGACAGGGCGGAGAGGGGAGTAACTGAAAGAAATACAGACATCAAAACAGATTTTCATTTATTTACTCATTTATCACAGCAAGTCACAGGCTTCGAGTTCATTTGAGTCTGCATTAGCCCTGCAGGATTTTGGGATGCAGTCTCCAAAATCTAAAAAAGTTAATTGGTCACAGCCATGCACCATCTCAGGAAAGAGAAAATCTGCAGTTTTGGGTTGGTCTCAGGAAGTCTGATATTGCTTTGCCTGCTAGATTATAAGAAACCTCTAATCTTCCCTCACCAGCCTCCTAATCTTTATGGGAACCCAGATACCTTATCTGGAAATTGCTTATTGAAAAGCACCCCGGCCGGCGCGGCAGCAGCTCAGGTGATGCTTTGCCACAGCTCTCGGACTTGGGGAATGGCAGGAGGTGCCAAGACCCCCGGCTGACCCAGCTGGCTGCCATGCCACAGAGCTGCCTGTGCCGTGCCAGCCAGCGGTGCTGCCGGGGGAGCGGTTTGGTGAAGGGCAGCACAGATGGCAAACATCTGATTATTTTGGTTTATATCTCAGCTGCATCAGGGCTGAGCAGCTCCAGCACGAGAGGGTGCAGCCAAGCTCAGGGTGCCAGGGCAGAATGCACGTGTCCCTTCTGCTCCTCTGAACGTCTCTGTGCATGCTCCTAGCCATCTTCGTATATTTAGACACCAAAACAAACCATCAGCTGTTTGGGGGCTTCTTTTTCTCCCCTTTTTGCCCAAAAATTATTTGCAAGAAGGCAAGTATTTTATACATGGCAGGCAGAGAATGTGAGAATGTCTCATCTTCAAACTTCCCTTTCTCTCATTTCATCCTGACTTTCCAGAAGGAAGGAGACTGACAGGGTCCATGACTGACTTGTCCGGCCACAGCCCGCAGCCACCGCACCGAGCTGGCCCCCCGGTCTCTGGTGAGGACAAGCCTCCGTAACTCGCCCCAGCCCCAGGATGCTGCAGCAGGTCGCTACCTGCACAGCGTGTTTCCTCCAGCATTTCCAGCCTCATGCACGAGCCCACACTGGGAAACAAGGAACATATTTTTAAATAAGAGGAGGAAATGGTGTCTTTGTGTCAGGCAAGTGGAAGAAATCCAGGACCAAGAGACTGCAGAGCCTTTCCACTTCAGACAGCAGGTGCTCTCCAAGATGTGGTTATGGCAACAAAATAAATGATGGATAATTGCTTTTGTGACAACTTGCCAATTAAATTAGACTCAGCAGAATAACATAATGACAATTTGTTATGCTCTGGTGGGCACTAACACACCAATCATAATTAAATGCTATGACTGAAATAGAATGCTGCTGTACACAGGAATATATAACCCCAATTCCCTCCCAGTGAAACATTATAGGTTCAGACTTGATTTCAATTTCTGGAGGATAATAGCATTAGCGCACATCAGAATGAGCTTGCAATATGCATACAGGCAGCAGCAGCACAGGGAGACAGACAGAGCCAAGGACAGCTGAGCTGCCGGGGCTCCTGGGGGGACTCCTGCAGAGTATCTCTGATGCTCTGGGTTTCAAAGCAGCAGGGGACATCCCAAATTACTGCCATGTCCCGGGAAGATTTCAAATCCCGAGCCCAAGGGAGCAGGCAGGGGGGTGACTGGCCCCAAGGGAGCTGCTGCGCTGCTGGCGGTGGGGTGGGAACTCACCAGGATGGGGCCACAGGGGTTTATAGAATCACAGCATCATTTAGGTCGAATGCTGTGCACCGGTCTGCCAGTGGAGCCCTCATGCTCCTGAGCGGTCCCCTCGCGGCCTGGACCGAGCCATGGGACACGACACAGCCTGGCCTCCCTTGAATGATTATTAAAATGTTCATTAAAAGAAAACATACTGCGGTGCCTGGCAGCGCACCAGCCCCACAGCCAGGGTCCCGCAGGGCTCAGCCCTTCCAGCAGCCCCAGCCCAGCCGGCTGGGCGGCCACAGTGCCGGCGGCTTGCACCAGCTGGCCAAAACCCAGAACAAGCAGTGGGGCAGGTCCTGCAAGCACTTAAAATTTACTGGTAAAACAGCAGCCAGCTTCTTCACCCTGAGCCACAGCTGAGCTTAACCTGCTGCTCTCAGGATGCTCTGACCCTCCTGCCCTTCCTTCCTCCTGCCCTGCATCTTATTCATCCCAGAACCACTGGGCCAGGAATTACTATTACGTGGACCATTCTGGTGCTGCAAAAGCAAAACGCTACAAAGAGCACAAATCCCAATTCATTAAAAAAGTGTTAATTTGAAAACAAAGCTAGGCAGATGGCAAGAACTGATGCTGCCGAGGTTTTGCAAACCCGCCCCTCCCCCCCAAAGCAGAAGCCACCTGCGTGCCATCCCTTCTCCCGGTATGGAAATCCAACACGCCACAACCCGCAGCGCTCCCCGAGCAGACAGCGCCTTGCTCTGATGCCACATAATATTTTTCCTGACAAATGAGTGTAAAATGCCCGGCTCGTCTGCCTGGCCGCCCCGGCAACCCGAGGGAACAGCAGCTGCAGAGCCCCACCGCAGTGGGCTGCCCCCGCAAAGCGCCACCGAGCCCTGCTCCTGCAGGAGAGCCAGCAATTTACCCAAAGAGAAGCTTCCCGAACTCGGGTGATGCAGAGAGGGCTACGGCCTCCATTCAGGTGCCAAGCAATGAGACTGCCTCACCCCTGGGTTACAAAGGCCATCATATTCCTTGATAGATCTCCGCATGTCTTTTACCAGGTGTTGTATATTGTGGTGTTACAGTTGCCTTAAGTTCAAGCTAAGATCCTAACAGATACAGATTTCTGGAATATTCTGAAGCTCAAAACGGGGCAGATCTGAAGACCAAATGCATGTGTGTGCGCACGCAGAAGTAAATCACAGAATACTACGGGGGGGGGGGGGGGGGGGGGGGGGGGGGGAGATGTCTTCTTGGAGTCACATTCTTAAAAAACCAGTTTATTACCTGCCTTGATGAAGCTTGGCATGGGCAAGGTCAGACCACCTGGTTGTCCAGCAAAGCTGATGAATTATTTTGGCTGCTCCAGACATAAGACCTGATCCTATTAAATCCTTAGTTCCCCTGCCCTCAACATGTACCAGCAGATAATCTGCCCACGCAAGACTAGCGGTGACACAGGGACGTGTTACCGCACAGCAACACGTGCCCGGCTGCGCGGGCACCCTGCTGAAGGGGCTGCGTGTCACAGCGGGGGGCTCCTGCCTTCGGGTTAAAATGGTGCCCAAGCCCAGAGCCTGGTTCCGCAGCCCTGAACCACAGAACCAGAAGTGTTTGCTGCCGTGGGACACATCCTGCACACAGGCACTGGCACTGTTTGGGAAAGCAGCCGCCTGAGCAATGCTACAGCATCCCTAGGAACCTCCTCTCCACCGATACACCCACATCATTTGCAGCCTCTGTAGTGATTTACCATCAGCACAGGACCGCTTTGCAATGCATCCCTACAGGAGATGCCCTGGCCAGGGGTCAGAAGCAGCCATGGGTGATAGCCCCCTGCATTTCCAAAGGGACAGAGGGCAGGGCTTTCCACTCCCGGCCCTCTGGACAAATGCTGTGGCTGCAGCATGGCTGCTTTGCTGGTTTTACAGCCAGCGCTACTGGTGCGCATCGGTGCACAAGCGGGATAGTCACAAAGGCAGCAGACTTTGCAATCGAGCCTTCTAGATCCTACAATGGGACCTGCTGGAGAGCAGGCAGAGTTCTTCTTCCTAAAATTTTAAGGCGAGGCCCACAGTTTTAGGGATTGACATTGGAAAACCTTCAGCCTGACTCTCAGGGCTGTAGAATACTGACTGCTTGCGATTGTCTTTTTGATGCCTCAAGGAGTAAGGAACCTTGTAACTGATACTTTGGCATTTTATTGTCACTTAAAATAGCCTGGCAATCAGAGAGAGGAGCTGCTACACACACCACTCATCTTGCAAGAGGAAGGAGGTCAGCAATTTAGCACAGAAAAGGTCATACAGCTGCTCCGTAATGGGGTGTAGGATTGCAAGACAGCGAAAGCTTCGCTCCCAGTCATTAATGAGCGTTACAGCGGTCGGGGACAGGTTTGCTCAGGCATAAGGAAATTACTCGACTGCACGAACTGCCCCGCGAAGGCAAAGGGCAAGCGACAGGGTCACATCTGTGTCCTTCGCCTACGAACCCCAGGAGCAGCCTTTGCCTTTCCCTGGCGTGGGCAGGACAGGTCAGCGCTGGGTTTCACCGCACCCTGGGGCTCTCCCCCCACCCCAGTCCCCTTGGTGCGCCTGGAATCCCACCAGCCGCACATCCCACTTGCTCCAGAGGGAAACTGAGATTTCCTTTCAAATCTTTTTGCTGAAATCTCGGGCTTCTCCCCACGCTAGCATCAGCCTGCAGGAGAAAGGCAAGGCTGGTCTTACCGTCACACACGTTTCTCACGCTGCCAGCCAGGGTGGGAGCAGACCCCCCCGCCGCGACCCGGGAGGGTCCCCATCACCGCTCACCCCTCCCGGTGCATGCGGTGAGACCAGCTGGGGAGGGGGCTTGGGGACACACACACCAGCCGCCTCCAGACCCGGCCCCCAGGAGCCCCCCAGCGCGGGGCTGGCAGCAGAGCACGGCTCCCACCTAGTGGGGAGCCCCGCCAGGGATGGAGGGCTCCCTGCTCCTTCGCACCGGGGCTTCCCACAAACCCTCCTCCCGTGAAGCTGCTGACCTTTTGCTGGCGGGTAAACACCTGATAAATAATAAATCGCTCCCCCCAGGCTCCTGCCCAGAACCTTTTAATTAAAGTCGTTGAGTTACTCTAAGGTGATGCCGATTGGCATTTCAATCCCAGCTCAGCAAACACATCTGTCAGACAAACACTATCAAAAAACCCACAGAACCCTGGTCTTTGTTGTGTTTTCTCCTAATTGCACCAAATACTTAACTTCACATCCTTTACTTCCCTGTTACCCCCCAGCCGTAACAAATCCGCAGTGCACGATGGGCCAGGAGCATCCCCGCTACCGCAGCCAGCCCACAACCTCCCTAGCCCCACGGAGGCCTGCTCTGCCCTGCCGGCTTCCAAGAAATAATGTCCTGATTTTTCCACCCTCCCCTGCTGCCCCACCAGAAGTGTACACTCCCTTATATATTCCCAGGTTTTCCTGCTAATTTGCTTACCTGCTTCTGAATAACCGCACACACAGGTCAGTGAAGTACGCGACTGCTTTACACGATTTGGCAAAGCGTGGAGCACAACTACACCCTCCACCTGGCAGCCCAGTGACGCTGCTCTGCACACATGCAAGTTCCTCTGCACTTCCTCCGTCAGTCCGGGTTACCAGGCACACCAGGTCTGGGCTGTGAGCTGAAAAGCAAGTTGCAATAAACCTCTCACAGGAGGCGATGAAAACAGTTAAGCAACTGGATGGTCACCGTCATGTAAAACGAGAAGAAAAAAACATGAGGGTCTCTTACTCCCACCCCTCAGGGCACAGCCACACGTGAGGGTAAATCCCACTGCCCACCAGCCAAGCCTGCTGCAGAACAGCTGGTCCAGCTGGGACTGCTCTGCCTGGGGAAGCCGCCCCAGTGACTTTTTCCAACATAAAGAGAAAATTAATTCCAGCTCTCTTCTTGTCTGCTCTGCACAGGAGTTTGCTCAGGGCACAGTGCTCTAGTCTGTGTTCTAAATTTAATATGTTATTGCCCAGTATGCTTCAGATGACTAAAGGAAGACACAGCCGAGCTCAATAAAGGTGGAAGGATGAAGCTAGTTACAGCAGGGGATAGAGGAAAATGCTTTTTAAGCAATGTTGGTGATTTCTTAAGAGAAGCGACAACAAACAGGAGACCACTGAGCTGTGAATGAAGCAAGTGAGAAATCTCTCACGTTACTGCATGCAACTCCACAGCGCATCTCCTTTTAAAGTGCTTCCATTTGCAATTTTTGGCAAGCTAAGAGCATCATCAACAGTTAGAAGTACAAAACAAGATGCTTAAAATTTTTACCTCTGTAAAAATCCACAAAAGGCAAAGACACAAAGTTGCAGCATGGGAGACACGGAGCTGCCGGGTCTCTCTTCCCTTGGGCTGGCGGGAATCGTTTGGCCCAAGCAAGAAAACCGGGCACAAGGAGGGGAACTGGCATCACGGCTGCCAGAGATCCCCCGTGGAGGGCGGCTTGCCCCGGCGCTCAGCCAAACGGGAGACCCTGCGACTGCTCAGCACATCTCCTCTCCTGTGCCGTTTCAGTCTGAGTCCTGTTGTAATGCGTATTTGTTGGCTGTTCGCATTAAAATTTCTCCTACCTTTGACCCAGCACAGTGGTTCCAAAACTTGGGATACTGGAGGTGGCAGCATCTGCTATGCTCACCTCTAAAGGGCTGCCACGCATGGATTTAGTGATCCTGGCAGTAATTCCCACTCCACGTGCAAGAACCTTCCTCAGGCAGGTGTATGAGCCACCAAGATCAGCTCTGGAAACAGATCCTCCAGAGCTTACAGCTACAGCAGTGCTGAGACAGAGGGTTTCTTGCTCTTTGTAGTAAAGTCTTGTACGCCTCTAGAATCATGGAACAGAATTAGGAATAAAGTTTGACCTCCTAAGGATAACCAAGTAATTCTATGGTAATTACACTGCTAGGTTCAGGAAGTGAACCTAGCCACAAAAAAAGAAACCATGGGCATTTTTAAATCCTCCTTTTCACTGCCACACAATAATACACATACATACAATGAATAGATTATTCACATAGAATGAACAGAGATTCACAAGGGAGTCTTCTTGCATCACACACAGCAGCAGCAGCAGCATCACTAAATTGTGTAACTGTGCTTGGAAGGCAGGTACAAAACCAAATGGAAATCTCTCCTGTTTCATTTGAACAATCAGGCAAGGAAGGAAAGAAGAGAGTTGAAGTAACTTACAGCGGTTAGCTTTTGGTGGTGGTAGTTTTAGTTTTTTAAAAAGAGAACACAAAGAAAAAAATAATAATCAGCAATTGTTTTTCAAAGCCAAAATCTTCAATGAAAAATAAGCTAGGCACTGGAGTTTGCAGGCATGGGATCTAATCGTCTCCAAATCCTACTGAGATTGTTGTTTATGCCATTCTACACCAACATTTCCGTGACTATTTCTGTAGCAGCACTCAACTCTCTCTTCAGCAGACAGCTGTAACATTGCACCTTTCATGCTTCTGAGGTGTCCAATTTCATTAAGAGTCACTACAAAACTCCAAAGGTCCAAATTATCTGGTATGGTTACACTTTATCCTATTAAGCAAATGACGGAACAGGAAGAGCATATTTTTATGTTCGTATAAATAGCAACTCTCCTCAATTAGCTATAAAAAGATGACAGTTCATACAGCTGTTAGAACACATCAGGCAACCAGTACCTGTCATTTCAACAGCAGGACCATCACAAGGCCCACACCACCAAGGGCAAGAAGCTAAGAAACATCTTTACTACTGTAAATAAGACCTGAAGAGGCAGAACTTCCGATTTTCAAATAAAATGTTTAATTTTCCACGTTCATACTCATATTTTCCAACCCACAATTTGAAGTAACAGCTTTGAACCTCAAAAAGAATTATTTTTTGAGAAAATAAGAACACGTGCCACATACACGATCATGGAAGGCACTAGAGCCGGAAAACTGAGGCATATTCCCCCCAAGAAAATGTCTCATCACCAGCAGGTTGTGGAGGCAGAACTGCCAGCTCCTGAGCAGGTGACTGCTACAGCCAGTGCACATGCTGCGGCTTGGCGTCACAGGATGACAGCATGGCTGTCAGGAGGGTAAGGGATTCTCCTTCTGTGTTTCTGCTTGCTCTGGCATCTGCTCCTCCTGGTCTTTCTTCTTTTCCTGCATCTCCTCCAACACAGTTTGAAGCCGTAGGTGTAACGCAGAATCCCTGGTTTCAACATGCTGATGATCCTGTTGTACTACCTACAGTTAAAGACAGATAATCACCAAAAAAACAGGGTCATAAAAAGTTTCTGTCAAAGTGTGACTGACGAGAGCAACAGAAAGCAACAGCCTCCATTTCTACATCCAAAAAAAGCCAATAGAAAAGGTGTAATTCATGCTTAGATTATTGTGAAGGTATAACACAGTGGCAAAAAATTTTAAGTGAGACCGCTGGCCTCAAACAAAAAGTTGAAGAAGTCAGTGATTTCATCTTTTCACATGCTCATCGGACAGTGCACTTTAAGCAGAAATTATTTCTGTTCTCCTTCAGCCTCTTGCTGGGGTAAGCACCACAAACTCTCGGCCCAGAGATCACTGGATAATGAGCAGAATGGAATGCGTATTACAAAGGGAATCTTAAATGAATTTTTCTAATGGTTTAAAACTGCAGTTTTTATGAACAGCTCTTCTCCCTTCCTTTTGAGGGTGTTCAGCATTCTCAGCAGAAAAGGTAATCAGTTAGGCATGAACAAAGTAAAAGATCACCATCACAGAGCAGCCACGTTCTACTCTACCTGACATGCTGTTCTAAAAGCATCTTCAGTTTGGTTTTTTTACCCCATTTTAATGTGAAGAGTTACATGAAAATCTCCTGAAGTAACGTGAAACTAGACTCCAAGCACCCAGGAGCCATTTCCTCTCTCGTACAGTACAGAAAACAGAAAGCAGTAGCAGAACACTTCAGACAGTTCTTTTGGACAGTTACTTACTTGCCAAAAATATAAGCAGACAATCCCCAGACTACAAACCTTTATTTCAATACCTTTAAAAACAAAACAAACCCAAGAAAACAAAGCACAACCACCCGAACTGCAAGATTTATGCAAAAGATTCCAGTTCAGGATCCAGACTGAAGAACAAGAGTGGGAGTGCATTAGGCTGCTTAACTGTTAAAAAGGGATGGAAAAAGTGTTAGTTATTGTTGAACTGGAGGAGTTCCCATTGACCCCCTGCTACCTTACAGGGCTGACAGGCATACAGTAAATACATACACGTATTTCCAAATGGTTTCCACAGACACACTGCTAGGTAATTTGAAAGCCTTGAAGACTTACATCTTTTATCACCAGAACAAATATTTCTTGTTTCTGTCCCACACAAAGTACCTTACCCTTGGCCAGTCACGTTCATGACTAAGAGGAAAGTTTACTCTGCACAGCAAAAACATTTTATTATGACCATCACGCATGTGACTGTTTTGCTGAGAATTAAATTGAGCTAACTCAACATTAAGGGCCTGGAAGCGAAGTTTTTTGAATCCACTGGCCAAGTAACGCTGTGAATATTTAATACTTACTTTATCTGTTCCTCTTCTCTGTAAAACTATCCCACTGGCTAAAAGGGCTTTTCCTGTTTCTTCAAATAATTTTTCCTCTTCAATTTTTCCTTCTTCCTTCAGCTCATTGAATTTCTCAACAAACCTAGATTTCAAGATTGTATTTTTACTCTCACAAACAACACTTTGGCTCACCAACTTAAAAAGGAGGTTTCAGAAATATTTCTAGTTTAATCATAAATAGATCTTACCTCTGGCAAGTAGATTTGTAGTTTGATTGCGACAGGTCGATAGGTCTCGGACCACTGCCATAAACTCTGTAAAATCTCCTATTGAGAAAGGAAAGTTTAGTTTTTCAAACCATCCAAGAGGGATATGTGTGGGAGTAAATAACATTGCAACAAGAATATTCATGTAACTATTTCTCCTTTTCCCATTAGCTACTACGTTCACCCGTTCCAGAATGTTTAATCATTTTAATAAATGCTTGTTAAATCTTCCGCACCGCCGGTGGGTCAGAGGAGCACTGCAGCCCCCCCAGCCTGGGAGGCAGCTGCAGGCAGCCCACCCTGGGCACCCAGGGGAGCTGTACGGGCCTCTGCCCTGCGGCTGCGAGGGAGCCTCCGCCTCAGGCGATGCCTTTTGCGCCTCGGCCAGTAATCAGAAATACATTAATTACAAACACAAAGGTAACACGGTGGAAGCGTGCACTGCAGTTTCTCTGCGGTATAAACAGAGAAACCGGGGCCTGCAAGGTCAGTGGCAAGGGCAGCTGTGTCCCCCGGCGGGGCCAGAGGCAAGGGGCTGGGGGCAGCTCCGGGGAGCGGGGCGGCGAGCGGCGGAGCTCCGGCACCCGGGGCCGGCCGGGCGGCGGCGGTGACTCACGCTCGCACTTCGTCCTCCCGGTAGAAGATGGGCGGGATGACATCCTTCACCTTGCCGTAGCGCGGCCGCGGCACCCGGTAGACGGGCTCCCTCAGCGGGGGGAAGGCAACGTAGACATCGAACCACAGCGGCTTCTCGATCACCCCGATGCGGAGCAGGTCGCGGGTCCTGCCGGGGAGAGGAGCGACGGGGGGAGCTCAGGGACCCCCGCCCCGCCCCGGCCTTGCGCCTCCCCCCCGGGGCACCCCGGGGCACCCCGCGCCGCCCGGCTCGCCCGCCCCGCGCCGCCCAGGCCGCCCGCCCCCGCACCGGCTGAACACGCTCCCTATCTTCTGCAGGCGGTTGCCCGCCATGGCTGCGCCGGCGGCCGGGCCTCCCCTAGCAGCCGCCTGCCCTTCCACCCGGAAGCGGAAACGCGCGCCCTCGCCGCCAGGGCGCGCAGCCAACGGCCGAAGGGCGGCGGCGGAAGGCGGTGCCCAGGCAGCACCAGCCGATGGCCGAGCGCAGGTGCTGCCGGATCGTCTGTGTGTCCCCCAGTTTAAAGGGCCAGCGCCGCCCCCCAGGCCAACCCCTGACGGAACGCGCTGAGCAGCGCAGCCCTCCCGCTCCCCTCGTACCCGGCTGTGCCTCCCGGGGGGCCGGGGCCCTCTCAGGCGGTGGCGGTGCCGGTGCCAGGCCTGAGGACGGGGCTCCCGGCGGGGGGGGTCTGTCCGGGCCGCACGGGCGGGGCCTGGAGCCCCGGGACCTGTGGAAAAGCCTAATCTCCTCAGGGGTCCTCTGCCGCCATGGCGGGCTGCTGAGGAGACCACCCCAGCCCGGGCTTTGCCCTCACCGAGGCCTCGGGCCTGTCCCCGGCTGGGGGGCCTGTCCGACACTCCACCGCCCCCGGGCCGGCTGCCCCCGAGCGGCTGGGGAAGCTGGTGCGGCTGCGTGGGGCCGGAGGCAGCGCCCCTCATGAAACCAGCCGCCTCTGCCATGCAAAAGGCACAGCCCCGGCAGCCAGCACCGACGACCTTCCCTGTCACCCCCAGCCCGCCTGCGGGCAGCTCCGAGCAGCCGCCCTCTGCTCCCAGTCCGCCCGGGCTGGGGCGGCAGCATCGGAGCCGCAGCCGTCCCAGCGGTGCTGCGGACAGGCGGAAAGGAAGGGCTGTATCCAGAACCAGCAGGGTCCTGCTCAGCACCACCGCTGGCAGGACACCAGCTGTGCCCCCCCTAAGCCCTGTGGGCTATGGGCACCCACAAGCCAAGAGGGCGGATGGGCCCGGGAAGGCAGCAGTTGTCACCCCGCTGTGACCCGTGCAGAGCCCGGCAGGGCCGCCCGGCTGCCGGCTCCCGTTTCTGACTGGGCCACTGCAGAGCCCTGCTGCAGGTGACAGCCGTCCCGGGTGAGGGACACAGTCCCAAGCCAAGCAGGAGCCATGGTCGCCCACACTGGCTGGTCCCACGAGGAGGGGGACACATCAGAGATCGCTGTTGCATGCTGCAGCGGCTCCTCTCGGTGAAATCATTGCTCTCCGTGCGACGGGAATGACTTCCCCGGAGGCTGGGGGTCATCCCCTCCACCCCCGGCACTTTACATCTGCCCTGTTTGCTGACCCCGAAGCTAAACACCACTGTGTCCACGTGGCAGCCGAGGAGCTTGGGGACCGGTGGTGACATCAGGCTACAAGCCATCACCAGCAGCGGGGTCTCAGGAGGATCAGTCTCACCCCAGCCACCTTTTGGTGCTGGGTTTCACAGAGCAAACGGGGGGATTTGTCACCGTGATCTGCACAAGCCTTGTCCAGGGCTTGCACCGTGGCCTGATGCTGCCCCGGGCAGCCCCAGCGCTGCTTGCTGGGCCCAGGAGGTGGCAGCAGATGGTGCCGGGCCAGCACAGAGCCCCGGTCTGGATTTTTTACTTCGATTTATAAAATCCAGCAGCTACACCCAGGCTACTTGCCCTGTGTAAGCAGCCTTCCCGCAGCCAGCGTTTCCACCAGCCTGACTTGGGAGAAGTGTGTTGCATCGAGGGATGCCTGGGCACTAGGTGCAGCCCTTAGCTTGGGAATGAGCTGATGGGGGAAAAAAAAATACATCCCTCCTTCCATCTTCCATCCTTGGGAAGGAAGGGGGCAGTAAATTTCCACCGCAGACCAACAGCCAGCAGGTACTCGATGCCAGTCTGAAACACCTCCAGCATCCATCCTCATCTGACCACAGTGTTCAGTCCTGGGCTCTTCTCAGCTGCCGGTCTTCTTAAAATATCATTTTGAAAGAAAAACCCTTGCCCCCATAGAGGAGAAGAATTCAAAAGGGAGCTGCTGGGACCGCTCCAGGGCTGCATCTGAGCCGCTCAAAGGACTGGCCAGGCCCTGGTCTTTTCAGCTCTTTGAAAAAGCCCTGGCTCCCCCGCAGGCTCGTGACAGTTTGCTTGGCTGCAGCAGGAAGGCAACATCCAGGGTTTCTGTAGCATTTCGATGCTTTTGACATTTAAGGCAAGAATGCCCTGACTTTTTCCAGCATCTTCTTTGACAGAGAAGGTTTCCAAGCCACACGCGAGGCTGGGAAGCACTAATCCTGCCAGCAACCAAAAGCTGCTCCTGGACAGCTGGCACAGGGCAAGCAGACTCCGGCCCCACCCCCACAAGCGAGGGGGATGCTCCACATGCTCCCCCAGCCCTGCTGCTGCCGCCCAGAGCCACCCACAAAGCGCCATGTCCCACAGCCTCAGTGGCTCCTTGCCACTGGGAAATAACCCTCCTGCGAGCCACGGGCTGCCCACAAGGGTCCCCATGGTGAGGCGCTGCCTTGCTAAGGCTGCCTGGGGGGTATTTATCAAGGACAGCACAGCCTGGGCAGGCCAGAAGTCCTAATCTTCCCCAAAATGAAGGGCTTGAAGCCAAGTTTTTGGGTGCTGGCTGGGGACACGGGCCCAGCTCCTCTAAGTGGCGCTTGACACACACCTGCCCTTCCCACACACTCAGCACAGACCCCCCTCATCTTTGAGGTGCTGCTTTTTGAGCCTCCGAGGAGTTTCTCACCAAAAGTTTCCCCCTTCCAGCCTGCTGCAGTGAACGTGAAAGGAAGGGGAAGCCAAGCCCAGCACTGAGCAGGCAGTTTCCTACAGGAGCGATGCTGGGACCGGTCCCTGTGGGAGCAATTCCACCAATGCCATCCAGTTCTCCCAACTTTGCAGACCCGGCGATCCCACCAGCTCAGCATGGTGCAGAAATGTGCAGGGCTAGAGATGAATAACACATATTTTAGAAATAATTCATTATAATAACATATTTCCATTCTGCCAGGAGACAACGTGAAGGAGCCAGACTGCCTGCTTGACAGACGCAGAGGAGTTGCTGTGCGATACTTAATGAAACAGTTTCAAGAAAACTCATACGCCCCGTCCCCGAGAGGCTTGTTATTTTCAGAATGAAGCGGGTAAGCCACAGCGTTTTTCCTTTTCCGCTCTTTCCCAAAAGGCAGATCCCCACACATGTAGCTGGCCATGGCTGTGCTGGGAGCTTCCACAGGGACCCGCAGGCACAGCAGCCCCCTGCTAGCGTGGGTTGGCCATCCTACTCCCCAGCACGCTCAGTGCCAGGACAGTTTCCCTGGTGTAGAGCCCACCCCCGCAGCCTCTGACCCCACCGGAGCCCGCAGCGTTGGACCCTGGCTGAACCCCGGCGTGGGGACGGCAGAGAGCAGCAGTGGGTGCCCCAGAGCATCCTCGGCTGTGTCAGGACATTCCCTGAACCCTGGGCTCTCGCTGCCCCTCGCTCACCAAGAGCTCCCAGTGCTCTTCTCACATTCTTCCACAACAGGCACCAAAGGGGACCTACTCCTGAACCAAACATCTTGCCGGGTGGAAGCAGGACTTGCTCCTGGGTGGAGACAGGAGCTCACCAGCAACGGGTCTCCCGCATAGCTCACTTTCTCAAGAAAATCATTGGATGTGTATCAGCACTGCCACAAACAGGGAGGAACCGAGCCAGGGTGGCTTTTGGGCATGTGCAGCCATGAGGGGCACAGCTAGAGCTGGACTAGAACTAGTGTTCCCCTCCCCACCCTCATTTTTTTCTTTTTCCCCCTGTAATGAAATGGGAGCAAAAAAGCGAAATACACCTGAGTGTTAAGAGTACAACAGGACTTTATTATATGAATTACTATTAAACATCTTTAAGAAAAAAAATCACTTATGGAAATAAATTCTAAAATAGCAACACTCACAAACGTCACAGATTTTGTTTTGTTTTGTTCTTTTTAAACCATTTTGTATAGAAGTGATACAAACATCACTGAGAATTGTGTATTTTTATGTAAGAAATGCATTTTGGCTTCCAAGCCAGTTTTAGTGGCCTTTCTACTCATTAGACCTGATGGTGTTTTTTTTAAAAGGACATAAAAATAATCACTCTTCATCCTCCATTAAAATGATGCTTTGTGCCTCCAAGATATTTTGAAATGGCTACAGAGTGACATCATTCAGAGAGGCTTTGCCTAACCTAGGATATTTAAGGGCAAGTTGTTAGATGGTGTTAGCAGAGCCATCCCCAAGCCCCTGCGCCGAGCACGCTGCCCACCCTGTGCACTCACGGGTGTGGAGCCCGCTTTGAGCACAGGACCCTTCACGGTTAGTGCACGTTGTCAGACCCACTCAACATAAACCCTTTGCTGGCAGGGGAGGCAGGGCCAGCGAGGCCAGGGGCTTCGCACCCACCGCTAGCAGCCAGCGGAGGCTGCAGTGACACCGTCCCCTCCCCACGGCCCCTGCACCCCAGCTCGCAGCCCCCAGGCCGCCCTTGCTCTCCCTTTTCCATTTTCCCACAAGACTGAGCCCCGCTCCCCGCATGCAGCCCCGCGTGGGCTCTGGGGGGTCCCAGGAAGCAGGAGGATACCGGACGCCTTGGGGATGTGCTCGGCCAGCCCAGCCCAAAGGAGAGCAGAGGCAGCCTGCTGCCTTCAGGCACCTCTCCACCGGCAAACTGCAGCGGGGTTACAAAGCTAGCTCCCAGCCAACATGTCACCAACATGCCACCAACGTGCAGGCTGAGCAGAGAGGGGAGAGGAGGAACAGCAGCATTTACCACTACACCGCTCGCTGCTGTTAAAGCCAGCGGTTCCAACAGGACTGACCTGTGACGTGATGCGAGACGTTGCTTGCCCAGAGCTACACTGCCAAAGAGAGCTCAACACGATCCTCTGCGGCCATGGCACGACGCGGCCCGTCCTCCAGCAAGGACGAGGAGCACAGCAAACCCTCCAAGGGCTCAGCAGCGGGAACACACGCTGCAAGTGCCCAGACACAAGCGCTTCACTGCCTCTCTGCCCCACGCACCAGACCAGCCCTCCAGTAACAACCACCACATCTGGGAGAAGCAGAATTTCCTTCCCGCCAGTGCCCGAGCTCCTGCCGACTGCCCGTCCGTGCTTCCTGCGTTCGTGGAAACTTCACTGAAAGTTAAGCCCTCGGTAGCTAAGAGGCGCTGGAACACTGACAGGCTGATCCAGTTCCAAGCTTGATTTCCTTCCAAATATGCAGAGAGCTGCTTTGGACTGGGAGGGAGTGACAGCAGCCTCCTACAGACCCGAGCCAGCAGCGGGTAGGAAAGGAGCCCCTCCTCCCGCTCCACCAGTCTCAGGCTGGGAATAAAAGTCCCACCCAGAGACTAAAGGACCTTCTGTTCCCAGCTGCAAAGCCCCAGCTTCACACTTAGCCCCTCGCACCCACAGCCACGCTTGCACCCTGAGCCAGGCAGGGACGTGTCCCGCCAGACACCCATCTGACGCTGCTTGGCACGGAGCAGCCTGGTGCAAAGCGCCTCTGCAGCACCTCCCTCCACCCGGCAGCCGGGCACACGGTGGGGAGCAGGGCAGGCTCGGAGTGGAGGCAAGGCCAGCATGGCTTGGGATGCCCTAATCCATCGGCCAGGCTGCCACGGCCTGAGGGATGCTCTTCAATCCCTCCTTAAAATGAAACGGAGCAGACACCACAGCTGGGATCGGCTCACTGGGTGCGTCCTCTGCTGCTCGGATTTCAGGAACCCGAAGCTTGCTGGCATCCCAGGGTGCTTCCAGCCCAGCGCATCCTGCCCTCGCCCTCGGCACCCCAGGCTTTGCCCGAGCCCTGGTGCTGCAGGGAACACTCTGTTTGTGCTAACGGGGCACTACCCAGATCCTGCAGCCCTGGCCACCTCGAGCCAGCCCTGGCTGTGGCCAGGAACCAGGGAAAGGGCCAAGCAGGCAGGTCCGCACCAGCCCCCACCATGGTGGCGAGGGCAATGGCAGCGGCGCTCAACAGGTGCACCGGCTGCGCCGCGCAGGGACAGAAATCTTGGTGTCCACTTCAAAGGCGTGTGGGCTCTGCACGGGCTTGAAAAGGAGCCTGTTGGGAGCCAGCGCCTGCAATGTGGACTTTTGTTACCAAACCCCGCGGAGAGGCAGGGAAAACAGTTGTGTGTGTGTTTGAAGGCTTGGCTTTCTGCGTCTGCCGCCTTCGCAGCTCCAGTCTTGCAACATTTGTGCTGGTTCACAGGAACCAGCAAATAAAACAGGCACGTCTATAGCCACCTCCTGCATTTAGCAGTAAACAGATTATGCCGATAAAGGAGAAGAAAATGCGCTGGCGGGAGCGATTTCTGACTTTATGCTCGTCACTCATTACTTACACTGGGAAGGAATTTGTTTACGTAATTATTTTTAGCTTGACAGCATCTCTGAAGGCTGCAACGATTCAGGTGCTGCCTGCCGGCCCCCCAGCCCTCTGCTGCGCTCCCCGTAGAGACGAGCCCCCACGGCAGGCACGGGAAGGGTGCTCTGCTCCTGCCACCGCACCAGCCCCAGCCCCGCACCAAATCCAGCAGCGCCCACAAGCCCTTATGCAAACTCTCTGTGCCGAAAACACCTCCGCCGGCCTCAGCTGCAACCCCCCTGGCTCAGGTTTGGCATCTTACCTACAGCGGGGGGCATCCCTGGAGCCACCGAGCACCCTGCCCAGCAGCCAGGACCACCACCAGCACACCGCACCTGGCGGGACATGCTTCGGCAGTGAGGGTTACACTGGTGTGAAATCCAGCCCTTGGTGCTGCCCCGCCGTCCTGGCCCGTGGCAGCACAAAGCGTCCGTTACTTCAAGGCAGTTTTAGCAATGCCAAAGGCAAAGGTTTAATTCAAAGTGAAACGCCTAGGAAAAGAAGGCCTTTCCTTTTATAAACAATTTATATTATTTGACTATTACCTGATCTGAATCTCTGCTCATTACCCCTAGCGATAGTAGACAACAGCTGTTAGGTTCACTTTCTCACATGTGGTTGATTTTTTTTCCTGTGTGTGCAGAGTAAAGTTACATCAGATCGCTACAGAGATATGTTCAGGAGTGCTCCGGCCAAGCAGATCCCACACATGAATGCGTCCTCGTTAGTACAACTGATTTTCATTCCTCCTGCGATGCTGCTCGGACTGAGAGAGCAGGCAGGACGCTGCTCCTCCCAAGTCTGAGCTCCGCTGGCTCCTCTACAGCAGCTCACATCAGCTGCCGACTTTTTTTTCTTTTTTTTTTTTTCCTTTTTGGCTGATTTGCTAGATAGGATAAGTTGTTTTCAAACCACTGGTAAGAAAACATCGTGCCTCACTTCAATACTTGTACTTCAGAGGAGTACAACAGCAGAGGGGGAACAGCCAAAAAACTGGGTAATTTGTTGGGTGGTTTTTTTCCTTTTTCAGCCATCTTCTTATGAAGCCCTGTGCACATTCTGTGCCAGCAAGAAATCCCAGCGCTGGGACCTGCAGGGGAGGAGAAGGGGAAGGAAGGAGAACAGCACGTGCTCAGCCTCACCACACCGTGGCCAGCACCAGCACATCGCGGCACCTGGGGCTGTCACCAGCCACTGCACCTGCAGCAGCTGACGGGGCTCGTCCCCACCCAGACACACTCTGGACCCCACCCCGAGCATGCAGCCCCTTCCTCCAGCCAGGACAGACGGATGGACGGGACCATTCGCACGCTCACCGGGAAGCGTTCATCCCCAGGTGCCTCTTACCATTTACTGCCCTTCCTTCGGCGTCTCCTCCTCCTCCCGGAGCTGCTGCCTCCGCGCTTGGAAGTCTTCATCTGGAAGGTAGAAGCAGGCAGGGGCTGTTGGGGGCTGCAGCCGCTTCCACACTGGGATGCCGGCTTCTGCACCAAGGTCCCAGCTCCACTGGGTGCCCCAGTGGGGAGGCAGCCCAGCCTCTGCCCCCGAGCAGGGATTTCCTGGCCCAGACAGACAGTTCCCAGGGACTGGGACACGGGGACCCTCTGCCAGAACACACCTGAGAACACTGGAAGGAAGTTTTGGCCCATGGGGCATTTCTGCCATGTGGTCCCACCTGAGCCAGCCTGGGGTGGCCCAGGCCGACACAAAACCCACTGCCAAGCCCTGCTGCTGTGCAAATTCGGCTGACAACAGATTTGCCAGGACTGTGCCCCAGTTTTGGGCTTCACATCCCACAGGGCCACACAGCCCAGCTGCAAGCCCCTGCAGCTCCCAAAAAGAGGAGATCCTGTCCCTGGCCACCCCTGCAAGCACACTGTCACAGGAGAGCTGCGTGGGACCAGGGATGAGCCCATGGCATGGGTGGCCATGCCCTGGCACAGAGCTGATGGGAGCCACCTCCAGCAGAGCAATGGTGTGGGGCAGGATGCGGCCAGACCCCACGGGAGCCCAGCTCACCATGCTGAGCACAGCACACACAGCACAGTACGGCACGGCACGGCACGGCACAGCGTGCCATCTCTTACCACATGAATGTCCTTCGACATCATCGAGAAGATTTGCTGTGGAAGCCGCTGTCCCCAGCCTGCACCCTCTGCTAAGGAAAACCAGTCGTGTGGCCAGGACGCGGCCGTGGTAGCACAACCGCCCTTCCCAGCCATGGCCCAGCCGTCAGAGGCAGCGGGAGGCTCCAGCCAGACTAGACCATGGCCTTGGGTATCCCCAGGAGCACCCAAGTGAGGCCATTCTGACAGCCCCGCACCCCCCCACAACTCCCCAGCCCCTTTTAGGATACACCTGGTGCTTCAACAAGTGTTTTCTTTTTGATTTCCTCATCTTTGTCTTCTCGGAGAAGGCTCTGGCGAGTTCAAACAGCTTCTTGCGGGTGGCTGGAAGGAAGCAGCTGGCTGAGGGTCTCACCCCAAGACCCTCCCAAAGCTGCCAGGGGTGATGGGGAGGAGACAGCCAGGGCCAGCAGTGTGATTGCTCCTCACCAACACCCTACAGTGATGCCCTGGGCTCCCCACTGGTCCCTGGCGGGGGGTGCTGACGTTTTTACCCTTTCACCGGGATTTTTGTGACCTTCCCTACCCACGACTGACCCACACATCCCCAGTGTCTCAGGTGGCTGCAGCCGGACTCAAGCTGCCCAAAGACCTCGGTCTGTTTTGCGATGGAAGAGGTGTGCTGTGACTCGCTAAGTGGAAAGGACTGGAAAATGGAGAGTTACTGCAAACCCTCACCTTGCTTTTCTAGGATCCACACAAACTCTGCCCAGAAATCCCTCTACTCCCCAGCACCACCTGCATCCTCAGCTCACACCACAACCCACGTGTGCACCAGGGACAGACGGATTGTGCGGAACCGGGGCGCCAAGACCCAGGTCTCCATCTCCCATCTGTTGTGCTGGTGCCCAGCCCCAGCGTGCGGCACAGGAGCTCCCTGCCACTGCTGAGGGCCAGGAGAGCACTGGTGCGGCGAGGATGCACCAGCCCAGGGCTGTAAAATGCAGCTGGAAACTCAACCCCAAAGCGCCAGTGCTGAGGCTGAGCACCCTCTTAGCACAAGGTGCCAGTGCAGCGCGCAATGGCCTGTGCCCTGCATGCCACTGTGCCAGCCCTCTGCGTGGCTCCCAGGGTGATGGAGACATGCGTGCCCAGCTGCCCAGAGAGGAGATAAGGAACCCACACGCATACGTGCTGGCAGGTGTGTGTGCACCGGCCGATGTGCACACACAGGCAGGCTCCCACCTCCCCCCAGCCCTCGCAGGCATCCCGGAGCTTGCGAACCAACTCACATTTTCCCATGTGTTTCAATTTGTCTCTGAATAAGGCATCATCAGACACGGCACTGCCGGCCTCGCTGGTTACTGAGGGGGCTATGTCACCTGGAAGGCAAACATCTGGTCACCGGGAGTGCGTGCACGGTGAGGGGCAGCTCGAGACAAATCATTTCCATGACCCAATTCCAGCGCCAGTGAAGCGCAGCCCTGCCACGAGCAAAGCTGAGCAAACGCAGCAGGATGGGGGCAGTGGCACCCCGTGGCTGGCTCCGGGCGAGGACCCTCTGCGGGTACAGCCCCTGAGCCTGTGGGTGCAGAGCTGCCAGCGGGCAGCGTGCCCTTAGCCCTGCGGGGCTGCTCACCTTGAGCTGCCTGCGAGCAGATGTGGGGTGAGCGGCAGCTCAGCCTCACCACCAGCACCACTGCAGGGCAGGATGGTTCCCTCTGGGCTGCTCCAGGGACAGCAGCCCCAAATTACCCTGGCACTGACTGCACGGTGGCTATTAGATCATGCCCATGCTCAGCGCCGGGGATGGCTGGGTCACTGGATCAGGAACAGACGTTCAGGTGGCCCAGTGCCTCAGGTGGAGCAGAGACCCCAGCAGCCGTGTCTTCCTGGCCACCTGGGCCCATGCCCTCCCCCAGGCGCGGGTGCCCCCGAAGCGCTGTGCGCCCCGTGGAGCTCTGCCATGGCGGCTGCGTCTCGCCCGCCCCCGCACGGGGCCACCAACAGACACCAGCTCTAATTCTGACTCTGGGCAGCTGCTCTGCTCACCGAGGTTAATCAGGATTACCCAGGGACAGTCATGCCTCCCCGGCACAATCCTCCGCTCTGGCCAAGACAAGGGAGGGCTTTGTCTCCCCTGGGAAGAGGATCCCAGCTCTTCCACCCGCAGGGATGGAGGGAGGCAGGATGCAGGAGCACCTCCACGTGGGGAGGGCAGCAGCATCCCTCCCCATCACCCACCAGCTCCTCTCCCGTGCTGGGGGGGCAGCAGGAGGGACCAGCCAGTTTCCTCCCCCCGCAGCCACTTTGGAGGCAGCTGGGCAGAGGGCTGGGAACACAGGAGCTGCGGGGCATCCCGCTGCCGAGAGGCACCGCTCACAGGCATCTTGTAAGTTACCTGATATTACGGAGGAGAAACCGAAGTCGTTGCTGACAGCAATGCTGCTCGACTTGGATTTTTTTGACTCGTATTTCAATCGATCTGAAAAACAAAAAGCCCGGCGCCCTGCTTGATCAGACCCCCGAGGCAGCACATGTGGCTCTGCTCCCCTCTCCCCTCACAGCCCCCACAGCTGCAGAGGGACAGGCTGATGGCAGGGGACGGAACTCGGGCTTCACCCTTTTGGCAACCACAATCACTTAGATGGGAGCCCACAACAGCAGGCGGGAGCGCTCCTCTCACCGCAGCCCACGAACCACCCACCCACCCACCACAAGCATGCGGCGAGTGCTCCGGTGGTTCCCAGCCGCGGCGGCCGGGGACAAGCCCTGCCATGAGGATGTGCCAGGACCCTGCAAAGCACCAACGAGACCTCTGAGGGAGATAGCCCCTCGGCCGCGGGGCTTGGAGCCGGCAGCTGTGCAAGGGAGGGAAAGGGCAGCTCTTTGCTCAGCAGCAGCAAAACCACTGACACCCTCGAGCCCTGCCCGCGGCGCCAGGTGAGCAGCCAGCTGCCGGCCTGCCAGGAACAAGTGTGGTGACAGGGAAGGAGCAATCACAGCAAAACTGCTCTCCAGTTCAGACCCTGCCAGCACCTGGGGAGGGCACACAGCTGGGCAGGGTGCACGGGCCAGGCTGGGCTCAGAGGGCATTTCCGAGGCTCCTTGCTAGGGATTTTGCTGGGCTTTCCCAGAGACACCACAGAGAGGTGGCCAGGGGGAGGACAGCCTCGTGTCAGGCAGCTGAGCACCACGAGAGTGGGGAGCAGCCCACTGCCTGGTGTCAGCAGCTCAGACCACCCACCACCAGTATGGCCACATCCTGCGCTGGCTCCACTTTGGCATGAGCCAGACAACGCCGCTAGCAGCCAGTGCAACAGTGGGGCATGCACCTGAAAAGCAGAGGTTTCTGAAGGCACTTCTCACCTCTCTCCAGGGCAAGGAGGAAATCCCGGTTCCTCTGGAGCTCTTTCATGAACTCTTCATTTTGCAGGAAGAGTGCGATCCGCTCATCCTCCAGGTACTGCTTCCACCGCCGCTCCTGCTCCAGGGAGCCCTGGCCACGCGGGGCAAGCCCCCGTGGCACAGGCTGCCGGCAGCCGTGGGAGCCCTGGGCAAGAGGCAGATGCGGCAGAGGTCGGTCGGTGGTCTCAGTGCCCGCGCTGGCACACACAGAGGCTCCCTGCAGCAGCGCCTCAGGCTGACCTTGGCCTTTTGCTCCTCTGTTATGCTGCTGCACCCGCAGCCCTGATGGCCATCGACTGCTGCTCCCCATCGGGGTCCCTCCCTCCTACACCCAGCACCCGACAGCCCAGGGCAACCGTCCTCCCGCACTGGCTGCGCTCGGGGCAGTGCTGCTGCAAAGGGGACTGAGGGGACAGGGCACCGCTGCCTCTGCCCGGCGGGAAGGGGGACCGGGCGGAGGGAGGAGGGGATGGACATCCCATGTGGGAATGGGGACCTCTCGGTCTGGGGTCTGCGTGGCACAGGGAGGAACTGGTGCCTCCAGAAGAGCTTCTCTGCAGAGTGCAGACTTGCCAAGATTTTTAGCTTTAAACAGTGGGGTTGAACCAAGATAGAATCTGGTGCGGAGGCAAGGGAGAAGGGTCTCAGCCAGTGTCGCTGCTTTTATTTCCCCCTATCTAAAAAGCAGAGACTGCAATTTCCACTGACAAACATCCCTGCGCGAGGCACCTCATGCTCTACCCCCGCTCCCAGAGCAGTTGCACCTGGGGAGCAGCAGAGCTGCACTCTAGCTGCAGCCTCATCCTTGCATACAATATTTATCTGATTTGTAGCTGCCCTCAGAGACACATAAAAAGCAAAATCACACAATTACCGGGGAAAGAAAAGGGCAGCTGCTCCTCTCCTCCCCCTGAGCCCAAATGAATTGGCACGTTCCTATTCCCAGAAAGGTAATATAGCCCACGAAGCTCAACTTGCAGGGCAATCATTTATGAAAACGTGGCAGGCCACCTTTGGAGCCAAAAGGGGAGGGAGGAGCCGATGCACGGGGAAGGCAGGGTGCCTGCAACCCCCACCAGCCCCTTGCTGTGACAGGAGCCTCATTTACGAGCTGGCTCCAGTGTTAGCAAAGGGGCCGAGGGATGCCCCGGGCATGCAGTGTGCCTGGAGCCGAGCTGGGTGCCCAGCACTGTCTGTCCCCACTGCAGGCAGGAAGGCACCCACAACCCCAAGCCTTGTGGCTCCAAAAGTGCCACAAAACACAAGCAGACTCCAATTTCCTAGGGCCAAATCCTCTGGTTTGCACTACATTTTCCACCCAAGTTCCACTGCACCAACCCTTGTGCCCTGGCAGTGCCGCTCTCCCCCAGCATATGCTGGTCCTGCTGCTCCTCACCAGGGTAGCAGGTAAGATTTTCAAGTAATTTAAAATATTAGGTGCTTATTGCAAGCGGCATTACTGGCAGTAACTGCCAAGTTAACACCAGGAAAAATATCAAAGCCTCGCTGGGAGAGTCCTCTTTCACACCTTGCTCACTTCAGCCTCGCCTTGAACAACAAGATGCACTCCAAGACTTTCAGCTTGGTCCACAGCCAGCACCCAGATGCTTTCAGAGCTCTAACGCTGCAGGTTGTGACCAAGGATGGGGTTTGGTGCTCCGTGTCACACCGTGGAGCCGGGGCATGGGCTGGAAGGGGCGGCAAGCCTCACCTGCGTGCTGGCAGTCTGCTGGGGCAGGATGCGGAGGAAGTCCTCGGGGAGGTTGCCCAGGAGCGGCGGGTTCCAGTTCCTGTAGTGCCCAGGCACTGGGGTGCTGCCGGGCCCTGGCACGTCTGTCCTGCGGGGCAAGCACAGACAGCACCACTGGTGAGGGAGAAACCCGACGTCTGCCACCACAGCAGGGCACAGGGCCCAGCACGGCAGTCCCCGCCCCGGCTACACGAGGGGTCCTGGGTACCAAAAACCCACAGCGCACCTCCCAGACCCATGGTGTTAGCTCTGGGGAGTGAAAAGCTGTCCTAGCAAGTTTGGAATCTTTGGGAGCTGCATTTCAAGCCTTGCCCTGCAACTGTGCAAGCTGGATTTCCCTTCTCCTCCCCTTTTTGCTCAGACTCCCAGCAAACAGCCCTGCGGAGCCCCAGCACTGCAGGATTTTGCTTACAAAGCTGATGAATGTCTCTCACCAGATGTCACAGCCCGCCTGCACAGCCAGCAGCGCCTTCACCCCAAGGGGGCTGGCACAGGGGTGGCCAGGGCGCCAGCCTGCTCTCCTGCAAGCCCCAAGCCTACAGCCGAGGCGGTGCTGCTGGGGGACAGCCTGCACCCCCGTGGCCAGAGACCCCCTGGGGCTCAGTGATCCAGCAACAGCAAGTCAAACCGATCCGAGGACGCCCTTGCCGAGAGCCACGATGCTTGGGGCCCCGGCTGCCCAGCACCTGGTGTTTTTGAGCAGAGGCAAGCACTCCCCACCCCCGGTAGCTGATTTTTGCCATTCCACACACTGCCGGAGCAGCTTTCCAGGCCCCTCAGCTGCTCGCTTTTTAGGGCCTCGCAGGGATTTTTTTAGCCAGCTGTGAGCTCCATTCATCTCCCCTGGCTTGGTCTCGCCCAACCCTAATGAACTGATGCCAGATGCCCCTTGCTGGGGCCAGCTAACACACAGCAGGACCCCTCGGGCGCCAGCACAGGGTGCTTTGCCAGCCACCATGAGCAGAAGGCACGGTGCAAACGTGGCATGGGGCTGGGGGCTCACCTGGGCGGTGGGGTGGGCGGTGCGCGGGGGTAGCGGCTGCGGAACGCCTGGCTTTCGTAGGCGGGAGGGGAGTAGACAGGAGGGGGCTCCTCGTCCGAGCTGTCCGGCTCCAGGGTCCGCTCCAAGATCTGCAGGGCGAGAGGACAGCCTGAGGGCGAGCCAGGGAAATGCGGGCCCCCGTGTGCGGAGCAAAGTGGGGACAGCACAGGCTGAATGTCACTGCAGAGAGGATCGGGGCAACCTCCTGGCACTGTCCCCCCTGCACTGGGGAGCTTTTGGTGGAGTTTGGAGATGCTGCTCTCAAGGGACGAAGTGCTGCATTTCAGGTGGGTGGCTGAGCCCGCCCTGGGGTGCATGCAGCCCTGGGGTGCCCCTCTGACAGCAGCAGAAGGGTCTCTGTTGCGTTCTGGGGTGGGAGAGCACTCCAGCTTGAGCCTCAAGCACTGTCCAAGACAAACCAGCCAGGCTGCACACTCCAGATCTGCTGAACTGGGCACTCAAATCTCTGCCTGCCTGCAGCAGCCGAGTAGCACCAAGCTTGGGCAGAAATGAGGCAGGACGAGACAGACGCCCGCTCACGATGGGCCAGCGTGGCAGCCAGGAGTCCAGGCAGGGAGCCCCCACCCACAGCCACACGTGGAGGCCACTGCCGGGGGTTACCTCGGCGGGGATGCTGTCCTCCGAGTCCGAGCTGTCATCACAGCCGCTGCTGTCCAGGTTCATCTGGAGGAGCTGGTCGATGGTGGCATCCACAGCGCCGTTGTTAGCTCTCAAGACGCACTCAATGATGTCATAGTCCATGTTGGGGAACATGGTCTTGAAGTCCTCCATGGCCTGGTTGAACTCCAGCCGGCGGACCTGCCTGGCAGGGCGGCTGTTATTGAGCTCCTGGGCGGAGGAGCCGCCGCGTGAGCTGCCGTTGCTGCTGCTCCGACGGAAGAGGCTCGTCATGGCGGGGCGGCTGGCGCAGGGCCACAGCGGCTGCGGTCCCAGCTGCAGCGAGGTGGGCGCCCACCACCGCTTGTCACGGGGCGCTGCCCCAGCCGCCGGCGGGGAGCATGGGTGGGCAGCGGGGGTCCCGCTCCCCCTGGCCAGCAGCACCGCGCGTCAGCCTCCGGCACGCTGCAGCATCCTCCCACCTGTGGAGGGGAGAGGGGAGAAAGTCACCCACGGGACAGAGCACCCAGAGGCACCGTGAGATCCCGCATCTTAGCAGAGACCATTTGATTCAATTTGACCCATCCAGCCACATCCTCGTGGGACCCCTGCATCCCCACAGCGGGACCGATGCCAGAGCTTGGATGTGCCACGGCAGGTGCTGTACAAACAAAACGCAAGGTAAGAGAAACGGCATTAATTCCACGGCCAAAGGCTCCCTGGATTTAACATTTCCAGGTTTGACATGTTTTTATAAACACAGTAAAGTCTCTCTTTAAAATAAAAAATTGAGTCGGCTCAGAGTTTCAGAGCAGGGGGCTAAAATACTCTGCAGCACGGCAAATCGACCCTTGGGAAAAGCCACCAAATCCAAGATTAACATTCACTTTAAAACCATAAACAGATTATAAAGCTACTGCTTCTCATTTGGAAATGCAGGGCCAAATTCAGTTCTGGATTAACTCCACTGTTGAAACAGAATTACCCCAGGAACACTTTAGATCCATAATATCATTTTCAAAGGCTTTTTCCTAAGTGGGCAGGCAGAGAGTTCAAGATAACTGTCCCTAAAATGGTATTTAATTCAGAAGAACGTGCCAAGCACACTTCTTAGCAAAACAGGGTATAATCAGATTCAAAGCCATTAAGTGGAGCAGTCACCTCTGAAGGTCACCCAGGCTCCCCCCTGCCCGTAGCGAGGCCGTGAATGACAGCCACGTCCCCAGCGCTCGCCCAGCCTCAGCCACCACGCCGCACGAAGCCCCAGCTGCTCCAAGGGGCTTCCAGAGGCTGCCGAGAGCAAAAGGCACTTGCAAAACGTGGGAAACTCAGTGTGATCTCTGGTACAAGGTTACTTTTGCAATGCAAGTTAACCCCCGTTTTCATCCCCAGGGACAGCCCTGCTCTGGCTTGGTACCCAGAGGAATCGCTGACAGCTCCAGAAGACAAGGGATGGTTCCTGCTCCATAGGCACACTCTGCTCTCCCTCCCTGGTTGTTTTTTTTGTAATCCTGGGTGCATTTGTGTGCTGCTGAGCCCCACGAGCGAGCCTGAAAGGCAGCTCTGTGCAACCACCACCACAGGCACCTGACCAGAGCCTGCACCTCAGCCAAGGGCAAGTGGTCCCTGGATGAGTATGGAGTGCCACCTTCCCTGTGGCATTCGCTCACCCCGCAGGACAGGACCCGTGGAAAAGCAGCAGGAGGATCACTGCTGGGCACAAGGGGCCATTTCCAAACAGCACCAGGAACCCCCAGCTCGCTCCCCACTTGCTAACAAAATACATTTAACAGATCGCTCAGCTGAGAACTGTTTCCATCCCCGCGTCGCTCTCTGTCCCCAGGATCTGCTCCAGCTTGCCAGGAGCCAGGCGCGGAGCAGCGTTGTGTGAGCAGAGTAGGAACAATTCCGACAGCCCTGCCCGGCTCTATTCACTGAGGACAAATAAATCTGCTGGAGTCAATTAATAAAATACTGCTTCTCGGTTCCTCCTCTGCTATCATGACTCATTCATAGCAAAAAGCCGGCATTGTTCACACCTCTGGTATTATTCTTTAATTGCAATATTGCATGGCTGGTTTAGTCACATATGAAATTGAGTTATAACATATTCAGAGAATACTCACGCTCCTTAAAAGATTTGGCTACTCCAGGAGGATGGGGAAAGTGCCTGGACATCAAGGGGAAAACCGCTCATATAGGATACACTGCAAACATACACATGACCCAAATATGAAGATGAAAGCTTCTGCAGAGAGCCGTTAGCTCAGCAATGACATGCTAGCCCATAAACCTCAAATAGTACCATCAGCCCCCAAAATGAGCAAATGGGCTTGGAAATCCCCAGATCTATTTAAAAATCCTAAGATCTATAAAGTAACAAGAAGCACCTGTTGCTTGGGGGCTCTTCATCTTCCCAGCGTTTGATCTTTGAGTGTATATTTAAGGTCTTCCCTGTAACCACAAAGGCCACCACTGCCAGGCGCTGGCACTTCCCCTGCGACCCCTCTGCCTCGCCAGGGGGGAACCAGCCACTCCCGATGCAAACGCCTCTGTTCAGGGGAAGATGTGAGTCAACGTGACATGACGGTCTGGGACATCTCACTGAAATCTCAGCCCGTCCTGGGTAGCAGGGCTGAGCGCAGCAGCACGCCAAGTAACTGAAAGCTTCTGGTCAGAACACAAACTAAATTAGGGACGCGGACAAGATATTTATATGCCAAGGAGGCTCTGCTGCACATCTGCCTTCAAACAGCCCGGAGGGATCACACTGCTGGGACCCTCCCCACCCCGGAGATACGGCCGCAGGCTGCGGGGCTTGCAGGAGGCTGCTGCGAAGGGCACGTTGGGCAAAACCAAGGTGCAGCTGGTGCCCCCAGCACAGACCAGTGCCCCCAGCACAGACCAGGGCAGCTAGGCGTGCCCCATGGGCAAACACCACCGTGGGCAGAGGTGGCTGTGGTGAAGCACTGCAAATGCAGGCTTTTAAGCCCCATTTTTGAAGTCCTGCTGTTAACACAGAGAAATACAAACCACTACGCCAGCATGAGTTAAACATCAGAGAAAAGCAAGTCATCGCATCGTCAGAAGTTAATTTAAAAGATAAACCGGCAGTTGCATTGACAGGATCCTCCCCAATTCCTGCTCGTCTGCATCAGCATCTTCAGGCGAGCAGTGGAGAGGGCAGTGGGACCCCCAGCTGCCAGCATGGGGAAGGGGCTTGGCACATTTCTGGCCCTTGTTTCTGTAATGTCAGTGAAGGGCTGGGAAGACGCCAGGAAAAGCAAAATCCTTTGAATTTCCCAAAAAGGAAAGAAGAAAGCTGGTGTCTGCCTGCCAGCCCAGGCATGAGCATGGGCATGCTTGGGGCATGACAGGGTGCAGACTGGGCTTCTCTTCACCTTGTGCCCCCCATTTGCAGAACAAGGCTGTGATGACTCATTTAGCTGTTGCCTCATCAACTTTCTTCCTGCCTTAAAATAGTTCTTGCTCTGCTACCACGCAAAAAGGACCCTGAATGCTGTTATTCATTCATCTAAACCCGGGCACAGGCATAATCCTCTGCCCTTCTGCTGCACCCAGCACAGGAGCAGCTTAAAGGCTTTGCAAGCTCTGGGTGTGCATGTCCCCATCCCACAGGTTGCAGGGAGCAGCAAGGTGGCAGCCGGGACCCCAGTGGGGCTGGCACTGCCCCCGTGCCCCCCACCAGCGCAGGGTAAAGCCTCCCATCCCAGCAGGGTCATGGGGCACAGGCAGTGCCTAGTCCCAGCTCACCCCAGGGACATGGTGGCAGCTCCCAGCAGAGCCACCTCCGTGCCCAGCAGCCATGGCTGGTCCCAGCACTGACCTGCTCCATGGAGAAAGTGCCAGGTGACATCCCAACACCAGGCTGGGGACCAGGCACAGAGCCAGCACTGCCCCTTCCACCACAACGCTGTAGCGGCAGACCGGCAGGAAAGGCTGCCATGCTGCCATGTCCACAGGAGCTTTTATTGGAGCAGCTCTGCGCTCCAGGATGGGAGGCTAGCACCAGAAATGCCCACGCAGGTTTCGCCATCGCTGCCTAGCCAGGACAGGGCAGGATGCTTGCCGGCACACGGCCAGGGTCGCTTTCACACTGCACGTTGCACTCAGGCATCAGCACATGTTTGGGTCCAGCTCCTGCCATTAGGTCCTCACTTCAAAAATAAAAAAATACAACCAAACAAAAGCCGACCTTTGGGGAGGAGGCTCACCCCTGCAAGCCCATGGGTGCACCCTGCCTTTCCTCCCACCCGAGCCACTAACAACTTGCACAATTCAGATCTGTCCTCGCCTGAGCCAGAGCCAAGAACAGGACGTCGGCAGCCACAAGAAACCCTTAATAAGGCTCCTTGGGGACCAGATAAGGCACGCACAGCCTGGGGAAGCACGTCCCCCCTGGTGCCAGCCGGCACCCCGCCTCTACAAAGCTGGTTTTCACCCAGCCCCGGGCATGGGGCACTCGATGCCTTGGAAAAGCAGACTGGGACAGCCTCAGAGGCTGCAGGCGCTTCGGGTCGGCTCCAGGCAGGAGCAAGCACGGTGCAAGGCACAGAAGAGGCTGCCTGCAGCTCAGCCACCAGCCATCCAGGAACAGCGCAGATGAGCAGCTGGATAATCCCAGGGGTTGGCTGAACTGGTAATGTCATGCTGGAAACAACAGTTGCTCTGCTCTGCGAGGAATGCAGCCCAAACGGAGGAGCAAACAGCTGCAAAAGCACTGGGACTGATGGCTTGCAGCATGGGGAAGAGCCTTGGCATCAAGTGCAAACGAGAATATTCCCTTCCCCAGTGCCTGCTGCAGCTCAGACAACAGATGGGATTGCTCAAACACCGCTAAAACAGCCCCTTTTCCCCCGCTATTGCTATGCTCTGCTTGTAGATCATTCTTGCAAACATGCTGGAGCCATGACCCCCCTTTGCAGCCAGGACAGGGGTGACACCACGGAGTGCTTGTTCCCCCCAGGCCGGCACTCACCCGCTCCCTGGGGGTACCATCGCTCGGCAGCGGCGGCTGCGAGCCCAGGCCTGTGATGACTCAGCGGGGGGATGTGGAGCAGAAGCGCAGAAGGCATCTCCATGCACAGGATTATCCAGAGACGAGAGCTGCCAGCGCCCCGGCTTCTGGAGGGAAGACTCCCAGAGGAAATAATGGCTCCGGCCAGAGCAGATTTGCTGAGCTCTGCCTGCAGCCAGCCCCTGCAAAGGGATTGCTGGATACAGGCACAAGAAGTCCAGGAACACGACCGCTCTGTGGCTGCAGGTGCGATTACAATAGGATTAAAACTAGGATGAAAAGTAAATGATGGGGAACAAAAATTACAGTAGTGTCTACCAGCAAACTGAAAGGCAGAGCACATGCCAAGAATGTGCAGGATGGGGCTTTATCAGTCTCTCCAAAATCCCCTCTGTCACCTTTCTGTCTGCCTCAGGGGATGTGTGTGCCCACCTCCAGGGCCCACAGCCTGGGAAAACTGCTTGCAAGCAAATCCTTTTTCACGGAAACAAATAAGCACCTGAGGATCCTCTTTAATACTTGTTCTACCTCATATTAAAATGGCTGGGTTTAAGCCCTTTTCAAAGTAAAAAGCAATCAGGAAGGAGAGCAGCAGTAAGCCCTGCTTGAGAACCTGTGCAGCACGTAGCTCTGCAAAACAAAATTCCCCTCTTGGCTCAGAGAGCAGCATTCAAGGCCAGAGGAGCAGCTGAGAGGGGACCAGGGAGAGCCACGGAGTGACTCTGGTCCCGACACCCGGCATCATCAGTGTTACTGCTCAAGCACTCTCACCTGATGGCTTTACTGGGGAGCCCGTGGCCAGACCTGCGCTCTGAGATGCACGATAACCATGTTTAAGAGAAGAAGCGTCAGCTGCTGCTGCCTCGGGGCACCCACTGCTCGCCCAGCTGTGGCCAGCCATGCCATCCATCCAGACAGATTTATGAGGGCCCTTTGTGAGCCGACCAAATGTCAGCCTTCCACAGCACCCAGACGGCTCATAAACCAACGACACCCAGCTAAAAGCTGGGAGGCCGCACTCAGCTGGGGCAGGAAAGCTGGACACGGCTCTGCCAGGGACCCCTCGACCCCCAGAGCAGCACCCGAAGCACCCATCTTCTCCCCGCCAGTGCTGGGACGCAGTGGGATCTGCAAGGGGGCTGCCCAGCACTGGAGGTCCTGGCACTGCCAGCCACGCCGGGATGCCTCCAGCCCTCTCTGCCAAGGGAGGGCAGAGCCAGCCCCCTGCCCTCCGGCATTGTGCTGTGCTAATCCTGGGCTTTCACACATTTGCCAGGCCAGAGTTACAGCCACCCGCCTCTCCCCGCCCCAAACTAAGCCTATATTAATGAGGTAGCACTAGATCTTGATCAAAAAGTTGCCTGCTTTTGGAGGCTGCCTTGCACTGGTTTCATTGAAGGTAATTTGATCTTGGTAGGACGACATTCCTAAAATAGTTGAGAGAATTCAAACATGAAATAAGATTTCCAGGAAGAGATTAAAAAAAAATAGGTCAAGCAAGTGTAAGCGGTTAAAGTAACCAGCATCCCTTTGTATGGTTTAACTGCATCTCTGTTCAGCTCTACCTTATATCAACATGTAATAAATTAGATGCAAGAGGTTGCCTAAAGCGGAGAGGCCGATGTAAGATTATTCTGCAAGGTGGCTGAACACTGGTGACCTTTCCTCCTCCGGCTTTCACCACCACCATCAAAACACACATGTTCCAGCTGAAAAATCAGCTTAAAGCTCGTTTGAAACAGCTACGAGGAGCAAGTGTTGCCCGGTGCAAAGGCACAAGCGGCAGCAGCATAGTCCGGGTGCCAGCGCTGCCGCTGTCCCACAGGAAAGCCCTGCACCCATCATCAAACTCCCTGCCTCAGTTTACCCACCCATCTCCAGCCTCGCAGGAGGGAAGCCCAGGCACCCCCACGCTTGCTCGCATCCCCCCCTGTGCCGGCCACAGCCGTCATGCAAAGCCCTCGCGCCATATGTCACACAAACCCACCTTTAACTGCTTATCCCTTCTTCTCCCTTTGTGCTCCCGGCTCAGCACAAAAGCCCCGGGAAGCAGCAGGGAGTGAAAGAAAATAAAAATTCCTGCAGAGACAAAGGTGTGCGGCTCTCCCCAGAGTCGGACCCAAGTCAGGGGGTGCAGAGAAGTCACCTCCGAGCAATTTTCGGGTTAGATTTGGTCAGCAAGCACCTAAGGGGGAGCAGGCGAAAGCAAACCCAGGCTGGGGGCAGGGTCAGCCCTACTCCCCAGCTAATTAGCACGGCTGATTCACAAATGCTAATTTGCCATTTTAGGTCAGGGGTCAAAGAAATTAAGGGACCAGAGGGAAAAATGGAGAAAGAGCCTGAGCAGAAGCAGCCCCTTCCCCTCCAGCTCTTTGCATAGCAGGAACATACTGGAAGTGGACTTGAATGGACTGGAATTAGACTGGGCTGACCCTGTCCCAGCCTGGTGGTGCACAGCATCTCTGCAGGATCTGGCCCAGGGCATCCCACAAAGGCAGGCAGCCTGTCGGCGACAGGCAGTGCAGAGCGGGGCCAACGCAGGCAGAAGGCGGCACCGAGGTGCTGCCCAGCTACCCTCCAGCTCCTGCCGTCAGGGTTTAAGGGCCATCGCTTAATGTGCAAAGGAAAAAAAAACCGTATTGATTCGCCTGAGGCTCCACGGAGCAGTGAGACCGCACAAGTTTCTATGGAAACAAAATTAGTTGAGTAAAACTCTGACTGCACGGTGAATTATTTACCAGGACAGGCTCCTGGCCATTAGGGTCTGGTGAAAAGCTTTAGAGGTGATCACTGCGCGGGCTGCTGGCAACCCCCCTCGGGACGCCGAGCCACGGCCAGGGAGGAGGAAAGCCCCTGGGTTTCCACATGGTGGGCAGGGTGAAACCCGCCAGGATGCTGGGGGCACCCAGGCGGGAAGGTCCCACACCTCCATCGCCATGTCTGCAGTTCAGGCGTCCCTGGGGAGAGGACGAGGGTGCTGCGGGGGGACGACAGGGAGATGCAGCAACGGGAAGATTGTGATGAGCAGGCAGGAATAAGCTGGCTTCAAAGAGAAGAGCTGCAGGCGTCCGAAGCTGTTGCCTTCCTGGGGGTTTTCATGACAACTTGACCATACCGATGAGCAGGGATGCTGCTGGACCGGTCACCAGCCAGTTCCTGCCCTGCTCTCCAGGGAAGGCGAGTGGGCACAGACGTCCCGGCAGAGCCTCTCCAGGGAAACCAAGGGAGCCCTGGCACTGTCCTGCGGGTATTGTGGGTGCAGAGGTGAAGCAGAAGACACCAGCCCACCCTCCCGAGCAGGACTTCTCGCCTTCCCCCTCCTCTCCAGCCCCTTGCTGCATGGCAAGGCAGCGACACGTGGCATCAGGCCAGTGAAAAGGCTCCTGCCTGATGCCCGCCTGCCACACACCGGCCACCCTGCGTGGTTGCCCATCCCTCGGCACCCAGGACGAGGGATGAGCCTGCGCTGCTGCCATGCCACAGGCAGGAGCTGGCAGGAGCCACCCGCAGCCCCGCTCAGACTGCAGTGCCTCTCGGCACCGCACTTACAAGTTGGGATCGCTGCGAGCCAAGACCAAGGGGAAGAAAGGGACTAATTAAGTTGCAAATGGAGAAGCTTTTTTTTTTTTTTTTATGAGTCACTAAGCCATATGGCTGATGCAAGCTATCCCACGAAAGTGCCGAGCCGACAATTCGGGCGCTGCTGTACCCTCGTTGTCCTGGGACACGGCGTCACACTGTAATTGCGCTGGTCTTTTGTCCTCCCTCGCGCCGGGTGACATTGCTCAGCAGAGGAGAACCTGCTTGAAACGCTATACCTCGCCAGGGACAGATATTTAATTAACACCAATACGTCATGCCCCTCCTGCCAGCCTCAAGAACAGGCTCCTCCATCCTCGGCACAACAGGACTCGCCGCGGCACAGAAAAGCCCTTGGAAGCCGAAATACCAAGTTTGCTCTGTTCCTTCTGCTCCATCACAGCACATCTCAGTTTTATACAGAAAGTATACAGAATGCTAACCTGGATTTGAAGCCAGGCCAATGCTCAGATAAGCCCTCAGTCTCCTTTCAAGCTGACCAGTAGCCTGCTCCCGTGGCAGCACAGCCCTGTTTCTCAGCAGCAAGGGAAACCCAGAGCCCCCAAGCAGCAGCTCTGCTCACTGTCCCCTTCGCCCACCAGCCACGTACTGTGCCCAGCCACCAGACTAGGTCACACTCTTCTTCAAACTCCCATCTCGCTTCTGTCTCGTTATTTTTGTTTGCAAAACTAATTCACATACAACCTCACCGTTGTCCCGTCCCAGTTGCTTTGCACTGGCCTGACCATGGCAATTGCCAGCCAGGGAGATTAAAAGCCACAAGGATTTTATAACTAACAGTTTAGACTCCAGGAGCGTGGGAATCTTCTCCAAAGGCTGTCCCCCACCCCCATCGCTGCCTTACAGCCCCAGAACATGATTCCAACACAACCCAATGCCAACGGCCAGGGCTCTGGCTATCATTCCCTCCCAACCCATGCCCAGCCTGGCTCTATGGAGGCATGAGGGAGAGCACCAGCAGGGTCCTGCTGCAAGCTGTGCCCAGGCTCCAGGTCCCCCCATCACAGATGGCACCTGGAGGTGAAGGCAGGGCAGAGGAGGGTGCGGGTGCAGCCTGCGGTACCTCCCTGTGCTCCCCGGAGCTTCCTGGCTGCTGCAAAGGTTGCACTCATGTGCGTTCCACCACTGCCCAAAAGTGTGGTGGCAGAGAAAAACTCCACTGTTAGAACTGACTCTGTAACAAAGGCAAATACTGAAATCAGCTTTGAGCCTGAATGTCACTGTAACCCACCTAGCAGCATGCCATGCCCCATTTTCTGGAGCTGATTGGCCTGTTTCCCCCCTGTTCAAGCCCTGCTTTCCCACGCCAAGGACAGCGCGAGGCTCCATCGCCGGCATGCTTGCGTGCTCAGCTGCGTGCGCCTTCCCCGGGGAAGCGAGCAAGAGGCAGGGATCGACAAGCTGTCAAGCAGAAGGAAGAAATACCACTTCCAGGAGTCAGAGCTCATTTCCCAGCAATAAAAACAGATTGGGGCTGGGGAAAAGCACCACTAATGGGGATGTATATCCCACACCACTTCAGCTGCCGATAGGAAAGGACCTAGGGGCTGCAGACTGGAAAAACAAAAGCCATCAACAAATGCTTGGATTTAAGCAGTACGGCCCTAGACTGGACTCGAATCAGCACATAAAGGATCTGCCCTTCCCCACAGGGATTATGGCTGTGGACGAAGCCCTCCACGTGCCAGCCTCAGCTCCCCAGCTCCTAGCTACAGCTCCACCAGCAGATGGGAAAAGAAAACCTTACTGCTTCCTCCTGGGGGAATTGCTCAGGTCAGCATCCTCAACCTCCCCACTCTCTCCTCCAGCCCCTTCAGCCCCATTATCCCCACTCCACCCACTCACGCTCCTCTGGGGACCTGAGGAAGGGCCAGAGTACCCACTGCTCATAAAATGCTGCCTAGAAATAAAGACCTAAAGTGTTTGTGGTTCCTGGAGTTATTTGTGGGTGGATTTTACCTCCTTTTCCATCTATTCTTGGTGTGTCTTGGCAAGGAGGGTCCTTACCGGCGAGCCAGCAGCCTGCCTTCCCTCTGCCAGGCTCGCACCCTGCAGCTGCAGAGGATGTGAAAAGGAGAGTTATCTCCTCAAAACAAACCCCAGAAGATACAGGAGGAACCTGCAGCGATGGGGACACACTGGAGCCCAGCCACGCACAACCGTGGCAGGAGGGGACAGTTCCTGCAAGGCAGTTACTTTGGGTTTTAAGGCACTTGTTTGTTTGTTTGTCGCTGGGCAACCAAGAAGATGGAAAAAAATATCAATGTCATATTGTCACCTATGAGTCACCACTCAGCACGGGCCGAGATGCCCTGTTCCTCCTGCTGCTGAGCACGGGGCAGCCAGGGAAGAGCCTGAGGCACCCCAAAAGGGGCTCACCCCAGCTACTGCTGCCCGCCCAGTCCTACCCCAACACCTTCCCCGTCCCTGCAGCTGGGGACACCAGAAGCCCAGGGACATCGGTGGCCCAGGGACAACTTTTTGGGCCCTGGAAAGCTGCGCAGGAATTTGCATTCATATTTGCATTTCCTAATTGCGCCTGCAGTTTCCTGGGGCAGCGGCTGGCTTTGGTTTCCATGGCAGGTTTTGTGAGGACCCCAAGAACGGAGGGAGGCACAAAGGGGCCACAATGGACCTGCCACTCACCCGCATCAAAGGTGGCCGGCAGGGTGGGACAAGGGCACCATGGACGGGGGCACCACTGCCTGCCCCCCCCCAGCACTGCCAGCACCAGAGTGGACACAGGGAGCCCCCTGGGCCAGAGAAGAGGCTGGTTGGTGGCCGACACTCAGGGGACACCGGCCGTCTCGGCACTGCCAAAGCAGTGGTGGGGACACGCCGCCAGCAGGGCTGCTTGACGGAGTATCCAAGTCTCAACCACCATTGCCCAGAGGTGGCAGCTGCCCCATGCCCGTTGGTAGTGGTGCAAGAGCCGGACCCAGATGTTCCCCCTGTTTTCATTTCCCATTATTTTCAGCTGGCTTTCCATCCAGCTGGGGTGGGTTTCTTTCCCATTCCAACTTCCCTATTCCATTTAGGGACCATCTCGCCAGCAAGGCTCCCTGCTCTGCTTGCCTTGTGCACTGCTGTGCCCATCCAGCTCCTGCGCCGTCCCCAGGGAACCGGCAGACCAGCCAAAACCAGACCCAAGGCCTGGGAAAACCCGGTCCCTGAACTGCTGCTACAAGCCCAGTGCCACCGAGCAGAGGCAAAGCTCCAACCAACATCCCTGCACACACCAACCACGGTGACAGTGACGCTGCCACCCCAGCCACACCACACATTACCACCTCACACACCCATGAGGGGCTCCATGTTATTACTTCAAGTATTTCTCTTATTTTATAGCATACAATTATCATCACCATCACTAACTGATGCTACCCAAAAGCTTCCCAGCTCCGATCACAAGCACCCCGCGATGCTGGCCAGCAAACACACCTGGAGCATTACAGCAGCAGCCCCCTCCCTGCAGGTCCCACCCTGGGATTTTACCCTCATGGCACAGACACCAGGCACAAACGACCCTCTGGCTCCTCTCCTGGCTGTTCCCCTCCAAATGTCAGCATCAGCACGCAGCATCCTCACCCCCATGGAGGGTGTTTATGCAGGCAGAGAAGCACCAAGTACTCACTACTACTCACTCGCTGCTTGCTCTTATCAGCGCGGGGCAGAGGGGGACCACCGCCCTGCCACGACAGCAAAGCCTGCTAACCCATGCTACACATCCAGCCAGGGGAAAGGGTTAGGTGCCAGTGCGTGGGTTCAACGCCGTTAGGTTTTTTTAAATTGAAAGCTCTGTTTTTAATAATGCTGAAAAAGTCAAAACTTCCCTGGGAACTTTGCTGCTGGGAAGAAGATGGGCGCCTTTGACCCGTCTTTGAAGGAAACGCTTTTGGCAACCAGAGGCACCAGCAGCACAAGGGGCTGTGAGCACCCAGGGATCGGCGTGTAAAGCTGTGCCAGCATCAGGCACATCCTCACTGTGGCGCGGGCAGGCACTGCCGGGCTGGTCAGACATCATGGCAGGGAAGGCCGCAGGAGCAGGGTGCACAATCACAGGGAGCGAAAGGCACAGTGAGCAGACAACGGGCTGGGTCTCCTTTGCCACACGGATCGCCAAAAGCTTTCTTCTAGCCCCACCGCCAGCATCGGCCAGCCTCCCCTCCCAGAGGGGCACGGCTCCCCTGGGGTCTCACTGCCCTGGCGCCAGGCTCCAGACAGGTACTTCCATGTGAAAACCTTCATGAAAATCACAAAAAGCTTTGCAGTGGAGCAGATGCTGCTTCAGCCTGTGTCGTTAGAGATGGACGAGGAGGAGGCAAGGAGAGCCACAGCTTCCCCGGCCACAAGGCAGCCCTGTCAGCAGAGCCCCAGTCGCAGACCCAAAGGTCAGCCCAGGATGGCGGCTTTCCCGCCCGGCTATCCCTGCTGCTCCGTCCCCCACGTTTGTTGTCAGCGGTATCAGCAGGAGGAGGTGTGAGGAGGAGGTGCGACTCCACTGCTTTTTTCAAAAAATAATAAAAATGAGCCTTTCCAACCCGCCTGAGGAGACAGTGCACGAGAGCGCTGCTTTGAACAGTGACTTCCCCAGGCGAGGCAGCTCTCAAACCCTTCCCCGTTGCCGTTTGCCCACAGCCCACTGGCGGCAATTTCAGTGCTGGCCGGGAACGCCGGGTGAGGAGTTATGTCCTTATGGGGGGACATGGCCACAGGCCCACCAACAACCCCAAGCCCAGGAGGTGCCCCCCAACACCATGGCACGCCAGGGCCCCGCTGCGGCTCCTACACTGTGCTGTGACCCGGCTGAGATGTTGGGGTACCAAGTGCATCGCTCCACGAACAGGTGCAGAGGAAGGGGGGTGACATCCCGTGGCGGGAAGCCACCGAAACACAAACCTGGGGGCGGCGATGCCCTGGGGGCAGAGGTGGCTGCCCGGACCTGTCCCACAGTCGGGGTCTGCGGTTCTGCTGCCAGCCCCGAGCGGGGTGGGATGGGGATGCGACAGCGATGGGATAGGGGTGGGATGGGGACAGGGATGGGGATGGGGACCGGGACGGGATGGGGACAGGGGTGGGGATGGGGACCGGGACGGGATGGGGACGGGGATGCTTTGCCCTGTGCACCCAGCCACGCCGCGGCGGCTGGCTCAGGGACACCCCCATCCCCAGGGGCCCTCCCCACACGGGACGGCCTCTGCGGGACCCCCCGGTGCTCGGCGGGAGCGAGGACCCCGCACGGCCGCGGCCGGGAGCTGCGGGGCCGGGCGAAGCTGCGGGGCCAGGCCGCGGCCCACGGCCGCCCGGCGCCCGGCCCGGCTCCCAGCCCTCCGGAGAGGGGCGGCCGGGGAGCCGCCACAGGCGCAGCCCCTCGCCGGGCACGGGGCCCGGCCGCAGCCCCCCCGCGCCCCGGGCCGCCCTGCGCGGGCCCCAGCGGAGGCCGAACCGGCGGCGCCCCCCGCCCCGCCAGCCCCGCCGCCCTCCCCGGGTTCGGCCAGGCGTTGCCCCCGCCCCGGCCGGGCCGCGCAGCCCCGGGGCCCGCCGCGCTCCGGGCCGCCACCCGCGCAGGCCGGCAGGCGCGGCCCGGCCCAGCCCGGCGCGGCTCAGCCCAGCCCGGCCCGGCGCACAAAGAGCCCCGGCCCGCCCCCCCTTACCGGCGGTCGGCGCTGCGGGGGCGGCGGCGGGCACCACTCGCGCCGGGAACCATGGAAGGGAGCCGGGACGGGAGACGTACGTGGCGGGCGGGCGGGGGCGGCCGTGCCCGGCAGCTGGGGGCGGCGCGGCGGGGCCGGGGCCGGGGCGGCCCGGGGGGGCGCCGGGAGCGGGGCCTAGCGGCGGCCGGGCCGAAATGCAGCGGGGACGGGGGGGTCGCTCAGGGCCCCCCTCGGGGGGTCACCGCCCCCCCTCCCCGGGCCGAGGCGGCCGCTGCCCGCGGGAGCCCGCGCCCCCGGGCCCCTCAGCCCCGCCGCCCCCCGGGCTCTGCCCGGCCCCTGGCGGGATCCGCGGGAGCCGAGGGTCCCCGGCGCTGCCCCAGGCCCCCCGGCTGCGGGGTCTGGCAGGGCAGCATTCCGAGGAGCGCGGCTCCCCAGGGCCGGCTTTCAGTCGCCTCCGCGCTCCGGAGCGCGCCTGGCCCGTGGCTCGTAGCCCACCAGCAGCCCGAGGCACGGCGGGGTGAGGAGGAGGATGCCTGCTCCTGCCCCAGGGGCCGAGCGCGGCACGCGGGTTATAACGAAGCATCGCTTGGGCCACAGACAGAACGCAGCCGTATCCAGCGCCACAGCGCCTGACAGCTTGCAGCCATACCGTGGAACGGCTCGGGCCGGGAAGCAACCTCTTACTAATTACAGCAGCCAATTTACACAGGGCAAACACTTCCCGTTTCGCAGAGAGCGGAGTGAGACCGCCAGCAGCAGCGGGTCAGGGCCTCCACTTCCCTCGTCGCTCTCCAAACGCTTCCAGACACGCTGCAGGAGGAACGCCACATCTCGGGGCACCCACGCCGGCCTCCCGCAGCACCCTGCCGTGGCAGGCCAGACCCGTTGGGAAGCACGGCTGTGGGTGCCAGACCCCTGCACGCCCATGGGACGGCCCAAAGCTCTCCCACAGGACAGCCCTCCATGCAGAGGTTTTTACCCGCTCCCTCGTTTCATCCACATCTGGCAGCTGAGCGATCCTTAGCCTGGCTAAAAATCTGTCAGGCTTTGACAAGGAACGCAGACATCAGTTCAGAATGCAAACGTTGGAGGCAAACCTTGGGCTTTCAGCGCGTACGAGCACACGTGCTGCAGCATTTGCTTTCCCAAAGTTAAAGGCAGATCAGCATCTCTTCCGGACACTGCACCTTGCAGTGAGCTTTGTTGACTGCAAACTCTTTTTCCTAATCCAGGCTCATTTCAGGGGAAACAGGCGATTTTATCACGTTTCTTTACTGTCCTCTGATATGGGTCTTAGCTGCTAACGACACTAGGAAGTAAAAAGAAATGGGAATAGAAATACACAACTATGAGGAATTAAAATAGCAAATTTAATTCAGCCAGTTCCAACTAAATTGGCAATTCCCTGAAAAACAAACCTTGCACGGAAAACACAGAACACAAATGTTTTTGTCTTGACAGCTGGTGAGAACAACTAAGTGAAATGGTGACTGGAATATTTCTGGCTTCTCTGAAAAACAAAAGGTTCCACACATTCTGAAAATGCCCCTTGTTTTTTTACTGAAGGGGCTGATGTTGGAGGTAGCTATTGTAAATGCTTCGCGAGGAAAGCAAAGGTCTACACTCTGATGCAAGCAGTGATTTCAGATGCCCATGCTGAAATGTTTTACAAACGTCTCCTTTTCAAAAAGCGTTTATGCTTCCTTGAAGAAAAACCCAGGACTTTTAAAAATTATTCAAATTAGCCCAGAAACCTGAAGAACAAAAAAAAAAAACCTATTATTTTTAAAAATTGTAAGCCCGGCTTTCCCAATGCTCTTTACTTGGGCTTCCAGGAGATGCAATGTACAGCGAAACGACGTGACGCTAACGCTTTCGCCAGGCTGCGGTGAGGGAGCTAGCTGGACAGCTTGGCTTGGTTTCTCTTAGTGCTGAAATACTTTTTTCCAAACCAATACCAAAAAAGGTTTGTTTCTAGGTCAAGACCTCAGTACTCAATTTTAACTAGGGACTGACAGGCAAATCTGAACACAGCTGTAAAACGAATTCGCAATAGAAGCTCAGGCATTCTTTTTCTGATTAGAAAACAGTCATTGAGCCTTGTGCGTTTAAAGGTGAAAGCTATTTTTGACATAAAAATTAGCACGTAGTTCCTCTGTCATCCTTCAGTTGCTGCTCTGGAAGCTGCGAGCAAATGATCCAAAGATGAGAAGTATAAACACACTGAATCAAACAAATAGGTAGAAGGGGATCAAGTTTTTAAGTTTTATTCTGCCTGACAGGGGAGGAAGACAGTTATTTTTACACTTACTATTTATCTTAAAAAGCACTGGTAAAAAGGTCCACTTAAGCACTGAGGCAGACCCAAAGGCATTTAAAAACTTAAAGTGCCCTTAATAGCTGCCTTTTGAAAATACTGTTGGACCTGTTTTTGAGATGGATAAACAAGCCACCAATAAAGCAAGGCAGGAGTTTTCAGAAGGAGCCGGCAGTGAAAAACTGTAGTCCACCTCTCAACAACTCGGCTCCCATACAGGGACCCTGAGACTAATACCAGAGTACTGGATGCTTTTAAAAACCTAAGTGTTCCCAAAATTCAAATTCTCCTTCCTTCTTTCTTTGGCGGGAATCTAACCCCAACAGCCTTGGAAATTAACCCCAGGTAGTTTTCAAATGTGGCTGATTGACCGTTTCTAAAATAAAACTGAGCGAAAAGCAAGCAGAACTTGGGAGGGCTTATCACCACCAGTAATGCCACCGACTAATCCCTCGGCAACCCCGGCCCATTTATGTAACCTGGGATTGCTGCAGCTCAAACAGCTTATTGGGTTTTTGGCGTCTTTCTTTAAACCTCTCATGGACAAATGCAAACATGTTAAATACTTTTTTCTTCTGCCACACTAGTTATTGTAAGCGGGTGAAAAAGAATCTTCTATTTGTGAACAATGGCAAATAGAATTTAACTCACACTCTGCGAGTAACACGTGTTTCTCTCATCCATGATCTGGACTGATGGGAGATCTTCCCAATTTGTAACACTTGAGGGTAATTCTCCAATGGCAAGACATAAAAGGTCAAACCCCAAATTTCTCCTCACCCCAAACACCCTTTGGAAGCAGTGGAGTGTTCCAAATAGAGAAAAAGACATGCCCAAGGTAAACCATTTCTACAATATTCTGGCAGCGTGGGTGGCTGTGCCATAATACTTACTTCCCCGTGGCCGGCTTCTCCACGGTGCCTTGCCGAGCCAGGCACCCGGAGGCTCTCCTTGCGCGGAGGACAAGTTTTTGTGCCATTGATCTGACTGTTCTGACTTTCCACAGCACAAATCCTTCCAAGGCAAAATTCAATTTTAAAACTTCCAGTCGGTGCTAAGCCATTAACCTAATGCTGAATGCTTATGGAAACTTAAGAAGAAAAAAATAAAACCCCTATTGAACTACTTGCAATCGGAGACCTCAATGGGCTCGATATAAAACCCACTCAAACCAACGGCAGCAATAGGCTTCCCTGGATGTTGGACCAGATCCAGCTTAAAAGTTTCCATGAAATAAACTAGGCTAAGCGCATCAGCTGCATAGAAACTAACTCGGTGTAACAGCAGTATCTGTTCTTCACATCCACCATTTTCTTACAGACTTAATTCCCCAGCGCTGCGGCAACACGAGTTGCCATACAAATCACTCATTGCTGTCGTGCAACCAGACATCGTCTCCCAACAGCAGCTGGCCTCTCTCGTTACACTGTGGATGAACTATTAGTTGTAAGGTAGCATGCACGCCATATAAACTACTTGACCAGGTAGTTTTCATTTGTCAGAAAAACAGCTTCATGTATTTCGTATGATGGCATTACAAAGTGAAATTGATGTCTGTATCGAGACAGCTGAGGAGCACACCTCAGAACCATTTATACACAGTACAAAGCAAATGTTTACCCAAGTACAAATGAAACAGGTTGACAATTAGCTAATGCAGCTTTGTGGACATAAACCAGGTACATTTGAGCAGAACCAACATAAAATAAAAAGGAAACAGCCCTTTTCCTATCCCATGCTAAGAGCGCCATGGTTAGTGGCTTGGGAAGCCTCTGTCACGTTGAAACATTTCCTTGCCAGTGTTTAATGTGTTTATTCTACTGCTACACTGCGGGGATAAAAATAACATCAGCAGGGCACGCTAGCTGTACGGAGGACCCACTGTCAATACTGCAGTAACTGACAACATACAATGAAGTCTCACACCTGTTTATTGTAAGTAATTCATAGATAACCACTTCTAGTACACATTTTCATACTGGCTTTTAATGCTTTTGGGTTTTTAAGCTCAGGGACACCCAAACTTCATCTAAGGGTCATCTCTGCAATTTACCCAGATCCAGAACACTACACCTTCTATGTAAAACTGGTGCAAGTTGGCGTCATTGCCACAGGGTAACAGAGATGGTTTGGAAACTACACATCCCAACATGCAACGTCCCACTGGCACAGGCTGCTCTACGTTATGGGAGGAAAGATTTTTGCTAGGGTGAATTCGCCTCACATGCCTCATTTCAGCCGTACTGGCCTGTCATGCAGCTGTCTGCACGCAATGCTCTACACAGTGCAAAAACAAAGACCTCTACACATCTGGAGTAAGAACAATGGTAACAAATTCATAGCTACATATTCTTCTCTACATTTTTGTTTATTGAGACAAACTAATTAAAAGGCACAAACATAGGGCATATGTTTACATGGACATTATAACAAACATATACATTAAAAGTGTAGGAATGTGTTGCCTTTCTGCTAAACAGAAAGTTCCTAAGCTTTTATATATACAAAAGTTGTACAATTTGATGTCCTAAAGTACAAAAGATCATTTATAAAATTATTTTACACTAAGCTCTATTTTTTTTTGTTTTTGTTTTTGTTTTACTATGTAGTCCAAGCCCCTAGAACAGTTTCACGTAATGATACAGATATCTGTCACCTGAGCCAGCAGCCTGGCAATCACTGCTTGTACTGACATGGCAGGGTAGAAACGGAAGCAGTCCATTTTGACTAGTCAGTCCTGCTAGCACTCTGTGAAAATGCGCACACGCTAACCTCCATAGCTTTCAACTCCATTAAGATAAAAACATCGCAACTGTAATTTTTTATTTATTTTTAATGTAGAGTCTTGGGTTTAGGGTGTTTTTTTTAAACAAAGTTTTAAAAACGTGAATATGTGACGTGATAGTCTAAAAAGTATATCTGTTTCCCTAGATTTTGCTTTCTACTTTATGTACAGATAAACAAGTTAAGAAATAAAAAGCACATGTAGCTTAAACATGTGTGACCATTTGTGGAGAAGTTCTGGGCTGGATAGTCCAAACCATCACCCCAGAACTCCCACAAACTGATAGAAATGTGTTAACACAATAGAAGAATAACGTAAAAATGATGATGTTTGCAAATATTTACAAAGTTGAACAGATTTGCACAACACTTGATTAAGAAATAGGGGAGAAATTAAAAGACGCTCTCTGCTTGTCCTGGAGGGGCATCCTACCTAGTTAGTGGTTAGAATAAAAACTGTATACAATTTAATATAAGACAAAACTTCTAGTGAACAACTAACACGTCTGTCCCCTGCTGTAACACCAGCAGGCTCTGATTGAGAGGCAGAGAGCATAAAAATCATACCCAGTGCCTCCAGAATCTTCCAGCTTAAAGCAATATTTTTTAAGTTTCAAAGCACTCCTTTTGCTCCTAGATAAGAGTCCCATAGGGGTCTGACTGTTCAGAGACCATGTTTACATACATTTCGACTCCTCTTCTCTCAGCCATGGCTGTTTCTCATCAAACAATAACAGTTTTTTTAAAAAATGTTGACTACAATGCTATATTCCCTTAGGGTAATATGTTGGGTAATATTTACATCTCCAAATATCAGGTCACAATCCCTATTATATGTTGAAGTTAGAATGATAAGTTATCATATGCTTTGCATATCAGAGCTGGTACCACCTTTCCCATAGGGAATGCTGCCTGAAATTATCATATTCCCAAAGGTAAAATGCATATTTTCTCCAAAATGCATTTTTTTTAAATGACAACATTGTAATGCATTTACTCATAAAAAAAAACATCAACACAGACAAAGATTCTACACTAGCTCAGAAACAGTGGACTTAATGACTGGCAAGTTAAAATTAGCCATCCACCCTGTTAAAGATACAGGGGTCTTTGCTAGTGTTTAGATTAAAATAATTTTCTAAGTTATAATTTGGGGGATAAAACATAAAACTGTTTTTTAATGATTATTTTTTTTTAAACTCTGGCAAATAAGTATCTGCTCTAATTCAGCATCAGTCAGCTAAAAGGTAAAACTTACTTTAAATGAAGTGCTCCAGTGAAAATCAAGTTTGAACCTTATGAGCCAAATCAAAAGGGGAAGATGCAACTATGGTCTCTGATGGTGCATGTTGCCCCAGTGTCTTAGTCTGGATTTATTACTAACTAAAACAAAACAAAACAAAAAACGAAACGAAAACCCAACAAAAAAAAAAACAACCCAACCAAACAAAACCCAAAAAAGAACTGCTGGTAAGGATTTCACTTTAATCCTTTTTAATACTGTTTAGAAATTCTTTACCAGGGAGGAGACGTGGGCAAGGCCTGGGGCAGGAAAGGCATGCTCTCGACTGGTCTCATTGCTATATTTAACGGACCAGCTAACGTCATTGGCGTGGGGAGGTTCATGGGAGATGTTATAGTGACTGGATGCGCTATATTCACTGGAGCGGTTACTGGGGTAGGTAAATTGACTGGTGTGGTGAGCGTTAATGGAGATGTCATGGATAATGGACTTGTTATAGTTACAGGATGCCCTAGGTTCATCGGACTGGATATATTAACTGCACTTGATACATTTACTGGACTTCTCATGCTCATTGCAGCTGCCACTGTGACTGGGTTTGTGATAGTCCCAGAAGCCACAGAGGACGTTATATTGAATGGAGTAGTAAGAGTCACAGGCGTAGTAGCAGCAGTGGAGGTTTGGCACAAGTTAGCAGCTTCTAAAAATGAGACATAAAAAGACAAAAAGTTTTTAACACATAAAAAACCATGGACGAGATTTAAAAAAAACAAAACAAAACCAAAACCAAAAACCAAACAAGAACAGGTACAAATTCTGGAATAATTTTCTTTAGGAATTATTAGTAAGTTAAAACTGTTAACATTCTATAGCCTACAAGAAATACAAACTCTCATGCAGTTCATTTCAATTCAATACTTTTTTCCTGAGAAGTGAGGTTGTCTTATAAAGAGGGTTTCGATGTTCATAAAAACAGTATTGTACAATCAAAAAAATCCTCCCAAGAGGAACATTATAAATAGAGGAGAGAGTGTACATACCGAATGGTACGTACTCTATAGCCTTCTCAAAGGTGAACTGACATTCTGTGAAGGTTTTAAAAAGTCATTATTAGGGACTGATAAGCAAAGCTTGTTTCAATATTAACCTGCTTATTTCAGTCTTAATTATCGCTACTAAATTGTTCCACTGATCACAGTACTTCTACTTAGCAATTTTCCAGGCTACCCAGTCAGTACATCTTCCAACCCCCATTATTTCCTCAGCTTTCACATAAGCTACAGCTCCACACCAAGTTGTTTTGTTTTGTGGTTTTTTGGGTTAGTGGTTGCCTTTGTATTTTTTTTACTTTGTTTTGCAGTAAGCAGGAATTAAGTGCCAAACAAGGAAGACTCAGGAAGCCAGTGCCCGGCCCTGCTGCTGGTGGGCTCTAGCAGGGCCGGGCACTGGGGGAGCGGGCAGCGGTCCGGCCGGCGGAGGGATCACTAGGCATCCATCAGCACCACCTGCCGGCTACCCATACTAGAAGGCTCCAAAACCAGAAGTGGGTTGGTGGACGCGGGTAATGGGAAGGGATGACTGCTAGAGAAACCGACAAAAATATATTCTAAATCAACGTAACGTTACGGCACTTCTAAGTCGTGTCTTATTCCACATTTGTAGGGTAGGACACCAAGCTCAGTCTACACCCACGTTTCTGGAGGTAAGCCAGGAGCATAGAGTCCACTCTTGCCACTTGGGCAATACAAATGTACCAAGACAGAGTTAACTTTGAAAGCAACATTAGCCCCATTCAAGGGTTACTGTTGGTTCTTCAAAGTCCATATCTAGGAGGGGTGGAAAGGAAGGGAAAGAGTAAAAAAAAAAAAAAAAAAGTGAAAATAAATCGTATCAGACTAAAAAAATATCCCATATAGTGTTGTAAAGCCAATGCAACAGGTGGCACCAGCACAGGAGAACCAGCATGGAAAGAGCAGCACATAGCCATGGCACTGACTGGTCTAGCTTCACCTTCCAAGTGCAGCAATATGCAAACACATCCCACCCCATGCCCCTTCCCCAATTAAGTTAAGCTAATATCATTAATCTGACAACATCTCTACCCACCCACCTCCCTCACCCACCATTCTGTCCAAAACCACCATTTCTGTTAAGGCATATTCAATCATCTCAGTAAGAAAGGAAAGGAAGAGGGCACAAGAGATAGGGAGGAACAAGCAGAAGAAAAAAAAATCTTAAAAGAGATTTTCTAAAGGTCACACCCATTTGCTTTATCTATTTAGTGGCCTGATGATATGTTTCTGTTATTGCTACATTTTAACATGAATCAGCTGTTTCTATCCTGTCTGATCACAGAATTCAATTCAACTGGAATAACAATCAAGGCGAAAGGAGCTAGCAGCCTAATACACAAACAAGACCTAGAAAAGAAAAAAAAGATTGAAGAAACTGAAAGGAAGTTTAGGAGAAAAGAAAAAAAATAAGGTGAGTCAAAAACATTTATTACTAAAAACAGCTAGTGAAAAACAGTAAGTGATCACTATGAATTTCTTGTAAAACATAATCCATGAGACTCACATGATAGGCATTGGAAATCAAACTGTTGTGAAAAGAATAAGCTAGCAGTGACAGAAGACTTTAAAACTACATGCTTCTAATGACACTAAACTGAAGCAATCTATTCTTTGCAAAACTGACACACTGACCAACAATGGGAAGCTATTCAACTTCAATTACAGCAGCATAGGTAAGCTAGCAATAATGAAAAACACAATCACTTATTAGTTAATTCTGTAATTAAAAAAAAAAAAAACAAAGAAATAGCAGAGTAAGTTCTATGAGTTCTGGAAAACTTTATGCAAAGACAGTTAAGTGATGATAAAGTAAATGGACTAAGTTGGGAGAGAAAAGATGAAAGGACACAGAAAGCACCCACATGCAAACTGATGATGATGCAACAACAGAGGGTGTTGTATGTGTGTGCATATATACATACATATATATATGCACACAAGTTAACAACTGGTAAGTATGCATAAACACAGCTAAAAACCACATGCAAGTAAAAAAAAAAAACACACTCATGCCTTGGAGCAGACACAAACATCCCTTTATAATTGATGACTGCTACGTACACGTTCAAGCACAGAGACCAAAAGGAAGCAAGTAATAAGGAGTTCATTTACAACAGCATAGTTTTGGTCATGTTATCCTCCTGCTAGTTTTTAGTTATTACTTCTAAATATTGAGAATGAAATTTTCATGTAAGACATCCTTTTCTGGCACCTTAACCTCCCTATATAACTGTTAACTCCAGTATCTTGTAAAACCAAGACCGTAAATATTGTTTTGTTTTACCTTTCTTCCTTGCTTTGACCGCCTCTTCCCACAATCTCAGGGTCTCTACCTGCTTTCCAGGCCAACTTGTTACGTGTTGCTGCTGCTGCTGCTGTTGCTGCTGCTGCTGCTGTTGCTGTTGCTGCTGCTGTTGCTGCTGCTGCTGTTGTTGCTGCTGCTGCTGTTGCTGCTGCTGCTGCTGCTTCTGATTGCTGGTCTCTTCACTCATGCATGCTATGCCAATTAAGTAAGAACACAAATTCACCTTGAAAAGTTACTCCGTTTTCTGCTGAGATCACAAAGACTTCTTCCATAAAGAGTGTGTGGAATCTCATAGGATTCCAAGAGCAAAAATCACAGAGGTGTTTAAAACCATATAATTAATTCCATGCTTTATAAAACTACTTTTGCAAGAGCTAAAAACCAAAATGTTAGTTGGGAACATCTGCCTTCACTGCCAAAAATGAACTTCCTTTCCGATTATTTCGTTTGTATTTTAGGAAGAATGAAATAAAAGACTACATGGGGTCTCTAGAAATCGAGCTGGTTAGCCCATTCCACTTTTTCTAAACCTCAGCTCCAGTTATCAGAAAAAAAAAAAAAAAAAAAAAAAGCCCTTTTTAGTTTTTATTGCAAGTATGACAAAATTTTCAGTTTAGCTCTACATCACAGAACAGCATGTTACTACTCTCTGGCCACATTACAGCTCACCATTTCCACCTCTAACAACTGCTGTAAATGCCTCCAGTGAACAGGCTTAGCACCACTGAACTGGCTGGGGAAGCCAGAGCTGTAACCCTATACCTTAAAAAATACTTCACATCCAAATTTCATATTAAGCTCAACAATCAGGCATTCCCGGTACCTTCAAATTATCCAGGAGTAACAGGAACTGAAAAGATGTTGTAAACGAATACTGTTTGAAAGGCTTTAAGGACAAAGTTTCCAAAGACATTCCTTCTCCCTCTTCATTCCTCTGAAAACCCATTTTACATCACTAACCATCTGAGTTAAGCTACAGGTATTTTATTAGGGAAGATCTGAAAGTCAAGTCTTCGTTTGCTCACTAGGCACTCCCAGGTTCAAGCTTCCACACTTCCAGAGTTTTAAGACTAGAAGCAACTATTACAAACATCTCATTTGAACTCCTGCACACCACCAGTTAAATGCCATTAATGCCCACAACATATCCTGGATTTAAATGCTTTTCTTGTCAGCTACTGCCAGAGGGAGTAATCACTCAGCCCCAGGGTCAAAGCTCAGAGAAAGCAGAGAAATCTTTCTCCTAATTTTGATGAGCTTTACAATGAGGCTTCAAACCTGAAACTTGGCAGATCTTAGCAGTCGTTGAACATTCTAAAATCTCCAGAATTATCTGTTGGGCTTTTAGGCCTGTACAGTTCAGGAACTGGCACTGTACTTTGAAGATGAGAAAACTTGGGAACTCTTTTCTTCAAGAGGTGGGTTATTCTCACAAACTGCAGGGCATTCCTAAGGGATAAGATCACAGTCTAGCAGCAAACCAACTCCACATATGCCAATTCTTGAGCGGAAGAAGACTCTGTTATCAAGTATCTATTTTAATAGGTGTGAATACCCAGACTGAGGGGTATGTTTTTGCATTTTAACGTAACCAAAGGCAATTCCCTTTGCAAACACATTGTTATTATAAATGTTTTTAAAACGTTCACCTACTTTTATTGATGCCTTGTTTACAGGTATTACAGTTGATACTTTGGCTCTGCCCGTGTGTCTTTAAGTGGCTGGTGATATATGCTGCACTCAGAAGTTTACCACAGATATTACACGATACCTTTCCTTCATGGCGCACCATGTGTGTCCGCAGTCTGTCTTTGGTGGCAAAGGCAGCAGTGCACGTCTATATGAAGGACAACAGTCACACTTGAAGCGCAGACAGCATCATTACCATATGCATTACATGCCCACTGTAAGCCCATTTTACCTTGTAGGTGCAAACAGCGTCCTAAGTAAAACCTCAAGTTTTACCTGCCTTTACAGAGAAACCAAAATCAAACTACTCAACAGAGACTGAAAATGGAAGTTGGCTTCTGAGACAATGAGGACAAACATCATGCGCTATACTACTTGAACTTCCTTAAAACAGCAGGTTGCCTTACCTACCAAAGCAAGAGGTACCTTATAAAAAAGCCCGGAACAGGCAAAGTGGTTTTTTTGATACCGTTTAACTGCACAAATATGAACCTGATATCTTAAATTGCTCAATTACCTCTGCTCCCATCCAAATCAGAACAAGGAAACGGAACCTTTTTCTAACGCTATTCTTTTACACAAGGCTTCTATTTAATATGATGAGTCACTAAAACACAGGCTGGAACAAGCATGGATATTCCAAGCAAAACAGTTAATTGTTTAAGGGCAGTCAAGTTATGTCTCTTATACCAAGTCATCAACTTACGACAATTTGCTTTCACCTTCCAGCAAAATAACGCATCCAGAATCAACTATTCTGATCCATTTTGAATGGATATACTGAGAAACACATTGCACATATCAGTCCTGTAATCAGCACTGAACTGCGGACACCACTACAATCCTAAGTTATATAACAAATACTAAGTTAAGCACATCGTAAAACGGAGCACCTGCGTTGTTCTCCAAGAAAGCAAAAAACCCTCCAATCTTCCTAGAAAAGAAGCCACAGCACCTTTTAAACTGCCTCTAGACTTCCATCAGAACTACAGTGCTGCTGGTTACGTAAGGCGGGTGTGACTTCATTCCTAAACTTGCTTCTCAAAGAAAAGTCCAGGAGCAAATACAGCTCTGGAAAGATTATTCACCTGAGATTCTAATGATACAATCGGGTATTGTTCTTAATAAATCATTTTAGCCCTTACTTGGCATTTGAAGGGTCTCTCTGTTGAGTGAACATGTTTAACGTGACAGCTTAAATGATCAGGCCTGCAAAAAAAGAGAGGAACAGAAAAGAAAATGCATACTGTTACAAATACATAGTAACGACACCTTGGCTAGTGAACACTGCGCTGGTGACCCCTTGCAGCCCACATCCCTCCACACGGCAGGAATACATTCCCCTTAACCTAGGCAGTGGCTTTCAGCTAGAGTAACAGTTATGCTGAGACCCAACCTGCAGTTTAAAACTTAACCGTGTTCTTCTCACGCACTTGAAAATGGTATGTTTGGTCATACCTTGTGCAAAGGTGACAGATCAACAGCTCTAAAGTTTTCTCTGTTGCAAGCACAGCTATAAATACAGCCAGCAGCAATGCAAGCTCCCCCACAATGCTCTGTCAGTACGCCTCAACCTTGCTACAACACAAGGAGACAGTTTGCCTGCCGTGCCCCATTCGGTCACCGACCTCTGCAAAGGCTGGTAAAGGGGCTCCGTGACCACCGCCAGTGACACAGACACGTGTCCTACGGGACCTGGATGAGGTCGTGAAATCATTTTGAAACACTCTCATAAAAGAGCGACCACTTTTGGCCACTGCCAATCTGGCTCAGATCAAGACCCACACCCTAGAGGTAAACAAGGCTCTTTATCCCCTCACCAATCTTCTAAGATGTCTGGTTCTCCTAGCCCCTCGCTATGATAGCTTAACCCTTCTTGGTTATGAAAAGCCAACACTTGAGCTCGCCTGGGATTTTCTACATGGTACCTCGAGAAGCCTTTTCCACAAACACCACAGGTGTACGGTTTCGTGATGCCACCTTCGTGAGACCTCACGTGGTAGGTCATGCGATCCTTTCTCTTGAAGCGCTGATTGCAAATTGGACATTCAAAGGGTTTTTCATCTGAGTGGGACAGCTTGTGCCGGTTGAGGTGGTAGACATCCCTGAAGGCCTTTCCGCACATCTCACAAGCGTGGTTCTTCTTAACGGGCTTGCTGGGCTTCTTCACTGTCTGAGTCACTGCCATAGCCGTTGCACCGGCACTACTGCTGGGATTGGTGGCAGAGGAAGACGTAGTGACTGTGGACAGGATGCCTGCAATAGTTGAAACCAATGAACTTCGGCTGTTGTCACCAGCGATGGTCGAGATAAGGGGCACCATTGTGGTGGGAGTTTTCTTTGGCCGTGACACTAACTTTATCCCTGTGTGGCAGGACTCATGACGCCTCAAATGGTAGCTGTCCCTGAAAGCTTTGCTGCAGTAAGTGCACACAAAGGAGGTTTTAGGTTTTTCCTTTTTAATCCCAACAATAGCATCCTTTAATGTTTCTGCTGCAGGCTGAGGTTTCTGCGTTATTGGTAAGGGCAGAATCGGCTTCTGATCGGGTGGCTCAACAGCAGAGCTCAGGAGAGGCAACAAACTGTTCTGTGCTGCCTGCTGTTGGTGATGTGAGGCTTCATGTGCCTAAAACCAAACATTCACACTTAAATTCTATTGATGGGTGCTCACTCTGACACGGTGAGAACATTTACAAACTACAGGAAAGCACATTCTAGACCAAAATCCATTGATGTAACAACTGGAAAAGATTACATAATTTTGGTTTTGGACAATATAAACCGCTCGCACCTTAAATGCATTCGCTGTGCAGGTTCTGTAGCAAGTGTAGGATGGCACACATCGTAACAATCAAACAATTATTAAGTTTCCGGAGGGCAACACTTCTTACAGAAAACAACTAGGTGCTTGTCAGATCTTTTACTAACACAGCATTTGATCTTTACGTAACAGATAACTTGTTTTGCTAACGATCATATCAGATGCCACCTTGGGACTATCTTTGGAGCGTATGCATGTACTGATGGGAGTTGCAAAACAACACCCCACCTTTAAGCTGAGCTTAATGCACATTGAGAATTAAACTGCAGCCACAGAGAGCCAGCATACAATAAGGCGCCTTATTTAAACATGTTCATACTGGTGTGTTAGCACTGAAACCAAAGCACCTTGAATCAAGAGCTGTCTAAAGCCACATTTCTATATTTAGCAGGTTCCCACTGACCACTGTACTCTCTGCATCCGGAAACTAGTAAGCGACACATCCTTTTTCTCTTTGCAAGCTACCTTCTGATAGGAAGAGAAGCTAATCAATAAGCACTGGTAGACATCTAGAGATGCTGGAGAACACAGTTGGAGTGGCAGGTGTGGAAAAAAACCCCACAACCCTGAAAGCTGTCTCAAAACAGCCAATACCAACTGACTCTGAACTACAGAATCAGCAGGAAGAAGCTAAAGGGAACAGACAGACACACACACCCCCCCGACGAGTGTGCCAGGGCAAGCACCGCTCAGCTGAGCTGCAGCCTGCACTGCTACAGGCTGTTCTATGCCACACTTGTATTAGGCGCTGTTTATTCCAAGGGAGAAAACAGTTACTAAAACTCATCCAGTCAGACTAGGACAAAACCCTAGCAGATACAATTTTAAAGTGGTTTAGAAACCACACAGACCAATTCAGCCTAATGGAGCATTAAAATAAATCACTCTAGCACCTTAAGCCAGTTTAAGCGCATCTGTATTCAAGATGTGCCTCAGTCTCATCAGACCAGTTTTAAATCAGTGCCGTTATTAACGCAGCGTGCCAGGTCTGAAGCTGAGTTTGGGGAAACTTGCATTGCTATTAAATCAGTACCGAAGCCTTCCAGGACTTCTTTCCTACAGTTTCCTTCACAAAATAACACGACTCAAGGCTGAGAGAGCCAAATAAAACGCTGTGCTGGCTCGCGAACCCCAACCTGTCTACTTTTACATCGGTTGAGGATGGACAGTGTTACGAAGCACGCCTGGTCTAATACTCTTCCTACGTGAATCCATCTCAGCACATCCTTTGGAGAAGTCAGTATTTCTAGAAGCTCACTTGGGGACTTGTTCTTAGTTGCATCCAAGCTCCAGCCGCTTTGCCTCTCCCAATCGCAGCAGTTGACTACAGCCACCTTGGTGCAACATTCCCTTGGCTGCAGGGGGGCTCCCGCCTCCTCCTGCCACCACACAAGCCCTGCATCACTTCAGCCACTCGTTTTTCAGGAGCACGATGCAGTGATCTTTGGATAAAAGCCACCAGTGGACACAAACACTTTACCCACGTGGGTATGAATACGTGCTCCCTAACATTCCAAGCCTATCTGACAAGGAAACAGTTCACGGGAGAAAGCCCAGATTTGGTATGGTTACAGGAGACAAAACTCACAGGAATCGTTAGGAGCCAGGCCAGCCTGTCCGCTTTTATTTGCATGTTACGTCCCATCTGTGCTGAAGCCTGGGATGCAACAGGTAGGCTGAACATTACCGCACCTGGCCACAGCAGCCACCTTCAACAACAGCCTAAGGGGCTGGTTTGCAGAAGCGATTGCTGAAGAGTCAACTGCAGGACTGTCCTGGTGGCTACGCTGCTAAATCAGGGCATGGCACAAGCTCGAGCATCTCCAAACTTCTGTCTGACTTCAGTGACAACTGTGGATTTTCAACCATTTATTTTCCGTGGTTTTAAAAAGCCATTCAGACATCTACATTGCATAAGAAGAATAGAGTATGCACAATACACATTGAAAGCACAATATTAAGCAAGTTAAATACAATTTTAATTTTAAAAAATTCTGAAGTGTTTTACAGCCAACTTTAAATAAGCATTAAACAATGTCATTAAACTGCATCAGAAGACACTTAAGAGCACCTAAGGATAGCTCCAGAGATACAGTTTCAAAGGCAGAGCTAGCAGATCGGATAATAGAGAGCCCAAATCCTTTGGACAAGGTTCAAACTTATGCAGTTTATGGATATTTTTAAGCCTTAAAGAATTGTCAGCACTTCAATGTAATGATGCACTTACTCCTATGGAACCGATAGACGGTGGACATAAAACAATGTATATTCATAAGGCTACAGGCTATGAAGCTGCTACTTATGTAAGTCTGCTTATCTTGGTTCCCAGATAGCCAGCGTTATTAGCAGCGCTGTCTTTCTAACAACCCCTCTTTGCAACAAGCAGTATTCCTCAGTTTCCAAGGGCTGCCTGCATTAAAGCCTTTTAAAAAAGGATCAGGCAGTATTTTTTTTTAACTCTCTGTTCGAGGGGGGAAGACAGCACCTGCTGCACGCCTCTCGCAAGTAAGTCATTTTTATTCAGGCAGAGACCACGGTTTTACTTGACCTAGCATTAATGTCAAGTCAACATTTTTGCAATATTATGATCGCCTGGGACAGGCTCTCATGCACAATACCCTCGCTCTATCGCTAATTTTTTTCTTTCCTGGGGGGACAGTAAACAAAAAAACCTGTAATTCGTGACCTGGAGTGGTAGGATGTGGCATTGCGAACTTCCAATGCCAGAGGCTAAAATATTTTTGCACTCCAGCCTTAATGTGAGAGCAACAAATTAGCATGAGTCATATCTTGAACACTCTGATGGATGATTCCTCCTCACACTAACAGATACAACTTTCACTTTCTGAGCAGATACTAGAAGTGGTTTTCAAAATATGCATTTCAGGGACTAAGAAGACCCAAACAAGAACTGTTTATTCAGTATCACAATTGTTTCTTTAAAAAGAGATACAATTCATCAAAATGCCACCTAAACACAATCAAACAACTTTATTTGGAAAGAGCAATTTACAGTCACATAACCCACTGCTAGCAAGACTAAAATTTAGACATTGAAACCTCCTCTAAAAACATTTCGCTAAAAATTACAACTTTACACACTGCATATTAAGCCGTCCCTTTAGCAATCCTGTCACAGCTGAAAAACACACTTGGTAAAACTCACCCCACAAAGAATAAGCGTGTATATTCAGTCACTCACATTTGTTATTTAACTGATACCGAGGAGGGGGCCAGGAGGGGCTTTTAAATCCACTTTTTGTTACTAGTTTTAACTAGTCAGTTGGATCTTAGCTGACATGCTGATGGTGAGAATGGGAAGAAGAAAAACTGAAGTTACGTCAGGAGTATCTTAACAGTGCTTTCTGCTGGGTGCATTAGGATGCTCGCACCCTAAATCATTGGTTTTAACGAAATGACTCAAGAAACAATGTTCAGCATTTATTATGAGGTCTTAAAGCTTTATTATTTGGGGCAAAAAAAAAAAAAAAAATCAAGAGGAAAATTTCCACGTCACAGTTTCATGAAGATGCTTCCAAGTCACACATAGCTAAGTATGTTAGGAAAGTGAACTGCTGACTTCTTAATTAAAAGCAGCAAAGCCTACTCCTAAATCAAAGTGTGACATCGCTATTTCAAAATACAGTACCCTTCAAAAAAAAGTAAAGACGAGCAGCGAGAAGCTGGACACGTACTTGAAAGTATTACTTGGCATTTTTTACAGAGGTTGCTGCAATACCGTATCGTCAGCCTACGAGTAATTTCCCCTCCAAAATGCTCAGCTGTGAGCCTGGGAGGCAGAAAGGTGATAAAAGAGCCCCAACTCAGAGGGAGATGGCCCTAAACTAAGGAGATTAACTTCTTAGCACGAAGTTTCCTATGTGCGAATCACAACTGCCCACTAGAGTGAGAAATAATTCACAAGACCTCAGCCAAACTCGATGGCATCACCCGCATTCATCACGAAAAGGCGGAAAACCCAGTGCCCAGCTCCCGGTACCGGCTCCCCGGAACATTCCCGGCGTGTTTTCATAGGCAGAGCACCCTGGTCAGTGACTCATCCCTCGGTACTTGCAAGGGAATAATTTTTCCTCTCTAAAGGAATGGTGCTCACTCTTGGCGGATTTATTCATTCAACTCAGGTTTTCAAACTCGTGTCACGGGTTGGGTTTGGGTTTAATTCCGAGGAGGACAGTGAGTAAGCGAGTGACCGCCGCTGGGAACGTGCAAAGAGGATTATTTTACCTTGAGAAAGGTGATGTGTGGGGCTTTTTATTTTTTTTCCCCCTGTTTTTTTTTGCTGCTGCTGCGATTACGCATTTTATGTTTTCAAGCTAAAAAAAGAGCAAGAGGCATCAGAAAACAATCCGGAGTGAAAGGGTTCGGCTCACAAAAGCCAAAGGAAGATTATTTTTTTTAGGTTGGGGTTGGGGTTTTTTGGTACATTGGATTTTCTTCGGAATTACATAAACAGCGGTGTTTTTAAGTCAGTCTTTCGCAGACAGAAGGGGGGAAAATTGTGACTCAGTTGGCAAAGGGAGGGGTTGCACGCTCCACCGTCCCTATTCCTCCCTATTACCGTTAGCATTTTGCCAGTTTTTACAGAAATCCGGCCCGCTCCCGTCCTATTTTAAAAGAAAACAAGATCCCTCGTCACCCGGCCCCTGAGTCAGGCTGTTTAAAGAGGGATTAATTTATTCTCCCAGACACGGTGTTTGTTCCATCGGGGTTTTGTTAGAGCCCGGTGGAAGGCTGGGGGTTGTTGGGGAATTTTTTTGTTGTTTTTCTTAAGGGGCGGGGGGCGGAGAAAAACAAATTTAAAAGACCCGCTATTTCGCGTTTTGGGGGAAAAAAGAGAAAAAAATTAAAAATTAAAATATAAACACTGCTCCCCGGTTTTTTTTTGTTTTTTTTTTTTTAAGGGAAAAAAGGGAGAACAGCGCGGGGCGGCGGCGGGGCCGCGCGCGATCGGCTCGGGGCGGCGGGCGGGGAGAAAGTGCAGGAGGGAAAGGAGGGAAAGAGCTGCCGGCGGCGCGGGCCGCTCAGCCGCTGCCCCGGGCGGGCCGGGCCGGGCCAGGCCAGCCGCCGCCGCGGGCCGGGCCGGGGGAGGCGGGCGGGAGGCCGGGCGGCGGCGCTGACTGACAGCCCCGGCCTAGCGGGGAGCCCGGCGGGCGGCCGCCCGCCCGCGGCCGCTAAGGGGAGGGGGGGCGCGGGCAGCGCCGGCGGCCGCGGGGCCTCACCTGAAAGAGGAACGCGGTCCAGTTGGCCTCCATGGCGGGGGCGTCCCGGCCCTCGGCGGGCGGCGGCGGCGGCTCCGGCGGCGCGGTACCCCCTCCCTCCCCCGGGCCCCAGCTACATGGAGCCGACAACAAAGCGGCGGCGGCGGCGGCGGCGGCTCAACATGGCAGCGCCGAGCGGCCGCTTCCGCTAACCTCCGGGCTGCACCACTGCGGCCCAGAGGGGGGAGGTGGCGGCGCGGCGCCCCGGCGGGGCGGCGCGGGCCCGGGCCGCCGCGGCGCCGCCCCCGCCGCTCCCCTCGCCTCGGGGCGGGCGGCGGGCCCGGGGCGGCGCGGCGGGGCGGCGGGGCGGGCGGCGGGGCCGGGGCGGCGCGGCGGGCCGGCCGCCCCCCCCGCGGGGCTGGCAATGGGCCGGTCCCGGGCTGGGGAAGCTGAGGCGAGCTGTGGCGAGAGAAGATGGAGGAGCGGGCGAGGTGTCCAGGGCCGCCGCCGCCGCCTCGCCGCGCCCCGGGCCCGGCCCGGCCCGGCCCGGCCCGCGGGGGCCGCCCGCGCCGCCCGCCCTCCCCTTCTCCCCTCCCCGCCCGCCCCGCCGCCCCCGCCCGCCGCGCGGGGAGGGGAGCCGCGGGGGCGGCGGCGGGGGGCGGCTGCGCCCGCGGGTGCGGGCCGGCGCCGGCGGGGCCGCGGCGGGGCGAGGGGGGGGGGGGCGCGGGGCCGCCCCGGGGATCGCCCGGCACCGGGGCGCCCCCGGCCCGCCCGGGGCCCGTCCTCGGTCCACCCGCGGCCCGGGTGGCCGCCGCCGCCCCCAGCGGGTTGGCCCCGGGCCTGGCAGCCGGCCGGGCCGCGGCTCCTGGCGCGCAGAGGCCTCCGGCAGCGGCACCCCGGGGCTCCCGCCCGCCGCCCCCCCCGGCGGGCACCCGCCGCTGCACGGCCTCGGCCCGGTTCCCGCGACCGGCGGCTCCCGCAGCCCCCCACCCGCTACTGTACGCTGGCCGGATTTGCTCGTATGCAAGGCATCTTCATTGCAGCACCTGAATGCAAATCAAAGCCGCAAGCAATTAAGTATATACTTACCGTTAATTACGTGTTTACACACATCAAGCACATCCCTGACAGGCGGCAGGACAGGGACGGCTCCCGCCTCCCCGCTGCTTTGGGAGGGAGGATGCGGGGTGGGCACAGGAGCACGGCAGGTTAAACGCTGCAAGAGGATGAGTGCTTTGCAACCAGACTGCTGCTCACAGACAAGGGCCATCTTTCCCCAGGATGGAGGGAGATAGGAACAGGCTTACAGGACTTTATTATTTTTTCCACCCCGAGCTCCATTCAGTTCCCTTTGCTCAGGCCCGGATCCGCGCTGAGCCATGCTGCACATCTGCCTCAGCCGTTGCAGCACCCGCTTCACCAAAACCACCCTGCAGGTCGGATGCATGAAGAAATACAGCCGTGTCACTGCTGGCTGCCACGCAGCCTGACCTCGGTGAGCAGCGCTAAATATGGCTCACATCAATGAAGTTTTCCATACTACTTCCTCCCTTATGGGAGAGCCGGGTGGTTTTGTCTTGTCTCCTGTGACAAAAAACGCAAGGGCTCGTTGCGAAGCCCCAGCTCAGCGTCATGCTGGTGCCGCGCTGCTGTGGCGGGGAGGAGGGACGGCAGGGACCCAGCAGCTGCTGGCAGAGCACTCATCGGGGTCCCAGCCCGCCGGCTTGGCCATCGCTTTGTGCAATCTCGGGCAAGTCACCTGGCTCCTGCGGCGCTGGTCCTCAGCCCTCCCTGAGTGTTTCTTCACTTTCCAAGAGCATTGCAAACCAGTAGTTGTTCTGTTCAGAATGACGCTTGCAGTTGCTTCATGCTTCTCAGGCTACCTGCTAGCGTTTTTCCTTGAAACTTCAGCTCCAGAGTCAAGTGGTTACGTCAAAATCTGTTTGCATTAAAAAAAAAAAAAAAAGTTTCTTGACCTTGTGACCCCAGAAAAAAGTTTGTGGATATGTGTCCAGGGGGGCTCAGCTGCACCAAGTGGCCCAGCCACCTGCAGCTCTCAGAGTCCCTCTGCCCCGGGGAATTTAGAGCCTGCTTGTTTTTGACCACCCTGTCTGCGCGACAGTAGACCTCTGTGCTTATGCATCTGTTGGGCAGCGCTGGAAATGTGCAAAATACTACCCTTGCTCTGCAGAAGTTCTGAATGAAGAAAAACAAACCAAAAAAATGAGTCAAAAGTTTGCTAACATGTGCTCTCAACCCTGCTGGGATCGCACTGGCCCAGCTCACCCGTGGATGGTTTGTTCTGCTCAGCAGAGATGCTCTTCCCAGCCATGGAAGAGGGCTTCCTTCTGCTGCCCTTTATTCCATCCCTGGCACTGCCACCAGCAGAGCGGGGGCTGCAGCAGAGCCGAGAGGAAACCCACATTTGCAGAGAGGGGGACACCACTGCCGCTCCTGGTTATTTTTCTCCCAGTTGGCCAGTTAATTTTGTTAACGCTTATTAATGAAGACTTGGGAGAGCTCTCTTTGTTAAAGGCTCACACTCACTTCAATTAAAGGCTAAGAAAACTACCCAAGCGTATCACTGAGTCATCGAAGAAATCCTGACAAGCATGTAGGAGGCTAAACTCCACGTTCTTGTTTTTACAACTAAAGAACCAAGAGGGTATAACAGAAACAAAACATGGAAGACTCAAATCCTTCTCACTAAGTCTGAGGAGAGGGAAACAGAGCTGGAGCCCACTTTCCTCTCAACAGAGTCTGGCTGAGCCCCCCCCCCAGCCCCTCTAGCACCCCTGACACCCCATGGCAGGGCAGTGATTGCTGGGGAAAAGCTGTGTTGGGAGCAAAGTGAACCAAGGCACTGCAGAAAATCCCCGGGGCAGACAGAGCTCACAGGAGCTGTATTTACAAAGGGCAAGTCTCTGCCAAACCTGACGAACTTTCCTTTACCCAGAATTATAACTGGAAATATAAAAAGCCACAGTGTTTGAAAACACGTATTTACATTATATATGCCCCAAAGCAGAATAAACAAAGGTTAGATTTGTAAACTCTCCATCTTAATTAAAGCAGTGCTGCATTGGACAAACCCACATAACAGGTGGCTTGAAGTGTTGTGTTATTTAATTTATACCTTCCAGCTCCCTTAGTCATCAAGCTGGGACAGCGATAGCATCAGCAGCCATCCTGCTGCCGCTCTGGTACCCGCAGCGAGCAAGCGTGCAAACGGAATTTCTAGGGCACCAGGAACCATGTGGCCCACTTACCACCATCCCGAGGCTGCTCTTTTCTGCCTTTTCAAACAAAAATCTTCCCTTCTTTCCTCCTCAGCACTTCCCACATTGTTGGGAAGGATAGGAACACTGCCGGGGCATCCCCCGCCTCCTGCACCCGTGCTGATGCTGGTTTGTTGGAAGCCTCCCAGGGACCAGGACAGCACCAGGGCTGCCCCTCAGTGCTGCGGCCACGCTCTGCCCAACACCGGTGCTGCCGAAACCCCCGCGCAGCCCTTGGCCACCCGTGTGCCCTCCTGCCACCCAGCACGTGGCTCCCCAGGGACGTCCGCCTCCAGAAGAAGCAGTACCCACGGATAATTTGTCAAACTCACCTTGCAGTACAACTCATACAGAGAGGAGCAGTTTTCTGCACTGTGTTCAGCCACGAAACAGTTAATCAAGTGTCTATTTGCACAGGCGCCATTAGCTGTCCTATGTGCTCGGAAGCTGGGCAGGGCAGGGGGATGCAGGTGCCCTCTGTGAACCCGGGAGCCCCAGGAGGACAGTACGAACTCTACCCATTTTTACCCGTTATCCTTGCGGGATCCCCCTGTGCATTAGGACCTGCAGTGGGACATAAGCAATAAAATCATAATTTGCTTTTCCACTGTCTGTGCATCTCCCATGGTTATAGAACCGATGAGTTGGGCTGGGCAAGAGGCTGCCCCACGGCAGGCATGTGCACCCACGCACCCTCCTTACCTGGGACCTTCAAAGTGTTTCCCCCAGCCCCTGCCTGCCTGCTGACAGGCTGTGTTCTGATTTCGTTCGGCAAGCATGTGCTTGCATCGCTAAGAATAGAAAATGTTGTCAAATATTTCAGCTTTAGAGGAGCCCCTTTCTGTTTGCGCTCTGCTCGCTGAGTGATGCGGCGGGCTTTGAATTTTGCAGCTCCATGGGGCTGAAGAGCCCTCGAGTGTGTAAATAAGCTGCGAGACGTTACTGGGAATGTGCTCCCTGCAGGCAGCTTCCTTTCAGCTGCCTCCCAAGTTCATATCCTCTCTGGTTTCTCTCTTTACAGCCTCGACTTCCCTCTCACACTGATCAGGGAAACTAAAAAGGGACAGTAAAACATCAGCGGGAAGCACACGTCCAAGCAGCGCATGTGCCCGCTGCAAAGCCTCAGCCGCTGGCGGGCAGCCTCCCCAGCAGCACGGCCGTCCCATGCCGGCTCACACCGTGGGATGATTCAGCATCCTCTGAAAAGCATCCTGCCACATCCCGCTGCCCAGCGCCTGCCAGGCGAGCGCGTCCCTGACCTGCAGCAGAACATGGAAGGTGCTGCAGAGGCAGACAACCCGTTTGCTAGGCAGAGGGAAAGGGAAAGCTCTTGCCAGATGGCTGCCCACAGTTGTCTCCGCTACCACGTGAGCCTGCTGCCATCCATCCCACCCTCCATCCCATGCCCTCGGGCAGCGGCGGCAGTGATGCCCTGCCCGCGTCACACCAGGGCCACCACGCAGCCTGCCCCAGGGCTTGGCAGGAGTGCTGCCGCTGTAGAGAGTGCTGTCGCCTTCGCGTAATTAGCACATCTGAAAGATCGCTCCACTTTTCAAAAGAGAAAAATAGGATGCAGGAAATTACCAGCCAGCTTGGCTGAATCACTGCAGAAAGGCACTACGACAATCAGCGGAGAAGCAGCAAGAAGCTACTCAAGGGGAAGGAGCCTTGTTAGCATGGCTCAGAAGGGATGGCTGAGCACTGCTCGACTTTTTCATGTTTTCATGCTTTTAGCACCAAACTTTGAGGTGTGTCTGCAGCAGAGATGTATAAGGAGGCAGGGAGGGAAACTGGAAAAGCCAGCACGATGCCCATGGCCACAAGGGCCACACCTGTCCCGGCAGTGGCAGGGAGACCCGCGGGTCCGTACGGAGCTGGGTGTCAGCTCCCACCACGCTCTCACCAGCTCAGGGCTCCATGAGAGCCGGGCGATGCCTCCCGCCAGGCAGGAGCATCATTACAGCTACTTCAGGCTCTCAGGCATCATTTCCCCTTCCCCCATGCCAGACAGCCCTGCAGCCGTCATTGCCCCCCGTGCAGTACTGGACTCTTTCCTTCCCGCTGCGCCTGCTGCACCCCCTGCTCTGCCTCAGCCATGCTGCCAACCTGCCTTGGGAAACCCTTCCCACCCTCCCTGGGATTTCATCACCCTCCCTTGACCTTTGCCGCCCCCATGGATCTGGCACCCTCCCCGCTCCCTGCCGTGCCGCAGCAGGTGGATTCCCGCTTTCCGGCAGCCTGAGCTTTGCTTTCCCAGGCACGCAGCACCGCCGGGGGCCGGCTGCCTTCCTCCATAGCTCCACCGCTTCCCTCGCAGCCTGGCACACACCACGGCCATGCGGAGGATGCTCCATGCTTCCGGCCGAGGTGGCCTGCGGGCTGGTGGCCAGCGAGCCACTGCTGTGGAGGAGCCAGCGGGGCTATGTTTAGCCCTGCCGCTGGCGGACAGTGCGCCGGGAAAGTGGTGTTATCTCTTCCCACCTCCTTGTCCTCAGCTGCGCCTGGGCTAATCTCTGCTTGGCACCTTGAGCAGCGGAGCTGCCCCGCGCTGCCAGCGCCCAGCACGCTTTTGTTATTATTTTGGTTATCTCTGTCACAACTTTTTTCCCACAAAGTGGCTGCTGTCAGCTGCCACACCAACAGAGCGGGAGAGCTGCTCTCCCCACTCGCCACGCCGGCCCTGGGGACGGGCGGCAGGCTGCTGGCTTTGCCACCGTCCTCAGGCACGTGCGAAACTACTGCCTGCGCCCCAACAGCGGGGCTGTCCCCTCCACGGGTGCACACGTGGGGGACACCCCGGGGCAGCCGGCACACGGCGGGGGGCATGGTGCCGGGGCAGCGATGCCATGCAGCACAGACTGCACATGCTGAAGATCAAACGCTCAGTTCTGCACACCTATATGATTCATATATCATTTACACAGAGACATGCGAATACACAGCATTTTCTGTTTCACACAGGGACGTTTCTGAGACCTCCTGGCAGGTGCTCGCTGACCCCTGCCCTTGGCACTTTGCCGTTGAGCAACCGCTGCTCTCCAGAAAAGCATCCATAGTTTGATCTGAACACTTCACAAGACAGAACGTGCACCAATTACCGAGCGGCACGCTCCTCCAGTTAATCACCAGTGACCATTTTTAGTAATAATTCCTTTGGGGCCAAAGACAGCAGGGAGATATCTACTCCAGCCTTGCTCCCCTTCCCACCATCTGCCCCAGCTCCTCCTGGGCACGGGCTGTACGGCCGCAGGCACATAAGGTCAGTGCATTTAGGGAAAAACACAGGCGCTGAATTAGAGCAGCCGAGCCGGCGAGGAAATCCTAGCGCTAATCCCTGATCTTTCACTGACACACGGCAAAGCTCAGGCGAGCCGGCTGCCTCCCTCCTCCCCAGCCACAGCTGGAAAACACGGATAATACTGCATTACCTTCCCTGCAGGGCTGCTGCGATTAATAGCAGCAAAGAGCTCGGAAATCCTTCAGGGAAGGGGATAGCAGGGATTAATACCCAGCTAGATGGCTGCGGTCCCCCAGGACCCACTCGTGCCTTTGCCAACACCGTGCCCCATTTTCTTTATTCCTTGCTATTTACTTTTTCCTGGGACTTGGGTGTTGTTTAATCTCGTTTGGCAGCTATGGATTGTCTCCAAAATAATTAATGTTTGTGCATTCGTCCGCATCGCTCAGCTGATCCCACGGGGATGAGCATCCAGCACTGGCCGAAACGATGATGCTTTGCCTGAGGCTCCTGCCAGCCAAGGAACCGACTCTGCACCACGTCTCCAAGGGACAAACAAAGCCTGTGGTGATACCCACAGACCGCTGCCAAGCCAGTGTGCAGGCACCCGCGCAGCTCTGGCTCCAACAAATTTTGGTGCTGCCAGGAAAAGGTCCCACATCGGCCCAGAAGTCAGGCAGGGGATGATGCTCCCCCTGCCCGCCCTCCTGCCTGCACCCTGCCGCTTGGCAGCGCACACCTCAAACACCCGCACGTGCATGGGGACGGGGAGGCAACACGGCCAAAGGAGGCAGAGTCCAATCCAACCCAGAGCGGCGCAGAGGAAGTTTTTCCCAAGTTTAAAACAGTATCAAAAATCACTAGAAAAACACAGACCTGCCCTTTGTCAGAAGGAAAATACCCGGAGTTCAGCAAACTGCCAAGTTTTCAGTTTTACATTTCCGCTGGCACGCTGGAGGCAGCAGCTCCCTGCAGCCTCTCAGGATCCCAGCGAGTGAAACACTCTGCACCATCCCTGCCGCGGGAGCCAGCCCCGCACTGGAGAGCCCCGTCCACGCTGGCAAATCATCCCAGGTAGATGTCCGTGTGGTCTCAGCTCATCAGGCTCCATCACATCATCAGCTACGCAGAGTGCAACCAAGTCATGCGAGAAATGGGTATTTTTTTAAAAAAATAATATTATACCCGAAGCGTGAATCCTTAGCTGACTCATAGAAATATGAAACTCACTTAAGGTATGAATTAGAGCTATTAGAATACAGAGGTAATTACTCATATGAACAATGCCCTTCTCAAGTCTTTAATGATTACACAAATTAGTGCACAACATCGTGTTAATAGCCCTACGACTGCTGCACATCCATGCGGTGAGCCGGGACCCCCTCACCGCCCGGGACCCCCTTGCCACCCGGGAGCAAGGGGCTGCAGCCCGTCCCGGCTCTCCGGGCTCAGCATGCTGCCAGCAGCACGCACTGCCAGCGGGTACGTCAGGCTCTGCAGTCTGACTCACTCGCCTTCTTCAGGCGTGCAGGAGAGGGATTTTAGGGAACATTTGTTACACAGGGAACTTCCTGGAATCTTGGTTTTAAAAAAAAAACAAAACAAACCACCAGCTTTCTTTTTGAAATAGAACAGTCTGTTGAAATTTCTGCAATTCGACATAAACTGCTCTTCACTGTGCAGGTGCAGCAAGGATTATTTTGCACTTGGCATAGTGGACTCTTACCAAAGCTGTCGCTATTTTTAGCCAATCTAGAAATTACTGTAATTTTGCTCTACAGCTAAAAACTATTTGCTGTTATCAGGAGTAAGAAATCTCAAGGCACGACTAATGTGAACAGATGAATGAATGAGTCTGCTGTTCTAAAGCAGAAGTTTCTGTTAAAAAGAAAACCAAACCAAAACAAATAACAAAAAAACCCAAACTGTGGTTTCTAGGTGAAACCACAAGTTTTCTAACCGTTTGTATTTCAGCACTGATGTTAGGTTTATTAAGTACTCTGCTATCAGTATGATGTGCAATTAAGAAGGACAGCCTCCCTCCCTCCCCACTGCGCTTCCCCCAGTGTTTGCACAATGAAGGCAGTATCGACTCCGCTGCCAACGGGCAGCTGCGCCAGCCCAGGGCAGGACAGAGGGGCCACACAGCCCCAGGGATGACAATTGCCCTCAGTCGTACCAACAAAGCGGCACTATCGGAAGCACAGGACCATCTGAGAAGGCAGATTCCCTGCGCACGAAGGGTGGAGAGCTGCTCCGGTGCTGCCAGGTTGAGAGCACGGTGGCACCGGGGAGGCAACACGGCTCCCTGCCTGCCTCCGGCTGGGATGCACAACCAGCTGAGAAACCCACCTGCTTCTGTCCTTGGGATGGAAAACAGAACGATTTGGAAGAGGGTTTGGTTGACCCCTCTGCTTTGACAAAGGTGTTTCCATCCTCCAGTTGCTATCCCTTTCCATCTTCTTTGGAGCCAACAGACTCTTGAAAACATTGAGTTTTGGGAAGAACATGTTCACAAAAAAAAAAAAAAAAAGACACTGCGTGCCTTGGTTTTGATCTGTTAAAATCCTTGAAAATGCATTCCCGGAACAAGCACCAGCAGAACAGCTAACGTGGTCTGCCTGCCTGCCTTCCAGCGAAACTTGTTTCCACTAATGTATGTAAAGCATTAAAATAAATGGAAGTTTTACCCAAGAGCCGCAGCTGGGCGAGCGGCTGACTGGCGGCCTGTGCCTGGAAGCCAGCATTCACCACGGGGGAAGCTAAGCTGGCGCTGACTCAGGTTCATTTCCATCCTCAGCCCGAGAAGCCAAAGGGGGGAAGAGACAGCGCAGTCTCCCCGGCCGTGCCTGGCAGGAGCCGCTGCTCCCAACACCCAGCTGACTCCTAACCACCTCCATCACAAAGCTAACGAGCTCAGAGACGTGGTGTAATTAAAACTGGGAGTACATTAGAAGGCAGAGACTCCTCCACTTAACTCTTCCTAGCGCTATCAAAACTAGTTTATAGCACATTTCTGAGATATTAATTTAATTCATCTATTTGTAAAGTCCATTACACCAATCAGGGAACACGATACTCCCCCTAAAGACAGCGAGACGTGCTGGATGCTGCCGATCACAACCAGAAATTAAGAACCAAGGCACCTGGGGAAGCCCTTGGTTCACCCAGTAGCACGGGCTTTCCTGCTCCATCAGCCACACGCCTGGCCATTACCAGTACAACAGAAAAGATTTTACAGGGGGGGGGGGGGCGGGGAGGGGGGGGGGAAGTCTAGAGGTAGAGGATCTCAAAGCGCTTTACGAACAGGAGCACTCAACAGCATCGCAAGGCACAGATCGGGAGAGCAAAGCCAGCGGCTGGCACAGCACGTGCAGGGCCGATGCACAGCGGCAGGGACGCAGGCAGCGGGGTGTCCGCCGTAGCCGTGCCACCTCTGTCCCCTCGGTGTGGAAAGCCAAAATGAGAGAAAACTCCAGCGCTGCTCCATCCCCTTCCATCTTCTTTAAGAACCCAATGCCAGGAGCACTGCACAAAGTGGACCATGTCACCAACTCCCAATGCAGAGCAACACCAGCGTTACCCCTTGGCAGAGGCCAGTGCCCTCCCGCGCTCCACGCCCGGGAGGAATGGCCTTTTTATGCTGCAAACCACTGCTGAGATAATCTCCAAAGCAAAGAGTCATCGTTTCCCACTCGCGCAGCTCAGCTGCACGTAACAGAACTGAGCGCTGAAGCACCCCAGGACCAAGCTCCACATTTTTAAAGTCCTCCTCCTGCACCTCTAACAGATTGTACAGGTACTTCTGTGGCTCAAACTCAGCTGAACCCGCTCCCAAATTAGTGCTCCAGTGCGTTAACTAGCTCCTTATGAACTTGCTTAGAGCCGCTGGCTCTGCCTGGACTCCCTGGGTTGGAACCCAGACTTCTGTTATCTCAAAGAGGGGACTGAGAGCCCTCCAGCTGCAGGGGGTCCCAGCCTTCCTCGCTCTTCCTCCCCCAGGGACTTCATCTTTCCAAACCGTCCGCAGCCAGAGCAGAGTCCTCCCCAACATCACTTCACTTCAGCCAAGTTTCAAACTCTTCCAAGTTTCCTTTCCTGAAAGAAAAGGTTTTGCTTCCCTGAGCATGTTTGTAACCGGCGCTTTACAACTGCTCCTGTTTCACCCTTCTTGAACTGGGGTGACAGAACCGATCAGTGCCCAGATTTGGGGGTTTTGGGGCCAAACTTCCCCATACCTTAACAGCACGTACCTCTGTGCCGCCCTGCATGTGCTGCCTGCTCCCATTTCCCACACCCCGACAAACAAACTGGTGAGAGCACTGCACCTTCCTGCTCCTGCTGCTCATCCCTGCAGCTCTTCTCATCCCTGCCAGCACCGTCCCACAGCCACTCAAGTGTCTACGTCTGTTCTGTGCACGCATAGCTCTTGCCTCCCCCAGCAATGCTTTGCTATCAGGATTTTATCATTTTTGGAAAACAGTACATCTCATGTACACATCTTTGGCAACATTCTGCAAACAACCTTCCGCCACAAGCCGTCACCATGCACAGCGCCCTTCACGTTTCACACATGCCAGCACACCACGCTTAAACCCCAGATATGTTAATCCTGCCCCAAAACACAAATCCCACCTGAGAACAAAGCCGTCTCTTCTTGCCCCCCTCCCCACAGGACACTACACAGCCCTGCCACACTGAACAACCTACTGCCACCCACCTCTGAGATTACACACACACCTTCCTGGGGGAGGGGGCTGATCCCGGCTGGGCCGGGCAGCAGGTTCTCACCAAAGCCACTGTCACCCCTCCTCAGCCGGCCAGGGGACAGAGAACAGAACAAAAGGCTTGTGGGTCCAGATGGGGACAGGGAGATCACTCAGGAATTGCTATCGCAGGCAAAATGGGCTTGACTTGGGGAAAACTGATTTATTACCAATTAAATCAAAGGGTAACGAGAAATAAACCCAAATCTTAACACACCTTTCCTCCCCACTTTTCTCTTCATCCTGGGTTTGGCTCCACTCCCAATCTTCCCCCAGAGCAGCACAGGACAGGGAATGGGGGTTACATTCCGCCTCACTCTCTTCCCTGGCTCCAGCGTGGGTCCCTCCCCCAGGTGCAGCCGCCCCCCAGGCACAGCCTGCCCCAACGTGGGTCCCCCAGCTGTGCCCGGAGCTGCTCCAGCACAGGCTGCCCATGGGTGACCGCTCCTTCAGGCACTCCTTGCCCCAGCATAGGGCCCCGGCTGGGGGCACAGCCTGCTCTAGGCTGCCAGGGAGCCCCTGCTCCACGCCTGGAGCCCCTCCTGCGCAGACCCGGTGCCTGCAGGGCTGCTGCACTCACACTCATTCTTCACCTCTGGCTGCGGTTGCACAGGATTTCTCTCAAACACATTACCCTGCCGCTGTGGCTGACGGGCTCAGCCATTGCCAGCAGGTCGGTGGTGGAGCCGGCTGCACTGGCTCTGCAGGGCACGGGGGAAGCTGCTGGCAGCTTCTTCCAGACACCACCCCTGCAGCCCCCCACTACCAAACCCCTCCGCACCATCAACTCAACCACGAATCTAAGAGGCACCTGTGCCACACTCCCTAGGACAGGCCTCCACACTGGCCGTTACCTTGTGCAGAAACGCCTTCCTGCTCCACAGCAACGCTCTGCTCTTTAATTCATTGTAAATTATTCAGGCACAAGCAACGTCATTTCATCAGACCACCAAAGGAATAAGCTCACATTTTCCCTCTGTGATCTCTTTTCACCTACTCATATAATAAATTCCACCCATTTCCCAGGGAACTGATCCTTTATTTAGGAGAAGCTCAAACACAAACGCTTCCTGTGAAACACTACATCTCTGTTGAGCACAAAAGCCTTTTGTCTGAAAACTTGCAATTTCACAATGCTACAGCGGCAAGCAAAGACTAAGACTCTTAGCAACAAATGATGACAACCATGGGCACTTTTTAAAAAATTTTATTTGTCAAAGAAAAAAAAAGGCAATAGCCAATTGAAAACCTACTTAAATCTTTAACTCCAATTTTTGTCTTTAAATTTAGAGAAATGACTTATTTACTTTTTTTTTTTTTTAAACAAACCCCCCTTTTTCCCCTTTAACGTTTACCATCTACTCGTGCTGAATCCTTCCAAGGAGATTGCTCCAGCGTACCTCTCCAGGTCCTCGCTTTGCTCCTTTTACCAAAAACCATGAAAAACTCCATCGTGCATCTTAAGGGCTCCAATCGTCAAAAATAGGAAAAAAATATCTTTGGAATAGCCAATTGAGTTGAATAAAAAAAATCCACACGAATGCGGTTTGGTTGGGGCAGGAATCCACTCCTATGTTCCTGGTAATTTGATCCCGCTCCATGAATCCTTGTAATTCAGCCTCCCTATCCTATCCACATTATGATTTGAATCCAATGATCCAGCTCCAAGGATTGGGATCCAGTGAGCCCTCTCCAATCCAAACCTTTATAACCAGCAAAACCAAAAAAGAGGAGGCAAAAAGTTAGATACTGTAATGAAAAAATAGGATTCTGGGGAATGATCAGTTATGTTTGCCATCAATTAATACAGATGTACATTAATAACTATCAATTCCCCAAAACAAACTTTTGAATGGTGATGCTCAGATAATTTTTAGAAATGTTAATTACTATTTGGAGGAAACATCGTAATATTTACAATATGTCAACTGAAAATGCCAACATACTCATTGCTCGTACGGTGGTGTGCTACAGGTTTTGTGGTTGCAAAAAATGTTTATGAAACTGGAAAAGCTTACTGCTAAAGCTATCCACCTACTGTGTGTCTGAACTATAGCTAGCACTCCCAGCTGGAAGGTAACAAAATTAACTAACCGGAGTTTTCAAACATATCGGTGAGTCAATTGTGAATTAGTCTGAGGGGGCAGGGCTGAGACTTTAAGAAATTATTCCCACCTAGGTTTTCTAATTTTGCTTTCATTCTGATACTTTAAAAAAATGAAATAGCAACGCTGTATCAGTCACACAGAGGACATGCAGATTTTAGCAGTATTGATATTATACTCTGATTTAAAGATACCCTTGATCTACTACAAGTGTACAAATACTACATAACATTAACACTTGTAACCAAATGCTGCGTGACAAGGTAAACCAATACTCCCACCCCGTCCCAGGTTATTCCTTTAAAAAAACTAGAATGGAATAGAGAATTACAAAAGCAAGTATTTAGCCACAACTGCCCCCCAAAAAAAAAGTTTTAAAGAAAAAGGGCAATTGTAGGTCTGCAGTAACTAGAACATGCCTGAAGTGACACGCAATTAACCTGTCTCTCAGTATAAGGTCAATACTGCCAAGTTCATCTGTGACAATAGCACTTGGAGTCATACCATTGCCTCCATTATTGATCTGATCCTCCTCAATCCTCCTTTTGACAATCCTAAAATGATTGACATGTGCTCCACAATCCTTTAATCCAAAGCATTCTTAATCCATCTCTTCAGATATGTCTACAGAAAGACACACGAAAAGGCAAGATAAAATATAAGATCCCCCAGAAGAGACAAGTTAGCCACAAACATCCCAACATCCCCAGCTCGTATAAACCATAGCTGAACACTGAGACATTTACACAGCAATACCACAGTTCGAAGAATGTTGGTATTTAACTAGAACTGAATCGAAACAATCCTGACTGACATCAATTAAAATACAATTTACCAAAGACATGAGGGGAATGTTGATGTTAAGGAGCAAATACTCACTAGGGATTTTACACAAGAATGCAATTCAACACTTCAGCCAATTTGAATAAACAGTTTGAATTAAAAAAAATGAAAGACTATACTAAGTAAAGGAAAACTGTGTACAACATGGGGTTCTACAAAAAGATCAGAGCTAGTGATCGTTTATGTACGAGATCGGGATCTGCTGTGGCGGGGAGAGTAGCGTGGAGATCCTCTGCTTCTTCTTGGGGAATAACTGCGGCTTCTGCTGTTGCTTCGACTACGGCTTCTGCTACGACTACGGCTGCGTGACCGAGATCTTCCATAGCTTGGACTTCTTGGGCCATCAACTTTAACACGGATGTAGGCAGTTTCTCCCTATTGAATAGACAGAACTTTCGATTGAAAAGTCTAGGCTTTAGGGCCATCTTTTTAGGCATGCTGACAGACTGAAGATACCGTTTACTACAGCACAGAAATAGACATCAAAGCTTTAAAGTCTATCTCCTGACAAACTGACCACAGACTTATTTAGCTGCTTTGCACATAAACAAAGAACGCCACACGTTCCTTACCTTCAAATCCTACTGTTAAGCCCCTTGTATCCAATTCTGGCCAAAGAAAGTAAGTATGAAACCTACCTCATGAGATCTAAATTTAGTGTTATCCAGTTTTCGCACAGCGTAGGTCATATCTTCCTTCCGTACAAACTCCACGACACCAGTGCCATCTCGGAAAACATCAGCATAACATACATCACCTGCTTCACGCATGTGATCCTTTAAATCCTGCCAACTTCCACTTGGAGGCAGCCCTATATAAAAAGCAAGACGTTTCTTTAAAACCGGATTACGTTCTCACCTCCTGCAGTTACAGCGCCAGCTCGCAGCAAGGGAAAGCCAGCTATTTTGTAAGCCGAGGCGCTGCCCGGAGGAGCGGCTCGCACCGTGCGGACAGCGTTCCTCCCCGGCTACGCGAGGCGATGCTTTTTAAGAAACTTGGAGCTGCATCACCTCTGGCCGGGCAGCTTGCCTGCGGGACCCCGGGGGAAGCGCTTGAGCTAAGAGAGAAGAATGACTCACCCGAGACGATCACTCTGTACTCCGAGCGCCGGGACGGGGGGCCGTACCTGCCCCGGGGGGCTCCACCCCCGCCGCCGCCGCCGCCGCCCCTGCCGGTGCCCCGGCCGCTCCGAGGGAACTCCACGCGGAGGCGATACCCATCGTAATCGTAGCCGTCCCGCCCGTAGACGGCGTCCTCCGCGTCCCTGCGGGCCGGGACAGGGCGGTGAGCGCGGCCCCGCCTGCCCCCGCACCGCCCCCCCGCCTTTGTTCCCGCTTCCCGCCGGCCCCACCCCGCGCCCCCCCCCGGCCCCCCGCGCCGCCGCCCCGGGGACGAGGGCCCGATGCGGCCCGGGCGGGCGGAGGTGGCTGCCCGCGCCTCACGCTCGGGGGTCGGGGGGGGGGGGGGCGGGCAGGCCGCGGCGGGGCCCGATCCCCCTCCCTGGGGAGCGCCCGGGGGCGGGGGGGTGGGGGTGGTGTCTCACCTGGGGTCCTCGAACTCTACGAAGGCGAAGGGCGGGCCCCCGCGGCGGTTCTTGAGGTCGATGTCGCGGATGGCCCCGTACTTGTAGAAGACGTCCTCGATGTCCTTGGTGCGGATGTCGGGGGGCAGGTTCCCCACATAGATGCGGCAGTCGTTGTTGCCGGCTGGGCCGCGGATCACGCCCCCTCCGGACATGGCAAGGTCAGCAATGGCTGCGGCGGTGGAGGGCCGGAGCGCGGAGAGCGGGCGGGCAAGCGGGCGCGGGGCCGAGCCAGGCACACGGGAGCGCACACGCCGCCTCCCCCAACAACCGCTTCAAAATGGCGACGGCGGCTCCCCTCGCGGTCCTACTGCGCGCAGCGATTTCACCCCGGGACGCAGCACCGCCCTCGCTGGCGGCGAGCGAGACGGCGCCGCGTCTACGGCCGCGCCCTCACTCGTCCGCGCTGCGCATGCGCGGCCTCCAAGGAAAGTAGTCCCTCCTTCCTTGCTCCACTCGGCAGCTCCACCCGAGAAGTCCAACCCGTTCTGGTGGTGCAGCTGCTGAGCGCGAAGGTGCGGCGAGCCCAGCCCGACCTCGGAAAGCCGCCGCTGCCCGCCGCAAGGGAAGAACGCAATGCCCGGCCGCGGTTTTGACGGCGGCAGGCCGTATGGTGTCACATCCGGTGCGGCGGCCGCGCCAAGAAGGACCGGCCGGGGAGGGTGTGTCCCACAATGCACCGCGGGGGCGCTTGGCGCCAAGGCGCGGGGAGTGTCCCACAATGCCCCGCGCGGGGAGGGGCTGCAGCGCCGTGTGCAGCGGCAGAGTTGGGGCGGGCTGGGCAATGGCGCGGGGCTGGTGTTTTTCTCCCGCATGTGGGCCGAAGCGCTGCGGCCTCAGCTGGGCTGCGGTCCTTTTAATTTGGTGTGGGCCCAGGGGGGCGTGGGGAAAGAGCTGTGAGCTCCCCGAGGCGGGCGGAGGGCCGAGGGTAGGACGGAGGTGAGCTGGGACAGGCTCGGCCGCGCTGAGGTAAAATGGCTGCCCTGAGGGCACAAGGAGCCGAGTCCAGGCCTGGGTCCGCTGCTCAGCCATGCGAGCATCCTGCTTGCATATCTTCTTCAGCAGAGCATTAAAGTTAAGGTTTCGGGCTGTCGGTCTTTTGTTTTTTCCCCAACACTGTGCTCTCCCATTTCCAGACACTATATTGTCATTCCTAGGGGCTCTTGCATCAGACTAATCTCACAGCCTGCTGTGGCAGGGCATTCAAATCTGTTTCACAGGCTGAGCACAATGACTTTGGCCAGAGCAAACCGTAACAATGTACTTTACTTTGAGTCTATGTAAGTTAATACAAATGAAGGACAAAAAAGCACTTGGGGCTGAGGCAAAGTTGCATCTGGAGTGGATGCATTTATGAAAACATTGTCTCCTGTGGGCTATGTGCTCTCTCAGAAGTGTGTGCTAAGTGGTGCGTCTTCAGAGGTTTAATGTAGAGATCCATGAGAAACGTATGCAAAAATAGGGCAGAAAAGGATTTTCTGGGGAAGAAGCAAGGCGATAACGTACAACTATGTTTATGAGGTTGTAAGTCACTTTAAAACACCAGTGTCAGTCTAGTTTGTCACAAAAGCCCTGAAAGGTATGAAGGCAGTAAAGGCAGTGTGAGACAGACAGACCGCAGCAGCGTGCCCCAGCAGCTCCTCCCTGGCATGTCCCACCTTGGGACCTGACCAAAGCTTGTTCCTCTGCTTGTGTGCACTGCTCCAAGATCAGGTCACAAATTGCTTTTGCAGTGAGAATTTTTGGTATCCACAAGATATAACAGATGTGGGAGGGATACTTCTAAAAATGTTTGAAATAATTGTACTTCTGCAATGTGGATGTCTCTCGTTTATCACTTAGTATCTTTCCTATCTGCACACGTGAGCCCACGTGGTGCCGGAAGGGTTGAGTCACTGTAACCACCATGATGGGGTTAAAGTAGTATCTGAGCTTGTAGAAAAACCCTTTAGGCTCCTAAGTTAATTAAGGGATTTTGAAAAATGTGTCATGCCTCTTTAGGAGAGTCTGTCATGCGTACTTCATTTTTCATGTATTAATTAAAAATGTATATTCCTCTAGAAAAACAGCAATTCCTGATGACTTACGGTTAGAAAAATATTTTTGGTCTAACGTCATAATGTGCTTGACTGTTACAAATGCCTTTCATTTTTCTCTCGTATAGGTTAAAGTACAGCAATGTGCTCTGCTCTAGTGATTTCTAACATTGGTAATATCTATGCTAGATTGCTAGTCGTTTAAATAAAGACTGCTATTAATCACTGAAAGATGTTATGAGAAAGCCCATCTTCAGAAGTGGTGGTTTACAAAGTATAGATGACCAGCTATCTAGGGATTTTCTACATTGTTAAAAGAGTATTGTGGTTTCACAACTCTGTAGCAGAATACACACTGGCAAGACGGTGACTGACTGCGGAGCTCCTGAGGTTGGAGCACAGAGCTGCAGGACTTCAGTGGGAACTTTAGAATAAATAAATTTTTTGAAGCAGTGAGTTTAACAAGCTAATTCAATTCTTTGCCCACTCAGTAGAAATACTTGTTGCATATTTAAAAAAAGAACAATTTCCCTTCCTCACAAAAAAGCAAATCTCAAAGACCACGAATATGCTTCTTCCCAGGTTCAGGGAAGGTTCCATCCCTTGCCAAAAAATGAATCTTTGTTTCCAAAAGCTTATTAAACTGCTGGAAGTTATTCTTAAAGGCATAACAAAAAAGTGGTAAGTCTGCCTATTTTGTGAAAACCCTACTGCATAATTTCTTTTGTGTGTTAATAATCCTCATAACTGCTTTAAATTATTGCTTTAATTACCTTAATGAAGTGTCTCTTTATAGAAATATTGAATGTTTTCTCCCTCATTACCTTTTTTAGCTCTGTGTTATCAGCAGAACCCTTAAAACAGTCGGGTAAGCTGCACAACATTCATTTTCTTTGTTGGAGTCACTTTTGGCTTTCTGGTAAAATGTGTGTGGAGAATCATTAAATAATCATGTGGAAAATAAATTACTGGGAAGGAAAAGGCAAATAATCTTGCTGAAAAAAAAAGAAGCCAACTACTGTAAAACAACAAGCTTTTGTTCTCAAAAGAAGAGTGATGAAAAACAGGGGTTTCCAACTGAGAATATTGATGGATAATGCAAATAGAACCGTGCCACCCAGTACACGAAGTGTCAAGGCAGGTGGGGATGTGCTGGGGAGCACTTCGTTACGGCCGCTCCTCACTCTGCTTTAGGCCTGCTCACGCACAGAAAGAAAACTAGCCGCTTTTTTTGGCCCTCCCTGGCATTTCCGCAGCCTTCACTCCCAGGCCTCTTCCCCGCGTTAAAATGCACTCCCACTCACTGCAAATACCCATCCCGGTGCCCGGGGCAGGGGGGGTGGGGGCTTTTTCTGCAAAGATACTGAAATGCTTTACAATGGGCTCACCACTCGCTTTTATTTGGGATGAAACAGAAGCACTGGGAGGTTTCCCAGGATGAGCTGGCAGGGCCGGGAGCAGCGCCGGGGCACAGCCCACCTCTGAGCAGGGTGGCCGTGGCTGTGGTTCTGCGTGCTGGCTGCCATCGCCCTTGCTGCTCCTCTGGCTCTGTTCGCAGAACCTGTTTTTCCTAATCCAAAGTACGGAGGATCCAGCTGGGATTAGTTTTGACTAATCTTACTTTGTTGCAAAATAACAGTTCATCAAAGCTCAGATTGTTTAGAAGAAAAAGAATGGTTTTTAAAGCCACCTCTTAAGTTGTAACTGTTTCTTCGGAGAACTAAGCTTTGAATTGTCCAAACTTGCCGTTTCCCTCCCATAACAGCCCCGGATATGCTGCATGAGTGGTTTCATCTGGCATTTCACAGCAGCAAAGAACCACACGGGTAGGGTCTTTGGAATATAAATTTGAAACATAAAGCTGGTATTTTGGGGGCCTTCAGTTTTAAGTAGTGCCTCCATGTTACCAACGCTATTAATTTTCATGTAGAAAAAAGATGCAAAAATACAGCCTGCGATTTTTTTGGAGAAACTCTGAGTGCATTGGTAAGACAAGGAAAGTGTGTGTAAGTTTGAAAGTATTTCCCACAAAGGTGGATGGTGGCAGAGCTCGTTCTGTTTGCATAGATTTATTTGCAAGCCAGAAGGTTTTCACGTGTGCTTGCTGTAGCATGTCTTGATGCAAATGAAAACCACAACACACTTAGGTGAATTTCTCAGGAAAGCCAGCCTGAAAGGGAACACACAGGCAGAGATTTAAAGAAAAGCCACGCGGAAGAGCAGGCTGCAGTGACTGGCCTTTTCCATAGGTAACACCACCGGAATTCAAAGCACTCCTGGAAGGCATTGTGAAAATGCTCATTTTTAGAAATGAAACATCGATCTTTTTTCTTCATTAGAGCAGCTACACCATTACAGCTGTTAAGCACGACGTGTTTGGCAGGGCTGTGCTCATGAGGCCCCAGAGCAGACAGCTGGGGTCTTCACGGGACCCCTACAGCCGCAGCTGCGCAGGACCACCAGCCACCTCCTCACCCTGGGCTGGTCTCCAGCAGCATGCCGGGCCGGCTGGAGGGGCGCAAGTAATCTAGTTAAATTGCATGTGGTTGTTTGTCTTGATAGTAGCTATTAAAGGTTAATTTAAAAAAAATTTAAAAATCAGGGGTTTTGATGTGATTTCTTCTGTCTTGTTTTTATGTTACTCTGATTTTCAGCGCCTGGTTTCACCTTTGATTTCCCACGTACCAGCACACTGCATCTAGGGGTGGGGAGGAGAAGAGGCAGCAATTAGTACAGACTGAGAAGTTTAAATGGCCCCCCCAACCTGTTTTAATTGATTTCATTCTCTGGGAAAACATTTATGTTCATACAGGGCTCTGCAGGCTCCTCCTGCCCACTCTCCCTTGCTCCCTGTCTCCCGCTGTAGCTGAATATTGCAGCAGCCGGTTACATTGCTCTTTCCTCTCCCACCCTGGTGGGATGCTCCAAGGCCTGGCATGGATGAAGGAAAATCAATGGAACCTGTTAATGAAAACAAACCTGCTAAGGTTTATCCCTGCTAGGGAATAAATAAGCAAAAGGGAGCGTGTCCGTGTGGGTTGCTCATTTCAGAGAGATCCTCATGGTTAGGGGGAGACTGGCCAGTGAGGGTTTCCCTGCAACTGTTCCCTTGCTCCCTTTTCTTTTGCTATTTTTATTTCTCTGCATTCCCAGGAGTTGCCTTCTTTCCCCTGGATGCCTTCCCGCACCCAGGCGTGTGGCATATGGCTGGCTGAGCTGGCTGTGCTGGGATCCACCGAGGAGCCACTGTCGTAGCACAGGCTGGTGGCACGGCACCGGTGCTGGCAGCTCGCCGGCTCAGCACCTCCTTTCCCACCGCTTGTGCTTTTGACTCAGGGCAAGTGATGCCGTCCTGAAACAGGGAACTGAGACAGCCAGCGGTGACAAAGCCCCTGGGAGGTAGCGCTGAGCCAGCCAGTCCTTGGAGCAAGAGCCCTGTGCTGCAGGGCTTATTGAACGGGCAATATTTTGTATTTGTCCATAAGAACTCTCGATAGCTTCTCATCTGTGCATGGCATCTGTCACCTGCCCCGCCAGGAAATCACAGCGCCATGGCGCTGCCATCAGCTGCCCTGCCACAGGCAGCGAGAGCTTGGATTTAGACATCCCAGGGGACATCTTCGTGGTAGCCGTGCCACCGAGCTGAACCTCAGGAGCATGGGTAGAGCTCAATCTTTTTGTTCTCCAAAAATAACCCCAATTTGCTAGGCCTCGGTGGTTTTTAAAAGGAGGTTTTCCATTAGCTTTCCATCAGGGAGCCGCTGGCAGCACTGCCGACGTCCCCGCTCCCTCCTCAGCTCGTGGCTTTCAGAGACGATGGACACAGCCCCTGTGGCATCAGTGTGGGTTTGCTGGGTTTTTTTAATACAAGGAAAGAGAACGAGTAAGAAACGCATTAACATTTGTTTCAAGCAGAATATTTTTAAATACAAATAAAGTTTTAGGAACTGTTTCATTGACATCTGTAACTTTATGTAAACATTTGAGAAAGGTGAGGGATTGCGATAACCACTTGAATACAAGGAGCAACGCAGACCAAGGCAGGAGTGACACCAAGCCATGTATTTTTACTATCTGAGCTCGATGAAAGGCAAACAAGCGAGGAAAAATAAACTAGACATTTACAAAAGGCCTGGGGTGGGATCAGGGGCCTCGTTCCCGAGCCATTTGCCGAGCCCAGCACCATGGCTAAAAGGTGCTGCAAAAAGGCTTGTTCCTGGTCCCACTGAAAATCCTGTTTCACAGCATTTTTTTATGCAGATGTTTGCCTTTTAGGAAACCTTGCTGCTCATATCCCAATCATTCTTAAAGGTGAAAGGTGCAAAAGCAGCTGCTTTCAAATGAGCAAGTTAAAATACGTCATCAGAAATTAGGAGTGGGAACACGCTGACTATCCCCTTCTGGCAGTGGCTGTCCCTCACCGCTCTGTGGGGAAAAGCAAAACCCAGTCAATGTTCATTCCTTGTGTGGTACTGGGCTTACTGGTAGCACGATAGCCCACCTACAATGTGAAATACAAAGAAGGAACCTTCTTTTTTTCTTTTTCCTAATACGCCTTTTGGGTGCAGTTGCTTGAGGATAGTAAATAAGAATAGCAGATCATTCTAATTTAGAGGCAGCATGCAAGCATGAACATCAGATATTATTTTGATAGTTTCCCAGGAAGCATATTAACATTTTTATATGCTGAAATACCACACATGAGAAAGGAAGGATCAAAGGAGCAGCGAGCTTCACGGGATGAGGAGGTCTGGGAGAGCTGGGCTGGCGAGGGTGGGGAGCCGCAGCACCAGTAAAAGCCGCATTTCCTTCATGGGAACCAGTTAACCATAAACCCAACAGTTTGGATAATGTTGCGGCATATCAGAGGACGTTACTGCTTCCTTCCCTCGCCTTTCCATAACGGAGGTTTTCATTAGACGTGCACCACTTCGCGTTTAAGGAGACACGGTGGGTGTTCTGCAGCAGGAGCTGGATTTGCTGAGTTCAGCCTCTGCAGCGCTGCTGTGAACGGAGAAGGCAGCCTGTGGGGAGGTGGGACACGATGGGGCAGAGCCCTCCCAGAGCCAGGGGATAAAACACGCTGCGCTGAGCTCCTTGCTGCACCAGCCCTTGTTCCTGCTCCTCATGGCTGCCGACCTCCGAGCCCAGCACACGTTAGCCTTGCCTTCGGGAGGCCCCCGGGGCCACCACCACTGAGCCGTGTGTTCTCCACCGACGTGATGCCCCGCACGAGGCACCGGCTGCGGTCCCCAGGCACCACGCGGCGGCGGCGCGCAGCCAGGCTGTGCACACACATGCTGCTCAGGGTCCATCACGTCTCCACCGTGGCCGCGCGGCCGTGGCACGCTGCCTGGGCTGGCCCCTGCCGGGATTGTTTGCCGTTAGCAGCAGAGGCAGAAGGAGCAATAAACATGTGCTGCCGGGCCTAGGGGCGTACATAAAGCAGTGCCTCTGCATACTTTTGTTTGCTCCGAGAGCATCAAAGATGTCGCTGAGTATTTTTTTTCCTCTAGGGCTTTTTTTTTGTTGTTGATTATTCCCCTTTTTATTCCTACTACTACTACTGGGCAGAGAGCAGTTTTGCTCCCTAACCGATTGCTCGCCTCTTTGGAGTTAAACATGAGCTGAGCACTGTGATGGACCCCCTAAGCACTGGTGGGACTGGGCTGAACTGGAAATGAACGTTCCAGACACCTGCTTTGGTAGTTCACACTGACAGCTCGGGTTTGGGTGCTGCTCCAGCCATGGGGAGCCTGGGGACACTTGCCGGCTTCCTGGGGCTCCATGGCAAAGACAGACGTGTTTGGTGGCGGCTGACATACGGACTCGTGTGGAGCCCGGCAGGGAGGCAGAGCTGTCTGAGGCCACCCAGGGCTGTTCCCAAGGACACACGCCTCTGTGCAGAGGTTTGGTCCCCTCCCATGGATATTTCCTTGCCGTGGGACCTAAGCAGCTGTTAGATTCCCTTAAAACAACCACCACCTTGGCAAACTTTGGCAATGTGTATTTTGTTTGCTAAAAACCTCTACCCCTTGCTTGCCATGAAATGCATTCCTGACACCTCCCCGCTGTATTGCCATAGATAACTAGCACCACTCAGACAGGGGATGTGGCTGGACCCTGCCCAGAATTCCCACCCTAGGGGGTGCCAGGCAGGGGATGGGGTGCACTCACATGAGTTACACCCTGATAAATCAAGTCTGGGCATGTGTTGCTGCGTGCAGGAGAGGAATGGAGAGCACAGCAATGACTAGCCATGCACCCCCAGCCCCGCAGCCAGCACCAGACTGCGAGGGCGAGGCTGTCCGGCTGCAAGGGGCTTCCCTGGGGCACGGGCTGTGTGCTGGAAGGATACCACAACATTTTGTAAGTATTAAAATACCAAAACCTGGGGTTTCTTCCTGCCTCTGCAGGAAGCCCTGTGCTTTTTAGGTAGGTGCTGTGCCTGTTTGAGGATATCTCCCCAGTGTGGCTCTGTTGCGGTGGGCAATGGTTGGATGCTCGACTTTCCTATACAGGGTGCCTCTGTCAGGGGGAAGAGCCCCATCACTGGCAGGAAAGCGGGATTATTCCCTGCATCCCAACAGAAGGGCCCCCTTGCACTCATACTGGAGGTGCAAGCAGGGTTTCAGCCAAGCCTTTATAAGTCAGTCCCTTGTGCCTAGAGAAGGAACTGCCACTTTCTGTGCTGTGAGGCTTGTGGCAGGAGATGAGCTGAGTCCAAAGGGTGGTGGGGTCAGAGCCGCCTCCAGTTAGCACCTCTTACTTTCCTGGCTGGTGCTGGGGGTGCCAGAGGGAGGTGGGTACAGACCCTGCTCTGCCCCGTCTCCGTTGCTGAGCCTTGGGGTTGCTGCAGGCAAGAAGCTGGGCTGTGAGCAGAGCTCTGCACCGGGACCTTTCCCTGCTCTATTTCCAAGGCAGATTAAGTGGTAGGCAGAGTAGCCCTAAGCATTCGTCTAATTAAAACAAAATCCCTCATGGCCGCTTATATACAGAGATATATTACAGACTTAAGGGATGTGTAAAATGTGTATTTATTGATTGGATCAACTGTTGCAGCTCCTTCCACAGGGTTCAGCGAGAGCATCAACAGATGACTGACCAGGCTGGCGAGGAGGGCTTGGCTAGTGCTTTCACCGGTGGGCTGGCACCTGTGTCACAATGAGCCCGTGAATACCTGCCTGGTATATATATACATGTATACATTTATATACATAGCTACCTAGCTAGGCATCACCTCCTGCGCCCATCCTGGGAGCCCCTCGGTTCTGGTCCTGCTTTGCTGGGCTGGTGCTGGCTGTGCTGCGGGACTCCTTGCTCGGCACGGGGCTCCCACCGCTCCCCGTTTGATGGCTGTGGGATTGCAGGGTTGCACCCATAGTGGGTTGTTTCCAGCTGCTTTGCTTCTGAGTCCACTCGTAATGGTCAGGTTTTTTAATTCAGGAAGGCAAGATCATTTCTGGTAAAGCTTTGATAGTGATTGAAGGACGTGATGTACTTTCCAGTGAGAAACATCCACTCGACAGCTTTTGCAGGCTGTGATTTTGTGCTTAGCAAGTTGCTCCACCTTGAAGAACAACCCCAAGAAATGTGAGTGTGTTGTGGAAATGTCTGCAGGCCTGGATTAAAATGGCACTGGCAGATGATGCTGTAGCTTCCACAACATAAACATTACAGAAAAATAGTGTAAATATGGGGGATTCTATTTTTTTCCCCTCACTCAGGCCAGGAACTGCCGGAGCTTAAATAAATCATTGCAGAAGTGAGACTGACCTAGATCATTCTACACAGTGGAGACCTTGTCTCCTGCTTTTGGAGCTTCTTGTATTTATGCTGTGCCACAACAGAGTGTAAGTTGTCTGCATGGCAGTAGCTGCTTCCTACGCCCTGGGGAGCTCGGGGGAAGGTGTGAGATCAGCTCGCGTGTGGCAGCAAGGCTGCTGGGGAGACAAAACCACCAGCTCATGCGTGCTGGGCAAACCAGCGGGTATTTTTGGTGCTGCACTGCCCCATGCTTGGCACTGGCAGGTTTCCCTGCCCTGTGTGGGACTGCGGCTCTGCTGGGCTCCGCTTGTCCCTGCATGAGCACCCAGTCAGGTCATGCATGAGTGCCTGATGAATTCATGCATACGTGTCTAATCAATGAATGCACAAGTGCCCAGTTAATTTACATTTGAGCACCCAACAAGTTCGTGCATGAGCACCCAATTAGTGCATGCATCAGCACCCAATTAGTTCATGCATGAGTGCCTGGGAGGTTCATGAGTGCCCAACCTGTGCATGCATGAGCAACCAAAAAGATTCTGCATGAGCACACAGTGAACCTGCACACAGATTTGTTGAGGCACAAGTGTAGCATTAGTCCACGCATGAATGCCCAGTTAGTGCATGCATGAATGCCTGATTACTGTACAGATAAGCCCCCAATTAGTGCATGCATGAGCACCCAAGTAGTTCACGCATGAGTGCCTAGTTATTTTGTATATGAATGCCCAATTAGTGTGTGCATGACTGCTCAATTATTTCATGCAGGAGCACCAAGTGATTTACATGAGGTTTCCCATTTCGTTCACCTATGAACACCCAGCGTGTTCCTGGAGCAGGGACACCCCTGGGGACTGCAGCCCATGGCTGACCCGCAGCAGGGAAGGAAGGACCGTGGCAGAGTGGAGGAAACGCAGAGGGCAGACAGAGCCATGGCTGCTGTGGATGTGCCATGGTGGTGCAGGAGGAAATCCCCCCATTGCAGCCAGCCCAAAGCAACCTGGCATGCCTTGGCACCCCGGAGCTCGTCTGAGGGCAGCGCTGTGCTCTGCTTGGCCACAAAACACCAGCCCTGGTGCATGCTGTGGCTCGTGGGAAGGTGGAGCCGATCATCACAACAGCCCTTCCAGCCTTAAAAATTTAGGAAGCCTTTGACATGCAGGCAGGGCCCCTTGCAGGTAAACCACATTGGGTTTAGGGCTTGTGCTGGAACACCAAGTCCAAATAAGAGGAAGGACAGAAAAGAAAAAATGCAGAAACTCAAGGGAAGAAGTAAAATTAACACTCGACCTTGACCTGGCCCTGTGAGCACACCAAATCTGTGTCCCAAAACCTCTGTCTCACAGTGGGACTGGGACCCCAGCACACTCCGCTGCATGGTCACACAGCATGTGGCTTTGATGTGATTTCTCCTTCGGTGTTTGTTGTCTCTAAACCCATCTTCCACCTCAGGAGAGATCAGATTAAAGGGAGTTCCCAGCTCTTGGTGCATCCAGCTGCTGTGGGAGCCTGTGCTGGGCTGCCGGGACCTGCGAGCGGTGGGCTGGGCAGCTCAGCCTGGCTGGGCTGTGTCGCCTCTTGTCCCTCAGCACGCACCAAGGCAGTTGTTATGTTCCTGTGCTAATATGACCCCGCCAAGATTCCAGAGAGATATTTTTATTTATGGATCCTACATGAACTGCACACCGCAAGTCACTTGCAAAAACTTGCAGAGCGCAGATGACCTGAATACATATTAATAAGGCTCACAAGTCATTTAGTGTTAGTTTTTTCTATCACGCTTGCGGGATGGCAAGGAACGCACTACCTCATGGAAAGCAATGTTTAGACAAAGAGCCGTCTCCAGCTTGTCACATTTTTAAGCCCATTTGCTTTGGAGATAAGCCCAGGCTGCCCTGCCGTGGTGCCACGCTGCAGCTGCTTCTGCTTGGGGACAGACCTCAGGAGACAAGCAGCGATGGCTCTGTGCTCGCTCGCACCACGGAAGGGCCACTCTGGCTTTGGGGACAGGGCAATGCATGGCCAGAGGCCACGGTGGGGGGGTTCAGAGCCCCGGTGCGTGATGCTGATGGGATGTGTTTGACCTGGTCCTGGGTGGTTCTTCTGATGAAGGAGCATTTCTCCCTGGGCAGGACCACCTCAGCCCCTGGTGCCTGCTACCCCACTGCTGCCAGGGTAGCGATCCCTTTCCTGGCTGGGTGACATGGGGGACAGCCCCAGGGCTGGTATTTATGCACTCTGGTCTCGCTCCAGACTGGTCTCACTCCAGACTAAGCCTTTGCAAATCAGGCATGGGGACGACAAGGTGCTCAGAGTGCCAGTCACAGGGAGAACCTGGTTCCCATTTCACGTGGGATGTGAGAGTAATCCATGGGGGACTGAAATGCTCCCAGACTGGATCTGTGCAGGGAAGAGGATGGCAGATAGTGAAAATGCTTTATCATCCCAAATTTGTGAACAATAAACTGGGGGACTTGGGGTCTGATATTGACATTAACCAACCGCTTACAGCGATCAAACACTCGGCATCAGCGGTGGCAGCTCCCGCTGGAGTTTTACAGAGTGTTTCCTTTTACAGCACATTTTCTTTTTCCACAGGATTTATTCAGGTTCTATAGCAGGGATTCAGGGAGATAATCACGTACATTAACCAGGGCACTGAAAACTGCTTCGCAAACAAGATTGATCAAAGCAGCCCAGGACCGATAGCAAACCCTCCGTAATGCAGTTTGCAAAACACTTGCCAAAACAATTGACTCCTGGTAAAAAATAACGCACTGGGCAGCCTGGGGGGTGGCTGTGGCCGGGCGAGGGGCCCAGCTCCAGCAGCCGGAGAGCTGATGGCTGGGGACCTCAGCAATGAGGAAGGGCCAGGTCTGGCTCCCCTCGCCCAAGGCAGGCTCCAGGCTTTGGCATTGGGATATGAGCACCCAGGAGGAGCAGCTGGCTGAATCCTGCCCCAGGACAATGTGGGTGCCAGGATGGCAGGTCACTGGAGTGCCTGGCCACATGCAGAGCCATCCCGCTGGGCAGTGCGTGCCACCCCATGGGTGCCTCATGGACAGGCTGTCACTTGCAGGGGAGAGCCATGCAATTTGCCAGGGGTCAGACTCTGCAAGGCTTTTCCCCTGGCAGAAGCTGAACGCTGGGCTGAGCTGCTGGCAGTGCCTCCCTCTCATGCTTGCATCTCGTTTCTGTGCAGCTGCTTTGCAGCGTATCTCCGCAAGGAGATCGGGAGCTGCCAGCACTTTGCTCGATGCATCAGACACAGGAGGATGATTATTGGTGATTGCGATGAGGAAGAGTACCCGCAGCCACCCTGGCTGTGATGTTCACGCTCCAGCTGCAGCAGGCAGGACCTGACAGAGGGGGTTTGTGCTGGTAGGGTGAAATGGCCAAATTCCACTTTGTGGGGAGCAGCAGCCCTGCTCTGAGGTACCTGGGTGTCACTGCTATGCCCACACCCCTCAGGACATGCAGGGAGAGCAAGGAGGGGAATAATAAAATAAGGTACTTTCCTGATGCTGTTGTTTTTATCAATTATTGGGAAAAGAAAGCAATCGATGGAGCCTGGAGAAGAGCAAGGAGTCAAGCAGAGGTGCAGGAGACACGCTGGAGGAGAGAGGGAAGGAAATCCTGCAGGGAGAGGAGATGAGAGCAACATTTCTAGTTTTCTGCTGTGGGCACATGCTTCAAAACATATCCATGTGCCATGTCCGTGACAGGGCAGAGCAGAAGTAACTGGCTAAGTTGTAGCAAAGCGGGTGTAGGTTAAAGAAGAAAAATCTCCTATGGGGGTTGTTACTATGGAGGCGCAGCATGGAAGCAGAGCTGGTGTGATGCTGCAGCCGCACTGTCAGCCCAGCTTTTGGTTCCCAGACCTCTGCATTTATTATGGCTGTGCACAAAGTCTGTGTTTTTTGACTTAAAATTGCCTGGGATTGGAAATGCATCCTGTGGGGAAGCGTGCAGCCACAGGGCAGGAGGAGCACAGCCTTAGATGGCAAACTGCTCCTCACTGCCAGGCCCTTTTCCTGTGAAGTGCCTTATATAGTGCACTCAGAGGAATTTATAAATAAATGCTTTTTGTCATGATTCAGGAACGCATCTCCTTCCGTGGCATTTGAAGCACTTTCTTCCATCAAGGCCGTGTTCCTTGATGTGCAAAGAGCAGTGCCGAGTCCACAGCACCTGGCAGCAGCTATGGCCAGGGCTGTGCTGGGCAGGAACGGGGCTCCTGCACCTCCTCTCGCTGCTGACTGCTTTGGGGAAGGAGGCAGCATGTAACTGGGATGGGCTTACACTGGGATGACAGAAGCAACCACCCACACTGAAGCCAGCTCTGTGGACCATTGACTGTAGCCATTTGGGTTCATGGCCATTGTTTTATACCTTGTCTCTTTCCATCTGGGTCCACAGGGCAGCTCCCTCCTGCCCTGGGCTGATGGCACCCACGGGTGTCCCTGGGACAGGCAGGGCAGGAGGGAGGCAAGCACTGCTTCTGTACCCGCTTGCACCGGGAAAACAGCAGGAGCACAGGAGTCCTCATGGGCAAGCCTGGGGCTCCCGTTGTGCAGGACAGACAGGACGAGCATCGCTCAGCAGCTGCCTCTAACCTTAAAACCTGCCGAGCCCCTGTCAGCTGCCTCAGCTCAAGATTAATAGTACAATAAAACCAGACTTGGTGATTATCACTGTATCACACATGAGCATTAAGTAGAAACTCATGGCAGTGGGAACAGAAATCTGACTTACAGCAGCTCAGATCCCTCCCCACTAATGAAGCTCCTTCATTGGTCTGGGATGTCGTAGCAATACACGCTGGGCAACCTGGCTCTGCCAAGGGTGATGGCATCCCGACCCACAGGCCTGGCTCACCCACGGCAGCAGCACTGTGAGAGTGGGTTTGTGTTTGCCAGATACCAGAGCTCCTCAGAGGAGAAAAAGCGGAGGGCTTTCTCCACAGCTCAGTGCTGGGAGGGAGGGAGCTGCCTCCTCCAGCCCAGCCGGGCTGTCCGCGTGCCTCACGGGGCCATAGCCAGGCTCTGTGCCCATGGTGCTGCCACCCTGATGCAAACCACAGCTCTGGCCTGGCCTGGCAAGGGGAGAGCCAAGGCTCTGTGCCTCCCAGTCTGGGATGCTCATAAAAAAGATTCACAAGACTCAGATCTGTTGCCTCAACAGGGACTTGGCAGAGCTATAAATAGCCCAGCCAAGCGGCGTGCAGCCAACCTGAGCAGAGCTGCTGCCCTTGCAGCCCGGCACTCCTGGGAGCCTCCCGGGATGACCGGCTCTGCTGCTTTGCAGCACAGCATGGGGGAGCCTACCTGCTCCAGCTGGACAAGCCTGGACCACAGCCTACAGGGACATGGGTCTGCCCCATCACCACTCCTGGGGCTCCCTGTGGGGTCCCCATCTCTGGCACCCCAGGGGGACTCCAACCTCCTGCCTCTCTCAAGTAGGTCTCGCTCTGGCTGCTGCCCATTATCTGCCTGGGCATGGCCTCTCCCACGCCTCAGCCCTGAGATCAGCACCTGCAGCTCCCTCCGGTCATGTGGAGCCTCTGGAAACATCATCATGAAAATATTTAGTCCCAATGCCACTAAGATGGAAGCTCATAAAGGGCTGTAGCTGAGCCTGTTACTGCATCAGCACTGGCATCCAAAAGAGAGGAAGGCATGGTCCCTGCTGGGGGTGGCCTGTGGTGACCCAGCACATGTCAGTGGGTGCAGGGCATCACCTGCATCCCAGCAGGATGGGCACTGTCAGCTCTCCTGTCCTGCAGAGGGAGCAAGAAAAGTCAGCCTGCAAGAGAAAGCAAGAACATTGCTCCAGGGGTTCAAAGTGACCATCAGTTAATTCCCAGAGCAACGCAGAGGGTTCTGTAATTTGACAGCTGCAGCCCAACCCTCCACTCTGACCACATATTTTTTTACTGACACTTCACTTCTTGACCAGAGCGGTGCTTGGTGCAGCCCCAGGATGACTGCAGCTCCCATGTGTGCAGTGCTGGCCAGCCAGCAGGCAACCTGCAGCCATTCCCCAGCCCGTGCACCCAGGCTTGGAGCATTTAGCTCCAAGGGAATGCTGATGCCCTCAAATTATCCATCTGAAGGCTGAAGGTCAGGTCCTATGCTGCCAGTGGTAGTCTTACAAACTTAGTGCTGCACCCTGCGGTGGTAGTCCTCACTTGCTTTTCTGCTGCCTTCTGGCTTCTGCTATCTTAAGGCTGAAGATTAGGTCCAGACCTATTTGGGGATAGTAAATATTTTATTTGCTGGGAGTTTTGACCAGTATCTCAGAGACTGCAAAGGTCACACCAGGAAATATCCACTTCATTCGCAAAAAGGATTGGTCCATTCCCAGACCGCCTGCTCGCAAGGCAAAAGCACAGCCGAGGAGTGAACTCCAGCCTGTCCCCCGAGTGCTGTTATCAGCTGTAGCCTTCTCTTCCTTGAGCAATCAAATTAGATAGATCTCAGTACTCGAAGAGGTCTCCCTGGTTCTTAAGGCCACACACGCAATTAAAACTGGTCTCATTAAGCGCCAGCTGAGCCCAGCAAGCGCTGTTTCCATCTCGCTGCTGGTCATACCAGGCAGTGCTGTGCAGGCACGGTGGTGTGGAAATGGGGACAGCATGGGAACTGGGACTTTTTTTGGTTTGCTGGGCTTTTCTTCAGGTGCCTTCTGCAAAGGATTTCTTGGCACCTCTGCTCAAGTGAAATGGAGCAACCAAAATGGGAGCTGGCTGGTGGCCAGTTAAACAGATGGGCCTGCAGGGGCAGCCCTGGGGGCAGGTGTATGCCTGGAGCACATTTATCCAGGGCAGGAGCCCCGTGCGGGAAAGCCAAGTGGCTACAGCATTGGTGTCACACCTGCATGCCAGGATCCTGCTGCCCCTGCTGCTCCCTCGCTGCTCCAGTGCAGGACCCTGCGAGACCCCACAGGCAGCTGTGTGAGCAGCAGAGGGTTACAAGTGTGAGTCTCCTCCGCTGTTTCCCACCCTGAGGTCTGCACAGAACAGGCAGTGTGGGGTTTGACCGCCCACCACCCTGGTGGGTACCCTGCTGCAGGACTGCTGGCAGTGGGGCTTAGCTTGGCTCTGGGATCTGCCACCAGACATACATCCCTGTCACACCTGGTACAAGGGTAGAGCCAGGCCCACCCCAGCAGCAAGGTTCCCCCCAGGGGATCAGGCACTCCCCGGGCGGTTACCCACAAGGGGACCAGGTCTCCCCAAGGCAGGGGATCACTCGCAGGAGTCAGGGTTACCACCCAGGGCCCCAAGGCAGAGGGGACCCCCACAGAGAAACCACGGCCCCCTAAGGCAGCAGAGAGTCCGCCAAGGGGGTTCATCCCGGCAAGGGGTCAGGGCGGCGCGGACCCCCGCCCCCCGGCCCAGCCGCGGCCCCTCACAGCGCCGGACTACTCCCTGCCCCCGCGAGGCACCGCCCCGCCCCGCCCCGCGCTCGCCCCGCGGCATTGTGGGATGAAACAGGATGTAGGCAGAACAGCGCGGGCGGACGGGCCGGGGCGGCGGGCCGCGCCGCGGAACAGCCAATAGGGGCGCGGCGTGCCGGGCAGCGCAGCCAATGCGGGAGCGACGGGCCGCGCGCCGCAGCGGGCGGGGCGGTATTTGAGCGCGGCGCGGCGGCGAGGCGCAGAGCGCTCGGCGCGGCGCAGGGAGCGGAGCGGGCTGAGGCGAGCGGGTCCGGGCCTCCTCCCACCTCCTCTTCCTCGGTGCCGTGCCTCACCCTCGCGGGGTGGCTCTGTCACTGTGAAGGTGAGCGACGCCGGCCGGGGGGGCGTGGGCCTCTACGTCTCGCCTGACACCGGTCGTTCCTTGGGCGGGGGGGAGGAGGTGGCTCGGGCCCCGGGGCGGGGGGGGCTACTGGCGGCGACTGGAGCCCGCCCCACCCCGGTGCTCCGCCGCCACTGCGTTGCCGGCCCCGCTACAGGCAAGGTCATCGCTGCCTCGGGCGCCCCCGGGGCTCCCCCCCGTGAAGGTCACGCAGGGCTCCGGCCTGCACATGCGCCCGGCTCCTGGGAGCCGCCTGCCCGGGCCCTCTCTTGCGCTGGTTGGGGAAGGGACTGTGCCGCACCCTCGTCTCGGGGCCCTCCCCTGCCGGGGTGGGCGAGGCGGTGGGTGCCGGCCTTGGGCCTCGTCCCCGTCCTCAGGCTCCGTGCTGGCCTGGTGAGAAGCGGTGGGTGCAGGGCTTAGGCCTTGTCCTGCTTCTAGGGCCCCATCCTGCCCGGGGAGGGAAGGAGTGGGTGTGGGGGGTTGTGTCTCGGCCCGTTTCAAAGCAGCGTCTTGCCCTCTTGAGGGAAGGGATGGTTGCTGAGCTTGAGCATCATCCCCTCCAAAGCACCATCCTGTTGTGCTGGGGTTGGTGCTGGGCTTGAGCCCCATACTCCTTCCAGGACCTCGTTCTACCCGGATGAGGGAAGGCTTGGGTGCTAGCTTGGGCCTAATCCCGTTCCCATGGCCTCATCCTGCCCTGGAGCAGCTGCCAGTGCTGTGGTCTTTTCTTCCTCCTTCAAGACCCTGTGCTGGTGAAGGGCTGGCTGCTGGAGCTGTACTGCTACCCCCTTCCAGGCTCGTCCTGCCCTGGGCTGAGTGCTGGGGCTTTTTGGCTTTCTTGAGAGGACCAGACTTATGTGGCAAGACCCTGAGGGCCAGGTGTGATCTTGTGGCTTAGGGATAATGTGTGTGTGTATGTGGTGGTGCTGGGCTGCCTCACAGGGAAGTTGCCTCTAGAACCCCATGGGGGAATGAGCTGAGACTGGGGCTGCTCTGTGGTGGTCATTTGGGTGGGTGGAGTGATGCTCAGAGATGCTCCCTGCCCTGTGGTGGGTGCAGGGGACCTTCCTCCCAGCATGCTACCAGCTGCGGCCCCCCCGCCCCCCCCCCCCCCCCCCCCCCCCGCCCCCCGCCCGCCCGCGGTTGGCACGTGAGGGATGCTGTGCCCTGGAGCAGTGCGGTGCTGGGGAGGGCAGGTTGGCCAGCACTTGCATCTCTACTGAAGGATGATCAGTTTTTTCTATAGCGCTATTGGCCCTTGGCGGCATGGGCCTGCACTGAGATGCTCCTTGCCTAAACAATGAGGAAAGAAGATGCTTTTTGCAGGTCACTCAGTGGCTGGTTATGTAATGGCAAATGCCCTCTGAACTCGGCGTGCAGTTGAGGTGTGCAAAGGCCATATGTGTGTGAGGACTTAGTTGCCCTCTTCCCTAAAGAGGCTTTCCTGGAAGAATAACCCACAAGTGAATTTCTGCTACTTCCCTTTTCCTGTAGGCTGGGCCCTTGAAAGACTTTTCCAAGGGTTTGCTGGATTCCTGGGTAGTGAATCCAAATGTATGGGCAGTTGGTTAGGCTGTTCTGAGCCCTGTCTTGTCCTGCCAGGGTTTCTGGGCCACAGGCTCACACCCACTGGCTTAAACCGGAGGGGAGCAAACTGCCTGGAAGTGGCTTTTCCAGAGCTGTGGTAGGGGCGTGTGCTCTGTTGGTGTTTGAGCTCAGTGCCTGTCATTCTTCCTGATGCTATTAGGGTATGTTAATAGCAGTGCTCTATTAAACATTGTATCTAAAATGTATAAATTAAGGTGGCGATAGAAGTCTTCAACTGCAGGCAGAGTGAAGAATTGAAGTATTGTAATCATAGGGCTGCAATTATGTAACTGGATTTTCTTTCTCTCTGGATAGCAGGCTCCTTTAATTGCTGTAACAAAGCTACTCCTTCAGTTTTCTGGGACTGTTCCAGCAAGCAATTGTTGCAGCAGATTTTCTTTGCTCCCCAGTAAAGCTAAAAATGTGTAGTTTCACTATTTCAAAATATGCTTGATAGTATCACTCTAGACTTACAGCATTGTAAAAGGTTTTAGGAAACATAATGGTGCTCTACAGGCTTAATTGGAGGCACTCCTTGCCATTAAGAAGCTTATTCCCACAAAGTTTTAATATGCTCTGGTAAGAGCTGCTGCCAGGGTAAGCAGCTATGGTCCTTCTCAGCACAAACCTTTGCTTGGCTGCTCCCCCAGGTAATGTTTGCATCCTCACCAGGCCTCATGTGTGGCTTGGGAGTGAGGGGTCTGGTGCCTGGAGGGGTGTTGTCCTGCTGCTGGCTGGCACACTCCTGCATGGGCCTCCTTCCCCAGGGTGTGTGTTGTGGCCTTTGCTTGAAGAAAGGCTGCAGGGCTGGGATTGCAGGATTTCGGTTTTCTAGGAAAATGTGAACTGCACTGGAAAATTCCCAATGCTGAATGGCTCCCTGGAAAGGCCATGCAGATCTGTGTGTAAATGGCTTCGGTTATTGGTAGGAAGCACCTGAACTAATTTATAGAGTGAAGGGGGCTACATGCTCTGCTCCAGTACACTGCTTTCTAGTTTCATAAAGGTCACAGGCAGCACTACCATGCTGGTTTCTAGTGTCTGTGTTGTGGTTCACAAACTGGGGGGGATAGGGGAGGCTGCTTTGCCAGGTGCTAGCTGCTAGCTCTGTGGTGGGGCTTGCTTCCTGCTGCCCCTGTTTCTAGGCTGCAGTGTGGTGTTACCCTGTTTCTGGCTTGTCAGACCAGCTTTGTCCCGTGGGAACAGCTGAAGTCTGGGTTTCCGTGGCAAAGCAGCAGTGAGCTGAGGGGATGGTAATAGGCTAAATGTGGAACAACACTCCTTCCAGGCTAAACTAGCAGCAGTAACTGTAACTCCTGGCAGGGGGTGGAGTAAAGCACTGCTGCTGTTAACATGCTTCTGAAGCCTCCCTTGCTGGTAACAGACAGTCTGGGATCTGTTGCTTGCAGGGCTCTGAGCAGATGATGCTCCAAACTGCTGGTGCACCTGGAAGGCAAACTTGGCTGTAGCCTACTGATGTATGAGGGCAGTGACTCTCTGCAGATCCCATCTCCTCCCACACAGTAAGCTTTCCCTGCCTGTGTTCAATGCAGGTGGTGATATTGGACTATCTCTGATCTAACCTCCAGACAGTGCCAGTGCTACAGTGCTCCAGCTATAAAGGGGCACCTTAGTCTGGGACTGCTGTAGGCTACCCTGATAACCTCACCCTGACCATAACAGGGCTTTTTAGTATCGGCTTGTGACGCAGCCTGTGATAGAAAGGACAACCTCTGATGCGCAGGAAGCTTCTCCTTTCTTGGGGAGGGATTAAAGGAATCTATGTTCTGCCTTAGGTTCACGATGTCTGACAGAAAGGCTGTGATCAAGAATGCGGACATGTCCGAGGACATGCAGCAAGATGCTGTAGACTGTGCTACACAGGCAATGGAGAAGTACAACATAGAAAAGGACATTGCAGCATATATAAAGAAGGTAACTACGGGATGAGGGGGCTGCTCTGGCTGAGACTTCCTGAAGCTCTTGAGTATGTGTGCCTGTCATGAGCCTGAGTGTCTGGGACTTCTACTTGCGTGTTTGGAGGGAGAAGATGCTTTCTTCTTGGCTTCTTTACTGCTATTCCCAAGAGGATGGAGTGACTTCTCCAAGGTCAGAGGAGGGCTATGGCAGAGCAGAGCCAGGTCTGTTGCTCTGGCAAGCTCTGCACAAACAGTGGGAGTGCTATCCCTCTGGATTTGCCAGCCTAGAAAGAGCTGGCTGCAGTCTCTGTGTAGGACTTGCTCCATGGATGCTGCTGCTTGCTTTCAGTACTGGTACAGGGTGGGATTGCTCTGTTTCATTCAGAGTGGGTATCTGTGCATGTTCCTGGCTCTGGGGTGGGTGGTGTGAAGGATGATGGGGCCTTGTGCTGGCTGGCAGGGTTGTGAAAGGTGCTACTTCAAAAACAGTGCAAGCAGCTGCCCTGGCTTCTGAAGAGGTCTCTCTCCCTGTTTGCAGGAGCCAATTAGCTCAAAGTCTCATGCCTGATGGCATCTGGGGAGCTGTCTGTTCCCTCTGTAGCCACTTCTCTGAATGGTCAGGCAAAGAGCTTTTGAAGGAGGAAAGTATGACTTCAGATGCAATGCAGTCCTGCACCTGGGCTAGCTTTTGGGACTTGCTTGTAATCTGTGCTTGAATGTAAAGGATTCAAAGGTGTCTTCTAACCTCTTGGATCACTTTGAGGCAAGACTTAACTTAAAGTGCTTGGGGCAATGCAGCCTGTAAAGTGAGTGCAACAGAAGGCACCCAAAAAAAGTTGGCCTTTATATCCTGAGAGTGTGTTGGGAGGAGGGAAGCAATTTGACACACCTTCATGGCCTGGCAAGAAAGCCTTTCCCTTACTTCAAAGGTTACCTGCAAAGAGCTCAAACTGTTTTGCTGCTTTCTGAGGACAAACGCTTGCTTTAATCTTGAATGTTGAGTCTTTTCTTCTGCCTCTGTCTCAGGGGAGGTAAGGGTGTCCTTAGGAGTTGTATATGAATTAAAGGGAGGAAAATGGTCTTTAACCCTGTCTTCCCTGCTAATAGGAGAAGGCTGGCTATCAAGCCAGCGTTCGGCTTGCTTGCCTCTGACCTCTTAGGTCTGTGTGCTGTCTGGCCTGTGAATTTGCCTGCTAATTCTCAATGCAGACTTTGTCCCTTCATGTGAAGAAGAGTCCCAAACAGCAGAAGGCAGACTTCTCCTTCCTTTTTTTTTTTAGGTGACCTTTAAGCTCAAACGCCTTGCTGGAGCAGACATGCCAGAATCTTTTTTTTTTGTGAGTGGGTTTGGAATGGGAGAGGAGAAATATTCCCCTGAGCTAGCCTACACGCAGGGCTTGCATAGCACTGTACCAAGGAGGGCTCTTGCATCTGCTCTTTCTGCCCAGGGCTGATGGGTGCTCCAAGTCTCAGGAGATCACTTGCTTCTGTTGGATCCTTCAAACAATCCAGTGCGGAGGCCTGGTTGAATCAGTCACTACCTTGCTTGATACAGTAGTGTCTTGCAGTGGGGAATCTAGAGATGCTGCAGCTGGGAGGAAAGGTGATAGTGTGTGAACAGAGCCAGCTAAGAGTTTGTGCTTAGAACTATTTTCATGTGGGCTTTTTTGGCCTTAATGCCTCTCTTCTCTTTCTTCAGGAATTTGACAAGAAATACAACCCAACTTGGCACTGCATTGTTGGCAGAAACTTTGGCAGCTATGTAACACACGAGACAAAGCACTTCATCTATTTTTACTTGGGTCAGGTTGCAATTCTTCTCTTCAAGTCTGGATAGGAAGTAGGAACAAGTGAAATTTGGACTGTAATGCACTGATGGCTGAAGCCACAACTCCCTTTAACATGGCTATGCCGCTGCATGGACTGTATACTATATTTAATGTGTATATGTTGCAGTAAAAATCTACTTCTGTTTAGTTGCCTGGGAAGAAGGCGGCATTTTTTTTGTTACTGCTTTTTTTTGGTTGTATTGCACTAGGAAACCTGTAAATGCTTAAACAATGGCCTTTACGTGGGAAGAAATAAAACTATTCCACAACAGCTCCCTCAGTGGTAACTCCTTCTTTGAGGCTGGGAAAACTTTGGGCAGGCCAAAAAGACCCTGACTTCCTTACTGAGTTTTATTAGACTGTTAATCTTGTAACAAGGAGCAAAGCCAGTGTGAGCCTCTGTACCCACCCTGCAGACTGTAGAGAGCTGGCTCTCCCAGTAACCTCAGTGCAGGTACTTAGACCTTCCCTGACAGCTGGTGGGGTGGCTCTTGATTATGTGGCTTTCACACACAAGTTGAACTCCACCTTGGACTGTGATAAACAGACTTGCAGCTGGCACCCTCGGTGTTCTCTTTCAGTGCCCGTATTTTTGGCTCTGCTGAAACATTGACCTAGACTTGTAAGCAACTCAGCCTGGTCTAGAAGACTTCAACAGATAACCCCCTGAGCTGCCGCTTGCTGCAGAAAGCGGCATCCTGTGGCTGAAGTCTTTAGACCTTGATACTGAGATCGAAAGCCACGTGGCCCATCCCTGCAATGGAGTAGGATATCAAATTGGTGACTACTGACAACAGCTCTATTTGGTGTGTTCTTAGCCAGTTGTCTCAACACTGCCTTAACTTGATGCTCTCCTTAAAGCAAGCTAGTCGTGTGGAAGACTTGTAAGTGGCCACTGTCTCTTTTATTTTTAATTATTTTCTGTAGCTGATAAGCTATTTCTGGAGGACTGTTCTCCATGTTCTGATATCTGCTTTTGTTCTTAAAGCACAGTACCAAGAAGTTTAAATTTACATGTGATGTTTGTGTGAAGGAAACTCATGTGACATCTGCTTCAAAGGCAGACAAATGTCTTGGTCTCAAATAGGTTCAGCAGTGATGTTGTCTTAGTATGTACTGACTCTTGGATTACACTGCAGGAAGTTTTTTTTATCTGGGTGGGGGGAAATGCTGTGTGATGGCAAGTAAATAGCGGGTGCTTGTCATAAAGTCTATTTATTGGTTTGCTAACTAATGCATAGACAGTATCACTGGGCTGGTGAGTGTAATGTGTCTGAGATTAGTGTTGGTAGTCAGTCACTGCTGGGGGAGAAAGGGCAGAATGAAGGGAGCTCTTCATTGTGAGATGACTTGACCCAGGTTGACTACTTCCTGAAGTAAAAGTCCTTCTTGTCTCTGTGCAAAATCCAAAGTATGCCTAATTTTGTAATATTGATAGAACAATGTTGTAACTAGAAAGAATGTAGCTGTCATAACTTCATGTTGATGGAAATGTCTGCACTGGAGTAATGTGCCTTGGATTGTCTGGGGCACTCTTGTGGTCTTGTCTATTCAGAACTTTGCTCTGGGTCTGAAAGGAGAATGTTTTGGGTTTTTTTTCCAAGCATGAGTCTAATGTGAACCTGTTCACGGTCTCTTGTGGAGCAAGATCTGTTCCCTTCATAACTGCAATGGCTCAAATACCATTTATTTTTTTCAAACATTAAAGGTGAATTGACACATTTAAACAGCCTCTAGTTTCTTCTTCATTTCCAGCTGTGCCAAGCAAAAACTGTACTTGGCCAGAGAGAGTGAGCTGCGAGTTCTCTGCCCTGGAATATGCTGATGACCCAAAGAAGGCAGGTCTGCAGAGGGAAAAACTTGACCTGAAGAACATATGTGGCCAGTCTGTGCTGGTGCTGACCTCTAGCCTGGCTCCAACACTGCACCAGAAGGAAGGGTTAAGGGGAGTGTGTCCTGCTGTGGCCCTGATGAGATGCTTGTGTGCCAAGTAACCTAGATATGAATGCACTGGGGATAACCTCTTAATGGCTTCAGACAGACTGGGGGTGGTAACAGTTTGAGTCCTGTACGCACTCAAAGGTGTCTCCCTGCTTCACAGGAAAGTAGGTTTTGCCTTCAGGCTTCCTGCCTGTGCTCAGTAGAGGGGTGAGACCTGAAACTTGCCAGTTGCCTGAAGCTGATGCGTGTCTAATGCCTCTTGCACTGCAGGGACTGTGGACGTGCCCTTAAACAACCTCCTTCAGCTTGCTGTCTTGCTCCTGATGCAACATAAATTTGAGTTTGTGGCCTTCCTGGGATCTTGAAAGCTGTGGGCATGTACCAGCTACAATAGTGCAGCAGCTGCACTGTGGGATGGCAACACTAGCATGAGAAACAAGGGGAAGGTGAGCTGTGGATGAACATGCTTCATGCTAGGCAGCTATAAAATGAGCTGACCCCAAAACTCCCGAGCAAGCAGCAGTGTGGCTGTCATGCACAGGCAATCTGCTGTGACCTACCCTTGGCAGTGCTGAAAAATAGAGGTGGTTTTAACTTTGGGGAGGAGCTGGGAGTGATGTTCCTCCTCCAGTAGGCCCAGCCAGCCTTTTAGCTGGAAGTGTGGTTGCTGGGCAAAGCTCCAGCTGTATTGGGGCTCTGTACTCCTGGCCTGGCTAGGTCTGTATTAATGCTGTAGCTCCAAGAAAACATTTGCAGCCTTGTGGGGCTGGGTAGTTGAGCTCCCTTGGTGCACAGGGCTTTTAGTCAAAGCAGCTGGCAAAGAAACTGGCTTCTGGATGCCAGCTGCAGCACAGGAGGCTGTTAATCCAAACTTAGGGTGAAAAACTTTTCCAACCTGAGTTCCATTTGTGGGAAAGCACCACTTCTAGCCACATATCCAGTGTCTGTGGTGCTGGTGTAAATTGGTCCCTGGCAGGACAGCATGACCTGGCACTGACATATGCAAGTAGAAGGGGTGTTCGGTTCTTCCTTGTGTGTGTTGCTGCAGCAGGAGTCCTGCTTCAGGCTAAGGAAATGCTCTGGCTCGCACCTTTAGCAATTAGGCAATGAAACAGTCCTGCTCACCTCCCCGTAACCCCTACAATGGACAGTGGTATCATCCTGTGTCCTCAGCCTTCTCCCTAAACCATCTTTTGCATTGTACAGGGGCTCAAGGTGCAAACTGCCTGAAGTTGAGCAGTGCTTTCCCTCCACAGCTGAGAGCAGGGTGAGGTTTTAACATGGAGCTTTCTGTTCCTGCTGCCTTCCCCTCCCGCTCCCCAGCAGCTGTCTGACACAGCTTTTTGGCTTCGACTTTTTCCATTGCTGGGCTCCACTTTGTCTCTAGTTTCCATCAGGCACAGGTGTCCTGCATGATGCCTTGGAGTGTTAACTGTTCCTGTGCTGGAGGGGCCAACAGTGTCCCCAGGACGGCTGCTCAGGTTCGATGGGGGCCTGAAGCTATTTGGAAACATCTGGATCTGGGGCACTAAGTGGAAGGTATGTATCTGGTGGGGGACATCTGGAGAAAGAAACCATTTCCAGATGTGTTTGGGCAAAAATGCTATTTAAATGTGAACTCGGTGTACAGTACTGTCCTGCCTTACAAGCATTTGGAAAACGTCTGACCGCAGGGGAGTCTGAGGTGCTGGCTGCTGTGGGTGGAGGTCTGGGTGCAGGACAGTGTCCGCAGATGTGCGTGTGCATTCGCTGCAGGTAATGGTGCAGTTTGTGGTTGGGGAGTATCACGTTATTTTCTTTTGTACAAGCCAAGTTACTCCTCATGTTGAATATTTCTTCCATATGTGGCCTTACAAAAGCAAAGCTTTGCAGCACTGAAGAGCAGACAGGCTGTTTTCTGGTAGCTGTGCTCCATGTGTGTGTACCAGACGTTGCCTAGGATTCATCCTTCTGCAGAAGGAGCATGGTGTAAAGCTGCATGAGAAATTCTGTGACTGTTAACAGGGAGAGCTAGCTTTGCTCCCTGCCTGCCTGGCACAATGTTCTTCCCCCTTCTCTGTGACCACCTGGGACTCCAGGAAGGGACAAAGTGACAGTGCTGTCCTCCCTACACTGAACATTCTGCACAGGGACTGGGTGTTGCACCCTGCTCCCATGGGAACAGCCAAGTTGCAGGTCCGTGCTCTCCTTCCATCCAGCAAAGCCAGCCTGCGGCACTGCCATTGCAGTGTTAATCTTCCCCAAGCACGTGGAAGCAGAGCCTGTCACTGGTAAATCCTGGTACCCAATGGACATGTTCCTTCTCGCAGTACTTTTGCGGGAGATTTGAGATGAAGAGAGAAAATGTGGAAATCATTTTTATCTCGCTTTCTGTCTCCGACGAGTAAATCCTTGGGAGGCTGGTGCCACGCGGTGAAGGAAGCAGGGCTGTGCCATCCCTGCCCACCCGAGGTTTCCCTGCTTTGTTCTATTTATTGAGCAAGGATTCTGACACCCTTTCCCAGACTGTGACTCATAGCAGCGCTGTCTGTGCCTAAGCCATGTGTCTCAGAGCGCTTTGTAGATACAGGAGCTGAAGGAGCCTTGCAGGAGCCAACTGTGTTTATTAAAAGATGATCAGATGTTTCCTCCCTTAAGGGCAGTGTCTCTAGCTGAGGCTGAGTAATAACTCATTACCAATGAGACAAATAACTGCTTATCATCAGGTCAGTGCCTTCACCAGCCCTGCTGTCAGCCGCAGCAGGCGCCATGCTTCTCCTGCACTGAGCACTGGTGGTCTTGGCACTCAGCGCAGGGGGTTAGAAGGGAGCTACCCTGCTCGACGCCAGTCCGGTCCCCGTCCCTGAGGAGGGGCAACCTCAGGCTCTGCTCTGCTGCTTAGCAGGGTTTGGCCCTGGGTTAAGCTCGAGGAAATTTTTCCTGCCCTGGTGTGGCTTGTTCCCTCCTGCCTGTGGAAGCAGGCTGCTGTAGTGGCCTCCCAGTCCATGTCTTTCTGTCGTAGTGCTGGGGACTCACAGCAAATGCACCAGAGCCTGCTGTGGCCTGGTGGAAAAATCGATGGTGGGCCAGCGCAGCGTGCCGCAGAGGCACCCCGGGAGCGCTGCGGGGGCTGTGGGTGAGGGGATGTCGTGCTCTGCCACGTCTCCTGTCCCCATGTGCCCCTTGCTGCCCAGCACAGCAGCGCTTGCTCGCTGGCCTCTCTGGAGAGCTGGGAGACATGGGGCCAGGACCCTCGCAGACTTGGTCAGAGGCTTTCCTCAGACGCCATCCTCTGGCGCGGCCGCCACGGCCCTCCCTGCCAGATGCCATGGCATCTCTCCATGTCCTTTGTTCCCTCCCTTGCTTACGCGTCTCCGTTGATTTATGGCCGTTGCAGAGCAGCCTGACCGCAGCTCAGCTGCTTGCCCAGACCCTCGGCGGGCTGCGTGCCCTCGCCCCGGGTCTGCTGGGCGGGGAGGCTTTTGGGGAGAGATCCAAGCCCCTCATGTTGTAGGGCCCCCCTGCATTTAAACATGTGCGTGGCCTTTTCTTTCACCTCCTTCCAGCCTGGGTGTGAATGAAGTGCTTTCAGGGGGAGGAGATTGCTGGGAGCCTCACTCTCCCTGTGCATTGGTTGCAGCCCATAAAAGCATCCGAGGAATTCGCAGTCCCTGTGCGTGGTGAGCGCAGTGAAAGCCGCCCTTTGTTCCCGCAGCCCCGGCCACCGAGTCCCACACACCCACGGGGCTGGAATCTGCAGAGCTGGACGCGCGCTCCCACCGGGTGCACGTTGCCCGTAGCGGCCCTTGCATGGGTGCCACGCTCCACCGAGGCCATCGGGAAAGGGGTTTCCCACGTCTTACCCCAGCCCCGGCAAGCAGTGTGGGGTGAGCAGCATCAGGCACTGCCGGGCCACGATGAAAGGATTTCCTCGGGGTTTACCAGCAGGTGAAACGCCAGGCGGTACACACGTGTGACCTGAGCCTCAGCCCTATGCTGCTTAAGCTGAGTCAGAGGAACGGAAATCCCTTCTTACACAGATATTTTTCCACAAAGTGTTCGATTACAGGTTTGGGGTTTAATCTCGCACCCATCTCGTGCAGTTTCCCAGCTGGCGATGCCACTTGCCTGCTGCCTGCTGGGGCTGCTCCGGCAGGGAAGGACGGAGGGCTGACACCGAGCCAGGACGTGCCTCCGCTGCAGCCTGCACACAGGCGGCTGGCGCCCAGCCCAGAACATGGCTCTGGAAAAAAAATAAATGCCTTTTTTGTTTTTGAGGAAAGCCCAGAATGCTTCAACAAGGGCAAAACCTCTTCCTAAATCCGGTTCTAAAAGTCCTGTTTTCTCTAATGGTTCAAAATGACCTGGCCAAAAGCATCTGCTCCTCCATGGCCCAGCTTGGATGGGGTAAACCTGGACCCGCACTGCAAAGGCTCCCTTTGAAACTGCGGCTTGCAGGGGGACTGAGGGACAGCACCCATGTGGCCCCCTTCCAGCAGGGTCCCCACCCATGGGTGCTGGTGGTCCTCCTGGCAGGCAGTCCCTGGTCCTTTTCTGTGTTGTATTATCAGAAGAAACCCATGGGGTGACTCAGCAGGTGCTGGGTGCCAGGCCAGGGCTTTGACGCTACTGCTGTCCTCCAGCAAGACTGACACAGGCAATTCAGGCAGCCTGGGTTGGCTAAAGATACCGTATTACTTAAATATTTTATAGAAAATCATTAAGCAATTAATTCTGGCAGGTCTCACATCACAGAAAAAGCAGCTTCAAGTCTGTGCAGTAAACAGGGCAGCGCTTCCTGGTCATTCGGGATGTCTTCTTGGAGTCTTAACTCTAGTCCCTGCTTCAGAATAACTATAATTATCTCTTATTTGCCATTATTGTTTAACATTTTTAGCATTTGCAAGTGCAAACTGTTACAGTTTTCCATGCAGATACAATCAGTAGCCAGGGTTCACAATGAAAGCAATTAAAATCCTGTGATTATTACAAGCCTGCATGTCTGTACAACAGCTTCAATCTGCATAACTTGCCAAGATGTAGGCTAGAAACTCAGACAAATTTAGCATTCATTTAGTAACCCAGCAAAGCTACTACCTCTTGCTGCCTCCAATGATTTGCATCTATGGCACTTTTTGGAAGGACGTGAGCGTTGAGGGGAGGGGAAAGAAAGCATTTTCTAGAATACATCCCTGGAGAATATACAGCAAAGATAAAATTATGCGTATGAATTATGCATATGAATTATGATTTCACTCCTATTTTTGTTCAGATTAGCTCATGTTTGGTGCGCATCCCTGGCAGGTTGCTGGCGGTTCGGCAGCTAGCAGAGCGTGCTCTCCAACTCCCAGCAGGTCGCTGCAGTTTCAGGTCCTGTGTTCCCTGCTCCAGCAGCAGCCACCTCCCGTGGGCTCGCAGAACTGCTCGGGGATCTAGCCCACCGGTAACGACACAGCCCCTGCTCCTTCACCCGGCTCGTGTCTGGGCAAGTAGTTTTTCTGTGTTAATTTATGGCATCTCTTCTGAAAAAATGGAATAGATGAAAACAGATTTAGATATACAACTAAAAAAGCAACTGTGTGCTATTTTGTATAGAGGGGGAGGTGTCGGCAGGCTCTGCTGCCACCAGCCAGGCTTCGCTGGTGTCCCCTGGGTCCCACCATCTCCCGGGGAAAGCAGACATGGAAACATCCAGCCTCTGCCAGCTCTGGGGAGATAAAGCCTGGGGAGAGGAGCGCAAAGGGGAGGCAGTAGCAACGTTTCCAAAATCTCCACACCAGACTCGGCTGCAATCCCAGCACACAGTCGATTAAAGCCATGTTAATTAAAGCCAGCGATCCTTCCAGGGGAAACAGCTTGGGAATCCTGAGCCCTGTTTCCAGGAGGGCTGGTGACCCCAGCCTACGGGCGTTCCCGTGTGAAAGGAGGTTTAATGGCCCTCGTTGCAGGGGAGGAATTACCCTAACTAGCTAAATCACCAGGGCTCCCGAACCAGCGCAAGGAAACCAGTGGGGGGGGTCCAGGCTGGGTGGGTGCAAGCACGGGCACCCTTTCTCTGATGGGGGTGTGCTGGGGGCTCGTGGATGCTCCTTCGCCAGGTCCTTCCCTTGCCCTTGCCATCCCACATGCCCTGTCCCATCCCCACGTCCCAGTCCCATGGAGTAACATCCCTGACAACCCATCAGTCTTTTGCATGAGAAAATGAGATTAGGAAAGTATTCCAAGTATTTGTGTCTGTTGTTCAGTGGCAAACAAGCCTGGAGCCAGCACTGTTTGTCTCTTCAGCTGGCCCACAGCTTGGGAAAACAGCTGGGAAGGCAGTGGGAGACAAGTATCCTATCGAGGGCTGAATTTGCAGATACCTTTGGGAATGGTAAAAGTGTAGCATGGTGCAGACGGGGGCACTCGCTAAATCCTCTTCCCAGGGAGGGAGTACCTGCATGTGCATGTCTGCAGGCACCCCTCTGTGGCCGGGGACTCCCCGGGGACAGCCCCTGCTCCTTCACTGATCTCAGGTCTGGGGCAAGTAGCGTTTCTGGTCCCACTGTCCCCTGCTCAGCTGCTCTTGCTCTCCGACCTGCGGAAGTCGCCTGAGAACCAGCGTGGCTCAGGAGGATGGCACCGCTCATGGCACTGGTGTGTAACACACAGGATGCTCCACAGGGCACAGGCAAAATGGAGGCACCTTGTGCAGCCACATGGACTTCCCCGGATGGATGAGCACGTCAGAGGTCAGAGGATCGAGGATTTTCGTAGGTTCAGGTATTTCTCATCTGCTTTGAAATGCTGCTGATAAGAAGTAAAAGTCAATAAATTTGGACAGTCCCGGGAAAGAGAAACAAAGGCAGGACTGGCAGAAATAGCGGAGTCTGGGAAAGCCTGGGACTGAAATCCCCCAAAATTCTCAGCTGAGAATTTTGGACCAGTTTATTATAATAAGGTTAAGATGAACTCTCTCCATTTTGCCTTTTAGAGGAAGAGACGCAGCTGACAAATCTGAAAGGCAAGGAGGAGGCAGGGAGAACTGGCAGCAGCTCCCAGGTCATCACTTTGACAAAATCAGCAGGTATCTGCCATGCCCTTGAGCTCTCTATTGTGGCTTCTCTTTAGTTTGGCTTCCCCGTGGCAGCTGTCACCATCCCTGCATTATCAAACCACCTGCCTGAATTGCAAGGAAGTCATCCATATATTCAACAGGAATATAAATTTCCAGGAGCTCTTGGGGCCTTGAGATCAGAGCAGCTAAACCGGGGATTTCTGCTGAGCTGTGCTCACACCACCGGAGCTGGAATTTCTCTTTGCCAGGATGGCTGCCGGGGGGGCTGCAGGGAGGTGGGGATTGTTTAGACAGGGGTGGTAAAATGTTGTCAGCGTTTGCCTGGCCTCAGCCCCGCTCCCTGGCAGCTGGAGGAGCGTGGATCCCACAGCAAACGGGGCCAGCTTCCCCCGTGGTCCGGGGGCACGGCACGGTGCTCGTCTGTCCTCCTGGGGCTGAGCCACATCCCAGTGGCATTGCGGCTAGTGGGACCCAGCCCAGGAGAAACAAGCCCACATCACGCAGCCCAGGGAGGACACCTTCTCCATGTGTTCTTAAGGCAAAGGTGGCTCCTGAAATCAATACAGAAGGAGATTCCTCTGCAGCCTGGGGAACCATCCTGTCCACATTCTTCCCTGAGACCTTCAAAGGAGCTGAGGAATCCAATTCCCGCTAATTTGCTTTGAAAACACCAACGTAAAATTGTAATTATGGCATGCTGTATTGTAGGGGAGGAACAATCTGACCAGACTGTAGCTACGTTGTTTTCCTAAGACATCACTTTTGATGATTTATTAAGACTCACATTTTTAACAATATTACGTTGGTTAATGTTGGAAGATGTTCCTACAATTAATGAAAATTTCATAGACTGACTGGGGAAAAAAGAGACCATTTTATGTCCCCTACCAGATGGCTTAGACCAGCTGCTCACTTTTTTCTTTGAACTGTGATTCTAATGACTTCTCCGTCCTTTGAAGTCTGCTTCTGAGCTGCTGAACCAGATGTATTTGCATGATAGTAGCAGAGCATGTCTAACATCGGAGGACTTGTGCTATTTTCCCTCACGGCCACTGCTGGATACTGCATGACGTTTGCTCTCATTTTGGGGGTTTTGAGGGGTGAGTAAATGCAAAGGCTCACCAGGTGCTGGTAAAATGTGTCTTGATGTAATGTGGCTGGCTTCTGTCGAGTTACTCCCTAAACCCACAGCATCTTTACCCAACTCTCAGCTGGTTTTATTCCTTTATAAACCCATGCAGTGGTGTCAGTCTGCTTTCAGTCACGGATTTTTTAGGGCCTCCCAAAAGCAGGGGCTGCTTGCACATTTCAGCGCCGTTTTGAAACAGAGGACAAGAAGAAAGGAAGAGCTTTAAATATGTATTAAGAGGTTTTAAAAATAATAAATCACAAAAGAAAATGGTGACAAAAAGGAACAAAACCAATAAAGGTCCCCGAGTGTGGGTTTGGTAGAAAGCAGAGAAGCTGGGGAGGCCACACAGCATTCCTGGCTTTGAAATGTCAAACCCAATGCAGTTCTGCCTGAGTCCGTCCCCAGATGCTGTAAAAACCTGCGGGATTGCGGAGCGGCAGTGGGTGTGAGCCCAGATCCTGGCTCTGGCACGGCTGCTGCATCCAACCCACCGAAGCTGCAGGCACACAAAAGGCTTTCCAGGATGGAGTGAAGTGACATAGAGTGGGTGCCAGGGGTCTCCCCATTCCATCCCCTCCCAGGCAGGGTCAAACCAGCTCACAGGCGATGGCGGTGTCACACGGCCCCTGGCAGTGCATGGGAGAGTTCAGCTCCCAGGCAGCACTTACCCACCCAAGCTTTCACACCAACACCATGCCTGCGTTTCTTCTGCCAGTGATGAAGACCCTTGCACAAAGGCTCTGCCACAGTGAAGGTGGCCACGTGTTCCTCTTCTTCGTGCTGCCTCCCAGAGCACTTACCCAGCAGCTGCTCTCCCCAGAGCAATGGCTGGGCTGGGATGGCAGAGAGCTCGCTAAAATCATCCTTGCACAATATTAATATGCTTGAGGCTGTCTCTTTGCTACATGTTTCACTCTGCCTGCCTCAGAGCCCCGTTAGGGACTTTTGGGGAACAAATAATAAAGAATAAATGGAATGATAAAGGTAAGAAGCAGAGCAATTAGCCATAACCAGACAGCCCTGGGCAAAGAAGAAAGCCAAGGCGCTGGCGGTGCAGCACGTACTTTTCTTACTCAAGGTGCTCAGTCTGATAAGGAAATGAAAGGAAGGTAAAGCGAGGTAAACCGGAGGCAAGACAGTCTCTTGAGTGAGACCTTGGATTTGCTGGTTGTGACACAGCAGAGGACACCGTGCCCCAAGCCTGCAGCCCTCCCGCTCCTTCCGGGGTGATGCAGATCCCGGTGTTGGCAGCTGTCCACGTGCAGCAGGGTGGTAACACTTGGCTTGTCCCTGTTCAAGTGTTATTTGCCCATCAACTGGAGCCTTTCAGTCCTTGGCTTCTCTCCTGGGATCCTATTCACAACGAAACGTGGGAAACTGTCAGTTGATTTGATGTTACCTATCAGCAAGAAATTAATTCCGGGTGAGGTGCAGATCCTATCTGCACTAATGTCCTCCAGGCGAGCAGGTTTCTCTTCCCAGCTGCCAGGCCCTTGTGTCCCCAGTGCAGTAAATCTGTGATGTCCCCTGTCTGTGCCTAAACCAGGGACAGGGCAAAGGTGTGGAACAGGAGCAACCTGTAACAGTGCAGCAGCCCTGGACTGCAGTCTCATTTCAGGTTACATCAATCACTTGCTGCTGCTTTTAAAGAAGCACGTGTAGAAAAGCATGTGTTTAGAAAAAGTGGAGCGTCCATGATGGATAAAGTCTTCGCAGTTCCCCCAGCCCGCACCCCGGGGAAGCATGGCGCATGGCTGGGTGGCGAGGCCAGCCCTCACCTTCTGCCCCAGCCAGGGACCATCGGCCTGCAGCCAGGCTCGCTCCGGGCACTGTGGTCACAATCACGGACGGGCAGTGCTACCTACCACGGTGCTCCCAGCCACCGGCACTGCTCCTGCCCTGGGATGTGCCCAGCACCACCCGGGGCCCCGCTGGGCCCAGCCTCACGTCAGGACGTGTTGAGACCCGGCGCTGTGGTCACTGCCTGGGGCAGGCGTTGGAGCTCACGAATTCTCCCTCCTGCCTGGTCTGTGTTGTGTGAGCGTGGCATGGCTGTGAGCGTGGCAGTGCTGTGAGCGTGGCAGTGCTGTGAGTGTGACACCACTGCAAGCATGGCACAGCCACAAGTGTGACACCACCACAGCCACGAGTGTGACACCACATGGCATGGCCACGATCGTGATGCTGCCACAAGTGTGACATGGCTGGAAGTGTGACACTGCCATGAGCATGACACCGCCGTGAGTGTGGCATGGCTGCCAAGTGTGACACTGCTGTGAGCATGACACTGCTGTGTAGCATGGCTGCAAGTGAGACCCAGTTGTGACTGTGGCATGGCTGTGAGTGTGACACTGCTGTAAGTGTGATACCGCCATGAGTGTAGTGTGGCTGCAAGTGTGACAGTGCCATGAGCGTGACATTGCCATGCGTGTGGCACGCCTGTGAGCATACCACTGCAAGTGTGACACCACCATGAGTGTGGCACGGCTGCGAGCGTGACACCAGTGTGGCTGTGAGCGTGCCACCGCTGTGGGCGTACACCACCGTGAGCGCGGCGTGGCTGCGTGTGTGACACAGCCCCGGCCCCTGTGATGCCGGACACGCACCGGGCCCGCAACTCCGGCCCGCGCCAGGCCGGTGCAGGCCGCGCCGCCGCCCGGGCACACCGGGCATACCGGAGCCGCCGCCGGGCCCTGGGGCTCCCCCTTTCCCCATTCCCAGGCTGCTGCGAGGTGCAGGCCGGGCCCCGTAGTGCCCGTGCCGCTCACCGCGGCCCGGCCCGGCCGCCGTACCGCCCCGCCCCGGAAGTGCTCCCGTTGCCATAGCGCCGCGGGCGGGAAGGCGGAAGATGGCGGCCATGGCGGTGGTGGGGCCGGAGGAGCTGGAACTGGACAGCTCGTTCCGCCGTTACCTGGCGCGTCTGGGCGCCCTGCGGCCTCAGCCCGGCGCCGAGCGGCCCGACGGCGGCCACCGCCGCACCGAGCTCCACCTGCTTTTCGACCAGCTCATCTCGGAGAGCTGCGGGCCGGCGCCGGTGGCCGGGCCCAGCCCTCAGGTACCGCGCGGCCGGGCCGGGGAGCGGGGCCGGAGGGTCGGGGCCGGGGGTCCTGCCGCCCGCAAACGCGCGGGGATGTGCCTGCTGGGGGGGGAGGGGGGGGGGAAGGGCGCTCGCACGCGGGCGTGCACGTCACGGGCGGGTTCACGTCACGCGTGCGCGCGCTCTCGCCCCCCCCTGCGCGTGGTGCCGGTGCGGGGGACACGCGCGCCCCTGCCCCTAAAGCCGGGGGTGCGCGGGCTGGCGTGGGGCGCCCGTCGCCATCGCCCCCGGTGCCCCCTGAGCCACCGGCCGGCGGCTGCCCGGGCCCGCTGGCGGGTGAGGGCGGGGGGCGGCGGGCCCGGCCGGTGCCGTGCCGTGCCGTGCCGTGCCGTGCCGTGCCGTGCCGTTCAGGCCAGCTCTCGTTAACAGCCGTGAGGTCTGAGCGCTGCCCTGTGCAGTGTCGATACTGCTTCCTTGGGAGCACGCTGTGCTTCCCTATCGCCCTGTAAATGGTGCCGACTTACCGGTTTTTCTTCATTCTATTTCCAGAGTAGGCTTGCGTTCTGAAATTAATTGGGTTTTTTAATTTTTTTTTTTTTTTTTTTGGACAATGATGCTTTTCCCCCCCTTCCGTTCCTGTATTTTACTTTTGCCATTATTATTGGCTTTGATTTTGCTCCAGTGCTGTTTGAACAGCACTCCTGCAATCTGAGTCCATGTCAGCACGTCCCTGTGCGGGGATGAAGGTCTGTGGATAAATGAGGGGCAAGCTCACTACTTGGGGTTTCATTCGTTTTATTACATTGTCCGTGTGTATTGATGTTAGTGGTGTCCACATGCAGATATGGTTGTGCGATCAAAGTCATAGCTGATGATGTGGTTTCCACCCTGGCTTTGTAGTCTTTAAATAATACACTGTGGCTTTCTTTTCTAGGATGTTTGTACTCTGCTTGTCCAAGCCTGTCAGCTGGTTCACCTTGATCAGGAACATCTTGTCAGCAAAGTTTGTCAGCTTATCCATCACTTGCTTAACAGATTTCAGGTACAAAACGTTTGGCCTTGTCCCACCTTTCCCTGTGTGTTGGCTCCCTGGTCTCCCACTAAGCCAGGGAGGCCATCTATCTTTTTACGGGGCTGCGGAGCTGACCTTCCTGCAGAGCTTTCTGGATTTTCACTGCTTTTCTTATTTATTCTTAGCTGAGGTTCTGATCTGTAGCCCTGCCATAGTTCCTTATATAAAACCAGCTTTCAGTCAGAAGCAATACGCCATTGGCAGTGCTCTTGATTGTAGGACACTTGTGTTGATTTATCAGTTTCCTAAGTGTCAGCTGACTCTGACAGTGTGGAATTGTAACAGTCAGATCACCTGAGTCTGTAACCACTATATCTGGGTATATTGACTCTTAACAGTACATGACATTGTTTTCTTGACCACAGTCCTTTTCTGTTACAACAGGTGATGGTTGATGAACAGAACCTGAATTTTCTTCTTTCCTACTGCATCTCTGCTCTTAAGCAGTGCAGCTCTTGGACGCATGTTGAAATTCTGCAAGCCGTAGCAGCTCTTGTTTACAATAATGGACCTAAATGTCAGAAAGTGAGTTTACAACCTAAGAGAAAGTAACCACAAAAATATTTGCACCCTTCTCCTGTTTCTACTTTCTTTTATTTTTTTTTTTCTCAAAAAAAAGAATAAAAAAGTATCATGTTCTCAAATTGCATTGAAAAACCTTTCATGCTAAGGTTAGATCCCATTTAAATAGTGACTGATAGTTATGGAAAGGTCTAAATTTCAGGTGTCATAGGTGTGTATACTAATAATCAGGAGATAGCAAAGATTCTTCCCGTAGTGAATACTGCTGTAGCTGTAGGGATCACCTATTACCTGGCTTGAGCCAAAGGTGCGCTATTAAAAGGCACCAGACGTAGTGTGCAGAGTAACCACACGAGTATGCCTGTTTCAGGCAGGAAGAATGTGGGGAGCTTCAAATTGCATGTTACTCAGCAGACTCATTGAATATCCTGAAATTTATTCTCTAACCAGATCAGGTCTTTAGTGTGTGGAGGCTCAAAGCTGTTTCAAAGCAGAGACTATCAGGTTATCAATCCTGAGGTTTGTATGAAGGTTCTTGTAGCTGCAGTGTGGCTGGAAGTGTTTGATAGTCGAATTCTCCTGCTGTCACCGGCTCTTGGCAGCTTGCAGAGCAGTTTCTGCTGTTGGGCTGAAGCACAGGGTGGTGATGCTAGCACTTTAGGAGCTGCCAGCTTGCGTGGGTTTGTAGCCTATATAATGGCAGCAGTTTGGTACAGCAGTTGTTACTAACATAGCTTTATGTCTGAGGAGAAAGTGTAAACTGAGACTCAGTCTGAACTATGCTCACACTTGATACTTTTTTAATACAAAATAAGATAACTTTGGAAATTAATATTTTCATGTCGTATTTATAAACATAATCTGTCTATGGAATCTGATATTGCAGCTGACAATTGTAGCACAGATATGCTTAGCTACCAAACAGAAGAACCAGGAGGCTGAGGGAAGAGCCCTGACCCCTAATGACTTGTGGTGGTTTGTTTTAGTATCTTCCAGATTTGCTGGGCAAAACTGGGCTCTTGGTGCAGTTCAGTGATTCTGCTCAGCCAGACGTGGAACTCAGGAGGGCAGCAGTACGCAGCATGGCAAACCTGTGTCTCAGGTGCGTGTGAGCCTTTTCAGATGGTGGTGTAGATGCTTTAGAAGATGTACATCTGACAGCACAAACAGCTGGTCTGCTCTGTTTGTGCTAGGAACAGCAAATTTAGGACTGGTAAGGTGTATATGCATGAATCTGAAATGTAAATCTTTAGTGCTCCAAGATACTGTATCATCTGTGGATAAAACTATAAACTCAGTCTTCCAAAAGCAATGTTACAGAGACTAGGGAAGAAAAGAAAAAGCGTTGTGCTGTCTGGTCCCTGCAGTGATTCTGTGAGTTAGTTTTGCATAAGAAGTGGTCAGCTACAAATTTTTATAGTGATTGTCTGTTATTCTTTTGTGATTCATGCATTTTTTCCACTCCACATGTAAATATGCTGATGCCACAGCAACATCAAACCTTCATTTGCTGCTATATGGGAAGAATTTTGACTAACCAGACACTGTGGGCAAGCAAGCAATTAATAAAAGCAATAGATATTTGGACTTGCTGTAAAGAGTTTTGATTAACAGTTCCCCTGAACAGATGGCTTGTTTTTTTATATTAAAAAAAAAAACCAAAACAAATGGAAAACCAGAAAAACTTGGACTTTCAGCATTTATAAGTGAAGTCTGAAGAACTACTTAATGTAAATAAATGCAGCATCTGGCAGTTTGGGGCATGATGATTTTTCTGTGTGGGGACTTGGTATTGTTTAACCTCAAGAAGAGCAGGCTTAGTGAGGATCTTACCAGTGTGTATATACACATGATGGCAGGGAATGAAAAAGACAGGGCCAGACTGTTCTCAGTGGTGCCCAGTGAAAGGACATGAGGCAATGAGCACAAACTGAAATAGGAGAAATTCTGATTAAACATATGAAGAAAAAAGCCCACAAACCCAGAAGTAAGGATTATTGAATACTGGAACCAGTTGCCCAGAGAGGCTGTGGAGTCTCCATCCTTGCAGATAGTCAAAATCTGACTGGACACAGTCCTGGGCAATATGCTCTGATTGAGCCTACTTCATGCAAGGGGGTTGGACTAGATGATCTCCAGGGGTCCCTTCCAACCTCAGCTGTTCCCTGATTCTAATTTCAGACAAATCCCTTGCAATATTAGAGTTGTCCTGTGAGTATTATCAAGCATGCGTTGATGGCTTGAAGTAGTTAAATGTGTTGGAACCAAGTGCTTAGGAATCCATTAGAAAAGAATTTGTTTAATGACTCTGAATCCACTGCAACAATGGCCAGCTCTTACTAAATGGTCCTCAAGGTGGCAAAGATGAAGTGGTGCAGTTATCCTCTCCTTACAGTAAGACAAGTGGATATTAAAATGTTTCAGCACATGAAGGTTGTCCAGACTTCATGGAAACTAGGGAAATGTCAAAAAGTTATTCTAAGCCCTTTTCAATGCCAGGTTTTGCCTAAAGAGCATTTATAAGCATGACAGCTTGTTAAGCTACGCTCGGAGAGTCATCGTAATTGAGAAGGTGGCCACAGAAGCAGAGTAGGTGTAAGGCACACTATGATTGTGCTAGCTCTTTGTGCAGAAGGTTTCCTTTTGTTCTTTGTAGCAGTAAAGCTGATCCCTTTCAAAGAGCCATCCATCCATCTGGGATGTGCTCTTCAGTGTAGCAGAGGGCTTGAATATAAGTGTGTATCTTTATTAAGCTGTGGGACAGACTATAAACCAGCCATTTGTCTCCTCTTGCTTTAACTTTAGTGTGCCTGGACAGCCATACTTGGATGAGTCCTACAGAAGTGTCTGTTTTCAAACTTTTCTAAGTGTTCTGCAGTCTTCAAAAACCGCTGATGTAGATGACATCACTTTTTGCATGGTAAGTGTGAGTCTAATTGTCTAGAATAATTAAGAGATTGTGCTACTGGAATATTGGAGTTTGGAATAGATGAAATTTGGAGTGTTGTCAACTGAGATTTTGCTTAAATAGTCTTTTTTTTTTTTTCTTTTTTAATATACATAAGTAACTGTCCCAGTGATTATGTTGAGCAAAACAGTAATTGCTTAGAAGGTCATTTGAAAGATGTGAACCTTCAGTGTTTTGGAAAAGAAAAGTAAGTAGTTCTGTGTTTTGGTTTTCAGTTACTGCAAAATGCACTGAAAGGTGTCCAGTTGCTTCTCAATGGTGGGAAGATGAAACTGATGCAAACTGACCAAATTGGAACTCTTCTTGCAGTGTTAAAGGTAAATACTTAAACCCACCTTGAGAAAGAGGCAGGCACTGAAGCGTGCATGTTCCGGATGCTTGTTAAGTGGAAAACAGTAGAAGATGAGAAAGAGGGAGCAGAGAAGCCTGAGTGTGGTGGCAAATGTAGTGTAAGATATAAACAAGACATTGAGTTTTTCTCACAGCACCTTAACTGCATTTCCCACAAAAGAATTTGAGAGAAAGATGGGAGGCTGGTGTTTTTGGACCTACTTAAAATCGTTCTGGATACAATTGAATTTCAGATGTTGCCTAGCTGTTGTGTAGCATGGGGAGAGGCAAGACCTGGGGCAAGGATCGCAAGCCCAGCTGAAAATTGATGAACACCTGAGTAAACATACAGTAAATCTTCATGCATCAAAAAGGGAAAGAGTGTTAACGTTATTGTTTCTCTTCTAGAAATGTATGTTTCATGGACTGCCAGGACTGAGCATAGAAATGCCCACAGCCTTGTACCCGGCTCCTTTACCTCAGTACGATAAAAGGTCGCCTGTCAAACAGGAACAATCAGAACCAGCCGCCTTTAAGCAGACAGGGGTAAGCTGAAATTATACTGATTCTGCTGCACACTTGTTATGTGCAAGTTTGTTGCGGTTGTGTGTTACCTGACATATTAGTGGCTAACAGGCTCTTTGTCTTCTGAGCGTGTGATCCATTTCACATCCTTTGCTTTAAAAGTATTGGTTATAAATCTCTGCGCTGAGTAAAATTGCTTTGTAAACTCAGGTGACGAGAACAAACAGCTCTGCAGAGATCGGTTTTCCCGAGTTAAGCTGTGTGCATCAGTTGTTCATCTGCAGCCAAGATTTCTTGGCCTGCAGACACGGGATTGGTGCGTGCAGATTAGCCAAAGCTTTTAATGTTATAGATTATATTTTCTCTCCTCTAACACTTGCACAATTGCTTGACTCATTCTTAGGGAAGTCAAGTTCATCTAGAGACTGATTTCCTCCCTCCCTCCCCCATGTGTTCTGCTTCTGCAGGTTATTTTTTAACCCTGTAAACATTTTTGGATTACCAATTATCTGAAAGACATTAGAGAAAATAAAGTTGTATAGTCATGTTGACTTGTTCATTTTTAGATGTTCAATACCTACTGTAAATCTAAAAGAACTACAGAAGTATTTACTGTTCCTCTTCTTTAATCGCTTTTGTGTGAACTATGATTTTTAACTAAAAGTTTTCTTGGAAATCTTTTGCTTTACTGATGAAGAGGCCAAAGCTTAATTTTTGAGGCTATTCAGATATAAACTGCTTGCTTACACTAAGGTATTACTGTACTGATATTACTAAAAGCAGAGTTTGCAATCTCTCAGGTACTAAAGAAGTGACCGTTTCTGTATGTACAATATTGCACATATCTATAATTGCACTTGCGTGCAGCATTGTTGCGACAGAAGACACTAAATAGGTGTGATAACTCTTGGTTAAACTAAATCTCATCTAAAAACTCATTTAGAAACTTGTATAATTTGATGTTGATGTCCTATAAAGACAGCATGATTTATTATATTAAACTGTGCTTTTATTCTGGATTAGCAATTAGTTTTGTTTTTAGATGAGACCTATTTCCCTTAGATTTACAACTACAAATTGTTTGCACATCTTTCTAGATATTATTTCAAGAGGTTAAAAAAAAAAAAATATCTATTTTTACCTTAAAACAGAACCGAAGAAAAAAGTCCAAAGGGAAACAAAAGAAAGGAGAGTCTGGGGAAGAAGGAAGAGATTTGAGTGATGCAGGAAAGGAATCAGTCCTTGGAGCAGACATGCAGAGATTACACTTGGGGGATGTGCAGAACAGTCCTTGTTTGGATCCTCGGACTCGTGCATCGGATGTTGCATACGTGCCTGCTGGAAAGGATCACTTGTCCTCACATTATACTATTTGGAAACGAATCAGCAGCAGTGAGTCGGAATATTCTGATGCTGAAGGTGGAATACAGAGCAAAACGAGGTGATTGTTCATGTAAACATAAACATGGTAGCAGAGTGTACTCTTGTCCGTAACACTTTAAGCTCATGTGTCATGTTTAGCATACCTTTGGTTCCTGTAGATCAGGCACAAGTTTTACAGACTCTTACATTTCCACAGGATCCTAGTGCGTTGCTCTTAATCAAAACTGTTGAGGAAATTGCTTTCTCTTTTGATTTATGTGGTGAGACAAGAAAATTGGTAAGCAGTAAATTTGTTATTTATCTTCCTGTTCTTGGTCTAAAAAAAATTCTTCTCACAGCTAGCCACTAATACAAGTGCAAGAAGTCCATTACTTTTCACTGATGTTATTTCATTAATCTTTTTGTTTGTTTTTAAGATCTTATCAAGCCAATGTTCGTCAAGGGGCTCTAGCCTGTTTCCTCTCCGCTATAAAATCAATAGAAAAAAGAGTTCTTTATGGCTACTGGTCAGCGTTCATTCCTGATGCCCCTGGTATTGGCAGCCCCCAGTCAGTGTCCTTGATGACTATTGCTTTAAAGGACCCTTCTCCAAAGGTGAGGCAGTTCTGAGTAGAAAAAGCGTTGTATTTTTTCCATATTAATCTTAAGAGTTGTCTTTTCTGGCCTTCAGTAAGTACTTTGGCTACTATATCTGTGTTGCTTGATCACTTACCACAAGTAATAAAAGAGGACGTACTGGTTAAGGGAAAAAAGAATTGGTTGTATACTGCTTAATGTTATGAGGAAAGATAGTTGGAATTAAATTTTCCCAGAGACTTTCATAAACTTTAAAATTCTCCATCAGCTTGAAAGAGGTGTTAAAAGTGGGTAACAGAAATGTTTTATCGTTTCAGACCCGTGCCTGTGCTCTTCAAGTTCTCTCAGCCATCCTGGAAGGTTCTAAGCAGTTTCTTTCTGTTGCTGAAGATGCTAATGATCACAAGACAGCTTTTACTCCCTTCTCTGCAACTATTGCTTCTAGCATCCGGGAGCTGCACCGCTGCCTACTGCTAGCCCTGGTGGCAGAATCCTCTTCTCAAACACTGACGCAAATAGTCAAGGTAACTGTCCTCTGAATGTTTCAAATGCTGCCCAAGAGGTGATGTTGGTCTCTAGATTAAGTCTTGAAGAAAGGTTGAACAGAAATGATTGAGCTGTTGAGGACTAAGGTGGTGGTGGGAAATAGACTGTTGTGGTCTCACAAGGCTTCATTGACTGAGTCTTCCTACAGAGTCCCAGGGTTTCCTTTCAGCACAATTATCTTGTTCCTGCATTTCTTTCATGTAGTCTTTCTGGAGCTGAATGAACCTATGAAGTGATTCTGAAGACTCACATTGGCTTTAAAACTGGAATGCAAATTGGCAAAAAAAAGCTTTCCATGGGCTACTGAAATTTCTTGGTGTTTATGTCAGGTCACGGTAGTTGAATACTTGATCTTAGGAGCCAAGTTTGTAACCAGTTTTCAAACAGCAGATAAGTGGGCCATTTGTTTTCAGGTGCCTTCAGATAATTAGCTGTCTGAATGACCTAAATTGCAAATGTAAAAACAAATCGGTTGGAGGCCAGCTTGACATTGTAACCACCACTCCATGTATGTTCTTTTGTGTGTTTCAGTGCCTTGCAAATTTGGTTTCAAATGCACCATACAGCCGTTTAAAACCTGGGTTGTTGACAAGAGTTTGGAACCAGATAAAGCCGTACATTTCTCATAAAGGTTTGCATTCTGTTTGACTGGAGCCTTTTTGTATATGCTGTATCTCAGTTCAGCATTGCTTATTACAAAATAGTTGTGGATTCCTACACCACCCTACCCCACCCCCCCGGCTTCATAAATACATAAACATATATATTGCTATCGAATCATATGTTGTGATCTGTCTTGTCTGAAAACGGCTGAAGAAGGACGCTGACATGGCAGTGAGATGCTAAGGACTGGCTTTTTCTTCCCCTACCTTGTTCTTTCTTGCAGATGTTAACGTTCGAGTTTCTAGTTTTACATTATTAGGGGCTATAGTATCTGTCCAAGCGCCTTTACCAGAGGTGCAGTTACTTTTGCAACAGCCCAGTTCTTCAGGGCTAAATAATAGTGGTAGCACAACACCTCACCGTTTTAGTTCTTCTGAGCAGTGGAGAAAAGCACTCCCCTCCGAAAGGGAGCCTCCAGAAAATCCAGTGGGATGTACGTCTTCAGAACCATGCTGGCTTCTCCGTCTCTGCGTTTCCGTCATCATTCTGCCCAGAGAGGATTCCTGTTCTGACAGTGATGCTAACTTTCCATCGTTTTCCAGCGTTTATGAACCGTGTCCCCTTCGACTGGAATCCTTGCAGGTGGGGGTGAACAGCTAGCTTGTAAAATGAACAGCTTGGTACGATATCAAACTGCCTCATGTCAGCCAAGCCTCAGCCATGGGTTGCCTTTGCTCCTAGCTCTTTTGGTGAGACTTGAGCTAAAGCATTGGCTAGCACAGCATGTCTGAGCTGCTGTGACTGAAGGAGTATTTTGATTCCATGCCTGTGGAAGCGTAACTGTCCATCCCATAGTAAACCTGCTGCAACAAGTTCATGTGCCTGTGATTTTCTTACCTTTGGTACTTTAAAATATTATTTGGTTGTGTGTGCTGGCATCTGGTGAAGACTGTGAATCTTCCCATGCAGACTCCCCCATACAGAATCTAAATTAAGGTTTTGCTAGAAAACAGCAGGGTAGAACCTTGCAGTCAAAAAACAGTCTGCAGGGGTCTGTGGAATGATGCTGGTGTGACTGAAGGAGTACCTGTGAATGATGAGGCTTGGCCTTGTTTTTCTTCATGTAACCACAGAAAAGAGTAAGACTTTGTAACGTGCATCCCAAGGAGTCTCACTCTTACTCTGGAACAATGAGTATTTGTTAAATCCAGCTTCACAGAATGCAGCAGCAGTATTACAGGAGACAGAGAATGTGTTGCTCTTACAGGCACTCCAGCTTAGTTTTTTAGCTAGAGGAGACTTCACTTACAGTAAATAATTAATTGTGTTGCTACCCAATAGTGCTTTTGTGGCTCTTCTTTGAACAAGATAATGGAATAGGGAGGCTTTTAATTAGCTCTAGTATTCTAGAAGTTGTGCTGCAAGGTGTATCTGTTACATTAGAGTATAGTTTATGGTCCCAGTGTTGATCAGCCCATTAACGTCTTCTCTGTGTGTCTTTGGGGTATTTTGGTTTCATAGAAGGAAAAAACACTGAATGGAGATTTTTTTTTTGTATGTGTGTTTAGGTGTTGGCTCTTCTTGTAAAAGGTTATTTCCCTATGGCTCAGAGCTATTTCCTAGAACTTGGAGAAGTGGCTTGCAGATGCATGGAAGAAATGGATCCATCCATTCAGCTTCATGGAGCCAAAGTAAGAGCATGAGGAAATGTCTACATTGTTTTGCCAAGTCAGTTTTAGCTGTTAGTGTGCTTTGCAAATACAGATGAGTAGTGATGAATATTCATAGCATCTGTGTGCATGTGTGATGTAGCACACCATAAAGCTGGTGCCTGCTGTAGCTCTTTGGGAAGTGTAGTACCCTGACACTGAGAAATGTACCTTCTGCTTCCAATCTTGAATTCTGAGCAGAGCGTCTCCCAGGAAGCTTGGAAAATGCAAGGACTGTAACACTGGCCCTTCCCTGATTTAGCATCAACTGGTGCAGGAACTGTAGTCTGTCACCCAGAGGAAAACTCAGAGAGATTTTGTCTTTGTGTAGCAATCTGTTGTGCTGCTCAGGCTGGAGACTGTAAGCAAGGCTTCTTCTCTCGTTTCTTCACTACCAGGAACAGAATAGTCTGAAACAATACTGAATCTTTTATTTTTATTCCCTGAGTAAGTATAGTCCTAGGTAAAGGCTGCTTACAGTGCCGTGGTACTTGAGTCATCCCTGATAAAGACCTAGCTGCTTTTTGTTTCCTTGCAGCTTCTGGAGGAGCTGGGCACAGGTGTGCTGCAGCAGTACAAACCTGATTCAGCTGTTGCCCCTGATCAGAGAGTACCAGTCAGCGTGGTAAGTGTGTGGGCTCCCTCTGAAATTCCGCTTCACTGAGCTTCCTTGAACTCTGCAAAGTCGCTGGCATGGATACAGATAAATCAATTGCAGGAAAGCAGAAAGGGACTCAGTACCCTGCAGCTTTATAGATGGTGATGTGTACAATTTTGCATTATTTTGGCATTTATTTTTGTCTGTAGGCAGGTATGTTGGGGTGGGTTTTTTTGTTTGTTTTTCTTTTACATTATGTTAATGCTGCTTCTCTGGCTTCCCCCATCCCTCCTTCTCCTGCCTGCTCTAAGTCAGAAAGCTGGAAGAACAGTGCTGATTTTGCTTGCATTATTACTGCTGCACAAAACCTAGATGTACGCTTTTAGAGCTTTGGGGACTTTGCGTTGTTACAAGAGCCAGCCTACATAGTCTGGTTGCTCACAAGTGCAGAGAGAGTGGCCAGAACCACAATAAAGGGTGACTTCAGAAAAATTCATTGTCTGAGGCTGGCTGTTGGTTAAGTTTGTAGAAGCTGAGGAACTGGCATTCTAGAAGTAACATAGGCCTGTTTTAAGTCTTGCTTCTGTGAACAGAGTCAAGGTTGAAAATTTCTTTGACTTCTGCTAAGTTTTGAGCTGGTTGCCAATGACCTTATAAGACAGGAAATGTCTGGTAGCACTGGATTCCAATTACTTGCTACAAATGTAAATTGTCAGACAAATGAAAATACCCAGCTGTGTGGATTCAAGAATGGGATTGTAATTCTACCTAATGGAATCTAATCTGAGTGCATGTGGCCTTGACAAGGAAAGAAACAGAACTCAGTGAATAAGTACTTGACAGCAGTACTAAAATATCTTTAAAATGTTTCTGAATGCTAAGTGCTTTAAGCTTCCAGACAGCTGTAATCACCTTCACATGTGATGATGCTACCTGCTGTAAGTATCTCTTAAAGATGATGATAGGAAAAGAGAATCTATTGTAGAATTTAGGTGTAATTGCTGAGTTTAAATAGGTAAACCTGGCTGCTTCTTTTGTAGGTTGTAACTTTTTGGACTATGATGTTAAATGGCCCTTTACCTGGCACTCTTCAGAACTCTCCACATGTGACTCTTCAGACAAGCGCTTGTGATGCCCTGTCTTCAATCTTGCCAGAAGCTTTCAGCAGTCTGCAGGTAAGAGAGCACTCCTTGAAGTGTGGCGGTTTTACCTATTGAGGCTTTGTTCTTGTGTACCAGATTACAGTACTGTAAACCCTTTAAAAACTCATAAGGAGAGGGTAGAGAAACCTTCCAGAATGATTTTATTTTTTTTAACATTCTGAACAAGTTGTGACTGTTGAAGATTGGAGGAGGCAATGTTGGGAGTAGTCTGTCAAGACAATTAAACCATGGGTCACCAAAGGTGTTTGGCCCTGCCATGAATACTCAGTCTTGGTGATGATGCATGGGAGATGAGGGTAAGAGTTTCATTGCCTGAGTGAGGGGAGAAGGGATATTGCTGGTTAAGTCTTTGAAGAGGCGGCTGTGCTAACAGCCACGGACTGACGTTCACCAGTTTGCATGTATGTTTTTTTTCTTTTGGCTGGCTTTTAAAACACCATACTGCGGTGATTGCCTTGGCAGAAGCAAGCAAAAGTGTTGGCCTTCCTCTCCTTTTGCAACACGAAATATGCTTTTAAACATGAAAGCCTTGGCAGTGTATCACCACTGCATTGTGCAGCTCCTTTTATGTCACTGTGCCCTTCTTGATGGGGTGTACTCTGCCAGATCTCATTTGCCCAAGAATTGCTAGTACAGCAGTATCTCTGGAATTCTCCATCTGGTTTCTCAAAGTACAGCATGTACTTCATCACCCTGTACTTTGATCCCATACACTCTTGTCCCTGTCGCCGTGTGGGGTCGAGTCAGTGCCCACTCTGACCCTTTGCTCTGATGAAACAAAGTTCTTTGTCATGGGTTGGTAAACTGACAATCTGTCCAAGATGAACTTAATCTGCCTGGCTGTCCTTGTTAATGAAGGGGAAAGAGCGAAGTAAGACAGGAAAACGCAAACGATCCAGTCTGTTTTACCTCTGATGGGCCATGCTGTCTGCATTTAGATGATAGTTAATATTTTGGTTTCCTTTGTGGTCTTATCCAACAGCAACAAGATAGTGTTTGCTGGAACCATTCCCGTTTCCTGTGTGGCATCCTGAAATGCCAGTCAATTTACTTTTAATAAAAAGAGTACACTCTAAATAGTAGCTTCTATAGATTCCACTGTTAGGGTCTTTCAGAGTATTTGTCAGCTGTCTCACTTTGTGGGACAGAGATCTTTCCAGTTTCTCTCTGTTGCCATGACTGCTTGCTTATCGTTGCAGAATGACCAGCAGATACTGTGCGTCACTCTGCTCCTTGGCCTGAACCACAGTGAGAACCCACTCGTAAAAGCTGCTGCTGCACGTGCGCTTGGAGTCTACATTCTCTTCTCTTGTCTTCGGCAGGTCAGAACTGGCCTTTTTTTCTTATTTTGAGCCATTTTATAATGGGTTTGATGAACCGTAAGATGTGGGACAGGAGTTCTTTTGCAAAGAATTGGCCTGCCTTCTTGCTTTTGGTCTGTAGCGTGTATATAGCTTTTCCTTACTGTCTGCAGACCTGCTCTTGCCTTTTGTGTGGTGAACAGAACCAGTGCAGTTTTAAGTGAGGTGAAGGAGAAGGCAGAGTGCCTCATAAGTGAGAGCAAAAGGAGGGAGGTCAGGATCTTCCCCAAGCTCTCAGGGACAGAAGTGGGAAAGGCTGGGTTGGCACAAAGGAGCTGCAAGAGATGGGGTAGAGCTGGGAAGAAGGGGACAGCTGTACACCGCTCTGTAGAGTTTAACAAGTTTTTGATGTGAAGGCTTCAGTTTTCCTTAAAACTGAGAAGTAAAGCTTATTTAGAGAAAAATGCTGGTTTGTTTCCATAAAAAAAAATTGATCTTACCTTGGCTGAGCTGGAAGACTGTAGGTTTTGCCATGTGGCCTGAAATGAGTGATTGTAATAAAAAACCCAATGCAGTAGCTGACATTAAGATTTGATTCCGAAATATTTTGAAAGAAAATCCTTTACTGTAGGTAAGGGAATGAAAATTAAATGTAATATGCCATAGAAGAGAAGGTAAAACAGGCTGCTCAACAGGGAGTTTGGAGAAGCAATTACTTTAAGAGGGGGATTTGATGAGCATTAGATTGGCAGTCCAGGTAATTATGTTAAAATCCAAAGTAACTAAAGCACCAATGAAATGAAATAATATATTGAAACCTTTCAGCAACAGCTACCTAAGAGAGTGGTGAACTTGGTCAGCATGCAAGCCTAGACTGTCAAACAAAGCTGTACAGAGAGCACCATAAACACGTTAAAAGTTGTCACCTACAAAAGAAGAGTATGTGAATAAAGCTGGTCTCTGTGCAGGTATCACTTTCCCTAGAAAGGCCAGAATGTGTTTGTTACTAAGGAAATCACCTGAGGTTTTTAAAACTTCCTGACTTTGCAGCCTTTTTTACTTTTATAGGACGTGATGTTTGTGGCAGACACAGCAAACGCTATTCTGAATTCCCTCCATGACAAGTCTCCGAACGTCCGTGCCAAAGCAGCTTGGTCCCTGGGCAATCTTACAGACACTCTGATCATCAACATGTACGTAAGCATGCCTCGGCCTGTGGAGCTCCCCTCTCTGCCCCTATTCCCATAGCGTCAGGATCTACTTAGTATCAAAAAAAGCAAAAATTTGGCTTGGATGCTTCTTGTTAACCACTTTTTAGCCTGTGTGTCTGCCAGTGCACGACACTGTATTATAAATATCCTGTATTTGTCTGGGCTTGAGTTCTACTAAACTGCATGGGTTTAGGTCTTTCTAATCATTAGTTCTGGAGTGTGTTCCAAGTTTACTTTTCAGTTTTCCATTTCTTGCATGTTGTTTTGTGCAATTGCATGTTCCCTGGTTACTTTACTTTCAATGTAACACAGAAGTGAAATTAATAAATATTTAACATTTCCTCAAGCCAAAGACTGAAGGAAGTCTAACCTACTGTTACATTTTTAACGAGAGAAATAGTTATCATATATTCCTGCTACAGAATTGCCTCTGAGCAATTCATTGCCCTCTGTTTTTTATTACAGACTTAATGCATTGCTAACCAGCTTTCTTGCATTGATAGTTTGGTTTTAAATTAATAAACATAGTGGTCACATGTAGTAAGGTCTGCCTTACATATTAGCCTTCGAAAGAGTGAAGGTTGTTCATACGCGTTTATAAAGGATTGTATCACATCTCTGGGGATGGATCATCTGAGCTGGCCTTTCACAGTGTGGTTCTTCTGCTAGGGAAACCATGGGACAAAGTTTTCAAGAGGAGTTTTCTGATCTCCTGCTGTTGAAAATGTTACGATCTGCCACTGAAGCATCCAAGGACAGAGACAAGGTATGACTGAGGGGAAGGAGGGTGGAGTTACCATACTGTAGTTAACTGTTGCATTTTTATTTCAAAAAAACAGAAGAGGCACCAGTTACTTTGGGGCGTTTTGCCCCAGTGGCCGGGGAGCTGCAACTCAGTATCCTCTTGAGGGCTCCTGTTCGGAGGTTTCCTGTGTTGTTTGATCTGCAGGGCATTTGATTGCACTTTTCCGCAGTGCAGGGGTGTTCTCGTGTTTGTTTTGGTATTTTTGTTTTGTTTTCAAGGTGACTGTGAGCAGAGAGTGATCTTTCTGGTGGCATTTAGGAAGTTACCATCTGATTAGACACAGTCTGATTCCAGATGAGCTCTTTGTTGGCTCTGAGCACAATTCTGTAGCAGGCTTGACAAAAGCTTTGCCTATAAGCTGAAAGCCAGAATGGTGGTTCTTTTTTTTTTTTTTCTTGTATGTGTATTCCAGGTAAAGAGTAATGCAGTCCGGGCTCTCGGGAATGTGCTTCATTTCCTCCAACCCTATCACATAGCAAACCCCAGGTTTAGGGAAGCCATCGAGGAATCTCTTCAGGCCCTTATTTCTACTGTTCAGAGTGAGGCCGCTATGAAAGTGCGCTGGAATGCTTGTTACGCACTGGGGAATGTATTTAAGAACCCTGCCTTGCCACTCGGTGAGTAACTTGTCCCGCTGGCTTTGGATTTGCACAGCAGGTTGTGGTTTTGATAAGGTCTCTGTTACAAATGTGTTGGGGAAGAGGGGAGAAATCAAACTGAGCTGAATCTTGCTGTCATAGCTTTCCTAGAACTCTTGCCAGTGAAATATGTTGAGATCCTGCGAATCCCAGTACAGGCATAACTGTGCTGTATTCAGTTGGATCTGTCACATTAGAAAAGGGTGTGAGGATGGGATTATAGCTGTGAATAGATGCCAAATGTCACTTTGCTGCTTAAAAAAGACTAACTGTTTTTTAACTAATTTTTCATTTCATAACCCCAGATTCTCTCATTTAGACCAGAATAAATACAGTAAATGTAAACCCATTAAATGTTTAGGAGATACACTTACAGTTTTGTATATTTTGACTGATTGAAAAGGAAGTCTTGGTTTTTTGGGATCTTTTTAGGAGAGGCTCCTTGGACCATGCAAGCGTATAGTGCACTTTCCTCAGTAGTGAAGTCCTGCAAGAATTTTAAAGTCCGAATCAAATCGGCCATGGCCCTCTCCATCCCTAGCAAGAGGGAATGCTATGGCTCCACTGAGCAGTTCTGCCAAATCTGGAGTGCCTTGGTGGTAGCCTTGCAGAAGAGTGAAGACACTGAGGACTTTCTGGAATTCAAGTACAGTGCCAGCCTCAGAACGCAGATCTGCCAGGCTCTGCTTCATTTGTTGAGTCTGGCAAAGAGCACAGACCTGCCAGTCATTTGGGAAACCATAACGGAACATGGGGATGCGATCAAATCCTACGTCTTGCAATATCTGAAATCAGGGGTTGAAGAGAACGAAGCAGGAAATCACACGGACTTGTGCGAGAGGGAGAGAGTATTAAAAGGAGCTATCGAACATCTCAGTGGGATAGAGAAACAGCTGGAGGGCAAAGCTGGAGTAGGACTGTCTGTTTATCTGGAAGATGTCTTGACAAACCATGGCAGCGCCACTCTGTTAGCAGAGGCCTAGAAGGAAACACCTGTTTCAGTGACTTCAGTCACTTCTGACTGGGCACAGAAGAAACACGCTACTTCTGCTTACACGTGGCATCCAGAAGAAAAATTTCTTTCTTGCTGGTAGTAAACAATTTATTTCAAACTTATTAAAACCATTCATAATGCCTCATGAAAAGATCTGTAGAACTTCATTTTTAAATTTATTTATTTATTTTTGTGTTCAATCAAGTGTTGTCTTCACTTGATTTCGTTTTATATTTAACTGTTACCATGTTCGCACTTGGAAAAGAAATGCCTTTTCCTTCTTGGGATATTTCATAACAACAGCCCGTTCTCTCAGCTTATTTAAAAGCATTTTGTTGCTATTGCTGCTGTATTCAAAACTGTTTGTAAAGGAGGGGTCTGGAAGAGTTTTGGTTTTCTGAGCACTGCAAATGTTGTCTCTCTTGTTTTCCTGCAATAAACCCAAATATGCCAATATTTGAATAATAGCTTAGAGCAAACACACTTTGCCTTTACCCATCTACATTCCTGGTGTCTTACACCTGGCCTGGCCCTCTCTGCTGCCTTCGCTCATCCTGTCTTCCAGAAAGATTCCTTCCTCAAAATTTGTTGTTTCCAGGTGGATGGTACTGTGCTGTGTAAGCCAAAAAATTCAAAGCAGGTCTCAGAGGCTGGAATTTTGATTCTTCAAGCAGTGCTGTCTGCCTTTCTGTGGGAGGTGCAGTTTTAAACTCCATGTGGGTTTGTTTCTGTTTCTGAAGTTCTGTCCCCTTCCCCTTCCTTTGTGACTATGTTACTTACTCTGTTTGCTGTGTGCTTACTGCGCTGATAGCCAGTGGAGGACTGAGCAGTCTGATGTTGCTGGGGGCAAATCCATGCCTCCAGGAATGAGCTGGTCTGCGGGGCGCTTTGGGAGTTAAGTGGCTGCTGCCCTAACCTCAGGGTGGATGTTTGAACAGAGCTTGGCGCAAGCCCTGGCTGTTGTGAAAGCTCTTTGGGAAACAAAATTCATCTGCTTTGGTTTTCCATCTTTGCCGCTGGTTTCAGCAGGCCTCAGGTCAAGTGCTGCGAGTACCAAAACCTTTTGGAGTAACAGACTCTTGCTGGATGTGTGGGGCCTGTTCCCTGCCGTTCCCCCTGTAACAGCCGGCAGCAGGAGCAGCTCTGCCCATGTCTTGGGGTATGGTCAGGCTTGTCTGAGCGCTGTGAAATGCTGAGCAGCTGCCTGGGACAGAGGCTGAGGAGGAGAGAGGCAGCGCTGAGCATCACTGCTGGGCCCCAGCATGGCTCTTGCTGGGCCTTAGCGGGGCATGGGCCCTATCCTGGCTCAGGAGAACCCCAGATATGCTTCATGTTACTGACACTTGCTCCTTTCCTCTCTCTGGCTGCTGCAGTTGCACCTGTACTCATCTTTTGAGTTCCCACCATTTGAAACGAGCCCATGTTTTACAGTTCTGTTCTGCCCCTAGAAGAAATGTCCTGTTACCACTGAAAACAACTCTGCCTGCAGGTCTTGCTTGGGTTTGCTGGCATCTCTAGAGCTGCCTATGTACTGTACCAGCTGAAATACTGCTGGTGGGGCAGCTGGGGGCTAGGTATCCAACATACAGGCACGTGTTCCTGTGCTCAGTGTCTGCTCCAGTAGCCCACATCCAATGCCAGGATGTTCTGAATGGAGAAATCTCTAATTTTATGCGCCCCAAGGAGCAGATGGGTGCTGCTGTGATTCTCAGTAGCATGTAGCCAGTCTCTTTCATTTTAATAAAAACAATGGTGGAGTCTCACCTGGCTCCTGAAACACCAAAGGGCCTTTTGAGGAAACATGGGCTTGGGCTCTGAGCAGCACTAAGTGAGCGATAGAGGCAAACTGAGAGCCTGAGTGGCTGGATAAAAAAAAAAAAAGCGAGTGTCCCTGCTGAGCATTGGTAGCAGCCTGCGTGCTCGGCGGCTGAAGCTTTCTAAATAACCACATCCAGTACTTCAACCTGTATTGGGGAACCTGCAACTTTTCTTTTATCTTTGGGAGCAAAAGTAATTTCTAGGCTGAAGTAGCCTTGGCTGAAGGCGGTATAAGCAGTTTTTCCCACGTGAGCTGTCAGTTTAGTGGAGAGCCCTGCTTGGTACCGGACGCTAAAGCAGAAGGGGTTCTGCACCTTGGATCCACCGAGGCTGTGCCTCACCACTTGGCTCCTCTCTCCCTCAAGACTAGACGAGAACAAGGAAGCATGTTAAGTGCCAGGTCTGTCTGTAAAGGAACTGAATCAGTCACGGGCTGGCATCGCTTGGTTGGTTGGTTGTGCTCACCGTCAGCTGCTCTCTTCTGTAGCTCTTCTCCCCAGGGACACTCGTAGACTTTGAGCATCCCAGGCATTGACGTGACCCATCACCACGTTACAGCAATAAAGACTGCAACACCGGTTTGGGTAGAGTCTGGATTTTGTGGTCTCACCCCACACGCTCATTACAAACCTGACTGCGAAGAGGACAGGCAATGGGTCTTGCACTGATGCCAGTCTTTCCTCCTCCTGTGGGAAGATCCTTTTCCCAGCTTCTGGACACCCTTAGCTGATCCTCTGGGGGAAAAATGCTGTGTGCACAGGAAGGAGCAGGGGGCAGGGGCTGGTTTTCACTCTGGCTGGTGGAATTAACTTCATCCAGCACTTTCTGAGGATGAGATAGACATGTCACCAGCCCTGCCTGCTGTCAGGGCTGGCAGTGCAGGACTCAGCCCCACTCAGCCGCTACAAGCTGTGTTACCTCTCCTGCCAGCACACGGGCATTGCTGGGAGGATGCTCCTTACAGGAGGGTGGAGGGGGCAGCTGTGGAGATCCAGGCCTAATTTCTGTGGGTAATAACTAAAAAGCTGCTAGGTTGAGACTCCGGTCAGTCACGAGGGTCAACTGTGCCCAGCCCCAGCCCCCTGGGCAATTTCTGCTGCTGGTGGCTGCACCTGGGTGCAGTCCTGGGGGTGCTGGAGCAGAGCTGAGCTGGGCTTTCCTGCCTAATGCCAAGGTCAGTGATGATTTTATGTCTCCCTTTAGTATTGGATGCTCATTTTAGGTGGAGCTTGGCAGTGCAGCACGGGCTGCGTGCACCCAGTGCCACTGGGAGCAACAGGGAGGGACGCAGCCTCTGTCCTCGGCCGGGGACTGGTGAAGCACGAGGTGCTTGGGGCCGGCGAAAGGCAGCACCTTCCCCACCCCGGCCAAGGTTTTATTGTCCTGCCTCTTTATTGTTGTGTTTACAAGCCAGGCGCTTTATAGGTTTTCCTATGAATAGTTTCAAGGAGAAGGTAATTACCTTATCACATGCAGGATGATTTATAGCCAAGGTGGCAAGGGACATTCAGGCTCTCCATCGGCTCTGTTTGAAAGACAATCCGCCTGTTCTTCTGCGCGGGGTCACTGGGTGGGTGAAAACAAAAGGGCTTTAGTGCCTGGCCTGCCTGGTCCCAGCGTGGGGATGGTCCCAGTGTGGGGAAGTCCCAGTGTGGGGATGGTCCCAGTGGCTGAGCCCTGGTGGAATCGACTCCCTGGGCCAGGTCGGTGGCACTTGTGCCCACCTGCAGCAGTGGGTCCCCCGTGGCCGCCCGCAGCGGGGGGCTCTGCTCTGGCAACCTGGCGAGGAGCAGCCCAGTGGGTTCAAAGCTCAGGTTGTAAAGCTCCTTGTATTTAATTGCGTTACCAGGATCAGTAAATACGCTGTGTGCTGGCTGGGAGGCTGCGTGGCCTCGTGTGGCACCAACGTGCCTCTCTGTGGCCCGGTGGCTTGCTGGGCACCACTCGCCCGTGGCCACAGATGCGGCTGTGGAGACCGTTGGACATCTCCCCCGCCCTCACGTACTTACTGATTTATCCCCCCAGTAACGCGCCCCTACGGGCTCAGGGCGAGGGCAGCGACTGGCCCGTTCCCCTGCGGCTGCACCCCCCCCAGCATCCCCCGCCGCGGGGGGCGGAGGGGCCGGTGGCCCCGGGGCTGCCCCGCCCGCCGGGCCGCGAGGTGGCACCATGTCCCCGGCCACGGCCGAGCGGCTGCCCGGCGGCGTGGGCTGCCCACGGGGGGGGCGCAGGGGGCCCCGTGGGGGCGCTGGGCATCCCCCTTGCAGCGCGAGGGAGGGCACGGGGGCCACCGTCGCAGGGATCGTGGGGATCCCCCCCGCGGGGTGCACAGCGGCCCCCTTTTGCGGGGGGTGTGGAGCTCCCCCTTGCAGGGTACATGGGGGTACCCCCGGCAGGGGTCGTTGGGTTCCCCCTTGCAGGGTACGTGGGGGTCCCCCATGGAGGGTGCGCGGGAGCGCACAGCGTTCCCCCTTGCAGGGGTCTTGGGGACCAACCCTGTAGGATACATAGGGGTCCCCCTCAGAAGGCACGCAGAGGGCACAGGGTTCCCCCTTGCAGGGGTCGTGGGATCCCCCTTGCACGGTGCACAGGAGTGCCTGGGGTTCCCCCTTGCAGGGTGCACGGGGGTCCCGTTGCAGAGCATGGGTGCTGCCCGCCCATGCACCCGCGCACCGGCGGCTCCCCGGGGCCGCAGCACCCCCCCCCCCCCCCCCAGCCGCAGCGGGAGCTGCCCTGGAGCGGCGCGATCCGAGCGGGGTGCCGGCGGGAGGGCGCAGGCGTGTTTCTCCGCGCAACGAAACCGAACGCTTCCCCTCCCGGTGCGCAGCCCTGGGTGGGACAGTCGTTATCTGTGGGGGCCCACGGGCCGCAGGCGCAGGGTGGTGGGAGGGCTGCGATGCCCCTTGGGGTGCGGGGCTCTCTGCAGCCCCCGGGACCCGGCCCGCCGGGGCCTCGCTGCTGCCCGCCTCCCTGGGCGAGGGGAAGGGGGTTTCTTGCCTGGCCCCTCTGTGGGACCAGGGCAGTGGCATGTGGCTCTGGTGGCAGTAAGTGCACATCGGTCCATGAGCAATGGGGTGGCGAAGGCAGGGGTGACTTCCAGTGGCAGGGTCAGAGGGAAGAGGCTGATCATCAGTTCATGCCTGCTGACTCTCCCATAAAAAATGGCTCTGCGCTATCTTGCAGGCCGTCCCTCCCTAGGACCCGCTAATTCGGTGATTTTTATCCTGTCTGTTTTCCTTTTCTCCCCTCTGCCCTGACGCAACCTCCCATCACTCCTCCTCGGGGCAGCTCTGGGGTCGTTGCTGATGGATGGCCCCCAGCAGCGCCCGCACGGAGGAGGCGATGGCTGGCAAGGGGGCTGATGGCTGGCGAGGGGCTTTCGGCACAGCCAGACCCCCTCCGGCAGCTCTGACCTGGCTGCTGCTCCTACCTCCGCTCCGAGGATGCTTTTCCCGGGGGCGAAAGCCCCTTGCAGGAAGGATCCCAGCAGGAAGGGTGCAGGGGAAGGCAAGCTGTGCACCCCAGGGTGCCGGGCACGAGCAGCGCTGGGCAGGCATGGGGATGGAGACAATGAAGGGGCTTGGAGAGCCCTGGGGAGCAGGGCTGTCCCTGGGGTCATGCCTCCCTGTGCCACCCCTGGGAAAAGGGAGCCCACGCTGCCCCGGGGGGGGGGAGGGGGGGTCCTCTGGCTCCCCGGAGCCCAGACTGGTATTTCAGTCTAGACATGCTGGTATTTTTTCAGTCCAGCAAATTTCCTTGATGGCCCAGCGGCAAAGCATGAGCACGCTCGGCACGCTGGCACCGGCGGCTGCTGGAGGGTGGGGGGTTCCCGCAGGGGCATGGGGGGCAGGGGCTGCGCAGGAGTCCTGGTGTGCCCGATGCCGGCTCTCGGCTCCTGGGGGAGCAGGAGAAACATTTGCACTGGACTGGGAGGGAAAACTATGTGAAACTTGAAATTTGCTCGTAAAACCAGGCTTGCTGGCTGGAAAGCTTGCCACATCTTGCTCGAGCGTCGGTCCAGTCTGCAGCGGGCTGCAATGGGCTTGTGTGAACGGTTTCTTCAACAGCTGCCGCCACTCCTGCCACCACGCTGCTGCGTGCGGCCACCCAGTCCCGCGCCCGGCAGGGTTGGGCTGGGTAAATACTCTGGGGGGGCAACCAGCTCGGTACGTGGCGGTGACTCTGGGGTCAGTCCCTTCCCCTCGATGCTGCCAGCACAGAGGTGATGCTTTTACCAGCCTGGCCACCCCGGCGATGCTCCTCCGCACCTTGCCTGTCCCGCGGGACCCCCGACGCCCGCCCGGGGACCGGCTGGGTGGACAAAGGCGCTTTCAGAGCCCTGGCGGGGCCGGCCGTGCTTGGGCGGCCTCCGAGATGTGTGAAATTCGGCTTTCGCCCAGCTCCTTCCTGGAGCGGAACTGTTCTCAGCGAAACCATCCCCGCCGCCCGCCTTAATGGCTTTTCTCTGTGCACCCGCATTAATGAACGCGAGGCCCAGCCTAATCAGAGGGAAGCCATGCAAGTAATTGCTTGAATTTTTAATTCGGGGTTATGATAGGGGAATCAAAGTCACACGGCAGCCGCTGAGGCCGCCCGCGGCTCCGCGCCATTGACTCCCGCAATTTGCTTTTGATTTTTGCCCTCCCAGCTCCCCCCACAGCCCGGCAGAGAACCCACTGGGGGCCGGGGCCAGACCCTCCCTGGGAGGGCACCCGATGGAGAAATGCAGTTGGGGGGGGGGTTCCACCTGTGACCAGGATGGGGGTGTGCTTTGCCGGTGTGGCCATGCCCACGAGGGGCCCTTGCTGCAGGTGCGAAGCTGTTTGCAAACCCCCAACAGCATTTAATTGCCTCCAAACCCCCTCTCCCACCTGCACCCAATTGTGCTGCCGGTGGGGAGCTGGGTTGTATTTTTTTCTGTCCGTTATGGTGGCTCTCGCCCTCAGCCTGGGGAGCTGCCAACGGTGACCCCCTGCCCGGTGCCGCTGTCCTTGCGCAAAGGGGCGAGTGATGCACAGATGGGCACTGGTAACTGTGGGGTGAGACGCGGACGGTGGGGCTGGCTGGGGTTTGGGTTGGGGTACGCGGGCCAGGGGCTCCCCGCAGCGCAGCTGGGGCTTGCACCGAAGCAGGGACGGGACCCTTACCAGCAGGGAGCTCCCCCGGCCCCGAGCATCCCCTGGGCCGCGGCATGCTGCCACGTTGCTTTTGTTTTCCCAGAAAACAACCCCACCTCCCATGCTGGTTCCAGCTCGCTTCCCTCCACTTTGTCTTGAAATTAATAAAAACCCAGAGGACGCGCGGCTGCTCGGTAAAGCAGAATGGCATCTGCGAAATGTCCGCCTGCCTGGGGAGACGGTGGCTGGCGAGGCTGCCCCCTGGCACCGCTCGGGGCTGGGGTCTCGGGAGCGGGATGTGCTGGGAGAAGCCGTGCCGGAGCCACGCTCAGCTGTGTGGCACAGCCACGCGTGGGATGGCCCCCGTGCGCGCGGGGTGGCCTGGCTCCTCTCGGGGAGCTGCTGGTTGGCAGGCTCTGCCCCGTGCCCCCGTGTTTGGGGTTCGGGCGCTGTTGTGGTGTTCTTTGTGCCGCGATGCCTGGGCAGATAGCATTGTTTGCCCTGACACGTAAGCCGGTGACAACCTGCAAGAGCTCTGGCATGGATTCCGGCTGCAGCTCCCAGCCTGTCCCGCTTCCAGCGCCTTTTTATAGCCCAGCAGAACTTGTTTTGCTGTGGCAGCGAAGCAGAACCCGAGTGTGGGCTGGGAGCCACTGGGGGACATGCGTGTGTCTCATGGTGGGTGCTGGGCCACGTTCGCACCCCCAGACCCCCAAACAACCCCCGCAACGGGTCCCTATTCCTCCACGGTGGCCCAGCCGCAGTGCTCACCACCAGCTCAAGACTTGCAGAGGTTGAGGGAAGCCCCCAGACTCTGAAAATGAGGGGTCTGAGCTTTTGGGGGGGTCCCAGAGAGGGGAGCATGCTGCCAGAAAGGGGACCTGGTGGCCAGGCACCGGTGCGGAAGGGCATGCTGCCACGGCCATGGGGACATGCTGAGGTGGTGCTGAGCCCCATTGCCTGTCTCCCCGGCAGAGCAAGGGGATGCTGAGCAGCCCCATGGGGGGGGTCCTGCCTGCGGGTGAGGGGCCACCGGCACCCCTGTGCCCCACCACCCTGAGCAGTAGAGCCTCAGCAAAGGGTGGGAGGTGAAGACGGATTATGAAAGTGTTTCTTTGCTTTGCTTTTGAGAAAGGAGAACTTCAAAGGGGCCATTTATCACCAGACAAAGAGAGTCGCGAGTTATTTGCAAAGTGTAAGGGAGAAGCATTAATTATTGGAGTGACAGACAAATGCTGCTGCCGGGTATCCTCCTGCCCAGCCCGCCGCCCCATCCCGGCAGCCCCCCGCAGCTCCTGGCAAGCCTGGGTGGCACTCCTGTCCTTCCTGCCGTACCGTCCCCAGCTCCTGCCTCGTGTCCCCTCCATCTGGGGCTTGGTGGGCCGGCTGGTGCCACAGCAGACCTGCCTGGCTCTAGGTGATGGGATTGGGACCATGGGTGTCCCCACTGTGGGTGTACCCACATGGCTGGAGGGGCAGCCTGGGGGGTTCCCCCTGTGTCCCTGGTGCCGGTGCTCTGCTGAAGGGCTGGCAGCTGCGGGCTGGGAGAGGTGCTGCTAGCAAAGCCCATGGGGTGCCTCAGCCCTGCCCGAGTGCTGCTGTCGGGTGAAAGGCCATGGTGGAAACCAGACCGGGAGAAATTTGGCACCTTCAAGGCACTGCAGCAGCCTGGGAGCATCTTTTCGGTGTGGCAGCCCAGCTCACCCCAGCTGCCTGCCAAGCCTGTGTCCACCCAGGATTCACCACACTGGGAGCTGGGGCCATGGGGGGAAGAAGAGCCGTTCCCACCCCCCTGCCTTGCTCCGTGTCACTCGGGCACGTCCCTTCCCCGGAGCCCTGCCAGGCCTGGCCTGGCGGGACGTGCAGCACTGCCGGTGATGGGACATCCATGGGGTGTCAGTGCCACCGGGTGCCTGTGCTGGGGACCATGGGTGACAGCTGATGGCCATGGCCAGCAGCCACGCTGGGGCATGGGGACAGCAGGGCTCAGCCTGGAGCTGAGGCACCAGACCCCTACAGCTGAGTCCTCATCCCAAAAGCTCTGCTGGGGGAGAGCTGTGGCTCTGCCCATCATCTGGGAGGGAGAGGATGAGCAGCGAGAGCATTTACATCCCGAACTGAAGTGCTGAGAGACCTGGCTGCCCTTGGAGTGTGAAAGTGGCACCCATGCCACCATCCCTGCCACCCCTGCAGTGCTGCAGGGCTGCAAATACTGGGGTGGCCGGGGCGCAAGGGCTCCCCGTGGCCCCGCTGAGCGAGCCCCGCGTGGGGCAGGCAGCTCTCCCTTTCATGTCTGATTCCTCCCGAAACCACAGCTTCCCTTCGCCCGGCGCGGGGATCAACCGCGGGTCATATTTAATAAAGGTGGGGATGGGAGAAGGCTTCAAAACATTACGTCACCTCAGTGTGGGGGAGGCGGAGGCAGGCAGGGAATGTGAAAATCTCAGTGCGAGTGGGGGCAGAGGAGAAAAAATATCAGCAAGGGGATTTAATGGCCCTGTTTTGGTGGGAACTCTCTTGCCCACTGCCCACGAGGTCAGAGGCAGTGTGTCTGCACGCGCTCAGGCGTTAAATGAAACTGTAAGAAAAAAATTAGAGGCATATACGAAATGCGTAAGCGCGTCCGTGGCAGAAAATCCCCCAGCGCTGCGTGAGTCACGGCGCTGCGCCCGGCTGGCCCGCCGGGGTGGCTCGCAGGAGAAATCCTGGCCAGCCCCTGGGTCCCACAGCTCCCGTGTGCACAGGGTGAGGGTGGGCACGAGGCTGCCATGGCAGGGACGTGGGGGTGCCCTGGCTGGGTGCCCCCACCCGCCCCAAGCCTTCCTCTGCTGGAGATGAGGCCACACGGTGCCAAGAGCAAAGTCCCCCGTGCCACGGGCTGCCCTGTGCCTGACCCTGTGGGACTGGCCACGGTGACCACAGGCAGCTTTGGTGCTCGAGTGGGAGCTGCTGCCCACGCTCGGGGCAGATGCTGGCGGTCCCTCCGTGGGTGGTGGAGGCAGCTGTGGCTGCAGGCAAGGCGTTGCTGGGCTGAGGGAATCGTGCCGGGACAGTTATTCCCTTGCAGTGATTGTGAGGGCTTCTTTGGTACTGGGGAGCCTCTCTGGTGCTGCCAGTGATGGCGCAGCGGGGGGCAAGGCCACCGCCAGCCATGGGAAGCACTGGGCACCCAGATCTTCCCGTAACACACGTAGGCTGGTTGCAAACCAGGTGGCTTTGGAGGGCTGGGAGGCAGAGCAGACTGTGTTCAGCTTAAAAAAAAAAAAAACCACCAAAAAAAATTCAATGACCGTGTGCAGCCGTCCTGCATTCCCAGCCACAGTCACCGCCTGGGCGAAGCTCGGGCTGATGCTCACGCTGGGCTGGTGCCTTCCCCCGGCTGGGAAACTATGTGCTCCCAGCCCCGCAGGGCACCCATCGGCCCCCCGAGCCGTAATGACCACACTCTTCTGCTGAGAGGAGTTAATGAGCTGTGCCGGACAATGATGGGAAAAGGCCGATTGCAGTGAGGTTCCTGACACCGCTCGGAGGAGCTGGGCGTGGAGGAAGGGGGAAGAGCAATAGGGTGAGAGAGATGGACCAGAAAACGATACCCACATCATTAGCCAGGTGTCTCCAAATGTGTGGAAACAGGACAAGGTCCAGGTCACCCACTGTGACAGAACATTATTATCATGCGATGCCATGAAGCCTGTGCAAAGACCAAGTCAAAGCTCACCAGCCCACTTGAAAGGGAGAGGGGACCTCCTCAGAGCAAGAGCCAGGCTGTTCCCAGGCCAGTGGCAGGGTGGGGGTACCTGCAGCCATGCCGGGGGCTCAGCCCGGCTCCTGCTCGCCCCCGGCACCTGCGGAGCCTCCCACAAGCTCTGCCCTGGGCAGGAGCCTGTGAAGGGGGCAGCTGGGGGAAGCCGGGGGGGCACAGCAGCTGTAAGCCCACGTCCTGGTGGCAATGGGCTGTCGCTCAGGGATGGTGGTGGCTCTGCATGGTCCCCTCAGTCTCAAAGGTGGGTGGGTGGGTTTGCATCTTGCCTGGCATGTGGGATCAGAGGAGCTCTGGGGTGATCAGAGACCTGCAGGATCACCCAAAGGATCAGGGGAGCTTTGGGGTGACCAGAGACCTGCTGGGTCACTCGAAGGATGACAGCATGTATGAATGTGTGAGATGTGTGAGGGCACATACCGCTCACTGGCCATCGCAGGTGGGAAAGCCGGGCACAGGGGGGATGCTCACCCTGTAACCTATAGACATTTGGGTGCTGAACTCCTTTGGAGCTGACCTGAGCAGGGCTGACATCGGGAGGGGACCATGACACCAGTGCTTGGCAAAGCAGAGCCTGGGAGCCCCCCACCCACGCGGCAGGCGCAGCGGTGCAAGGGCTGGCATGGTGCAGAAGCCTTTGCCTCCCTGGCTGTGCAAGTGGGAGCAGAGCCAGGGAAGATGCTTGGCTGGGGAAGAGGCTCGGCTGGGCTGGGGGGACCAGGCTGGGAGCTGGGAGGGGGATTTTTGGGATTTTTCATCCCTCTCATATAGATTGTGCTCAGCCTGCTGCGTGCCCATGAAAACCCCTGCACAGCCATCACACCCTCGTCCACAAGCTCCCTCCCAAGCACACAGAGAGGTTTCCCACTCCTTTTGGGATACCCCTGACCCCCAGCCCTCCTTCCCCCGCTCTGGCTCTGTCCCCCAAAAGGCAGGGGGTTCTGAGGACACCGCACTGCTCTACGGAGCAGGAATGGTTTCATCTGTCCCAGCCCATGCAGCTCCCAGCGCAGCTGCTCCCAGGCGGGCACAGGCTGCTCCCAGCCTGGCTGCGGGGCTTTTCCCTCCGCTCTTGCCTGCTCTCCCGGGAGCCAAGCTGCTCCCCGCTCCCCAGAGCCTTTTGCCGCTCGGGAGAGCCACGGCCTGCGGCGGGCGGCAGAGACCCCCCAGCTGGGCTTTGTGGGGCTCTGGGGCCGCACGCAAAGTGCTCGGGGTCTGGTGGGTGCCGGTGGGATCTGGTGCTTTGGCGATGGGCACGCAGCTACAGCCGTGTGTCTGCTCGGTATGGCTCTGGCACCCTGTGAAAATCGGAATCTGGGCTGGAAATGCTGGGTCCAAAGCCATCATCCTTTGCCAGGGCTTGGGGAAGCTGGGGGGGCCATGACTAGAGCTGTTGGACACTGGCCGTCTGCAGCTGCGGGGTCCCAGGTGGCTCCGTGCTGTGCCCGGGGGGTGCCGCCTGCTTTGCTTTGGGAGAATTTGTTGCTCTTTGGGACTCGGTGCATTTTACAGCGGTCGGAAAAGCAGGTTTTGTTCCAATCCCAGACCCCAGCTTGGCTGTCGTTTTCCACCCACTTCCAAACCCATTCCCTGCCCCCATCCCTGGCTGCCAGGGTTCACCGGGGGCTTTGTGCCCCCCGGGCACCCCTGTCCCCACAGGGTCCCCTTTGCTACCTTGCTGAGCGTCCTGCCGTTCCGTGCACGGCTAAACCACGGTGAGCCTGCGCCCAGAGCTGCCGGGCAGTGGGGCCCAGACCTCCAGTGGAAGCCCCCGCTTTGGGGTGCTCTCCCGGGGCCTGGAGCCCCACAGCCTGTCCCCGCTCTGTGCTGGGCCTGGGGCAGTGGGACCCGCGGGGTGCTGGGGGGAGCAGACCCCCCGCAAGGCGGGAGGGGGTTCTCTCAGCTTGGCCCCCTCTTGGTGCGGGGGGAGCTGAGCCCACTCTGGGGCTGTTGCCTGGCCCCGGGGTGGGGGTGGGGTGGGGCAGAGGGGTGCCTGCTGCTGCCCTGGGGCTGTTGGGGGGCTCTGTCAGTGGGTCTGCTGGGGGGGGGGGGGGGGCTGTCGAGGAAATCTGTCAGGGGGTCTGCCGGGGGAATCATTGGGGGGTCTGTTGGGGGTCTGTCAGTGACCTGTTGGGGTCTGTCCGGGGGGGTCTGTCGGGGCAGTCTGCGTGGGGGGCTGCCAAGGGGTCTGTTGGGGGAATCTGTCAGGGGACCTTCGGGGTGGTCTGTCAGGGGGACCTGCGAGGGGGTCTGTCGGGAGGTCTGTCCCACCGAGGGCAGGGAGCCCTGCAGCGCAGGTGGGGAGAGCACATCCCCGGCCGCAGTCCCGCAGCCGCGCCCCGAGCCCCCTCGACGGCCGCCGGGGCTGCAGCGGGCTGGGCGCCGCCGTCTGTCCCGCTGGGTCCCGTCCCGTCCCGCCGGGTCCCGCCGCTGCCCCCGCCGCTCCCGCGGGGCCTCCCGGCGGGCCGCGGGCAAAGTCCGCCCAGCGCGGGCGATAAGGGCCGGGCCGGGGCGGGGGCCGGGGCCCGGGCGGCGGCCGGAGGAGAGGCCTGCCGCGCTGATTTGCATAAGCTATATTGCCTAATGGTGGCGGTCATGGCTTGGTAGAGGGGCCGCCCGCGCCCCGCAGCAGCCCGCCGGCCGGGGCGGAGCGGCAGGCGGCCGAGGGCGGCGGGAGGCGCGGGGCGAGCGGCGGGGCCGCGCCGCCGGCGCCCGGGAGGATGGTGTCCCAGCTGAGCGCCCTGCAACGGGAGCTGCTGGGCGCCCTGCTCAGCTCCGGAGCCACCAAGGAGGGACTCATCCGTGCCCTGGAGGACATGGTGCCCGCCGCCGGCTTCGGCGTCAAGCTGGAGAGCCTGCCGCTCTCCCCCGGCGGGCCGCCCGACGGCAAGGCCGCCTTCGCGCCGCTGGCCAACGGGCACGGCAAGGGCAAGCTGTCGGGCGACGAGGGCTCGGAGGACGGCGACGACTTCGACACGCCGCCGATCCTCCGCGAGCTGCAGGCGCTCAACACGGAGGAGGCCGTGGAGCAGCGGGCCGAGGTGGACAGGATGATCAGGTACCGGCGGGCACCGGGGGCGGGTACCGGGGGCGGGGGGGCGGGCACGGGCTCCGTCCGCAGCCGCTCGGACCGACGGTCCCGACCCCAAGCACCCTGCCCGGGGGTCGTTCCCGGTGTGCCCTGCCCCGTCTGTCCTGCCCGGTGGCGGGTTCCGGCGCTCCCTGCCCGCCCCGTGGTCAGTCCCCGTGGCGGGTCCCGGCGCTCCCTGCCCGCCCCGTGGTCAATCCCGGTGCTCCCTGCCCGGTGGCGGGTCCCGGTGTCCCCTGGCCCGGCGGGGCTGTGCCGCGGTCCCCGCGGTGGCGAGGGGCCGGCCGGGCTGGGACCCCGCTGCGGAGGGGAGCGGGCAGGGCGAGGAGCCGGGGCCGGCCACACCGGGGCCCACCGGCCGCGTCCTCCCGCCCCGTCGGGGGCTGCCCGCCCGCCTGTCGCGGCGGCACCGGGGCCGCGGAAGCTCGAACCGGCTGCCGGCTCCGTCCCTCCGCGCCGGGAGATAAAACATAAACTGCAGCACGTGGAGCCCGGGGTGTTATTAATTTATTTCTATAAATCATCAACAGAAAGATACACAAAGGGCCGCGATGGGCGAGCGGAGCGGCGGGTTATTCATTGCCGAGGCTGTAAAGCGGCCGGGGAGGGGGGAAGGAGGACACCCCGAAGGCGGCGGGCTGGGCAGCAGCGCGCCCCGGGATGCGGCTCTGCGCCGTGCCGTGCCGTGCCGTGCCGTGCCGTGCCGTGCCGCGCCGCGGGGAGCGGGGCCGCCGTCGGGGCTCAGCGGCAGCGCCGGCCCCGTCGGCTTGTGGACAGCATCGGATCCCCGTCGTACCCCGGGGCACGGGCAGCCGTCGCTTCTCCGGGGCCACCGGGGCGGTCGTGGCTCCCCCCGACAGCGCACCCGGTGCAAGTGGGTGGGGAGCCCCGCGGGAGCATCTCTGCATGCAGCGGGGGCACCTCTCTGTGTGCCCCCCCGGCCTTGCACTGCGGTTTTCATACCTGTCTTGGCGCCCCAGCAGCACCCCGAGCGTGGCACTGATCCTGCCCGCCAGGCTCAGCCCCCGATGTGTGCCTGTACCCCCTGCCAGCACCCTGAGCCCAGCTTCATCCACGGTTCTTGCCCCCCAAGAGCCCTGGTGCCACGGCAGCAGGGTGCCAGGGCCCGGTTGGGGATGGGGACACCACGGTGGCCGCTGCGGTGAGCGCAGGGTTGCTGGAAGGGCAGACGGGGCTTTCTGGGGCCAGGGCTGGGCAGTGGCACCCATGCCTGCTGGGGGGCCTGGCTGGCACACACAGGGTGCCAAAGAGGCTCCGTGAAAGGGAGAAATCATTGTTGGCCTTTTCTGTGGGGTTCCTGCCCCTGCTGTGTAGCACCGTGCTGTGCACCTCTGGGTGCTCTGCCTGTCCCAGTGCACCCCTCTTGCTGGCTGTGTCCATCCCAGGGTGTGTGGGGTGGCAGTGGGGGGTGCTGAGGACGCTCAGCCCCAGGATCGCTGTGCTCCCACAGGTGTTTCTGTGCAAAGTTTGCCTTTGGTGCAAACAAGAGCAGGCACATGTCCCTGAGGAGCCTTTGCAAAGAGCTCGTGTTTGCTCTAAGAGAGGCCTTTGTACTTGGAGAGGGAGCCGGGTAGGGGAGTCAGGAACCATTTATTGCAGCCATGCATGGGGGCCGAACCCCTGCTGCTCCCACTGCCCAGCACCAGCATCCTGACCCCGGGGCTGGCCCACTCTCAGGCTATTCCCATGCCTGGGGGTGCTGAGCTCCGCAGCAATTTTGGGACTTCGGTGTAGGTTTTGCTGCCCACCTGTGGTGTGGGCACAGGCCGGGATTGCCCGGCGCGGTGCTGTGGTCCCCAGCAGTTTGCACTGGCTGTGGCCTCTTGGCAAGCAAATCGTTCCCTTGGGCCTGTTTGTGGCATCTGAATGGCTTCAGCTGCGGCGGGTGAGAGAGGGCGAGTGCTGCGCTGTGGGCACAGTGGCCCCACTGCTGGCACGGTGGTTTCTCACAGCGCTTGGCCAGGCAGGTGCCGGTGGCACACGGAGCTCAGGTCCAGGGTGAGATGCCCCGCAGCTCCCTCACTGCCCCGTCCCACCCCCAGGGCTCGGCCTGAGCCCACTCCGGGAAATAATTTATCCCAGGAGAAGCCAGATGCCCTGGACTGAGAGAAGGTGCCCACTCGGGTGGCCCGGCTGGAGATGCCCCGAGTGGCTCCAAAAGGTGTGGGGAGCAGCGGGCGCAGCACACCTCCCGCCCCGACCCCTGCGTGCGCTGGCAGATGCAGATTAGATAGGTCCTTTCTATAGGCAGCCGGGGTTATAATCCATCTGTATAAATTCTTGGCATATTTCTGGGGGGATGTGGATTGTATTTACCTGTTTTCAAGTTTGACAAAGGGGGTTAGAGGGTCTGGGAATTCCTGGGGAGAGGGACGGGCTTTGCCCCCGCTGCGTGCGGGGCTGGGGTGGGAAATGTCTCTTTCTCAGTCAGCGTTGGCAGCCGGGCTTCACCTGGGTTAATTTTGTGCAAGAAAAAAAACACCTTTCCTTGATTTTGGTGGAGAAGAACCGTGGAACCAGGGCTCTAAACTGGTTTTCCAGTATTACAAAGCACTCCTATGTTGGGTTGGGTTGTTAGTTTTGGGTTTTTTTTTGCATGTAAAGTTCTGATGAAGATTGGACAATTAATGTGGGGCTTTTTTCATTTTGGTGACAGAACGGAAAAAAATATGGGCTTGTATTGAATCAAAAAGTTTTCCTCTCTTGCTTTTTAGGTTAACCAAAAAAGAAAAAAAAAAAAAAGGCCAAACAAACACTCAAAGGTTTCATTTTGGGTCAAGTCCAAACATTTTGTTTAACATGAAACAAAATGTTTGGGTTTGGTTTCAGGTTGTTTAACCCTTTTGAATACGGTCAAGTTGATTTGTAAAGAAAAATCACTGCTCAGAAGTTAAGAGCCGAATAATTGTTTTGAAAGTGTAAGTGTGAAACATACTGGAAATATTAAGGTGAAGCCTTTCTTAGAATAATAACATGGAGGGAAACTCGGGGACTTTTTTCCTAATTCTCACGTATTTTTTCAAGCCAGAACTTGCCAAATTTTATTTAAATTCAGAAATCACGTCTGTAACCCCCGAGTCACTTGTTTGACATTTTAACAGTGTGCTCAGTTGCACTGGCTCACGATTTAACTCTGGAAGAACGATGCCCTTGACTTAGTTGTGAGCCAAACTGCTATGAGAAATTATAATGAGCTCTGTTCCATTAACTTATTATTAATCAGCCATTACTAGGATCAGTTAGGTGACATGAACCGCCTGTGACAAAAGTCTGCACGAGCCCCTCGGCTTGGGCACAGCGGCCAGTGGGCTTCACCCTGCTTCGCCGGGAAGGCGCGTGTGGAGGGGAGCTGCAATGGAAGGACATTTTCTTCGCATCCTTCACGGTGGCTCCCGTCTTCTCCTGGGGCAGCACGAAGACCCGAGAGCCCCAAACCCCCATGTGCCACAGCCGTCCCTGCCTGTTCCTGGTGCCGAACGGCAGCGAGTGGCTGCGGGGCTGGTGTCCCAGCCACGGTGCCGTGCGTTTTGGGGACAGGAGCGGGCTTTTCTGTTTGCACCATGCTTAAGCCAGCCTGGGGTCCAGGCTGGTGGGAAAACCGGAGTCGGCGTGTCCGTGCGCCCATGCAGGCGTACAGCTCCACGGTGCCGGGCGGTCGTCACCGTATAGAGGAGCCATATATGTGGTGGGGTTCCCCTGCCCGGAGGATGCAGGATCGGGCACAGGGACAATGTCTCTAGGGAGGCTCCATGTCCCTTCTGGGCTGTGACAAAGCCCCCGCTGCCGTCAGCGGGCTGGCCCCGGTTGGGTACTTTTACTTTGGATCCAACCAGCTTTTTTTTCATACTACATGCAGGACAAAAAGTAAGAAATCTGCTTGTTGGGGTTTTTGGTTTTGTTTTTTTTTTCCCCTTGACAAGTTGAAGGATCCAAAATAAGTAATGAATTGGGAAAGCAGTCGGACGGTTATTCCAAGCGCAGCGTTGGAGTATCGCATTATTTGAGTGCATGACTGTGACCAGGCTTGGGCTCCACACTGATTTTGCGGCATTAAAGCACTTCCGTTTAGTCCCACGTCCTCCTGTAGCGCAGAATAAACCCAGGGGGCTTCCACGCGCTCCCCCGCTGCTGTGCCCTGCTCTCCTCAGCGCTGGAGAACGCAGGCAGCATCTTGATTTTTGGCCGTAATTTTATTTGTCCCCTCGATCGGTGTCAGCTACCCCAAGGACACCAAAGTAATGTGGATGTAGGAAAAAGTCATTTTACACTTGGATCCTGCAGGGGCCAAATTTGAGTGTTTAAAAATAGTCAAGAATGACTTAAAATTATTGGGGTGGTGGTGGTTTTGGTTTTGCATTTGGGGACTTGCTTGAGTTTGGGTGCCTGGTTTGACCTTCGCTTCTTAGCCTTTTGCCTATGGCCCGCAGGTGTGCTTTGCTGTTGCGGAGCGTGGAAGGAGGGTCTCTTTTAAATGAGCAGAGATTTTAAGATAATTACCGCTGCAGGAATGGAAGGGAGAAGGTAAAGCAGCAAGCGCGGCAGGTGGGGTTCGGTGGCTGTGCGGGGGTCCCTGCCAGCTGGCGGCAAGCCCGGGGTCTGGGGCACAGTGCGGGTACTGTGGCAGGGGGCAAGGAAAGCATCCCCAGCGCCTTCAGGTGAGAGGTTTCTCTTTCTTCAGAGGTACCTGGTATAGGCTTCCCGTATCCACATGTACGCATGTGTCCGTGTATCCTGCGGTGTGTGCGTATCTTCAAGGGGAGACATTGCACTGAACTTCGTAACAGCAGCAATTAGTGGATGGGGCTACGTACGTTTCTCCTTGAAGGATCTGGAGGTGCTTTACCGGCATTAATGAGACCTTGATGTGCCCTGTCAGGACACCGGGACCCTCTTTACTTCTCCCTCCCTGGGAGAACAGCCTGGTGGGCATCCCCAGGGTGGCCATGGCACCCCGTGAGCCCCCATCCCACCGGCCCCTCCTGGGGCAGGATGGGGCTGTCTTGGGAGGCTGGGATGGCATTTGGGAAAGACAGATGCTCAAAGGATCCTGTGCCTTTCTGAAACAATTTTCATCATCATCATCATCATAATGGGTTCCCCCATCATGGGAGGAAGCAAATACCAGGTACTTTTCCCCATCAGGAGAGATTAACCCTTTGTTTCCCTCCCCACAGCGAGGACCCATGGCGGGCGGCGAAGATGATCAAGGGGTACATGCAGCAGCACAACATCCCGCAGCGGGAGGTGGTGGATGTCACCGGCCTCAACCAGTCGCACCTCTCCCAGCACCTCAACAAGGGCACCCCCATGAAGACACAGAAGAGAGCTGCCCTCTACACGTGGTACGTCCGCAAGCAGCGGGAGATCCTTCGGCGTAAGTACCCGCGCCAGCGCTCGCCCTTCAGGGCTGGCAGGGGGAGAGGGGGGGCCCCGCATCCCGGTCCTGTCTGCGGGTACCAGGCACGTCAGGGGCTGGGCGAGGAGCAGCCCCCTGCCCTCTTCCCTGGCAGAGCCCCCTGGACCCAGGCTGCCTAGCATCTTCCCCAAAACAGTTTTACAAGTAAAATGAATTTAAGGCACAGGAAAATTGGGCGAGAGCCCCTCTTGGTCACAGTAACACTGTGCGAGTTCCCCCAAGCCCATCCACACAACTCAGTTTCTGTATATTTTTATTTGTTAGAGCTGGGAAAGCAATTAATGATTACACACAGTCAGATGCCTTTCCCACCTCTGCCCCCTTTTCCTCTCTGTTTCTTGGGACAGCTCATTTTCTGCAACTACTTGCAAAAAAAAAAAAAGAGAGAGAAAAGAACAAAACCTGTGAATTGCTCATGTCCATAGCATGGTCTGTGGGCAGTCTGTGCTACTTAAGATGCCGATGATTTTGGCCAAGTGCACGGACTATGGCTTTTGTGCAGCTCTCCCACCAAGCCCTGCCCCAGGGTTGGTCCCCTGTCGCTCGATGCGGCCCCGTTTTCAGCTGAGTTGCAGGTTGGGGTGCTGAGACTCCCCCCTTAAAAGAGCTCTGCCTCCCTCCTGCAAATGGATGCAGTATCCAGTGGATGGGAAGTGCAGGAAAGGGTTTAGCACCAAATACCATTGCTTTGAAAACACACCTTGAGATGTTAGAGCAAACAGAGCCTGCTCCAGCCTTGCCCTGCGTTTCCCCCCTTGTCACAGGGGGAAAAGCCATTATAAAAAGAGGGAGAATTCCCCTGCAAAACTGAGAATAATAAAACCCTCCCATTAATCTCCCTTTACTGCCATGGTGACAAGCGCCGGGTCTGAGGCAGGCCGCTGGGGAAGGTCACCTCTGGTGCCTGCCCGCCTTGGGCACAGGGCCGGCGTCCCACCACGCTGGGACGGGAGTGCTGGGCGAGCAGGGAGAGGCACCCTCTCGGGGGGCTTTGCAGCCGTCCTGCCTGGCTCCTGGCTTGTAAAAACCCTCCCTGAACAAGTGCGTGCCAGTAGAGACCCTGCCCATGAATATGCATGCCCTGCACATGCTCCCCATTAAACACCGTCCTGGAGGGCTGGTAATAACTCCCCTGCCAGCGTGCAAGGCTGACCCTTCCCTGGGGTGGGTGGCCGGGAGCACCCGTCTTGCTCCAAAGCGTGCCGGGGCTGTGGGCTTGGGGTGCGTCGGGAGGGGACCCGGGGGGGGGGGCAGGGGGGGGGCAGCTCTGCGCGCGACGGTGACTCTGAGCAGCGGCTACAGGCCAGCTCACGTCTGCTCCTTTCTCTTTCAGAGTTCAACCAGACAGTCCAGGGTTGTGGAAATATGACAGACAAAAGCAGTCAGGATCAGCTGCTGTTTCTCTTTCCAGAGTTCAATCAGCAGAACCAGGGGGCTGCCCAGCTCGACGACACCTGCTCCGAAACCCCCAGCAAGAAGATGCGTCGCAATCGGTTCAAGTGGGGGCCGGCCTCCCAGCAAATCTTGTACCAAGCCTACGACCGCCAAAAGAACCCCAGCAAGGAGGAGCGCGAGGCTCTGGTGGAGGAGTGCAACAGGTAAAGGCTGCTCTGCGCCGCCCGCTGCCTCCTCGCCCGCCCTGCAGCCTTTCTTCCAAAAAGTGCTTGCGGTGCTGGGCTTGCGGCTTGCAGCCCTGGCCACTGGCCCATGGCATGGCTCTGCTGAGCTGCCTGCCCTCTTTTTGCCTTGTTTTCCCTATCTGGGTGATGTCCAGGGCTAAGTGAGCTCCCCGCTGGGGCAGTGATGCTGTGGGGATGCTGCAGTGTTACAGCAGTCTCAGAGGGAGGGTGGGATGGCTTTTACAGCATGGATGTAGCTGGGAAGAGCAGGCGGGTTTGTAGGGAGGGCTTAAACACCTCCAAACTCACCTGTCCTCCCACGGCCCCCCTGCCTGGTGGTGCTGGCAGAGGCCCCCCCAGCAACACCCTTGTTCCAACATGTCCCCTTGCACGCACAGGGCCGAGTGTCTGCAGCGAGGGGTGTCTCCCTCCAAGGCGCATGGGCTCGGCTCCAACCTGGTGACCGAGGTCCGCGTCTACAACTGGTTTGCCAACCGGCGGAAGGAGGAGGCTTTCCGCCAGAAGCTGGCCATGGACGCCTACAGCTCGGGCCAGCCCCCGCACAGCATGAACCTGTTGCTGTCCCATGGCTCCCCCCACCACAACCAGCCCAGCGCCTCACCTCCCACCAAAATGCCAGGTAAGCCCTCGCTGAGGGTGCTCGGGCGTGGGAGCAGTTGCAGCGCTGGCTGCTGTGTCTGCTGGGGATGGGGGTGCTGAGCCCTCGGGGCCACACGTGGGTACCTTTGGGGGAGGGGCGGAGGTAGGGACCCTGGTCCCTGCCGCAGCCTCGAGGAGTGATGGTAGAGGAGGAGCAAGCACCATCACTGCAGTGTCGTTGTTTGCTTGCTTGCTTTCGTTCACCGGAGTCCCGGTGTGGATTCAGCTGGACAGGGTGGGGGGTGGGCTGCTCTGCACCTGGGCTGCTGGTGAGCGCTGGTTTCGGGGGTGTGGGGTGCACAAGCAATGTGGCAAAGCCTGTAGGAAGATGTGACAGCGCATCCTGGCCTTGCTCTAGGGCTGCAGCTGGCATGGGCTGGAGGCTTGGTGCTGCACCATCCCCATGCCAGAGGGCATGATGAAGAGAGCTGCTCGGGGGGTGCAGGGCTCACCCCAACCCTCACCGCTCCACGCCAGTCTGGCCCCGCTGTGCACAGTGAGGAGCCGGCTGGGGAGAGCAGGCTGCCGGGGGATTTAAGGAGATAACGCTGCCGGGGAGGGGGCTGCATGCCTGGGGAGGCTAATCGGGGTGGGCTGGGGTGGCGTGGCATGGGGTGAGAAGCATTGTTGGGAGAACAATCCCCATTGTCCCCCCACCTGCCTGCTGCAGCCAACTCGCCGGCCCCGGGCAGGCGATGGGGGCCAGCGTGGGGGCTGAGCCCCAACCACCCCGCGTCCCCCCTTGGCCACGGCACTGGCATAGCCTGGCTGGGGAGACTAAAACCAGCCGCCTCTTGGAAATGACCCTGCCTGGCTCGTTACACACACCCAGCTCGTTACAAAGGCAAATGAATAGAAACCCGTGTGGCAAGGAGCCCCTGTGGGAAGGGCAAGGTGCCTGGGGAGAGGAGGCTGGGAGCTGGGGACGGTGCCAGTCCATGGTTGGACACCAGTCCTTGGGCGTTAGCAAGCGAGGGCAGCCCCCAGCGTGGTACCCGGGGGATGCAGCAGCCCCGGGTGGGCACACAGCATCCGACCCGGCTCCCAGCCATGGGAGGGCCAGGCAGCATCCCACCCGCTCCCGGGTTCTGCTCTCCCCAGGGCCGGCTGGCGGTGACCAAAATGTGACCCTGCCCCAGGAATGCCCCACACAATGGCAGGGACAGGGAGGACGTTTGCCCTCCTGTCACCGGCTGATTGCTTACAAGGTGCCCTACAAGCACATTGTCAGCAAAATCAGCTGTTTTCAGTGTCGGCCGGCAGCCTTTACAATACCCCACCAGCATGCAGCCCCGCATTGTCATGGCGTTGTCCCCCCCGTGCATGCTTAATTGACAATTAAGCCGGGGCTTTGAACGAACCCCGCTGCCTTTGATGTGCCCCCGTCCTGCCAGCGCACAGGCAGGCACCCCACAAGAGCCTTTGTTTTCTTCTATTAGGGGACGGCAATTACTGTAACCGCGGGCATTTATCTCGGGGCTGGAGGGCCGTTAAGCCCCAACCTTTATTTTCAAGTCGGAGCAGTGGCCAGCAGGAGCCGGCCGTGGCTATAGGGCCGATGACAGCCCATTTGGAGGGGCTTTTGAGTCAGGCAGGAGTGATGGCTGTGTCGGCGGCAGAGGGCCCCTCTAGAGGGGTCAGGAGGGCTTGGCCACGGGATTTGGTTGGTGTCCGGTGCTCGTATCCCGAGGAGGAGGAGGTGGGCTTGGCAAGGGCCACGGTGGGGTTTTAGGGCTGGTTTGGGGGCAATGGGCAGGGATGGGGCTCAGCCGTGATTGCGTCAGGGTCACTCGGACCAAGCTGGTGCAGCAGGCGTGCAGCTCCCAAGGAACCGCTGGGTCCATCACTGCTTCGTCTTCCTTCAAGAGACGTTTGGGGACCCGCTGCCTTGGTGGGGCCGGCCCCGCTGCCTGGCTGACCCCATCTGGGGCTGGCCACGCTGGGATTTGAACTGCCCTTGCACTGTGTCTGGAGTGTTTAACAGCTTAATGACAGTGCTGGGACGCTGCCCGCGTCCTACCCCAGCACAGCCCTGTCCCCCCGTGACACCCCTCAGCAGGATGCGGTGGGGCTGGCGGCACGGGGCAGCTGCAGTGTCGCTGCCCGGCCCGCAGACAAAGGGGGATCGCCTGCTCCTCAGGACGTCAATGGGGTCTTGCAAAAGGGCGTAATGACAGCCAGGCAGGGGTAAGAGCTGTAAAAGTCAAACATCCTCCCGGCCTCTTCTGGGGGACCCATCTGTCAAGCCTCAAGCTGTAGTTTTTAACTATTTGGAGGTAAATACTTAAAGCCTATCTCTCTCAGAGGCTTCTCTCAGACTCTGGACTTTTCCCTTCCTATGGGGTATTATCAGCAATCTTGGTTCCCTGTTTGATTTGAAGGTCACTCAGGGCTTTATCTCGGTGCCATGCCATAGACTCTGGCTTATGCCATTTTTATCTTCAAGAGCCCCAAAGACAATTGGTGCATTGACGAGATTAGGTGACGCACTGCCCCGCTTGCCAGCCATCCCCCGCCTCCCACCCTGCATACAAAGGGCTGGCCGGCGCCCGTCGGACCCCACAGAGCCCCGTCCCCACGGCCAGGGGCCACAGCATAACCTCCAGCTGGTCCCGGGGGTCCTGCACCAAAAAGTGGTCGGGGCACCCATCCGTCTGTCCATCCATCCATCCATCCATCTGTACCTGCTCTGCAAATATCAGAGTAGCAGAGCAGTATCAGAGCAATCATATGTGCATATATATATATTTGTGTGTGTATATATACCTAAATGTACATTACGTATATATTTTTAGGTATCTCTACAGATGGAGATAACAAACATAAAAACAACTCAGTACCACCCCTGAGATTCTTCCTAAACCCAAAGGGCAATTTAAATGTTTTAACTTCTTCTTAAAGAAGCGCCCGTCAGTAAACCCTCGTTCCAGAGGTACTTTGGTTTATGTCAGGGTCCTACATGCTGTTCCTTGGGGTATGTGCTGGTTCTGACTGCAGAGCCAGTGCCAGCGGCTGTAATATTTTACTGTTGGGTGCATTGTGGGGCTCGGTGGGTGCAGTGTGCTGTTAGGAGCTTTTCCTGGTTTTATGGGGGGTAATTAGAACTTTATGATAGCAGCGAAATGGGAGGGTCCAGTCCCCATAAACAGGTTTATAATGGATATAAACTATGCACCTCTGTAACTTTGCAAAATTAACACTTTAGAGACAATTTGAGTGGCAGCCCAAAAATCAGAGCTGCCCTGGGCACTGCCTGGACCTGCATTTGGGAGGGTGGAACGGTCCCAGCACCGACCCAGCTGCTGCTATCATGTCAATAGGTGCAGCATCACCGAGCCCAGCACCCAAAAATGACACTTTGTCTTTCTCGACCTGCTGCTGGGCTCCTGGTCCACACCGCCGGCAGCATCCTCATGGGTCGGGCAGGGCCAGGGCTGGATCCCTGCCGCTGCCTGAGTCATCGGTGACCAGGCACGTGGCGTGGCCGGGTCTGTTTTGGGGTTGGGCATTGCCGGCGATTTGCAGGATGTTTGCGAAGCGCCGGGCAAAAGTGCAGCTTGGTGCTGGGGCAAGCAGCAGCAGAGGTCGGGATGTGCGGTGTGACGGCAGCGGCTCCCACTGCACAGGAAATATATTTAGAAGTACAGTGAATGTGGTTGTTTGGGGTTTTTTTTAAGTACAATTTAATCATATCAATATGACTGAAAGCAGGGGAGGACCAAGCTGCTTCGTTGCTTTTGCTGGCCAAAGACACAAGGCTGGTGTGTACCTAGAAAATGGCACACCCCTGCAACGAGAACAGCAAAAATACCTATTGCTGCCTGACCCCCCTGATAAAAGCTGGGTCGGGGAAATGGGTCTGGCACCCCTGGGAAGCTGGGGATGCTGGGGCTGGCTGCAGAAAGCCATGGGTGCACAGCACCCCGGTGCCCCGGGGCAGTGGGTCTGGGGGCTGTCACGCTGCCCGGCGGCTGGAACACAGGGTTAAGGCTACAGGAGCCAGACCCTGCAGCTTGTCTGGAAACATGGGAAAGCAGTAAAACATTTCACGGGCTGTGCAGCTCAGGGGCCGCACAATAGCCGGGTCCCATAAACAGACTTTTATATTATGGCTGTAGCTCCAGTAAAAAAAAAAAAAAAAGCCTTAACGAGGGTAGGCTCCATGGCCAGGCCCATTCCCGGTGATCACCATCCAGGCTCCTCTTTGGGCAGCTGTGCAGAGAAGGAGGAATAAATCTTTTTGCATGGGAGCTGCTTCCAGCTGTGCAGGAGAGCAGCAGGAGAGCAGTCGTGTCAGGCTGCGATGGCTGCCTGAGCCCCCACGCATAAACCTGGACCCCACAGCTCCCTGCTCGCCCCAGGAGGAAAAACCTTCATGTCCTGGTACAAACAGCCAGAGCCGTCCCCGTGTGTTCACCCCAGCTGCTGGGTCCTGTGCGGGGGTCCCAGCGGTCGTGCCATGGGGGGATGGCAGGCTCAGCACCCCGGCGATGGCAGAGCATGCCAAGGGGGGTCTCGGGGAAGCCTGAGCACGGTCCCTGGCGTTGTGTAGAGCTGGGTCCTGCTGCTCCAACAGATAAAGCCCAAAAGCAGGAAAACAGGGGCGGTGGAGGTGGCTGGTGAGGAGTAACATGTACTTGGGGCAACCTGGAAAACAGCTCGGAGGTGACTGTCGCCCAGGTAGATGCTTTAGGCTGGGCTGGAGCTCACCATGTTCACTGGGAATGGGGAGCTGGGAGGAAAGGCACCCGCTGTCATCGGGGAGCTCTGTTACAGCCACAACAGCAACGGCAATAATGCCTGGTGCTCTTTTCCCAATATTAATCACCTAATCTGCCCAAATCCATCCCAGCTCTGAGGGCATACACATAATACCCGTCCCGTGCTAGCAATGGGAAAAACCCGTGCCAGGATCGGTGATGGCTTCCTGAAGGTCTGCAAGGTAGCCATGGCGGGGGGCGATCGCCCTGGCCAGCAAGCGCTCTGTGGGCAGACCCAGGTGCCCACGGGCTTTGGGGGCGCAGGAGCCCCCCACCAGCCCAGCCCCTACCTCTGCGGCAGTGGGGTCCTCGGTGGGGCCAGCGGTGACACGGCTGCCACCGGCCCTGGAGCCCGACCTCGCACTCCTGCGGAGAGTTAATCTTCATCAAGACTCGGAGCCTTCAGTGGTTTTACCGACAGACCCAGAATCTCGGTCACCAGACTATCTGGAAATCTCAGCGTTGGTTATTGTTTCTCAGACAATAAAGTGTTGTCCTTGGGTTTGCAAGGAAAAGCTTGAAAACCAGCTTTTAACCTCTCATATGTTTTAAAGACAGCTTCGTGCCTTTGGGTGTCCTGACTCTTGAGGTACAAGCATCCTCAATCGGCTATAGCATGATTTTGGGTTTAAAACGGGGTTTTTACATTTTTTTATTTGTTCTTACTGAAAGCTTCACTGAACCCAAAAGAGATTGAAGATTGAGCAGAAACTCTGCTTTTCTTTCCAACGGGAGCTGCCTGTGCTCCTCGTCTATCTTTAAGATCGCGCTCAGAAGAAAGGGCTTTATTTTATCTGCCCTCCCATTGTTTGACCAGCGCTGCAGGATCTGGGGCCGGCAGCGGCTGAAGCACACTGCACGAGGCCGGGACCGCAGGGAAGAATGTGTGTGACAGTGCCCCGGTTGAGTAATGTTTACCCTGTTCACGGCAGGGACGTCCACTCGGACCGGCAAATATCCACCTGCTAGAGGACATTCTTTTATTATCAGGGATAAAAGGGGTTTGCTGGGAAATGATCAGGAACCAGACATCGCGGGGAGATTCCTATCTGTGGGACGTGTTTAACCAGCTGATGGGGAAAATTCGGAGGTGATTAGAGTGACTTTTCCATGGTTTTGGTGAAGGGCGCAGGTAGCCATCTGTGCTTTGGCAGATGGTTTTGGAGCTTGTGGAAAGCTCCCGGGCACCAGTTACCTTTTCTTTCCTTTTCCTGGATTCAGAGACTTCTAGGATAGCCCTTAGAGCATCCTTCGCCGAGCTAGCCTGCATCAGCTCTTCCCCTCGGGCACCTGGGAGGAGATTCAAAATCCCAGGGGGAAGATCTTTTACCTGGGTGTGTTTTGTAGCTGGGGGTGTCCACACTATGCCAGGACAGCCAAGAAGCCACTGGCAACCTCCACAGTCTGCAGCTCTCTGGCCAAGGGTCATTTTGGGGAGCTGTTCCCAATGCCCCTGTGCGGTGGCAGGGGGTCACGGGTGGACGATGCTCTTGGTGGTCTTGGTTGGGAGGCTGAGCTTCGCCACCACGCTGTCCTGTCCCAGGAGAGCTCAGGGCTGCCCATCCACTGCTTCGATCCGAGGGCAGTTCAGTGAACCCAGCCAGGAGCACAGTGCCGGACTCCTTGTAATAAATGGCTTTTTGCCGTAGTTGTCAAGGCAGTCCCGTAAAAGACGCTTTTGTTTCCCGTGGATTTTCCTCGGTTAATTATTTGCAATCTGTAGATGCCTTTCCCTGACACATGGCTGATCATATGGTTATCAGTGCAGGGTGTTTTAGCCAAATTAAATATATTTATATAGAAGACCTGTGCCTGAGCCAGATTTCCCTTCTTGGCGGTGGTGGGCTGAGGTCTGATTTGGAGGTTTGTGTGTGTCTGGTCCCTCTGTCTCGCTGCGATGATCTGTTAATCATACACTTGTCAAGAGGGAGGCGAAAGGGAAATCGGCTGCAGAAAGGCCTGAGACAAAAAATGGGAGTGGTGGCTGTTCAGAGCTGGGCAGACTCGGGTGGCCGGGGCTGCAGGGAGCAGGGCGAGCCTCGCAGAGGGAAGAGCTGGAGGATGCCACTGCTCCCCACGGCTCAGGACCCCAGGCTGGTGTCCAAGAGCCATGGGGACATTGCAGCAATTTGCTGCCAAATAAAGCACAAGGGATGCAGCTGGGTGTCCAGGCTGCTGGCCCAGGCTGGGCTCCCTTTGCACCCAGTGGCATCGGGGCCCTGGGCAGCAGAGGGGCTGCAGCCTCGGTGGGTGCTCAGCATCCCTCACCATAAATCCCTTCTCCCTGTACTTTCAGAAGATGGGGTTGGCGAGATGCTGGGGAGCAGCACTGGAGGAAGGGGCATATTGTCTGGTCCTGTTCCTCCCGTTTGTTGTCATTTGGGTGCTTGCACATCTGTTTATGTCCCTGTGCTGTGCACGCCGAGGGAGCTGGGGAGGGCTGGAGGGTTTCCCCTTTGCAGAGACGCTTTCGGAGGGGGTTGGCATGGCTGGGGCACCCTCGCCAGGGTGCTCGTGGGTGATGCCAACGCCTGGTGGTGTTTTGCAGGGGTCCGGTACAGCCAGGCGGTGAGTGGTGAGGCAGCATCCTCCGGGGCCATCAGCCACCATGGCAGCGGTGCCATGGTCACCACCAGCCAGGCGGTCCTGCAGCAGGTCTCCCCGGCCGGCTTGGACCCGGGCCACAGTTTGCTCTCGCCCGACGGTAAAATGGTGAGTACACCTGGCCTATTGTGGCGGCTTCGCTGATAAGATAAGAGGGCCCGGCGGGCAAAGCAAACACCCTTTCCCCGGGTTTCACACGCGGCCCATGCCGAACAATGGGGCATTGTGGGGCCAGGGCCGGCGGGTGCGTGGCCATCCCGCTGCCCGCCTCAAAGGCGGCTCTTGGCCCCCGCGCTCCCCGGCGGGCGATGGCGTGTTTTCTGAGCGCAGCCCATAAATCTGACAGAGCCCCACTCTGGTTTCTATCGATTGCATGCCTTGCAGATTGAATGCGCGCTGGGTGGATCGCTGTTTGTTTTCTCCTGCCAATGACATGGGTATCGATAAAACGCTCATTCGTTCTTTTTTTCACTAAGCCCTCCCAGGCCTGGAGTTTCGCTGGGGAAGCACTTTCCTTGCAGGCAGGGAGCTTCTTGTCCCAGGGCATCACCCAGGGTGTCAAACCCCTAGTGCTGGCTCTGGCCCCGGAGCTCCTGCCTTTCCCCATCCCCTTCCCCACACACTCGGGCTTTGCTGGGCAGAGGCAGGCAGTGGCGGTGGGCCACCAGCATCCCCTCCGTGTGCCTGACGCCCCCCCCCACTGGGTGCTGCAGGACCATTGCAAAACAGGCGGTTGGAACTGCAGGGCTGGGCTGGATTCCCGATGCCCGAGCACTCGAGCTGCTCCTTCCCATGGGTGCCCGGTGGGTGCGAAGCCCCTGGGAGGGGTGCGGGTGGGCAGGGGTGCGGGGGGCCAGGCAGGACGGGACGGCAGGGCACAGCCCTTGTCTGGAGCTGGCTGCCGGTGTCTGCACGAAGCCGCTGCTGTTCCGGCAGGTTTTTTCTGCTGAAAGTGAAAGTCAAACATGGCACTGGGCGGCAGGTTTTCACTTCCATTTTCAGAGGGTTGGCGTTGGTCTCCCTGCGAGGCTGGGGGGCTGTGGAGGGGCTCATCGCACCCTCCCTCAGCTGTAGCACTGTGGAATTTTGCCTTTCCTTCTGCCGCTCTCTGGCTCTGCCTCGCCAGGGTCTCGGCCCAGCCCCGCGCACTCGGCCGCTGACCCCACAAAGCCGAGCGTCCCCTGCCGAACAGGGGGATACTGTAGAGCAAAACCCCAGCCCTGCCAGTGTGCTCCCTCTGCCCCGCATGCACCCGTATCTCCCCAGGGGTGTGTTGAGCCTTGTAACCCTGAGCCTTGAAGTCATAAAATGAGTCAGGAATAAAGGCAGCAGCAGCAGCAGGCAGCGAGTGCTCGGGGCAGGGGTCCACAAGGACGAGGCGATGCTGAGCTCGGTGGCAGAGGCTGCCAGCATCCCCCACCAGCTCCTTTTGCAGGGGCCATCTCTGAGGGGTGGGTTTGCAGGAGCACAGGGACAGACCCTTGGATGGGGCAGGGGGAGGTCACAGTGGCCAGGCAGCACGGGAGAAGGCTGCATGGAAATGCAGTGTATTAAACTGGGAAAAGCAAACTGGGAAGCTGGTGTGTGGCAGCAAAAGCCCTGCTGGATTATCCCTACTGCGCAGACATTGCACAGCACCATCGGGGACCGCTCAAGTCCTCAGCAACGTGGGGCTCTGCTAGCTTATCTCTGATCTTTAAGCAGGGCTAGCTAGTGCTTGCAAGCGATTTAATAAAAATATGCTGTAGGCTGTGGTTTCTAGTAAGTAAACATGTGCCTGTAGTACCCTACACGAAACCAAAACTGCCAAGGCAGTTGCTGCATCTGAAGGCAATCGTTTTTTTCAGGGATGAGCGTTACTGAGGCTGCAGAAAGCTTTGGTGCTTCACTCTTTCACGCTGCAGTGTTGCCTTTAGTCGTGGCAGTGCCAGAGGGTCTCCCACGAGGGTCCAGTGTCTGGAGGGCCTTTTCCAGTCACGCAGTCTCCAGAGGTGATTTTAGGCACGGTGCTTTGGGTCTAAACGCCCTGTGAAAGGAGCCTGGCTGCAGGCGAGCAGCGTGTGCTCACCATGAGCTGTTTGACTTGTGCAGCCAAGTGTGGTGTAACCTGGCCTTGAAGAGACTTTGAAAGTGGAAAATACCGGATCAGGAAATATGAGTCACTCCCGGGCTTTGGAATTTATTGATGGATTTGTTTCAATTGCAGCAGGGCTATCTCCAACTCACATGTGCAAAATAAACAAGGTGCTGGGATTGGTGACCAGAAATGTCACACGAAGAGCCGAAGGATGGCTCTGAATTGGGATCGAGGTTGCTGTCTGATGAGAGGGACTAAGAGAACGTGCAGCAATTAAAGAAATAAGGCACCTGCCCCCCTGTTTGTGCTGGGGACCAGCTTCAGTCCTCTTGGCATGCTCCAAGTGCCTTTGTGTGTCTGATCCCTAAACACCAACTGGAATCCCAGGAGCTGGCTCTGGCTGAGTGCGCCCGCGCCGTCTCACCAGTATCCCACCCGTCTGCAAAAGTGGTGACTAAGAGCATCACCATGAGGCCCTTTTTATTTACTTTCCATCTTTTTTCCTTACCTTCCCAAGTTTATATATTCCCACTTTCCCCTACAGCCAGGACAGTTAGAAGTTAATGAGTGTTGAGAGTCGGCAGCTGTCCCCGAGGGCAGGAGTTTGGCCTTGAGGGATGAAATGGCAAAGGCTCAGGATGTGCCATGTCCCAGCATCATGCTCCCAGGGAGCTGGAAGCTGGTGCCAGCAGAGTCCTTTGCTGCTGCTTCACTATTTATTAATAAGGTGTTCAGGGGTCCCAGCCGGGGTCCGCAGCCCTGGGGCGGTGGGAGCTGTGTGCGCTGAATGCTTTGTGCCCCGGGGAGGCTGCAACCCTCTTGCCTATTGGAAGGGGGGCCTTTGCTGATCCCCCCACAATCTCCCCACTGAAGTAGGTGGGTGGGCAGCAGGGGAGGGGGCAGGGAGCACCCCCCTCGACTGTGTCTCTGATGGTGGCTGCCCTGCCTTGCTCCTCAGCAGATCTCCGTTTCAGGGGGCGGGCTGCCCCCGGTGAGCACCCTGACCAACATCCACAGCTTGTCACACCACAACCCGCAGCAGTCCCAGAACCTCATCATGACGCCGCTCTCAGGAGTCATGGCCATCGCACCAAGTAAGCGTGCCCCAAGCTCCCCTCCGCACCCCATGTGGACCCCTCGTCCTGTGATGGGGAGGGGGATGCCCTGCCTGCTCATACTGGTGCTGACATCCCTGTTCTGCCATCTCCCTCCTTCCAGGTCTGAACACCTCGCAGGCGCAGAGTGTACCCGTTATCAACAGCGTGGCTGGCAGCTTGGCAGCTCTGCAGCCGGTCCAGTTCTCCCAGCAGCTCCACAGCCCGCACCAGCAGCCGCTGATGCAGCAGTCACCCAGCCATATGACACAGCAGCCTTTTATGGCCACCGTGACCCAGCTGCAGAACTCGCACAGTAAGGGTCGGGGTGGTAGCTGCAAAGGGAAGGGCCCAGAGTTTAGATGGAAAATAAGCTTGTGCTCTCTTCCTGCTCTCCCACGCCCGAGCTTGTGCCCGTGGCTGCTGCCTCTCTCCCGCAGGTACCAGCCGGTGCGGAGCTGCGAGTGGGATGCATGGTGGTGTGGGGTGGCCACATCCCGCCACAGCCTCTCATCCCCCTGTGCCATCTACTGTACTGCACCTCCCGTACCACTCCACTGCTGCCCTGCGGGTGGGACGCAGCCCCCTGCCTGCATCCTGTACAAACTTTATTTTTCCTTCCATGTTCTTACTGCTAAAACACCTGCTTTGCCAAAGGAGGTGGCCAGGCCTGTTGCACTCCCTGCAAAGCAGCCGCTTCTCCGCTGTGCCTTGAAGGGACCTGGCGTGGCCCCTCGGGCTCATCCGTCACCCTGGCCCTGCTCCAGCGCTGGGCTCAGCTGCAGAGGGGTTGCAGAGCTCCAGTGTCTGCTCCAGCCACAGCCCTTCAGCCCCTCTGATTTCCCTGGGCGAGCTGCTACCCAAGAAGGAGGTGGCTTAGAGGCAGGCGGTGGTTTCTTTCCATGGCTCATTTTATCTCATCCGTGTCTCCACACTGCTCGTTCCCATGCAGCACCCCTGCAACTGGCCGTAGCAGTGCTTGGCTGCTCTGCCCTGCTGCGAGGGCTGTGGGGGCTTTTCTGTGACAGCTGCTTGTCTCCCTCCTCTCCGCAGTGTATGCACACAAACAGGAGCCTCCCCAGTATTCCCATACCTCCCGCTTCCCCTCAGCAATGGTGGTGACGGATACCAGCAGCATCAGCACGCTGACCAATATGTCTTCCAGTAAGCAGGTAATGGCTATGTGGACGCTGGCGAGGGTGTGCAGGTGGGGGTGTGGGGGGTGGAGCGGGGGCTGTTTCCCCCCTAGAGTTGGGGCCAGAGGAGGGTGTAGCAGAGACCCTGCCCTGCTGCCTGGGCTGCACCTCCCTGGGCAGCTGGCAATGAGCCCTCTGGCACCAGGAACCCCATACCAGCCCCTTTGCGGGCTCCAAACAACTGCTCGCAGGTGATGTGATGGGGATTTGGGATTTGCGACTGTGCTGGACAGTGAGGACTTGTCTAATGCCTGGGCGTACCAGCCGGGGCATGCTCATCCCTGGGGCAACTTCGTCAGAGTGGGAGCATCCTTCAGGGGTACAAATTGGGCTGAGAAGGTTGGGACCACGTGGGTTCTGCTGCTTCTGTGTCCAGGGTGAATCCACCCTGTTTGGAGTTGAGCAGAGGAGCTGGGCTCCGATGTGCCTCGACTTACCCCAGCCCGTAAACCTTTATCATCTGCCTGGTGCCGGCGCAGGTGTAAAGCCGGACTTATCCTGGTACACATCAGGTGCGTGAGGCCTTACTCAGACAATAGTCCCTTTTTAAAAGCCAGCTCTGGGGACTGTGGGAAATATGTGGCCCTTATTGATCGCTAGATAAATAAGAGAGAGCCTTGAACTTGCATTCAGATAAACTTTCTTACCGAGGTTTGACAGGGGAGAGGGAAAAAATGTCTGCAGCAACCACAGAGTAAATACGGCATGGGATCGCTGAGGCAGCCCCCGTGGATGCCTGGCGAGGGGTGAAGGAGGGGGCTGGGGCTGCAACGGGGAGAAGCTGGGAGAGGGGCTGCCTGGGGGGTTGGGGTGCCCGGGAAGGGCTGATGAGCACCGCTGCTGGCTCGGCTCGGGCTCCCGCGCTTTGTAGTGCTCGACGTGCAGGTTTATCTGCGCCTGCTGCTGGGGGCGCGGGGGGCAGCGAGGCACGGCCGCGCCTCGGGAGCACCATTTCCTCCGCACAGCTCTATCGGCCCATCTGGTGTGCGCTCGGCCCGAACGGCCCCGATTGACTGCGCTCTCCGCCATGGGCTGCCTTTGATGCTGGGCTGGCGGGAAGGAGCCCTGGGCACACAGGAAATGTCCTGCCAGGGGGATGGTGCCCGCTCATTCCCGCTGCCCGGCCGGGCGCCACGAGCAGCCTTCCTTGACGCAGCACTGCCTGGGGTGGTGGGGGCTCCCTTGGTTTTCTCCCTCCATCAAGCTTTTGCACTTTAATTAAAGGGGGAGGAGGTCTTGCGGCTCAGGGCGGGGGAGGTGGGATGGGGGAGATGGAAATGGGTCCCCATGGTTGCTGCGGTGAGTGGGTGCAAAGTGCCGAGGGGGCACACACCCACCTCGTTAGCCCCCGGTACGTGACAAACAAGCACGGGCTGGTCCTGCAAGTGCCCAGGGCAGGATCTGGCCCCTGTCCCTCTGCATGGGTCCAGGATGGGCACTGGGGTCATGTCCCCCCAGCGCAGCCTCCCAGCCCCTGCAGCCCCTTTCCCTACCAACCATTCAACGTTCAAGTTAAAGCTGGAAAAATTTACCTTTGAACGCTGATTTTTTTTCTGTGATCACCCGTTGTGTTAGCGGCAAGGGGCAAACAAAGTGCTGCAGAGGCAGCGCGGGTGCCCCCCAAATGCTGTTCACCCCACAGACAGCTCAAATGGCTCAATATTTTTTTGTGATTTGCGTTTCTGCCCGTGACTGGGGCTAACGGGAGCCATCCCTTGGCTCCTCCACGCTTTGCCTCGGCATAAGGTGGGCGCTGCCGGGCACAAGGGTGCCCGGTGGCAACAGGCTCCTCCGAGGTGGCCGGGGGGCCACTTGGATCCCCAGGGGAGCTGCAGTTTTCAGGGCACAGTTTGCTGGGTGAGAGCTGGCTGCTGCAGGGGGGAGTGCATGGATAATCCCAGGGTACGCACAGCCCACATGAAACCCCAAATCTGGGGGGGTCACGCTGCTGCTCCCTGAGCAACTCCCTCTTTGCAAGAGGAGAGGCATTCCTCCTGCACAGCCCAGGGGCAATTCTGCACCCACAGCCCCCACGCCAGCCCCCGCAGACGCGCTCCGTGGTGGAGCCCGGCTGCTCCTGGTCCTGCCGGCAGGGACCGAGGCCAGTGGGATGTCCCCTATCCCCCCCAGCTCTCCTCTCAGCCCAGTGCTACAGATTGCTTATCAGATGTTGTTATTTAGACCTGGAAGGGGCAAATACCTCCCGGTTCCTTTGACAACGCTTGAGGCCAAGCCACCATTTTTATTACGTTAGCAAACACCTGATAGTCGCGGCCCGTCCCTAATGACATGTCACGGGAGGCTCCTGGCGTCTCCCTATCTCTGCATTACGATGTTTGCTGTGCGCTCCAGCCCACAAGGTCACCCCCAGCTCCTGGCCCCCCACCCCACCGGTGGCTGGGGGGACCCTGGGTGGGGGACCGCCCCCCCCGGGATGGAGAAGGGGCTGCTGCGGTGGGAGGATGCAGTGGCAGGGGCTGCTCAGCTCCTTCCCCAGAGGTGAGAGCAGTGCTGGGGGACAGCCATGAGCATGGCCCCCAGCCCCACTCCCACCCAAGCACAGGCTGCTGCGCTCAGCCTCACGCCTGGCTGCTCTTGGCAGCAGTGCTGAGCTGTGTGGCACAATCTCTGCAACAGCCTGGGCACAAACCGGCCCTTTTCTTCTTATTATTATTTTTGGGAGGGGGGTGGCAATATCTGGCTCAGAAAGTATTTTCCCACTGCCTCCCCCTCGGGGGGTCACTGGGGAGGGCTCGGGGCCAAGCAGGGCTTGTGCGGCACCACCAAGGTCCCAGGGTGGCACAGGAGGTGATGCCTCCAGATGCTTTGCAATGCCCCCGGAGACTCCCGCCGTGGTGCTGCCTTCACCCCCTGCCTGCCTGCCAGTCACCGTGCTGCTCTCTCCCTCCCCAGTGTCCCCTGCAAGCCTGGTGATGCTCCACACCTCGCTGCTTTTGCACATAGCAACGGGATCTTATTTTTCCACAACATCCCGCCGGTGACCCGCGCGCTGAGCCCGGGGAGTCGCCAGAGCGAAGCCCAACGCCGCAGCGAGGAGCCCATCAACCCGAAACGGAGCCAGAAGCTCGAGACTCCCTGTCGCCGGGACGAGCCCGGATCCGCGGGGTGCTCACCCGGGACCGTGCCTCTCCTTCCCTCCGCACAGTATTTCCAAGATGTGTCTTGGGGATTTTTTTCTTAAGTATTTGCCTTCCAAGAGGCTGTTGTCTCTCACGAGGAACTAGGAACAGCTGTACTGGGAACCGGCAGAAGGGGAAGATGGATAATATTTAAGTTATGCTCCTTCACCCGACGGACTGAGAGGGACTTGGGTCTGTTACTTGGCATTTGGAAGGAGGAATTGCATGTGCTGTTGAACTGAGCCAATTAATCTGTAAATATAGGTACAGTCTGCTCCATCCTCACCCTTCCCCACTCCTATACATAGAGATTTATATAAAAAGAAGTAAATTTTGTCCAATGGATGTAAACTACTGTAATTAAGTGCAATTCCCCCATCTGTATATATTGTTCCCTAATCTCTTCTCTTTCTTCTCCCCCCCACACCTTTTTTTTTTGTTAAAGGTCAGAGCTAAGGATGGTTTTGGTTTTGTATTTCTCTTCTTCCTTTAAATGAGTTAATTCAATGACCCGGGCCTAGGCAGGATGCCAGTCAGGTAGCACCGGTCTCTGCTCTGCAGGAGGACAGGGAGACGTACGTCCTCTGTGCGGTGACATCTCATGTGAAGGAAGGGCATGGAGCGAGCCGAGTGGAGCCCTGGAAGGATCTGGCCGATCCGTGTGGGGACAGCTATGGAGATCTCAAAAGACTCTTCTGCTTTTGGGGACTCTGACAGTGGTGGGGTGGGGAAGCACTCGGGAGCCTGGTGAATGCATCCAGACCGGTGGGATGCATCAGCATCGACAGTTTTCAAGGTGAGCCTGTGGCATTCGCTGCTACAGAGGTGAATGAGGCTGCAAGAAATTCTGTTGAGATGTCCCTCAAATGAGGTTGAGAGACTGTCTCACTTTTCTTCCCTCCATGGGGTGCAGAAGGGACTGGGTACCCAGTTACTGCCTTGTCTCGGGCCCAGTAAATGGCCAGTACAGATGGCTTATTTTCCACCATTAGCAGGTTCCTGATGAGTCTGGTTGGCTCCACCCTTACCAATAAACACACGGTGCTGGTGCTCTCATGCTTGTGGTGTCTACTCTGAGCTGCAGCTGGAGATGCGGGCCCTGGGCTGTGATGTGGACACGCCAGTCCGCGGTCCCCACTGGCTGCCTGCTTTGTCTCACCTGGCAGCAGCTCTTGGAGGAAAACCTTCACAGCAAGATCTCCAGCTTGTGAATGAGCGGTGAAGGCACACCCCAGCTTCACACCCACTGAGGACACTGGGCTCCACACCCCCCAGAGCCACGAGGGCTTTAGGTGCCCAAGTCCTACCTCCCAAAGCTGCAGAACCTGTCAAAGGCATCGCTTCTGCTTCCGTGAGACAAAAGCTCCTCTGTACCCGCTCCCCTTTGCAAAGGGATCTAATGATCCCCAGTTGTGCAAATTTTTCTTGAATTTTGCAGCATGTGCCAACTTCTGAGAGTGATTTAGAGAGGTGGAGAGGAGTAGAGGTGCCCAGGGACGGATGACCACTGCTAAAAAGGAAAACACTAGATGCTTTCTTTGGGGCAAGAAAGGCTCTTTTGCTGTGTTTTTGTACAATGCCTAGCGCAGTGGGACCCTAACCCTTGCAAGGACTAATAGGAGCTGCCCTACGGTGAATAAGTCATCGTAAATTGGAGACCAATATTCAGAATGACATTTAATTTAATGTATACCATAATTAAATACCATTTCTTCTGACTCATTGCTGGTGTGTGGTCTGTAAATTCCACAGTCATCATCTGCTGTGGTTTGGCAGACATCGGTCCAGCAGGGACACAGGTTGGTGGCAGTGACATGTCCTTCCTGCTGTCCCTTGCAATGCTGATCTAGATTTCTACCTGCCTGAATATCACGTGTTTCATACGAAGCCCCAGGTATCAGCAAAAAATAACAAGAGGCTGTAGAAGGTCGGGAGACCTGTGTTCTCATCCTCCTAATGATGCATGCACTAACGATGTTGCTGGCAGTCGGGTACAGTTCATTCCTCATCCTCTGCTAACTTTAGCAGCCGAGTGTTAAGCAAACCAATTAGGAGCTGAGTGCCAGACAAAGCCAAACCCACCCGTTTTGGATATTGAGCCTGTGGATCAGTAAAGTATGAGGCGGAGGTGGGAGGGCGTGCCGCAGTCCCTACAAAGCTTTTGAAGATCTTTGATTGCGAAGAGCTAACATACCTGAGTGACTCAGAGCACATCAGTAGGAAGGGGTGGCCCTTCTGAAGATGCAGTGTGGGGCTGTAGTTCTAATCAAGTTCAAAAATGCCTGGTTTGGTACCTTTTTTTTTTTTCCCCATAAGTTAAGCATGGGCTGCTGTGGGAAAGGCTTTCAGAGCAGCAGTGAGGTGCTCACCTTTATAGCTGAAGCAGGACACCCTGACAAAAACCTTCCCATGAGGTTGTTTTGTTTCTGTGAATTTTCAAATGCACAGACAAAAAGTGGAGTTGCAAAGCTGGAAGAGAATGGGAGGCATGAAGACTGCTTGGCCCTTTCATGCAGAGTCAGAAGTGATGCTCTCCTTTAGCAAAAGCTGGAAAGAAAAGCAGCAGGTTTTGTTCCAAAATGCCCTTTGTGCCTTCCTGCTCAGCAAGTCCTTTTCAAACACACCTGAGCACCAGGCTGAGCCCTTTTCAAATTCTGCTCCTGACTATTGCATTCCCACTGGTCAGGATGGAAATGATTTGGATTCTTCTACTTAAGCCAACTGTTTTGCTCTGTGAGTGGCTTACGAGGCTAAATAGGCTAAGCTTTCCCCAGCTGATGCATATCCAGCATGAGGTTGAATTGGTCCTGCAGAGGAATGAGCAATCCAGTGGGAAGCTGGAGAGAAAAACAGGCACTACGTAACCTGCTGCAACCAAGCTGATGCTCTACCTTTTGAAGCTTAATTTCTGCACCAGCTTTAAGACAGACACAGGCTGAGAGGTATGGGGTTTGGGGTGTGAAAACTGTGTGTAAAGCATCCTTTGGTAAGTGGTCCCATGTCAGTGCTGCTCTCCAGGAAGCCTGGTGGAGAGGGTAAGTGAAAACCTTGAGGGAAGGAGACTCTGAGGGGCATCCCCACCAGAGAGGGGCCTGGTGAGGGAAGGGGGGGAACAAGCCAAAAGAAAACTGGGGAAAAAAGTACAGGACACATCCAAACAAAGACACAGATGGAGAAGGTGACTACCACGGAACAAAACCTGTGTGATAAAGCAGGCAGGATACAGTCAGTAATATGAATAGAGCAAGTGATTAAGAACAGATGGTATTTACTCAAGAGATGTGAAATTATGAAGTTGCCAAACAGCTTGTTGTGTGCTGTCACCCACCCCTGGTTAGCAGGAGATGGGAAGGTAGAAAGCATGGCAAGTTGCTAGAGCATGCTGTGGGTGTTGCACATACCAACGCTTTCATGAGGAGAAAGGTTCCCCGGGTTTGGATTTAGCTTCTGGCTGAGGAAACCTTTCTGCCCAGGGAAATACCATCCAAAACTGCTTCTCTGAGCAGCCTCTGCAGCAGCTGCCCTGGGGCTGGGGCTGAGGCTGTCCCTGCCCAGATCTCACCTTGCACTGGAGCAGCACTGGGTGGGGTGTTTGCTCCCACAGGCGCCCTGGCTGCCTCATTAAGTTGTGGGAAAATACCATGTAATGTCAAATGAGGCTGCTGGAAGACTTCTTCTCCTGTTGCTGTTGGGCACATTGTGTTTGTCCATGATGCAGTTGTTATTCAACAAAGAAACTAGCAGAAACATAACAAAGTTCATTTATGACCAATACGGTTTTACAGGGCTGAGTGATTATTTTCCAGTTCAGAGCTGTTCGCAGGGAATTCATTGCTCAATGAGGATCCACAGGCTGCCACGAGGCTTTATTGATCACTCTTCATGTTCACAACAAACTGCAGTTTCCTTCATGGCAGAGTGCAGGGACGCTGCTGCATTTAATTTGAAGTGCAGTTATGGGTGCAAAGGAAAAATTCCCCAAATCTCAGCGTTCCCAAGGCCAGGGGGTAACACTTGGGGTTGGGGCTGTTGTGGCTCTCCGTGATGCGAGGACCTGCTCTCTCCAGGGAGGTATTACCCAAAGCTCAGTGTTTTGGCATTCCTTCCCTGACCAGGATGTGCAGGCTGTGGGGCTGGGGAAGAGCACAGGGAAGCCCGGAGAAGTGTGGAGGTGGGATGTGGGAGGGCTGGGCAGGAGCATGACCTCCCCTTTACCTCCAGAGGAGAGCACAGCATGGTAACACCTGCCTGGATGGGTAAATCCCATGCCCCAGCTGACTTCTGTTTGTGCTGCAGCACCAGTGATGCTGCCAGGGAAGTCACTGGGTCAAAATCAGGTTAGTGCCGCCCTCACCGCCTGCCCCAGAATGGCAATAGGGCTTTATCAGAGCACCAGCCCTCAGCATGGAGCTGCAGCTGTCCCTGGGGAGCAGGGTTCCTTGGCACTTATTGTGCATGACAGGTGGTGGTGCAGACCTCGCTGCCAGAGCTGTCTGGAGGCTGTCGAGTGTCGAGGCTGGAGCAGTGTTGAGGCTCAGCTGCCATCCCCAGTGCTCCAGTGCTGGCTGGGCTCTGGCCCTGCTGCGGCCAGTCCAGCTCATACCAGCTGGCACCAAGTGTGCGGATTGCTAAGGAAGTCCCACGTCATCCCCGCTGAGAAGCAGATGTCCTGCTGGCTGTGAAGGCAACAGCCTCTCCAGGGATACCAAAATACAGACAAGCTATTTCAGCAACTTTAAAAATGTTGTTTGGTGCGCATGTAAACATAACATGTAGTTGCACAACAGCACCCGGCTCTAAACGCGCGGTCTTTCTAGACTTGTTCTGCCAGTCCAGCCAGATGGCCGGATCTGCTGGAAGTTTCGGCAGGAAAACCAGCAGCGGTGTGGGGCTGTGCAGAGCCTTGGCTCTGCTGGGGCTGTGCTCCCCACCAGTGCAGCCTGCCCCCCGCACACCGTTACCCCACAGTCCCAGTGCTGCCTTCCTGTGTGACGGGTCAAAAGGGAAAGCATTGTCAGTCCCCCGTGGCCAGCAAACACGCTCTGCCCTTTGAAGCCTTTGAGAGGATTTGGTTGGGCTGGTGGCGGAGTTTGAGGAGTACACAGAGAGGAATGCAGAAAGTGCTTGCGTTGGGAGGCCGGGCTGTTTGCAGACATTGCCAGCTCCCCGCTGTGCTGCAGTCTGGCCATGGGAGCAAGTATATGGAGCTGGAGGAGTCCTTGCAGCAGGCAGGTGGCAGCTTCAGGCAGTGTATGTTGATCCCATTTCCTGCTGGTGTGGGGTTTCCATGATGCGTTTGCTGGAGGTCTTCTCAATTCTGTGAAAAGGTTTGATGAAGGGAGAGATGTGAGTCATAAAGACCAGCAGCAGCAGTGAACAGCATTGAAACGCTTTACTTTCCTAGACCAGCACGCTGCTGCCCAGCACCTTAAAATGCTCTCGGCAGCCAGAGAAAACCTCGCTCTCTGCCTGCTCCAGTGCATCCCTGATTGCTCCCACAGTGCTGGGTGCTGTGACCTCCACACCTCATGCCATGCTGCCCTGCACTGGCCTCCCCGCAACAGCCAAGGGACCTGCAAATCTGGGGGCTCGCCAGCCTGCAAAGATCTCAGGGAGCCTTGATGTCCCACCACCCTACTATCATGACAGGCCAATAAGCACAACGCTCTGCATCCCACGGTGGAGCAACCCGGGCTGCCTCTCCAGCTGCAAGGACCAGCAGGTCCATCCCTTCGGCCCTGCACACCCGCGCAGCAGAGTCTGGCCAGCAGATCTCCTGTGCTGCTCCACACCATTTACCCTGCAAAGGTCCTTTGCACGCAGATGCTCAAGTCGCTCGTTTGCCTGTAACTAACTCTTGCTTGTCACTGCGAGTGTTACAAGATCTCCCACACAAGTGAGATGGGCAAGACACCACCCCTGGGTCCTCTGGGGACAAAGAACAGATGCTTTGTGGAAGGAGTCTGGTTTGACTGCACGCGGTCAGGTTAAACATCTGCCATGAAAAGACAGAGCCACAGGCTGGGGAGCTAGGCTAGCTACTCCTCGGTGCAGACAGGTTAACAGCAAATAAGAGCTCAGAGTCACCGTTCCCAGGGGCAGAGCCCCGTGGGAGGCTCTGGGGCTCGGCACTCAGCCAGCACAAGGAGCCTGGCTCCCCTCTGCACTTGCAGGGTGCACCTTCGTTTAATCCCAAAGGTTAATTTACCCCTGCTGCAGATGGTGGAAGGCTGACAGGTCCTGCAGCAGCACTAGGGCAAAGGAGTGGTATGTGCTGCCACAAAGGGCTCAGCACAGCCAGCAGTGGGAGTGCTGCAGGAGCACCAGCATTGGGGGGGGGAGAGGTCTCTGACCCTCTGGACTTTATTTCTCTGACCCAGGGATAAAGCCTAAAAATCAAAAAACTCAGCTGTGACTGAAGAGTTGTCCGATTGCAGTATATGTCTAATCTAGAGCCACACAAAACCCGAACCCCAGATACTTTATCTTCTAACTCAAGGAACTTTGATTTTACTTTTCTAGTCAGCAAAATTAATCCTCGTCTCTGTAATTAATATGCTGCTCAAATGGATTCTTAATTACAGATAAATCACAAATCTACACACACAACTGTTATGCTTTTCAAGTAATAAAACAGATCATTTGTCTTCCTCAGATGAACAGAGACCAACCAGCACACCATTTCCCTCTTTATGAAGAATTCATTTGCCTTAGAAAGAAAGTCTTTAAAAAACATTGCCAGGATTTCTTGAATAGGGGATCAAAGCTCCCACACTGCTGGAAACCATTTTCGCTAAATAAGATGTGGGTAAAGGAAAAAAAAGTAAAAGTTTTTTGGTAGCGGCTGGGATTACGACACCCTTGGGAGGGACAAGGACGTGGGGTCAAGAAGTTGTGACCAGGTTAGCAACACAGGGAACAGAAGGGGAGGACAAAGGAACAGAAAGTGGAAATAGACAGATGAATGAGGAAGCATGTTTCTTTGCCGAAAGAGAATGGATGCTACATCAATTCATACTGAGAGCTAAAGGATGAGGGCCTGTTAATGGATTGGGGGACACAGCAGGGATCAGAGGTCATGAGTGCACTCAGCTAGGCTAATTGACTGTTATGTGCATATTAGTGATGATAATGTAGTAGGGTAGCGGGATGTGGGGAGCAGATATGCAAAAGTTCCACTGACAAGCGCTGTCCTGTAATTCCTGCCTTACACCTGCTAAACAAATGCACAAAAGATACTGGCCTTAGCTGGCTTTCTTTGGGAGGGGAGCCCGTGGCTACAGGTAAGCACCTCTGACCTGACTCTGCACGTGAGGAAATAAACTTGCCCACCAGATTTGCTTTGCAATCTTCAGGGGGTTTATTTCAGTGCTACTTGCTGGGCATGGCCCAATGATCTGACCAACGCATCTCACCTAGGCTGCTCCTGCACCCTCAGAGAGGCCCCCTGAGCACACCTGTGGGATGGGGGGCACTGCTCCGGGGTCAGGAGTGTACCCTGCTATTAATCACCTGTACCAGCTGCCATCCCAGGACTGTCTGCAAGAATAACAAATGAAAGGGGGAAACCATGCAGCCTGGGCTCTCCCCTGTGTCCCAGTCCAGTCCGTGGGCATCCTGCCAGCAACTCCAGGCAAAACAGACTGGCGTTTATCCTCCTCAGCTATAATTTTATGCCAGCCCTGGCATGTCAGAAACACGGTGTTCCCCGGTACATAGAAGCACGTGCAGGGGGGGTTAATATAAAGACCAGGGTTGGTCCATTAAAAGCTGTTCACCCCACCTGGGCATGGCTGTGGCTGGGGGGGTGTTGATGCCCCCTTAGCTGGTGCAGGTGGCTGTCTCTTGTTTGCTGTGGTGCAGTCAGAGTGAGGACTCCCTGGTAGGAGGCACTGTGCTTTATTTTACTGGTTTGGATCAATTATAGGGACCAAAGCAAGTCATCCTTTGCCTTGTAGGGTTTCTGCAGCATGCACCTGGGAGGGGTCCTTCTCTGGGAGGCTTTAGGTTGCCTTGCTCAGCAAAGAAGGAGCAACACAGAAAAAGAGTAAAATCAGCTCTAGTCAATCCAGTTAAGGGATCAGTTTTGGAGGTCAGGTGTAGTTTTGAGCTGACTTTTGTGGAATCAAGATCCATCCTGGCAAGCCCTGCTAATAATTGCCCAGGTTACATCAGGCTGTTGGGGCATTAATCACTGTGTCCGTGGCTCGGCTGAGCTGAACGGCCTGTGCTCCCACACCACGTGCACCCTGCAAAGGCCTCGCTGGTCATCTGGTGTCAGCGCTGACTTGGCAATTAGCACTGAGTAATTGATAGAGCAGCACCGGGGAAGGAAAGATAAGCCCAGTGCCGTGACAAGAGCAGTTTTGCTTTGCATTAACTTCAGTTGCTCCATTTTTGTATTTCACTGACTTCTCCCTTTCACCCCCGACACACGACATGACCCCTCGCAGCCTGAGTCCCGGTGCTGACCCCTCCGAGACTGCTCCAGGGTGGATCAACTTCAGTAAAGGCGACTCAGCCTCTGGGGCCACACGTGCTGGAAGGCTGGAAGACGGGAGTGTACAGCTGGGGACTGCTCCTGCCGGAGGATCCCTCACTCCCAGAGCATGGCTTTCTGCCTGCCTGGCACCCAGTGCTGCCGCTTTGGAAGCAGAGCTCCTTACTCCTTACACAAAAGGATTTCCCAGTCAACTGATGGAGAGAATATTTCCCATTTCCTCACTCCTGAATCTGCTGACAGCATCTCTTGGTGAGTGATGGATATTGGAGATGATTTATAGTTCTTTGTTACACAAATGCCTCCACATTCTTCTGCGTCCTCTCGCAGCAACCATTAGTCACTTCCAGCAGAAAAGTGAGAGCCTTAGCCCGGGAACGGCCTGAAGGACACGGCGTTGAGTTTCTCTCCTGCATTGGCTTTATTTGCTGTAAATACACCATCGGGGACACAAGCAAGGGAAGTGTCAGTGTCGTGGTGCTCTGCACCCACCCAGGTCTCTGTGGCTGCTTCCACCTGTCTACTGGGAAGTCAAAAGGCTGGCAAAGAAAAAGTTCTATAAATCAGGCAGATAGGGGCTGTGGGGAGGATCGCATTTATGCAATTTTTCATCTCAGAGTTTGTAATTAAAGTAGTGAACATTACAGGAGGAACAGCCATTGCCTGTATCTCTCAGAGCTGTTGGATTTTGGCAATGTAGACATTTAGCCCTTGAGACTTTTATTACATAAAATAGTTTTTGTAATGCTGTTGTTGCTTAATTGGATTTCTGTTTGTTTTACTTCAAGAACACCAGGAAAAATATCTGTGTTGTTTGATCTGATACAGAGTACTAGGAGACTTACCTGTACCATTGGGTCTCACAGTTTATCATAATGAATAAATACATGAATTAAATAAATTCTGATCGTAATCTATGCAAAGTTTCTAGATTGCCCTGAGCAGCTGAGCCAGTTGCTGGGTTGCTCCTGCCGTTGCCTCTAGCGTTTTTTTCTCCAAGCACTGTTGTGAGGCCGGATTGTATCAGTGGAAATCAAGGATTAAACAAGTTAACTGGGCACATTCCTGACTTTAATTCAGGTGTCGCTGGGACTGTTAACCTGTGTCACCTCAAACACACGCTGAAATGTTGTTGATGTGAGTCTTAAAATCAGGAGGAGTGCAGGATTGAGCCCTAAGTATTTTTTAACAAAATGGGTTTGAATCAAACCAAGAGAGAACATTCCTCCACTTTCACAGTGAAAGGCAGAGCCACTTGTTGCACATCACACAGGGACTTCCCCATTGATCCACAGAGAGAATATAAACCAAGGGATGATCCAGGCAATGAAAAGTGCCAGTAAGCCACTGTTTTGCTTCCTCAGAAATATCTAGGACCTAAGTTTACATCTCCAAGAGGCACAGTGGTTGTGCCCAGCGGAGCTGATAATCTTGACTTGCCCGACACCGTGATGGATAGAAGAGAGGTCAGTCCTTTGAGACTAGCTAATGATACTGTAAATCACTAAAGCCCAGACATGTCCGAACAAAAACTTCCCACAAAAGCTTTTGTCCTCTTATTCAGCTGTCCTCTTATTCAGCTGAGCCGTTCCTTAAAAGTAGCTAAAGCAGTCAGGACAATTAACTTGCCATCAGGAATACACAAAGGGACAAAACACTGCAATCGGCCTATAAAGATGTAGAACAGTTTTATGACTTATATGCCGGATTTGATATTTCTGATTTGCTTAGACCTCATGCAGATGATTCACTTTTGTTTAAAAAAAGGAAACTGGGCATCACCAACCACTGCCCTGCTGTGGTCCCTCCGGTCCGGCCCCTTCCAGCCCGCGGTACCGCAGAACTGAGATGCAGCAACTGGCCCGGGACCCCCGGGGCTGGGGCCGGCCCGCAGCGGGGAAGGGATCAGCGCCCGCCGCCCTCGAGGTGGCCTCTCCCGGTGCCCCGGGCCTTGGTGCGGCCTGGAGCGGAGCGGAGCCTAACGGCGCGTTGCCATGGCAGTACGGCGCCATGACACCCCGCGGCCCGGTCGCTATGGTACCCAGCCAGGCACCTGCTCGGCCCCGCCTCCGCGCTCCCGGAAGTACTCGCTACTTCCGGGGCGCCGCGGGGAACGCCGGGCGTGCGGCGGCATGGAGGCGCAGGAGCTGTTTCGGCGGTTGGGTGCCGGTGCCCGCTTTGACGTGCGGCGCTTCGGGCTCGATGCGCGGAGATTCGGGGTGCGGCGCCGCCGGGGGGAGGCTGGGACGGGCCCGGGTCCCCTCCCGGCGCGATGCTGGCTCCCGGGCCCGCTCCTTCCTCGCGGCGGGGCCCCGGGCCTGCCTGCATCCCTGTGGCAGCGGCCCGGGGGGGCGCTGGGCCTGGCCGGGGCGGCTCACCGTTTTCCCTGCTCTCTGCCCCAGGTGATAAAGGGGAGCGGCTGCAGCGTCTCTTTGGAGAGCCTCGACTTCTTCGGGCGCAAGGAGGGAGCCTCTCTGGGGTCTGTCGTGGAGAGCTGGGGGCTCACAGGGGCTGAAGAGGAGGTAAAGAGTGGAGAACAGCCGCAGGATGAAGCCGGGAAAAACTATGGAGAGATGGCAGGAAAGAGAAAAAGAGCTGTGGAAAGCGGTGGAGGGAAAAGAAAAAAGAAAAAGACACGAGGTATGCGTGTATGTATATGTACATGCGTCCCTGGCAGAATAGCTTATAAAGTTAATGCTTTTTTGTTTCAGTTCTTTAAATCTGCGGGTTTTGTAGGTAATTTTACCAGAAAAAAAAAGAGGCTAAAGAGTTCTTTGGCTGGCCTGTGTCTGAGCTGATACAATAATTGGGCCAAGATTGAGCGTGAAGGCATGGAGGTGTGGTTGCCAGCCTTCTGGAGTTTTCGTTAACTTTAGCGAGAATGAGAGAAAAAAAAGGCTTTGACATGTCCTTTTTATTAAATACTTTTTGCCTGGATTTTACTAACGGAAATTGCAATTTTTTTTTAAACTTCCAGAAGCAACATCAATACCAGAGTTGTCAGAAAGTAATGGAATAAAGTGGATGTCCTCTTTGGAAGCAAAATTCGAAGTTGCAAAAGACAGAAAACCTACTGCAGAGAAACTGGAACGCTTGAGAAGAGAAAAGGTGGGACCATGGAATTCTAATGTAGCAACAGGTTACTTGGTTTCTATGGGTATTTTGTCTGAAAATTGAGGTTCACGTGTGGTAATTTCTCTTAGGAGGAGAGTGACTGAATATGGGGCAAATAATCAGAAGATGAATCCATACATGTTTGGCTTTATGCTGTTGAAGAAAGAAAGAGTTTGTCGTTTGTCTTTTGCCTTTTAGATAAACCGCTTCAGAAATCAACACAAGATTAATGTTCAGGGAACAGATCTTCCTGACCCGATTGCAACATTTGATCAGCTTCAGAAAGAATATAAAGTCCACCCTAAAATCATGGAGAATATCCAAGCTGCTGGCTACCGTGTCCCAACACCAATCCAGATGCAGGCTATTCCCGTCATGCTTCATGTAAGTTTTCTGGTACTGCGTTTTATTATAGGGAGTGTGGCAAAATTTGGAGAGCAGTCTTCCTTCAGGGTCATGGCAGTGGTTAGTTGCACAGCTTTAGAGGTACATCAACTGCATCACAGTTCAGAACTGACCCATTACAATACTCTTGATCTCTGCTTCTACTAATGTATTTTGGGTTAGTTTGTAGCATTAATATTTACGTAAATGTGATTTTTTTTTTGTTGTTTGTTTTGGGTGTTTTTCATAGTAAAATAATGCCCTTGTTTTTCTTACAGGGTCGGGAACTTCTAGCTTCAGCTCCTACTGGGTCTGGAAAAACACTGGCATTCTGTATTCCTCTTTTAACACATCTGAAACAACCTCGGAACAAAGGATTCAGAGCTCTGATCATATCGCCTACCCGAGAACTTGCTAGCCAGGTGTGTGTTGAAGGGAAGCGGTCTGTCATGTTGATGTACTTCAAAGTTTTCACTCTGAATCAGTGATTTTTTTTCTTTTATGACCATCGGATATCAGAAAAAACTAATTTAAACATTTCTTTTAAGTCTTCTATGAAATAGCTATGTATCTACTATCTCAGTCTAATCTAAATGATTAGGTTAGAGACTCAGGATTCTTTGACCATATTTTAAAACTGCCCAGTGCTTGGGCACTCTTAATACCTGCTTTCATATTGGAGATTGCTACAGGAGATTTATCTGTTTGTCCCAAACACAGAATTTCAATGAGTAACTTAATATTGAAGCTTTGTTACTAAACTAAAATAAAAAAAATACAACTCTGGGCAGAGTTCTGTTTTTAGTCAAATGGGAGAGGAGGCTTATGGGAGCTACATCATTAGAGTCAAAATATGGTAGTCAGACCTGTGAGGACTTTCTGGTGAATAATACGTTAGAAAGATGGATTTTATTATGCTAAGAAAACTAGACAGCTTTCTCTTAACACTGAAATTGGGGTGGTGTTTGAAGCTGTATCTTCAGGGTTATCTGCAGTTTTTTCTGGTTAGAAAAGCTAATCGGCTCAGTTTGAGAATTTAATCTCTGTTGCTACCTTTTCAGACACATCGGGAGCTGGTGAAGTTGGCTGAGGGGACAGGCTTCAGGATACATATGATCCACAAGGCAGCTGAAGCAGCAAAGAAATTTGGGCCCAAGTCTTCTAAAAAATTTGGTAATTGTTTAAACTGCTGAAGTGCTTCTAAAAATTTAAAAAATGTCACTGACCTTTCTTTTCTGGCCTGTGTGGTTTTAAAGAGGTTGGTTAATACCACTCAAGATGTGCAATCTATTGCTCAACACTAAAAACAGTAGCTGGCATGGAAGAAATAGGAAGTGAGCCTGAGAGTGGACCTTGTTAAATTGTACTTCTGGCTAATTGGATTGGAACTTGTGTTTCTCAGGTCTCCGTGAGTCCAGTTTATTTTTTTTGGTCTTTTTCGATGTTTTGCTTTTTCTTTTTTTCTTTTTCCCTTTCTATAGACATACTAGTCACTACTCCAAACAGACTCATTTATTTGCTGAAACAAGATCCTCCAGCAATAGACTTGACCAGGTACTGAAAGCCTATCAAATCTGGCTTTGCTACTAGCTTTGCCACTGAAAAGCGGATGTGTGCTTAGGCCTTGCATCTGTGAATGGTCTGTTAAACTTCTGCGTTTTCCGCAAGTGTCTCTTACTGAAAAGAAAACCTCTCTGTTCCTAGTGTGGAGTGGCTGGTGGTGGATGAGTCAGACAAACTGTTTGAAGATGGAAAGTCCGGGTTCCGAGACCAGCTAGCCTCCATCTTCCTGGCATGCACGTCCCACCTGGTGAGAAGAGCCTTGTTCAGCGCAACCTTTGCACATGATGTAGAGGAATGGTGTAAACTCAGCCTTGACAGTGTTGTTCTGGTGTCCGTTGGAGCAAGGTAGGTGTGCAGTTGTATTGTGACTCACTTGTATTTTTCCTTTCATGGGCAAATTAGTTGTTTTCCTTAAATCATCAGTCTGCTTGGTGTAATGTCTGTTGTTGGTGTTAGTATTGCAGGTTGTTTGTCTCTGGAAAAAATGTGTGTAGGCATATAGATCTTTCTCACATATTGGGGAAAGTGTTGGGGTTTTTTGCCTGTTACTTTATCATCAAATAATCATTAATATTAGGAGTGTGTACTTGTGAAGTAAGTTTGTGGAGTATTTCTCATTCGCCAGGTAATATTTTATGCTTTTTATAAAAAACCACAAATGGTAGCATGCTTCTCTTGGATTTCTGGTTTCAGAAACTCTGCAGCGGAAACAGTAGAACAAGAGCTGGTGTTTGTTGGATCTGAGACAGGAAAACTAACAGCAATGCGAGACCTTGTTAAAAAGGTATTTTGGAGAGACTGAGTACGTTTTGCTTACTGCTGAACTGAGCTGTGTGTTCTGTCAGGGACTCGCAGTTTCCTAGGTCAGAGACTTCTCTGTGACACAGATTAAACCATTGTCCAAATCTGCTATGCAAGAGGAAGAGTAACTACCCTACCTGTGAAAATGGAGTGTTCCACATTCTTGGTTATATATTTGAGCTTTGCTTAGGAGCAGTTTGTGTTAGCAGTCTGTTTAATTTTATTTGGCAGTGTGAATAGGTTCTTCACATTGTTGGTGGTGGGAGATGGAAATCAGTGCATTAAAATGCAGCCTGATGCTTAAGTCAGGAACCATTCCATCAAAGGCAATGAAGATGAACTTGCTTAGTTCTGACTCCGAAAGATTTGGCTAGTTAAAAAAAAAAAAAAAGTCAAAAAACCAACAAGAAAACATCCTCTGAGATGTAAAATACTGGAGCTGGTTAAGTCTCTTTGGTAGCTCAGTGACTGCAACCAATAATGGTAGGAAGAGGGCCTGAACCTTACAGAAGCTTATTCTTTTGCAGGGTTTTGCTCCTCCAGTCCTTGTTTTTGTACAGTCTATTGAGAGGGCTAAAGAACTTTTTCATGAACTTATTTACGAAGGCATCAATGTGGATGTCATCCATGCGGACAAAACACAGCAGCAGGTAGGAGGGTGTAATTTCCTTTCAAGAAAGGTAAAAGCAAGAATGTTGGAATGTAACTTCAGGTAACTGACAGCAAATTAATTCAGGTTTTTGTTAAGAGGTTTAGCTTTATTAACATCGTGACAATTTTCAGGAAACAAGTTCGCCTCCTTTCTCAGATTGTTAATTAGGCTGTTTCCAAGTATGTTTCTTTCCTTTTCCTAGAGAGATAATATAGTACAGAGTTTCAGAGCTGGGAAGATCTGGGTGCTTATCTGCTCAGCCTTACTAGCTAGAGGGATTGACTTCAAAGGAGTGAATATGGTCATTAATTATGATTTGCCAACAAGTGCGGTGGAATACATTCACAGGATAGGTGAGTGAGTGTTCACAAATTATGTCCTTTTTCTTACTTCCTAGATCTTTGATGTAGATGCTGTTGTGCATGAACAAAAAAATCCTGAAACAAAGCCTACTCTGTTGCTGCAGCACCAGCTTCTACATTGCTTCATCCAGTTTATATCTGGGCTCAATTTTCAGTAAAACTGCAGTCTATGAACCTTTAATATTTAGATGCTTCAGAGACATACCTGTGCTTTCATTCAATAGCAACACTCTTTAAGAATCGGCGGCTTAGTATACTTAATTTGAACACACATCAGAAGGCTGGGGCTGTGAAAAGGAAAAAATAAAGGGAGATAAAGTAAAATCTCTTCCCTCCAAAATTTGTGTTTGACAGGTCGTACTGGAAGAGCAGGGCACACGGGAAAAGCAGTCACATTCTTTACAGAAGATGATAAACCTTTATTACGGAGGTAAATTGGAAGCATGATATAGCAAAAATATTTTTTTGTTTTGTACAGTGTACTGCTGAACTGCGTGGGTGTGACTGGTACCACACACCTTGTAGGCACAGTATTGAATTTTAAGGTTTCTTTTTGAAACTTTTCACTGGTGCAGCCAGAGAGAAACTAGCATCCTTTCACTTCTTTTCAGGTGTCAGTAATCACAATGCGATGATTTACTTGGTAGCACCTTTCAGTGAAACTCTGTTATTCTGACTTGAACCTTGCTAAAGGGCAGCTTAAACAGTCTTTACTTTGCTCTTGTTCTGGTTTTCCCAAGTCATTAGTCGTGTAGAAGGCATGACTGCCTCATGCTGTGCTCTAGGGTTTCTAATCCAGTTCTTTAACTTCTTTGTGTCCGGAATAACTTGGTAGGACTCTGTTTTGCCTTACTGCTTTTTCTTCATCTCCTTGAAGACTGTACTCACCTAGAGTTTCAATTTGTTTATCCACACGGAATTCTTAGTTTCATTTAAGCCTTTTATGACTTTTTGTTTCTTCCTCACCTTACTTTGAACTCACTTTTGTGTCTTTATTTCTTGCTTTAAAAAAATCACAACAGAACCCCAAAAACCAATAACAAAACAGCCAGTAGTCCAGTATTGCTGTTTTCTGCAGATGCATATCTCTTGTCCCAGCACTCGCTGCCAGAATTGATCTCTTCTCTCTTCTCCTTTCCAGTATAGCCAATGTTATTCAGCGAGCTGGCTGTCCTGTGCCAGATTACATAAAACACCTTCCCAGACTGCAAAGGTATGTTCATCTGATAGATTACCAGTTTGTTTTCCATTTTAAAAGCCTGCATGAGTGGTTCTGTAGGGGTCTAAGGTTTACAAAAGATCTAGTTGTTTACAATGTAATTTCAGTTTAGCTGCAAAAGGAATTTTAGACAGGGTGGGGGTGGCAGTTTTTTACCCAGACAAAAATGGAAACAGAATTCTTGACTTAATGGTTTTGCTGGAGTTAACTATTTTTCTGTGAGTTCCCTGAAATCTGCTTTAGACTTGCTAGGCCCATCCTCATGAGTTGGGCTTTTGATAAATGAAGGGAAGTCCTTTATTCTTTTGTGTTGCCTTTAGAAAAATTGGTGTGGGGTGTATACATATAGATAAATAGGTTTTTAATTAGTGCTTATTTTCATGCTTTTTCATAACTTTCTAACAGTTTCTAAAACTAGAAATCCTTTTTATATATATATATGATTAGACTTATGTATTAAATTTGTTTTAATATCTTGGGAGACAATGTGGCCGAACTAACCTTGACATAAACAACACTGAAAACATACTCAGACCCATAAATCCCTAACATCCAGTAAAGATTTTCATTACCTGTTTTATTTGCTTTGGATATTAATTTTTGCCCTTTGAAATAATTTAATTCTTCACTAAATGTCATTCTCAGCAAACAAAAGAAGAAGTTCATTAAGAAACCATTGGCAAGAGAATCCATTTGTACCACCCCACAGTGTTTCTTAAAAAAAGCCAAAAGAAAAACGTAAGTAGGTTTTTCTCAGGAGGAGGTAAGAGATGCTGTTTGTCCAGAAAAGGCCCATCAGGCTGCCTCCAAAAGAACTGATAACTTACTTGGATGGACCACCCAGTCTTAATGATTTTAGTGATAGTGAAATTTTAATGTTAATATCTGTCTGGTGGACATTGGATTTAATGCCATCAGTTTGCCTTACATGGTGCCATGTATCAGGTGATAGCAAGCTCAGTTTAAACTACTGGCCTTAAAGCCAGACTTCAGACAAGCTCTCCATTTGACAGAACCTATCTGCAGCTCTTCTAGCAAAGGGCTGGCTTTGATTTTAACACATGGAGTATTAATAAGAGAAGCAGATCTTAAGTTGTAATGGCTAGAGCTTGTGGGATCATAACACCCTCACCCTATGCTTTGGAGTGTTGCTACTGAAGGATTTACGTTCAGCTGCACTGATAGGGTATAAAACAACACCTATGTCTGTGTAATTGCTGTATGCTTCATATATGATTCAGGAGTTTTGGTCTCCAATGTGTTTCTTGTAGGAAAACTACAAAGGAAAATAAGGAAAAAAAGAAAGAAGATAAAAATGGCAGTAAATTGCAGACTGTTTCAAAAAGCTGAATGATAGACTACTCATGAGCTGGGGCTGACACCTGTGTCCGAATGGAGATAGCAGCGATGGTGAAGGGAGACAAACATTCCTTGTGTTTCCTTCTGGGTGAGGATGGATGTTTTATAAATAAGAAAGTCTCTACTGAGGAAATACCAGTAGAAGGTTCCCGAATGCTTCTTGCAGAAGCTGAAGAGTGTGCTCTTGCAGTAAATGCCTTGTGTTTCTGAATAGTTCAAAAATAGCATCTGTTTGTGTTACTCTCACGCAGTTCTGTATTACACCTTGGAAGTACCGTCAGTTCTGTGTTCAGATTGCCCTAATATGTTTGTCAGACTTTCAGAAGATTCAGTGGCAAAAACCAAACAAAGCTTAGTGTCAGGCTTGGTAAACGCAGCTGTTGGGTTTCTCTGGACACTGAAAAAAACCCACCAAACCTACTTGTATTGCATGTGAACGTAAAGCCTTGCTCCTCATGTTTTTTTCTTATGTAAAGTCATTTTGAAATAACTAATACTTTCTGTCTGTAAACTCCAGTAATTTTGTTACTGTTTCATATTTAAGCCTTAAAGCAGAATAAACAAGGTCATAACAGATTGTAATAGAGACCTGCCTCTCTATGCAGCTTTGAAATAAGTCTGCAGCATTATTCCTTAGTCTGTTAGGCAAAAGAGGTCAGGCTCCACACATTTTCTACCTCCTATTCTGCTAAGTGTGTCCTCAGTTCACTGGGGTTGTGTTAGAATTCTGGTAATGCAGGAACAACTTCTCCTTTGCAAGTCTAATCCTTCTTTAAGCAAGCGTTCCTGTGCAGGATTTTCCTCTTGCTTTGCCATACTTGATCCAGTTTGGAAATGGATCCCAGGTCTGTCGGTCGTGTGCAGCTGAGCACTGGTAACTGCTCTGCCCAGCTGACAACGGTGATGTTTGGTGAGAAACTGCTGACGACTCTCTGCGTCCTGTTTTGCTTATTCCTGAGCTAGACCGAAGTGGAATTCTTCTGTTGGCAGAATTGCATCTTCTATTTGGGTTATATAGGAAATAATGTCTTCATTTTGACATCTATGAACAAATTTACCTGGATATTTTAATAAAGATGAAGTTGTATATTCTGATAAATACCAAGTTGTCTGCTGTGAGATTGATGGTAGATACAAGGTGGAATATGTGTAACAGTTTGAGGGAGGCATTGCCAATATTCACCTTTAAAGGTACTGCTAACACAGAGAGTAGATGTGCTTATTCTAGTAGTTGTGGTGGGAAAAACGGCTGTGGATCGTGAGCATCCTTGTCTCATTGCAGGGTGCAATTCTAATTCTGAGAGGCAGTGCCACAGTTCTGAGGAATATAGTTTTAAAATGAGAGTTTACATTTAATTTAGCTTTTTCTCTTAGGCTGGGTTTGATTTTTATGTTTCTGACACCAATCGGCTGTTGAAGCAGTGGCTTTTCTCGGGATTTACTCCCCCGTGAAGGGCTGTGATGCTGTCCCACCCCAGTGCCCCTTTTCTGTGGGTAAGGGACAACTCCAGAACTTCCACACTTTGTCCAAGCTGTGCCTGGCCTCGTCGAGAGAGAGGTGCTGCTTCTGCATGGCTCTGTACCGGCCTCCTTCCTCACACCACGCCTCAGCAGCAGCGCTTATTTTATAATACTTCTGAGAGGTTTTTGGCAAAATTACCAGGTAAAAAAGTAATATTTGCAGTGCCCCTAGCAGGGCTTGCTGTATTTCCCTGTCCCCTTGGCGCTTTTTTCGGCACTTTTTCACGGGAGAGGTTTGTTTTAGTGCCTGAAGCTTTTAACGATATCCAGCCTCGATTTTAAAAGCCTTCCTTGAGGAGATGGCAGGGCCCCTCTCCACCTCTCAGGCCCCCGCTGCCCGCCTGCATTTTCCCGCCTTGGCCCCCTCGCTGAGGGGCCGTGGGGTGGCGGGATTGAAGGGCCGCCGGGCCGGGCCGTGAGGCAGCGGGACTGAGAGGCCGTGGGGCAGAGCCGGCGCCGTGGGACTGAGGGGCCGTGGGGCCGGGCCGGCTCAGCGGGGCCGTGGGGCCGGGCCGTGGGCGGGCCGTGGCTGGGCCCGGCCCCGGAAGCCGCCGCCGCTCAGCTGACAGCCGGGGCCGGAGCGGGAAGATGGCGATGCGGCCGGGACCCGGCGCGGGGGGCCCCGGCGGGGCGGCGGGCGGCGGCGGAGCGGGGGCTGCCAGGTCGGTGGTGGCGGGGGAAGCGGGGCCGGGGGGCGGTGGGGCCGCAGGTGAGGGGCGAGGCGGCGGAGGTGGGGGGGGCTGCGGAGAGGAGGGCGGGTACGGTAGAGGTTGGGGGTGTGAGGGGACTGAGGGGGATACGGAGGTGGGCAGAGATGGGGGTAGCTGGTGGGCGATGAGGAGGCAGAGGTAAGGGGGAGACTCGTGGGGTGGGGGCTCAGGGTGTAAGTGGGATGTGGGGACAGAGGGGTCAGGGCCCAGGAGGGCTTGGGGGGGGCGGGGCAGGAGGGGTATGTGAGGTCCTGGTTGATCTGTGGGGATCGCAGGTGGAGTGCGGGGATCCTGGGAGTGGTGTCTGTTGTCCTGGTGGGATGTGGTGGTCCCAGGAGAAATATGTGGGGTCCCGGGTGGAGTGTGGGGGTCCTAGGATGAGTGTGTGGGGTCCTGGGTGGAGTATGTGGGTCCCAGGAGCAATATATGGGGTCCTGGGTGGGGTGTGGGGGTCCCAGGCAGGGTGTGGGCAACGCAGCTCTGGTGGCTCCACCATTTGCTGAGATTTATTCACATTTTGGGAGCCCACCTTGCCCTGATGCTTGTCCAGGCCTGTGGCCGCGGTGTCGGGCAGTTGTAACCCACTGCTCAGCAGCCGCAATCTCGGGTATTGGGGCAGAATTCCAGGATTTTGCCCGTCCTGCTTGGGTGCCGCTGGTGCCGGCAGCGATAAACGTTGCTTATCACCACCCGGCAGGTTTGTGGCCGGAGCCTCTACCCCCGCCTGCTGCTGCTGGGGGGAGTTTTCCCCTCTGTCCCACAAAGGGCACTTCATCAGAGAGGGAGAACTAAGGAATGGTGTCAGGAGAAAGAAATGGTGATAGAGAAACACGTGAACATGTTGTCGTGTTTTTGGGAAGGCTGGGAAGCTGTATTTTCCTACCTTTGAAGACTTAGTAATTTATTTATTTTTAAATGTAGGCTCTGGCATGCTGTTTATCTGTTGCCCTACTTCGAGGGAGGCTGGGTAGATTTTGCATTTGATGTATAAGTTCATTGAGTTGTCCTGGGTATCTGAAGCCTGATATCTTGGCGGTGTTATTGGGAACGTGAGGATGGCAGGTCTGCACCGGGGTGATTGTCACCTGCAAGGTGCGGGTCCAGGGTGTCCCCAGCAGCCCTCTGAGCCAGGTCAATCTCTGCACTGGATTAGAGGCAGCCAAGGGGTCTGGAATACTTGGGAAGAGAAAAAAGAGAAAAGCTGAAGCGTGTACGTCTGCCTGTGCATGCTGTGGAAAGGATGGGAGGCAATCTTTGTGTTTTCCTGTGTCTGTAAATCTGAAACAATTCTGGCAAGGGGCTGGATAAACTGTCCAACATCTTTGAGCAACACTGCCTGCTCAACAATTTAAAAGGAAAGCAGTAAAAATGTTGTTAGTGGACTGTAGGTTTTGAAAAAATAAAAGGATTAAAAAGTCATTGTTTCCTATGGTTAGTATTTTGATTTCTTTGAGAATGAAGTCTAGAGGTAGAGGAAAAAGTTCCATTCTCTGTATCTGTGTGGGTTCTCTGCTTTATTTCACTTCAATTTTTGTGGATTTCAGCCATTTAAAAATTCTGTCACAGTCTATGTTGTGTGACAGAGTTGCACTGACTGGGAGTTAAGGAGTTAAAATCCATTTGTAGGTGGGAAAATGTGTAGTTTGGAGCCTTTATAGTGAAGTATGAGTACAGCAAAGGAGTTGTTTCTCCCCACGATCTTGCATTTTGACTGAAGCTGTTGGTTGCTTGTTGGGGTTTTTTTAAGCTCCATATTTAAAATACTTAGAGGAATTTACAGATTTATGTTACTACTTTAAGGGTTCTGTTGTAGAGTAATTGCTTTGTTTTCCTTATATTTATTTTATTTGTGCAGCATATCACATATACTACACTTTCTTACTGCTCTACCCAAAATATTAGGGCTTGTTGCATGAAGCTAGGTGGTAAAGTGCTTCTGCTACTAACAACAGAAATGTCTGCAGGTGCATTTAAAGCATTATGGAAATAACAAGGAAGAAGAAACTATATTAAAATAGCATGTTTGATAATAGTCAGCTAATCTATATATTTTAAGCATCATTAAAGTTTCCATTGTCTAGAAAGTGCATTTGGTCATTGTAGAGCACAGTCAGCTAGCTATAAATGTTCTTTTAGCCTTCAAGTAGTGCCCATCTTAAAAAAAAAAAAAAAAAAGAAAGAAAAAGACTTCTTATTTTGTCTGTTTATTCTTCATAATTCTGTTAGTGTTATTTTGAGATAACTGGAATTGAAATGTTTTCTTTAAAAGAAAGTTACTTCTGATGTTGCTTCTATCATGATACAGTTACCAAGTTCAATGGTTTTCTGTAGTGCTTCAGTTAATCTCGCAACTGACTGTGCTTTTGGTTGCTTTCTCAGCGTTGAAAATCAGCAGCTTTAATTAGCTGCGTTTCTTTTGCATCTCCAAAAGGTAGTTTAGAAATAAAGTTCCTGTTGCTGGGGTTTATGTATGTGCATGTGTGGCTGCTGTTGGCAATTGCACAGCCAAATCTTTGAGTGAGGTCTGTGATGAATCCGAGCTGTGCGTACGGAGTACTGTGCTGCAGGAGCTTGCTTTGCTACTTTTAACTAGCTCTTCTTCCAGTGCCCTGTAATTAGCTGCAGGTTTTTTTGTTGATTGTGGAGGGTTTTTTCAACAGAAACTTATAAATAAATCAGGAGCTCTGTAGAAAGGGATAAATATTTAATAGTCTTGCCTTTATTTGCTTCCCACAAGAAGTGGTACCTTGCTATGCTTGTTCAGTCTATGTTACATTTGCTGATTTGGAAGAATTCTTGTTGACTGGATTCCCCAACAAGAAGACAAAACTGGAAGCTAGAAACACTTTTCCATACTTGCGAGCTTTTCAAAGATAACTTCTAGTATTTCGTCATTCTAACTAAACTAAGAATGGTGTGTTTTTGTGATGCCTAACATTGCTGCACTTGCAGATCTGGCTTACAACAGAAGCTCTACACATCTGAACTTGCACGTGTTTTAAGGGGATGTATTGCCAGGGAGGCAGTCTGTACTGACAACTGTTTCCACAGGTGAAACCAAATGCAGGCAAAACCCAATTAATTCACTGGGCTTCAGCCCCTGAGTAGAGAAAACAGCTTTGCTGACCGGCATCGGAGTTCAGTCAATGGGTCACTCTGATTTTTGATCAGCTGTTTGTCTTCACGATGTTAATATTTGTATGCTGAGAAGTGGATTAAAAATGACCAAACTGAACACCAGTCAATTGAAGGACCTTGGCCACAGCATGAGCTGTGTGAACTGAACCCGATCCAGAGCAGCCCAGCACTTGTTCTGAGGTGAGGTAGCATGCATCTGCACAGTGCTTCAGAGAGAGAAACCAAAATTTGTTGTGATTGAGGATGATGAGACCTGGACCCACTGGAAAGTGTAGGTGTGTGTTAGCTGTGGAAGGAGAAGTTAGCACATAATGGTCAGGGTAAAAGAAGAAACTTCAGAAGATTTTGAGTTAGAGGATGAAATGAAGAGTAATATGGGTTGTCTTGGTGACAGTGTAACCTGCTGTCTGTATAGTGGGTAGGTGTAATTTGCTCCTGGATAGATGCATAATTTAAATTCCTTATTTTATCTTAGTACTCGTATTATACATCTCTTATATTTATAAACCAGGTTGGCTTTCAGAACTTCCTGCAGGTTTTGAAAAACTGTTTGTAGTCATTTATGGTAGCATTTTCTCCTTTACTGTTAGGCAGTTTCTTTTACATCCACCCTCGTGCTGAGGAATATTGAATATCTATAAGTATGTTTCTCTTTCATGGTATTTTGATGTAATAGCTGCCTGGGACACTGAGTGAGGTTCTTGTTTGGTAAATTACTGCTGACATGGGTTTCTGAGAGTTGCTTGCAAATGAGACTTTTTAGTTAGGTCCTTTTCTGCTGTTCAGCAGCACAGCACATGCTTCCGTTTGAAAGTGAGGGCTAGCAATTTCCATTAGGATTTCAGCTGAAATTTTAAGTTCTTCCTCCAGGTGCACTTGGCCCTTGATACTTGAATGAATATTTTTCCAAGGCACTATTTTTCTTGTAATTAGATGTAATTGAGAAAATAGAAACTCCATTGTGTTCTGATACGTAGTGTTTCAAAGGGTGCAAAAATGCAGGAGTGATGGGGTTTCATGGATAGTTTATTTCTCTGTGGAAAACTGTTACTAAGCAGCTGAGAACTATTGTCTGGTGCAGTTAATGGTCTTGTGGAATCAGATACTTCCAGCAGAAGATGCTTATTCATTCCGCAGTGCTTGACAGCCTAGCCTACACTAACAAACTGACCTGTTACCAACCTGCGTAGGTGCTGAAACTCTTGTGGATGATGTCGATGAGTCAAAGCCATTTTAGTGCTGCTGTGGAGGATAAGAATCTATTTCTTCCTTGCCTTGCAGCCCATGCTGTTGTTGGCACTCTCTGGTGCTTTGGGGGATCCTTGGGAGGAGTAGCCTTTTCTCTTTGGTGGGGCTGGGTTCTGTGAGACCTGCAGCAGCACATAAAAATGCTGAGCAAAAGGTAGGAGGCTTTGGCGGGGGGGTGCTGACGTGAAAGTCCAGGTAGCTTTTTCAATTATTTTTATTTGCACTAAAATGGTAGACTTTCATGTACCCTGGTTTTCCTCCCACAGCTTCATGTTTCCTGTTGCAGGTGGTTTAGGCCCCCCTCAAGGTATGTATCAACCTTGCATTTTGAGCCCACAGTTCTTTACTTTATTTAGATATATTAAACAAAATAGTTCTGCGCTGTTGCTCAGAAGTGTGATCATTACTTTAACTCAATGGCTGTTTTTCCCTTTGAATTCGGTACTGGTAAGCTGACTCCTGCAACTCTATAAAACTTTCTATGCATTGTTAAAGGAGCAGTGTTACCAGAATGCTAGATTAGGTCTAGGAAAAATACACCTCCATTTTTAACCTGAATTTGCCTTTAAGATTTTTGTGTTATTTTGAGTGTGGTATTTAACCTCTTTATGCTTCATCTACCAGCTGTGTATACCCATATTGTGTGGGTGTTGCAAGACCTGGTAAATATTTACAAAGCACAGCAAGACCCTGGGACAAGAGTCACAACCTGAGTGGAAAGTATTAATACAATAGGAGAGCCTCAGCCTTAAATTACCTTTGTTCTCATTCCTGCTGCAGTGCTCTTTGTTTAATTAATGGAAAATACAGAGAGAACTTGTAGGGAAAGTGGAGACTTTTCTTACAAAAAAATCTCAGGGACTGATTTATGGATTACTCCTGACTGTGTCTTTTCCCTCCTGGGGTGTTTTTGCATGCGATGTTCAGTTATGCACAGTTATAATTATCTCGTGGTGTGCTGGTAATGAACATGTGTTAGTGTATGCCTCCAAAGACAGCAAAATATGAGATACGAAAATACTGAAATATGATCCATTTGGCTTTATTCAGTGAATTAATACATTCCAACTTGATTTCTCCAATTTTGTTGATGTTTAGCTTTTACTGACTTGTATTTTAGCCATTTAATATATATAGTGGGCTAATTAGCCTACAAACGGGTTATCCAGCCAGATCAGAATGTGAAGTTGTGTTGTGAAATGATGAGTTTATTTCCCAAGACTTACCTTCAAAAGCTGCCAGTCTGGAAGTTTTCCCTTTCAAGAGAAACAGATGATTATCAGCACCAGTCAACCTGGTTAATTAAATCTTGTTAATTGGAAATGACCCTTTCAAAAATGGTACGGGAAGAAACCCACAGAGGATCCTTAGGACAAGTAGGAGAATTAATCAGCTTAGTTATCGGGAAGGCATGATAACATTTCTTCCCTTAGGCTGACTGATATCTAAACTAAGGAAATTCTGTGGCTGCCTGTAATGTAGCATATTTTTTATTTTTTAAACAGCCCAGCAAGACTGAGAGTTTTTTTCCTTTTCTTTGCTGGTTTAGTAAAGAAAAAGGGGGTTGTGGGTGGTGCGGAAAGCTTCATCACTAACTGGGAACTTACATTGTTTAATGTTTCATTGTAGGGATGATTCCTATGCAACAGCAAGGATTTCCAATGGTTCCTGTCATGCAGTCCAATATGCCAGGCATGATGGGAATGAATTACGGTTCTCAGATGCCTCCTGGACCCATGACCATGCAGGTGTGTGGCAATGAAATGTGGACAGAGATGAGATACCTTGGCATTAGCTGCCACCTTTCAGACAAGAACCATAGTCCTCTCACAACTGCAGTGGGGGTAAGAGGGTGGAACCTGGCTGAAAGCTGAACTGTGGGTATTAGTCCATAGTGTGGCATCATATCTTGTAGTATTCTTTTTGAAGGTACTTCTGATAATTTAAAGAATTCTACACGTTTCACTGGGATCTGGATGGAGTGAGCGGGGGAGTTTGGCATATGTTACTCACTGTTGTAGAGTAGAGAGAAATGAGGGTGTAGTGCAAGGACAGCATCAGAAATATTTAAAGTAACTTGGATGTTATAGCCCACTCAAAGATGTCAGAACCTGAACTTTCATTTCATTATACGTGTTACGACACCAAAGTGCGATAAGAGAGGCATGGTCTCTGAACAGGGAAGGAAACGAGAGGATCAGCAAGATGTTGAAAAGCTACCAGATGCCACCTACTCCAAAGTGTGGTTAGTAATAGTATTAAGTTGTTAAGTAACTATAATTCAAAGCTCCCACAACATACCTTTGCTGTGTTTTTAAAATTTTGCTTCATGCATTTTCTTCTTTTGCTTTAGTTTTATGTACTTACCATTAAGGTGGCATATTGTGTAGTATTTTAAATTAGACCTTTATAAGCTTATAAAAAGTGACTGTGTACACAGTCTGATTGATCATGACCAATTCACTGAATTATTTTATCTCTTTGTAACTCAAATGCTGGAGTTAATAGAATTAAGTTACCTGAGTGTAGCTGGCAATTCATAAACTTCCTTTTTAAATACGTTCTTAGGGAGCAAGGAATCTCTTAAATGCACTGTATTTTCTTACATGACTGGTTTTCCCATTTGTCCTACTTCCTGTGTTTCGTTCTCATTCTCATTCTTGCCTAATGCCTAAAGTAACTTTAACCCTGCTGTTGCTAATTGAGGAATAAGAATGAAATATGAGTAGCTAATACTATGTTTTTTCTCTTTTAATCTTTTGTTTTCTATTTAGCACCATATGTGCTTATGTACAAGTTTGCACTTTGCTGAAATTTAATGTTTTGGCATGGCTTTGTAGCCAAATTGCTATGTGACAAATTGAATTTATTGTGTCTTGCCATCTCCTTACATTCCCTTCCCACCCCCACCTGGAATTTATTGGATTAATTTTGTAAAATTTATAGAGGAAGATGTTTTTATGAGTGCTTGTCTAAAAATAATAACAATTTTTGTTCTCTCCCTACGTGTTCTGATACCAAATGCAAAATGAATGTTGAGAAAAGTAGATTATTTTCTGGCCCTTTCTATGTTCAGGCAAGTTTTCCTGCTATAACTACCAGAATATATTTCTTAGCAAATGTTTCTGATACAGATGCAGTTTATTTAGACAAGTTGCCTCTTGGCTGTTGTCATATACTACCTGCCTCCCTTGGACCCCTGGATAAGCTATGTTTGCAAAATGACTAGACCACATTTTGCCAGCATCCATTGTTGGTTAGGAGCGTGCACCTCCAGCAAGGAATTTAAGAGTATTATACAACTGCTTAGAACAGGAGACAAAGAAACGAAGAAAAACCCAAAAGCATGATACTGAGCCATGTGTAGCACTGTAGGATGCCTGTAATCATCCTGCTTTTGAGGTAGGTTGTATCAATCTGGTCCTGATTTTTTGCGTTTGACTGGAAGACCATCCTGTCTTCTAAAATACTTTTAAGAATTGTAACTGATTATTGAGAGGGAAGAGTGCCATCTACTGAACACCCAGTGCTTTGTTCTGTAGCAGCAAGTCTGTGCTCAGACACTGCTCGTCCCACTGATCTTGACATTCCTCATTTTATCAGATCTGCCTAGTTTGCAATTTGGCAGGATGTAATTGCCAGTGTTTTGGCTTCTTCTATGGAAAAAAATAATCTTGGACTTGTATTTTTTAATTTATTTATTGTTTTAGGGTGGCATGCCCTTAGGGCCGATGCCAGCGACCGGAATGCCTTATATGGGGCAGGCTTCTTTCTTGGGAATGCGTCCAGCAGCCCCACAGTACACCCCTGACATGCAGAAGCAGTTTGCAGAGGAGCAACAGTAAGTGACACTTTACTGACTCTTGGGAAATTCTTCTTTTTTAAGGGGGAGATGTACTTTGGAGGAGTGGTCCATGCAGCAAAACTGTTGATAATTTCTCTAGAAAAGTAGTCCATTTAGGAGTATAGAATATTGTTGAGATCATTCCATTGCATTTGAAGGCCATCTATGAAGTTAGTAGTGGCTGTCATACAGCTCTGAGAAGTAGAAATGTGTGCACAAAGCCATCTGAATTTGAGACAGAAGAAATGGAAAAATCAAGCAGAAGCTTGCCATGAAAATTGTAATGAAAAACTATTTTCAGATTTATTTATTTTTTAATCATTTTGCTTCAGGAAGAGGTTTGAGCACCAGCAAAAATTCTTAGAAGAAGAAAGAAAACGGCGCCAGTTTGAAGAGCAGAAACAAAAGCTGAGACTCCTAAGCAGTGTGAAACCTAAGGTATGTCCTAAATAATAAGCGGGCTGTTTCCTTCCTCATATATATATATTTTTAATGGCTTTTAATGGGCTGGTCTCTTTCAACAAGAAAGTAAGTGAGGAGCTTACATGAGACGGTACATTACATCTTGAAAAGCATCTGGAATAATCAGTCCTTTACACGCTCTTGGTGTAATGTAAACAAAGTCTGGTGTTGAAAACTAAATCAGCTTTTAAAAATAAACCAGCCTGGGGTGTAACATTTGGAAACAGATTGAGCTTCTAGAATGGAGAATGTGTGGTTGCTCATATGTTAACTGTGTCCAAAACTTTGGACACTTGCAGTGATCTCCAAGGCTCTTATCTGCAAGAATACAAATACCTGAATAAGGTTTATATGTTGTTCTTGTGCATAAAGCTTTGTCTAAAGACTGAGGAAACACTGTTATAGTGCAGTCTGCAAAATAAATGCTTTCTAAATATGGGAGTTATTGTTGATATACCTCAGGAGGGCACTGCTGGAGAAAAAGGGTTCAGTCTGACAGCAGGCATTGCTAACTTTTGTATTGAAGGATTGTGGATATTGAAAGAAAACTGAGCTGTTCTGTGAATTTTTCAAAATGTGTTCTGTGATGTTTCAGACAGGTGAAAAAAGCAGGGATGACGCTTTGGAAGCCATTAAAGGAAATTTAGATGGTTTTTCTAGAGATGCTAAAATGCACCCAACACCAGCATCACATCCAAAAAAGCCAGGTTTGTTATTTTTCTCATCTTCCAACTGAAAATAAAACTCTTAATGTTTGAAATCCTCAGCAGGGGGAACTAATTCCAAGAAGTATTTTTATTTGGTTGCACAAAGCGTGCATATTAACTGTTTTGTAAAATAAAGTGTCATTTTAGCAACTGTTTGCTTGATCACATTATGTAGGTGAAATATTAAATATTAGCTTTTATTAGAAGACTTGAAATCTTTAGAAGAAAGCTTAATGTGCGTAACGTGGAATACTGTGGAAATTGATAATATGTTTATTCTTTTCTAGTCAAAGCATTAATTAATGTTTTGCAGAGTGCTTTTGAAGCTGAGGAGTGCTATACAAGTGCTAAGAACGAGCAAAACATTATGTAATGACTTCAGGGTACTGAAACAATCTACTTGTGTACCATTACCTGGGCATGGTCAAACCGAAGCCTTCTGTGATGTCTTCTCAGTAATTACTAGATTTGTAACAATTACTACTAAAGATTTCCTGTGGGTTGTAGTATAGTTCTGTGTCTAGCCTGAAACAAAGCTTTTCTAGACAAGCTTTTTCCTGTACAAAATCATTATATCCACTGTGGATGTGCTCCTTGATAATTTTGAAGTTACAGGTGGTTTCTGACAATTTCCCATTGTCTGTAGATTAGCCTGTCTTGTGTCAGTTTTGTTAAAATGGGTAACTATGGAAGGGTTCAAGCAGTGTCTAAATGAGTAGACGTTTCTTTTGTATCTTTGATATATTATTGAGTTTCTGAGGCTAAAACATTCCTTTGAGGGAGAATGTCCCCTGTGCAGACCTCCTTTATGTTCAGTTTGAAATATTACCTCTTGATTTGTTTTGACCCAATCTGTTTAAAACAAACAGAATACTTTCATAGCTGGTGTTAAGAACCAAGTTTCAAAGTGTTTACATCATAAAAATCTGGGAGAGAAGATGCATGGTTGGAAGTGGCTGCTCAGTTTTACCTTATGTGTTTGTTAGCTTGGCAAAAATAACTCTTCACATCTCTGTCAAATAATGCATCCTGTGCTGTTTCCCCTCACCCATTGGATATGTATACCTAATATTTGCCCCTTTTGCTCCCTTTCCATCCACGAACCTTTTTCCTCATCACTTTGCATTGTATGTTCATTCCATTTTACAGATCATCCCACATCATCCCATTCTGCTGTATCTGTTTCCCACTCTGCTTTTCTCAATGATGAAGAATTTAGTGACTTTATACAAGGGCCTGTTGAAATCCCTAAACTGGTGCCTCAACCCACCTCTCAGCCTTTTCAGCCTTACCATTCTGCTACTGAGGCTGGGCAACTGCTTTCAGAAAAGGCTGTGGTCCAACCTCTCCCTCCAGCCCAGACTCCAGTGTTACCCATCCTGCATGGTACAACTGGGCAGGTTCCTTATTTTCCTACCTCTGCATCTTCACCCAATATCCATAAAACAGGTAACTCTAAAGTATCTTTTTTTACATGTCACCATCTGTCATAGAGCTACACAGTCTTTACTTATTTTGTTGGGCTTTTTGTTAGTCTAGTTGGCAGAATACTATATAGGCAATTAAGTAGAAACCTGCTGATCCATGGGAAAAGATGATTTAAGTCCCCTTCTTCCATCTCTTAGAACTGTAGCATAAAAACAAGTCACGTGTGGATCCAAAGATTGCTAAATATGCATAGGGCTGATATCCAGTGAATTAAGTCTTGTGTGTTAGCATCTTCATAAGTAAAAAAAGATACAGTTGGGATAGTGGTATGAAAAAATAACTATTATGCTAATGTGGAGCACTTACATGCTTCCTGTCTTGGAGGCTAAATGGGTGGTGTTGAGATTAACGTGAAGAATTTTGCAGATGTAAGTAGATATTGGACACTTCTGCTACTGATGCCTAGATGATTATGCAACGGTAATTCTAAGACAGAAAATAGTTTCATGTATTCCTCCTCCTACTTGTTGCTTTTTGTTTGTTGAATTTGCTGTGTATGTGTGGTAAGTAGAGGGCAGAACCAAGCTATCAAAGTGTTTGAGCAAGGTGGTGCTATTGGTTTGAGCTGGGATGGATATTCATCTTGATAACTCATCAGTGGTACCAATAATACTTTTCCTTTGCAAGTGCGGAATTGTGATCTGGATGGTTAATAACAAAACATAAATAATTCCTCCTGCTGTTTATTCAGGCTCTTCCTTGGAGGAGAAACTCTTAGATAATGGCTCAAATGAATCTGAACAAGAGCAAACCAAACTTAAAACATCCGAAGTTGGGCACAAAGCCTCGGCTGCAAGCCAAGTTCATCCCAGTCTAACCATCAATGACTGGGATGTTATAGGTGGACATGAAAGTGGTATCACTGCTGCTGAGGTGCACAAGGCTTCAGAACAAAACATAGCAGTTGAAGAGTGTGGTGAGCAAATGAAACATTTGACAGAATTTAAATCTAATAAGATGCTGCTTGAATGCTAACACTCTGTACACTAATTCTAAGGCAAATCCTGCGTAATTTTGCTCTGAACGCCTGCTTGAATAATATGTAAGTGCCTCCTGCTCCTCGCTAAAAGTATAACAACTACAATTTTGCTCTGAACTTTTTCCACTTGCATTTATTGCTGTAATCACTTTTAACATGTTTGTTTAATCAGGTCTTCTGTTTTAAAATACTGTCCTTTTTCTTGGGTGAAAAAGAAAAAAAATTATGTGCTCTCTAAAGATTTATTTAATTTTTTAAATTATTTAAGGAAACATCACTAAAGATGGTCAAATGTCATGGTGGGTTTTCATCTTTTAACTTTGAGGGGATAAAATCTTGTTAGGTTAAAACTCTTAGCTAGTTAATACTTGTTTCCCAGACAATTTGCCAGTCGTGTTACGTCTAAAACTATCTGTGCTTTAGGGATCAAAATTTCAAAAGCTGGACTAGATGAAAACTTTAAGCAAGCTTTAGTTCCCATTTGGATTTTATTAAACCTGACTATTGACTGTTTGGGTTTGTTCCAATCAAAATAGATGCAAGGGCTCTGGCGCACCTTGATAGTGCTCTGATGTTGTACTTGAGGGTTACGTGAGCTGTGGGCTCCACTGTAGTCAAGTGTGATAGAAATACATGTAGCCCTTTGTGTAATCTCGCTTTATGGTGGCGGGTGTGTGTGTGTGAGAGGAGACGAAAAGGAGAAAGGTCTTATCTGTAGATAATTTAATTGGGCACTTTCTCAAGCAGTTATTTCTTTCCTAGAAGAACCATAACTTTATTAATAAACTTATGTGTTCCTCTCCTCAGCCATTGGATATGTTGGATATGTTGCTTTCAAATGTTTTCTTATCCAATATATTTAAAAAACATTATTGGATGAAATTAAATGGCCTGAATGGACATTTTTAATAAGCGGAGGGGCTTTGTAATACATGGTAAATTGCTAAAAGTGACTTAACTTTAAAGACTATACAGTATGAAATAGGAGCTGTTCATTTATTCATAGTTCAGTCAATTTCATTGTTCATTTTGTACAAATCCAACGGAATCTGATGCCTGATTTTAAAAAAAAAAAGGTGGAGGGAAGGCACAGAGCGTGGATGGAAACTACCATCATCTAAGAGTATGAGACAGAGCGAGTTTAAATACAGCCTGCAGATGAAGGTAGTGCTGGAAGCGATTATGTAGAAGAACAATAGTTAAGAATAGTTCCAAATGTTGTTAAGGGTGCTTTGAAAGATGAGCTGAAGTACTTTCTGAGGAACAGTTTAGTAGTCAAGTGATGATGCTGAAAAATGGCAGACCCCTAGTCACCTGGGTATTATCAAAGTTTTGAGTCAGGCTCTCCTATCTATCAACTAAATATGGCTGAGAATTCCTTTTCACTTCTCATATTATTTGATTTTTAAGGGTCTGAATTTTATCAGATTTGAGGGTGAGAAGCAAGAATTACTAGGCTGCAGAAGTGTATGGAAGGGTGGTTAAAGGTGAAGAATAATGAGGCTGGAGGAAGTAGCAAATTTGCTTTACTTGACTGGTGAAATGGAAGGAATTGCTTATATTAAAATGTACTTGGAATTGTGGGATGATTAGAAATTAGACTGCTGTCAGGAGAGAATCCATGTGGAAGATGAGGAGATGCAAGGGCACGGCAAAGACAATGAAGTCTGAAATGATTCTGATTTTTGTCAGAGCTCCAAGTTGAGCATGAAATCTGCTCAGGGAGACTAGATAGGAAGTAAAACCATGAGACTGAGGGGAAGAGTGCACACAATGGAGAAGGAAATAATCAGTTCACAGGGAGTAAAGTGTGGCAGATCCTGTTATGAAAGCCTGTAGCAGGGAAGGCAGCTATGATGTCTTCTGGACTTTAAGACTAGGAGCAATGGGGCAATGGGTACATTTTTGTGAACATGGCATAACATCTTGCTGAGATTCAGTCTAATAGGCTGTTTGTGGATTTACCTAGTAAGAATGTTCTGGTGGAAGGATGTGGTTCTTACGGTAGGTATGAATTTATTTATTCCACAAGTAGCCCTAATAACATGTAGTTGATGGAAGGACTAAATTTGATATGGCACAGAACTGCTGCTTTGAAACTTTGAGACAGTGAGACTTGAGCTTCTGTACAACTAGAAGGAGGCAAATGAGGAGTTCCTTATTTCATTATGTATATAACTATATTCTTGCTGTTACTGTCAAATCATTCTAGTTACTATTTTGAAATACATATTCCTGCAGTAGCCGTTTTTCCTCTGAGCACAGTGATTCCTATCTGAAATCTTTGCCTGAAATGCTAAATGGTACTGACCAGCTATGATCTAGTGTTTAGAGTCTTTATACGCTGTCTCTGTATACCCTAATACAACTGTCTTTCTTAATGGAATACATTTAGGAGTTGGAGTATTCCCTTCACAGGACCCAATTCAGCAAATGATGCCTCCTTGGATTTACAATGACAGCTTGGTCCCAGGTAAACAAGAAAGTGGCATTTAGCCAAGTGTGCAATGTCAGGTGTGAATGTACGTGTGCTTATGTTGCCACTTATTGATCAAAGCATTGCTCTTCAGTCATCAGATGCATCCTATATCTTTGATACAATACATATTTATGGTGGCTTTATCTGCATTTGAAGAAGTAAGGGTTTTATTCAAGCACATCAAATGTTTAATCTAGAATTTGTTATGACAGCAGATTATGCTAGTAGAGGTTGTGTTGCTGATAATACTGCTTTCATGGGTAGTCTGGTTTTTGGCATGGCTTGTAATTAAGCAGGCTCACTTCTTAAGGCTATTTATCTTAGATATGCAAATGACACAGTAAAAGGAAAATGAAATACTGTGGTAAACATTGATTACACTGAGGTTTAAATACATAAAGCTGTTATAACTATATTTTTGTATGGGTTATCCTGAAATTTCATTAAAGAAACATGCTTTGAAATGGAGCACTAAGTCTATTTTATACAAAATATCTTTTTGCTTGTTTTAAACTGTCTGTAAAGACCATCCAATAACACGTTTAGATAAAACATGATTCAATACAATGCTGGAATGCTGTTGCCTTACTTTACGCTTTGAATGTTACTAATTTGATATAATGTCGAGTTTGAGACAAAATAGAAAAGCAGTCTTAAATTCACTTGAAAACAGCAGTTGTCACTGTCTAACACTGACTCCTTCACAACAGAGTTGTATAAGAAAATTTTAGAAACCACTTTGACTCCTACTGGAATAGATACAGCTAAACTCTATCCCATACTGATGTCGTCTGGATTGCCCAGAGAGACCCTTGGACAGATATGGGCTTTAGCCAACCGTACCACCCCTGGGAAGCTCACAAAAGAAGAGCTCTACGCTGTCCTGGCTATGATAGCAGTAACTCAGGTATGACTAAGGCTTAGGAGATAGTGCAGAATGGCGGTTTGCTTGACTAGTCTGCCATGGGTTGTGTGTTAGCATCAGTGGCTGGTATACCACACCTGGAGGAAAACACTACTTCTGTTGAAGTCCAGAGGAGAAACTCCCCTTGTAACTTCAGTGAGATTATAATTTCATCCCCTGCACTTACATTTCAGTTACTCCTTTCTGTAGTGTCAGTTGAGGGTAGTTGTTAGACATACCTACCAAACACTTGTGTACATATTTCTAGTGTAAAATACTGTCTGGTTTTCTTCTGTTGTATATGTGTCTGTTTTCCTCAAACTATGTAGTTTCTGTATCCCTTAGTCTGCAAATAGCTAGACTTGCTACCTCTCTCCTGAACTAGTGGAGTGTTAATTTTAGGCTTACATTTTTTGTCAGTGTAGTGTCATCTCTTAGCAGTTTATTTCTAAATAACAGCCCTGAATGAAAACTAAGGCAAGAATATCTTGAATGACAGAGATTGAAGCAGAGGTACATTGTTGGAGTGGTGTGTAGGAAAGATGATACAGCACGCACAAGGTACAGCATAGCAGTGCTTGCCAGTGCTTAGTGGATTGGCTTACTAAAAGCCAAACATGAATGCTGGCAGATGCCCCTGCCCACTCAGGGGGGTATCATTACCCTCTGTGTAACTCTGGCAGTCAGGGTGTTGAATATGATTGGCTTACACAGGCTCCTGATAGCATGTTTTGATTTGGAAGGTTTACTTGAGGTTTGACCAATGTCCTGCTCCTTCCTGATTTCAATAATACAAGCTAGAAGCTGGAATTGAGAATGCAGTGTGCCTTTTTGATGATGTACACGTGTGTATGGTTGTCTTTGCTTTTCTGCCTTTGCAGAGAGGAATACCTGCCGTGAGTCCTGATGTGTTAAATCAGTTTCCAGCTGCCCCCGTTCCTACTTTAACTGGATTTCCAATGCCACTGCCTGCCTCAGTGAGCCAGCAGCCTCTGATTCCCTCCGCACCGCCGGTCTCCATGCCTCTGAGCATCGGGCCAGCTGTGATGGGGATGAACATCACGGCACCGGCGGGCGGAGCTGCAGCACAGCCTTCAGGAGGATTCGTGCCATCCTACCCACCCAGTCAGGTTAGCTTGCTCTTGTTGCACGGCAAATTCTCCCTTGTCCTGGAAAGAGAATTAGCCTGACTCTCACAGCTACGTAGTGACAACAGACTTTAAGTAAACAGCAAAAAATGGAGCTGAAATCTAGCGTGTGGCATCTGTAAACCTGAAGTCATGCCACTAAGGATGTTATTCTATTTTTTTCTGTTTCTTTCTGGTGGCATTAGAAGAGGCACAAAAGTGTTCTCCATTACAAATTAACTGCATTGAAAGAGGATTTACTTGTAGTTAGGATTTTTTAATGCATGTTAAATGGAATTTTAGGTTAAGCTACACAACAGACTGTTAGCTGGTAAAATAAGTTAAGAGTTTTCAGGAGCAACTGAGAACTATGAAAACCGTTGGTTTACAACACTGTAAATCATGTGGGGGATAAATTTTGCCGCTTGCAAGTGTGGTTCATCTTTCTTTGGAAAATAATAATTCTGATGCTTTTGCTGTGTGTATTGATTTTAAATTATTGATTGATTTAAATTATTAACATTTGTCCTGTATTAAAAGATTACATGGCTGTGATCAACAACACATTTAATGTGAAAGGAGTACAGTTCCTTATTCACCTGTTCTTCATGCATACTACTTGTAATCCTGTACACCTTGTGCATGTTTTGAGTTGTGTGAAGTGGAAACACTGACCATGCAAATTTTGCATGCTAATGTTGAAAGTTTTTTTCCTTCTTTTGCTTTTTTTTTTCCCCTGCTCTTAAGTCAGTCATGCTACTCTGAACTGCTTTCATGCTGTATGACAATTTGAAAAGTCAACAGTGTAGCAATTTACATGTTGTTTGTAATTCAGGTAGTAAAACCAGAAGATGATGACTTCCAGGAGTTTCAGGATGCTTCAAAGTCTGGCTCACTAGATGACTCTTTCACTGATTTCCAAGGGGATGTAGCTGGCTCCTCCAAAGCAGCCAGTTCACAGCACCGGAGCAGGTAGCACATCTTTGATTTCCACCCTTCAGTATTTTAGAACTCTTTTAAGAAATGAAATGTTTTCCTTTTTTGTGGGTTGCTTTCTGTCCTGTAATTTTCTTCTGTCACCTGATTTCTACTCTGACAGTTTCTTTTGAAGGTTGTTACAACCACAATTAGGCTTTCTGAATTAAAAAATGACATTTGGTGTGCCATAGGTGGTTGGCCATTCTTTAGCATTCTAGTCATCATGCTGGGGTAAATTGCATTTACAAGGTATGGAGGTAGGTTTTCAAGTGTTTATACTACACAGACAATTGAAAGTTACTTCATACTGTGCATTCGGGCAAATAACTTACATAAAGCTATTCAGAAAAAATACACTGGAGCAGGAGTTCTGCATTTAGTGCTGTGTGCTTCCATTAAAAATACGACCCCATGTCTGTTGGAGACGATAGACCCTGCTGTTAGCAAATGGTTTCTTTCTTCAGGTCCTGAATATGGACCGCAAAATTCATGTAAAGTGCACAACATCATACTCTTAAATGACTGAGAACTCCACTGGGCAGGGGTTTTGTTATTTCTATCATTTCTCTGGCCAGTGCTTAAACTTGGGATAATTGACTATAAATCTCAATTGAAATCTCATTCAGACTTCAGTGATTTTGGCTTTTCATTGGGAGAGTGCCAAAATGTAATTCTGGATCAGGCAGATTTTGTATAACAAAATAAGTAAGCATGTTTACTCCCCCTGAGAGTTTACAATTAATCTTTCAAAGTTCTGTGACTACAAAATTTCAGTGTTGTTTCCTTTTACTGCACATGGCAAACGTTTATGTACCTCCCAGGTGTCTAATTGTAGTAGACATACAAATTTGCTGTGTATTGAACTGACTGTTCTTAGTTGCAAACAGTACTCACACTTTCCAGATAAGAGTGATTACCAGTTGCTTCCTCAGCAGTGACGTCAAATAGGGATACTAAAACAAAGTGTTCTGTTACACCCTGCCTAACAGCATTCTACGTAAGAAATTTAATTTTGCTGATGTCAGAGTGCTACACATATCTGAAGATGCTCTATATTAAGTATATCTTAATTTGTGTTAGATGTCATTTCACAATTAAAGCTGTTCTGTTACTGAAAGTCTTAACAGAAACGCTGTTTGTAAATTCCACAGTGGGAAGTAGGGGATCATAAAAAAAATATTTAAAAAACAATGTTTCTTTTTCACTGCAGCAATTCTCTTTATTCAGTTGTAAAAGCATTTGGTTTTGAACAGAATGTTACAATGAGCTATAATCTAATTGCTTATGGAGCTTTATTTTAAAAAAAGCCATCTGTAGAGTACAGATGATTAACCATTACATTTGCCAAGATTGCATATCTAATAGCCTGTTTTGCAGTGATGTGAAATTTAATTATATTACCATAAGCTATATTTTTTTGACATCGCAGACCATCATTAGCAGGTGTGTGCAAGTGCTAGGTTTGCATGTTGCTTGTAGCCTGCTGATAAGGAGATTTAAATGGCTCTGGAAAGATTCTTGCTTCAGGCCGAAGAACGCCATAGAAATTCATTCACATTTTCAATGTGCATAGTATTGAATGACATAAACTAGAAGTAAAATGCATCATTCATATGTAAAGGATGTTGTTCTGTAGAGCTGCCAAGGTCTGATAAGGGGGCTTGTGTGGAGGGCAGGCAAAATTCTCACAGAATGTCTTCTAAATCTTACAGCAGTTGCTAACATGGTGTTAGGTTATTATGGCAGTTTTACTATATAAAATAGAGTGTGTTTATGTGCAAAAAGATTTGCTTGTGTAATTGTGGACTAATCCTTATTTTGCTGATTAGATAGCTACCTAAACTTGCTGATTTGTACTGACAGAAATTCAAAGTTATCCTTTCCTTCCTTTTGAACAGTGGTTCCACTTTATTCTCCTAATTTTACAATATGTAATGAAATGTAATTAGAAGTAAATAAGCTGAAAGTATGGAGCTGGCAAAACCTCATGCAGTTTTAACTCTTTATTATATCCAGTTCTATTAGGGAGACTTGTCCTTACGCTGCCCTGGGCAAAGCGATAAATTAAACAGCAGTGATTCCTGGGGCATGTCTGTGTGCTTATTCTCTCCTGGGCTAAGAATTCCTGTGGTGTAAAGTTCTAGAATGTTTTGTTAATGTTTTGGTACAAATTAAAATCAAGAATGGCGAGAACTGACTTCTGACCTAAAGAAATATAATCAGGTGAGAGAGAGTCTGAATTCACCCATCAGTTAGCCAGCTGCCTGTTTACATGCTCTTATTCTTAATAGATATTGAGGCCATTTACATCAGGTTCTTGATTAAGCACTCTTTAGTGTACAAACTTAGGTTTAGTGATTCAAATTGTGTAGTCATAAAAAGACGGTCCTTTAAATAAAAACTGGAAAAGTAGGTTTCTTATGGATGAATTAAGGAACTTTGCTTTTATCTCTTTTGTTTTTAGTGTTCCTTCTTTACTAATGCCACTCCCAGGTAATAAGACACTCTCATCAACTGATAAGTATGCTGTGTTTAAAGGAATTGCAGCTGAGAAGCCTTCTGAAAATACAGCTACTTTTGGAGGTAAAAGGAAAAATATGAACTATTTATTGTAATATTTTGTATATCTTGGTTTTGGCATTGATAAGATATATTAATATTTAAAATTCAGAGCAATTATGACAATGTGACATTTACTATATAAATTCATAACATCTTTATGTATATGTATTTCTTATATTCACTAGATTGTGGAGACAAGTATAGTGCTTTCCGTAAATTGGAACAACCATCAGAGAGCAAATACTTAGGTAAGTGGTATGCTTTTTGGAGCTGTTTTAACATATTTTCATTTTATTTTTTTAGCAGTTCTCTGTAAGCTGCAGAATTTCCATTGCTATAATTCTAGAGCAATGGTGATTCTGCTTCTCTAAACAACTTAGCAGGAAGTATCCTGAAAAAATAGTGCAACATACTATTGGAACAATCTACAAATTACATTTGTAGAAGATTGGCATCTCTTCTGGGTGCTTCTCAGTTTTATTTTGAAATAATGATTTGGTTGGAATTTGTTCATTTAAGTCAGGAATCATATATTCTTAGAAGAATAAGATGCTTCTGGACAAAATCACAACTTTTTTCTGTTGTTAGGGCAGTATTTAAACTTTTCATGGTCTTTGGTGCTCTAAGAAGAAATCTGATCACTTATTTTGAAATTTGGGTTTAACTGTTTTTGTTTGGGAAAAGTAAAAACTAGATGGCATCTGAGGTACAATGTCTGTAATTACAAAAGCACAGTCTCCCTAAGCCTTTTCCAGAACCATCTATGTCTAACTCATTTATGCAATATAAGCGGTAATCTCATCTTTTTAATCGGATGGGGAAAAACTCTCAAACTCTACTAGCTTTCATATATTATCAGTAGACAGATCAGAACATAAACAGATTACTAACTTAACCTGACTTCCACAGATTTATGCCATACCCAGCATTTTGTTTCATTATCAGAAAACAACTTTAGATTCTAGGATAAAACTGCTTACCTGAGTTCACTGCTACTCCTTATTTTTCAAAGATGGAATTTTTTTTTCAAACACTGAGTTTCTGAAACTCCTGTAATGTTTTGTGAGGTTCTCATGCTCCATACCTCTTCAGGATTAAATGCATGCAATGAAATGAAATAACAACATTTTATCTCATTCTGTACATGTTCTAAAATATAGAAAATTACTGTATTTGCCTGCTGTCCAGGTCTGACCACTCTTAACCCTTTCACCAGCTTACATTTCTAATGGAAAAGTTTGCAATTCATCAGTAAGTTTAGTTTGCTGTGATATTTTAGTTTTGATCTGTGAATAGCAATTTTATAAATATTTGTATTGTTGCTGGGCCAAGTGAATTGGAGGGGACAGAGAATGGAAGGATATGTCAGGTACAGTTATGGTCCTTTACTGTTATTACAAAGAGTATCCTTTTAAATCTTGGTTAAACTAATTTCAGGTATAACACTGTGGTAGCTTAAGAATTAAATGTTAATGGTGTACTTCTAAAATAGAACAAAATCTGTTTATTGGACAGGTCTTAAAGTATGCATCAATACTTCAAAATTACAAGTAGTAATAATAAACAAGTACATACATGCTGGTGAATGGGTTAAACAACATTTTTCATGTTCAAAAGAAATTGCTTTATAAAAAAAAATAATTGTATATGAACATGAAGAAACTTATAAAATTAGTACACCACAGTGTTTAATGTAAGTTCAATGAAAACATTGTTACCTAATGTTTAATCAGGTTTAAATTATAATCCTTACATAGCACAATGTTCCATTCAGAAGGTAGCTGAACTAGAGATGTGCACATCTTATGATTAATCATGCTCACTTTCATATGAAAGTCTGTCTCCAAGCTTCTTAGTAAAACTGGAATTGGTCTTAGCAGAAGCTAGAAAATGTCTAATCTATATTGCATTTACTGACATTCTGATCACTTAACACTATGGTATGTTTAGGTGAATCTGGCAGAAGGAAAACACGATAGATTAAAATGAGAGTTTAAAAATGTTCTAAAACAACACGTTAGGATCACCGCCTTGCATTCTTTTCTGTTTGGGTGTTTGTGTCTTCACCCGTTGGATTCCCCATTATGCTCAGCTGGACAGGCGTGTCGGCTGTCTGCCTTTCACGTGTGCTTTTTTCACAAGTACCTTCAGCCACCAGGCAGGCCTGCTTGGTCTCTCCTGTGTTCCCCTTTCAGCTTGTCATGGTTGCTTTGGTCTCAACCCTCTGCTGACGCCCCATAACAAACTGTATTTGGGCAATATTTCAAAGGGAGGGAGGGGAAGAATTGCTTCTGTGCTAAAGCAAGTAATATATTGATATAAGTGAAATTCAAGCTTACATTTCACCACTTGGTAAATAGAAGGACGAGGTGGGAAAAGGAACTTATGTGGAAGCTGCATAAGACAGTGCTGATCGCCTTTTGAATCTATTGGTTGTGGTGTGTTCTGATATTAACTTGGTGTAAAGGGAATTTAATACGACTTTGAGGAAGACTTAAGTGTTTGCTGGAATGACTAGTGGAATTGCTGACCTTGAAACTTGTGTGGTTCATAGAAGTTGAGTTTGCAGTTCTACATGCATCCTGAGGTCTTAATTTAAATAGTTTGCATAAAAACTTCTGACATTGCATGAAATAATTTGCTTGCTTGCATGGTGTGAGCATGATGTATTTGTTGTCGCTGCAGTGTCTTATTATAGGGTTTTTTTAATTGTTTTTATTCTCAGGAGATAACCTTGCAGAATTCAAGCCCGCAGGAACCGATGATGGTTTCACAGATTTTAAAACCGCTGACAGTATCTCACCGTTAGAGCCACCTACAAAAGACAAAACTTTCCCTACATCCTTCCCTTCTTTGCCCGTTCAGCCAAAACAGCAAACACAAGCAAAGACCTCTTTGAATCTAGCAGACTTGGATCTCTTTTCCTCTACCGGAGAAAACAAGCAGCCATCCTTTCCACCTGCATTTAATGCATCAAAATCAGGCTCCTTTCCTCCACCACCCCTTCCAACTACCACTGCCCAACCAGCACCCAGCAAAAGTTCAAGCTTAGCTGATGACTTTGGAGAGTTCAACCTTTTTGGGGAATTTTCTAATTGCGCATCAGCCAGTGGACAAGATGACTTTGCAGATTTTATGGCTTTCAACAATAGCAGTGGATTTTCCGAACAAAAAACAGATGACAAATACAATGCACTTAAGCTAGAGGCCGGTCCCGTTCCTCAGTCTGGCTCATCTGCTGGCACAGTGAAGAGTGGGCAGAGTTCTGCCACCGCTGCAACGCCCACCAAATACGATATCTTCAAACAGCTTTCTCTGGAAGGCTCTGGAGCAGGCTTTGAGGAGGCAAAGGACAACACGCTTTCTTTAGTGAAGAGTGATGATGATTTTGCTGACTTTCACTCCAGCAAGTTTTCTTCCACGTGCAACAGCGCAGAGAAGTCCCTGGTGGACAAAGTTGCAGCTTTCAAGCAGGCCAAAGAAGACTCTGCTTCGGTGAAGTCTCTGGATCTCCCTTCTATTGGTGGCAGCAGTGTCGGCAAGGAGGATTCTGAAGACGCGTTGTCTGTTCAGTTTGACATGAAACTGGCTGATGTGGGAGGAGATCTTAAGCATGTCATGTCTGATAGCTCTTTGGATTTGCCAACAGTTAGTGGCCAGCATCCACCAGCAGCAGGTGAGGAACTGGTTAGATTGCTCTGGTAACGTAGGTGGTGGAGATGTCAGTGTTCTTCTGTGTGCTAATTACAGTATTATGCACTAGTCTTTCAGTAGTGAAAGACTTCTAAATCTCTGTCCCCGCTAGCCAACAGCCCCTTAGCAGGGCAGTGTTTATTTTTTGTCTTAGAAGACTATAAATAGATTGAACAGTTTGAACTCCATGCCAGTTTATTTTTGAGATTTGACAACAACATATTACTGGTACCTGTTAGCTACTGTCACGTAAGGGATTCGAGTGGAAAATTTTCTAATGCAAACAATGTCATTCCATTCATATTAGCAAGACGAATGGCAGAGAGTCTCACTTTAATCTCTTGGTTTCAACAAAGCATTTGGCTTGGGGACTTAACCCGCTCTGTGCTTCTAAAAGGGTAGGCAGAACACTAATTTATGCTGTTAATGAAAAGCTGTCTAATCAACAACAGTAGTATATTCCTGTTACGGTGGGGCTTAATATGTGTAGCCAGTATTTTGCAGGACTGCAAGTAGAAGTATTGCATACACTTTTAGACTTCAAACCCTCATTGGAATAGTTGTGCAAAGGGCCTGTAAATGCTAGTCTCATGATTGGTAACTCCTGGACCTAAATTTAGAACCATGGGACTTTTACTTTATCCCTGTCGAGTTTTCACCTTCTTTAATTTCCCTTCATGAAAGTATTCCTGAGAGAGTGAATTGACCATCTCTGATCTGATCACATATCATAAAACAAATTTCCCAAGTGTCCTGCTTTTTCTTTTCATGTGTACATAGGAAGATAAGATGTAGTTAAATGTTCTGTGGCCTTCAACAATACAGGAACCATTACTGTGTTCTAGCGACAAGTATTATGCAGTCAAAGGCTTTTCTGAGCAGGGGAGAGCATACAAACTGTAAATGTAAAAGCTGTTACTGCAAGAATTGGTTATTTCCATATGAAATATTTCTTCCATTTTTGCAGATAAGGGTAGAGAAAATACACAGTACTGTAATTTTGCATTATACAATATTTTTAAGTAGGGGAGAGAAGTAAGTTGGCAACTTTGACATGGAAGATACTCTATAACAGGGTAAAAACTATCAGGAATAATTTATTAGCAAAGACATTTAATTTTCATATTACTGCTTGGTAAAACTCCAAGTTGAGTGAGCTGTCAAAACGTAGCACCTACAGTGTATTCTTGAATGTTTATTTTGGTTTTGAAAGCACTTTTTCCTAATATTTTTCTAGCCTCTTTTGGTGGTAGTTTGACCTAAGTAGCTCTTCTACAGGATGTGAGCTTTTGCCACAGAAATCAGTGATTAATAATTGCCATTTGTGGCAGGAAAGACTTTTTTGGTTTGTTTAAAGGGGTTAGCCGATCATGTGCTTGTTGCTAAACTTTTGAACTCTGAAGTATTAATTAGAAGCTATTTTTATTAAACTTAAACAAGCCTGTATTCTCCTATGGTGCCAAGCTAGGTGTTTTTCCACAGGGAGAGTCTTACTCCATTTAACTCTGTTTGCATTTCGTAGCGAAGCGTGCTCTGGATGATTTGTTACGAATACTTCTGTTCTCATGTGTTCCTTTATGTGTGTTTGATGCATTTCAAACTATGAACTGCCGATGTTCAAGCCAATTTTTTCAGTTTACATAAAGTTAAAAAGCAGATTTTTTTTCTCTTAATTTTCTTCGATCTGTAAATCTAATGTCAAAAAGGGACAGTATCCCTTTGTCATCCTCACTGCTGAGAAATGGGAGACTAATCATTGGGAACTGTATGTTTGTAAGCACTGTGTAACATCTCCAGTGAAACAGCAGCGGGACAGAGGTGCTGATAAATGATTTGACTTTTCTGACATACTGATGCAGAGGTCTTTGTCCTTTGGCTACTGAGATTTCATGTTCCATAGCTTCCAGGTATGGGCAGGTAGGTTGCTTTACACTGGGAATTAGAAAGAAATTGTTAAGTTGCTTCCCATACAACGGACTTTGATCTCTAAGGGAAGAAAGGTTTTCAGTTTTGCTCTCTCCAAAGGGGATACGGCCTCTTTAAACTTTGCTATAATTCTTTGTGTGGAAGGTAGATTATACTAATGTTGCCTGATTTCTCTTGCATTTACTTCGTATAACCCTTTGAGCACTGGCTGCATGCTGTTAGTTTCAACCAGGCTGCTTCTTTTAAACCAAATTTATGTTTCAGTCCAAGACGAAAGCATTTTAATTAGCACCTAGTCATGTTATATGAACCTAATTTGTTCCGCGTCCTGCTGAACGTTGCAGCGAGAGCATACCCTCTCCTGGGTATTCTCAAAGGGTTATCCATTTGCTGCACTGACAAATCTGTAAAGTACCTTTTTCTTTGGCATTATTGGAGATCTCTGTATATTTTAATCAACTTCAGGTTTTTTGCTGCTTTTCTAATGTCTAATTTCAACTAAACATTTCCTGTGTGAATGTGCCTTCTCAGATCTGCTTTGATATCTCTCTTCTGCAAGTATTGACCTGCATGCTTTATTCTGATAACGCCCTTATGAGCTCCTATGTATCACTATCTTTTGTGATCTGTAAGTCCTGCTGTGTTAATAAATATTATCTTGGCATATTTTGAAAACGTGGGGATGTGTGTGATTTGTTGCAAACCAGCAATGTATGTCTTTTTCCTGAAAAATACAAAGTTTAAAGTTATAGTATCCCCTTAGAGCTGGCGAGTGCCTTTCTCTTGCAGAGCAGCGTGTGAGTGAGCCTCTTTCTCCTCTTCAAACACTTTAACCTCGCTCCCTGTGCGCTTCTGACGCTTTCTGTATCAGGCTAAATAATATTTTTCAACAGAGCACTTTTTGAGAGGGGTTGAATAGCGGAAATGTGTGGATGGCAGGGGTGTTTCTGTGAGTTGGTATGGTGGTAGTTCAGGCTGAAGACAGAAATGACACTGTCTGTGCTGTTGTCTGCTCATCTGGACTTCCCTGCTGCCAGCCAAGGTTATGATACACCTTTGTGAAGGGGACCAACTGGAAAATGTGTCACTATCTAGGCCTTTATGAGTAGGAGCCCATTAAACAATATTCTGGTATTTATTTAGCCAATCTAGAGTGAGTTAATCAGTGCCCCAAAGTAAAGGGCCCTGATTCCTTTTTCTGTTTGGGAAGTCCTGCCTTTCTAAATACTGAAACTTTCAAACATGAATGACAGCTGCAAATTTGTGTCACATAATTATGCCACTTTGAATTCCTCCAAATCCTGGGCCACTAACAATTTGGGATTAATGTCAAATTAGCAGACAAGGTAAAAAGCTGAAAATAATTGAGATGTAGAATATAGTTAAAAGATTAAGTCAGCGCAAACTGGGTTTTTGTAGTTCCTTGCCACAAGACCAAAAACCAGACTAGAAACCAGACCATGTTTTTTCTTCTTTACACCAATCTTGAGATACCTTAAAAGAAAGAAAAAGAAAAAAAGCCCACCACCCCCGTCTTTTATTCTGGAGAACCAGTAGGTTATGCCTAGCCCTACAGCTTTTTAAACTGAAGGCTTGAACATAAACCAGAGACACGCAGTTCTGCAGAGCTTGTGCTGTTAGTATTGGTTCACCTAATCACACCTGGAGGAGGGAGAGTAATGTTCATGACTATTACATTTTTGTCCAGACTTGACAGTCAAATTCACTCACTTGCTCTCCTTCAGTGTAATTCTGGAAATAGAAAAGCATAACAATATGTGTTTAGAGGCCTTCGCAGGGTAACAGTGGAGGGTGTGTACGTCTTTTCTGCACACCTCCCAAGCCGAGCCAAAGGGTGCAGAGGCACAGCAGCTGCCCTGGGCTCTGCGGGACTGAGCTGAGCCATCCCTTTGCTTCCAATGCAAGCTCAGAGGGTCTTTATTTTGCTGTGAAATGTTGGTTTATTATGATAATTAAAAAATAATGAGCAAATTCTTTAATTCCACGAGGTTTGAAGGCTTTTTCTCTCCTTTTTCCTTCATTTTTATTTATTGTACAGTGTTCTTGATGGTTTCCACCTTAGCAGCACTAGGTACTGCTGTCCTTTAGCAAAAGTAAATTGGAGTAACTCCCTTATCATTAACACTGTTCCAGACTTCACCACCTGAGAAATGGGCTTTGAATTTTCCTGATTGCTGATAGGCATGACACAGATAGCAGCAGTACGTACAAGGCTCTGTATTCTTCCAGTTTCATCTCTGCCTTTATCAGGTGAAGCCCCACTGGAACTGGTAAGAAGGTGGTGCCTGTCTCTGTCCAGTCTGTGAACTTGTTGCTCAAACCGCTGGTGATGTTCCTAGTGTTAACAGCTCTGGTTTTGGTGTGCTGATGCTGTTCCACAAGGAACAGAACTAGCTACCACGTGCATCACTCTAACAACCCTAAAATGACATGAGATTTATTTATTCATCAGTATTTAATATAAACTGAAATATAAAAACTATGTTGGTTAAAATCACTAAATATATTACAGTCTTCTGAATTGTCTTTTTCAGTTTTCTTTAGAATATCACTAAGGCTGTCAAGAGTTTTCCTTAAATGATTAAACTGTTGACATTGAAGGCTCCAGCTTGTAAATTGCCTCCAGCCATAACTTAATCCTTGGTCGTTGAAATAAATTGTTATAGTTGGCTGAAATGAAGGATGTCAAGTTTTTCTGTAGATGAGATAACGCTGGGGAATGGTGTTTTAACTGTTTTTCATCCTCTGTCAGTATTCTCCCGTACATTCCTTGGCAGCTATTGCCTTGCCTCTCTCCAGCAGGCTGGATTGTATAGCTGTGGCTGGCCCCAGGTGATGACCAGGCAGGTTGGACTGTGGTTTGGTAGTTCAAAATGGATGGAAAGTAAATGGTAAATATCTTCAAACCTTTTGCTTTGGAAGAAATACAAATTTGGTTTGGTTTCTAAAGCTTTTGGAAACTTACTGCCCTTCAGCATGATGCTGTGGAGATCACTTTTTCCATTCTCGGTTCACTAGAGAATATTTTTGAGGAAAAGAAGTTTGGTTACATGATACTTGGATGGATCTGACTTGGATTTCTACAGGCACACATGCACCCATCCCATCTTGCCCCCATCTATGTGATTTGAGAATCTATATCCAGTGATTTAATCTGGGTGTGTTTTCACCATTGCAAAGCTGACAGTGCTAATGACGTGTGGCTTTAACTCTATCGGGAGTAAGAGCTTTTGGGTTTTTATAACACAACTAAACTCAAATCTCTTGTGTCGTTTCTGAAAGACACCACAGAATTGCTACTGAGATTACTAAGGAATACTGATTTATGGCGATACATTTCACTGAAATCTATTGGTAAATCTCTTGTGGTAGGGTTGTAGGATTCCTAATGCAAGATCAATTCATGATCTGCCCTGCTTCGACAGGGAATTTGCTGTATGCTCTCCAAAAAATGCTAACTAAGAAATCACTTTTAACCTTGCAAAAAAAGATTGTGTATCCACAAAACAAAGTGTTTTCATAAGAGTTTGAATGAATTTAGTCTTTGCTCATTTTTTTGATAAAATTTGATGCTTCTCAGCTGTTCAGATTCTGTTCTTACTAAAAGTGTCCTCCAGAAGGAAATGGTGGTAGCTGCACCTTCTTCCTTAAGTGTGATATTTAGTTAGAAGTAATTAATTTTTTTCCCCCACTTAATCATCTCTTGCTTTGAAAAAAATACTATGGATACACATGCATCTTTTAAAATTTTGAATTGCCATACCAGCAAAATGAAGCTTTTATTACATCAGAGGCTACAACTGGAGCATTGTAACTGGAGCTTTTTTATTCATCACACGTATCTTTGGTTTTTAAGAAAAAGGCTGTTGGAGGAGCAGTTCTTAACACTGCTTAATAAAACAATCTTTTTGCCAATAATAAAGATACCCACATCATGAAGAGTTCTCTAGGGTTAGCCAAGAAGTGCTTTTCACATGTAAACTGCTTCTTTGCTTATTAGTCTGGTGGCAAGTTGCTGTGCCACCTGTTGGGGGGAAAGCTCCTCTCTTCATTGTGCAGCAAAGGTACTAAGAGCTCAAATAAGCCTTTAGTGTTGCCATAGCTATGACAAAGGGTATGATTTTACTTCCTCTACTCAAAAACATCTGTCACAAATGATTCTATGAAGTGCAGTGCTTGGCATAGCAAATGTTTGGTCTTCTGCAATGGAGTAAAAATTCTTATAAAAGCTAGTTTACCTTGGATTACGGACAGTTACACATACATTCTTATTTTTCATACTTTTCAATAAATTGTTTTAGGACGGCTTTAGCTGTAAACACTGTCTCTGAACACAGTATTTTTCCTGTAATAGAATACCTTAGGAAAGTGTATTCACCAGAGTAATCCTTTCGTAACTATTCAAATAAATAAAATGTACAGAATTGAACAATTAAATTTAATCTCAGCTCTTACACCTATGCAGATGGGTTTCACGTCTGCATGAACTCACGTAGAGTATCTTGAATCTTAATTTGTGAATAATTAAAACACTGTTTCTGCCTTCCCTGCCATGGCCTATTGATTGCAGGCGAGGCATGGGGTGTTCAGGATTCCCACTGAAGCCTGCTGCTGGTTCTGCCTGTCCCTGAGCCAGGATCAGATGGAGTACACTGACCTGGTCCTTTAGGATGTATTTTCAGCTCAAACTCTTAGCAATTATCAAAGAAATCATTCACAATAGAATGTGAATGTGCAGATCTTCACAATAGGATCATCCCTTTCTTTTCATTTCCTGGTGAACGCTGAAACAATAGCAGTGCTTAAATCTTTGCCGGCTTTTGGAGTCAACACAAATTGGAGGGGGGCGGGTGGAAAGGTTGCCTAGTGTACTGTGGTATTTTCAAGATCCCAGGATTAATTACAGTTGGCTAACATTTTGGAGGTTATTCTGGCACTCTCTTTAATGCTAGCAAAGCTTTCATTTAACTTCCTTAAACAAAACCGTACATTTGAGAGCACAAGGTGTGGTTTCTTGTGATAAATTACTGATCCCTTGCAAGTCTGCTCCTTTTCACCTCGGAGCCTTCTTTCTGTTCAGTTTTGCCATAAGCAGGTGATTTCATCTCTGGTCTGTTTACCCTTCTGTAAACTGCTTGCTCTAGAAATTTAATAGTTGAATGGCACTTTGAAATCTTGCTGCATATATGCTAGGTGCTAAGGTTTGTTATTGAGATGCTGTCATGTGCAAATGCAGCAGCTGCAAGGAAGACTGTCCCTTAGGAAGATCTGATAGATGACACACCATGCATCACTGACCCCTTGCAAAGGGCCTTTTATTGTAGTAGCCATTATACTCTATCATTATATTGCATATTTGTGGGACTTTTTTAATTAGCTATGTATGTGGGTCATGCCTGGAAAGCAGCCTAAAGCATAGTGTGCTCTCCCATTCCAGCAAAATGAATAAATCAAAGAAGAAATGTTTTGTTAAAATGGCTTAATCCTTGGGCTGGTGTGGCCAGATCGAATAAAGAGGGCAGCTGGAAAGTCAGCTTGTTCCCACCCTGGCTGTATTAAACCCCGGTTGCTGCTGCTGTGTGCCAGCTAGTTAAGACCATAATGTTTATCACAAGAGTGTTGGCTAAAACGATGCTAAGAGAATATATTTTCTGGTTTGGGTTTGCTTTACCTCGAGACCGTTTGACCCTAGGCGCTGAGCAGTGGCTGAATGTCTAATCCAAACTGACAATTGTTAATGCTGGAAAACAAATGCCAAATGTAGTATGGTAGGGCTTTATTTTTTTTTTTTTTAATGCTTTTATGAAAACTACCCAGCCCCTGGCTCTCTGTGCCTTCACTATGGATCAATCTCAATCTAAACACGAAAGATCAGTTGAATGAATAACGGACAAAGCCCAGCAGACCCTGGTCACTGTGCAGGCTCCTTTCCTGCCTCTAATGTAAGCAGCCAGGCTCTGTGTCTCATACCTGCTCATGGCAGTGAGAAGAGCCTATTGGCCCATATAATTGCCAGGTGAGTATCAAATGTTTGGAGCTTTCTGCAAAATAATTGGATTTTCTCTATACTTAACTGAATAAATAGTTTGTAAAAGCTAAAACATGATCTTTGCAATATTCATGTCATTCCTGAAACCTGTAAGTTTGAAGAGTCAGCCATGCGGCACCGCAGTAACTGTGATAAGCTTAAACAGGATTTCTGTTTTTTAAAAATTTTTGCAGCACATTTATACATAATTTGTATCAGAGCATGAATATAAAATTAAAGTATATTAATACATTATCAGAGGGAATGGAAAAGTTAGCCCAGTCTTCTATGTGGTTGGTTTTGATTGTAGATTCTGCAGCCAGTATCAGAAAACTGAACTGGTGATCTGTGCAGTCTGTACTGTCTAGAAACGTGGGGGTCTAAAGTGTCTTTTCACTACCTGTGGTGGAATGGTGCCTTTCAGCTTCAAATATAAGACAATATACAAAGGTCAAGGCTTACGTTTATTAAATGGATAAATTTTTGTATTAATTGCTTAGGTATTTTTTAGATTATTTTTGTGCAAACTCTAAGCCTCATTGAAACAGCGATTCACTGTGTGTGTTCTTGCAGTTCTTTAAGACTCTTAGCAAGTTGCCATTGTTTTTATACAGTGTAGAGAGATTAACGTTTGAACTTCAGCTTCTAATTGTAGGGGTTTGTCTTTTTCAGATATAGATGACTTAAAATGTGCCCCATTTGGAAGCTATAACAGTGGGTCTGCAGTCAGCAGCCTGGCAAGCTATGACTGGTCTGACAAAGAAGATATTCATCAGGGCAAGAAGCTCTCCTCCTTTGTCCAGTCTTCAGGAAGTGGATCCTCTGCAGCTACTTCTGTTCTTCAGAAGAAGGAGACCTTGTTTGGCAGTTCAGAAAACATTACCATGACAACAGTTTCCAAAGTGACAACCTTTTCCACAGAGGATGCTTTACAGGATGTTTCCTTTGCAGCCTTTGCAAACTTTAAAGACTCTGGACCAATATCCAGTGGTCCAAGTGATGATGACATTGGAGACTTTGGTGATTTTGCAAGACCATCATCAGAAGCACAGGATGCAGCAGCTGATACAAATCAGGAGGCAGATTTCCTTGGTAGTGGTATCTCTTCTCAACTGGGAAGAGAGTCCACAGATGACTTTGGAGAATTCCAAAGTGAAAAGCCAAAAATCAGCAAGTTTGACTTCTTGGTGGCAACTTCCCAAGGCAAGGTGAAATCTAGTGAAGAAATGATCAAGAATGAACTGGCTACCTTTGACCTGTCTGTTCAAGGTAAGCCTGCGCAGGGTGGAGGAAGCTCATAATGCATGTGTTTATCAAAGGCTAATTTTTCTAATTGAATTATAAGTTAGCTAATAGGGATTGTTCCAAAGGCTACTGGAAGTGAGCTGAATCTTCTTATTCATTTCCATGGCATTTGGAACAGGTCTTTTTCTAGAAAAAAAATATATTTGTGGTGCCAAAAAGTTGTACAAATTGAGGGGCTGGGGAAATTTGCACCAGTTGCTTAGTAAATAGAAGGCTTTGTTCTGGAGCAGTAGGGCAACCTTTGCTACCACTTTATTAATTTTAAATAGTCTGTGCCTTTATGAGTAAAAGAATAACTTGTTTATAACCTAACTTTTTAGGGTCTCATAAAAGGAGCTTAAGCCTAGGTGACAGAGAAATCAGTCGCTCTTCACCTTTACCAGTTTTGGAACAGCCATTTAGAGATCGTTCAAATACTCTAAGTGAGAAGCCTGCTTTGCCTGTCATCAGAGACAAATACAAAGACTTGACTGGGGAAGTTGAGGTAAGGAGTTACCTGGAATACAAGTAAATTGAGAATGACTTCCATCAGTGTGATATCAAGAGTGTTCTGTATCCAACTCTTTGGGACTTTAGCTATTTGAACTTAGGGTATGATGCTAAGATGGCATCTGGGTAAGGTTAGATGTCTTGGTTAGAAACTGCTCGTAAAGGAGATTCCTTCTCTCCTGTCTTTAAAGTCTTGTGGGGAAAATGCTGTTGTCTGAAACTCGGTCAGAATCACTTGACCTTGGAGTCCAAGCTTGTAACTGGAAGTTAGTTATGACAAATCTAATCTCAGCTTTGGCACTGAGACCATTGGCTTTGGGAAATGGCTTAACTTTTTTGGCTGTGTGGTGGTTGTTTTTCTTGCTCATCTTGAGACTAGATGGTAAATGGACTCAGATTAGCTTCTGCTAATGCCCATTTCTAGAACAGCAGACCTGTAACAAATGTGTTGGGAGTAGGTATGTGCAATGCAAATGTTTTACTCTTATACGTTCTTCCTTTTGAAATTAGCTCTAACTCCCAGAAATCAAATTGTAGAGTTCAGGTGCTAAGAGAATAATTAAAGAATGGGGGAAATACTAGAAATAGGTGTCTTGAAATTTTATGTAGCTAATCTACAAACAGTCTCTTAAAATACCTCTCTGCTGTATGTCTGTTGTGATAGGAGAAAGGGAAATGTGTGTAGAACAAGATTCAGACTGTCCTTTTCTCTCAAATAGGAAAGTGAGAGGTATGCATATGAATGGCAAAGATGCTTGGAGAGCGCCCTGCAAGTAAGTGTGTAGCCTCCTCTGAAACCCTTTCCTCCTTCCTGTAGGTACCACCTCATTCAGTGTTTTAAGACCGTATAGGGGCAGAAAGGGTCTGAGTCAGCCCAAGTGGATTATAGTTTTTAAACCAAAAGCTGTCTCACAGCAGAAGCATCACCTCCTCAGTTAAAGATCCTATACTAATCTCCCTGTTGTTTGTGATTAGTTTGGCTTTTGCCTAAATTTTCAGGTTGACTAGTTAATGTGGCGTTCCTGTGTTTTGCATGCCCAGTAAAGCATGTTGTTCAGGGCACTGATACCAGCATCAGGCTCTTCAGCACTTCTTGAGAAACAGGCTTGTTTAATGTGCTGTACAGAGGGGACATTACTTTTCTGGTAATGAGTGTCAGCTGTTTCACAGCCAGATCAGTTTTCCTGCAAATTTCTTCTTTGCCTGTGAGTATTAGACAGCCAAAACTGTGAATGCTATTGTTAAACTAGATAGCAATGCATGCATAGTCTTAAAACTATTATTTTGGTAATGAAAATATTTGGGGAAATACATCAAAGTTTTAAATGTTCATACTTTCCCCCTGATCTACTTGCAGTTACAGGATGAATATATAAAAATGTGTGATGGAGTATGGCAGTGATTTTGTATTTAGTTTGCCTCCTTTTTTGTATAACAGTTTCTGTTGGGGACTGTCTTGTTCATAATAATTATTTTAAGATGGATAACACCATCATTTTATGAAATTAATTTCCACCAGGTCATAAAGAAAGCAAATGATACCTTAAATGGAATAAGTAGTTCATCCGTTTGCACGGAAGTTATCCAGTCTGCTCAAGGCATGGAATATTTACTAGGTATGTTTTAATTTACCATGTCTCTTTCAATGTAAGTTCTCCTCTGAAAAACAGTAATATAGAATCAATCTTTCAAAAAAAGGTATTATTTTTTAGGTTAACCTTTGCCTGTGCTGAAATAATGGAACAACTCTTCTGCTAAATAAATGTAACTACTACTTTGAAATAACCTGACAACCTTCTGTGTGCCTTCCTTGTTTTGTGCTATTTCTGAGTTAAAGTCTCAGGAACCTGTGCTGGCAATGGATTCTCTGCTACCCCTCCACTGTGTTTTTTATCAACAGGGGTTGTTGAAGTCTACAGAGTAACAAAGAGAGTTGAACTGGGTATCAAAGCAACTGCTGTTTGTAGTGAGAAACTCCAGCAGCTGCTGAAGGATATTGATAAAGTGTGGAACAACCTAATAAGCTTCATGTCACTTGCTGCTTTAACGGTAAGACCAAAACCAAGCAATGTCTTTACTAAAAGAAATGTCATAATTATATGTAAAGTGATTTCATGGGGTGTTCTAACTTTACGGGTTGTATTTTTCTCTTGCGAAATGGAAACGTGTAGAGGAAGGGAGCTGGGTTAATTAGCATTGATAATATACAGCTGTGGGCTGGCTTCAGGGGCGGTGGGTTGGCTGATGTAGATGCAGTGCAGGTGTGGCTGGTTCTGTTAAGAGGTTGGGCAGCCAGTGAAGAGAGAGCAGCCGAGGAAGAGAGAGAGGAAGAAGCAGAGAGAGGCTAGGAGAAGGCAGCAGAGGGACTGGCATGAAGAGTGTATTGGTATGAGATGGTAAAAGACCTTGTTGCAGCCTGATAGTTTGGAGAGTGCTGCGACAGAAATGCACTTATTTGTGGAATCCAGTTTAAAGCTCTCTGTGAGAAAACTGTTATTTATGTACAAACATGACCTTATCTTACTTAGTGTCTTAATGATTTAGATGAGATCCTGAGTGTCTGTGGACCTCTCCAATTAAAAGAAACTTAGTAAAATTTGAATAAACCATAATAATCAGTCCCTTTTTACACATTTTAAACCTCTCCAGTACAAACAGTGGTAGCAAGCAGGTATTTTTTGTGGTGTCCTGCATTGCACAAAGCCTGTCACAATATGAAATGTATACTTTCAATATTTTACTGCTTGGCAAGTGAAGTTGATAGACTGGGATTCATCTGTTTGAACTCTGGCATTGTTGATAGTAACAATCTGAAAAGCTATCATGATCCTCTCCTGATTTAAGCAAGTGGATTAAAATTTAGTTCTTAAAGTGCTTTTCCTTGGAAGATTACAGGGATTACCTTAAAGTCCAAAGCTTGACCACGTGTTCTCCAAGCTGCGGTGGCTCCTGGCTGGTGGAAGCCAAATTAAATTTTAAGCATAGTAGGAGCTGCAACAGTGACTTCTCATATACACAGAGTACCTCTGAGGGTACCCAAGAGACAGGGACTCCGGACTCCTGTAGTTCTCAAAATCACCCCTTATTGTTTCTTTTCTCCACGTGGGTAACTGGAAGGTGTGGAATCCATGCCTCCTTCTCCTAGTGTTGCAGTCACGGATCCCAAATGATGCACAAGAGCCAATTAAGTAAAGAGAAGGATCCTAGCTTGGAGGCATGTGCTTGGAAAGGTTAATTTTATCTTTTAAAGGACTTTGTTACAAGGTAATTTTATGCACAGCCTTGTGGTTTTTCACTGCAAATTACAGGATGACCTTCTCATTTGCTTCACTCATGCATTTGGTAAACAAATATTAGAGTGCCTTTATTAATTTGATCGATCTACTTAAAGATTAAAGGATATTTTTTTTTCAGGATTCCAGTTATTCTCCAGCTGTTCAGCAGGGGAGCATGATCAGCATACCTAGAGTGTAGGTTAAGAGTACACATGCTCTAGGATCACACTATTTTTTTAAGCTTCTTGCATTTCTACTCATTGTTTTTATTTGCAGTACTATCTTCAAGCAAAACTTCAACAGTTTTTAACTGTCCTTATGCAAATTTTAAGCCATCTATCTTGTATGTAAGATTACTTGAAATGTAAGATTATGTATTGGAAAAGTGACTACCTTTATTACTTATTTGTGGGCTTATTCTCCCAGCCTTTGCCTCTCGTTAACCTGAGCTTGTGTATGGCTGGTGACCTTAATTCTTCTATGGTTTGGTTAACCTTAATATCCCATTTTGTACTGCTGTCCCGTATTCTACATTCAGAAAAACAGTCAGAAAGAGTAACAACTGCCCTTTTTTGATCAGGCAATAATACGGAATTCAGGACAATAAACACTGATACAAACACCACTTCAAATGCTAACTAGTGAAGGCTGTGCTGGCTGATGCCTGTTTCCTTGCAGCTGCACAAATAGTTGTTGCATACCACTGTTTATCTTCATCCAGTTCTTAATGCGCTGCAGTTGAAATGCAGCCGCCGCCTGGGCTCTTTTCTCAGAAGTTTCTTCCCCTTTTGATGTGGGAATGTGGAACTTAAGAATTCTTTCCTTTGTAGTCTAACCCTTTTTCAAGAGCTTGAGTGTTATAAATTAATGCTGATAGAGATTGCATAGCAGGATTGCAAATACATACTAATGGCTTTGATTAAATCACCCATCAGTTTATGAGAAAATGTAATATGTCATCCCTGCCATGTTGCGGGTGTGACACCATGGCTCTCGGTAGCAACCGGATCAATAATTTTTCTTGTGATGTCTGAAACTTTTTCAGTTACTGAAAATGTCTGAATTTTATTGTCTTATTTCTTTAGCCAGATGAAAACTCACTGGATTTCTCTTCTTGTATGCTGCGTCCAGGGATTAAAAATGCTCAAGATCTTGCCTGTGGAGTGTGCCTCCTAAATGTGGATTCAAGAAGTAGAGTAAGTATAATGGCCTTTACTGCTAAACTAATTTTTAATTTACAGTTTGGACTTTCAGTTAGGCCTTGGGTGTATGTAAAAAATTCTCACAGCTGTAATTTGTAACTGGAAGTGGCAAAGACAAAATCTGACCAATAGATGGGACTCAAAAGGTTAATGTCCTATATTCATTGGGCTTGGGGTATGACACAGATGTGGATAAAGGGTTGAGTTAAATTGTTCATAACGGGGAAGAAACTGGGATACTAAGACTCAAAAATTTTATATATATATTTAAAAATAAGAATCTTTTACTGACTTTTCTTTATGAAATGCATCTCTGAGGATCACCAGGAGGGGACTGATGGAATTAGCAGAGCTGGGAGGGAATCCCAGGATATGTACAGGGTAATGCCAACCCATTAACTATATCGGCAGTTTTGCTGACTTTTTGGTTTCAACGTTATTTCAGAAAGAAGAGAAACCTGTGGAAGAGCTTCCTAGAAAAGTATGAATCTGTAAAAAACATACTCTTTATAGAATCATTCTTAGTTGAGTGTGGAAGGCTGAACTGCTAACTGGCTTTCAGCTGTCATTCTCAATTGTACCAATCATTAATCCGTTTCTTCTAGTCATTTTTTGTGACCGTAACACTTGATCTGATCAACTAACATGCTCTAGAGCCTCCCCTTTGTCTTGTCTGCATGCTTGTATCTTGTGAATAGCTTTCTGGTTTTGTGCTACTTCTGTTGTGTGGTAGAAAATTCACTGCAGTGAGTTCCTGAGTTTGTAGCTGCCTGTGTGTCTGTTGCAGAAGAGGGGGAAATGTAGGGGTTTTTTTGCTACAAATATTGACTTTTGGCTATATGTAGTACACAATGGCATTTTTAGAAATCTGTGCAGGAAATCCAGGGTGTGGGGGACAGGGTTAGAATATTTTTTTTAAATAGGTAGCTGTGAAGCATTGGAAAGTATCTCCTAGCAACAAACACTGATATGTTTTAAGCTTGTTCATGGCTTCATGCACTCTGTTCAGAAGCTGCTATTGGAAAGCAGATTCAATTAATAGAAGAAAGTAGATCAAACTCAACCTAAGATAACACTAATATCAAGAATTGCACCTGGTTAAATCACAACAAAATTTGTGCCAGTGAAATAAATGCAGTAGCTAGCCACTGGCTGGCGGAACAAGCTTTTATCTTGTATGAGTATGTCGCAGAACATGAATCAAGGTGAGTTAGTTGCCAGGTGTCAGATCAGGCAGCATGCTTATCAGATGGCTCCCTTAATACAGGGTGTAACAGGCAAAGTATGCGTCAGGTGTGATGGCTGAAGTTTTTGTCCACCTGCAAACCCTTTGCAGACTAAAATAGTGTTTATTGGGTGGTCTGTTCAGAGTGAGAGGGTCCTACCATGCTGTGCCATTCTGGGGTGATACCTGTGCAGTACCCATGTTCCACTCCAGTTTCTAGATCCTGGAGCAGATGAGACTGGCACACTCATTTCAGTTCTTGTTATTTTAGGCCTTTAATTCAGAAACGGATAACTTTAAGCTGGCATACGGAGGGCACCAATACCACGCAAGCTGTGCAAATTTCTGGATCAACTGTGTGGAGCCAAAACCTCCAGGTCTCATTTTGCCAGACCTGCTCTGAAAGCAGTGGCACTGAAGATGTATCGCGTCTAACAATGCAGGACACTTGGGGTAAATGGTATGATAGGGTAAGTGGAGAGGCTTGAGGCGTGGTTAGTGTTTGAAATGTTTCAGTTTGATTTGTGTACTGTAACGGGTTAAAGCCACTGTCACGTACAAATCACTCGTGAAGAATTTCACTTGAAGTGGCCAGGGTTTCAGAAATAACCAGAAAAAAATGTGTGGCAAAAAATGCAGCATTTCAGTCTTTCTGAAGATGAAAGCTGGTTAGTCTTTGTAAAAAGCAGTCTGCTAACCAAGCGCATGAAGAGAGGCCAATACCTTGCTTCCAAGAAAAACTGAAATGCTAGACTGATTTGCATAGAAGTGACCACTTAAATACTTGAAGTACGTATTTGCAAACAAATCTCTTCTTTAATGTTTTTGGTATATGTACCATGATGTTTTCCTTTAAATATTTGCTGCTATAATATTACAATGCATACAATGCACGAGTCACAATAACTTTCAAGGCAAAATGAATTACTGACTTAGAAGGAATGAGACTGCAGAGAGCCATTGTATATTTATACTACTTCCACTGTTCTGTATTGTAAATTATACTGTATTCACATGCATAAGTGGTTAGTACTGGGGGATAAGGACTTGAAAAAGTAGTTGATGCTTTCCCTATGAGATCTGGATTCTTCAGTACAGGCAGCTGGATTTTAAAACTTGTCTTTGCTACTCTGTTGTAAATATAGACAATCTCCTTTCTTGGACTTGTCCTGAGCTTACAGGTATGATTTCTTACGTTTCACCGGACCCCTTGGTAGTTGTGTGGCTGCATCACTGTTGAAAATTGGACTCCACTGATACAGCGTGTCTGCTCCTGTGTGTGTGTGTGTATATATATATATATATATATATTTTATCCTTTTCATATGTTAATATGCTTTTCTTGGTGGGATGCCTGTGTGTAACTTGTGCAGTCTAGTGCTGTCTGTAATAACGTGTTTCTCTGACTCAGAAGTGGCAGCACAAGGTGGCCCTTAGCTCCTGCTGCAGCTTGGTGTGATTTAACACTGGAAGCTGGTGGTCTTAAGCAGGTTATTTTTTGAAGTAGGGTATTGCACACCTGCCATTTTGTTGCTTATGGTAGGTACACCTATCTGGACGGAAGGTGGTCAGTATAATAATCACAAAATGTTACCCATACATCTAAAGTACCCAATTCTCTCTTCAGATACAATATCCAGATGACAGTGCAATCGGCTATAGTGCTAGTTAAGGAATTTTAAACCTAGTGGGAGCTTCATGGCATTATTATAAGAGCCTTACCACTATCCAGTCTTGCTCAGTCTGCAGCAAATGAAGTGGGGTATACATCCATCAGGTACAACTTGTTTCTTAATTCTATGACTTAAATTTCTCAGATCTCTAGACAATCTCCCTTCCCTCCAAAGATGCCAACAGCTTTTCCAAGTTAATCTTGCCTCCATTATAAGTAGCTGACACTGACCGGTGGTTATTTGCTGATAGAAATTACAATGAGGAGAAACAATGCTTTGAATTTAAAAAAAAAAAAAAGAAAAAAGAAAGAAAAAGGCTTGGTTATACTAAACTATTAATTATACCAAATGAAAGAATCTTGTCTAATAGGAGTGCTAGGTGTCTGGCCCCTTATTTACACAAATGAAAATAAATTTTCTTGCTGCCTGAAATTAGCTCATTCATAAAATAAGCAACTTGTGCTTCCAGTTGCAAGCTCAAGCTAATCAAGTGGCAGATTTTCCATAGTGTGACAGTGACTGCCTGCCTTCTGTTGCCCAGTAATTATCAAAAAAAAGGGCAGTCACTCATTGCTTGCTCTCTGTTTCATTTATTAGGTGTGAAATAGTTATCAGCAGTCGGCACCATAGCTTTTGACCACGTACATTGTTTCCCGCCGTAATTAGGGACTGCTGTATGCATCACCAGTGCGAGCATTCCCACTGACGTTTGGGGCCACTCGGCACAGTAAGCCAGCACTGGCTTTTGCATCCTGAATTACAGAAGCACTTAAGCATTGTCTGACTTCAAGCAAATGCCTCCTCTTGCTGCTAGCAAGGGGACTTCTCAAGTGGTTTTGAGTATCTGGCTGATGCAAAGGCTGTTGCTTATGAAATGCTATATCAGGAAAAGGGAGTTTATTGTTAGCGAGGGTTTTCACCGCAGTTCCTGGACACTTAGCTAGATAGGATTATTTTTTTTCTAATTAAAAGAGAACGCCACAAAAAGAGAGGCCACAATATGAAACTTAAAGCAACCGCTATTTCAAACACAGTCCCAGCTATATTGTCATAAAAGCATTTTTCAGTCATGTTTTTCTTGTACTTGTTAAGCAAGGGAGTTCCCTCTCTGAGATGTATCCAGCATGTCTTTGGTCCATAAAAATAAGGAATCGGTGCTTACAATTATAATTGCAGCAGAGCTTACTGAAGTATGACCCTGCTGCTTGCTTGCTCCTTACAGAAGGGGAAGCAGCAGGCAATATTACTGCGTTTGTGGCAAGCAGAAAGCGTTCTTCTGAACTGTACACCTTTACTTCATGGGGAACATACCAAATGTTTTGCATGTAGATACCCTCGATAAAGGCATTGCACAATGATCATCTCACTTGCATATCCTAGTCATTAAAATGACTCACTGTTGCATTCAGCATCTTCTCAGATATTACGTTGCCAGCCGAAGCCCAGTGTCCTTGCAATCTGTATCCAAGGTTACAGTATTTTCTACAGTGCATTGTACCAGACCACGTTCCCCTGCTTCCTTTGCATACGGGCTAATGGACGCACTGCCTTTCGCTTTGGTTGTGTTGAATCTTGCAAATGTAACTCCTTTTTCTGCATGTATTCTTTCACTAGAAGAGAGAAATGGGATTATTTTTTTTTTTAATATATGTGTTCTCTGGAGCTGCCCCGGGGTAACCTATGAAAAGTGATTTTTCTGTATGTGTCTATTTGGAATTCTGAGAGATTATTTGCTTGGTTATTTAATGTATATATCACTTTACCCGGTTGCATTTCTGTGCTGTCTTGGTGTGTTGCAGTTTTTCCTTGGTGGTGGGAGCGCTGCGGAGCGAGCAGCCTGCTCCAGCCTCTTCCCCTGCCCATCCGTTGCCATGTTTTGGTTTGAGTATCTCCCCAAGCTTGTGGACCCGTGTTGGCTGTAGCTGCTTGGAGGATATTTGTGGTGTGGGAATCATTACATATGCACTTGATCATTCCACTGACTTTTCCCCACTGGCAGCAGCTTCTCTTCACCTGGGTCTGTTTTGAACAGCTCCTTCCTTGAAATTTGTGTGTTATATATGAAGTGATAGTGAAGCTCAACCTCAGGTTGAGAAGCAACTGATGAAAACCCAATGAATGCTTTTATTTCTAGTTAGCTATTTGTCAGATTAATTAAACTTGAAACAAAACCTGCCTTTTCAATAAAAGCTGCTATTGTACAAACTACTTTTTCTGAAAAAAAAAACAAAAAAATTCTCTCTGGACCTGTATTTAATTCTAGTTCTCAATATTAAAAATATAAATGTCATAATTTTATGAAGTGTCAGAAAACTTCTTATATTGTGATTCTTTATTCTGCCCTCTGGGCGAACGTTATTTCTCTTCTAGAAGTGGTTTTGTGATTAGTAGTTGGAGCCGTTTCGGTTTGTGCTATGCTGGAGTCACTGCTGATATTTTAATTCCAATGAGAATAAGTGTTATTAGTTGACTTTAGTACATTGTTTACTCCCTTAATTCTTGCAATGATTTATAAATCCTTTGTTGAGATTCAAACCTTGTATTCAATAAAGAGCTCATTTCATAACTGACCAACCTGTGAAGTGGCTTGTTCCAGGATGCAGCTAGAAAAAAAATGTTGCTTTTGCTGCTTGCTGATACCCAAAGGTTGTCATCTCCAATCAGAGCTGTGTGGGCTGGTCCAGGGGGCTCCCCCCCAGAAACACATGGGCAGCAGAAATCCTCCCCTGCCTCGGGAGAAGTCTTGAAAGGTTGACAAAAAGGGCCTTAAACACCATGAAGCTGTGTAAGTGAAACCTTTGCTGTGGCTAGTATTTGAAAGACATCTCACTGGGTAACATATAAAATACTCTTTAAACAATGAAGGTACCGACCATTCGAAAAAGCCTGTGGGGAGCAGGAGGAATGATCTTCTCCTCAAATCCAGCTGGTGTGCTTACAGCAATCCGGAGTTAAACTGCGGCGCTCTCTCTTCTTTGGTTTCTATAGATTTGAGCATGCATGAAAAACTGGATTTTGAGGAGGAAATAAACAGTCATATAGAATACCTTTTGTTGGAATGAACACAAGAGGAACTTCTGCAAAGCAATACCTACAAGTATTAATACCATTGTGCTCCTCATAATAGAATCCCTAATGGGTATTTCAGATGAATTCTTTATTTCCTAATGTGCTTTATTAGGCAATTACTTTTTTTTTTTTTAATAGGTCTAACTTTCCCTTTTGTTTAAAAGTCAGTCTTGATGCTTTCTTGGCTGAACATTAGTTCCCCTCCCCTAGGTACTAGGGCAGTGTGTGTATAAAATCTACACAGTAATTCAAAGTGGAGAATTTTTACCTTCCAGTTTTTTATAGACAAAATACTGTTACATTATACATAGTCTATTTTTTTTAGGTAAAGTTTAACTTCGCAAGCAGATTTCAGGGGGTTTTGGTTTGGTTTTTTTTCCCCCTTTGAAATGTCATGCTTTTGAAACTTCTTCGGACTAATGACCAGGCTTGGGTTTTAACCTCTAGTTCCCCTTCTTACCATTTCCCTGGTTGCAGTTTAACTCATGCTAAAAATAGAGAGATGAGTAGAAAGTGTTTTTTTAAACAGTCAGTCAGTCTCCTGTGTCTGTTTGTCACTAAAACCAGGACACAGCCATGAAACCTGAACTGCGTGCAGCTGATGGCAAAACTCACGTTTATTTCAGTGGGCCAAAGCTTCATCCTTGCGCATCTGCAGAAACCGGAGATTTCCCTTTGCCAGCGCGGGGCTGTGCTTTGTGCGTGTGATACTGGACACCGAGATCCAGGTGTTGGTACTGTTGGGGAAAACTGGTGTTGGAGTATCTGGGGGTATCTGTGTGCGGTTTTGTCTAATGGATAAAAGATTTGCAGGGGGAAAGGGAAGAATACATACGTGTGTGCAGGAAGTGTTTTGGCTTTGGATGCCCTTGCAATGTTGAGGAGTTCCAGTAACTCTCCCCACGGTGGTGTCTCCATGCTCAGGTGTGGCACTGATGCGGGTTGTTGAAGCTGTGGCTGATCTCGTGACTTCCCTGTCTGCAGGGGCTGAGAGAGCTCTCTCGTGCCCGTGTACCACCAAACCCCCACCCCCCCAGTAAGCAGCCTCGCACCTAATTTAAAGTCTGTGAACTTCTACAGCAGCCCTCGCTGACCTTGCTGGACCTGACTGGAGCCTGGAAATTACAGAGCACCGTTGCCTTCCCCTGGTGAGTGTCAGCCAGTGGCATTTGCCCAGACTGGTAAAATTCCTGTCTCTGCAGTAAATTTGAAAATTCCAGGTCAGAGCTGGTCAAAGCCTCTGTATCGAATTCACTCTAATCTAGACTTATTCCAACCAGGTCTGGTTTTACCCATGATCCAAATGAGGTTGAGGCCATTTGCACAGCTTTGTATCGGCGATAACAGTATTTCAGCCCTAGTGGCTTCTAGTCTGGGGAAACCAGAAGCCTACACATGCTGCAGTCCTCACACAGCATGCGGTTCAGCTTGGAGAAAACCCTTAACCATGTCTGCTGTTCCTTAAAACCTCAGCCGTTCAGCTAAGTGTAAATTAGATAAACATTTTGAAATAGCCAAATTAATTGGGTGGTTTTTGTGATGAGGACCAGGAATTGCAGGACACCTGCATGGATTGGAAACAGATTCGCCAAGTGACAGGAACAGATCATGGTATTTTTCTCAAGACTGCGGTCCAGATTTGTTTAAAGCCACTGCTCACTATTACACCATGTTCTCGCTGTGACTTGAGATACATTAGCACAGTTCTGAATAGGAAACCAACACATGTTCTTGTTTAATCTTTATTGATTTTTTTTTTACAAGTATAGAATCTCATTTAAATCAGATAGCTATCTCAGCATCCAGCAATCTGTGTATTCCTCCTTCAGAGATGCAACAGAGGACACAAACGTCTCACTGAGGAACAGACTTGCCTTGCTCTCCTGGTTGTCCAGTTACTCTTCAAGGAAACCAGTCCCTTCCCATCTGCAGGGAGGGGAGCGACATCCAGGAGACAGTGGCTACACCACGGAAAGTCTTCTCCCATCTCTGGGGTTGGAATTGTTCTCGTCACACACAGAACAAGGCAAAGCCTTCTCCGTAAAGCCATCCTTGTCCGGGAGGTTGAACAGATCGCCATTTTGCGCAGAATAATTCTAGAATGCAGCATAACCTTGAGGACATAATGAAGTGATTTAGAAATGGGCTAAGGCAGATCACAACCATACTTAGACTACGTAATCAAGCAGATTTACCTACTTCCGATTTACTGGTTGATTGACTATTAGAAAACACAGCCCAGCCCCTTTGGAAGGTGGCCATGCACACAGAGTTTCCTAAACACTTCTTTGGCTGTCCGGTGTGGGGAGGGTTAACCTCTCGCTTCTGTCTTGAGCCACATTTGGACAAGATCTCTGTTTACTTTCCACCCACAAAAAACACCAGCATTTTTCAGTAGTGTAAGTGTATTCCAGGACTCTGGCCCTGGCATGGAATGAGTGAAAAAGGATCTTGTATTTATTCGATTTGAATCATTCAAATTTTTTTTGACTTGTGGCCGACATGGACTGACTTAACTTCTTTTTTTTTTTTAATAAACTTTTACTACAGATTAAGAGCTGACTAAAGACCTCAAACACTATATACTGAGAGTCACTACGGATGTTAAAGAAAACACCAGCACTAGCACCACAAGCCTGCACGCCCGCGTTCCTGGCTCTCGGAAAAGCTCACTGCCGTCGAGTAGGACCTCGCTCATTCTGTGCTAGTGCCGCTCCCTAGCCACTACAGGATTTTGCAAGGAAGCAAACAAGCTATTAACGAAATATCCAGGCTACCGCATCACAAAGCGCACTTTGTTCATTAACTCTGCCAAATGCCTTTTAGGCCTTTCCTCATAGGATACTAATAAACTGACTAAAAAAGGGAGGAAGGCTTTATGAAAGGAACAAACTTATAAGGAGACCTCATTCTGCTAAATCAGAGAAATGCGGATAGGGGAATCCCTGTAGAGAGAAACGCTTTGAAGGGAATCGTTGGCCTTGCAGGTTAGTGAGGTGAGAATTAGTTGAGGTTCTGCTGTATGGTAAAGAACCAAAGTTGGCTGTAGAAGGAGAAGGGAATGTCTCCAGTCTGGTCGACTCAGAACAGCGCGTCCCTTCTGTTGTGCTTCCTGTCTGCAGTCACATTAAATTCCCCAGTAAGGCATCAGGGGTCTCCTCTCTCTCTCATAAACGTCTGGGATGATGCCATATGGTGTCTGTACCATTTTAACCGTCGTCTTCCCAAAAAGCTTCCTCTCGTAGTCTATCAGTTGCCTCCAGAAGCCCACGTTGGGGCGTATAACGGGGCGCCTCGATTTGACCCAGTTGTATGCCTCAAAGAGGGACACCTTGTGGTACTTCATCAGGTAGGCGATGCAGAGGGTGGCCGACCTGCTCACGCCAGCGGCACAATGGACTAAGGTGGCCCCGTGCTTCCGCGCCACGCTGTTAATCTTGTCGGCAACGCTGTCGAAGTACAGGGAGATGGGGGCGTTGGGCATGTCAGCCAAAGGCACTTTCACGTATTCAAACTGGGGCCAGTTAAAATTGGGAATCTCGATGGTCGCATTGATTATGCAGGTGATTCCCCGGGAGAGGAGCAGGTGCCGGTTGGAGGCGACGCTGCCCCGGCTCAGGTACAGCGAGGGGGTGATTTGGGCGATGCCCCCGAGGGCACCTTCAGAAAGCATTCGCGGAGCCATCAGAGTTCTCGGTAAGGAGTTGTGGCTTCTGGAGGTCATGGAGGATCTTGGCACTCACGCTTCCATTATGGGAAGAGATCCAACGGGATCTTCAGCCAAGGGAAGGATTGTCTGGCCTGGTGGTGGTAGGACAGCAAGACCTTCCTCCACTTAGTCACTGCAAAACACAAGCAATGCCATGTGAGCGGGGCAGCTGTCCGATGAGACCATGTCTATGCAAGAGAAAAGGAAAACCCAACTCACCCTCCTGTGGCCTGGACAACCTCCTACTGGCAAACCTCCGTGGGGTAAGGTGGTTCTGGGTTTGCACAGTGTTTATTACCGTGGGGCCCCCAGGCATTGCCTGGACTGATATTAACAAAAAAATCTTCCAGCCTAATTAGCTGCAATTACTTGTCAAGGGTTTAGGCAGCCTAAACCTGTGGGCCCGGACAGCATTTCACCTGGATTAGCATGTGGAAGATTAGTTATGCCTCCTCCATGCTCAAAAGCAGCAACTTCACAACTGGCCAGAGTCCAAAGGCATGGTGAGAAACAGCTGGCTCCGGCTGGTTGCAGGTGCCAGCAACTGAGATTACCCTGCCTTCTCCCCAGTGCCACCTTCTCCTTTTTTAGGTATACAAAAGGCCCCACCAAAGTACGTAAACAGAGGAAAGTCGCTCATTAGAAAAGGCAGTGAGTCATGTCCATCCAGATCAGTCATCGGCTCTCATCTAGGCTGGGGAAGTGTGGAAAGAGTGACCTGGTTATGTCAGAAGCTGAGAGTAAAACCGAAGCAGAGGCTGGGACAAGGGAGGCTCTTTTCCTGCTGCTTTAATAACTGACTAATGCTTTGGAGTCTGCCTGCGTGAGCCACACGACCCCGGCTGCCCAGGAAAGACCCCCGCTTTTGTTTCCCCTGCTCCTTTCGGACTTCTCCGGAGCCGCAAGCAAGGGGCCGAGCCCTAGCGCGTTAATCACTTGCCGGACCCACTTAGCTGTGCGTCCTCCAGCCGGAGATGGGTGGTGGGAGAGGTGCCACTCAGCGCGAGCCCACCCAAGTGTTGCTGGGTGCCGCGTGGAGGGGAGCTGGGAGATGCTCAGTGCCTTGGGTGGGAGGGCGTCTGTCCCTCCAGCAGTTACCTGTCCAGGTCAGAGTCCTCAGAGGGCCGAGAGACCCCAACTGCAGCCACCGGTCGGGGGCCACCGGCTGACACAACAGGCTGACGTCTGTCTGCACCCCGTGCTCTGGGGAACACCGGCAGGTCTCGGCAGCAGTTGGTAATGCTGCCAGCAGATTTTTGGCATGGCGCTGCAGCATGGTAACTTAATGACCATAACACGGTCTCCTCCGTGGCTTGTTCCCTGCTGGCAGCTTATTGCGCAGCTCCTGAAACCGTGGGCCCAAAGTGCCGGTGCTGCCTGAGTTCATGCCCCAACAAGATTTTCTCTGCAGCTGCGAGCGCTTGCCTTCCCCTGCAGACACCCCCACCGCAGTCACCCAGCTGGAGCAGCAATGAAAGGCGTGTTTTTTCAAAGGAATAAAGTCCTTTGAGCAGGGGAAATCCCTGCTCTCAAGTAGCTGTTACTGACAACGCAAAGGATTCAGGCACTTACACGTGGTAGCAAACTGTCCTGCTCCAAATCACCGGCCGGCACACGGATGCTGCGGGCTGCCCAGGCTGGGATGTCTCACAGAGTGTGTCCAACCTTGAGCTGCGGAGAGAGCAGAGGTTTATTGGGATCTGTGCTGGGCCCAAACAGGATACCAGGCAGCCCCCTCTGCTCAGGTACGTTTAAGTCACCCCATTTAGGTGGTTGTCCAAGAACTGGGGGACCACAGCTTCCCTGCTTGCTCCCTGGGGACAGACAGAGGCCTCAGGAAGGTGCTTGCTGCCGAGAGCCTAATGTCACCAATTGCTGCCAACATGGCATTCAAACTCACCGTGGGCCCAGAGGAATCGGAGGCTGGCACAGAAGTCATGACTCAAAAAAAAAAGAAAAAAAAAAAAAGTAAGTTTAAGTAATTAATTTGCTCTAAAGTCTCCTTTAGCGTCCGCCAAGACGCTCGCCTAGTCCCAGACAGCTGCTGCAGGTCTGTGTTTCTTCTGCCAGTGCGCTCCCCGCTCTGGATCCCTGAGGTGCTGCTGGAATCACCGGTGCAGAGCTGGTGCCGTGAGCCACAGCATCCTCCTAGAAAGTGGATGATGGGGGCAGCATCCCCTTCTTTTATTTCTGCAGCCAGACCAGAAATAACACAAGCCCCTGGAGCGCCAGTGAAGCAGCTGCCTGCCAGGAAATGCTGCTGGACCATAGGGGAGAGGAGCGCGTTGCCCCCGAAGCAGCCCTGGGCCAGGCAGACCCTCCCGCGCCCTCCCTGCCTTCACGCAGCTGATCCGTTGCCATTCCCAGGACTCACTTTCCCCGTGAGCGGCTTTAAAATTATGAAGGAACCTGCACGCTGAGCGTGGGTGAGGGGCAAAGGGGCTGGCCTGGCTTTGGGGATGGGTCAGAGAGGGGAGCTGCCGGGCCTGGCAGGGCTGGGTGCTTCGGCAGCTGCGCGGCACGATGGCTGGCTGGGGCGGCTTCGCGCCGGGGCTGTGCCAGCTCGGCCATGGCGCAGGGCTGCTGGGAGGCAGGGCAGGCCGCCAGGCGCTGGCAGGCGCTGGGGAGCTGAGACAAGCTGGCTGGAGGCCAGACGACAAACCCCAACGGGATTTTTGACTGCCGCACCTCCCTCGAGGAGGCTGGGAAACGTTAGCAGGGGGCAACACGCAAACAGGCGGCAGGGGAGGCCGGTGGGTGCTACCGGAGCAACTCACCTGCTCGCCTGCCAGGGGCCTACCGGTGCCTGGGCATGGCGGCGGGGCAGCAGCATCCCCGCAGCAGGGCACCCGGTGTGCTCCCTGCCCTGCCTGCCCCACTGTGCTGCTGCACCTGGGCTCCAGCTGCTCCCCCGGGGAGCTCCGCGAGGCCTTTGCTGCTTTCCATAACGTGGTTCCTGTTCGCAGGCACCAACTTATCCAGGCATTTGCATGTGACAGGCTGGGCTGGCTCTGCAAACTGCCGCTACGGGCTGGCAGCACGGTGCCTCGTGCCAGGCGCAGCTCCGGTGCAACCACCCGAGACGGCAGCGCGAAGGACGGTCAGTCGGACAAGCGGCTCCCCGCCATGCGACACGCTGCTCCCCGGGAGAGAGGAGCAGCGCCCCAGAGGTGTTCGTCTGTCCCACCGCTGCTCGCTGCCAGCACCAGCAGGGCAATGGGGTGCGTTTTGGGGCCAGCTGGGAACGCAGGTGGGCGCCCGCAGCCCCGTGTCCCAGTTACACGTCACTTCCCTGGGGCTCCAAATGGCTGACACCAGGCAGTGCTGCCTCTGCTCGAACCAGAACAGCTCTCCTCCGGAAAGAGTTAACGTTTTGAAGAGGAGTTCATTATATAAGCGAGAGATAAGGCTGCTGTGCTCCCTCAGACCAAATGCCTGGTATCCAAGGATGCCGCCTTGCCGGCCGACCACAAGAGCAGATGCTGGGGGAAAGTCACTAAGGGAGAGGGGCAGGTGCCAGCATCCCTTCCCCTGTTTCCCAGCTCTCACAGCGGGAGCTGGCTGGGATGCCACTGCCACGACATGCTGTCTCAGGCATGTGACAAAGCCACGGTCCTGCCCACACATACCAGGCTGAGCAGCTGCCGGCTTGCAGGAAGCCTGAAAATGAAAGGGGCCTCGTCTGCCTCGGATGGCAGAAGCTGCGTGTGGCGCCTACCAGGCTTGTAGGTGCCAGCCCTTATCTGTCCTGATAGCTGCTCCTCGCAGGCCTCCTGCCCGGCCCCAGCCGGCTCCGGACAAAGGTTTGCCTCAAGTCTGCTGTTTCGCTCCCGTGAAACTCCGTTTGCCTTTCTCAGCACACCCGCTTTATCCTGCCGTCCCTGCCGTAATCCAACACTGCTGCTCCCCGTGCAGTCGTTCCCGTTGTTGTGCTGGGGCAGACAGAGGGAAAGAGCAAACAGCCTTTTCCCAGCTGTTGTTGTGTGGAGAGAAGAAAAAAAAAAAAAAAGAGAGAACCAGCTGAAGATAAGCAAGGCACAAGACAGCACAGCTCCGGCTGCGCCACCTGCGGCACCTGCAAAGGACGGGCTCCTTGCACGGGGAGGGGTGCTGGCTGCGGGTCCTGCCGTGCCTGTGCACAGATGGGCAGCTGTGCTCGTACAGCCAGTCTGCACCATCCCTGACAAAAAAAAAAAAAACAAACCACATCTCCTCCTGCTTTTTCTTGGTTTGGTTTTGGGGGTTTTTTTTGGGTTTCTGAGTGGTTGCTTAGGCTGGCTGGTCACACAAGCCGGATGGCAGCGTCCTCGGGGTGCTGGAGCCTGGCTCGTCACCCCACGAGGGGCGGCGGGCGCTCCCCGGCACACTGCACCCGCTGGGAGGTGGTGCAGGCTGCGGTGCCGAGGGTCAGAGCTGGGCTGTCCCCAAGGCAGCGTGGGCAGGGGCCGCCTTCCAAGGCAGACGGGATGTGGTTGTGGTTTCCTGCAAAGAGCTGAATTCCCAGAGGGTGCAGCGTGGTCCTTTGGGCAAAGGCTGGCTGGGGGTGGGCCGGTAGCAACCAGGTGTTCCTGCCATCCTTTGCTGGGCTGACTCCAATTAATAGACTAATTAACCTTGTAACAGCCCTGACCCACAGCATGTCACTTTCTAGACTCTGCCTCGGTCTTCCCCGTGCACGGAGACCAGCTGCCACCCCCTCTTCACCCCACTGGGGAGGGCTGGGACCCCCCGGGGTGGCAGAAGTCCCGGGGGTCCCTGACCCTGGTGCCACAGGAGCAGCACAGCCCCCTCCCTCCCTGGCAGAATGGTGGGTTCTGCCATTCCTCTCATTTGCATAATCAGGGTGGGGGAAGCAAGTGGATAATTAGAGCCTAGAGATGACCCCAGTCTTCAAAGCCTCTGGGTCCTTTCCACCACAGCTCTCAGCCAGCACCATCCTGGGGTGCAGGTTTACAGCAAAGGGATACTTCTCCAGCACCCATCGCGGCTGGGACCTCATCCTGCACCCACCAGCTCCCCGCTCTGCACCGCTCAGGTAAGGCTGCCTGGCTCATATCAGTGCTCTGTGTGTTTCTGCTGTACCTCGAAGGCCGAGCTGTGCGGTTTGTCTGCGGTTGGGTCTGCCAGAAGAAGGGACAGGTGCTTTGCTGGTGGTCGCTGTTCCTGTGGAAGGCTGCTGGTGTGTGCCTTGGTGGGGCTGGCCAGTTTGACACTGGGTTGTGTCCCACCTGGGCTGGATTTCCTGGCATCAGAGCAGCTCCTCTCTAGGCAAGGGGGGGTTCAAAAGCACTACACCACCACGGGTGGGCTGGTTTGTGTCTCAGGTAGTACAGGCCTTCAGAAAGGTCACGGCTGGCAATGCTTATGGCTCTGTTCTTCCAAATGGTGCGATAGCTGGAGTTTGTTTCTCTTGCTTTTGTTCCCAGGAATGCAGTCCTGCTAACAAAGGCTGCAATTCCCACAGGAAAGCATTCCTCGTTCCTGGACCTCCTGAGAAAGGCTTGAAAACACCTCTGAAAGCTCAAAAGACAGAGGCAGGCAGGCAGATGTTGGCTAAATACACTGATCCCTCGGATAGGAGGGGAGAGCCTTGCTTGTCAGTCTCCAGACAATGAGCTGGCAAGCCTGAGCTTCTGGTTTCTTACTCTGGTGCTGCTGAGTGGTTTTCTCTGATTTTTAAGGCTGTGTTTTTGTTGGGTTGTTTTTTTGTTTTTTTTTTAAGGGCTCCTCTGGCTTGAGAGCAGAGGCTGGGGCTTGTCCCTAAAGGACTTAGGCAGGACTTGCAGTTTGTGTTGGACTGTATGTCAGTAACGTGGCAGTGCAGCTGGTACCTGGCAGAGGTGGGAGCATCTCCCAGGCTCTTCTACCCCTGGAACAGATGAGATTCTGCAACTGCGTGGCGTGGTAGCCAGCTCAGCGGGTGGGGAGGGATGGCTGGTCCTGCTCTGGCTCTGCTGCTGCCCACCGGCTTGCCCTGGCTCTCTGGCAGCTCTCCTGCTCCTCCTGCCCTCGCGCTGCTGGGAGGGCTGCGGCTCAGCAGGGCACCCTCGGAGGGTGCGGAGGGCAGGGCCCCAGAGGTGCTCAGCAAGTTTGTGCATGGGGAGGACCAGGTGAGTCATGGGCCCTGCTCTGCTGATAGAGCAAAGGCACCAAAACACCTGGTTTTATTCCCAGAGCATCATCTGGGATTTGAAGCAGGCTTGTGGGCTGGGTGTGTGAAATGTCAGTACTGAAGCAAGCCTTCTCCCCCTTCCCAGGAGAGGAAAAGTTATTCATTTTAGAGATGACAAATGCTCTCTAATGCTGCAGTAAAGAAAAGAGTCAATATTGCAGGTGCTGAATGAACAAGCCTGCTCAGGGCTCTTCCTAGCCAGGCTGAACAGCAAACTGCTTCAGAAATGGTCCTGGAGAACAGCATTGAAAATAAATGTGGGCAGAGAGCACAAAGTGCAGCCATTCCCCAGGTCGGGTCTCGCTTGAGCTGAGTTCAGGGGAGCCTGGAGCGGCCGCAGCTCACCCAGCCAAGCTGAGAGGGGGGAGGACGTGCGGGAGCCGCTGGCTTCTTGCTCCTCTTCCTGCCCCTGGCGCGGCTGTTTGCTCCGCTGGGGTCTCGGCTCTCCTGCCTTGGCTTGTTGGGGTGTGCTCCCGGTGCCGCCGCAGGCCCCCTCGGGAGTGTGGTTTGTGGTTCAGAGCCAGCAACGTGGCCTCATGACGAAGGGATGAGCCATTTGGATTTGAAACGGGGAAGCAGGAGGCGATGGTGGAGTGGCTTGGCTGTGGCAGAGGATGCCTTGACTGAACCCTGATTGATTCCTGCTTGCAGCCTGTGTTATCATCTCAGGCGAGCACAGGATGGGAGCTGTCAGATGTTAAATCAAGATAATAATCTGTCTACCCGGAGCTCTGAGCAGGCCTGGCTGCCTGTGCAGCACCAGCGCAACCGGGTCCCGGCGCTGGCAGGAACACCCCGGTAACTCCCCGCGGGTTTCGTGGCCGTCGTGGGCATGACATGACTCCCCTTGGCACAAGCAGCTCGCGGGGTACGGCTGCCAGGGATGCCCGGCTTACCCTTGCTCACCCACCCCAGCCCCAAGGCGTTCGGTCCATAAGCTCAAAGCCCTGTTTCCCCCGGTGTGGCGCTGCCTCCGCCACACACCTGGAATTCAGGCTGCTCCGTGACCCGAGCCAGCCCTCTGGGCTGCAGGGCTGACAAACCCTAATTAGCCTGTCCCAGCCTGCTGCGACGCTGCCTTCAGAAGGGTGACAGCAGATGCTCCTGCATCACAGCTCGTCTTCCATGAGCACTGCTGGTGTGCCTGGTGCTCTGGGTGGGCTTGGAACAGCCAGGGCTTGGCGACACCCCGCCGGTTGCCTCCTGCAGCCCGGGAGCAGCATGCTCCATCCTCACCCTCGCAGCCAGCCCCCGCTCTCGCTGCAGGCATGTCGTACCACCAAGCCTCAGCCTGTGCCCAGGCTGCTGAGGTTAATAGAGGGAGCAAACTTACGCAGGGGTTAATGAGCAACGGCAAAATGCACGGGGAGCACCACAAGCCTCTGCAGACCATCAGGGCACACCTGACGGTTGGCGGCTCCTACCTCGGGCTAGCTGATGAGCTCCTGAAGATCCAGCAGCGCTCTGCCAGCCCCTCGGCCCCTCCACGCTCTGCGAGCCCAACCTAGCTCCCCCATCTGCTATTCTCCCAGCACCAAAGGAGCAGTTAAAAAGGGCGGTGAGGTTTTTGGAAGGATCTATCTGAGGATGCTACTTGGCCCACCAGCCAGGGCCCCCAGCTGCCTGCGTGCCCCTCCCGGCGGGGGGTGGCAGCTCCGCTGGCTCTCGGTGCATGCTGCCACTACCTCCTCGGCGAGCCACGCAGCCGTCCCCTCCTTGCTGCTGCAGAGTGGGAACGGGCAGCGCTGCTCCCTCTCCACTTGGCAGCTGGATCCCGCCAGCTGCGAGCAAAACCTCAGCCACAGAGTGGCCGGCCGGCGCGCAGGGATGGAGCAAGGTGGGGGTACCGCCCAGAGCACGCTGGTGTTTATACATTCCTGCACGATACAGCTGCTGTGCTCTGGGGAAAAGCTTCCCTCGTCAACCAGCAAGAGGATTTTATGCGAGAAAAACAAACCATCTTTCTTTTTAAAGCGATGCCTGTTATTTTGGAGCCATCGGCTCTAATGTGCCATGCTCTGCGTGCCAGTCACTCGGAAAGAGGAGCAGGGGCACAGGGCTCACCTGCAGGGCCCCAGCACAAGCCAGCAGCGCAGCCATCCACACCTTCCTTAAAAACTCTGGTGGGGTGCATGAAACACTTTAAAACCCAGAATTAAGCCTTCAGGAGGCAGGAATGGGATCCTACAGTTGTGAGCAGTATCAGTTCTGTACTCAGCTGAGCACCAAGGGCTGTTGTCAAACCCTGAGCCCAGATGCCGGCTATTCCAAAGCACCACTGCTTCTTTCAGTGCCTGCTGATGGCATCTGGATTGCAGGTGGAGTTCAGAAAAGCTCCCCTGCTCTGTCCCCAGCTCTGGTGTTCCCAGTGTGCACACACGACCTGGGGGGGATGCGTGGGGAGCAGACCCACACCTGGCTCTGACTCCCAGATGCTGCAAGATGGAGCCTTGTTTTTCCTGGGGATGTGCCCTGCGCAGTCACAGCTGACAGGAGGGACACAATCTCTTCCCTGTTGAGCAAAACAGAAAGACCTGGTGTGTTTGCTGGTGTGTGACCCTGCTGGGACCAGGGCTGCTCGGCTCCCACCGCAGGGCTCGCCCAGGTCTGTGCTGCTGGGGGCTGCCCTGTCCCTGCCCTACCCTAAAACCCATAAAATTGAAAGCAGCTGCAAATTCACTGCAATGTGCCCTGGAAACCATCTGGTGCTTCCATGCTGGCGCTCACCCGGACCTTTTCCAGGGGCACTGCCAACTGGTGTATGCTGAACACAGCCCGACTTCTCCGGGGGGGTCTCAAAGCCTGGCATCTTCTGTAAACCCAGCTGTGCCATAGCCCCCGCCGCAGGAATGCCCCGTGGCAGCGGCTGCCCACGCGTTCCAGGGCCAGGCAGCGGCTCAGCACGGGGCAGCGAGAGGAGGGAGCAAGAGCTGAAGGGAGAGCAGTGAGGAAGCAGGATGGGAATGGGCTGGTCGGCTGCGCCCAGCCGCCCGCCTGCAGCAGCTGTAAGGAATGAGGTCACCTTCTCAGCACATCGATGGGGTTGCTTAGGGTAACAGGAAGGGAGGCCAATTTTAATCAATTACTTGGAAATCAAGTTTACATGTGGTAGCAAATGCTTCCCATGGAGGCAGCGCAGGGCCAGCACCCCTCACCTCCCGGTGCGCAGCTCTGCCTGCTCAAGGCGTGGCAAAACAGCGTTTTGCTCGGCAGAAGGGACACTGAGCAAATCCAGATTTCCTTTGCGAACCAGGCCTCCCGCCCCTGCGGGCTGCTGCTCAGGCTCCCGGCGACGGGAAGGGACCCGCAGCACCCTCCGCGCTGTGGAGGGGGATGTTGGCAAAGGGGGAAATTAAGTCTTGTCAGGCCAGGTACCCCAGCCCACGCAGGGCTGGAGCGAGCGCAGCGGCACTTGTTGAGCCTTCCTGCTGGGAAACTAAAGCCTGCCGGGTGTTTGGGGGTTGTTTTGGTTTGGGGTTTTTTTAAAGTTGTTTGTTTTGTTGTTGTTTTTTTTTTTTTAAGTGGGGGAGTAGCTGTGAGAGACTAGTCCACGAGCTGCAGCGTTGGCAGCTCCGCAGGCATCACTGCTGGGGCAGGCACCCCCAGCCCCGCGGTGCCCAGCATGGGTGGGCAGTGCGTTTGCCTTCCAGTTCAAGGCTTGATTCCCAAGCAGCCGGGGCTGCCGTTCAGCGATTTCTCAGCTATCTCCAGCTGCCAGAGCCCAACCTGCCAGACGGTTGCATTTTTGGTTGCATTATGGTTGCTCAGCATGTCTTTTTTTTTGAAGCGATAAATCCGCGGGTGCGTGGTGAGGGCTGTGTACCTGGAGAGGGCAGGGGCTGGGAGAAGCTCCTGGTTTTCTGAGGCATCCCCCCGCCTTCTAGGGAAAGCCACCCTGGAAGGAAGGTCCTGAGCAGTGGTAGGAAGCCGGGAAGGCTTCTCCGCTGTGCTGGTGAACAGCCTCGTGTAGATGGCCCCGCTGGAGCCAGCGCATGGGGAGTGGGAGCAAAGCCGCTCCCGGCACCCGCTGCCTCTTCCCTTCTCCTCGTTCCCGACTTCTGCTGGGACACTCGGACGCGCCCCGGGGCTGGTTCCTTGGGCCAGAGCCGGTAGCGGCTCCCAGAACAGAGCCTGCTTGAGACCTCCTGGCGTGGGCTTCTGCCCTTCCTTCCTCCCCCCGCAGACAGACCTTCCCCCACGCCCGGTGTGCTGCTAGCAGCGGAGCAGCCTGAGCTCTGCCCTGCCAGCTCCTAGACTCCCGCTGGGATCGGGTACCGACCTGAGCCACGCAAACGTCAGTATGGCCCTGACCCACGCGGGAGCCGTGCCGGAGCCCGGAGCAGCCGGGGCTTGGGTGAAATCCCTGGGATTTCAGCGTCGCTCCTGGAGGAAGGCTGGGATGTGCGTACCCCGCACAGGAGGCGGGCGAGCTCTGGGAGGCTGGGGGGGCCGGAAAGCAGCACCCCCACACCCTCACACCTCCCGGGGGCAGGTGGGCTGGCACGGCCGCCTGGCTGCTGCGCGGGGTCGCCTCCGCCGAGCCACGGCAGCCGATCCCACCGGCGCTCTCCCAGCCGGGGGCTCTTGTTTGGAGGCAGCGTGCTACCGAGGCCATCCCTGCCACCGGGAACGGCACGCGCCGAGGCGGACGGAGGGGTCTGGGGGAGGGGGTGGGGACCGGCCCCCTGCCAGAGCGGGGACCGCGGGCCCGGGGCACCCCAAGGGAGCGGAGCGCTGTGCCAGCCCATCTCCCCCGTCCCCGGGGCCGCGGCGTCGGGGATAAACTGAACTTGCAACGCGATACCGGGGCAGCGCTCGGCGCTTCAGAATAAGAGACTCGCTCGGTGCCCAGGCGGGTTAGCGACCCCCGGCCCCCCCGCTCACCCCCCGCCGGGAGCTCAGGGCGCCCGCAGCCGGGGTGTCGGGGTCCCCCCCTCGAGCCGGGGGTGCCATGGGCGGCCGGCACCCCGCAGCCCGGGCTGGGGCGCTCCGCTCCGGCGCGGGCTGGGGCTCCCACCTGGAGGGAAGCGGGGACCCCCGCGCTGGGCCACCGCGCGGCGGGGGGGCGGGGTGAGCCACCCCTTCGAGCCGGGCTTGCCCTGGGGGTCCAACCCCCCTTTTTGCCTCGTCCTGCTCTTTCAGGCACCTCCCGGCAAAGCCCCCCGGCGTTCCGCGCCCCACCCCCCCGGTGGTCTGCACCGCCCCCCTGACCGTGGCCGCGACCACCGGTCGGCGGGGGGGGCTGATCGCGTCCCCCCCCAGCACAGCCCCGCTCTGACGCGGACGGGGCCCCCCGGGACGGCGAGGGGCGCAGCGGGGGCACCTCTCGGGGCTGTAGGCGAGGAGGCGGCGGCGTTACGGCGGTCGCACCCAGCCCCCCCCCCCCCCCCCCGAGCCCCCCCCCCGGCCCGGCCCGCTCTCACCATGGCTCCGCGGCGGCTCCGCGCTCCCCCGCGGGCGGCGGGCAGGACTTTTATCGGGCGGGCGCCGGGCTCCGCGGCTGCGGCTGCTGGGGCCGCCTCCGCCCGCCGGGCCGCGGTTACCAGGCTACGGCGGGGCCCGGCCCGCCCGGCCCGGCCCCCGGGCGGGGGCAGCTGCAGCCGGCCCGGCCTTAAAGGGGCCGCCGCCCGCGCGGGTGCGGCAGCGCTGGGGCGCGGCGGGGCGGGGGGGACTGGGGGCGCTGGGGGGCTGGCTGTAGGGACGCTGGGGACAGAGCGTGGGGGCGAATGGGGGATCCCTGGGGGCTGGGGGACACTGGGGCCAGTGTGTGGGGGCGAATGGGGGGTCCCTGGGGGCTGGGGACACTGGGGCCAGTGTGTGGGGGAAAATGGGGGGTCCCTGGGGGCTGGGGACACCGGGGACAGTGTGTGGGGGAAAATGGGGGGTCCCTGGCGGGCTAGGGCAAGTGGGGACACTGGGGACAGTGTGTTGGGGCAAGTGGGCATCCTTGGGGACAGTGTGTGGGGGAAAATGGAGGGTCCCTGGGGGGCTGGGGACAAGCAAAGACACTGGGGCCAGTGTGTGGAGGCAAATGGGGGGGTCCCTGGAGGGGCTGGGGACACTGAGGACAGTGGGGGGGGGGGGAAATGGGGGGGTCCCTGGGGGGGCTGGGGACACTGAGGACAGTGTGTGGGGGAAAATGGGGGGTCCCTGTGGGGCTGGGGACACTGGGGACAGTACGTGGGGGCAAATGGGGGGTTCCTGAGGAGCTAGGGACAAGTGGGGACACTGGGGACAGTGGGGGGGGGGGAAATGGGGGGTCCCTGAGGGGCTAGGGACAAGTGAGGACACTGGGGACAGTGTGGGGGGGGGGAAATGGGGAGTCCCTGGTGGGCTAGGGCAAGTGGGGACACTGGGGACAGTGTGTTGGGGCAAGTGGGCATCCTTGGGGACAGTGTGTGGGGACAAGGGGACTAATGGGTGTCCCTGGGGGGCTAGGGACAAGCAGGGACAGTGTGTGGGGACAACTGAGGATAAATGGCTGTCACTGTGGGGCTGTGGACAAATGGGGACAGTGTGTGGGGAAAAATGGGTGTCCTTGGGAGGCTGGGGATAAGTGGAGATGGCGTGTGGGGACAAGTGGGGGTCCCGGGAGGGCTGGGGACACTGGGGACAGTGTGTGGGGACAAGCAGGGGTCCCTGGGGGGATGGGGATGTGTCAGTCAATGAAGGGACTTGGTGGGGCCCCTCTGGGGACATGAGGGGGTCCCTGTGTGCAGGGGTGTGTGGCCGGGTCCCTGTGAGGGGTGGCACATGTGGGGTCCCTTTGGGGATGGGGACATGCCAGAGCCCCCATGGTAACAAGGTGGGTGCCCAGTGGGGAGGGGGACAGTCCTAGGAGAGCCAGGCCTGGGTTTTGTGAGCTGGGGACACGACGAGCCCCAGCCGCTGCTCCCCCCCCAGTGCTGGGAGCAGGGTGGGGGCAGGGGGGTGGCGGGGGGCTCCTGTGGGCACCGGGCAGGGGGCGAGGCACATCCCGGGCCGGGGTCCCCGTGGAGGGATGGCGATGGGAAGGGAGATCAGTGCGGCGAAGGGGGGAGCTCAGCTCCAGCTGGAAACCATCGCTGGGCTAAGGTGGTGGGGTCTGCCCCCCCCCCCCCCCCCCCATGGCAGGTGGGACCATGGCTGGCCCTGGGGACAGCAGGAGGAGGAGGAGGAGGGGGGCAGCCTCCGCTGTAACCCCCCGGCTGCCGCCCCGGCCTGCTCTTGCTCACTTTCTGCTTTTGTTGTTGCACGTTCAGATCAAAATAGCCAAACTCGCGCGGAGGGAGCCTGCCCGCCCCGGCCTCCGCTGCTGGCTCCGGCAGTTCCGTGACTCAGCAGCCGCGATGGAGCCGGCCCTCGGCACCGGCTCCCTGCATCGCTCCGGAGGCTGCTTTTCCAAGGGCCTCGCTGCTTTGTAACAGCCAGCGCTCTTCCTTAAAACCCTGCCTCTCCAGCGAGGGCTCTCGTCACACTCCGCGCGGAGGTGGCTGAGGAACAAAAATAGACAAATTAAGAAAACCTCAAAAGGCCAAGAAATGAAAATGTAAGGATTTCGGCTCTGCAAGCTCAAGGTTTGCTTTGCCTCCACGTTGCGTCAGCTCTGCTCTTCCCCTGCTGCCTGCCTTGGAGCTGCACCTTCCCGGGGGCAGTGATGACCCCCCTGGCCCACCCCAACTCTACCGGGAAGCTGAGAGATAGCGGGACCTCGGGGGGGTCTCCCTGGGAGCGGGGCGCTCGGAGCAGCGTGGTGGTGCCGGCCCCACACCACATGGGAAGGATGAGGATGGGTTTTGGGGTGGCAGCCCCAGCAACCTGTGGGGTCCTCTCCCCAGGAACCTAAACCCCTCATCTGGCCATTGTTAAATGAGGAATAAACTCCCCCCTCATCCTGGGCGGTTCTGAGCTGCTCGCACCGTGGTGCAGGGGTGTTTTTAATGCTGGTGTCACTTGTGCTTTTAACCTTCACCCCACCGGGAGCTTTATGCGTTTGTCGCAGGGTTAGAGGATGCAAAGAGCGAAACTCGGGGGGCCTTTGACCCGGGGGCGCAGCAGATGCGGTGAGTGCCAGAGCTAAAAGGCAATGTCAGCCCCTCCCCGCACTCGGCGCCGGCGGTGACGGTGGGAAGGGGGGCCGGGGGCACCCAGCGGGTGGGCTGGCTGCTGCCGAAAGGCTGGTGTCCTCCGCCCCCCCCCGCAAGGAGCTGCTTTGGCCAGGGCGGGGGTGCGGGGGGCAGGGGGACTGGAGGGTTTGCTCGAGCGCAGGAGAGGTGGTGGGCAGCGAGGGCTCTCTTGGGCACCTGCTCACCCCGTCCCCAGCGTGGGGGGCGGCGGTGGGTCTGTGGGCCCCCTGCCCCAGGCAGGCAGCCTGCCCTCCCAGAGAGGTACGGTCCGGGCTGTGCAGGGCAGCAGCAGCAGCAGCAGCTCCTCCAAGGCAGACGTCGTGTTGCGGGCAGGTTTCCCCCCCTTCCCGTAGGAACTTGTGCCTCGCTTGGAAGAGACGAAGGCTGTGTGGGGATGAGATGCTTCAGCGCCCGCGGTTACGCCCCGTGATGCCCTTGGCGGTGGAAGGGCTCAAACCCACCCTGTGGGGTGAGCCACACGGGCACCCGGCGCATTCCCGAGGGGTGCGTCTGGCCTGCAGTCCATTAGGTGATCATTAGGGCTATTAGCTTAATCACCGGGGTGTTTTCCTCCCTAGTCTGTGCTCAGGGTGTGATCAGCAGCCGCAGGGTCACGCAGGCCGGCTGAGTGGGGAGCAGATGGCTGCTCTCCACAGGGCTGTGGCACGCCGTGGGATCCACCGCCATCCATCCATCCATCCTCTCCAGTTTCCATGGCTACGCCAGAGTTTTACTCTTCCCCGCCTTCGGCCGCCTGCACGGGCGTGATACAAAAAAAGGTCCCTGCGTGATGCAAAAAGCCCAGGGACGTGGGACCTCCCGGTTTTTGATAGCAACAGCTGCATCCCAGGGTGGCTGAAACCGGAGAGCGACCGGCACTGACTGCCCCGGTAGCACTCGCGTCCCAGCCGAACAACGAACCTTTGGAGCGTTTGAGAGAGCCGGGACATGGGTTTGGGGTACTGCCTTCTCCTCCTCACCCCCCGAACAGCAGCAGGGACCCGAGGGGAGGCAGTGAGCAATCTTCTGGGGATAAATCCAGCCGCTGAGCCATCGTCCACCTCTTGCTCAATGCGAGGTGACAGCGTGGAGCAGAGATCCCTGAGCAGGCGCTCGGGCTCTGGCTTCTTAATGGGGGGAAACAAAAACCCCAGCGTTAGGTTGCTGCGTGCGATTTAAGTGGCAGAATGTGGGTCACTGGGGGCCTCTCTGGGGAGGCAGAGGGCTGTCACAGCACGGCAGCGTTTCTGGTCGCTTTCCGGTGACACGAGGAGCAGAGGAGCAGAGCGGGCAGCGTATCCCAGCCCACGGCCGCAAGGGGAGATATTTGCAGAGGGGCTGCCGGGGCGCAGGGGGCTGCGGGGGTGCACGACTGTTTCCAAACCCTGGGATGCTCTGACCCACGGGGCGTGTGGGTGAAGCGGGAAGTGTTTCCACAGTCCAGGCGTGTTGCACCTGGCCGCGTTCGGCTGTGGGGAGCCACGTGTGCCCGAGGCTTAGTCACCGCCAGGGCAACCCTCGTGCCTTGGCCCGGGCATCCCTGCCCACTCCTGGCTGCCCGCACCACGCGGAGGGAGGAAAGCACTGTCCTCCCGGCCAGTTTTCCTTCTGCTGTCCCACCTGGTGGGCTGTAGGTGACTGGGGGCTCTCTAGGGTCATAGGGAGCTGCTCCACGGTGGTTCTCTGTTGCACTGCGGGTGCCCTGATTGCATCGCCCGGCCCCTTGTTTGGCAGCGGGGGTGTGGGGATGTGCCTTGTGCAGGGACACCGGTATGGGCTGCATTTTGGCAGCTCCCTTGGCTAAATGCTGGGCACAGAGGGGTGCCGGGGTGCTGTTTGGGATCGGGAGGGTGTGGTGAGCTTCATCCGGGTGCTCGCCTGCTGAGTCACGGGGCTGTGCAGCCGCGCAAGCCAGAGCCGTGGTGTATGTGCCTCCAGCCCGGCTGGGGGGATGCTCTGTGTCCTCCCCCGACCCCTCTCCCCGCGCCCCAGGAAAGGCTCTGTGGCCAGGCGGGGAAGCAAGGGCTGCTGGGCTGACGTGGCCTGGCAGCTCAGCCTCCCCAGAGGCACTCGCTGCTCCTCACACCTCTCCCAGCACAGCTCCCTCCCTCCGCATCCCGGCCCGCACACATCGCCTGCCTCCCGGCTGGGTGAGCTGGGGTCTCTGCCCCACCGCACGGACCTCAGGCACCCCCTGGAAGCCCAGCCTGTGGCGGGCTCCTGCAGCGCCTGCCCCTCCGGTGCTGCACAGGTGCTCCAAGCTCACGTCCCCATCGCATTTAATGGGAAGGGTTGGGGAGTGCTGGCGCCTGCAGATGCTGGTTCATGAAACATTGACTTTCCAGACAGGCTTTGCAAAAGAAATGAGATGTCAGTGATTGCATGGGAAGCTCAAGGGATGCCAGGTGGCTTTCTCTGGTGCAAAAGGTGATCCCTGCTTGGGGCTGGAGCTGGTGGTGGAGCCAGCATTGCCCAACAGCTCCTGCTCCAGAGAGACCCAAAACACCGGGCACCTCGCATGCTCTGAGCTTGCGCCTGACCCCATGTCTGGGTTTCTCATGCTCTTTCCTACCCCATTGTTGCCCACCGGGTTCCCGCACAGTCCTGACCCAGCACACACGTGGTCTGGTGGTGGCTCCCCACACTTGCTCTGTGGGGAGCAGCCAGGCAGGCTGGGGGGCTGCTGGCGGGGTCGCTCCCCCGCACCCTCCATGGGGTCTTGTTGCAGGGCACAGGGTGGCAGCATGAGTGCTTTTCCTGTGCCACTGTGCGCGCTTTCTCCTTGCTCCCTGATAAATCTGTGCTGGTTTTCCCTGGAAGGTGGCTGGACCTGTTTGATGGAAGAGCAGCGGGGATATGGGGCATAGCCGAGGGGTTTGGATTTTTCCCTTTTTTGTGTCACACCAGCCAGGAGAGCAGCTCAGGCGTTTCTGTAACCGCTGCTGAAAAGCTGCCGTTCCAGTGCGGTAGTGTTTGTCTCCAAAAGGAGATGGTTTAGGTTTCACGGGCCCCACCTGATGGGAATTCGAGCAGGCGCTAAAACTAGGGCTTCTTGTGTCTGGTTATCGGCATTACCTGCTCAGCTGGGTGGCCGTGGGGGCTGCGCTGGCCGTGACACGGGCCCTGGGAACTGCTCCAGCACCCCCAGCACCCAGGGCTGAGCCACCCCTGGGCTGAGTGCGTTTGCTGCTGGTGTGACGGCAGCTGTAAGACCCAAAAAAAACCCCAACCCCAGCACCGATCCAGCCTTTAATGACAGGCGAATAACACAGCCCTGAAGATTCATACCGCGCATACCTCGTGCACCAGCTATTAGTGGTGACTAAGACTGCGCTGGGATGGAGCAGCAGCCTCCCTGCATCACCCCAGTCCCGGTGTAATTAATTCTGCCGGTACCTGTATCGGCACATTAACCCAAACTGGCTGTCTTCCTGCCTGTCCCCAGCCTTGTTCCATATTTAATCTTTCATGTTCACCTGAGTCTCTAATTAAGCCAACTGCAATCCTTAGCTGAGAGCCTGCAGTGTACTGACGAGGTCTGGCACTCCCGGAGCGCTGTGCATGCAACACCCGCGCAGCAGCCCGCCAAAAACAACACCCAGGCTGGTGGCTTTTCCTTTGCTTTTCCTTTGTTTTCTCTTCCCCCCCCCCCCCCCCCCCCCTTCTTTTTTTTCTTTTTCTTCCTTTTTTGCTGCTTCCAAACTGAACTAACACTGGTCCCAAAGCAGGGTCTGAAAGCAGCAAAGTTCTTAAAAAAGGTGTGTTGGGACTGGCTCCCCTCTCCTTCCTTTTTTGTTTACAGCAAAGTCATGACCGATTAGTTTGAGGTATCTGAAAAATGCTTTTAATGGGTTTCTTTTCGCTGGCAGCCCAAGCCGTAGCCCGAACAAGCAGCCAGCTCCTGTGGCTGGGCAGGAGCAGCCGCTGTCCTGCCCCACGTCCCGCTGGGCTGCCCGGCTGTTACAGCATCCCGGTTAAAAATAAAACCACACGCCGAGGCAGTGAATGGGGTTCTGATTTCCCTCGGTTGCCACACGGGTCTGGGTGATGGGGAGAGATGCGCGATGTAAATAGAACAGCATATCCATGGCAACCTCAACTTTTCATTATTGTTAATTACTTGCACAGTGCCAGAGCCGCGCATGGCGCTTCCCGGCGCGGATAAAGATAGATCCCCCCTTTCAAAGCCGCTCTAAATGACACCGAGGCGACAGCTAGCTCTTGGGAGGCTGGAGCCAGGGCTGGCAGGCAGCGGCGGAGACATTTTGTGAGGAGTCGGAGAGGAGCTGGGATTTAAAGGAGGAGGGAGCATCGAGGCAGGCAGGAGCTCGGGGGCAGCTTTCCTCCCCAAACCCACCTTCCCCGAGCATTGGGGAGCGGCTCGGAGGGGTCATGGCAGCACGCCTGGCTGGGAGGAGGGGGACAAAAGTGATGGGGAGAGGGGCTGCCCTGTGTCCCAGCGCTGGCTTTTCCTTCCCCTCTGTTTAATGGTGCTCGTGAGAGCGCGGGGGCAGGAAGCGCGGGCGGCGTTTGTCCCTGGAGGGGCAGGGATGTGTTGGTGTTGGCTGGAGCGGGTGCCCCGAGGAGCCTCCTGCAGAAAGCCTGCTCTGTTTCGAACCAGCGCAGCTGAGCTCGCTTCCGAGCGGCTGAGCTCGGCCTCAGCTGGCACCGTTCGGCTGGGGTTTGCTTTCTGTCCCTCCGGTTTTGTTTCACTGGAAGTGGTCTGAAAGCCCTTGGGCGAAGGGGTCCACGTCCTGCCCCCCCGCCATTGGACAGTCTGGCCCCAGCTGGTGTTAGAAGTGGTTTGATCTGCCCCCAAAATCCTGCTGCCGCTGTGTCTGACCCCAGGCGGGTGCGAGCAGCCACGGGATGGTGTGCATGGACATGGGCATGGCGTGCCAGCCCCCCCCCCCCCGGCCCCCATCCCCCCCCGAGCCTGGAGCAGGCACAGACAGAGCTTTGTAACCCCGCGGCCTTTTCTGGAGCCATTGAATGGTTTGGGTTGGAAGGGACCTTAAAGATCATCTCATTCCACCCATGCCATGGGCAGGGACACCTTCCACCAGCCCAGGCTGCTCAAATGAGACTCCGCTGGCCTTTTCTCTGCGGCTTAACGGGACGTTGTGGTAGAGCCTGGCAGTAAAACATAACCGGAGCAGCAAAGAGGTGCTGACCCCAGGACGGGCACGCTGGAAGCCTGTTACCTCGCCTGCTTGGGAGATGCCTTGTGAAGGGGAAAACCCACTGTTTGTGCACTTTGATGCTATGCGAGGGTAACATCCCAGCCCCGCTTCCCCACTGCCTTGTGCCCTCCTGCTCACCTTGGAAAAGTCTCTTTTCTGGTTCCCCTCCCGGCCAGTTAAAGGACCGCAGCTCTCGCCTTTCCAGAGATCTTTTTTCCCCCAACATTTTCCAGGGGGTCAAATAATTTAGCGCTGCCCGAAGCACAGGGCTCGGCAACAGCTCAGGTTTGGGTAGCTCTGCATTGGGTCCCAGCAGGTCATGCTCGCGGCACTGTCTGGGTCCCTTCAGGGCAAAGGGATGTCACTCAGGTTTGCTGGGTGGGGATGTCGCTGGTCTGGGGACAGTCACAGCAGGCACTGATGTTTGGCTTGCCACCTGCTTTTTTTGTACAAGTTGTGGCATAGGAGACTGGGCGAGAGGAAAGGTAACTTGGCTGTTTGTTTAATGTTAAAAGACACCTGGGAAAAACATTCCCAAGGATTTACAGCTAGCTCTGTCCCTTCGCTTGGCATTCCCAGACTATACAGATTCAAATTCCTACAGACTTTAATCTTCCACAGTAGTTTATTACTGCTGCTTTTCTTTAAATAGTTGTATTTTCCGGGTAATCTAGTGGTCACATCCATACAGCCACCGTTGTGCATTTATCTCTTCTCTCTCGTGGTGAGAAGCTGATGGATATAGATACAGGCAGCTGCGTGACCTTTACAGTCTCACTCAGAGTCCAGGAACGCAGATGTTAAGATTGTTTCAAGTCATTTTGATTTTATTACAAACCAAAATACTTCACATTCAGTAGCACCTCAGGTACACAGGATAATTACACTTGGGGGGGAAAAAAACCCCAAACCTCAAACCTGAACACCTGAAATAGGTATCAGTATCGTCGTAGCTCAGTTAGGCTTTTCTACACAAGACCCCAAATGTGAGCGCACCCAGCATCCCACTGCTTTGGCTGTTCGGTTAATCGTGGGATGTCATTTGAGTGTTGCAGGTCGGCAATGGAGCTGCCGGATAAAGACTTCACTGCCTAGTGAACCACGCCAAGCTGCATCTGAAAAGAACCGTCTTCAGCATCCACTTGTATTTTCAAATACAAACGTTTGGCGCTGAAGTCGTACCATGGATCATTTGATGTGACAGGGGGTGTGTGTGTGGAGTAACTTGCTGTACCTCGTCATCGCGTTGTTGGTCAGCTGGGCATGTCATCGCTCTCGCGGTGAGCCGAGGGGATAAGGTCCCACCAAGAGGAGGGCTGGGCACGCGCTCTGGGCGGTTCATGCTGCTCTTCCCCCGTTACCTTTTGCGAGCGAATGTCGGGGTCCTGAGCGTCTTTTGATTTACGTTGCGAAAGGCTGCTCCGGTTGTAGCATCCAGCCTTTCCAACATCCAGCCTTTCCAACCCAGATCTAAGCTGAGGGATTATATATAACTTGACAATCACAAATCAGGTGGTGAGCAGATGAAGCTGATTGGTTTGTACAGTGCTCTCATGCTGTGGTATGTGCTAATATCACATAAAAGTAACAACTGTTGAGGAGCTTCCCTGCAATGTCCTTTCCCATCCTTTATCACAATTAAGTTAAAAAGACTGGACCACTGCAAGCTCTATTTTTGTATCCTCAGGCGTGTGCTATCTCCTTTGAAAGCTGACACTTTTAGGAAGGAGTACAAGAAGGGAGGGGACTGTGTTTCCATACCCCTGTACTCACACAAAGTCAAACGGTGACTCTTATTATGTGCTGCTCTTCTGCCCGTATTCTGTGTCGCTGTCAGCATAAAAGTACCGTGATTCTCTTTTTAGTTACAAGAGGTGTTAGAAATGAATGCCCATTCACATTTAAAGATTAGCTTATATGGCATATGATTCTTTCCAGTGCTACGTGGCAGCATAATTCTGACAACAGCAGTGTTAAACAGCAGAGTCAAAAGGAAACCAGACAAAGAAATGTCAGTATTCATACAATTCAACAAAGCTCCCTACTTGTTTTTACAAAAAAAAAAAAAAAAGCCCCAAAAGATTTTAAACAAAAGGAAATGTCCTTCATTCAACGCTGTTAAAATCTTTCAGCGCTGTCAAAGTGACTTCAAAGCTTCTCCACATCTGCCTGCTCCAGCCAAAGCAATGATGTCTGTCCTCAGGCTTTCGTGATGTACCCTTCTCTGATAAGGAAATCATAGATTTTCCTGGTTTTGTTCACATCGATCTTGATGAGTGCTCTCGCCTGCGCCAGTCTCAGGCCTCCTTGTTTGTTACACTCGTTCACTAAAGCAGCTTTATACTCTAAATAGGCTCCAGGGACCAACCTCACCATCTGACAGAGCTGGAAAACAAAAGGTGAAGTTAATAAACGGTAACACTTGTCATGCTCTTTCATTCCATGATGCCTGTTGGGGAAGTTAGTAACATTGTGAATATTTCCCTGAAAACGTTTTAAATGTGTGGGGTGTTTTTTTTTTGTATGGGGGAGGCATACAGTAATTGCATTATGAGCTGTTTCGATCCACAGGTAGGGAGGGGAGGAGCCTGCTGGCTGCTGCATTCAAAAACATTCCTGACTTAAAAAATAAACTAGGAGGATGAAAGCAAGCTCTGGGCTCACAGGAGCGTAACTATGAGTGTGTCCTGTGTGGGCGTTGTTCTTTACAAACCACGGGAAGTACACATGCCAAAGAGACTTGCAACCAGCAATTCAGCGTGCTGGACGAGAGCCAGGGAGGGCAGCTGTCTATTAATCCCCTGCAGACTAAGTCTTTAATACCTTTCTACAAAAGCAGATGCACACAACGCCGCCTCCCCCCCCCTCCCGCCCCAAGCCTAGGATGGAAACCGTGCGGGGGGAGGGCATTACACGTTTGGAAGTTTGGTAAAAGGAATCGCTTTCACATGCCCCTGTGCGCTGCTGGTGGGTTGCGATGCTCCCAGTTAGCTCCCAAATACCAGCCGCCTTCTAGATGGCGCGCTGTACCGCTCCCAATGGACGTACTGGCTGTCTCCTCCTTTTAATAAGGAAATGCTTAATAATTGTTCCTCATTGATAGGAAATTGCAGAATTTGGAGGAACTCAGACTTTATGTCTCAGCTGGCGAGGAAATCAGATTCCCCATATACACTAATGTCCTAGTCGCAATTATTTATATGCTGAGTGGAGCCAGAAATGCCATGTTCCATGGCGAATCTGTGATCTGATTTTCAATGCTGCCATCTCCAGTGAAGGGGAAACAGCTTTTACGCAGAGGGAAAAGTCTGAAATACATCTGCAATTCACATACACTGACATCTGCCTTCTGGACAATCTAAGAACAGATTATTTAAAAAAAACAACCCAAAAATCTTTTATTTCATTAGTTTTCCAGTGTTGCCTTTCACTGAAGTAGAGGGCAAGCCTGCATTGGGATGCAGAAGAAACTGAGCTACAAACACAGGGCAGGCCCCTTGCTCGCTGTTTGCCTCTCTGGGGGCTGCAGCCCCGTTTTTGTCTGCACTGTGTTACCTTCCCTGTGCCACCGATTGCTTTAGGTGACCATACAGGTGCACCCCATACGGGACCGCACATCTCAGCGCCAGGCTGAGCTCACCGCTAAGAACCCATGGCTTAAAGAAAGCCAGATTCCATCCTTTGCACATGCGCATACAAACAGCTTGGTATATGCACTGTAAAGCACAAAAAGGGAAAAAAACCACATGAAAAGAACAATACACTGTTACCACCTCCGTGGGTCACGTTAGCGTTACAGTGAAAAACCAGTGATAACTGGTTGAGGTTTGGCTGTGAGATACCTCTAATGAAAGCACTCCGCTATTCAGTTTCAGTGATCTGTCCGGTGAAGCCCTTGATGAAATCCTCTGCCGGTTTCAAAACCAATGTTCATTAAGAAAAAATAACCCTCCTGCTCGCCTCGGCCTCACAACAGAGGCAGAGAGGATGTCATACTCTGGATGTTCTAATAGCACATAATAACACCCTGGTGCTCTCCACCTTTCTCTGCTAAATAAGCTAATGTGCAGCAGCTGTGCTGTGCGTATAGTACGGTAACTGAAATTAAGAAGCCAACTGGAAAACCTGAATGATTTTTATGAGCAGGAAAGAGCAGTCAGGGCGTATAACTGAGGTGACATTCACAGCACCTGAGACAGATGGTGTGAGCACCCCTGCACTGTGCAGAGAAAGTTGTACACAGACTATCTTTCCATTCTGTTCCCTTCCTCACCTCCTTCTCCTTCTCGTTGAGTTTCTCAGTGCCTGGGAGCCCCGTGAGGTTCAGTGGTGGGGCGCTCCGTCTACCTGCAGAGACATGAAGGGAAAACACTGAGGACCTCTGAGCAGTGCGGCGGTGGCGGTTCCTTAGCTGTGTTATCACAGAGGCAATTACATCCCCGTGATGTTAAGCCAGTATGATCTGAGTGTTTATAGACATGGGTTATTTAGGGCTCAGCGTAAAACCTTCACTGATTTGATAAAAGGTACGGTTTTGTAGCTGACATAGCACTGCGAATACTCGCACGAGGCCTCTTGCACTGCTAAGCTGGCTCGCAGGAGGAACTGGAAAGCAAGTTTTCTGTCAAATGGGCAGGGGCTGTGGCTGGCTGGGCTGCACCTCTGGCTGCACAGGCTGCTCTGGCTGGGGTTAGGGCGGGCAGTGCCTGCGGAGGGTGTGCACAGCACACAGGGCCAGCTCCCAACGGGTGTGAAACCAGCATCTTACAAAGATGCTGAGATCTATTCATGTGATTGGCAGAAAATTTCTCCGGCGTTACTGACAACTTCATGAAGCAGAGTTTTCTTTAAAGGCCTTTAAGTACAATGCAAATATCGTAAAGCAAATGCAGTTTGTGCATGTATTTTTGTCTGTTATGATATTGAAACAAAAATCTATTACAAGGTAGTCTGATAGTTCTCACTTTCACCGTTGTTTATAACTTTGCTGAACTTTAACTGGTGGAGCTTAAACTTTCACACGGGCTTTCCACTTGCAGGTTTGGTTGTTGGTTTTTTTTTCCTAATAGCATTTCTGTTTTAATTTCCAGAGCTCAGAACAAAGCTAGGGCTATTAATTTACATTTATAGAAAGTTGCCCCCATGCTGCAGGTTGCATATTTAGCCCCGTTAGACATAGGTCTCTCTATCCCAGGGCAAACTTCCCAAATTTGGCAAAGTGATGAGATCTTGGGAAAGCTGCAGCTCCATTTTCCCAAGGACTGTGCTGGCTGCTGCTCCAGACCCGGCCCTGCCTGGGTCCCCACCTCTGGGACTGGGGAGTCTCTCTTTTTTTCTCCCATGCATCTGTAGGGAACAGATGGGAGCCTGGCTGGGTGAGGGGAGCCTGACCAGAGAGAGCACTGAAGGGCTAGAAAGAAGCCGGAGCAGTGAGTCTCTGGTAGGTGCAGAAGTTATTTTGAACCACTGCTTCCTCTTTCTATGGCCTGGAACGAGCTTGCTATGATGAGACATGATAGAATACAGTTTTACTCTTTTACAAACCTAGGAAATTACACAAATTATATTGAAGAAAACATATTAAGGCTGCAAAGTCAAGATCTCAAAATCTAGAAGTGAAGTTAAGCAACATTAATTTGCCCTCTTGTATATTCAGTATGATGCAGCCTTTAATTATATAGACACGTGGCAGTTTTTCCACAGTATTCTTGCCTTATTCAATATGCAAGATGTTTGCTTAATTAGCAACTATATGGTATTTTGTTTGGGTTTTGTTCAACATGTGATACTGGTTGTAAACAATGCACGCTGTCTGAGTTCCATAGGCAAAACATTTCATGTTCTCTTGGGCTCTTCTCCTTCATGGGCCACTGAATACTTCACAAAAAATTATTTTCATTCTTTACACTAGCCCTTCAGCTGGGGGGGGGGGTACTGTCCCCATTCCATGGGCTCTGGATGCCTGGCCTGAGATACACAATGCTATTTTGTCTCCAAAATACCAGATCTCAGTGATCACCAAGTATGTTTAAAACATAGTGCTTGCTGCAATGACTAATTGCTTGGTATTCTGACCCAAATTCCCAAGGTACCTGGCAGAAATGAGGAAGAACATATAGACTTGCTGTCCACCTCTGAGAAGTTTGGTTCAAGCTGTTTATTAGCATCCACATAAAAACTGGACGCAGAGAGAGAGAGCTAGAAGCCAGTTTTCCCTGGCAACATTTAACAGCCTTATAGTAAAACTTTATCGTAGTCTCATTCATTGCACATCACCCTGTGGCCTCAACAAATGAGATGGGATTTCATAGAAGTCTTGTCCACAAGGGCTCTGACTGACCCCTGAATCTGTCCTCACAGAGCACTGAAAGAACTAGGGTTCCTCTTGGCAACAGAAAGCCACAGTCTGCGGTTACGGAATTAAAGAACATAGAAGCATATTCATAGGAAAGGAAAACTGAAGTTGCATAGGCAACCCGTGCCATCTCATTCTGTCACTCTGGGGTGCTTGGTGCACCCATGGCCTGTTCCTCAGCAACTGTTTTTTGGTGTTCTGCCCTCCCAAATCTGCTTTCTGTCAGGGTCATATGGCATGTGCTATACAGCTTCACTAAAAACCTGGATTAGCTTGATCTTTTAAAGATAAAATGTTGTTCTCGTGTGAAAATTCTTTCCTGCCTTGTTAATGTAGCTTTAGAATAGGTTTTCTACCTGTAGTCAGAAAAATCTAGAAATTCATCAAAAACTCCTACAGGATTTGCACGTGGAATGAGCTGCAGATTGAGGTAATGTTGACTTAAGCAGTGCTTAACTATGAGGCTTAAGGACTGATGCTTTAGCACTCAAGCAAAAGAGCCACTCTCCAGCAGGCTGTCAGAACAATATTACTTATGTATGGCTGGCTTTTTATCACAGATCGTCATCTAACAGTTACCTGAATTTGAAGGAACTGGTACTGTGGGAGTCAGGCCGGAATCACTGAAAAGAAAGGAAATTTTCAAATTGCCTTCATGTTTTTTTTAAGAATAACTGCATATATTGGCCCTGAAACTACTTCTTCCCCAACTCCAATAATTATACAATTCAACTTGCATAACCCAGGCACTGATCTGAAGTCAACAGGATTTCTAAATATTTAGCACTCCCAGATTGAAGACCATGCCTGGAACCTGTTTTAAGAAAAGAAAAAAAACCAACCCAAAACCAAAGGGAGGGGATGGCTAGGACAATAAAAAATTCAGTGGAGACTGACTGGGGAAATTACAGATCATCTTCTCCGACCATGTGGCTTACAGGATGCATTTCCTTTGCATTGCAGCTTGTTCCCTAAATCAAAGTGCTTATGCAGGGTGACTACACATTAATAATGCTGCTACATCTAAAATCATCTGAAACATTTAAAGTGTCATCTGTGCCTTCATTAATATCCATAAAGACCTCATTTCCCTCCATGACTTTATTAACAGCAGTTAAGTTCCTGAAATATAAAAATACAGACAAGCGAGGCTTTGAGCCCTTACTAGTCACTCCTTGTCTGCAGTGCAACAAGCACCACTGCTCCTATCTGCAGTTTCTCGCCCCGCTGAATTCTGTGGACTGTTCCTACTGCAATAAACTGGGAACGTGTTTGTTGTCACACAGCAAAATGTGTTTGATGCAGCTGACTAAAGCACAGGTGTGTAAAACTCCCAGCCTTACTGTAACCGTACATATCAGCTTGTCGACTGAGCCACTGCTGGCAGGCGCTGCTGTCCTGGATGTACTGCAGGACCTCAGAAAGCATAGTGCGCTTCAGGCGCTCCTCCTCTCTTGTCTTCTTAAGGTGATCGTATGTTCTGGCACCTACGGCAAACAGACACCACGTTCTTGCCAGCTGCCTTGGTCAACATTTTCAGACTGTTGGGTTTTCTGCTTTAGGAAATCAGTGAGAAACTGTTCTCTAGCTCTGGACCAGGCTCAGCTATTCTCCCTCATGACAACTACTTGGCATCAGAAGGTATTAGATTCCACCCTGCACCCCTCCCGCTATTAATTTCAGGCCAAAAACAAACAAAAAAAGGCTTCCATGATCCAAGTCTGGGATAAACCAGGCCATTTCATTTATGTAGAGGTCTTAGGCCTCTCTCCAGATATCACGCTTGTTGACAGCCAGTGAAAGTGTCCAGAGATAAAGCACTGGAGACCACTGTGCCATGACGTTTTTTTGTCTGAATCGGCTGCGAAGTGGTGGCTAAAGCAGAGCTCTGCTAGACAGCACGTTCTCCAAGCTGATGGCTCAAAGTAGCTTTAAAAAAGCACAGCTGGACTGAAGCATTATTGCTAAAGACTTGCTCAGTTGAAGAGCTAGCAAACGTATTTCAAAAGTAAGTGTCTTTTTATTCAACACATCCTAAATGTTGTAAAATCATCCTTCCGCACCTTGATGAATGGGAATGGGCTGAATAATGCATCAGGTACTTACTACAGAAATTGGTGATTCCTGCTGCTCTGTATTCCTGTAGTCGCTTTATTTCCCTTCGCAGCTCAAATTCCACTGTTTTACCCCAAGAGTAAGCAGAAGGGAAATCCAAAAAACAAATGTGGGTCAGTGGGGGTGGCAGTCAGCTGTGGTGTAACATTGCTGTTTCTCACTTGTCTACACGGTTCGGCTATGAAGTACATAGAACCACAGACAGGGTTAACCTCTCTGCACAAGTCTGTATCAGATCTCAAACTCACCGTGTCCTAACACTCCTCCATCACAGATTTAAGCTGGTTTCTAGCATTTGTGTGCTCAGAAAAGTTATTTTATCTTCATGCTTTGACAGTTCCTTTGCTGTATCCTGGACAAGGCAAATAACCATAATGTAGGATTTCTGGAATGCATTTCAGTAGTTTTGAAAAACTACTTAATCCAGGCTCCTCAGAGCATCTAATATTGTCTTTGAACTGTGATTTTCATAACTGGACCTTCCAAAACTTTTCCTTGCAGACAACTCTTTTCCGGGAGTCAGTAAGATTAAATACCTGTGTTCCTTTTGCTCAGAGATATTCACTGCCTATAGCTTTTATCAGCTGGCTTCCAGGCATTGCTTACTTTTACAGTGAGCAAGTTTGCTTGTCTCGAATTTGTTTACTCATACTACTCGGGAGATCTGTGTAATTCGTGTACTTGGCTATCAGGTTAACTTGAGGACTTCGCTGTCACTACAACAACAAAACTGGGTTCCAGGGCTAGCACTCACATGTGGGACTCATGATTTTGCTGGGTCATACTTTTGGTATTTCACACACAGTGTCCTGCAAATACAGTCACAACTGTTTAAGTGCTTTGTTCCTTCTAATGAGCAACAATTCTCCCCGTTTAAGTCACAGAATTAAGCAGGATGTAATGACTCGTACTGGAATTTGCCTAAATGCATGCTATGATTATGCATAAAGACTCAAGATGATTCGGTGATGGAACAATGCCTCTCCCTTTAAGGTAAGGGACATAATGACCTCAGTACTATATAATTATGTACACACATAATGGTTTAACGTGTATCTTTCAAAGAACTCACAATTTGCTGCCAGCTCCTGGTTTCTCAATACAGACATAAATTCTAGGGATTTTGTTCTCTCACTGATACAGAGTCCCAGTAAATGAATAGTGGTCTTTTGATAAGAAAATATTACTTCTAACACATGACCAGAATGTTCAGTCAACTGTGAAATCAAACAAAGAACTCAGACTAAGTTAGTGGAAAAAAACACTTGCTGCCTATATAATGTATCAAACCACAAATGTATTTGTTTTTCTGAGGTAGGTAGATGGGGGAGGAGGAGACAAATAACCTCCTGCCCTCCAGGAGTGGTATATATTTAGGAAAGATTGCAGATGATGCAACCGCTCATTAAGCCTATTGAAGAAGAAACATGCTAAAATCTTCAAGGTACTTACATGCATGGCTTTCAATGAACTTATCATGCTCTACCGGTCCAAGAATTCGTGCAAACCGTCGCATTGTTTCATAAAGGTCTTGAACCTCCTTTGGATATCGCCTTTCCAAAACTAGAGGGGGGAAAAAGCAACACACTTTTATCACTCCTACTGGGAGAAGAAAATAAATTCAGTGGAACGTGAAGTGACTACCCAGCCCCTGTGAACTGCCCAGAGATCCAGATCTGGTACACTTCTTGGCCATTTCGGTGTCACAACTACAAATTGCTGAGTAAAAAGCAACAAAATTACACATCCCTTAAAATTCTAAAAGCATAAAGGATGATAGAATAGTGAAGTGCACTTAGGATAGTGAGATGCACTTAGAAAGCCTAGATTTCACCGTCACCCCTCTCCCTCCTCAGTGGAGCCCAAAATGCTTCTGAAAAGCAATTCTGAGACAATGACTAAAACAGAGCTGGGAGTAGTTAGAGCCAGCCGGTTGGAAACAGTCGGGGCAGGAAATCTGCTGGAATTCAGACCATCTGAATATGGTCCAGTATGAAGAAACCACACTGGTGCACTGGAGACAGAGAACATGTGAAGTTTTGCTTCCCGAGCAGAGGCTACTTTAAAGTTAAGCAGTTACACCTGATACTCACTTTGAAATTTTCTGAGGTTGATTAGTCCATGATCTCTTATAATTCTGTAATTGAGAGAAAAATGGTGTTAGGAAAAGGCATTTAACTCATGTATTACCTCATAAATACAAAGGCTTCAGAAGACACTTTGGTTTTGACCGACAGAGGGGTCTAAAACTAAAGACATACGAAATTTCCATAACCTTTGTGCTGACTAGTGGAGACGCATGATGCAGTGATGCAGTGTGGCTTTAATCAGGGTAAATTTTGGATAGTGGTGTGCATTAGTCCAACTCAGACAGTACTGAGCACAAAGGGAGCTACAATTGCTTTAAAGGTTCAAAATTGCTTCTTTAGGCACAGATTTCACATCTACAGTGTCTTATAACTTGTCCTTCCAAAACTGGAGGCAAAGGAATGTCTCGTGAAGCGTGATTTCCAGCTTGAGGGAGACAAACGTCCTTCTGTGAGAGCAGGGGTGAGAGATGGACTGTAAATTTCACCACCGGGAGTGGGATGAAGGAATTTCTCCACGACAGCTTAGATTTTAAAAAGAGGGAAATGATTTAGGTAACTCGTAAGTTTGAAACGCTCCTGACAGGATCAGGGAAATGAGCAGAGGAAAAAGGCAGGTCAGATATTCACAAGTGTATAAGAAATAAATTTGTCAGAGGTTTCAGCAAATGTCATGTGGTCGCTGCTATGTGGCAATTCGACAAACACACGACTTTTGCTAATGATAAGAGATACTACAATGTTGAGCTTGTCAAGGTCAGGTTGGAATTTGCTCTCTATAATCCATTACATTTTCTTCAGTATGTATAAAAGAACATTCCTGTCCCATGTGGAGAAGCCTTTCTGAGAGTGACATCAGCATTTTTACGTCATTTTCCAGATTTTTGTCCCATCCTGCTGCAGAAACTTTACAAAAACTGACACCGTTTTGAGTTATGTCACTGAGCCTTATGGCACTTTCTTTCAGCGTGACATGATTTATCATAATGGAAATCATGCCACGTAAATATTTTTTATTTATGAATTACAAAGAACCTGGTTGATACATATCAACTCTTACCTGTCATTCAGCAGAACGATGCTGTATTATGAAAAGGAACAGAGGAGTCTTACTCCAAATTACTAATTCTTCCAGGAGGGAGTAATTCAGCAAGATATAATTTTAAATATTGAACAAAGTATTTGAAAGTTATAATAAAATTGAATTTAATGAATAAATTGAGTCATTCTAGAAAGCTGTCAAATGAACTGAATAAATTATTCAAACTCAGGTCAGCTGTATAGTTATCTTCAGTACACATTGTGGAAAAGTAACTTATGGACCACTAAGAATTAAAAATAATGATGCAAACATTTCTGTGGAGAAAGAGGGGTCTAGTAATTAGTCACAGACTGGCAGCTTGCTTTTTTTTCCTGAAGTAGAAAATGAATTATGCTTAGTTCATAAGCATCACTCAGGGAACAAAAAGAAAAGAGATTTGCCTCTTCTGTTCTGGTTCCTAGCCCTGGATCTATGGTTGGTTTCCCAGATAGTATTTTAGTTTCTCATTCTGCAAAATGGCTATGTGATCTCATAAGGTGTTGCAAGAAGTTTAGTTATTTATGTATAACTGGATTTGGGATAGTAATATGAAGAGCATTGTGTACACGACTTTCGTGCAGTAAAAAGGACTGGGAAAGAGGTTTTTCACAATTAATGACTTGTTTTGAGAGTTTAAAGGAGAGTTATGGTGTGTAGAGGTCCTTTGTCAACCATGTGTACAAATAAGCAATCAGGGTCTGTTAATCTGTGTTTTCTGGGCTGGTACCATTGCTAAAGTCACGTGCCTGATCTTAATCTGTGCACAGAAGGAGAACCACACATCCAAGATGAAGCCTGTCATGCAAATCTCATAGCAGAAGGTCTCCATGCATGGGAATTGTCCGGAAGGTTGCTATAGGAAATCAATTAAGTTTAGTATTGGGACAACACTGGGGACCAAAACATGGTAATGAAGCAAAGGAACAAAATTACTGCTTGAAAACTCACTTTTTTCTTCTCTGTCTTTCCTTTAACCTGGAGTGATAGATATCTACAACTGCAATCTTCAGAGCTGCAAAATAATAATAAAAAATAATTGCAGAATACATAAGTAATCACTGTACTGGGCTAATTTTCAAGCTTTCATGTTCACGGTAGGCTGAAATGGTCACTCTGCTTTGCTGTTTTAAAAATCCTGTGGCAATTGTACAGGGACATAAACTCACTAGAGGCTAACCTTCTGCAGGCTAGACATGCTACCTGTCAAAGCTTTCTTTTGCTTACTCCTTCCACATACATTACTGCCTGTAAATATGAACCTGGGCAGATCCTCAGAACTCTTTTCCTCCTCCTTCTTGGACTGTTTTACTGTTAGCACTTATTTGTTCCTTTACACGTGCAGTTGTTAAGTATTCCTTCTCCTGAAAGGCGAAATTATCAGATTTAAGGATCTGAGGTATCATCTGTGGATAAAGGCTTCTTTGCACAGAACAAGAACTCCAAAAAATAGAAAGAAACAGTTCTGAACTGTGAAGATTCAAAGTAGCCTTTCCTACAGTTCTTAAAAACATCTACAAGATTGTAGCTTGTTAACTTCTAGACTTATCTGTCTGCCAGAAGAACAAAGAGAATAGTTCACGACAATGTGAAGAAGCACAGGAAAAAGCCACGCTCATTAGAAATCATATCCTTTTCAAAATCAAATCTGTCTGCAGTCTGGCTGATCCACTTGGAGATCCTTCAGCTTCTTTTCCTGTAACCATTTCGTTAATAAACTTTTTTTGTAAATTCTTGAAAGAAGAGATAAGGAGACACCTATTACCTTCCCTTCCCACATTTTGTTAAATAACTCAAAAATTCTAGGTCATTAAATAAGCATAGAGTTGGCCCACTTCTTTGCTGGCTTTTTTTCCTTTACGTTAATCATTTCAATATGCTCTCAGAAGGAAGAGGCTTCAGACTTGACAGTGGGTTTACAGTCTGTAGAGACAACATGCAGCTCTTTGAAACTAAGCAAGAGCACGTCCCCTTTCAGCCCACTGCGCTGTGGAATCAGGGGTGGCCCAAGTGTGACAGAATCCAGAATCCACTCCTTCCTCTGTAGTTACAAGAAAAGAGCAAAACTGATACTGGGAGTTTATTGATTGCACTCTTCAATAAATAATAAATAATGCAATTAAGAAAGAAGTGTGGTTATGTGCCTATTTTAAAATATGCATTTATATGTAAACACCAGGAAGCCCCGAGCCTCTAGGCAATTCATCTGTGCAGTCCTCTGGGTAATAAAATTCCTTACGAACAGGGACAGCTAAAGCCCAAAGGCTGTGTGTATCAGCTCAGGAGCAAACAGTTTTGAGTTACACTTACTGATCCTGTATTACCAAAAAATCTTTAATTTATACAAGACTGATTTGATGTTCATCTAGGAGCAAAAGATTATGTGTGAAGACAGGAGGGCTGATACAATATTCTTAATTCTTTTTGCAAATTTCTTGCAAAATGAGTGTGTTGAAGAATCATCATGTACTTTCATAAAGAGCTATTCAAGTTCCCTAATTTAAGAACAAGCACAGGGCAAATTCTCCTTCTTGCTTAAATGTGGGGACAAGAAATTAGGAAATGCAGCAAGTTAAACATGAATGAAAGCTATTACTAAGTGTTGGAATAGGTGCCAATTTATGGAAAATATTCTTACATTTTTAAACCCTCTGCAAGCTAAGCTAACGTTATTTTCTGGGGTTTGTGTGGGCAGATCTTAATAAGTACATGCAGAAATTGCATTGGAAAACCTCTATAAATATCACAGGTAATTATGCACCTGTAACTATTGCATTTTGATGCTTTCACCTGAGCGCACAATATTCTGAAAGAAATTACGATCAACCGGGGAGGGGAAGGAACACTCATGAGAACAAATGAAGGAAAAAAATAGACCTTCGGCTTCCAGAAAAATTAGTATTTGCTGCCACATGCACTTTTGGAGGGGCTTTTGTTTTTAATAGACATATTCACACAGGAACAGCCGACTACAAAATCTGGAATGCATGAATAACTCAAGACTACTATACTGTTACATGCTGCATTGAAATGAGAGCAGAGATGCTGTACGAATGAAAATGATTTGCCTGTGCTTTTTCCCCATGGATTATACTAGGGAGGCAGTTGTTTGTACTGGTAATTAAAGATAATCCAAGCTGACACTGTGTTCCAAAGTGTCCATTTTGGGAAATGATAAGGTTCTTTGAGATGGTCAAAGCAGCTTTGAAGGATCCAGTGATAGGCAGAAATTCAAGGCTCCTTTCTTCATTCCAAAAAATCAAAATATTTTGGTTTCTCAAGAGTGTGTCCAAAACAGTTTCTTTCCTTTTCATTCCTCTTCAGCCTCATTTGGCCTGCAAAAACTTTTCAGAACACTAATGAGCGAGACCTTTGTTTCATGCTAGCTAACCTGTTTGGCATGCAAGGCCCCAATAATGGGAAGAATGCAAACTAATCGAAGTAAACAGGCTGTGTATCCAGTGTGTGCCTTGATTGGTACAAACGTAATGGCCACAATCCAAATTCACTCTCCCTAGAGGAAAGCAGGAACCTAGGCAAACAGGGTATCTGCCTTCAGAACATGTCAGGAACTTCCACAAAAGAACCAACATCATGTAATATTTAGAAGAACACTGACTGCCTCATATTTTATAAAATTAAATTTCACTACTGTACAGCCAGAGTTGCAGTCTATTTCCACTCACTTCTAAACCTGTGGTTTCAGCAATTACCTTCCAGTGTTAGAAGTAAAAATCATTTACATGAGAAGGCAAAGGGAGAAAAAGCCAGAAAAAAAGAGGAATTACTAAGGTTATAAACCAGTCTGATGAAAACTTGTAATTCATGAAATACTCAAGCACTCTGGGCTGAATTAGATTTGTAACTAGTTGTTTCTTTTGATCTGTCCATTATGGTTTTGTTTATGTGCAATATATATTTGCATGCGTCTACTGTATTGCAAGTAGTGAGTGAAAGTTAACAGTTTAAGAAGCTAATTGAAATTTCATACAATTTCTACCATCTCACTAATATCAAGAAGTGACTGAACAATGTCTGTGACCTCCTGTGTGGTGGGAGGAGCTGGTGAGTCAGCAGGTACAGGTTTCTGTGTTCCTCATAAAAGGCTGCCTGGGAGTCTTTCCACCTTGTATTAAATTGCACTCTTCTTTCTTGTGGGAATAACGAAAACTTGCATTGAGTGACACAGGAAAATGTTACAGGGAAAATGCAATGATATCAGGAAACAGAGATCAAGCAGCTTAAACCTAGTACTTTTTATAAAACGATTTTTACAAAATGTTAAGAAAAGCAGAGCAATGTGAAGGAAAGGGAAGAAGGAAGAATTCCATTCCAATGAAAGCATCAAATATTCCTGCGTTATGTGCAATCTAGACATTGCAGCACTGATCTGTGTGACTAGTGAAACAAAAGAAAGAAAGAGAGACCATAGAAATTGTGCTGGTTGGTGTGTTCTCCAGGTCTAGCTTGAGTAACTTTCAGAAAATGGAATATAAAAGTAGTTTTCGAAAATGAATCTTGGGCCCAGTGAGGTTTAATGTATGCCAGGAAAACAAACAAGAGGATTTTTTCACAAACCTGATACTTAACCTATGCTGCAAGACCCCCCCTTGGGTTTCTCTGGGCTATAAAATATGTTAAATCCCTGTTTTACAGCTTTACTGTACAAACAAAAAGTTTGCTATTTGGCCAGCAAAAATGTGTCCCGAGCAGGTGTGGAAGACAGCCACAGGGCAGCTTTTCAAGGACATTTCTGTAAGATCTAGTGTCAGAAGTTTTCCAGTGGGCAGGGCTGGGGCAGAGGGGCACGTGAGACCCCCTGTCTCCCCCCTATGAGAGATAACGATATCCTGGGCCTCCAGGGCTGCCTCACAGCCTCCTCTGCTTGTTAACTACAAAGTACAAAGCTTTCTCAAATCATCCAAGTGCCTGTCCCTGCCTTCAGATCCAAACGTTGAGCGATTTTCTACAGTATGAAATCCTACAATTAGGTTGCAAAATATTCTGAAGCAATCAAGCAAAGTCAGCATCAGGGAGGATGTGCCTCCTTCATTTTTTGTATTAGCTTGGAGAAGGGAAAGATCGAATTCCAAACTCTTTTAGAATAATTCTTTCTCTCCCCAAGATGCCTCATGTAAAAGGAAAACAGCTGGCTAGACCCTGGGACTTCATTTTTTAGAGGCATTCTCTCTCACATGGGCAGATCTAGCACAGCTGTGGGAAGGAAGATGCCAGAGTTCCTGAGCTAAGAGATCAAAAATGTAGTTGGTCACACCATGTAAGTTCTGCCAAACAGTGTTCACAAGGCAAATGCCTGACATCCTATACTAAATACCGAAGATAACTGAAGAACAAACTAGAGAACATCCAACGAAATTATCAGGTAAAAGATTTGATAGACAGAAGGAAGTAGTTTTTCACACAACACATAATTAAATTGTAGAACTCCTAACTCAATTGTGGAACTCACTGGTACAGGGTATTATGGGGGCAAAAGTACAAATATATATAGTTCTAAGAGTAGTTAACTAAATTCATGGAGGACAGATCCTTTGGTCAACATGGTCTGACCACAACACATGGGTCATGAAGTCTCTAAACTTATCTGCAGGAAGCGTGGAGATATGCCAGGAAAAGTATGTGCCTATACTTCTCTTACGTTCTCCTGCGCGTCTGCTCTGCGGTCCTAACAGGACACGGAGCTGAACAGACCAGAGGGTCTGGCCCTGCACAGCTTTATGACATTCTGAAGAGATGAGGAAAGCTGATTTTTGCAGTCAGATCGGCAACTTAAACAGGAGGCTGGTAGGAGAAATCTTAAATGGCTGAACTGTGCAGTGGGAGGAAGACAGGTGTATGGAAGACAATGCTGGTAAACCAGCTTGAATTAATATTAAGCTATCAATTAGTGAACAGAACTAGGAGTTTATTTTGCGTATTCAGTTTACCAGGACTCGGAATAGGACATGGAAGTAAGAAAATATATCTTTTCATAGCAATAAAAAGAGATGGCATGATGAATCCCTGACATGTCCACAAGCCAGTCCCCCATTCAATAAATGTTAAACGGGAAGAGAGACTGACATACGATTCTCATAACCTTTTCTGAGCCAAGGGAGCCTGCATTCCTTAAAGCTCTGTGTACACTGCTAAATTTCAAACTGATTTTTTAAGTTTGGAAAGACTGTTTGTCTGTAACAGGATTTGTCTGTCTCCAAGGGACGCTAAGGCTTTAGCTTAGAACTGCCTGACACAGGTAGGAGAATTCTGAAGCATACACACAGTACTTTTAAACACTATATGTACTCATAAATGTGGGGAGAGGTATGATCTTTTACTCTCTATGGATTAAAATGTCATTTGAATAATTCCTGTTATTTGGTATTTTAAGGCAGCTATGTCCAGAGAAACTCAGTAGCAGCAAGTGGACTCATACAACAACCATCCTCTTCACAATAAAAAAGTCAGCTTTTTTACATTTACATTTACATACAGCTAATGCTACTGTAACTCGGTGCGCACGTTTAACGCATGAAAAACCACAAAACTTCAAGAGCAGAACAGTTTCAGTGTGTTGCACGTAAGTCTTAAACTACATACCTCCTTGCTGCCTGTATTAATACCCCTCCCGGTACCAGATTTCCTAAACCAATAGAGGTTAGAATAAGTGACAGATCTTCTAAGAAACTAGATACAATATGGGAAAGGGCTGTTGGCAACAGAGGAGAAAGCGTTCCTCCTTCTGAAGCAGAACAAAAGTTGTGCCTTGCTACGATGTTCACAAATGTTATGCAGATGGAAGGAATATCTTTCAGCTGGGGAGGGGAATCAGTATCAAGCCATTGATGTTTCTGGTTTGTAATAGGCCTGTAGGTCTGTTTATTCAAACACTGATGTACTGCTAACTGTTTCCAGAGAAATTACTATCTCAGATAATTTGCTTCTACTTAGCTAAACTTTCTCTAGAGTTTATACTGGATAAAACAATTTGTGTCTTTCTTAAAGTGATGCCTACCTCTGGTGAAGACTACTCTGTTTCAGTCGTGTTCTACTTTACAACTGGCTACATTTCAGTAGTGAGTGAAATGCATTATTCTATATCTAAGTACGTTAGTTGATTAAGAGCTTTTAAAAGAGATTTAAAAGTGAGGACCATAGAAATGCTGGTGTTCAAATTCCAACACACAGAAATGAGATTATTAAAAACGTATGTTCACTTTTAAAAAAGTATGTAGAGAAAAAGAGACCCGGTAAAATGCTGCGCAGGCACTCTGAAACATTATTTTCAGACAATGTACAAAAATATGGGACTTACCATGCAAAATGTCTGAATCATCTTCTACAAAATCAATATCTCTCAAATCCCATTCAGCATAGTTGTCAAACTCCTGTTCAGAGGTGATTAATAAATTATCACTAAATAGCATTAAAAAATTGGTACTGAGTTTCAGCACATGTAGAAGTACTGAACACAGAGATATTTACTCATACACAGTTGTACAAGGTTCCATCCCTGAGCAACATACATCACAGCGGAGCTTTAACTAGGGAATGTATAATATGCACCCCCATGGCTGGAACTGGAACAGGGTGCTGCGACAGGATAATGAGAATTAATCAGGTAATCTCCATGACTCCCACACTGTGGTGGAAATTCTGCTCAAATGTACAAAAACAACAAGCCCCTATATGGCTGAATTCATTACTTCATGTACAGGAGCTTGTTTTGCAACAGGAACTGGGGCCCTGGGCCCACAGCTAAAACCATGGAAAACAATGCAGGTCTTTCAAGTGATCTTTGGATCTGGCTCATATGTGCTTCTCTAAGGCAAACGAAATAGAAGCATGCTGAAGCTGACCCCTTTTGCTAAGCATCTAATTCACAACATCTAGTTCGCTTACATAAGAGCCATTCATTACTGGACATCTGGTGGTAGCAGCATGCCGCACAGCCCATGCACACAAAGCCCTGACTCACAGGTTGCCTGCTAGCAGCTTTGCAAGCCTGCAGCGCCACCTCTGTAATTAAATCCTTGGTTTAATCACTCTGTCTTGTCCTCTTCTGATGTTCTTTATACGAAGAGTAGAGACTTAGAGGCAGGGGCAAACAAGTGCGCGTTTGCTGATCTTGCATTCAGTAGCAAATTTAAAATAATGGGAGGAGAGAGAGTCTTACCTCAACAAAGTCAGCTCTCGCTGGCATGTACCCAGCCATATCCCTGGAGAGCAAGGAATCAAAAGTCGGCCGTGGGGGATCATCAGCAGCTGAAAAAATAAAGGGTTTTAGTGGTTGTGTAGGGCTTGGGCTCTTTTAACAACCTGTAAATACGTGTTTCTCTTGCAGGAAAAGCAGGAATAATTAGCTGAAGAAAAAACACCTGATTGGGCTTTTATTCATTGTTATATTCAGAAAAAGACTGTGTTCACCCAGAGAAAAAATGCAATAATCTGAGATCTTCGTAGTATTCTCGAAAGTCAAACACAGAAATTCAAGGTAATAAATAGGTTATAAAATGTAAACTCTACATTTCAGAGCTCAGTGTCCCCCCGGTAAACCTCTGCAGATCACTCGGACTCAGCGTGCAGGTTCTTTTAGTTAATAGCAACGGGGGTGTTAAATCTGCCATCTTTTGGGTGCCATTTACAGAGGGATGCAATTAAAGCTATACAACTCCGGATTTTTACAGCCCTTCCCAACTGAGGAGCTCAGAGTTTTACAGACAATAATGAACCGAGGTTCACAGCACACTTGTGAACGAGCTAAACATTATAAGTCCCATGCTATAAATAAAGCAAGCTGAGGCACAGAGAATTTGTCTTGGCCCAGGTCACATAAAAAAATCAATGACAGCCAGGGACGGAACCAAAATTGTCTGCTTTAGCCCTAACCACTGTATTGTTCAATTTAAACCTCCAGATACCCAGCAATCTTATTACCCAGCCGTTCTGGGGAGCTTTATAATGGAACAGCTGCTAGACTGGGGGAATTCTAAAGATGTTAAATTTAAGGAAAACTGGAAATTTGTTAAGTTGCTGAAATTTAGCATACGCTTTTTAAAAGGCAGAGGTGTGAAATCAGCATAGTTTAAAGAGTAATTTTATGATAAATCACATCAGCGGTTAGGCCCAGTACACAGTGGATAATCAGATGAATGTTTTACAGGTAGAAATCCCTTCCCAGTTACCATTGCTACGCGGGGACTGGACAAGAAAAGTAATCGCTCCAGCATCAGGGTGAGAACCAACACTGGTATTTACCATGGCGGACACGCTGTTATGTCATGCCACATGTGAAGCAGCTTTGAGGTAGCTTGTCCTTTAAATGACTATGTGCATCCAGGCTTTTGCTGTGGTGATTTCTGTGAGTGACCGTTTCTACTGGCTGTGCAGGAACTTCAGGTTCATCAGAACCTGCTGTTTGTATCTGACCTCTCTGTTCCCTCCCTTCTCCCACTGAACCGGCAGTCTTGCCTATTTGATACACCAATGATTTAATACGTTGTGAAGAAAACTCTACTACTAGCGTTATCGAAGTTAGCCATTGGAACAAGCCCTCCTTTTGGGAATAAAAGCAAACTGCACATGCACGCCTTTCTCCAAAGGCTGCTCATTCCCAGTTTGGAAGAGCAGAGACCTTGTGGGGAAGCTCCCTGCATGTGCTAGTGGGCAGGGGATACTCACGGTGGAAAGGAATGGCTGTTTCGCTGTGCTGCGCCTCCTCTGCCTGCTTCAGGTTCAGTAATGTTGATGCAAACAAGGGATTGTTGATAAAGTGTTTCATATAATGTTTCTCACATTCCTCCTTGGATTTTGTACACATCTGGTTGGCCACATCCTGCCTGAAGTGGGGAGAGGGGGAGGCTTAATATGAAGAACACAGACATGGTTTTTTGTTGTAAAAAAAAAAAAAGAGGGTTTTTTTTTTCCTTTCTCTAGTGGTAAAAGATAATTTTGGACAAGAGACTGATTGCATTGTGTGCAGAGAACTGATATGCAATGATGTCTGAATTCACATTTTGTGGACTAACACTGAGCCAATACTTACACGTTTGATACAGCGCTAGGGAGCACTTTTCTGGTGGTCACGAGCAACACAGTTCACTGTCTTTACATAAGAAACTCCCTGGCTGATGGAATGTACCAAACTTTTTATATGTTTGAAAATTTAGTATTGTTATTTAAGAGCTTTTTATACATTTGACTAACTCCAGGTAATGGTAAATTCTATAGTCCGGAATCACATTCTGCTTCTCCACTTTCTCTTGTGATTTTAACTGGATAGTGGTTTCCCCTTTCATGTAGTGAAATAGTTGTACAAAACACATTCTAGAAATCTTTGCCAAACTTTCTTGGAAAAGTGGTTGACTAGAAATATGAAGTGTTTTGTCTTAATAAAATGGTTGTGTAAGTTGAGGACTTAAAAAAAAAAGTTAATCCACCAGCAGCAATCATTTTAATTTCTGTTAAACTAAAAACTGGATGCAAGGGATTCCAGGAAGAAAAATCAGTTTTTCCTTTATTTGGTAAAGGCTGAAAAAAGCCAAGTGTTTAAGGAAAAAGTTAAAATTACTTGTATTGTTAAGTAGGGCAAAGTGTACTAGACATACTTGCAGAACACAACTGCAACCAGTTTTCAGTCTTAATGATGACAGCAAGGTACACGTGAGATCTCACAGTTCTGTTTCAGTGAAGTCTGGAGTCCTGTACTTTTAATACAGCTATTTTTTCATGAAGGGGAAGAGAAATAACTCATGACTACAGATCTCCTTCATTTAGAAATGCATAAAAATCCTGTATCAACTACAGAAATGAACAGAACATAATGCAAAAATACTAAATACTTCCAGTGTTCTATCCTAAATATGACAGAGAAGCAGGGAACCTCCAAAAATAACAATACCTAGCTAGTCGACTGTAAGCAAACCAAAACCACACAAGGTAAGAAATTCTGTAGTTGGTTTTTACATAGGAGTAAACTGAGGCACAGATAATCTTGTGCAACAGTCGAGCTCCTTCAAAACCCAGTGATTTTACTGTGAACTGAGGGAACTTTGTACTTTACTGGAGGCGCCCTGCATCTCACAAGAAGCCTTTAATAATTTCATTGTATATCTAACTGCAGATTTGAAAACAGAATCTGCTACCCCAGTCTTCCACTTCAGCTGCTAAATTAGTGTCTCACCCACAACAAGTCATTGAAAATTCAATGTGCACTGATGTATTAAACGTTAAGGTCCAGTGAAATGAAAGGAAAAACTACCCATCATTCACTGAAGTTGGCTGAACCACTAAATTCTCACCAGTTTCCAAATCCACAGTCCATCACAGCTTCTAGGAGAGCCATTTCCTCTTGAGCTGTCCAGTTAGGATCCAAGACAGGGAAATCGGAAGTCTAGAGAAGAAAAAAGCAAATCAAACTGCTGTGATCCTCTTTTATAATCCACCACACCAAGAGCAAAGAAGTTCTAAACTACAGGGCAACACTGTATATAATATACAGGTAGTTTTAAACTTCTACTATGTCCCATGAAATCTGATCAAAGAATTGTTGCATTATTTAGGGCACTGGATCAACTACAGTAAAAACTAGTTTGTCACTGCAGATCTGATATACTGTTACATGTTGTATCCACCAGCTGTAATTCAACAATGTTACGCTACGAAACACAGTAAAAATTATGGAAGACTTTAAAATGATTAATTTTGGGGAAGAAAAAACAAGAATAAAGAAAAAAGTTGATTCACATGTTTAAAGAACTGGAAGTCCCATGAGACACATTTTGCTACCTAGGCACAATTAAAAAATGTAGCTTTAAATGTCTCCACTACTCCATTATGTTCCAGGTGGATATTCTTCTTTGTTCTCAAGGAAGACTTTTTCATTTTTTTAATAGATTTAAACCTCTGAATCAAAGAATTGTTATCACTTAATTTTTCAGTGTAATATTAGTAAACGAGGGCCTAACTCCTGGGAAGTTATGAAAGCTCAAGATGGAGTAGGTGTTTTCTAAAAGGAATATTTACCATTATCTCATAAGTGTGATCACTTTGATGTTTCTTGTATTCAAATCCTCGTGTGAAACACTGTAGAACGAAAGATTAGCATTATGTTAGTCTCAGTTCTGTCCTGAAAATATTTTAACTGTTTCCTTTTTTTCCTTTTATTCTCTGACCGCTGGATATCCAAAACTGACCACCTGATATGCTGAAAAAGATATTCAACTTTTCTGATTTAATTTTAGAAAAAACATAAAATGGTAGAAGAATCTCTGTTAAAACTGCATTAATTCTGTCTTTGTATCTTGCTTGTCTTTTGCACCAAGACATAACTCCTGTGAATTGACATACTTTTTTGTTAAGTATTTATGGCAAAGTTAGGCAGGTGAAAGAAACTTGGTGGTATGTTTTAAAGTGGATTGTTCCAGGAAGAGAGCACAGAGCATTTTGTAGGTATTGAAAACACAGTTCCCCTTTAATCTTGGTTCTCTGTTTAAAAAGCACCAGCATTGTTTGTGGCTATTTTCAACAGTTCAATTTCTGTTTTTTTTAAGTACAGATAAATGAACAAACATATACCCAATATGGTTTTGTGTATTTTGTACATCTCTGAACACAAAGCTAAGCTCCTTTTTCGGTTTTAGAGGTTACTGCCATTTTTTAATCATAAATAATGCAAACTTATTTATTTAATAATTAAAACTAGCACTACTTTCTGTGGTTATCAGATCACACATAATTTTTAAAGAACTGTATCTGGTCACAATTATCGTCAATATTGCAAATTTTCCTCAAATTTCCTTTTCCATTTGAGAGGGGGAAAAAAAGTGTAGGGACAGGGAAAGGGTGTTTTTTGATGGCTTTTCTTTTCCATGCCATAAAAAACCCAACAGAAACAATACCTCTCTAGACGTGCAGCAGCATGCTCCGTTACACAGCCAGGCTGACTGCATGTCTTTAGGTAGCTTTGGCTGCCTTCACAAAGACCTCCTTCAGCTGCTTATGCCTTAATTCTTCAGCCTCCAACATTTTCTTTGTCATTTCCCTGTCCCTGAGCAAATAAGTGTGTTGATACAAGTTTACAGAGACCAGTTATTAATGTGTTTATGGAACAGCTTGGCACCAGACAGGCCTTTGATGAGTTTCTCAAAGAAATTAATGCCTATGCTTTTATCCTTGCACTCACCTGCAAACATAGGAGGAAGGGAGGAGGCCCACACTCAGCACACTTAACGTAAGGCTCCGTGAGGTACGAAGAGCAACCTCGGCATGGAGGCTTATCAAAAGGGTCATCTGCAAAGCCAAAAGTAAATCTTATGCAACACAAACAAGGCACTGGTTCTGCAATCACCTAAATTCACTTGTGCCCAGTCATTTTAAGGGAACTCAACTATATACAACCTCTTTCTTACTGCAGATTCTCCAAATACCTCTTACAAAAGTTCCTTGTTCAGCTAGAGTTGCAAGAGAGAGGCTGGCACTGCATCCCTTCTAGACCTGATACACTGAGGGCTAAACCTAAACTTGTGCAACGGACTCAAAGGAAAATCTTCTCTGTAGCAGCCTCCTGGTACAACGCAGCAAGCTGCACTAGCTGCCTGGTTTGATCCTGTGCCCGTGCTCATCTTCTGCATCACAGACCAGCCCCAAGACCTTATTTGCAGCGAACACTGCACAGACTGCTGCAGTCTCCCATCCATCCACCTCAAGCTTGACTCGTAAAGCATATTGCTGTGGTTGCAAAGGCATCAGCAAGATTGTTCTGTAACCCGTCCAAACCTCAGACTCTACTCAGATTGCTGACCAAGGAATGAAACACTGCTCTGCAAGTTTTTCTTATTTTGTTCATTACAAAGTAGTCAAAATAAATAGACTGTCAAGTTGCAAGCCACATTTTTGCAAGAAAATGGATTTCAGCTAGCCCAACTATAAAAAATAGATAGAAAGAATGAGACCTGAATTCCTGCTTAATCATTCATGTATTGGTGCCCTTGAGAATTTGATCACAGAAGTGACCCTGTGGCCCAAATAGTTTTGTGCCTCCCCCCCCCCCCCCCCAGACGGCTGCAAATGTCTTTAAACAATGGCAAACACTTCCCAAATGTCATCTTAAGGCACTTACTACTGAAGGAGGCCAGGCGCTCCATCTCTCTCCCTTAGTGATGTTCTTGCTCCTCTGAGTTAAAACCCCTCTTGCCTAACAGCCCGTAGCTAAGCCTTGCCCCAACGAGTATGTCCGGAAAGGCAGCTCGCTCCCCACAGACGTCTCACGCAGCCCTCGCAGACGAGATGTTCCCAGAGTGCCCTGGACAGAAAAGCAAAAGGGATGTCAGCAGTCTTTGTAACAGGAACCATTTGACATGGCTGAGAGTCTGTTTTCTGTGCATGAGAAGAAATCAAGTGCGGAGAGACAGGATACAGCGGGAGAAGAGATGCAAAGTGATGGGCATATAAGGCAGCGCTGAACGGAGGCTGTTGGTGGGAGCTGAGCTGAGTTACGAACAGCCACTATGCAAGAAGGTGTTTTGCACCTCCAAGAGGCACCGGGAAGAGAATGAACAGGTCAGACGTGGCAAGGACACAGCAGTGCAAGAATCTACGGTGTTCATGCCAACTACATTTCAGTGTTGACTGCATGGCAGCTCCTGTGAACACTCCTGATTCACCAGCATCTGTGCAGTGAGGTTCCACACTGCCATCAGGGAACTGAGTTGCTTTCCACTGTGGGATGTCTAAAATGTCTCACTTTTACAAAGTATTTATGCTGGGAATGGTTCAGGCTTCTCACTTACTGAAACTCATGTTTCTCTTTCTAGACGTTTTTCCTCCATGCGCCACGTGAGGAGGCACGGTTCTGTGGGGGGCACCACCAAAGCTGTGCAGCCCCTCCACACAGACGGCAGCTGCTTCAACCCCGGGTACCCCCCCCCCCCCCCGCTTGGACCCTCAGAGAACCAAGAGCAACTTCCAGGCTGGGTTCCTCACCCCGTAAGTGGCACGGCCAGCTGCCTCGGGCACTCGCTGCACCCTGTGAGCCCCCTGCAGCGCCGCCGCTCTGGCAACAGCCCCAGCACCCCCCACAGCCCACCCCCCACCCCCCCCCACCGCCCACCCTCTCATACCCCACTTCCTAGTCTCCAGTCCCACACAGCCCTGTTCCCCCGTAACCCACCCCCAATTCTCACTCCACCACAGCACTGCTCCCCCATATCCCACTCCCCCCATAACCTCACTCCCCCATAGTCTCACTCCCCTATATCCCACTCCCCCCATAACCCACCTCCATATCCCGCTCCCCCCATAACGCACCTCCCATATCCCCATTCCCCCACAGCCTTGCTCCCATATCCCACTCCCCCCATAACACCCCCCATCCCCACTCCCCTTCATAACCCACCTCCGTATCCCACTCCCCCCATAACCCACTCCCCTGTCCCCACTCCCCCATATTCCGCCCCCCATAACCTAGCCCACCCCCCAGCCCAGGCCCTGCCCGCTGGCGGACCCCACTCCCCACCACCGCCAGGCGGCGCCCCCCGGCCCATGAGGCCCCGCCCCAGCAGGCGCGGGCGCGCGCGCGGCCCCTGAGGCGGGTGAGGGAAGCGCGCTCCCGCCATCTCGCTCTGCGCCCCCACCCCCCACCCCCCGCCGGTTCTCCGGACACCGCCCCTCCCGCTTCCCCCGCCCCGGATCGGCTCCTCCCCGCCACGGTACGGTCCCCGCTTCCCCTTCGCTCCTCACGGGCCGGGGCCGGCCCGCCGCCTCTCACCTCACGGCGGGTAGGCCCCGCGCGCCACGGCCTGCCGCGCCCCGCCGTGCGCCTGCGCCAGGCGTGCGCGCCCCCGTGCGCGCCCCCGGCCCCGGCCCGCCCCTCAGCAGCTGCGGCCTCCGGGCCTGGCTGCGGGGTCTCGCGGGGTAGCGTCCGTACTCCGGCCCCGGGCAGCAGGAGGCCCCGTGGCGTGCGGCCTGTGCCCGCCTCCCGCCCGGGCCGCGCCTTGGTCCCGCGGCTGCAGGGCGCGGTGGGGGTGAGGCGGCCGGGGGCTCGGCAGGCCCGCGGGCACGGCACGGCGCGGCGCGGCAGCCTCCCGGGGCGTCAGGCAGCGGGAAAAACACTTCATTGAGGGCGGCGATGCGCCGGCACAGGCCGCCCAGAGCGGCGGTGGGTGCCCGTCCCTGGCAGGGCTCAGGGCCGGGTGGACGGGGCTGGCAGCCACCCGGGCTGGCGGGAGGTGGCCCGGCCCCTGCGGGGGGTTGGAACTTTAAGGTCCCTTCCAACCCAAATCATTCTGTGATGTGATTTTATGAATTTAAACTTCCCATAGCAGTTAATACATTGGCTTTTGGATGGTTCCTGCCAAGGAAATAATCTTTTTGGGTTCATCCTTTTTCTGAGGTAGTGAAGGCAAATCTTGGCTAACTTTGCTTAAGAAAGGGCTGTGCAGTCCCTTCCCTGTCTGCCTGCAGACACTGTCCTGCCCACGGAGATCTGGTGGCTGTCTCCCACATATGCTGTGGGTGACCTTGCAAATTAGGTGCACACATGGGTTTTGGCTTGTGGAGAACATCCAGTCAGAGGGATGCGAATAGGGTTTAAGGAGACTTGCACTGCACGAAAGCCTAAGGCTTGGGCATGATATAGCTTGTTGTGTTGTTTAATAATTTGTTTTTGTATTGGATGGTCTGCACAGCCAACCTGGCACAGTGGCAATACTCACCTCATGGTATATCTTGTCACCTCTGCGGTAGCCTCGTATGCTGTATTGTGTTCCTGTGGGGACACAGTACTTGTTCAGAGCTTGGTGGAATTGTAATAGCAATATTGACAATTAAATTATGGTGTATTGCAGATATTACACTGATTGTACATTTATGATGCCCTGGTGCTGGCATATGTAACTGGTGTTTCATGGATTTCAAACACTTGCTTATGCTGGGGCACTGTTCTTGCAGTAAACTCGACCTGCCTGAAGCACCTAACATGGCTAGGGCGATGTCCACCCCACATAGCTCAGTGACCCCATACCTCTTCCACAGAACCTGCCTGTCATTGCTGTTTCTGTGTAACATTTTTTATGCTGTTGTGAGATAATTTGTGTGAGATTCTTCTGGTGTTCCTCAGAGCATGCATGATGTTGATTTAGATGAACAGGATCTGCATCACTGAGAGGAAGTTGTATATTGTTCACTGTGAGGCTTGAAGGCTGCTTCTGTTCATTTATGCAAATTCTGGGAACTTGAGAGCTGTTGTCTGTAGCAGACAGATGTAGCCTTTGGCAGATCATGTCTGAGAGCAGAAGACTGCATTAGGTATACATACTGTGAAGATAGATCAGACTGATTTTGTATCAGCACCTGAAAATGTGAAGCACCTACTTAGGCCGGGAGAAGTGCTAAAGCTCAACAATTAATATCTGCATTATTCCTGCTGAGGCTGGAGAAGAAGGTCTGGTATTGTGGGATGTTTGCTACATGTATGCTCCTTGTCTGAACTATTTTAATAGCAAGAGGAAAAATACTGGAAATTATTTCTTTTTCCTTTTGCCCAGGCCTCAAATGCATGTGAAAACTTATGGGAAAAAATTAAGAATTTGGGAGAGGCAGAGTTTGGAATGTCAATGAAATATTTACTGCCTATGCTAACAGGTTTTTCTGGTAACTGGGAATTAAAATAAGGTTCTGGGTGGTTAGTGGAAGGAATCAGCATATGGGTATTTTCTCAGCAGTTGGTTTCTGCTCTTTCCAGTAAGTGGTGAGGGAAAGGTGGTGGATCTTCGCAGGTAAAAAGGGCGTTCTTCTGATGCCTGTAGCTTTTCACGGGTAGGTTTCATGAATGAAAATGGTTTTGGATCTTTTCACGTCAGGGTCTTGCTGGTATGCCTCTGTCTGGCAAGGGAAGAAAAAATGTTCATGAGAAACGTTAAGCAACCTTATACACACACTAGCACTTGAGTTTTTCAGATCAGTAATTTAGTGGTGCGACATCTCCTGGCTGAACTGAAGTAAAGAATTTGCAGCACTCCAGATGTCTCCTGGGGGGAGCCATGACAGAAGAAGTCTTTTGCCTTAAGTCTGTTCAGATGGTTTTCAGCTTAGTAGAGGCCCAGAGGTGTTACCAGCTGATGGCTGTTCAATGGCTTGTGTGAAATGGCCCTTAAGGGTCTCAGTTCAATTTCTGAACCTCTCACTATAGCACATTTTTCGCTACAGTTACACTCTGAGAAGACTTAAGTGGATAACTTGTAATGAATAATATGCTCACGTGCTGCTTTTTTCTACTTAGAAGTTTTAACAAATGAGGTAATTTTCATTTGCTATTTGAAATTATTTACTGATAATTTCTGCAAATTAAATGCTGTCAAGCGGATTGTTCTGTATGTGTAATATTCACAGGGCTTCTTGTGTGTTGGCAGGGCTAAGCTCTCCAGTTTCATTACAAGGCAGTTGTTAGAGCTGGGTGACAGGCAAGCAACTGGATAAGCTGAAGTGACTTGTTCCCATGTCTCAGCGAGAGGTTGGAGTAGAGTTTAACTGTTCAACCTCAGCAGTTAATGGTGAGGAAGCACAAGATTAAATAATTTCTTCGTGAAAAGGCACCATAATAATTCAGGGATATGTCATTTTTTGAGGGGGAGGGGATAGGTCTATCTTCAAGCACAGTAACTGTTGCTTAGATGCACCTAAAGCCAGGTTATCGTGTGGAGTGGATGAGCCCAGACTGGCCCCATACATCTGCCTTATACCAACATTCCCAGCTTCCCTCCTGTCTCACTGAGCTCCCTCCCATCTCTGCTGGTGACCATGGGCACGATGGCACCTGCCGTGCTTGCTGTTTGCCCGGGAGGTACACAAGGCTTGTCAGATGGCTGCCAGCCAGCATGGAGATGGCTGAGCCCACCCAGCATCCCTCTGGCACAGACTGAGCTGTCTCCTTACTACCTAATCAGATCTTCACTTGGAAACTGTTTGCATTGAGGCCTGATATCATTCAGTCAAATTTGGTTGACACTGACCAGTAGTATCTGGGAAAGGGAGGCTGAATCAAACACAAGCTTCCAGTGACTTCTGTTCTGTGCTCTTCAGAAACGGGTTTAAAAGTGTTGCTGTTTGGTTGTGCACTAGGAGACAGGCTGCAGACTGGCTTCTTCTTCTTCTGCTCCATATGCTGTTGATCCAGGCAGGGCACAAGCACTTGGGAAAGAAGCAAAAGCAGTTAGCGGCATGTAGGAGATGGTGAGGAATTGCCACTGTTTAAAGCTAAAAAATGGCGATGTGTTTCCAGAGGGGCCGTGGTGAATGCTACTGGATTTTTAGGCTTTACAGAAGGAAGCAGGTCCTGAGGTCTTCTGTTCTCAGTATCTCCCCCTTGCGTATAGACCCTCAACCAGCATCCTGCAGCCTAGAAGACTAGAGAGGGTTACCTGTCCTTTGAAAGTCTTGTCTATTCTCTTTCACCTTTAAACTGTTCTTCCTCTGGCATGAGCAGTACCTCTCCCAGCTGCCCAGCAGCTGCCCATGCACAAGAGTACAAGCTTGGTTCTTGGCTGCCGTTTGACAGAATGGCCTCACATTAACAGCAGTAATTTGGGGAGCAGTTGATTACAACCAAGAATCAAATATGCCTCTCATAAACTAGTAGCTGTGTTGCCAGGGAGCTGGTGGATTACTCTGCTGCTGATCTCTGCTGAGAAGTAGGAACAAGGTTTCCTCTAGGAAAAAGTGTCCTGATATATCAAGATGTTTGTGAGATGGTAGCAGTCATCATAGTACAGTGAATTCAGGAGGTCTACAGATCTCAGACAATGTATTTTTCTTGTCTCACTATACTGGGCACACAGTTTCTGTCCATATCTGTAAGGACAGTTCTCCCTTCCCGAGAACTTTGTAAACTTATTTCAACTCATCAGTCATACTTACAAGGCTGTATGAGGGTGGGGGATCAAGATGAAAAGCTATTGTGTTCAAAAACTTACCAGGCAGGGAGTTTCATATGTAACAAACACGATACAGCAAAACAATATTGCAAAAGCTAACAGGATGCAAGGGATGAACACTCTTTTGGTGATACTTAGTTTCTGTCTGTTCAGCATATCTTTGTCATTTGTGGATGGAATTCCCTCTAAAAGGAGATAAAGAAGAATATTTCAGATGTGTTTACGAGTCTTTGACAGTTCAAACTTTTCTTCATTATAGTTAGGCTAGGCTAAGTTACGTGGACCAGAGCAGAGGAACAATTCAGAGTCTCCTATAGGCTTTCACAGGAAGCTGTAAATCTTTCTAGAATCTCAGAAACTTTTTACTTTAAAATATTTCATATATCTTTCGGTTCCTGCCTGGCCCCCAGGCAAAACTGGTGTGTAAACCCAGTCACAGGAGAAGGGCTTGTAATGTCCTGCTGAAGTCAGGTGAGGTTTTTAAGGGGAGCTAGGATGCCTCATGGGGCTGGGTAGCTTCTTATTTAAGCAGTCAGTGCTTAAATACTGCTTTCTCATTACAGCCGTGGGTTCCCAAAGCGCCTAGCCCAATGCATTTATTGGTAGGGGCAATACTGCTAGTGAAAGAAATTGCGGTTTGGGAGAACTTTGTCAAAGTTTTGTGTCTGAAAGCCAGTATCTATTTCTATCCTTCCATCTACTGCTATGCCGCTTTTGTGGCTCTGGAGGGAGAGCTTGTACTTACTCTCTGAAGTTTGTTTTTCTTGGTGCACATGTGGGACAGTCAAACCCTTTGCAAAAACTTTCCGCTTGGGCAGCTTTGCTGTTACAACACAATTTGATAGCCCTTTCAGAAACACTGGAAATAAAAAGAAGTTTTAAAACCAGATGGTTGTTCCTGTTTAAACTGAAGAACCGGAAACAGTTGAAGGCTAGAATTGCACGCTGACACAGTTGGCAAGAGGTGGCAGCACACCTGGTGATTTTCAGTAAGGTACTAGGGGCAGTTTTCTTGCTTGTATGCCATTTCCCAGTGTACAGAATTTTCTATATTAATATTGGAAACTATATTTGCCAAAACCTCCTGGCACTCCTAAAGGAAGTGAAAACAACAGCACTGAATTTTTCCAAAACCTGAAGCTTTCAGTAGCGTTCATTCTGAATCACTACTTTCTCCTAGTTTTTTGTTGTTTGGTTTTTGTTTTGTTTTTTTTTTTTTAATAGAAAGGTACAAATAGTTTGTTCGTTTTTTTAATAGCTGTGAAGGTATAAGCTCCATGAAACTGGAGACTGCCATCCTCTGACATACCTAAACATCTATTTGCTACATTGAACTTTTTACCTTTTTCTCTAAGAATAAATTTTCTCTGAAACTTTTCCCTGTGGTGTTTTAGTAAAACACAGGTGTGGCGGATAGCAGGTTTCCTTTCTGCACTGGTGACAGCTTTCCGGCTCTGCAGGGTATGTTTCTTTACGGTCTGGCCTCCATGCATCTTCTCCAAATACAGCAGATTGACTTGCACAGGGCTTTGATGACTAAAGCATTCCAGAGTGATGACTTCTTGGGTTCTGCTTAACTTTCCTGTGGTTGCTGCTATCCCAGGGGCTGGCAAAGGGTAAGAGACATTAGAAATGGCTTCTCTTAAACTATTTGCAATTCTTCTTGCAAAAGGTTCAGGCCAGCACAGTTAGCTGTGAGGGACATACTGCTGGAAAGGAATGTTTGAGTTAGCTCACTGTTAATGTTACAATTAGGAAAATTCAAGCAGCTTCTCTGTGTGTAATCCCTTTGGTGGTTCTTTTCTGCCGGACTAACTTTATTCTTAATGCCCAAGCACAAGAGTAAATTGTTGCACTTGACAGGACAACATTCACAGAGTCTAACTTTATAGTAACATAACTACCTGTGGGCATCTCCCTGAATAGTTGACCGAATCCCCTCTGTTTGGGGTCCCTTTGCCCTTGGGGACTCTAAAGGCTGTGTGGGAGCTGAGGCCCTTAACTGAGACACCTCGATTCCGAAATCTGAAAGTTTCAGAGTTTATGGATCATTCCTGATGTCGAATGGCACCAAGCCATCAAAGGTTGCTATAATGATCTTTCTACTTTTTAGTGAAACAGGGGTAAATTTTGCATGATCCTTTTTGGTCAGGTGGCTGAGGAATAGCTGAGACAGCTGAAAATGTTAACCACACCATTAAGAGCCCTGACAGCTTTCTTCTTCCATTGACTCCTTACCTTGCAGGAAGATGTTCAGCCTTCTTACGCTGCCGGATACTTCTGAGGCATTTTCCACATGACACTTGTAGTGTCTGGAGTCTGAGGGAATGGAGAGAAGGATGGACCACTTTTAATTACAATGCACAGTTAAGTCAGTACTACCCTCTTTTAGTAACTAATTTGAAATTTCGACATTTTGCTGACAGCAAAGGTGCAAGAATTTGAGCTGAGGGCGTATGGATTAAAGACTTGGTTCAGCATACGGTAGAGGAGAGAAAATTAACATACAAAGATATATTTATTCCTAATATTACATGTTAGTCTCTTACACAATCCTTAGTTTTACTCAGAACTTGCAAGTATATGAACAACTCACCTTTTCTGCTGAGACTGTTGTGTGCAAACAAGCTGAATATTAATAATATGAGCATGATCTGGAAGCCCTTTTTATCTTTACTGCTTCTTTTGAGTGATGTTGTAAAGGTGTTTCAGCAGACTGAGCTGATTAGTAGAGATCCCCAAATAGCTCTGTAATCACATATTCCTGTTCAAAACTCCTGCACCTTTAACCTGGACAACATATGGAGGTTTTAAAATTAGAGCCTTAATTCACTGTAGTTTGTACTAATTTCTAGTTTTGATCCAATTAGGAGAAATGTGGAATTTGGTAAAAAAACCAACCTGGAAAAAAATATTACCTGTTGGTTAAATTTCCTTTCAATAGGTATATCACAAGTTAACTCTGGTCCTGAACACGATTCCCGGAGTTAAGCACTGAAACGGATGAAGCAGGTAAATGCAGTGTCTCGTGGGAGAGGGTTCTGGGGCGCGCTGTGGTCCTGCTGCAGGTCGCTGGTTGCCATGGAGATGAGCGCCTTCTAGAATGTGGCCCCACATAGCTGTTCCGTTGCTGAGGCAAACAGAACCCTTTCCTAAAGCCTTCTCCCCAAAGAGAGTCACAAGGACGCCTGAGCCTCCCCCAAACGTACTGAACACCCGTGGGCAAGGGTGACCCTTGGTACAGCGGGCGGCTGGGTGAAGTAAACCAGCATCGCCTGCCTTCACGGGTCCGCTGTAAGGATGAGCCTTCCCGCAGCCGGGGGCAGCTCCCAGTCCAGGGCAAGGACAGTGCTGCAACGGGTCACGGGTGCTGGCGGGGGTTTCTGCTGGAGCTCCGGCATGGGGAGAAGTGATGCCAAGCAGGCTGGTCCCAGGCCATCTCGGGCTTTGTAGATCATTAATAAAGCTTAAAACTGCTTAGGGAATGAAGGTTGCCTGTGCTTATCTGCCAGCCCTGGTGGAAAGTGCTCCCAGGAGCCAGGAGAGAGCCCAGGCTGAGCCCCGTGTGCCACTGGGTGAAATGCAATAGCTCTCGGGGGCGGCTTTGCCCAGCAAACTCGGAGGCAATACGTAGGGGCCGCGTACAGAAATAAGTGAGAAAATTATCAGGCTACTGTCTGCAGGTTTAATCAAAAAGCCCCGGTGAGATTTCTTTAGGCTGTTGGGTAGATCGTTTTTCGAGAATTGGCGTTTTCTGTATCAGACACGAGGTGGCGATGGAAATCACTTTTTCCTCCAAAGCCAGAGGCTTGTCAATGCTGAATAACAGGTTTACGTCCCCGCGATCACAGAAGGATAGAATATTGCTGTTCAGTCTAAAATAACCGCTGTCATTTCAAATGACTGTTAGTCTAGAGACAAAACGTTTCCATAAGCATTGATAATGTTTAAGTTAAGAAGATGTTTAAGTTTAAAAAAGGAGCAAGTGTAGTGGCAAGGGCTTGCACATAAATATTTATTTTGCATGCTTATTTAGTTTAGATATTCATGGTGGGTAAGAATGGATTTTGGTATAAATATTTAATATTTACAATCTATCAGGTGGTATAAAAACCAGATTCTTTTTGCACTCCTGCAGGTTTTTTATTTTAGTGTATTCAGCTGCTTTAGTTCAGTGTTGTTTTTTAATTTAAAATTGAAAAGCCAATAGTAAAATTGGAAAAAAACCCCAAACATCACTATGGTAAAGGTGTGAAAAGGTAAGACAGTTCAAGGATCTCAAATAGCAGGGCTAGTGTGAGGGTACATTTGATCTGCTCCATACCTAGGAGGGCTTCCTGATAATTTGGCCCTCATATTAATGATTGTGTTAACTGTTTTTTCTGAAGTGCTCTGTTTGTGATTGACATCCAGTTACCATAACTGCAACTTGACACCAACCATAAAGAATGGATATAGAATAAGGATACTATTCAGCATTTTCCAACGTAAAATTCTTGAAAAGTATAAAATGCCACAGAATCCCCCCAGCTAGTGTAGTACAAAGTGTATGTAGTGGTAAATTAACACATTCAAATGCTTACCTAGTTGAATGAACCTTTTACTTTGGAATTAGTATATTAATGGAAAATAAAAATGGTTGCTCACTTTTCTCTGCTTGTGAAATGCAGTGCATAGATCTCTGAGATACACCTATTAGCAACCTTTACAGAGGAGGATTTCATAACCTTGCCAATAAGTGTGTTTTCACTCAGCTGATGAAAAACATCTTATCCAAATAAGATGCTTCACTTCTGTATCCTTTTTTTAAGCTATATTTCCATACTTGCTAATTTTTATGCAACTTTCTCAAGATAGAAAGCATTAGGAATCCCAAATTCCTCAGCCTCAGCAAAAATTAAAAAATATTGGAAAGAGAATTAGATTATAAATAATGTCAAGCAACTAAATGTTTATTTTTAATGTCATTAGTAAGTATTGTTACTAAATGTTCACCATCCCATCTACAGTGCTGTTCTGCTTTCTGATTAGTTCTGCAGCTTCTCGTCCTGGGCTGGGAATGCCAAGAGGAGCCTAACTTTGTGGTTTTACAAGATGGTTTAGGGTGCTTCCTGAAGCTGTAAGAAAACTTATGACCAATAACAGCACATCTCATGGACTGATTTAGCGATGGCAGCTAACCTGCTAACTGGAGAGAATGAGGTATTTTGTTAGTGATTATCCTTAAAAACAGGCAGATATTGTCAGTGTTGTGAGGATAAACATTTAATTTCTGATGTTTAAAATCTTCTGTGGCATTTTTGAAATAGCTAAAACATAATTTTGCTTTAAAAAGCAATCTGACCTTTCTCTTTTTCACTTGTCTGCCAGGACGTGAGTTGTGCCAGAATGGATGGCGTCACTAACCCCCCTAACCTAGGATGATCTTTTTTGTGTTTGTACTGGTGATGTTATCAGAGCCTGGGGAAGAGAGGTGGAACCCTAACTTGGCATCATAAAAGGTAATAATATTTTCCCTGTATTTTGCTGGAAATTATTTACTTGCATTACTAAAGGCTACACTTGCTTTTTTGAGAAAATGGTGGGGGTGGGTGGGTGGGGGTTGCACGTGTAAAGAGTACGTGCACTCCTAAGTCGCGTAATAAGAGTAAATAATGTACGGCGTCCAGTTTCTGAACATAATAGAAAAAGCACATGCATTTAACCATCCCCCTCCCCCCAAAGCAGGAATGTGGTTACAATTCAAAATCTGATAAAAATATTGGAAAGTATGTCTGAACTTTGTGAAAGAGTATGTTCGTACTAAAACACAGGTTATTGCTGCTCCCGGTTTGAAGGTTGAACACATTTTTAACTATTTCTGCTTCAATCTAGAACTGAGAGAAATTTTGAACTCATTTCTGCTCCTATGTAAGTCACAGCAAAATTCACCAAGTGTCCTAAATGCAGGATTTGATTCGGCATGGGCAATAATAATTGCTGGGTATTCCTTACCCTGCAGTATGTTCCAAATCAGTTATGGTAATGTCTCCGAAATTGTATGTCCTTGTAAAAAGTGTTCCACCAACACTTGTTCACAGTGAGGCGAGATTTTCTTGCTGCCTTCAGTGGGTAAGAGTAGATGTGAAAGGTATACAGCCCAAAGCCTTCATGTGTAAAATTCACATAATGGAATATTCTGGGATCTATTCTATGATGTAGCTGTCCTGTATGATGTGCACCAGGATCCAGCTGTGAAAAAGCCCAACCATTAATGTTATAATGATAAATGAAGTGCTGCTTTAAGGCCATCAAAGCTGAGGGTGGCCCAAGGCTATTGTTACTGGGTAATTTTAAAAGCACCTTCCAAATCCGTGCTTTTGTTTTTAAGGTTAATGCATTTCATTTGCTCTTTTTCATGTGCACTTTCCTCTCTTTGCCCTTGAATGGGAGAGTTGCTACAGGATTTAATTATATGTAGCAATCACTCCTCCAGCACTATTTGAATAGTATTTATTATCTGAACGGATGAAATGGGCAGGGCAGACAAGCAGTAGGCATGTTTTAGCACAGCCAGGGTACTCGGAGCACTAGACAGGATGAACTAAGCCCCTGTCGTAATCTCTGATTTTGTAAGTTCTGTGTATAGTTATTATCAGTGATTTAGGACACAGTCCCTCAGCATGCCAAGTACTCCCCCTCACTTTTGCATGAGTTGGGCTTTAGTACTGTATACGATTAAGCTAATGTTGAGCTAGCCTTTGCTTTTAGATCCTTTGTAAAAGTATTTACATGGAGGAAGATTCCTTATGTGAAAGACACATCTACAGAGATATAAATAAGTGTCCATGCCCAGAACAATTTTCCAGATTTAGTCCAGATGGAGGTGAGAACATGGTCTGTTCCTCCTCATAATATTAACCACAAAGCCCCAAATAAGATTTTCTAGATGTGTAATACTTGCCTGCAGGAGGCACTTACTCCAACATGTGCTTTCCAGTCAGTGTACTGTGTCCTGGTAGAGCACAGTCTTGCATCCCCTGTAACTGTAGGCTTGGTCTTAAAACACATTTTAAAAAGGAATTGCCTGGAGTTTTGAACTGAGGTCTGTGACTGAGGAAATTCACTGTTCTGTTACTGCTCGTGCTGCTGCAAGTGAAGTTTCTGTGAGCCTGAGCTACCCCAGAGCCAGGAGGAGCTCTCAGGTGTATCCTCTCAAACCTGGCATCACCCTTTATTTGCAGTGCAGGAATAAAGCCCGGCATGCGTATAAATTGTACAAGAAAACCCAGTTTCCCCATGCAGGAGAGAAGGGTACAGTGACATGTGGGTGTGGGTTCTGTGCCTAAGTCCTGCAGGAAAGTGCTCAGGGGACACCAAAACTGCCTGTGTGGGATGCTTAATGCTGCTGTACCCTGGAACTGCTGCCACTCCAGCAGGAAGAGGATCTGTGTGCACAGAGCTAGATCCAGCAGCATTAGGAGTTAAACCTGCATTGCTTAGTCGAATTAAATTTCAGCAGCAATCTTTAAACAAAACTGTAAAAGTAAAATAAGGCAGAAAGGGCAGTTATTTATAATTGCCCATCTGCAGAACGAGTGGCTAAAGGTCAGAGAACGCGCAAGAAACGCTCTGGCAGGGCCGGGCCTGTTGCCGTCCCGGCACGTGTTCCTGCCCGGTGCCCCTGCCGGTGCCCGGGAGGGATCGTGCTGTCGCACGTGGGGCACTGAGCGCTGGGCCGAGGGTCTCGCTGGGTGTGGGGGGTCCTGCAGCCGGTGCCGGGCTCCGCAGCGGGTGGGAGGTTTCGCCTGTCCGGGCGCTGGTGCCTGCTGTCCGCGCAAGGCCTCACCGTCTGTGCCGGGCCCCACGGGAGGCCGGGCCCCACGGGAGGGGGTGCAATGGACGGGGCCCGGCGCCGCGGCCTGGCGGGGTTATGGGGGCGCGGAGCCGCGCCAACCGAGGCGGGGTGTGTGTGTGAGTGTGAGCCCCGCCGCAGCGCCTCCCCCGCGCCGGGAGCCAGTAGGCGCGCCCCGCCGGCCGCTCAGGCCATAGGCGTCTCCTCATAGCTCACGCCCCCCGCGCGCCGCCTGATTGGTCACACCCCCCGCTGCGTCCCTTCCGATAGCCAATAGGAGCGGCGCGGGGCGGGTCCCTGCGAGGGGCGGGGTTAGAGGTGGCTGACCTGAGGTAACCTCCCCCATCACACCACCGCGGCGGCGGGGCGGGCACGGGGGGCGGGCCGGGCCGGGGGTGGGCCCTCGCCGTGAATGGGGGGGCGGCGCTGCACCCCCGCCAGCTCCGCTGCCCAGCGCCAGGCCGGGGGCTCGCCGCGCCTCCGCAGCGCCCGGCACCCTGAGGTGAGCGCCCCGCCGCCGCGGGAAGGGCCGGAGGGGCCCGTGTGGGCCGGGGGCCGCAGGGCTGGGCGGGGCCGGGGAGCGCGGGCCGCGCCGTGCCGGCCGGCGGGAGGCGGCGGAGCTGTGCCATGTTGTGTCGCGCCGTGCCGTGCCGTGCCGCGCTGCCGGCTTTGTCGGGGTGCGGGGCTCGGCTCGGGCTGCCCTGGGCTAGGGGAGGGGGCTTCCAGCGGCGGGGCTGCGGCGCGGGCAGCCGCCCGGTTTCCTCCCGTGGCGGGAGGGAGGGGTCCCGCCGGAGCTCCGCCGTGCCGCTCCCCGCGGCGGCTGGTCCCGCTGCGTGGTTGGGCTGGGAGCCGTGTGGCCTCCTCGCTCTCCTCCCGCGGCGGGCCCGGCGGCGGCTGCTCCAGCGCGGAGAACAACAAGTTGGTGGTGCCTTTGCCTCGTGCCAGCCACTTAATTCACAAAAAATAAAATCGAGTGTGTCGGAGCCGCCATATCGGCGTGAGGCGCCCGCTCCCCCGGCGTGAGCATCCCGCTTCTGTATTGTCATCCTTCCCCACCTCTGGTGCGATTTCGAGATCTTACGGGAAGAGTTCGGGGCCTGGTTTTGCCGAGGGGCTGAACGGAGCCCTGGGAATGCCTTCTGGAAGATGCTGCGGGGTGCTGACAAAAGATAAAAGTTGTAAAAGCAGATTTGCAGAACAAACCCAATGATTATTGTCGCCTCTCCTTTTGTGGTGTCACTTAAATCATCTTGAGAAAGTTTTAAAACAAAATATACTGTGTTAAAAAAAAATATAAACCAAAGTAAAACTGTAGGCAGTTCCAATTTAGCAGGCTGTAAATGTTCTGCAAGCCATTTAAGCGATGCCAAATTCTCTCAAAGACAGTAGAGTTTAGACACAGTCCTGTGTGTTTAGAAATATAGGCTCTTTTATTTGTCTATATGTTCTCTTTGGAAGTGACATAGAATTATTTCACCTGAGGAGACCTAAGAAGCATATATTCCACTTGTATATTTGGCTTTATTTATATAATGTTGGTACAGTAAATCTGAAAACTTAACTAGAACTTCTAACCTGTGGACATTGAGTTTGTGATGAGGTACTTTCAATGCATTAGAGGCGAAAGAACCTCGCAGGGTACTTGATACCTGCTGAGAACAGTTTAGGATGGGAAGTGAAGCAATGCACAATGATTAGCTGGGAGGCATGGCTCAGGTGGAGCAGAGTTTGAATCATAGCCCACGCGGTTGCGTAGACGTACAGGCTGGCAAAGTTTTGAGGCTGAGCCAGTCTTAAAAGGCAGCAGCACCTGGCCTGGCCTGGTGGAGCACAGGCAGGGAGCTCTGCAGGTAAATGGCTTGATGCTTGGTGGCCTGTCTGGTGCAAAAATCACCTCTTTGCCCTCTCCTGATCTGGAAACTTACTTCTAGTCCTGGTTCAGGTGAGCACGTTGCTGATCTTTTGTGTTCAGTAAAAGCAATTAAGTAGTCAACTTTTTACGCAGATACCATCTATTTTTACTTTGGTTTTACCTTTTTTGTTCCTTTGTTTTCTGCTACCTGTGTTCATTCAGTTGGGGTGGTGAAAGTACAAGTCCATTTAATTGTTTTAAAGTTCTTTGTGTTGATTAGCAATGCCACAGATCCCAGGGCTCTAAACAAGAAACCTTTAAATAAAACTAGTTTTGTTAATTTCCTTTTTATATGACTTACCGATATGTAGAGTCTTTGAAAGAACCTATACCTCTTTTTCACTGAAATAATAATGTTCTCTTCACTAATGTAGTTGTCTTCAGAATGGGGTGGTTTGAAAAAAACAGAAACTTAATTTCCAGCTGACATTATGCAAGTTTTATGCTGAGGTGTATTTTGCGATAATAAAAATGATCTTAAAAGTGAAACTGTAATAAAAACTTTGAAAGTGTAGTATTATTTACATGTGCATTTCACTGTCAAGCCAAAAATTTTACTAATGATAATAGTAGAACTGTGGGGAAGTGAATTGGGCTTTGTTTCACCTCGGGCAAAACCAGGTATGTTATGTTTTGCATTTGAATTGCAGAGTTTTCATTGCTTGTAGTGTGAACACAATTTGCGTCTTATATACCTTGATATCTGCAGAGCTGGGGAGTTAGTAAAGTGCTGTGTGTCTTCAGACCTCGAATGTGAGCTGGTTTCTTCAGGGGGAGGGAGGACATCGTGGCACAGGTTCTGTGAAGATTCAACTGTGATTATGTGTATTTATGTAACTGAGCAGGCTTAGAGCGCACGATGTGTTTGTTACCTGTTAAATCTTTGCAGGATCCAATTCTCAATCTGTATCTTTCTGTAAATTACAGGGGTTTTTTTCAGTCTCTCTGTAGAAGTTAGCCTATTTGACAGGCTATTGACACCTGTGAAAGTAAGTGTGTAGGGGTTGTATAGAGTTGAGGATCCAGACAGTTTTCGTGTTTAGGGTCTAGTTCAACATTATTAAAACAAACAGAACATTCACAATGGTTAGCGGTACATGAACATTGTCTTGTGGTCAGTTGAATTCAAGATGCTCGTTAGAAACTATGGCAGTTACATTTCACACAGCAAATACAATATGCAGAGGTTTGGTGAGACTTGTGTATTCTTTTTGCAGCATTGAAATCAAAAGGCTTCTGTGAGGAGATCTCTGAGAAAGTCTGCATTTTATTTAGCCCAGACAATGCTGAAATTAATTTAAATACTAATAACAAACTTCAGCATGCTGAGGGCAAGCTGACCTTAAACGTCTAATTCAATGAGAGTTATCAGCTGATTGCAAAACACTAGCAGAACTCATGACTTTGGGACTGGACTACAAGGGGTCGGAAGTGCACTGGTAAATGAACTTAAATGGGGCTTCATGGATAACTAACTGCTTTTGAACCGAGTTGTACAAACAAGATGTTTGAGTCTAGTTGTTTGAGCATGGCACTGGGGATCAGGAGCCTTGGCATTGGTTTGATGCTTTCTCATGGAGTATTTGAGTGAAACACTTAACTGCTTGTTCCTCTGTTTCCTTCTCTGCTCAGGGGGGGGAAAAAGCCTTGAAACTTGCGTATTAATGTGTAGGTTCTTGAAATCAGAAAAAGTTTTCCTTCATTAAGAGAGGGTTGAAGTTAGTTTGGCTGTATCCCAGATTCTTCAGCACTGATAATTGTGCCAACAGTAAGTCTGTCTGGATGATATTCTCTAGGAGTCATCTGATGCCAGGATAAATATACATGTAAATATTGTTGTCAAGTTTTTATGTGCAAAAAAAATTTGATTAAATTTTGTGCTTCTAAGCTGTTAAGTCCTGCCCAAGCACTTCAGGTAAAGAAATCTTTCTGTATGGTTTACGTTCTGCATGTCACAGGTAGGTCTGCAGACTATAGTCATGGTTCCCCTTCTCCATCTCCACCCTCAAAAAAGGCAGATCAATCTACCCTTTTAATGCCTGTGTCGGACAGATGTTCGTAGATTTTCCGCCATAAAATGGTTAATAACGCCTCTGTAAAGTGAACTGCCTGTGGCCTCAGTGAAACTGGAGTTTGTGGGAGTAGTGATGTCAACACAGGGTTTGATCTAAATAATTCAGTCAAGTACATTCATGGTAAAAGTGCATAAGCCAGTTGGATCAGTTTTTAATTCTCACTTACTGATGGAAAAAAAAGAGCACGGTGTTTATAAATTCCTTGTTGGTGCTCTAATTAAAACTACAATCATGTCCTATTTGTGTTATAATATGGTCCAGTTTTGCTTGTGTGCTGGATGAAAGCTATCATGTTCATATTAAACCATTTATGCTGTATCCCTGTACTTGGCATAACATGACTATAATTAGCAGGACTGATGAGGTTTTCCCACTGGTTTAGGATGTCTGTGGTGTGACGGTTAAGGGTATCAAAACAGTCCCTTCTGCATAGTGAAGTACGTCCTGGGAGAATGGGGCCCCGAGATAAATGTCCCCTTGTCTCATCCTTGTCTGTATGGCTGTATCACAGCTTGTTTTACAGGTAAACTACTGGGGTTTTTCATGTAAAAATATGTCAGCTCTGTCTTTTAGCCACCAATTTTTCACAGAATTTCTAATTATCATTGGGATTTACTCCTGACCATCAAATTCAGCTGAAATTGGCCAGCAGATTCAGAAGTTGACAGAGGACAAGAGTTTGACATAAGTAGGTAGCACTGGCACAAAGTACAGCACAAAGTTTCTTTTAGAACCAAAACTAAAATATATGTGGGATGATCACGTGCGTGCTAACACATTGCTCAGAAGTTGCCAGAACAGTGGACTGGCAGGAGGTGCCACGGCTTGACTTGGACATTGCAGGTTCAGTTCCTGGTTTACTCCATGACCTGGAGCAAGACATCTAGTCTGTTTTGTACCTGTGATTTTTTTCATGACAGTTTTGTGTTCAAAGATCCCTATAGTTGGGAAAACACACACAGGGGAGGAGGAGGAGTAGTAGTAATAATAATAATAACATTTACTTGTTAATTCTTTTCCAGTTCATTTTGGAAGTGGATTACTGCTCAGATTGCAAGAATAACAAGAGGTTAGTGCATTCCTAATTTTATAACGATGTGATTTCCAGCTCTGTGTAGTTATCATGTAAGTGCATCAGAGTTGGGCAGAGCAGGGTCAAATGCTTATTTCCCATCCCACCTGTCTTTGTGCTGTGAGGTGTTCCTTTTTCTCCATCTGTCATGCCCTTTCTCCATTGTAATTATTATTTATTTTAAATTTTTAAGAAAGTGCATTCATTCCCTGTTGGAACAACACTGGATTTTTGATACTCGGAGTTCTCTCCGTATTAAGAGGTTATCCTCTCTCTATGTAATAATTGTTTAAAATAGAAAATGGAGACCTGAACTTTTGTATTTTCCTCTGATGACAATAAATCATGCCACTAAGTTTCAATATATTACCACAAAGTAGATGCTATCCCCTAATCGACATGGATGATCAGAGACCAAGAGGTTAAAGTCAGGGTGAAGTTTTAGAAGATGGCTGAGCTGGTCTGACAGTTCCCTGCTGCCAAAGAGGGGAGGCTTTGCTTCTGACCCCATCATTCCTTACCAGTATCTTCCTATCCACTCCCTTTGCTGCTCCAATTCCACTTGCTAATCTTGCAGGAAATTACCTTATTTTGTTGGTTGTAGTTCTGCTGGTTTTGTTGAAGGTCTGGAAGCCACCAGAGCTGATGGAGAGCAGGCAGGGGAGGAGAGGGGAAGAGGTGGATATGGATGGAGTAAGACCTTTCACTTTGATAAGGGTGGGTTATTATTTTTGTTAAAGTCATCCTGGGGGTGACTTATCTTCAGACTTGAATGAGCTTTGAACACTGAAGTCTTCCTAAAGTTTAATCTTTTCAGGTTAAGGATAAAGCAGGTGGCGCACAAGCATGTGGAAGAAGTTTAAAAGTAATTACTGCTTATGTTATACCTATTATATGTATAGAGAACTCCTAGGGAATATTTTTTTTATAAAATATTCAGTTAATCATGTAGTTGTTCAGAATCTGTGGATGTTTCTTTAAGTGAAAACTTCAAAGTTACTCACTTTGCCTCAGTTGGAACTTTTCATGCCGCTAAACCCAGAGATAGTAATGCTGGCTTGAGATGTGCTTGAGCTCTTGGCATGGGAAGCTGAGATCATGTTTTGAGCATGCAAACTTTATGTTCAGCCCATTTTTTTTTTTCCTCTTCCCCAAGTGTCTGCTGTTGACTGCAGATGGAGGTGGGCTCCTGTTCTGAACAGATCTTAGGTCTTGCCTAGGCCCACCTGTCTGGCAGGCTGCTGGCCGGTATGCTGTGTCTGCCCTCTGGTGTTTGATAGGTCAGCTCAGATTCCTAGAGGAATTATAAGAAATGAGACGTTTTCTGAAAAAATGTGAGAGATGATGTGTCTTGCACCTGGCAAGGGCTGGGAAAAGGGCATTTGTGCCAAATCAAATCCATCATTTGAATAGCAGTAAATAATGCTTTGTGCAGTACCTAACACAATGAGTCCCAGCATTCAGATACTGTTGAAATACAAATTTTTAATCCCAGAATTACGGAACGGCTGAGGTTGGAAAGGCTCTGGAGATCATCTAGTCCAACCCCCTGCTTAAGCAGGGTCAGCTAGAGCAGATTGCACAGGACCAGTCAGGTTTTAGATTTCTAGTCATGCATTTATATGGGATTTTTTTTTAAGTGACTATTGCAGCTTTGTTAAACGAATAGGTTCTGCAACAGATCAGAATGACCAGCTGTTTTGACCTCATAGATCTTGTGCAAACAGACAAGTCATTGATTATAGCAGTTGTAACTATTCTTGATCCTGGATGCCTATCTGGGCTCAGCTATGATGCTTTAACATTGCATTTCCTATCAGAAGTGAACCTTACTTTGCCCTCTTCTTTGTCCTGCAATGGCAGGTATTAACCTCAGGCTTTGGGTTTTTTTGCTTTCTTTTGCTCCTTACAGTGCTGAGAGCCCAATTTGTAGGAGCCATGGAAGAGTCTTCCCAACCTGCTAAACCCCTGGAGATGAACCCTCATTCTCGCTTTATTATTGGCTCTGTGTCAGAGGATAACTCAGAAGATGAGACGAGCTCCTTGGTGAAACTGGATCTGCTAGAGGAGAAAGAGAGGTCTTTGTCGCCTGTATCTGTCTGCTCGGATTCCCTTTCAGATCTAGGACTTCCTAATGCTCAAGATGGCCTGGCAAGTCATATGAGGTATGGGTAAAATAGTATTTGGATTCAGTCTTCAGCCTTTTTGCTCCATCCATTCCAAAAATAACCCAAAGATTCAACTTTATATTCAGGTTTGGCTTTATACGTTTTTGTTGTGCCAAGACATCTTTCGGCAGTCTAAGTGACATCTTGTATTTTTATCTGTATCAAAACCTTCTGTTTTCCATTGGTTTTAATGACATATCTGTGCCTAAATTCCTTAAGCATCTTTCAGACATCTCAGCTGTTGAGTGTTGCGGTGGACTTGCTTATACTGCCCGTCTCTTGTCCCGGTTCTCAGAAAATTGAAACGTATTGACTGGGGTCTTTGAAATTTTCATTTGTGTACGTCTTTTAGCTGGGCCATGTTTGTTCAGAACAAGGATGTTACTTGCTTTTTGTTTCGGTATGGGGTTTCTGCTTTACATGAAGCAAAGAACTGGCAGTACCTCTGGGTAAGATCAGTGACTCCATATTGCCTGAAATGTTTTTTGTTTTGGATGGAGAAAATTTTATTGGTGGTTAAATAAAAGATTGGTATCCTGCAAGAGGGTAATAAGACAAGACTAATATGGTTGGTCTCATGGCTGGGAGAAGGGCTGCTTCATTCCTACTCCAAATTCTTTGATGGCCAGAGTGGCTCAAATAAGCTATGAAGCTGGGCTTTTGAGGTTGTGGTGTTAACATTTCCTTGCCAAAAGGCCACTTTTATTTTTAGTGTTGCTGATTTGCATACCACTAGTGGGATGTGCCCACTAGTGTTTTTCTTTGTTACAGGCTAGGTATCTTCTACTTTTCAGTGTGTGTACAGATCACAGTTTCTCGGTGTCTGATCGGTCTTGCTTCACTCTTCCATGTCCCCTTCATTTGTGTCCTATATTTCAGGAGGTGTAGTGCCCAGACCTGTACACAGGACTGTACCTGAGGCCCTGTCAGTGCTGGGTAGAGTGAGGAGGTATTGTACATGGGGAGCCAGCAGTCTGTGAACAATTGCCACACTGAATATTGATAAAGTTATCTTTTACTAGGTGTGATATTTGCACTTGCCACTACTGAATTGCAGCAACTCTTTTCAGGTTACTTTGCCACCTTGTCAAATTCCTTTAGAATTAGACTCTTGATTCCAGAGCATCTTCAGTCATTCCTAGTATGATGGTAAGCTCATAATTAATAAATTTAAAAATAAAATGTTAGTGTTGGTGTTGGAATGGATCCTTGCCAAAGCCCTTCTTTTTACATCCTTCCAGTTTAATAGAACTCACCATCATCTGAATTTCCGATTACCTGCAGTTTGTGCTTGTTCTATTTATGAAAACATAGTTTTGGACAGTGTTAGAAGTCTTCGTAACATCCAAATTTACTACAGCAATTGACAGTCCCCTATTTGCAAGCCTTTTTAGCATGTAAGGAAGGAAATAAAATGCGTTTTTTTTTTTAGGAAAGTTTTGTCCCTGACATCTTCCAACTGGATGTAACTTACTACCTTTTTTGTTTGCTAGTTCCTTACAAATAAGTTGTGACTCTTCTGCTGCCTTTTGGCCTTGGGTTCTCCCAGCAGATCCTGCCAGTGGTCAGAGCCAAATCTAGAAGAACCTTCGCTTGATTTGCTCTTTCTGCCTGCCTTTTGAAAAGGTGTCATCCCATTCCAGGAACATACAGGACAGTCTGAATCCCACTATAGCTTTTACTGAACAATCCCTCACTTTACTTTTTTATTTTTGAAGAAATGGTCAGTTCCAAAAAGGTTTCTGGCTTTTATTGACCCGTAGTAGGTATTTACACGGTCAGGTAATCCTTTCAATTTGTTCTTCTGTTTCGCTGATTTCTTTGCTTGTGCAGAATAAGGAATATTAATCTGGCCTTTTATTGGTGGTTCTTTAGGAAGACAGCCTCTGAAAACAAATAGTAGCAGACTCTTTGTGCTGGGACAGAAGGGGGATAGTAGTCTGTACTTTACAGAGTAGTTATGGTCACGCTGATGGACATGTTTAACCAGTTGGCTCTAATATAACAGATGTAAAAATCTCAAAGCAAATTTGAAGGGGATTACCTTTCCAAGGACTGCCAGTTATAATTTGGCAGCACAAAAGGTTAGTCTGAAGCAGGAAAAGATCTAGCCCTGTAACTGTATATATATTTTAGGAACAGAAGAAACTGGTTAAACACATAACCATTAGTGTGGAAATAGACAATAGGAGAGCAAGAAAATCAAGCAACTTCTAGGACACTCTCTGGCATCGGAGAGCTATAATGCAATAGGTGCGCAACCTTGAGCACCTCTGTTGTAACTTGCTTACTTTGGCACTCTCTTTTGAGGGTACTTGACTTTCAGTTAAATTAGAGGGAAATGCCAATTTAAATAAAAAAGTTACAGCATTATGGCCTGTTTTTCTAAGATAAAGTAACATGAATTGAAATAGTTTTCCAGGATGGTAGTCCCTTTCATCAAAAGATTTCCAGATGATGTTTACAGATGGAGAAACTGAGAGAAAGACAAGTTCAACAACTTGCCTGAAGTCAATCTGTGACAGTGAGTTAATGGAACACAGTTATTCTTGCTTCTAGCTTCCTTTTGGTAGTCACAAAGGTACCACACTTTCTCAAGTGACAGAGATAAATTCATGGGGAGTTCTGTATAGTTTGACTAGTGGGTCAGACAAGGTGCAGGTCCAGGGTAGTGTATCTTTTTGAAAAAGTTGCCAAATTTTGAATTTAAAAAAAAAATATTGAAAAAGTTCCCATTTGCTGGTTAGTTTCATACAGGAAATGGTCAGGTAGAGATAGCTTGTCTTTCAGGTGGGGGGCTTTGCTGCAGAGAAGTCCTTCTTAGACAACAGTCTAAAATCCAGAATTTAGTCAGCTGAGTAAAGGAATGTGAGTGTACCTGTAGTAACAGGCATTGCTGCTGCCCTCTTGCTGTTAGACCCCCATAAAAAGTGATGGCATGTTGCCAGTTCATGAAGCATAGGCCTTTCCCTACACTGGCTTCAGTACCTGAGATTTGCCAGTCTCCTGTCTAAGCTGGAAAGCATTGCTGAGAGCCTTACCATTGGACGGCGTTGTGACATCTAATCGATATATCCTGACCCAGCTATCGGTACTCTGTATGCCAACTCATGTTTCTTTATTTGACCATGCAGAATGCATGTGCTGTGTTGTTCCATCTATCACCTTATTGATCTTGTGTTTATGCTGTTGCTAAAGACAGTTTTGCTGGGACAGGTTGTACAATATAGGCTTCCATACTACTAGAGATCTATGAAAACCTTTGATTGTGCCAGTTGGCTGCTACTATATAGGATTGAGAAAGCCACGCAGTGATAATGAACTTTAAATTGGTGTGTGGAACATCAGTGCTCAGCAGAAATTGTGTGTTGGAAAAGTAACCACGTAGTTCTTTTCTTGCTTGTAGTTGTGCTTTGTTTGAAGAGTATCAGTAATAAAAATCATGTAAATGCCTTCCTCACTCTCATGGTTATAGCATCTAACGTTGGAAACAAGCTTCCTTGAAGAAAATACTCTACTTGTGTACAGTTTACATCAACAAAATCTACTCTTTGTTGCATTTTGTACCTTTATGTAATAAACCCAAGCATGTAATTTTTTCTTAATCTTTTTGCTTCCAGGTGTAACTGTGTTGTCTTTGAGTTCAGAAATTTCCATCAGCACTTCCAACCACAGGAAGCAGCCCTGCTGGGATACAGTTTTTGCTGTAGTGTAGTGAGCGGTTAGGCAGTTGCGATGCTGCTCTCTGAAGTTTTAGTGGTAAATTAAGTAGGTTGGAAAATACTTTGGGTCTGTTTCTTTTGTTTAATAAATTGTTCTTGACTATTGCTGAATTTAATTCCTAACTTCAAAGATGGTATCTTGGTATCACATTCTTGTTTAAAATAGAGTAAATCCTGTGTGTCTTCTGGTTTTGTAAGTAATGAAATAGGTGTACAGAGTTGCCTGATAATCCACTTGCATCAATTGGAAGCAAAATTTTTTGAAGTACCTCAGCTGTTACCTCTGATACTAAGCTACAGAGACTTTAGCCCTTAGCACCTAATGCTATTTGGACTTCCCAGTAAATAGTCTAAATAAATTATTGAGATGCTTAAGAAGAACTAATAATCTATTAAAGTGATTTTGGAAGAATGCCCAAATTCTAGCCTAGACAGTAGTTTGTTGAGTATGCCCAGACTGGCCCTGGGACAGAGTGCCTGCTTAGAAACCAGTTGTAGAGCAATTGCACAGGAGTACTGAAGGTAACAAAGGATCCTTTTGAGCTTGTTCTGAATTTTAAAAAATTCCTTTCCAGTCCAACTCTTTGTGGTTAGGAGGTAACATTATAGAGCATTGGTCTTGTAAAACTCTTAAGTGCCGCTTTAGTGTCTGCAAGGCTGATGCTTTTACTGCTGCGTTCAAGACCGGTCCAGCTGCATCAAAAGGGATTTCTCCTTTGCTGAAGTGATTGCTTCCTGTTCGAGGCTTTCTGCTGGAGTTGAAGGCTGCTCCTCTTGCTCTGCTGCTTGTGCTATCAGTTGCTGTGGAGGTTTACTTGCATGGGTTTGTGTCTCGTGGACCAGAAGGCCTCTATTGAAACTGGAATGGCGTGCTGCTTGCTGAGACATTTTTATTTGCATATGATCAATTGCTATTGGCTCAGCAGATGAGGAGAGCGATACTGTTGCATGTTTCTTCAGGTTACTGAAATAAAGCTGTGCATCTTCAAGGAACCCCTACAAAACAAAGGATTTAGTTCCTTGTTAGCTGCCAGCGAGTGATGTTGTGATTTATATTTTGAACTTCATCCACCTGGAGTGAAAAGTTGAATTTCCTCCTGTATCTGTTGAAAAAGAGGAAGCTTGTAAGGTGTTTTGGGTTCCTAGCTGTTTCTGGTTGTACTGATAACCTGTGAATTACAACTTTTTTCTTCTCTGAAAGCTACTCTGTTCAGTGAACAGATAGACTCTAAAGGACTCTGATTCTGCGTACCTTTCAAAAGTAGCATTCTTCTTATTTTGGTGTGACCGGTGTTTTCCTCCCTTTGACCTCAGTTAACATGGGAAATGTCATCTCTAAATTCAGTAATTTGTAGGGAGATTTTGCAGAGATCAGCTGGCTGAGATACCACAGCAGTGACAATGTCTCCTAGTTGCTTATCTGATATTTCTAATTGGAAAGATAATGAAGTATGCTTTGTCCCTATCGGAATACTTTAGGGCCGCCTCCTGTATTTTGCTGAGTGCCCTTGCTTTTCACTCAGATTGGGACATGTAGCAAAGGCATTCGAAGACAAGCGCTTTTGTAGAATCCCCTGTCAGCCTAGTGCTTGTATCTTCAGTGACCACAGGAAAAGCTGTCGGTGACTGTAGGCTCGCAACAAATCTGGGAAAAGAGGAAGTGTCATTAAACCTATTGTAGGTAGGGAAAGCAAAGTCTTTAGGCTAGGGAGTAATTTGGATCTCTTGACTCTGTATCTACCCCATTATTTCTGGTTGTTAAAAAAGGTACAGTCTCTTGTTCATGTAGATGAGATCTGTTCAACAGTTGAATTTTGTCAAAGAGCACTGGGAAGGCTCCTTGCCAAAGGCTTCAGTTCTGCTCTCTTCTCAGTTGCAGAACTGTCTTTTACTGTTGTTAATAACTTTTATCTTGGTGGCAGGGCTTGACCTGGAGTGTGTTAGGCCGTTGCTACGGGAACATGTGGAATTTTGTACTTCGTGAGGATGTAAAAGTAAAGATCTTTCAGTACTTTGTGATTTTAGGAACTGGAGGACAGCTATCAATGTTATTTAACTTTAGCTATTTATTTGGATTGACATTTGGATTTACTGGGTATTTTTGAGGAGTGAAAACCTGGTGCCATGGGTCTAAGCAGGAAGGGCACAATGGAGAAATGGGTTGTGAAAGATAAATTTGAAGGAGGAGGAAGGGGCTTGGGGCATGTGGAAAGCTAGAGGCTAGTCAAGCGTGAGACTCATAAAGTTGAGTGCAGAATACCTTGGAAAGAACAGTCAAAGGGAGTGGGGTATGTTGAAGAGCCTCAGGTCTGAAGTGGTTTTGATCATAGTATGTTAGAGTGTGTGATCCGGAGGAGCTCAGTGAGCTCTAAATCACTTGGTTCCCTCCCATAATTACAGCTGTGATGTTGCTTTGGAACTTGCAAGGAACATGAGTGATTTGGTGTGTGCATCGTGTGGGTATGGTCCAGTTTGAAATGCACATGGCATGGCAGATAAAAAGCCAGGTGTGTGGTTTAGGAAAAGAAAATACCTGACAAACAAGTGTCTCAGCACTTGAAATCTGCAGCTGTTGCAGCTGTTGGTACTTGGTTATTTGAGAGGAAGAATCCTAGCAGCTTGTGCCAGTTTGAGCTCCGTAGTTTTGGAACCAAAGTTACTGCTTTAGGCTAAAGACCTGCCTTGATGGCTGTTCAAAATCTGTGTGAGCATGAAAGTCAATTTACTTAGCCAGGCAGTAGGGAGAGGGTTGGTTTTGGGTTTTTGTGCTGCATCCATTATTTAATTTCCTGAAATCCTTAGGCTTGATCCTTTGTCAGAGCTACACAGAGTTTCTTTCTTACTTTAGTTAGTTATAGGTTGAAGCACTGCATTCAAGCTGACTGTTCTGTCTCTTTAAAATTGCAGGCAAAACCTGTCTTTGAGTAAGTCCAGATTGCTGCCTCCCAGTGCCTATTACCAGAGACATAGTGAACTGTTTACTCCGGCTGCAGAATTCTGCATTGCTTGCCGGACTACAAATATGCTTGCTCTTTCTCTCTGCCTTTTTGTGAAATAGGTTGCAAGGGCAGATCTAAAATTGGAGCAGATCTTAGGGATGCTTCAGCTGCCTTGAGTCTTACCACCCAGATCAAATACATGTTTGCATCAGCACTTACATATTTACAAAACAGAAAGCCCAAATTGATGATCAGAGCTGCCCTCTCTTCACACCCTTTACAGGCCAAATCTGGAGGAAAAAAACCCACCGTTCTCGGTGTGTGTGTGTGTGCGTGTGTGTATGTGCTGCAGTCTTCTTAAGGCTGCCTTTCAAACAAGCCAGCTAATGCATCACTGCCTTTGGAATAAACTGCTACGTCACTGATAGCACTTGGCATGTTACAGTGCTGGGATCAATGCAGGCTCCTAGCTGCGATGTGCGTCAGGTATGTGTCTGTAATGAATGCTTTTTTTCTTGGAGGCTAGAACAAGAGAACCGCGCAGGCTTTCCTTTTGTCTAACAGCAGGCCTGGGGTCTGAAGAGGGGGATGGTTTTCATATGATGTTTGCCATTTGGGTTCTGAGTAGTATTATGTTTGGGAAATGAGCTTTGTGGAGTCTGTGTGTTTGATGGTAAGTATTGTATCAGAATGACACATCCTTGTGTAGCGTGTTTTTGTAGGGATGTTGCAGCAAATCGTGTCCATTGATTTCATAGCAGTGAATTCAGCTGGTAGAAGGCACAATGAATATTTTTAACCAGTGCTGAAGCTGCTCCTCTAACATGAAGCTGCGTGTATATGTAGGATTTGCTTCCTTGTGGCTACAATGGTCAGAAACTGTTTGGATTGGGTCTGTGAGTGGCGTTTTTTGGAGAACAGGAAACCATTTTCATAAAACCTGAGAAGTGAAATTTCAATTATACTATGAGATGCTAATCTTGAATTGGGATCAAAAACTGAGGAAATCTAATGGAACCACAAATCATGCAAGTGCTTTATTTTGAAAATGATGGAACATGCCATTTAAATGCTTCATGAAATACGTATCCAGTAGAGTCACTGAAAGTCTGTTGGGTTTTGCTGGTCTCACATAGTGATGACCAGAAGAGAAAGTGACACATTTTTATCAAGCAGAGCCTGTAGGTTTGTGATTCTCAACCCTTATGATGGCTTGTTCGGAACTGGTGAAATGGTGAGTTAGTGGTAGCCTCCCTGCAGAGATGAAGGGAAGTAGGAGCCTGGAGGACCTGGGAGAGCTGACTTCCGTGGCCGGAGTCGTGTGTGCTGGATGTGGGAGGCAGGGACTTTGAGTTTGTTCCGGTGGGCTGGAAGCAGGGATCTGTGTCACACCCGGGTAAGATGAGAGGCCTCTCAAGATAGAGCCAGTGCTGGAAAATATTTCAAGATAAGTTGTGGGTTTTTTTTTACATACTTCTGTTTTTAAAATTAATTAAATGGGAAATTTCTGGTGTACTTCACAGTTGGGTAGTTTGAGTAGCTCTTTAAGGAGGAAAAAAGGCTGACAGGTGAGAGAGGCATTTAGTTATTGGGTAGATATATAATGCTGGATGGTTTTTTTGTTTAAACTGTTCTTTCCCTGGTATTTCTTGTCTCTGCTGTGTAGTGAAGTGATTTATTTCCAGTTTGACTGCTGCCTTCACTGCCACAGTGTGTCGCTGTCCCCTTTAGCCTTCTGCTGGCAACGCTTGAAGAAATTGGATATGCACAGAATTGTTTGCCTGCAGTTTATCAGACACATGGCACTTGCTGTTGGTCGTTGCTCCTATCGCCTGTACTGTTCTTAGTTCCCTGTCTCCTGCCATGACCTCACCTTGCCTGTCAGGGCTCAAGGTTGCATACTGTCCTCATGTTAATGTGACACTTTTTCTCTGGCTATTTGTTCCTTTTTTTGAGTGATCCTCTCCTGGGTGATTGCATGGCTTTTGCTCATACTCTTGGGATGTTTGTGCATCAGATAATAGCAATGCTACCTGGATATGGCCCTACACCAGGACAGACCCAAATGTCGTGACATTTGAAAATGTAATCCAGTTGCTGTGTCTAGTTCCAGTCCAGATTTGATCATCACTGCGTCGCTGCAGTCATTGCCTTTGCTTATCCAGTCCCTGCCCCCAAATTTGCAATTTATGTTTTTGCATGTGCTCAATACTGAGTAAACACTCTGCTTCCTTTCTCCAGTGATGTTATTGGACCCTGCAGTACTTTAGCACTTTGCTTGTGAGGGTATTTATTCTTACAGCACTTGGAGTGATCTCATGTCCATTTTTTAGGTGGAGAAACAGAGGCACAGAAAAGTGACTTGTCCAGGGTCTCCCAGCTTCCAAGCTGGCATCCAGTGTGACCTGTTGTCTCATGTCTGGATCACCACTATGCTCTGTGTGCCTGTATGAACAGTGGCACTCACTTTCTTTGCTGCAGCCCTGGAAATGCTTTCCTTGTCACCTTTCCGTTCCTCCTGAAAATGTGGTATTAAATCCTACATGTTTATTGAATTCTTCATGCAAAATGGCCCCTGTAGTTACTCCTTTGCTTGCTCTTGCAAAAGTAGCTGCTGCTGAGGTGCTTGCCTGCTCCCGGCGCAGTCATGCAGCCAGCAGTGCAGAGTTCCTCAGGATGCTGATGCTGCACATGGGGAAGCTGTGCAGTCTCCGTTTGCTTGTGTGTCCCCAGTTGTGGGGAGCATGAACTGGGGCTGGCCATTGCTGGGCACAGCCACCGTGCGTCGTGTGGGCTGCAGCACTGGTGCTGTGCGTTAAGCCTGATTACATAACCTGTAGATAATTTTCTCTCTTTCCTGATCAGCTGCTTTCCTCTGAATGCAGAAGAGGGAAGCTGCTACCCTCTGTGCATGCTGCGTCACAGGAAGAGTGACTGAGAGGGGTGGTGTAATGCAAGGGACAAAGGTTAAAAGATTGAAGCAATCTGGGGAATGCCACTGCACAGCCGCATGAGTGCAAGAGGCTCTGTGCAGCTTTCTCCTGCTGGATTTTGAGCTGCAGTATTGAAAAAAATCAAATAGCAGCTACACTAGACCAGTCGTAAGCAAGCCCGAAAGCTCTTAATTCCTTCACTGAGACAGCATGGAGGATTCTGCAGAGCAGAATCAGGAAATGAGATATCACATGCTGCAAAGGTAAGAATTACAGATATGATTGTCTTCTCATAGCAGCGACTGTTTTGGAGTGAGGCAGCTGGGCACTCTGTACTGGAGTTGCATACTGATGTTTTTCCACATTAATTTTATCCTCTGAAACCTTGCCAGTTACTGTGAGCTATCTGTGCATGCAGTCTGTAAGAAAGATGCTAAAATACATCTTAATTGGGGGATCAGTGTTTAAAAAGTTTGAGATTCTGCACAACTTCTAACCTCTGTAAACTCTGAAGGACAGATGAGGATTCTGAAAGTTCCTGTGTAACAAAACACTGCGGTTGTGATCTGGTGATTAATAGGGATGACTGTTACTAACTCAGCATTTATTCTGTTTTGTTTAGAGATTTGTTTCTTCCTGCTGCCCAACTTCTACCTCATCTTACCCTGCAAAAAAAGAAGAAAACCCAAACAGCAACCCCCCCCTCCCTTCTGTTTTGATTTTAATGTGCAGCCTGTGGTTATTAGTAAATAAACTTAATGTTCTTTGTATGCTTACTGTCACAAATCAACTGAACTATACTTGCTTATAAACAAGTGTTTGTGCACTCTTCTGGTTGATAAACCTTTGGTTTTTTTGACATTTTATCTGTAGCAGTATCTTTATGTGCATAGTAATTTCAACTTGGCAGGATAGTTCATATTCATACACGCTCACAGATTCTGACCCCAAGATTTTTCCTTTTTCTGTTTTTGTTGAGACTGCTCTCAGTAAACCTGCAATGAATAAACCTGTCTCACTTTTTAGACTGTGCTCCTTCCTTGCCATGCCATTGATACTGACCCTCTTTAAATACAAGTAGAAATTCAGCCTTAACTACAGCTTTCTTCTTTTCCTTGCCTGTTGGCTCCTGCCCTTGACTTCCTGGGCAGAGATTATCACAGAGCAGTTTGTGAACTCCTGTTCATAGGAATAGGTTTTAAATTCACTAACAATGTCCACCTCTGAAAGTGCAGCTCACTGGAAGGAGGGAAAGTACACAGAGGAAGAACCTTTGCACGCTTAAGTTGTTCTTAGGCTCTTCTCTGGATATCAGCTGGCAGCTCTTCCTTGAGATAAGTTACTAGACTGGATATACTTCGGGATGACCTAGTACAGCCATTTATATGTCCCAGAATATCACTGGGAGATAGGCATCTGGTTTTTACCATGATTTAAAATCCTGTATTTCCCATTATCTTTACTTCTCCCAGTCTTGGCTTCATGGATCGCTTCAAAGTCTCTCTTTGCTGTGCTTAGAACAGGTTTTCACTTCCCAGTTAAGCTTAATGTTTGCAAGACTGTAACTTGAAGTTCTCCACCAGCATGGCCATTTGTCATGGGAATATCTCATGTGTGAGAGAGAAAGATCGATGTGTTAACACAGAACACAGGGTCTGAATTTCAAGTGCTGTAAATATGCTTTCTTGCTGTTCTGGAAATCCTCACAAAGTCAGGGTTGTGCCACAGCAGGATGTCACAGCCGAACTAGATGGTGTGTGTGTGAAGGCAGAGAGGAAGGGGAAGATCCTCTCCATCTTATGTGTGGTAGATAAACGCGTCTTTATGGTCAGATCTGGGCACTGATCTTGCCTTATCTGAAAGATCACCCTTTGTTCTAGCACAGTTCTTGGTTGGTTATATCAGGATTTGGCATTTACCTTTTGGAACAGGTTGTGCTAGATGGCATGGATCAAGATCCTTTTTGTTGATGTGTACTGCAAAGCACAGTGTAGTCTGTGTTAGCACCGTGATTTTTCACAGGAAAGATGCATAAGAGAAGAATCTGGATTTAAACTAGATACAGTTTGTTCAAGGCTTCTTTCATAAGAACATTTTCTAGTCAAAATACTGGTCTGTGGTGTTACTATGCTCCTGAAGAAGAGCTAAGGAGGGTCTGCATTCCAGATGGATAACTCTTCATAGCCATAACGTATTTATGAGGGAATGTGAGGGTGGGGGTCTGTGTGTTTCCTCTCAGGCTGTCACCAAGTACCTCTTAACAGCAGCTCATTTAAACCAGGATGCTCCACAGGGCAGTGAACCTCACAGGTACAGCTCTTCGGCTACCTGACCTTTCTTGCTGGCTGTGTTTATAAAAGGAGACTTCTAGATGCTGTGCACGGCTTGGCTTGTCCTTGGATTGGTTTTCCCTTCATGTCCTCCCCGAGCAACTCCAGTTGCTTTCTACCATGTCCCATCCCATTTCCCAGGGGAGTTGCTCAATGGTAGCAGTGCTTCAGCAGCTGATTAGGCCAGAGGGTTCTGATGGGTTTCCATGGCCAAAGGGCAGCTAGCAGGGCCCCTGTGGCTCCTGGGGACAGATGCTACCAGTTACACAGCTGCTCAAATGGTATTGATCCCCTTGGTCGCTGGTCTTTCCAAAGCATTGAGTAGTTTTTAAAATAACTTCCTAATACTCATCTCTCCTTCCTACAGAAAGGTTCTGTAATCCTGTGTGGTGGCAGGGGTAAGGGCTTCAGTGTGTTCATGGGAAAGGAACCTGTTACGAAAAGCATACTAAATACAGAAGGAAAAATGGGCAAACTGCGGGGTGACCCGAGAGATAAAGCTTCAGGGGCTTTAAAATAAAAAGTATCTTGCTATTTCCCCAGTCATGCTGCACTATGGTAGACAACACAGTGTGAAGAGTAGGTCTTTGTTTTTCTGTTGAGTTTCATCTCACAATATCAGTTTTGTGAATTTTAGCAAATCAAGTGCTGTAGTGCTTGTAAAAGCAAAGGGTGATTTATGCATATGTTACTTCTGTGGAAGCTGAAGCCTAAGAAAGGGAAGTGACTGTCCCCTTCCCACACAGAAAAGCAGTGGCAGAACACGGCATTGATCTTGTCAGACACAAAACTGGCTTTCGCTGTTTGTGGTAGAACTAACGTGACTGATTTGTCCTCTAGCTCTCAGAAATTTTGAGGAAGACATGAAAGATTGGATGGTGGAAAATTCTTGCAAAATGATTTCAAGTAGCCAGTCACAGTCTCTAGTTTGCAGCTGGAGATGTGTTTGCTGTGGTTCCCCATGGGATTTCCCTACAGATTCTGATCTTGGTAGCTTGTTTTACCAAAGCCAGAAAACTTTGTTGTCATTTTCCAGCTTTCCTAGATGAATTGAAAGCAGTGTGGTGGAGCATTGTTGTTCTGTGTTGGGCTGCAATATACAGTGAACGTGTTTACCAATTTCTGTATTAGCAGAACTGGAATTTCTCCAGATAACCTAGCTTTTGCAGAGAGATAATGGAAAGGCAGTTAAAACCCAGTCATCCCTGGAAAAGCTGAAGACCAGGCCGTGGTGATCTGGAGGCAGGGAGTGATTCTGCTTGTCTGCTTGGGGAGTATGGTCAAGGGGAACTTTACAAATTATTCACATAGCTTTTTCTATTTGTGTACATCTGCACTGCCAAGTTGCCTTTTTTTTCTGTCTCCCACAACTTTAGGCCCAGTATGTCTGGTTTACACCTTGTAAAGCAAGGCCGGGACAGGAAGAAAGTTGATGTGCAGCGGGATTTCACTGTGGCTTCTCCAGCAGAATTTGTTACGCGTTTTGGAGGGAATAAAGTTATTGAAAAGGTAAGTTACTTTAGCGTATTGCATTTTGTTCCCTTCTCTTGAGCTATGACCTCTCTCTGTATAAGGCTGTACATTGCAGATATCAAAATATTAATATTCCTGAATTTGAATGTTGTACTTTGGCCTGTCATCGTTGTTTTTCCATTTTATTTTATATGCAATAAATAAGGATCTCATTGCTCTAGATTAGTGTGACAGAAAAAAATTTCTGAGTGAGCTAGAGCAATTCTGCTGATAGAGAATGATTTATAGACAGATGTAACAAAAGTAGACTGGAAAAAACACTAAGAAATGTATTTAAAATTACATAATCATTTAATGGATGAGGTCCCATCCTTTCAGGTACCATAAGTTTTAGCCGCTCATTATGCGTATTCTCATGTGTCCTTCTGCTCTTTAATCCAAACAAAGCATAATGCATTAAAATCGTTATGGTGGAGCAAGAGCTGTTTTCTAAATTGACTGATGGGCCATTAAATGTTCTTGCTGGATTGAATGCTGGCTAACAAAACTGCATAGCCCCAAAACTGGGTGAAGAGTCTGCAGAGAAAAAACTGTTTTCATTATCATTTCGTGTTTTGTGCTATTTAGACTGTATTTCATCCCTGCTTCTAACGTACTCAGGTCCTGATAGCAAATAATGGCATTGCAGCAGTGAAATGCATGAGGTCCATCCGGCGGTGGTCCTACGAGATGTTTCGAAATGAGCGAGCAATCAGATTTGTTGTCATGGTGACTCCTGAGGATCTGAAGGCAAATGCAGGTGAGCTGCGAAGGCCAGTGAAGGTGCACAGCCCACTCCTTGCACAGGGATGTGTGTCCACAGGGATACAAGAGGTGCAGTGTGGGTATCCACTGCATCACCTACCGTTCTGTCAAGTAACAGAGTTCTCTGGAAGAAGGTTAAGTACTTCCAGTACTGTAGATTTAGTGAGTTATAGACCAAGTACCGTTTATTAGATTTGCAATCTAAATGGGACCTTCTTTGTGTTTACAGAGTATATTAAAATGGCAGATCACTACGTCCCAGTTCCAGGAGGAACAAACAACAACAACTATGCAAATGTGGAACTCATTCTTGATATTGCTAAGCGGATTCCAGTGCAGGTGAGAAGTGTCAAAGATAGTTTTTGAAACAGGAGGTAACACCGAGCAATCTTCTCTCCTTAAATAATGAGTTGTATCTGGGGAGAAAGACAGGTCAAAGAAATTGAAATTGCCAACCTATACTGTCACCAAAAGGCAAGCGTATTACAATGCAGTGGATTTTCCAGTATGAATGTCTGCATGAGATGCAAAGCTCCTGTCATGGTTTAACCCCAGCTGGTGACAAAGTGCCACAGAGCTGCTTGCTCACACCCTGCTGAGAGATGGGGAGGAGTATTGGGAAGGAATGTAAAACTCAAGAGTTGAGATAAGAACATTTTAGTAATTGAAATAAAATAAAATAAAACCAATTATAATGAAAAGGAGGGAGAAGGGGAAAGGAACAAAATCCAAAGGGAAGGAAGAAAAGGAAACAAGGGATGCACAATGCAGTTGCTCACCACCCACTGACTGGAGCCCCAGCCACCCCCCCAGTTTGTATACAGAGCAGGACATTCTGTGGTATGGAATATCCCTTTGGCTAGTTTGGGTCAGCTGTCCTGGCTGTGTCCCCTTCCAGTTTCTTGTGCCCCTCCAGCCCCCTCGCTGGCAAGGTCTGAGAAACTGAAAAGTCCTTGACTTAGTGTACTAACATTACCTAGCAACAACTAAAAAATCAGTGTGTTATCAATATTGCTCTCAGACCAAATCCAAAACACAGCACTGCACCAGCTACTAAGAAGAAAATTAACTATATCCCAGCTGAAACCAAGACAGATCCTTCCACCTTTTCACTTCCATACACTTAGTTCCTTTTCAACAGTTTGCTGCGGCAGCCTTCTTTGACTTGTCTACAAGATGCAAAACTAGCCCTTTAAACTAAGCACACGGCGTAGTTCAGGAGGCTGGTCTGGCTTATGACTGTTATGAGGCTGTTTTCAGTGAGGAAAAGAAAGACTTGAAGTATCTGCATGCTTTCTATTTCTGCTCACATGCTTCTTTTACTAAAACAAAGAGTGAATTATGTTATTTTCTTCTGCAGGCTGTGTGGGCTGGCTGGGGCCATGCATCTGAGAACCCAAAACTTCCAGACCTTCTCCACAAAAATGGCATTGCTTTCATGGGTGAGGAGATATAGTTCTGATCTAATGTCTAGTCCTTATTTTAAAATGTGTAGGTTTAGTGATGTAGAAAATGCTGAGCCTAAGAGTGCCGTGACGTATGGTTTACAAGTGCAAGATTGATGATAAGTTCTTTACAGTAGTCAGAGCAACAGACTATGCTGTCTAACAGTTGGCTGTCTTCAGCCATCGAGACTAAGGAAACTAGGTAAGCTTTGGACATATGCTGGAAAATAATTCTTGTACAGGAGAATTGGCAAGTTCTCCAACATATCTTTGAATATCATGAGATACAAAATCAGAAAAGATTCCTGTTCAAGCAGATGTTTCAAAAGCTGAATGTCCCTTTGAAGAGGGTGTTTGTAGTTCAGTTTTATGGAAAGAGTGGAGTTTTATGTAGACAGTACACGAAGTTTGTGATCTAGTTAGCACTGTAGTTAACCAAGTGCTGGAGATGTTTAATGCAGTAAGCCTCATCTCCTGAACCACATGGATCTGAATATTGGATAAGGTTTTGGACACATGCAGTATTTATCACAAGTCCATCTTTAGTTTTAAAAGTCATGGTCTGAACATAGCCTGAGGATAGCTGTACCAGGACTTCTGGCATATCTTTTTGTCTATAGTGTGTTGAGCCATAACCACAGAAATACTTTGGACCTTTGAAGAGGAGTGGATTTAAAAGCTGTATTTTAATTCCAGTTTAAATCTCTTACCAATCATACACTACAGCCCCATGTGAGCCACGTTTCAAATAAAATCAGAACACTGAAATATTATTCCGGCAGTGTGTGGTATGCACACTTAGTTCCAGTTACTAGTACCTGTCATCCCTTTGAGGGCAGGACCAGCTTGAGGACACATGGACAGAGAGTGGTGCTTGCAAGCTGAGTGTGCCAAGACTGCTTTAACACAGTGGGCACTTAACAAGCTATTGTGATGTGCCAGTGGTTGTATTGCTGTAGTTTCAATTGCCTTTTCCTCCTCTTGGTCAAAAGTAAAAGCAAACTACTGTTTCCTTTTAGTTTCCTGGCTGATGCAGCTAATGCTCCATTTGGTTCAGAAATGTTCATTCATACCAGTTAAGATGTGGCATGCAGCAACCCTGCTAAGAGTATTTATTTATCCCTCTTCCAGGGAACCTGAATTACTCTTCTGGACATTTCTCCAGTGTCTGATATCTCTTGTGTCTCTCATGCATTGTTTTTGCTCTTTGCAGGTCCTCCAAGCCAAGCAATGTGGGCCCTAGGAGATAAAATTGCTTCTTCAATAGTGGCTCAGACTGCTGGCATTCCAACCCTTCCTTGGAGTGGCAGTGGTGAGAAAGAAGTTGTCCCGTGTTTTATCAAGATCATTCTAATCTTTTTTTCTTCAACACATCTAATCTTTTAGAAGTGTCTGTGCACAAAAAGGTGTTCCAAGAGATGTTCCATCCATTTAAGGTTTCAAATTGGTGTTATCCGAGACTTAGACATAGTGACTGATTTATATATGTCATGTCAGGTAAAATTTACATGTTGTGTAGCATGCTGTTAGTCTAACAGTACAGCTGTAATATCTGGTATTTCTGTAGCCTTTACTTTTCTAGCACAGAGCGTGTCGTTTTGGAGTACACAAGCCAATACATGGAAGCTTTGTGGAGTTTCAAAAGACTGTAAATAACTTGTTTCTCAGAATTGCACAGGGTAAATGGAGGATGTAATTCATTGGATGAAGAGATCCACTCCCCAGAAAACAGAAATATCTGTTTACATTCTGTGTTCTGTTTTTTAAATGCTTCCAGAGTAGTTCTTGTGGAACTATGGCTGCTGTTTTTTTCACCAGTGTCTGATGTGTGAGGTCTCACTGAGCCTTGCAGCAGAATGAGCTAAGAAGATAATGCTTATGTTTCAGGTCTTCGAGTAGACTGGCAGGAAAATGATCTTCAGAAGCGTATCTTGAATGTTCCTCAGGAACTATATGAAAAAGGCTACGTGAAAGATGCAGATGATGGACTGCGGGTATGTGGCTAGTGTCTTAGAGGTATTTGAGGTCTTGCTGCATACGTACCTGGAGAGACCAAGAGGTTCTCTATTTATAGGTATGGGAATACAAACTAGAACTAGACCATCAGCCTCACAGAACTAAGTCTTGGAAATCAAGAAGTGACATTTCACATATCATCTTTGGGCCCAGCCTGCAGAATTAGGAGAAAGAGACAACGTACTGGAACAAAGTTGCATTTCATTAAGGACTCTCTTCTGGGTTTTGTTTAATGCAGGAACAAGGTGTTTTTAATAAAGACCCATGACCTCACATTTGATTTTGTCTTTTTTTAAGTTTCTCTTTGAGGAAGATTTCTAGAATGGGAGATACTCCTGAGACAATACAGGATTTGGGAGTTTTCCTTTGGAAAGAGAGAGGGTGGACTATGTAATTTTTTCTGTGTTACCCAGCTTAATGATTTTCTGTATTATACAAAACACTTCTCTATGGGTTTATAAATTTAGAGGTGTGAAGCACTGACAAAAGATTTTGTGATCACTTTGAGAGGCTAGAGTTCTCTGTAGTCACAAAATCATGCTGATTTTTTCAACTACAGGTATTCTCTCAGACTGGAATGTTTGTTTTCTATCCCATTCATGTCTTGGTTGCTAAATGGTCAGACAGAAGCTTGGACACAAATCAACAGGGGAATAATGATCTTTTCAACTTGATTCTGCTGCCTTTTTGTACTTACCCGTGTGTTTCTGCCCATCTTGATCAGGCTGCTGAGGAGGTTGGTTACCCTGTCATGATCAAGGCCTCTGAAGGAGGAGGAGGAAAAGGAATTAGGAAAGTTAACAATGCAGATGACTTCCCCAATCTGTTTAGACAGGTAACTTTTCCCACTGATGTGTGTTGTCTTGTTCTCAGTGTTCTGGTTGGGTGATTCTGAGCACTGTATCGGAAATGTTAAAGAACTGAAAAAGCCTGCATTATGTATCAGAGCCTCTTTGAATCATGAGAGCCGCTTTGAATCATGAGTTTGTTGGTAGGATTTCAATGTATCTGCATATCCAATACAGTTGTCAAATGCCCACACATCATAGGAGATACTAAATAAAACAGAGTAATGGAGGGCATCTGCAGCACAGCTCAGAAATGTTGAGGGACAGGAGCCTTCTTTAGATTACGGGTTATTTAGGACAGCTGAGAGGAATGGAAGCGACACTGTAATTGTATACAAGTGAATGCAGGGTATTTTCAGCCTTAGGTGGCCCAGGGGAAGTATTATGGATGTTCCTTGCTTAAAAAAAAGTTACTTGGGGTAATTGTGACCAGACAAGTGTTTACAAAAAATGATCTGCCTATTGATATGCTGTCTTTAGGTTCAAGCTGAAGTCCCAGGCTCTCCAATCTTTGTAATGAGGCTAGCCAAACAGTCCCGCCATTTGGAGGTGCAGATCCTGGCAGATCAGTATGGCAATGCCATCTCTCTCTTTGGCCGGGATTGCTCCGTGCAGCGCAGGCACCAGAAGATTATTGAGGAAGCACCTGCTTCTATTGCGACTTCAGTGGTGTTTGAGCACATGGAACAGGTGAGAGTGGCTCTGCAAGTTCTATTTTCCTTGTGAAACTCCAGAAACAGCAGGACTGTTTTTTTTTTTTTTGTTTTTTTTTTCCCCCCCATTGTTTAACATTGCCAAGGGTTGTGCATTGTTGAGTCTTTTAAAGGAGCAATGTAGGGTTGTGTGTCTTAAACTGCTTGGTGCGGGCAGCCATTCACATTTCCAAAACTGAGTCTACCATGTCCTGACAAACAGCTGTAGAGCTCCTTTCAAAAAATGCATGCACCCCAAAAATAGCAGGGAAGGGTGTTTTAAATGTATATTGTCATATTAAAAGCAAGCTGCAGGAGTTGTATGAATTGTCTAATGCCAAGTATTATAAATATTTGCTTCAAACTCTGCCTTCTGTAAACTGTAAATGAAATAATCTGGAAATCAAAACTCCTGTGCCACGTGGTTTTTTGAGCAGTTCTAGGGCCTGTTACAAGGTTTTTGGATGTTTCAAAATACCAACAAGAGAGTGTCTGAAGTGGGTGAGGTGGATGAAGAGAGCATAGCACCTGGAAATCAAATACTCTCTTTTCCTGTATCCTAGTGTGCAGTGAAGCTTGCCAAAATGGTGGGATACGTGAGTGCAGGCACTGTGGAATACCTGTACAGCCAGGATGGCAGTTTCTACTTTCTGGAGCTGAACCCCCGGCTGCAGGTGGAGCACCCCTGCACAGAGATGGTGGCTGATGTTAATCTGCCAGCAGCACAGCTCCAGGTGAGTCAAGTGCCCAGGCCCTGTGCATCTGGAGGCTTCCAGAAGTACTCAAGCTGTGGTATGTTGAAGAGATCTGAGCATGAAAAACCTGTTCTGCTGAAGCCTTAGTAAAATAGGGGGGCGGACTGTTGTCTGAGTCACAGCCAGGGTTCTGTGTTAAAACTGGATCACATACTAATATTATGCAGATGACTCAATCTTGGTACTGATGGAGAATAAATATAAAGAAAGTATTAGAGAGCTCTACTAAATATGGCCTGTATCCTCATGTGCAGATAGGTGATATATGACTCTCCCACATTTCCCTCTCAACAAAAATACTTGATAACTTACAGGCCCGTTTTGGTACTTTCTCAGCTTGGGATAAATCTGTGCCTCGAGCAAAGTTGAATTAATTATCCCAAAACATATATGCATCCCTTATAGCTCTAGCATTTGACTCTTCCTGATTTGGAAAGCAAAGAGGGGTTATTTTCTAGTTGTTTCTCTTGGACTGTTCAGGTAGACCTTCAGTTAAAAGGAGTATGAAGAGAAGCAAGAGAGGAGTAAAACAGAGGTGCGAAAACTGATTTAAGGAGAGGTTTTGTGTAAAGGCCTGTCTCAACAAGTATTAGCCATGAGTAGTTCAACTTTAAGCCCTGAAATTACTTTGTGAAATGAGTTGGCTTCTGAGGCTAGCAGTGCAATCAAATGCTGTGCCAGTTTTGAGCAGTGCGTCGCCCACTCTGCCTCTAAGGGACAGCAGCCACTTCCCAGAGTTTCTTATGACAAAAGGAGGGAAAAAAGAACAGATAGTTGGCTGCTTCATTTTTCAGCAAGTTCAGCGGTTGTTTGAAGTTCAGGAAAGTGACTTGCGTCTTGTAAATTTTGATGAGTGGTTCCTGACTTCCAGAGCAATTGTTTCTACCTTTCTAAGCCTCTCGCTGACTGCAGATGCTTTCTCCTCCTGGCTAAGGTCCCTGCTCTTTAGCCTTTCTACAAAACAGGCTTTGTGCCTAATAATTAGGTACTTGAATAGATGTGGCAAAGTGACCAAGGATTTGTCTTGATTTATTGCTTTTTCAAGAGAAGTCATGACAGTGGGTGACAGTTACGGCTTACATGAATGAGTAGACTTCTTGTTGTTCTGATCCCCAAAGTAACGAGGGAATCCTTCACAGATCCTGTAGAAAGCATTTGTGGCGTATGCTGTAGCTCATCCATCCCTTGTGCATCCCCACCAAACTCCTTTTGTGCTGCCATGCCATCTCCCCCTTCTCAGCCCCCATCTTTTCCACTGGTGGATGAATGCTGCAGTCCTCTCCCCTTCTTTTTCTTACACCATGTTAGGGGGTTCTAGTTGCTTTCCTACTTCCATTTTCACAGCCCTCCCATTCTCACCCTCTTGCTTTCTTCTTAGTTCCCATCTTCTCCTAGATGTTTGCATTTTGAAATTTATTGGACTGATGGTAAAGAAAACAAACAGTTGAACTGTAGTGTCTTGTAGACTACTCAGGAGCAGGATCATCTTCATTTTGTCAGGAGGCTATTTGGCTTTGGTGTGAGCCTCCTCTCAGCAACTGATTCCAGTAGGTCTCTGCCTGTATTTGCCAGGTGTGGAGAGTTTATAACTAGTCAGATGCTTTCCTCATTGTTTGGGCACTGTTCTTCATAATGCTGATGCTAGATACAATTTCATAGAGTGATACATTGATACTGTAACCAGTTTGGTCTTTTATCTGTTGGTTGTCTGGCTGGTAGGCAGCTGAAAGAAATGGTTACACTGAAACTCAGCCTTTTTGAACTGTAGCTGTAAAACAAAAAAAAATTTAAAAATCCAATCTAATGAACTGAACAAGTGGGACTTTACTCCATAAGGACACAGCCAGCAGCCAGCTCCGCAGGTTACTCTTCCTGCAGTTTATAGCTGCAAAATTCCAGAGTTTCCTATAACCAGTTAGGGGGCTTCTGTCTCACTGGGACCTTAGTATATTTTTAACAGACCTAATACATCCCCATCCTCAGCTGACCTAGCACTGGCCAGCTTTCTCTGGAGCCTGTTAATCAGTCAATGGAAAATACTAACTGAAGGGCTTAAGGTGGATATTACATTGAGCTCAGCTTTCCTGAGAAACATGAATGTTCCAAGATATCAATAGAGAAGACTTAAATCAGAAAATAGGCCATGCATATCTGCTAAACTAGAACTTGCAGCATCATTTTCCACAGAGAATTGGTAGAATTAATTCTTCAAGGAACAGGTACTCTCTGTGAGGAGAGAAACTTACTGGTGCTTTCTTTTTATTATTACTATTTTTCCTTAGATTGCCATGGGGATTCCCCTCCACAGGATCAAGGATATCAGAGTGATGTACGGTGTTTCTCCGTGGGGAGATGCAGCTATTGATTTTGAGAATTCAGCCCATGTTCCCTGTCCACGTGGCCATGTCATTGCTGCACGTATCACCAGTGAGAATCCTGATGAGGTGAGTGTTTTAAATTCTGTAGTTACTGATCATGGTCTGATAAGCGTAGGCTTTACACCTAGGTTCAGTCCCTGCTGCTGATCCTGAAAATTTTGGCAGCAAATTTAAAAGACTCTTCCCTTATCTCAGCTGATGGTTCTGTAGACTCTGGTTAGCCACAACTTGAACTTACTTGTGTCTGTATCGTTGCAGCACAAAGAGGTGCTCTAACCTTCAGAACTTTAATAACTTTCCTAATTTTGGATTATTTAATTTTTCTTCAGGATGATTAGCAATGCCTGTCTGTCTTTACAGGGATTTAAGCCCAGTTCTGGTACAGTTCAGGAACTGAATTTCCGCAGCAATAAGAATGTCTGGGGCTATTTCAGTGTTGCTGCTGCAGGAGGGCTTCATGAGTTTGCTGATTCTCAGTTTGGTCACTGCTTCTCTTGGGGAGAAAACCGTGAAGAAGCCATCTCGTAAGTAGTCAGAAAAGTGGTAGAACCTTGGAAATTTCTTGAGTTTTGTCCTCTTTCATCCAAAGTGCTGTGGAAAAACAGGACCTCCCTACTTATAGGAGTTTTAAGAGCATTTCCCCTCTCTTTACCTTGTTTTCTACATCATGGCCAAGCTTATTCTGTCTTGCTTTGCAGTTCCACTGTGTTGCACGCACCTGCATTTCTACACTTTTTGCTTACTTCTCTTTATTTTTTTTCCTTTGTTTCATTCATGCCTTGTATACCTGCTGATGGGGTATGATACAGTGACCATTGAATTGAAGTCCCTCTTTGAAAGCTTTCAGGTGGAAGGCTTCTAACAGGAAAAACATTGATAACAACATTGACATCTTGTTATGTCAGTGCCTTACAATGGTTTATAAACCACTGAGTGTCCTTATGCAGTGTGGAGCATTCAAGTGCTCAGTCATAAGACAGGACTGTCTGGCCTGTCATCCATGCCGTTTTTCATCCAGAGCCTTTCCTCTGTTCCCTTCTGGGTGGGATGGAGACCACATCTGTCTGTTTTGTGTATACTTCTCAGATGTAATAGATGCCTAGATGATGATAAGTGGGAACTCCTGATCTCATGGCTGGTGCTGGCTGAGCTGCTCTTGTTCACACCAGCAGCAGGTTGAAGAAAATCAATATTCTTTCATTCCCAAGCATGCCATATAGAATCTTGCTCCAGTGCTCTTCTACTATTACCTTCAGACTGTTTTTTTCCCAACAGCTCATGAGGAACTATCTAGAGTTACAGGCTTGCACGTTACCATTAGTATGGGATAGATAATAGGTTTTCTTTTCTTTTTCAGAAACATGGTAGTGGCTTTGAAGGAGCTGTCCATCCGAGGGGATTTCCGAACCACTGTTGAGTACTTGATTAAACTGTTGGAAACAGAAAGCTTCCAGCAGAACCGCATTGACACTGGCTGGTTGGATCGACTTATTGCTGAGAAAGTTCAGGTGTGGCTGCTTGCCTTACAGGACTACAAATTGGAGTGAGGAGGGGAAAGGGGGTGAGGGGGCAAGCTTGGTGTGTGCTGGTTGCAGGAGGACAAGGATTTTAGGAGGGGTTGTTTTGACCACTCATAATAATGAGTGACTTACGAATAAAAATTTTCACTGGCCTTAATTCTTACTAATATCAAAATCCCAGGTCATCCCTGTTAGGGGAAGGTGGTTGTAAAGTTGGCCAGAAAGCATATTAGTGTACGTGTGAATTAAGGCTAGTATTTTGGTTTGCAGTTTGGGACAGATGATAGTGGAAATGTAGGTGGAGCCTCAAGATTTGTCCCAGGAAGAAAAAAAACCCACGTTTTCTTCTAAGGAGTTACAGAAGTAATTGCTTCTATAATAATATTTGCATGGATGCTACACCAACTTAATTTTAAAAGAGAGGTTGGCTGTGAACCAAAAATAGATCTGAGACTGTTGATTCTTCAAGTGGGTGTCCAGAATGGACTGAAGCCAAAGGGGATGCAACTGTGTTACGTACCCTTTCTTTCTAGGCTGAAAGGCCTGATACCATGCTGGGAGTGGTGTGTGGAGCTCTGCATGTGGCTGATGTGAGCTTCCGAAACAGTGTCTCAAACTTCTTGCACTCTCTAGAAAGGTAAAATTGCAAGCTTGTCTGGTAGATAGCTGATAAGCAGATAGTAATTAATTTTGATTTACAGGTTTTGTTCAAGTCCAGTCCAGAAAGGCACAGAGCTTGTTACCTGCTGACTGTTCTCTGACCCCAGGAAGCTGTTTATGTACTGGCGTAAGAACGCTGGCGGATAATCAGTGCATCTCCCCAAAATATCCCCTGCTGTTTGCACAGATCAGTTTGGTTTCTGGCAGTTTTGAAAGAAGTTCCAAGAAATGGCTCAGAAATGTGGAGTTCTTTCTGTGTGCTTCTAGGGCAATGTTAGGGAGTCTTAAATCATCAGATATTGTCTTCCTCTCATTTTGAGGATTGATTTAATTTCCCAGGTTTGACATAATTTTCCAAACTGTTTCCCACTAGTACTTAGAAAACCCGCTCTGCTCCTGTTGGCTTTAAAGTAGAGCAGGCACTGTAGGGAAACTGGTTGTAACACTCCCATCAGGCTAAACCTGGTGTGATCCAGGCAGGTCCGCTCTTAACAGGCAGTTAAGTGTCCACTCAGTGTCTTTTTGGCGAGTCCATATGTAAACAGAGCTGCCGGGGGAAAAGCTGCTTTATCCCCCGTGCTAAGTCGTGCTACATGTTCTGTAACTCAGGCCATGATGCTCCTTTTGCAGACTCTTCTCTAAGGCAGAAGTGGGTGAATGGGAAGGAGAGCAAAGCTGGTCTGTGTAGCTTTGCCAAACGGATATGTGTCTCTCCTAAGAAGAGATGGTTTAAAAGCCTGCTCCCATCTCTTTGCTGGTGTTTTCCCCGCTCTTGCATGCATCTTTGAACCTGCTTGGGCCCCTGATAGCCATTTGGTGGCTTCTGGAAGACGAGTTTTGTGTTGTACTTCTTTTTCAAGGGGCCAAGTCCTGCCTGCTCATACTCTGCTGAACACTGTGGATGTGGAACTCATCTATGAAGGACGAAAATACGTGCTGAAGGTATGATGGACAGTGTGGAAACCCATCCTTTTGCCACTTCTAGCTGGAAATGTCTGATTGTGTGCTGCTCTGGCTTAATCTTTGTAATACATACAATTACTGGAATTAAATCTCTGCAGCATTTATTTTCTCTGCTTTAGTGAGGTTAAGAAATCAGTACAATCTCCCTTATGATAATATCCCATCATATCTCTCTATTGCGATATCTCTGTTTATTTCTATAACTGTTTTAACCTTCTGGAGTCTAGAAATGCTCTGCACAGGGTGAAGAATGCTTTGTTATAGGCAAAGACTACTGCCCATTGGTTGACCAAAACTTTCATTTGAAGTTTCTTTCATCAGCATGACAGAATTTGTAGTGATTTCTACGCTTCAGCATTGCTTTTTCTTTGCTGTGTACAAATACCAATGTTAGACATACTGCTGAAAGGTTGTAAAGCCAAGCACATGAAAATTGGGAAATACTAGATTTAAGATTGCCTGTGCAATCTTAACTAGCTTCCTTGGGCAAATTTATTATGGTGAAGTTTTTAACGGCATGACCATCTACTGTTTTCTGCAGCTGTCAATAAGCTGCACTCCTGCACCTCCATGAGTTTATCTTGGCACCCCTTTGTTGAGAAACAGGCACTGAACAGCAGCTAAAGTATGCTTTAAATAATTTACCCAGTTTCAGATGGGAACTCTGTGGCCGAGACTGATAGATTTCCCTTTTTCTAGGAAGAGCTGTAGCTGCTTTTTCTGTGAGACAATCTCTTTTTTTTTTCTTTTTAATTTCAAATTGTCTCATTCATTATGCCATTTTAGTACACAACTATGACTTGTACAAAGATTGATGTGATCAAACCTGTACAGTTAATACCTAAGTGCGTGAGGATTAACTCAAGGTTCATGGACACCATTATTTCTGGCATCTCTTGACTGCTAAATGCTTGTGATCCTGATTCTTTTTTACTTCCTCCGCCCCGCCCCCCCCCATCTAACATGAGAACAAATGGCTCTGTTCCCGTTTTTTAATTCTCACTGTTGCAGTGCTTGGAAAACTGTGTATGTTGTGGCACCAAGGCAGTATTAATGCTGTGTTTATTTCACATGATAACGTACCATTCTTGTGGATCTGCAGGTGACTCGACAGTCTCCCAATTCTTATGTGGTCATCATGAACAGCTCATGTGTAGAAGTTGATGTGCACCGACTGAGCGATGGAGGACTGCTTCTATCTTATGATGGTAGCAGCTATACTACCTACATGAAAGAAGAGGTGGACAGGTAGCAGCCTGTAAAGATTGATATTTAACATTTACATACAAACCAAGATTAGGTGTACTTGTAACTTTATGCTTCCCAAAGATCAACTGGGAATGAAAATCTCCCCTAGGAGGAAATTACTTAGATGTATTATGGATGAGTTTAAATGGAGAAGTTGCCTTCACCTGAAGAACAGATCTTGGCTACTGTTAGAAGAAAGATATGAACGTGTACCAATGTGGAGTTTGTGTTCTCCTGCTGGTTCTTCACAAGTGCTGTTACGGATTATAAAAGAACACCCCAAACCCAAAACCTAAAAGACATGAAATTCTTTAAAATCCTTGGAGCTCCACAGCTGCCTTAGACATAGATACAAGATTTTCTATTTCAGTGCATTTCCTGAAAGTTCCTTGCAGGGATCATAACCAGAAGATCAGTAAATCTCCAGCTTCTGAAAAATGAACCACTGCCCCCTCTGCTGGTTTGTTTTCTGTGACAAATGTAGTGAGTCTGGTCAGGAGTACGAAGAGAGTTTGGGTTATTTTCTGTGTTGAAAAATGTTATAAAATCTGAACCTCTCAGTCTGCTACGTGAGTGTGTCCTACCCATTTCAGCTTTGCTCTGTATGCAAGAGGATTTTGCATGAGATGGACAGTTTGGTGCGTGTGTTGTGTGTTATGTATTGCAAGTGTAATCTCCACTACCATCAGGTTTTGTTTATATGAAATATTGGTTCTGACACCTGTTAGTAGAGAAGCAGCACAGAAGTAACATACATACAACCTTGCTAAGGGATGTTCTCTCTGGTTTCTAATCCCTGGCTTCCATAGTTCTGTTTTGATATGATTAATCTGAACTTTGATACCCAGGGCTGTACTGTTCAGCTCAGAATAGCTGGCTGAGGTGGTTTTGTTCAGTTTTGTTTTAGAGTAGGGAAAGAGAGAATGGATTTTTTCCTTCCCATGCTTTCCACAAGAAACTCTGTGGCAGTGATTTGTCCTTTTCTTTCGTAGGTACCGTATCACTATAGGTAACAAGACCTGTGTGTTTGAAAAGGAGAATGATCCCTCCATTCTGCGCTCGCCTTCAGCTGGGAAGCTTATCCAGTATGTGGTGGAGGATGGGGGACATGTGTTTGCAGGCCAGTGCTTTGCAGAAATAGAGGTAAGTCTCCAAGAACTGACTTGGCTGCAGATGCTGAATCTGCCCAGGCAAAAGCTGGGGGTGAAAAAAAGTTGAATGCTTTGGAACGAGGAATTGAGTATGAGGGATAATTCACAGTATTTCCAAATTTTGTGTAGGTTTTAACCTGGACTAATGCAGGGATCAGCTGTGAGAGTGATGGGGTGGGGAAGAAATTACCTAACAGCTGAAATTTGAGTGTTTAATGACTGTATATCAGGTGATAAGCGAAATTTCTCAGTGGTGAGACCATGGTTATCATCTTGCTGTGACACTGAGGGAGAGTGGGATCCATGTGTGCTGTGTTTTCTAGCTGTGTTGAAGAAAGCTGCCTACTTGTAGACCACTACATAGTACCAACACAGACTCAGAGTCAGAGTTATATGCCAGGATTTAGTAACAAACTAAGACTTCTCTGATCATTTATCAGGTTGATCAGATGAGTTAATAAGTGTCACTCCTCCTTTCTCTCTTGGAAGTTACTTAACTTTTAGAGTGGAGGAGGATGAGGATGAACAATTTCTGCATCACTGTGAGAAAAGCCTGAGAGCCGGTGTGGGAGTGCGTGGCTCAAAACAGATTTGAGGGAGGGGAGGGTGTGTGTTGACAGAGGGGCAATTAAACTGGTTGGGGACAATGTGTAGGAGAAAAATAGCAGCCCAGAGATCCAGATATTGTATGTAAGTGCATTTACGCTGCAACAGAGCTGTGGCTAAGAAGGAACCACCACTCAATTCCTGTGTTCCCTGTTGTGGTGTATAACAATGGTAAAACTAGACTGTCTCCACCCATACCCAGCCCTTATTCTCCAAAGGCAAGAGCTTCCATGGTAGATCTAAGGAAGCAACTTTGTCTGTGAAGAGTGGTTTGAGACCAGTGACTTCTAGAAAGTAATCCTAGCTCCCTCTGCTAAAAATGAATGTGCTGCTGTAGCTTTTGCTTCTTCTCCTACTTCTTCAGAGTACAGCAGCTGCAGCAGGAAATTGTGTCTGCTTTGCTCATTGTGTTGAATGTGGGACATTCATGGGTACCTGTTGGTCCAAGCAGTGTGTGGAACAGGTGATGTTCCTGAGGCTGGCTTCCTGCTGCCCTAATTTGTGGCCAGTTATTTTGTTCTACCATTCATTTAGTGTCTGAGATTTCATTACCGATGTGTGTGCTTTTAAACCTTTGAGAAATCCTGGATGCAAAAGGTGCTCATGCAAGTTAGTTTGTAGTAGGACATTGGCTGCTGGCTCACAAAACTAGAACCATTTGGGGAACATGGAAGCTGGGTGTGTAACCTGTTTTCCTTGCTACAGGTGATGAAAATGGTGATGACGCTAACAGCAGGAGAATCAGGCTGCATCCATTATGTCAAACGCCCAGGGGCAGTCTTGGATCCAGGCTGTGTGATTGCCAAGCTTCAGCTGGATGATCCCAGCAGGGTTCAGCAGGTGAGGAGCACAGGTGTTTGTTGTGTTTTTAATAGGGGGTGATGTTGAGATGCTCTGGTGTACTGAACCAATTTCAGACTTGTGCAATGTACTGGAATTGTCACTTTACCCTTTATTTGTCTCAGATGAGGGCTAGGACTTGGGTTATTGTCACTCGCTCTGATTCAGGCTAAGCTTATGTACCATTCTTGTTCTCTTCTTACCTCAGCACTGTTGTGGGTACGCAGCTGTCTAGGATATTGGAGTCTGGCCAGATTTTTCCAGCTGCTTTATTCCTATGCAAGTTTATTTAACTTCTTTTTATTGTGTATTCTTCATGTGACCCTCTTTGGGAGGATGAGCGTTGGTGTCTTAACTCCGAGAGTGTCGGGCCCTGAGAAAGCAGTTGCAACAAATCTGGAATTAGAAAAAAAGAGCCTAGGACATGCATCTTTTTTAAGGTGAAAGGGAAAGAGATGTATTCATTTAGGGATGATAGGCTGGAATGTAGCTGGTGGCAGTAGAAGAGAATCGATTCCTTTAGCTAGTTGAAAATTGTGGGAGGTTGTTGTACAGGGGGTGGAAAGTGATTGTCAGCACCAAACTGTTGGTTTTTTCTGTGCTTTTCTTTGAGATTTTTGGTCATCCTGGATCTAAACAATGAGATCAATTGTAACATACTAGGGAGAGAGGCTGGAAGCTTATTTTGTGGGTGTACACAACGTATGAGATGGATCTCCAACAGTTCTAATTTTTCTGTCTCTCAACCAAGTGGTTGATGCCACACAGGAAGGTTAGTGACACTGCGCTGTTCATTGTGTTTCCAGGCTGAACTGCACACGGGTACTTTGCCACAGATCCAGAGCACAGCACTTCGAGGCGAGAAACTCCATCGCATCTTCCATTGTGTCCTAGATAACCTGGTCAATGTGATGAATGGATACTGCCTACCTGAGCCCTACTTCAGCAGCAAGGTACTAGTTATTTCTTATTTCAGAGAGGGAACACAAGTACTCTTTCAACTCAAGGTCATGCTGGCCAATTTGCATGTCAGCATGTCAGAGAACCAAGAGTGAGGGCAGTACTACCCTGCTAGTGCCAGCTGTATTCGGTTTTCTTTCTTTGACTTCGTTATAGTCAGTCTCACTAGAGAGCAAGAGGGGAGAGTCCTGTCTGTGGCACCCAAAACAAAGACAAAGACAAGGAGCTGGGCTAGATCTTTCTGTGTGTGCCTGCAGCCTTGTATGTGGGAGCTGCCTGCATAGCCAGCTGTGGCAGATGTCCTAGAAGGAGGACAGAAGAAGGTGGGCGAATCTGAGTCAGCTGTTGGTGTAAGGTAGCACAGCAGCTTTGTCATCTACCCCAGTTCTCTCTTTTAGTCCCTGGGCTAGCTGTGGGATAAAACAGTATTGAAGTTTACCACAATGAAAAGCCTTTCCTTTTCTCCCTTCTTGCTGCTTATTCTTTTCTCCACGCTTGTCTTAACACTGACTCTCTAGGTGAAGGGTTGGGTTGAGCGACTAATGAAGACCCTGAGGGATCCATCTTTGCCTTTGCTGGAACTTCAGGACATCATGACCAGTGTTTCTGGACGGATCCCACCCAACGTAGAGAAGTCCATCAAGAAGGAGATGGCCCAGTATGCCAGCAACATCACATCAGTCCTTTGCCAGTTTCCCAGCCAACAGGTGATCAACAACACTTAGAGGAATAAAGATCAGTTTGTGTTGGGGCAGAGAAAGTTCTTTTAAATTATCTGGATGTTAGTTGTACCTGGAAGTTGCATTTGAACATGGGATCTTCGTGGTGAAAGGTACTTCCCTGTATGACTTGAGCTTAAAGGCTTGCCTCCTTTACCTGTGCTGAAGGGTATGTGTTCCCTGCTCAGTATAGCTTTAAACAGGCAGTTTGGAAGTGGTTTAATCATATCAGTGGCCTTGTGGGAATTTCTTTATTTGCTTTTTGCCTGGCACATACGGAGCAGCACAATTTGTAGTGTGAAACATAACCTTAAAGAAGAGTGATTGCAACTAAGGAAGGCCTGATCAGGTAATGAGATGTTGGGAGATGATTTCTCCGGTATTACGATATTGTGCATTGATTTTTGTGTCATTGTCAGGTCATTAACTTTCTTAGTTTAAAGCTTTGGCCTTTGCTGGAGTCTGCTGGAACTCTGGTCTGGTCTGTCTGGAAGGTCTCAGCTTCTCTGCTGGTTGTTCAGCCAGATCATCCCATCCAGGAACTGGGACTGTCATGTTGATTGCTCTCTTTCAGATTGCCAATATCTTGGATAGCCATGCAGCCACCTTGAACCGCAAATCAGAGCGTGAGGTCTTCTTCATGAACACTCAGAGCATTGTCCAGCTTGTACAGAGGTGAGCCATTTTCAGGCGTGCCCCCTAATGCTTTTTCTGTTGTTCTTTTTCCTGCTGCTTGAAAGACCTGAGCCTGCTTGTCTGTATTGGTTTTATTACACTCAAGAGTCTAAATCACAGGAATAAGATTGCATGCTTCCCTCAGGGAGGTTAGCAGTGAGGGGGGCCGTGTGTGTGGCCCAACTGCCTGTGTGAAGCACACATAGAGATCCTTCCCTCTTTTTCCCTTTGCCTTTTTTGGCTTAAAGAAAGATTTAACTTCTGTTCTGGCGCTGATCACATCTTGGCCGTTTCTTCAAGCCATTGATGTGTTTATACTGTTCAGTGTCTAGAGTTTTTAGTGTTTTCAGAAGCAGGACATTTGATGCAAAACACGAGCCATGCTACCCCACAACAGTAATGGCAGGGGTTATATGTTCACATAACAGTTGGATTTTCAGAACCAGGTACGCTTCCTTCTGTAAGCAGGCTTATTCTGCCACTTGTGTTGAGTGTTACTCACTTGCAGGTCTTCAGAAGTAGGGCTATGTGGATCTCACTCAACATTAGGTTTGACTGACTTGCTTCTGCAGGTACCGGAGTGGTATTCGCGGTCACATGAAAGCAGTGGTGATGGATCTGCTCCGTCAGTATCTGAAGGTGGAGACTCAGTTTCAGCATGGTGAGTCTCTTAAGCATGTCAGGGACTTGATTTCTGCAAGAAGCACGTTTGGTCCCAGAAGGTCCGCATGGACCCCATTCAAGAAAGATTACTCTCACTCACGGTGAGGCTAAGCTACACAGTTTTTTTTTTAAAGGTCTACTGGTCAGATCCTGGTTTTTTTTGTGGAGGAGCTTATGTCCATTTTGAGTTTTTGTGGTAAGATGGCTCATAATGCTTATCACAAGCAAATGACAAACTTTACCCCAAAGCAGTCTATTCTGCTGGTTTTCCACTGTTGGTATATCCATCATCTTTTACATCCCATGCCATCTTACCCACAGTTTACGTGTCATAATATGGCTGGTCTCTTTTTGGTGTAGGGATGCTCCTTTTCCCCTTAAATCTTCAAAAGAATAGCTCCTGTATGAGTTTATGGCCCTCCAATTGAGGACTTCTGTATGACCTGGAGTAAAAAGACAGACTCACTGCATATTAGGAGTTTCTTTGTGTTGCCTTTCTAGGCTGTTACTGAGCTCACTAAGGCTCAGTGAGTCTGTGTCGTTTCTGCTTGTTCTAGATCAGAGATGATCTCCTTTGTGTTCCCTCACTGACTCTTATCAGCAGTGGCCTACCACTGGAGAGTTCCCCCAGTTGGGTATTCCATGTGTGGAAGCTTCATGTGAGAAGCTTGATTTTTATTTTTGCATTTCTGAGCATCTGCAGAAAAATTAGAATCAGAAGAACTAAACAACATGGTGATTTTAAATGGTTTTATCTTGCTTGCCTGTTAATTAAATTTGACGGTAAGAAAATCAAGCGGAGTTAAAAAAAAAAAAAAAAAAGTAACTGCCTTACTTGTACCTGCTGTAAAATACCAGGCTGTTCATAGAGCAAACCCCAAACCTCAGCCTGAAGCTGAGAACTGGAAATAAATGCATTGCACTGCTGTATCCAGGCACAAGGTGGCAATGAAGCACTAGCTAGTATGAGGCTCTAGCTCTTGCAGGTAGTTCAGATTCTGTTCTACTTTTCTTTTGTCCTGCTCCATTACCTGCTCCAGCCTAATGGTACTGCAGATTCATTTCCACTTCAATTTGCTGGTAGTAGAGGATGGTGCAGATCATTTTGCTATTATTTTATTTTGCTTGTCGTTTGAATGAAAGACTGAGCTCACCTTTCCTCTCTTCTTATTTGCTCACAAAGGAGGTATTTGGTATTGGAACTGTTTTAATAAGAGTAGGATGTTTAAAGTTTGCAGTTGAGGGGGTAGTGGTGGGAGGAATGTTTCCATCCCAGAATTGTTTGTGTGGACCATGCAAAGTAGGTTCTCAAAACATATATGTAGAAGAATAAAGACACATCTATTAACTTCTATTCCATGACACACAGGTATGGAGACTGGAAAAATGTCCATTTCTGATTGCAGGTCACTATGACAAGTGTGTCTTTACCCTTCGGGAAGAGAATAAAAGCGATATGAATGCTGTATTGAACTACATCTTCTCACATGCTCAGGTCACCAAGAAGAACCTGCTTGTTACCATGCTCATTGTAAGTTGTCTGATGGTGTTCTAGAAATTTGTTTCTTGTATGTTTGGTGCTTTAAAGGTACTGAATTGATAGCTCTCGTCCTTAAAGATGCGAACCTTCTAGCTACAGAAGCAGTGGCAGCAGTGTGGAGTTTTTTCATGTGTTCTTAGGGCACGTAAGCCGTGCATTGAAGGAGACCCAGAACATACTGTTTGCACGGTGTCTGTGCACCTTCTGGTTTGTGACTGTCCCGCACTGATTGCGTGTCAGAGTGCAGTGAAGGCTAATTATGCAAGTGCTTTGTGAGCATCTGTGGGGAGATAAGAATGCAGACTTATGTTGAGAGGGTGCTAGAGGCTAACTTTCAGACACTGGGCTGTGACTATATTTGGTTTAGTTTGGTTCTTCAGGGATGGAGAATCTCCTGGGGTTGGAATTCCTCTTGGACAGACAAGATTCCACCCTAGAAACACGAATGAGTCCTCATGGCAGGGCCTGCCATCACCTTCTCGTGGTCTTGTGGCTTGTTAGTCCATGAAAAATCTCAGTTCTCATTATTTTGGTCCCACTCTAATGGGTGAAACTCCCTGTAAATTACATTCCCAGGAAAAATAATTAAAAAACAACAATTGAGTCCGGTCTTTTTTTTTTCCTGTTTCCTAAAGAGCCTTGAAAAACTCCTTGTCCCACATAATGCTTTGAAGCAGAATGAATGCCCACCTTCCTCAAGGCAGGATGAATTTAGTGACAACATTATTTTCAACAGATTAGAATTAGGTATCCTGCTTTTTAAGAGGCTAATTACAATACTGTCTCTCTCTCTCCTCCCTCCACCCCCTGCTTTTTTTTTTGCTTTTTTTTTTTTTTTTTTTTCAAATGTAATGTGGTCTGATACTGCCAAAAATATGTCCAAAGTAGCCATCTACAGAATAGCTCTCAAAAGCAAGGAGAGAGTCATAATTGTCCTAGGCTGAGGCTGAGTTTCTTAAATTCTAATTTGTAAGATATAAGGACCCTGGCATTCTTTCTTTCTGGCTCTCCTCCCCCTCTTTTTTTTTCTTTCCCTTTTTGGTGTGTGGTGTGATTGTAAGTAACGCTTGCCTTAAGAATCTCATTATTTGAACACGGAGACATATTTCCTTTGAGAATTCTGGAGTAGCTTTGAGCCGGGGCTGTTCATTTCTCAAGTAATCATGCTGGCGTGATGGAGAGAGAAAATGGCAGCTGTTCGCAGCTCAGGCCTTCAATTTTCTTCAGAGTCCAGTCACTCAAGTGTGTAATTACACGGGGTGCCGGGGAGGCGTTAGGCCTTGTCAAAGAGCTGGTTTGAGGCTTTGCTTGCTGCCTTTGCCAATCAGTGCAGGCAAAAGCCAGTGCAGCGCCAGCTACCTGCTTTATTTTGTTGTTGTCATCCTGATTATTTCTTGCTAAAATGGGACTGAAACTTTTTGTCTAGTTTTTCACCTCCCATGCAAGCCGTGTCTTGGAGGCAGAGCCTTGCTGTGTTTTCACGTTGGCCAGCGTGGTGTCCGTCAGAGGGAATGGGGAGGTAGGGAACACAGGGAAACATTGAAGAGTTTTCCTTTCTCCTTCCTGTGTAGTCATTCTTCCCACCGCTTCAGTTCTACTCAAGTAAAGGCTGACATCCCAGTTTGCCAGAACGTAAAACGTACTGGGAGAGGCTGTGCTGTGTGTGGTGGAAGAGCAGCCGGCAGCTAGCCGGTGACCTGAGCACCATTCGCATGGGCTCTGCCCTCCCATGAGTGCTGTGTCACAGGGACTTCTCTGATCGAGGGGGTGATGGGGGCTCAGGAGGGGTGGTCGTGCCTTTGGTCACAGTGTCATCTGCGGCACAGCTAGGGACTGCCATCTGCCAAGTGACAGGGCATGCCATTAACCAAAAAAACATCGTTCCTCTTTCTTTCCAACTCACATAACTCTTCATGTCTGAGAGAACCCGTGGCACATTTGGTGTGCTCATGGTGAAGGCTGTGGTGTTTTATGGGTTGCCAAGCTATTTATGTGGGGTAGTTTAAGTTTGTCCTCCAAGGGCAAACATCATGTCAAAATACCTTGATGCTTATGTTGGTGTTATTGATGTAACCCTAGGAATCCATTATTAACAGCGGGCTCTGAGGATGGTTTTAGTAATAGTATTATGCTGCCATCATTCACCTTTTTTAGCTAGCAGGCGTTTAAGGCAGGATGGGAACTACTTCATCCTTCATATATTTGTTGAAATATAGTGTGATTTGAAGTTGTATGTTCATTTTATGTACTTATGTACTGACTGCTGTATGCACATCCTGGGCAGAATTGCTTGTGGCATGGCAGATGTCCTGTGTCGTATCGGATTTTAGTTACCTTGAGCAGTAACATTACAACACTGAGGAATTTGTATTTCAAATATGACAAAGGCAGTTCTTGAATTATTCACTGTGAATTCACACAGTGACCTGGAGAGGATAAATTTACAGAACTTTCTTTGGGAACAATCACTGTAATGCTTGCTGGCCCAAGACTGGTTAGTAGGAGACAATCTTATTAAGAGTTAGTAGCTTAGGTGTTTTTAATAAGTGATTTGACTGTGGTTTCTCTCCACCAGAGAGTTTGCCATCATTCCTAGAGATGGCATCATGCTTGAGTGAGGTTGGAGAGAAAGGGATTGAGAGCAACGTGGAGAAAAAGCTATTTAGCTTTGGAATTGCATGTAGTATGAGCTCTTATTTGTTAGTCAGTCTACGGGACTTCTATTATTTGGTTTTTGGTTTTTGCTTTGATAAGCCTGCCAGGGAAAATAATCTAACCTGCTGTGCAGAGGTTTCCCTTTTTCCCTTTCTATTTCTTGGATCTTCAAAGTGCCTTTTCTGAACTGTATGTGTTTAAAGTCTCTTAAAACTTTAAGGCACTAGCGTTCTTTCCTGTTGCAAATCCCTGTTTCATCTCGCATTTTCCTCCTGTGATTCATTTACCAATAGAAGAGCTGTTGTGCTGTATAGAAGAAACACATTAGAGGCTCCTAGAGGGTTTCCAGCTTCAGGAGTGGGGAGGGAAGAGGCTCACAAGCCAGTATGAGTAGTTGAAGGCTGGGATTATTCACGGTAGTTGAAAGTATTTTTGGAAGAAAATGTGCATGAGAGCACACCTCCTCTGTTCAGAAAACAAAACAGGTTGAAGCCTTTACTGTTTGCATTTTTTTGAATGGCTGAATCCAAAAGTTTTGAAACAGCTTTAACACTGAAAATTATGCTGTTCAGTTTTATTATTCTATCCAGCCAATTTAGACAGTAAGGTAAGCTAGTGAACTTTCTCAGAACCAGGATTCTTTGATTAGAAGAATTATTATGGAGTCAGTCTTGTGCTGTGGCAGGAAACACATTACATCATTTACGGTTTTAGTTAGCTTTGCTTAGCCTTGTTAGCAGAATGACAGGATCTTTTTTTCCTTTGCTGAAGCTGTACAAAGCCTGCTGGTTTGTGGTTGTGGATTGTGGGTTTTGTTTTTTTTTTTGTTTTGAGGTGTTTTTCTAAGTGGACTTCAGGGGGTTCTCCTGGCAGTTAAACTCTTTCTGTTTGGTCACCTTTCATAGTGAAAAATTGCTAATCTTTGCATGCTACACAAGGCATTTCGCTACAATTAAATGCTCTTTGAATTTTGCATTGCTGTTAGGGCAGACTTCTCATACAAAGCTGAAATTGGGTAATGTGAAAACGTTTTGCTTGAATCTCTTTGCCAAGTCAGTATTTCTCCTGTGTTTGGATGCCAAAACACATGCTAAAAATAATATAATGGGTGGTGGTGCCAGTCCCATCTTTCCTCTGTAGCTTTATTTATATGTGTGAAATTATTGAAAGCCTAATGCTTGTACCCTTGTCAGCACGGAATTATAGAATAAAGATATATATAGATAAGGACCCCTAGAGGTGATGTCGTCCAGCACGTGAGGGCATGTGTGTATGTATTTCAGGTTTAAACTCCCATGTAGGAGAACGGAAGATGGTTTTCCTCTGTTCTTAGCATTTTCAGTTCTCTTTATTTTTCAGGACCAGCTCTGTGGCCGTGACCCCACCTTGACAGATGAGCTGATTAATATTCTGACAGAGCTGACCCAGCTCAGCAAGACAACCAACGCTAAAGTGGCCCTGCGAGCACGGCAGGTAAGGGAGCGTGTTTAGCAATCCAAGCTGATCCCTGCTTGAGACACTGTGCCATTGCTGATCAGATCAATACGGACTGCTCCCACTTGGGAGTTGGCTCTTTTGGAAAGTCTGTATCTCTTGATGTTTGTTTTGATTACTATGCAAATGTGAAGAGTAGATTACTGTGAGCAGTGCTTTAACAATGAAGCTAATTAACTGTTGTGACAGTCTAATAAAGATTGCAGTGGATTCCCAATCACTGTAATATTTGAAGTTAGAATTCTATTCCTTTGTCCCTGCTTCTCCAGAAAGTTTTGTCTGGCTCAAATAGAAGTCAGTTGAGAGCAGCCTGTGGTTTGTGCAATAGAGGAAGTCAAAAAATACATGGTCGCTGTGGTTCCTTCTGGCTTTATCGCTTGTGAACCCAACAAGAACAGGCTGCCTGGAACATGTAGGCAGTTGTACAGTAAACAGCCAGGCCATGCTATCTGGGTTCATCAGCTACCTTACAATTGCGAATCAGTGTGTGCAGAGAACAGGGAGAGAAATTTACACATGAACTAGACGTTCTTTGCAACTGCTAAGGAATTACTGCAAAGAATTATGTTGGTCTTTTGCGGGGCTTTTTCTGGCTTTTGAGTTGCGTGTTGACAATTTCTTTTTAACCTGAAAATAATTGGAAAAACTCTTGATACTGTCAATTCCATGAGTCTAGTACAGATAATAATTTGAATGCCAGATATCCACCTGGATATTATTGTGAACTTCCTCTTTAGCAGTTAGTCTGTAGCCAGGAAGGAGTGAGAGGGCACAGTTGTTTCATGGTAATGCTAACCCTCTGGTCTGATCACTCCTCTCACTCTACAGTCCCTGTCTCCATTCTAAAAGTCTTAAGCAGGAAAGCTGACACTTTGGGGATCTCTCCTTTTATTTCAGCGCTTGACTGTTGAAAATGAATGGGATGTTTGAAGCTGCTCAGTGACCTTATGTTTCCTTCAGAATTGTATTTGCGTCCTTGAACCATTCAGTTATTGAACCTCTCAGCAGCATGCTGGGAATGGTGCTGCAGTCCTTGTGTATGTCTTTATGTTGCTCTTTCACTTCATTTTCCCCTGCAAGCTGCTTCCCCTTCCTATCTCTGTATCCTTCATGTTGGACATTTAATACCTGGCACCAGTGTCTCTTGCTTCCTCTGCTTGGAAGCTGTGAAAGGCGGTCTCCATTGCTGGCCTCCCCACAGCTGCTGCCTGCCAGATCTGCTTTCCAATTAACAGCCGGTCAGGCAGTCCCCAGGACTAGCAGCTCTGCAGTGCTAAATCACATGCACTGATGGAACTTGATTGAAGCTGTTCCTTTTCTCCGTGGGGAATTGCCAATAATACAAACCAAGCAGATACACAAATGAGGCTGGGGGGGGCAGTCTGCAGCATCACCCAGGTGCCACAGAATTCACAGGAGGAACCAGTCGCCTCTTCTGGGATGGAGCAGACTATTGCTGCCTTGGAGATAAGAGCCTCCTGCCGATGGCCCAGCATAGCTCCTTTCACTGACACTCCTTGTGTTTGCTGTTTACCAGGTTCTCATTGCTTCCCATTTGCCATCCTACGAGCTGCGTCACAACCAGGTGGAGTCCATCTTCCTGTCTGCTATTGACATGTATGGACACCAGTTCTGCATTGAGAACCTGCAGGTATCTGCCAGACTTCTCTCCTTGTTTTCCCTGCTTTCTTCTCACTCATCTTCATGTTTCTGTTTTAAATCTCGCCTGTAGTCCCAAGGTCCTTGTGGCTTTAAGTTGGATTGTTCTGATTTCTAGCTTCCCCCTCACTTTTCATTCCTACACTGATACCAGAATGACCTCACCGCAGCCTACAACTTCTTTAAGGTGGGCAGTGAAGAGGGAGGTTCTGATTTCCTCTCTCTGGTGACCCGTGATAGGACATGAGGAAATGGAACAATGCTGCATCAGGAGAGGTTCAGACTGGACATTAGGAAAAGGCTCTTCACTGAGAGGGTGATTGGTCACTGGAACAGACTCCCCAGGAAAGTGGTCATGGTGCCGAGCCTCTTATAAGGAGCATCTGGATGATGCTCTTAGTCCTCTGGTTTAGTTTTAGGTAGTCTTACGAGGAGCAGGGAGTTGGACTTGGTGGTATTTATGAGTACCTTCCAACCTGAGATCCTGTCATTCTGTGATTTAGTAGGAAAAGGTCATAATCCTTGATGAACAGCAGGAAAAGCATGGAAATTGGTACTAGACAGCCTTGATTTTGGGTTTTTGCTTTTTTGCCTGACCCTGTTTGCAAGACAGGCAGTTCTCTTTTCAAAATGCTTGATGTGATCTCTTCTAGAAACTCATTTTGTCGGAGACATCCATCTTTGATGTGCTACCCAACTTCTTCTACCACAGTAATCAGGTGGTAAGAATGGCAGCTTTGGAGGTAAGTTTATTCGTATTGAAAAAAAAAAATTATTTTTTCTGTGGTTTTTGTTCCGTGTGGTGGTTTTTTTTGGGTAGTTTTTTTTTTGTTTTTTTCTTTAGGCCACTGCAAGATTAAGAGTGCTGTAGATTGTGTGGAATCTGGCTTACTTAGTCTGTGATTTAACAGTGTTAATATTCATAATTGACTGAAATTTCAGATTCAAGTTATCTTCTTTGCTTGAAGAAGATTTAGGTGGTTGAAAGGATTGAAAGTGAAGCTGCTGTCCGAGAATGTGGTCAGCCTGTCCTGTGTGCTTTGTGCTGATGGTCATATCCTGCCAGACTGGTCTTCCTCAGAATAACTTTAAATTCTAGCTGAATTAGAGTTCTGTCTAAATATTCATTTGGAGGTACCTGGGTTTTTTAGTATTTTTGAAATCTCTGGTGTATTATTTGTTGTTTTCCTCTCTTTCTGCTTCCTTAGCACAGTTACGCTGATTGAGTTTCTCTCTAACCAGGTGTACGTTCGAAGGGCATATATTGCCTATGAGTTAAACAGTGTCCAGCACCGCCAGCTGAAGGATAACACTTGTGTGGTGGAGTTCCAGTTCATGCTACCTACCTCCCATCCAAACAGGTCAGATCACGTGTTCAGGTGTCTGTGGAATCAGAGGTTTATGAGGGGCTACATCCTATCTTGGCAAAGAAAACTTGCAATAGAATCGGTGGAGAAAGGGAGAGTCCCAGTGCCTTAAATAAGCACAGATTATTTAAGATAAACCGCTACATTACCCAGTTCCTTCTCCCAAGTTATTTAAAAATCTCAGAAGCTGTGGGTAATAGTTTCTGCAGTTTGGATACATTCAATATGATACAGTTTCCATATATTTCCTGATTTTTAAATCGGCTTGTGTAGTAACTTTCTTCTAGAACTTCAGTTAGCCTTCAGAAAGATAGAATGCCAGACAGAATAATCAATTACTCATTTTAATAAAGAACAGTCAAACAGTCTCTGTCCCCTTCCTGCAGCGCTTCCCTGCCAGCCCTTTGTAACTGTTTGTGATTGGCTCTACTTTCAAACCTGGCTTTACTGGATAAGGTGAAATTTTTTCTAGCATGCGTTTTTTTTGACTGAGAAGAGCAAGGTGCATGTATGAATGTGTTTTATATAGAAATGCTGGAGCTGACATAGATTTTCAGTCAGTATTTTTCAGAATGCATTTCTCATGACTGCAGCCGAAAGCATCAACTATTCGCTGCCCAGTCTTATAGAAGGGTTGCATCTCCTAGTGTGTGCTAAGATCATTTAAAAAACCCAAACCAAACCAAACAAACAGGATTCTCAGAACTTCTTCAGCATCTGTCAGGTTAGTCAGTTTCTGTGTTTTTTCATTTGCACAGGAACTCAGGAGGGTATTTTAGATGGTATTGTATTTTTGTCCCGGGCAGCGCAGGCGTGCGGGAGCCAAGAGGCGCAGTGAGTCCCTGTGGCCGCCGGGTGCCACTGTTGATCTGTGCTGGTTTGGCAGTTTGGTATCAGTGCTGTTTTTCTCCTTTGTTTCCAAACATCTTTTTCCTTATTTTATTTTTGGTGGGGCTGGGCAACGGGGTCCAGTCTCGCTTCGTTGAGAATCCATCAGTACATTTTATGAAATGGTTTTCAGAATCTGGTTTGCTAGAAATGAATGACTGTCCTCAACGAGCAGCACAGAACGCTCATGATACAAATGGGACATGCATTTGGTCTCATCTGTTCCCAACATTTCTAGAATATTTGTAAATAATTGCATACTATTTTTAGTACCCCTTTATAATACTCTCCCCCCGTCCTGCCCCCCCATTCTTTCTCAGTTTCTTCTCTTTGCTAGTCTCAGTTATCGCTGTTGCTTGGGGGTTGTTTGGCCTGCCCATGCTGACCACTGCTCTGTTGTTGTGCGCAAGCTTAATTGGACAAGGTCAGCTGGAAGAGGAGGAGGCCTGTTACCTGCTTGGGGAACAGCTGCTTTGACCTGAAGTCTCCTCTCCCCTTTGTGCTGAATTCGCTGGGGCAATGTTCTGAAGCTCAGTTCTGCTTCTCCAACCATCGACACTGCTGATGGTTGACTGAAAATGCACCGCAGCCCTTGTGCAGAGGCAAGCAGGCTTGGGGACAAATTCACTGCTTGCATAGGCAAGTTCAGTTCTTTTGAGTTGCACCTCCATCTGTTAGTGATGGATTTGGCTCCTGTTGCTTGATGCAGCTTCTTGCAGTATATACCTACTTGTGTGGTTGTTGTGTGGCTGGCTGCTGAAGCACAGCTGGTAGCAGGATACCTGGGGTCTTAAATTAGCCCTGAGTGTGTAGATTTAAGCTAGCTGTAAAGGCAGACCTTCTGGTAAGCCCAAGACACAGAAATTTCAAAACTCTGACATTGTCTTGCTTGAGTCTTCTTTGTTGTTTTTGACCATGTTCTACGTCCATTGTATGTTTTTCTGTATCTTCTGTAGCATGCGCTTTTAGACTGAAAAGCTAAAGATGCCTTCCAAGGACAAACCCCAAAGCCAAAATATTGCAGGTGACCAAGCAAAATGGCCCTTGAGGCTCTGCAGGGTTGGGTCCTGGTGAACCAGAAGTAATACCAGGGAGCCTTTAAAAGAGCATTCTCTTCTGGAGCTGGTGTTAGTTGTATGGAAAAAACATTTTTCAGCAGTTTTCCAGATTTTTTTTGAGCCCTGGTCCCTTTTGTGTCTGATTTCTGTGACATTCAATGGCCTGAATTTTACTGGAGCAAATATTAATGTAGAGAAAATTGCAAACTGATAATGGTTGCTATATTTGAATTCTTTGTTATTGGTATTTAACACTGCTATGCCTTTGCTTAATTGTAACAGAAACAATCACAGTCACTACTTCTGATGTGACTAGTCACAGCAAGGCACCTCGGACTTTATATTTTTGGCCACTGAATGATTGTCATCAACTACCTGCAGGAAAGCTTTACGTGGAAGCAGAGAGGAGAAGAAAAACTGTTAAATCTGCTAACAGAGTCACAGAAATGCAACCTGCTCCTGGTGGGTTTTGTGGGCAGAAACTGTTTTGGAATTATTTGTTTAAATTAATAGAAAACATCCTGTTGTAAGAATCCCCACTGATCCTGATTGCAAGGGTAAGGCATAGGGAGAAAAACTGCTTGTAATTGAAACCATAGAGGGCTCTATAGATCAAAACCCGGCATTCCTTGTTGCCCGGTGCAAGGCAGATGAGGAGTACAGTGTAACCATCTGGTGCCTTTTGCAGTAAATGGAGTTTGCAGGCCCTCTCCAAGTAGAGGGTGTTGCAGTAATCCAATCTGGTGGAGTCGATACAAGGGTATCTACGGGATGCTGATCGCTATGCGCTGCAGCAGGGTACTGCAAACAAATGCTTATGGGCAGAGCCCCTTGCATGTGGATAACCTGCCTCTTTCAGTCATCTAGAGTCCTGGTGAGAAAAGATGTGAGAAAGAAATGAGCCCTGTTCTGAGCTGTCCTTTGCTTCCCTCTTGTTCAGACTGCCCTGCTGAGATGGGAAGCTGGTGGAATATTGACTGGTGTTTAGAGAGTTCAGCTTCCTTTGTGAGAATGGCAAGCCAGGTGACAGACACTGAAAGGCCTTTCTTAGGTGTTCAGCACATGAAACAGTGCTTGCCTAATCTTAGCTTAAAATCTTCTGTTGAAAGAAACATTGTGTGTCTAGTATAGGGAGAGGGAATTACAGTGCTTTTTCAACAAGAGAAGGTTTTTTTCTAATAATCCCCCTCTCCTCTGCTGCTTTCGAACAGCCTTTCTTACGTCTGAAGCTGTAAGGTTTAAATTAAACTGGGACATTGTCTGCTGTAGCCAGCTTTTGGAGCCTGCTGCAGAATTGTGCTGCTGCACTGCTCCTCCTAAAGCATCCCCTTTTCTCCAGCTCACTGCATTCCCCCAGCCAGGTTGTTCAGCTGCTCTCTTGATCTTTCCTTCCCCAGCAGCAGATGTGCTGGAGGATCAGAAGGGAAGAACTCAGAGGTAAATGTGTTCCCACAAAACAGATCCCTCTGCTTTGCTTAGAGGTAAATTTGTTCCCTCTGTCAGATGCTGAGACAATTGCTTGCAAGAGTGACTTAGAGATGCTGGATATATCATTATTTTGGGGTATGGCAATGATACCACAGAGCTCTGCCTTCTGAATATGTTGAGCCCCAAAGGAAATATAACCCAGCCTGTTTTGCTCACTCTGATGCCATAGTCATGCCCTCCCAATCCATCTGTGCTTTGAGCCCACGTTTGCCTTTTGTCCCACATGCCACCCTGAACTGCCACGTTTGGCCTTGAGGTGTCCTGGGGAATCTTGAGTCAGGACGTACCATTGAAAGGTGGAAGTGAAGGAAGGTTTTAGTATTGCAGATTAAGACTTTGTAGTTTTGATAATTGGTTTAGTTAGCTTTAAAGCAAGTGTTAATTTTGAAACTTGATAAACAAGATGTCTGATACCAGCTAACCCTAGTTACATTTGGAGGTGGGAACACACACAACTCTGCAAACGTGGACGTAAGGCAGATGCCTTACTTAGACTTGTCTGGGTTGAATTCATTCTTGGGACTGCATCCTGCTGTCTGTGATACTTCCAAGGGTGGAATTCAAGTCTAGTCCTTAGTTGCTTTGTATTTCCGAGGGTATCAATATAAATGTTTCAGCTATTTTGTGCTTGGTTTTGCGGCGTATCTCCTCTTCCTGTGCTTGTGGATGTTTGTTGACACCCTACTTGGACTTTGATGTTGCTGATTTCAAGGCTTAAGAGTGGTGCATGATCTCTCCTTTGCTGTCCCTTGATGTTTTATCATCTATGGAGTATTTTGGTTGTTCTTTTCTGTCAGCCTCTTCCTTAGCTTACAGGTAGAAACCATTTTGAAGGCTGGAAGCCAAATTAAATATTGCTGTTTCCAAACAGTGCTTTTGACAGAAGAATAAGAACCCAAAACTCGCTCACACTTAGAGCAGTGTTTATAGGTTCCTTCCTGCTATCATTTCACAGTGATATACTCCTAAGATTTCAATTGCTGACAAAATGGAAACATTTTCTGTGGACTAAAGTAGTTGCTAAAACAGCCTCTTGCATCAGCCTTTGGATTGCTGGTATTGAACCAGCTGTGCTGCTTTGGACTCTGTACAAGCCTGGAGACCTGAGTGTGTAGCTCGTAGCGTATCATTAGGTAGCCTGAGGTCCCCTCCTTGTTGCGAGAGACTGGCTGGCATCGGGAGGGAGGGAGGGAAAATGATTCCAGGGCACCTGTAAATCCCTGCAGTTTTGTGCTGAGGGTTTGATGTTAATTAGACAGCAGGCAGCAGTAATGTGTTGCAGTTCCCTTGGCTTGCCTGTTTCAGAAAGGGCAAAATCTTCCAACAGAGTAAAGAAGGGGCTGTTGAAGGGGCAGCAAACTGAATGGAACGATGATAATTTTATGCAAATTGGACTTCAGTAGCAGATTCAGCTTGGCTGAATCACAGAGGGAGCAGAAGAATAAGGAAAGAAAGAGGGAGAGGAAAAACCCAATCAAAATGTATGGTTTGAGGCATGTTTCAGAGCCTTCTGTTTAGATTCTTCTACAGAAATGAAGAAACATAAGAGGAATGCCACTGGTCAGAGCCAGTGGAATTGCTCTTTCTCCTGTGGTACTGCTGTTAATAACTACAAGTGGGTTATTCAGCCGACCTCTGCTGATTCCGCTTTGCTGTCTGATTTCAAAAGCTTTGCCCTGCGCTGGCACTCAATCACAGCTTGATATAACCAGTGGCGCTTTGCATGCATTGCCATCATTTTCATAGGGGAGTGCTCTTTAAAAAAAAGAAAGGGAGGGCCAAGGGGAAACAAATTCAGATTCAACCAGGAGGTGCAGGGGGGAGCTATGGGGATTTTTGTTTGCTTGAGCCGAAGGAGTAATTGTCACAGTAGAGCCTGCATCGGTATGGAGCACGTTCCTAGTGAGATCAGCTTCCCCGGTCAAGAAGGGCCTTTTTAACAGTTCAAAAGGGGTAGGGAGAAGGGCTGTGGCTGATGTGGTGAGAAGGTTTCTGATCCTGCGATCAGCTAGTTGGAGCTGGCTGGGGAGAGAACACTGCTGTGTGCTCTGCCTGCTGTGCCTTTATACAGCTCCCAGAACCGTGGTGCTGCCCGTTGGCACTGATGTTGCACCAGGCTGAGCAGGCTGGCATGCCACTGGGGTTTTATTTGTCAGAGCTGCGGAGGTGTAGTTCATTGGACTGTAGTGCCTTTTCACAAAGCCCAATTGTGCTGCAAATATCAAACCTCTGCCTCTTAGTGCATTTCAGTGACGAGTGACAATGCAGCTTCTGTTATGGGCAGCCCTCTGCAGCTGCGAGGACCTGTAGATATAAAGCCGGGCCCAGAGCGTGCAGCTTTAAGGCGGTTCCTCCATTCTTTTCTGACATCTCCAGCCACTGGCTCTTCTGTTTTCCTCATTGCAATTCTTGCCTTAGTCTCTTCAGCTCCGTACTGAGTGGCTGGAGAAAGTTCCTGGAGCAAGGCAACAGGGTGCCCTTTGTGAGACAGAAAGGAACATTAGTTATGGGGGGGGTTTCTGTCTGTTTTCTTAAAGCATTCACAGGGACCACTACACAAGTGTACAGGGTGTAGGAACTGCCAGTTCTCTCTAGACTATTTTTTCCAGCTGAAGTAGATCTCGTGTAGCTTTCCCACCACTTGCCAAGCTAAAAAAATAATTTCGGTCCCCTCTCATGGCCCTTTTGGTCCCAACCACAGGCTCTGCAGTGTCTTTCCGCACTGTCGCCAAATGAAATTAAATACTTGTGGTTTTTACCCTTGAACAGAGATAACGTCTTTAGGCAATTTTGTGCTTTCTCTTGTATGGCTTAAGGAGATCACGGGAACTTTTCATGCCTCTACCAGTAATGCACCAAACATACAACATTGTAGTGAATGTGACTGCTGTGATAAAACCAGTTGAGAACAGGACCAGGTGCAGTCAGTGTTTTTAGTGGTGTGACCATGGAAACACACTGGTCATGAAGTACTGAGACTTTATGTCCAGTAACTTGGGGTCTTGCCTATGGTCGAGGATGTTAGGAAAGTCTGTGGTTTGATCTCCTACAAGCTTCTGCAGGGAAAGGGAGGGTGAATGTCCAGATACATGCTCACTGAAGCTTTGCTTTTGATCTTTTCGTGTTTGTTCATCTCTTTGCACAAGCCTCCTGTGTGCATGGTTGTTGTTGGGGGGTTTTCTCAATCTTTACTATTTTGAACGTCAGATCACAGCAATTTTTACATCTTGCATGGAGCACCTTATGCTTTCATGAATGTAGCTAGCATGGGCTAGACCTTGCTGTGCTTCTGTTGGTATGAAAATGTGCCCCGCAACTCCTTTCTGTCTTATGTGCATCACTAAGCCCTAGTCTGCATGCACATATGTGAAGAGTTGGATTGATGTTATAAGAATGGTAAAGTTTTCCTAAAATTAGCCTAAAGTTCTGCTTGTTCATTTTGGTGTTCAGGGCTATGAATGCTGAAAATGCAGATGTGTGTGTTTGCTTTATTCCTGTGGTGGTGTGGGGGCCAGTGCATGGGCTGCTGCTGCTTCGTGTAGAGGTTTGGCAATGAGGATTTGGCTTGTTTTTCTGAACCTGTTGCAATCTGCCTGTATGACATGGTCACTTTTTGCATCTGTGCTGTTTGCCCTTCTGTCAGGGAGTGCGAACTCCCCACTCTGGTCTTGCTTGTGAAGCTTGCTTGATGTATGTAAAGGGCTTGAAGTGGGTGCAATAAAAGATGCTGTAGAAAGGCAGGGTACCTTGCAAATACAATGTGTTTTCCCGGGGTGTGTTATTTGTATGTTATGTGCATGGTCTCTGCTCATTCCCATGGCAGCTGTGTCAAGCGAAGTCAGGTGGTGGGTGCCTTCTCAGGGTCGGTGAAATTTATTTCTGCCTGGTACCTGGTGGTTGACAAATTTTGGTTTAGTAAATTGTAAACTTGTTGCTGGTCTGTGTATCAGCTTGATGATAGTTCTTTATTATGGCTTTCACTAACCAATCTGTAACTAACTGTGGTTGTTTGATTACAGAGGGAACATCCCCACGCTAAACAGGTACGGTACTTGTCATCTTTTAAAATTTGAAAAGACAGACTAGAAAGAAGTAGCCTAATACTTAATGTTTTAACATGTTTTGTTTTAGTGCCCTTATCTTTACTGGGGAAGCTCTCAAACATAACTCTTCTTTTTCCTTCCCTTTTCCTCTCCCTTTGTCTAAAACATGTTTTCAGCTTTTCTTTACCCTTTAAAAAAGCTTTGCATGCAGCAATCCTTAAAATTATAAATTTGCCAGGTGACTCAGCTCATCTGCAGTATGGTACATAGCAAACTTCTAGCAGAATGCTGTTTCTAGGGTCTCTTTTTTTGGAACTGGATTCCCAGCTGTTGACCCTCTGGTAGGGTGTTGCAGTGAAACAGGCAGTTACTCCTAGCTGATAGCATACCTGTTGCTACCCTGGTTTCTGGCAACTAGCTTAGAATTTGTTGAGGCTGTTTCACCTCCCTCACACCATAGATGAATCTACATCTCAAACAGCTGACAGCATGTTTTGTTGTGTTTTGGATGCTAATTTTTCCTCCCATGTCTCAGTTGAAAAGTATTTCTTGTTTTAAATAATACATGAAAAATGTCTGCTGTCTTTTTGTTTAGTTATTGTTCTGTGGAATTTTTTGTATTAGTTGTAAGGAATGTACACCAAGGCATGTCCTGGAAAATTTTTCTCTTTCAAAACATGAATACCTATTATTTATTACTGCTTACAAGCCTGTTTAGGGAAAAAGAGAAAAAATGGGCTTGAAAGTCTCATGGCTCTTAATCAGAGAGAAATTACAGAAACGTAGAGTGACTTTAAACATGGAGAGCTATTAACCAAAGTGATACTTTAGACTTGTTAACAGTATACTTAGGACCATATCACAACAGTTTTCTGTACGTGGGAAGAAAGAAACCTTAGTTAAGCTGGTAAGTAGCAATGTCAGCAATCCCCAGTTTGGTCCTGTATCCATGTGGCTGGCAGCAGTGCCATAGCCAGCATGGCTGGGCCCCTGCTCTGCCTGCTGTACCCCTGGCATCTGATCCAGCATGCAGTTGAGTATCTTTTTGACTTTACAAGTTGTAAGTCAAGCATGTGCTGTGCTGAGTCAGCGCCCTCATCTTTTTTCCTGTTGCCTTCTGCCTCCTGTTATGGCACCAGTTGGGGAAGACAGAAAGTTAACTTTGTCATTGTCTTCCAAAGCCCTGGGGAGAGTGGAGCAAGTGAGAGTGCACTGTTCCTATGTCGCAGAGCACTGCCGTGTGCCAGCTTGGCATTTCTGTCTCTTCAGAGCAAGCTTGAAGGTCTCACCATGTTGCAGGGAGCTTTTGAAGTAGGTCCCTCAGTGAATTAAGATGACTCTGTAGCATAGTTCAGAAATTAGAAATAATTATTGTTGAGGGGTTTTTTTTCCCCAAGATTTTATTCCAGAGAACCAATTCTAGTAGTTAGGAAAGGATGTCTAGTTAGTTGTAAGATTTTTATTCACTGTATGAGAAACTTCCTATGCTAGTCTTGACTGCACCATTGTGGGTCTTTAAAAAAACATAATCATAATAATAGCCCAAACCCTGAAATAACACAAACTATTTCACAGCTGGTGTGTGCTGCCATAGCAGTTGCGTTGCATGAGAACTCAGTGGTACTTTAATGTATTTAGGATCCTTCCCTCTGGCAGGAAGGAATGCTGACCTTTAGTGAATGGTGCTCTTGCTTTAAACCGAAGTCTCTTACTCAGTGCCTTCCTCTGAGCTTTTCCAGTCCTCCTCACTTCTTATATAAGGAATTGTTCCTGTAGGAGTGATGTGTGTACTGCAGTGTATCTCAGTGCTTGAGCAGCAGACATCAGGTGTGAGTATGACAGTAGTAAGTGTCTGGAGCTCTGCCTTCCTTGCTCCTTAAGACAGATGTGTTCTGTGGCCAACTGCTTCTGTTTAGCAGCTGCCACCTTTTAGCAATCAAAACTGAACAAAATAAATGAGTAGGGGGAGTTGCAATGGCTTTAAAGCATGAATTAAATGAGAGGGAGGAGCACATGAAGTTGGTCAACAGTTAAAGTGGAAGGCACTGTAATAGGACTTTATTTAGGGTAGGAATACAAGTGTAAGACTATAGAAAACCCTATTTCCAGTATAGGATTTTAGAAGGATCACTGTACCACACTGCATTTGAGGAGTGTAAATTATAACATGACCAGAAAAATGGGGGAAGCAATAAGATAATATAGCTTGGTACACTTCAACTTAGTTTGTAAAAATTTATGAAATCTTTAAAGTGTCAAAGCTTAGAATTATTGTTGTTTACCTCAATATTCCACCTGTACAGCAAAACATACAGGAGGAAAAATACGGTCAACTATGCATAGTCATAATTCCCCTGGGATCCTAAGAAATACTTTTTTTAAAGGGGTATAATATTACTTCCTAACTCTTTTAACTGTTCCTGTACATTGGGACAACGTCCAGGTAAGGGCATTAATGGCACCAGAGGCACGCCAGCATTGCAGGGACTTTGGAGAAGACAGCACAGCAGTCTGGTGTGCTGAAGAATCTTAATGAATCATGCAACAGTTATGTTGGATAAACAGCCACGCTTCAAGTGGTCAAAGCATACGCACACGCGCAAATCTTTTTCCAGTGATATTCTTCTCTCCCTTGTCCCTACTAACTGTGATCTTATTGAATTGCCATTTAGAATGTCCTTCTCTTCCAACCTCAATCACTACGGGATGGTCCATGTAGCTAGCGTGAGTGATGTACTGCTAGACAATTCATTCACTCCGCCGTGCCAGCGGATGGGTGGAATGGTCTCCTTCCGCACATTTGAAGATTTTGTCAGGTATGTGGGGAAGGGTGGTAATTGTTTGTGTTGCCAGCTTCCTAGGTGGGCCCAAATGGAACGGGTCAGAATCTTTGCCATGTCTAGAGTCAGGTTTAAACTGGTCCTGAGCTGATCTGATAAGTTTTTGGAGTCTCAGGTGGAAGTTTGTTTGGATCCCCTTGTCTGTCTCCTTGAGATAACTGAAAGTTTCAGACTGCTGTAAGAGCAGTTTGCAGCCAGAGGGATCAGCATCTTGAATTTCTGCTGATTGGAGATCATTTGCAAATGTGCTGATTTCTTCTAATGCTCTTGTTCACGCGTATATACATAGGACAATGTGTTCTTTATGCTTTCAACCTTCTAGGGGTAGGCAAAAAAACCCCCAGCAGAGCCCATAGTGGTCATGAGGGCCTGCAGCTGTAAGATCTGTAACAAATATTAGAAGATCCAGGCTCTGCTTTGGTTTGAGGGGTGGAGAAGGTATTGCCTTCTCATCATTTCAGTTTCAGTCCTGCAAAGGGAAGGAGTCCTTTTCTCTCCCTCCCTCCCTTAGCAACATGATTTGTGGATTGTAGTGCTGTATGCTTTCAGTGGGCTAGCAGCAGTGTGTTGATGACTAATACTTCTCTGGTGTATTTCAGAATCTTTGATGAAGTGATGGGTTGCTTCTGCGACTCTCCTCCCCAGAGCCCAACCTTCCCTGAAGCTGGCCATGCTTCCTTGTATGATGAAGACAAGGTACGGTAGTTTTTTTCTCTTGAGATTGTTCTCAGGCTGGAAATAGAAGGCGTGCAGAATGCCACAGTGACTGCAGGCTAGATACTTTTCACTAGTTTGAGTGCTGGAAGCAGGAGTTAAGAGCTTTATGTATTTATGTGTGTGATTTGTTTGTGTGTTCCACAGCAGGTGATTCAAAGTAGGTGGCCATTTTCTGACTCTGTTCTAAAACTATGGTTAAGTCTCTTACTCTCCATATAAATTTAGTTTGTAGCTTTTAACATCGGCAAAATCACTGGCTACGCAGCAGCGTAACTGAGAGTTTAGACCCACGACGACATTTTCAGACCTCCTCTGTGCATCATGGTATTGCACTGCATATTCAACTGCCTTTAAGTCTGACTTGCCTTATTTTCTGTCTTACACCCTTCCTAGTCACACTACATTCTGATTCTTCCTTCTGTTCTACTTCTTGGAACTCTTTTTAGGAGGAAAAGATGAGAGGAACCCCTCAGTTTTTGCACTGATGTGGAGAACGGGTGCAGAGGAAGCAGATGGTTTATAATCCTTAGTGGCAGAAGACCAGTTCCCCTTAGAGACACAGGTAGACACAGGTAGCTCCCCCACTGCTCTGTCCTGTCCTCCAACAGTGGGATGCTCTGTTGGAATAGTATGTATTCAGAATAGGGCTTGGTTTTAAACGGATCCATTGATCTTGATGTGCGTAAGTATTGTAGCCTTGTTCCAGAATATTATCGTCAGCCTTAATGTCCTTGTATCTCTCATCTTACCCTCCGCTCCACCTCACTAAGGATAATTTCCTGTTCATACTCAGTTTTTCACAGTTAACCACAGGCTCTTAAATGCTAAATTTGTCGTTTCTCAGAGCTCTAATGTAATTGTTGCTTCCACATTATTTCATTTTGTTGTAGGTATGAAAACACACATTGTTTAATCATACACTTTGAATTTGCTTAATTACACTACCTTTCCTGATGCTCAAGTCCTCTAATGTCCTGTCTGTACTGCCTCTTGTAAAGAAAGGACCTGACCCTGCATTCTTTCTGCATCCAAATAAAGTACTTTTGAGGTAGCCAAGTCAGATGTGACCATCAGAACTGGATTCTCCAAATGAAGCTGCTGTTTGCAGACAGTAATTCTTACTTCTGTGAAACTGCAAAGCTGTTAGGCTGCTTGGTAAAGGATTTTGCTCATAGTTGTCATTGGTTTACAGCACGATCTGCTAAATCATTTTTCTCTAGGGCGCCTGTATTCTAGAGTTGTATTTAGGGAGCCTCTTTTGAGAACTCAGAGGTGTTGTTAACTATTTATTTACGGGGAGTATTTTCTTTAAATTGCAGACTGCTCGTGAGGAGCCCATTCACATTCTTAATGTTGCTATTAAAACAGACAGTGATGTTGATGATGATGGGCTGGCAGCCATGTTCAGAGAGTTCACACAAAGCAAGGTAAGTTACCTTGATTCTCTCTCTGGAGCTTTGTGAGCGTGCAGGACAGTTCTGTCTGCTTTGGGAAAAGTCAGTATGTTCCTCGGGTTTTTGTTTGTTTGTTTAAAAAACAATAAATGCAACAGTTACACCCTTAATTTATGCCATCTAAAATCTTGCCACTTCTTCGACTGGATGTAGCTGCACCTTACTGAAGCCTCCAGGTCATTGTTTCTCTTTGTAGTGTATCCTAATCCATCAGGTCAGGACTTCTTCCCTTTAATTTTTGGTAAGGTAAAAGACCTTTGTGGTTTTAAATGCATAAGGTCAATCTTGAGTATCTATTTCCAGGTGCTGTGAAAAACTGTGCTATATCCCTCTTTGTGGTGGTAAAGTTGTTACGTGAGTAACAGAGGCATGGAAAGTGATGTTAACGTGACGTATATTTTCTGTATCATGAATAGTCTTAATGCAGTTCAGATTTGTTCTTGTTGGCGTGCCAGAACATCCCCACCTACTATGATATTTCTGGCACAAGGTGGAATTAATTCGGTATGTTCTGTTGCTCCTTCCTAAAGGGATACACTTCAGAGTACCAAATGTTAGTCCTGTGGTCAATTGTGAGACAATGTGGGTCGGGAACAGCCTTCTCATGGCCACTCTGTCCTCTGGTGTCAGCCTGCACTTTCTTTTCTGGTTGGTGTGAAGAGCTCCTCAACTGACTTGTGGATGTGAATGGCCCATCAGGCACTGAGACCCAGCCACATCCGTGGTACCTGCAATGAGTACGGGAGGACTGAGTGGGCATTTTCTAACTTCACTTCCCAGAGTGGGAGGTGGTAATACATTCTGCAGAAATGAGGGGTTCCAAAACGGGGCTGGTATCCATGCGAGTTCAGCAGCTTCCTGTCTCTTTAAGCGAAGAAAATAATCAAATATAAAAATTAAAACTAGTTCTGCTTTTCATCTGCTTGATCATGCTCCAGGCGTTTTATGGGAGGGGATAAAAAGAAAGAAATAAAATAAAAATTCCAAAACACATTAAACTATCAAATAGGTTGATCCAAATTGTCCAAATAATCTTCTAGTCCCAGCATGTTGTGTGTGGTTTTTTTAATAGAAATTAGGATCATATACTTGTAAATGACTTGTGGAGGAGATTGAGGCAGTCAGTGTAAATGGAGTTTCTCCAGGTGCTGATGGCTAATCGCTCTGTAATAGCTGTGGACTTGCTGTGAGACCCACATTATTACGATGTAATCAGAATCCTGTTGCTATGCTGTTATTGTCTGCCACTTGTGGAATTTTAAAAGCAATAACAATTTTTGCTTTTTAAATCATGGCATTATTAAAGTTATTTTCTTCCTCTTGCCATGAATATAGTCACTGATGCTCATTTTCAAAGGGCTTAACCTTAGTAAAACATTTCAGTCTGTGCCGAAAGGGGTTGTTTTGTTCGTGGTCTAGCTAAGTTCTTATTTCTTTTTGTTGTTAGGTTTTTTTTTCCTTTTCTTTCTTTGCTTGTAAATTGGAAAAAAGAGGAGAAAGGCAAAACTTTTAGAAAGGGGAGCAGAATTATGGGGTTTTAACACCTCAAATGATCATTGGTGTGGCAAATACCGATGGTAGCACTCATTTGAAACATGGCTTAGTCGAATTTGATAAAGAAGCAACCAGAATGGATATTCTCTTGTCTATTTGAAAAAAATAAGTAACACGTATCACACTTCACCTTTGCGATACTGACACATCTCTCCTTTGGTCTGGGTTGTCTGTGTGCTTATTGTGCCAAAAACAAGTATGCGCTACATGCTTCCTTGGGTTAGTTCCTTTAAAACTGGTTTTCCATCATTTTCTGTGGCCTTCCCATGCCTATCGTGTGCTCCCCTCAAAAGGTAATCTTTGCAGAAAAGGCCAACTTGCTTTGGCAAATGAACAAGAATATTCCCTGCAAGACTTGAATGACTCTTCTGCTTTACTTGTTAGCAAGGCTCAGCTGGAATACTGTGTTCTTGTGATTTGGTTACTTACCTCTTCAGATTTAATGTATTTGCTTATGTGTGCTACTAGACAATCATCACACGAGAAATCCTAGCCGCAAGCAGGCTGAAGTGGGCTAGGAACTTACAGTGTAGATGCAGAAGGATCTGTAGAGCTTTTTCAGTTCATGGAAGACTTTGACATGTTTTTGATGTGTTCTTTTTCTGTTAATCCAGTCACCTGATCCCATCCTTGCCTTTTTACAGAAATCAGTCCTGATTGAACATGGGATTCGGAGGCTGACTTTCCTTGTAGCACAAAAGGTATTTTGATATCTCTCATACTGCTCAGAACTCTTTGCTTTCTAGCTCATAATAGCATTGACATTTGATGTGTGTTTTTCCCAAATTAATTGCTGTATTAACTATATTTAGCTCTCCTCACTGTTTTTGTTCTCTAAAATTTGAGATGGTTTTGATGAATTCGCTTAAGAAAATTAATTTACAATTGTAAACAATCTTGGCACCTCTTGTATTCTTGAATTAATTAATTTTTGATTTTCATCCTAATTGCTAGCTTTCTTCTGCTTTTTTTTTTTTTCTTGTCTTCCTGTGTTTGTATGTTTCGTTTGTAAGGACTTCAGGAAACAGGTCAACTATGAGGTGGATCAGAGATTTCATGTAAGTATAAAGGGCCTAGAACACGGTGGTATTCTTGACCTGAGGCCAGGAGACACGTAAGTGACTCTGGGCTTCTCATTTGGTTCTTAGTCAGGCATTTTTAGTGCCAACACTGGTGTCAGAGTTAAGTGGAATATATAAACAAATTCTGACTTCAAATAGAGGAGTGGGCCTTTTTTACTGAGGGGGGCCATTCATGTGCCAAAGTCTCTCTTGTTACCTGGCTGAACTCATGACTGCAACGTTAATAAAGATCTTGTTTGTTTCAGTATTGTTTTGTATTCTAAAATGCAATTATACAATTAAAGTTTCCTGTTTCTTAAGGAGTGTGGTGATTTCTTTAGGCTTCTTACCGATTTTAAAATAACTTAGAGGATTAACTGAAATGACTTGCTAAATTTTGCGTAATGGCTTAGTGATGTGGAAAATGTTTGATGCTCTTACTGCTAAGAACTGCTTCTTCCCCCAGAGCTTGGGCATCAGTGAGGGCTAGTTTACCCCTGTTTTCAAGGTGACAATGTAAGGCTAGAACCACATTCTTATCCCTTACAACTCTGGAAGTTATTAGGAGTCTTGAAAGTGCAAGAAACTAATCTTGTGCTCAACACACCTGGTTTAGCAAGCCTTATGAAAGGAAAACTAGTTTACAAATCAGCAAAAATCGTATTTGAACAAATGTGGGTATGCCACATGGGAATCACTGCCTACAGTACAGGTACAGATATGTATCAGTCAGTAGCTTGTGTAGGAAACTGGACTCTTTGGAGAGGTGTTGGGACCTTAAGCAAGAAAGTCCAGGCTTTAGATATTAAAAAAAAAATAAATAAGGGGGAAGTTTTGGAGAACTGAATTAATATTTGGGGAATGAAAAATAAGAGTCTGTGAATAAGCACTGCGTAGCACATGTCAGTGGTCAGGAAGGAGGCAAAGAATGAAAGAATAAGAGGAGTCATCACAAAAAGTTTTCCCTGAGCTGCCGTTCAGAGCAATGGACTGTAAGGATGCTCAGTTCCTCAGCCAGAGGAGGCAGCGTGGTATGTCATCTGTTTGCAAAGTTTGTAGAGTACCTCTGGGATCTTTCATGAGTGTCAGTCTTTATTACTATCTCCTATTCTATTCCGTTTATTACTGGACCAACTATTAACTTAGCCAGGGCCTGGGCTTGGGTTTGTTTTTGTTTTAATTACAGTCTATATAATTAGTTCCCAGCATGTTGAGGTAATAGAGAGTTGCTCCAGCAAGCTTCCAATTTCCTCATCTCATTAGGTTTTTAACGTGATTATTAGTATAATAATCAACTATGATGATTTCTGTTGTAGCTTTTCACATTCTGTGGTTTGCAGGGTGTCTTGATTGGCTAATTTAGGCAAATTATTTTGATTGTCTTGATGATGGTTGGTTGATTAGAACACAGCAGGGGTATAATTCTTCTGCCTAGGAAATGGAGCACTCTTTTGGATTTTGGTACCAGAGCACTGAGAATTTTTGTGTGTGTGCACGTCTAATTATTATATTTGCCCACAACACTAGTCAAATGCCTTGAAAGCAATTACATCAGTGATAGAATGAGCATGGTTGATGTTAGGAGAAATTGGCATCGTGCAGAGGAGGACAGGTAGGAGGGATTTGGAAGAGAAGTAAGGAAACATGGAAGTGGTTGGCTCACCTAATATGCCCATTGCCTGAATTTTCAGGCAGCATTTCTTGTAGCTCTGGCTAGTCTGGAAGACACACTCCAGGCAAACACAAGTTCTTTTGCTCAGCAGAGTCATCAGGTGAAGTTCTGGGGACTGTTTTTTATAGGAGGTAAGGAAGACGACTAGCTAGAAGATTACGTAGATGATTACATAAATGAAGATTACAGAAATGGCTGGTATTCTCAAGTTGGTGCAAAGCATTTGCAAAAGTTCCTCTACCCAGTAAAAGTGTAATTCCACAGAAATAGATGGCTTTGCTGGGGTGAAACTGGAAGGATACGTAAAAGGATGCTCTCTAGTCTTCCTCGTGTAATATGCCACAAAAATGTAAAGCCTTTGCTTTTTGCTAGGATTTTATATGCGCGATAGAATAACAGAAAAACCTAATCATATTTGGTTTTGTAGAGTGCTATTTAATATATGAGGATGAAGTTATTTGATTATGATTCATAGTTTTCCTTGGGAAGAGAGTATTTCTAGCAGTAATAGTATGAAGAGAGCTATAGAATACAGATCATTGTTTTGTGTACATCTGCTTATATAATGGAGTGTTAATATCGTCGTATGGCTCCCAAACATTTCCACAGCAATCATAGTAGAAGTAGAACAAGTTTCCCACTACCGTCTAGACAGTTCCATGTTATTGTCTGTTAATAATTGACAATAATAATCAAAAGCCAATCAAGTAGCTTCTGTTGCATTAGCAATGAAGACAAAATACTGCTGCTGCCTTCTTGAGGGTATCTTGATTTTCCACCACCCTTGGTGACTTGAAAAAAGAGCTTGTAGCATCTGTCATCTCCTCTGCTGTGGTGCTACGCCAAGTCTGGGCTGTGAGCGCTCTGAGTAGATCAGATAGCTTACTTTTGGAGGGCTAACATAACTGTTTTTATTTTCAAACAGAGGGAATTTCCCAAGTTCTTCACATTCCGTGCCCGGGATAAGGTAAGTTGTATATTCTTAATACTTTCCTCTTAAGTGTTGACTTTATCCTTTCATGTAGCTGTTGTTGGCAGTCTAGGGGTGTGGGAGCTACTTCAGCCCAACTTCACTGCCTTGTGCAATGTTTTCTCCTCCCTTGCTAGGCCAGTCTTCCGCACATGCAGCAGCTGATATCAGTAACAATGACAAGTCTCTGGTACTTGGGGATGAAAATTGATGCATTTGGAAGCCTGACCTGAAGCTACTGTTTATGCAGATTTTAGTCACAGTGTAACAAGAGAACATTGGAGGCAGTACAATGATTCAGTACTTAGAATCATAACAAACTTCCTTGGCTTCTGTGAAACAGAGGGGTTTGGAGGAGTGAGCTTGAGAACTTGCTGTCTCGCAGCTTGTCTTCTACTCTCAGTATTTCAACAATTTCAACATGGCTCAGTGCTAATGACTTTGCATGAGAGAGAAAATTCCGAGTTGGATCCATTTTAATTTTAATTAAATATAAAATTTCATAAGGGGTGTTGTCTAGTTCTTCCCATCCTCAGTGTTCCAACTTTTTAACCCACCCTCCTCTTTTATACCCTTTTCTACCTGTATGATGCTGGGTGCCTCCAGTTTGAGGAAGACAGGATTTACCGTCATCTGGAGCCAGCTCTGGCTTTTCAGCTGGAGTTGAATCGAATGCGAAACTTTGATCTCACTGCCATCCCATGTGCCAATCACAAAATGCATCTCTACCTGGGAGCAGCTAAAGTTGAAGTGGGGACAGAAGTGACAGACTACAGGTTCTTCGTGAGGGCTATCATAAGGCACTCGGATCTGGTTACCAAGGTGAGTTTTGTCACCCCTGCAAGGTCTCTTTCCAAGACAGTGTGTGAAACAGTCATTCAAGGAACCTGCACGCAAACACATTGCTGGTGTAGAGAGAATACTGTGGATGTGTGCCGCCTCTTTGCTCGTGCTGACTCTGCAGAAGCCTATGTCCGAAGACCTAGTATTCCTTTGCTTCAAGGACATTTTTCTGTGGCCCAAGTGGATAGTCAGAAATCCTTGCATTTTGAGGCAATAGTGTTTGTGTTTCTTCTGCCCTGCTACAATAATGGTTTGCCCTGTTTAGTTTTGCATTTATGCTGACCTAAATGAGGGCGCAAGTCAGCCGGGTATGCGAGTCCAGGCAGTGGGAGTAGTGGCTCTGTAACTGTCATGGATCTGTTTCAGGGGTGCATGTCCTGCTGAAACTGATGTTACCTCTTTTCTTAGTCAAGTCCTTCTTCAGTTTTTCAAACACTGTATTCTTGGGCTATGATTTTTGAGTAGAAAATAATTTATTTGTTGGCACTGTCTGGCAGGAAGCCTCGTTTGAATATCTTCAAAATGAGGGAGAGCGATTGCTTTTGGAAGCCATGGATGAATTGGAAGTAGCATTTAACAACACCAACGTGCGCACTGACTGCAATCACATCTTCTTAAATTTTGTGCCTACTGTCATCATGGACCCCTCTAAGGTATGATCTCTTCCCTAATTTTGAACTGTTTTGTTCTTCTTGGGCTTTACTCACTAGAATTAAATGGTCTTTTGTTGCCTTTTTATGCTATGTAAATGCACCTATTGATTAAGTACATTTTAATACCATTTGGTGAATGACATGTAGTTTCTACTAGCCATTTTATAACAGAAAATGCAAGAAATTGGGGACCAGTATTAAAAGTGGTAACACTTTTAGGGGTCAGTTTAGTTACTGAACAAATACTGGCGTTTTGCTTTTCAGTAAAGAAAGTGGAGTCACATAAGTAATGGACATCTCTAAAGATTACTTGTTGAACTGGTAAACAAACTTCTCTTCAAAAGCAGAGAGAATGGTTTTTATTTTAGCTAGTTAAGACAAGCAATTAGTTTGTTTCACTTTAGGAGCCTTATTTGGCAGTGAGGAAGGAAGCAAGCTGTGGGTTTTTTTCCAGTCTATGAATAAATATTAAATGTAAGATTTCAGAAGTAGCAGAGCTTATATTTTTAGTGGAGTAATGCTGTCCTTCAGGCAATGTGGCTCGCTTCCTCTGTGTAAACTAAGGCACGGTTTATTAAAAATACGTTTTGTATTTGAAACTAAACTTATCTTTTCTTCTATGTTTGAGATAATTTTAATATGGAAATAGCTTTAAACGCTCTTCTGTTTGTTACAAAAGTCCAGACTGTATCCAAATAAAATGTGAGATAAACCGTGAACTTAAAAAGAGTTTGTAAATTCAGCTACAAAAAGTGCCTCATTTTCATTCTCTGATACAAAGTCAGAGCGATCAACATTATAAATAAATGAACATTAGGCTTTGTAGATGCATAAATGGAAGTGTTTAGGCATAAAGCATGTTTCTGGTTAGCAGAACTACCACAAAGAATGTCCCAAATAAACTGCAAAGGCTGCATTTAGTTGGAAATCAACATTCTGTTCATGGTTGCCAAAAGATGAGAGCTGACCTTTCCTTATGAGAATGACTGAAAGTTTAAAAAGATGAATTGGTTATCAAAATAAGTATCTCTTACTTGCTGACTTTTAAATGATGATTAAAAACTGGTGGCTTAAATCTCTTTTGAATAAATCCTCTCTCAGCACATCCAAAATCTTTAGTTCCCAGAAAATTCAAAAGAAGCTGGGATATTCAGCCCCTGGAAGTTAGGCTGCCCTCAGATACGTACCATGACTTTTCCCTGAGCTGCCATGAAAAAGAGACTTTTTATTTTTTGAAAGAATGCTAAAAACAGCCTATAAATTGCCTTCTTCTAATATGTGCTATTTGCCAACAGTAGTATATTATAAACTTTAATAGAACACCAGAAGGCCAAGCTCCAACTAGTAATTGCTTTGTGGATTTAAAGCACCGTACCGCATGTGTGGTGAAACATGATTATTGTGCATATAAGTACTACATAACTGTTTGTCAAGGAGTTTGCTTTCCTGCACTTTGTAGTTCTTAGCTGTCAGCTATGCCTGCAGGAGGAAAGGTAGATGGGGGGGAAGCAGTGGGCACACTGTGCCTTGCTGGGGTGTGGTGTGCCAGGAGGAAAAGGGATGTGAAACCGGTGCTGTCCCTCTGCCTCAGTAGTCCCCAGGTTGAGTTCGGTTCCTGCCTGTCTCAAGGCGTGTAGGGATGGGAACAGAGAGGCCACCGAGGTCCCAGGACAGCACCAGGTACATGCTGCTGTTTGGTGCTTCCCTCCCTCCTCTTCTGGATGCTGGGTGCCCCTTTGGGCAGGACCATACAGCAGTGGGATGGCAGGGTGGCAAAGCGGTGGACGTGTCCAGAGAGGTGAGGGAAGTTCTTCTCGTGTGTTTTAAGATTGAAGAATCTGTGCGGAGCATGGTGATGCGCTACGGGAGTCGCCTGTGGAAACTCCGTGTCCTCCAAGCCGAACTGAAGATCAACATTCGTTTGACACCGACTGGGAAGGCGATTCCCATTCGTCTGTTCTTGACCAACGAGTCGGGCTACTATTTGGACATCAGCCTATACAAAGAAGTGACAGACTCCAGAACAGGACAGGTACGGTCCCATATGGCTCCGTGGTTTGATGAGCAAAACATTGCGGGGGGACACATTATAGCTGGTGAGGCTTTTCTGCAGTGTGCAAGGTTTTCAGGTGATAGAAAATTGCCATTCAGCTTTGCCAAAGGAAGACGACTGTGAAGATAATCTTGCAATAGGCGTGTAGGTGTGCAGAATGTGATCAGTTATGTAAAAGTGCATTTCTTCTAATTGCTTTGTATGTACCTTAAGTAATTTGTATATCTGTTTTCCTCTGTGTCAGGGTGCTCAAAAAAGTAATAGAAAAGTAATGACTGTTGGTGCTCATCCTGTAGGTCATAATAAAAGATATTATTAATTATACGTTTCCCTGAGTAGATAGAGAAAATCTGTGAACTTGTCTTTTAAATTCTAAAGATACAGGGAATGACCTGGGTAGGATGATATAAAATTACTGAAGGTGGTTTTATATCATTTTTATGAAGCATAATGGACTCTTTTGTAATGGTTGTGACTATTCTGGTATTTCTGCTTTTCATGGCGTAGGAACAGTGTGATTAACTGAAATACCTACATATGCTAAAATACATGGAGCATAGGATGCATGAAAAATATTTAAATATAGAAATGTTTACATCTCCCTCTGTAATAATCTCTCTGCCATGCAGTAGTAGCAGCAGAATAAATCACTTGGGCACCATCGGTATTAAACACAAAGTGCTGAGTCACCTTTTCTCCCCCTTTTCTCCATTTAAATTTTTCCAGCAAGCTGCCTAGCCTTACAGTCTGTCCAGTTCTGGAGATCCTAGAACAGATAGTGTCTGTATGTTTTACTTCATTTCTGCCTCTGATTGGAGATGAAGAGAGAAAAGAACATTTTAATAATCTCCAGTAGCTGAACTTAACACTTGAGTTTTGTTAGTCATTTGTGAAGGTCACCTTTCCTCTTAAACTCTGTCTCTGATGAGCTTTATTTTTTTTTTAAAGCTAGGGGAATGCACTTGTGTGTGTATGGCTTTTAGCAACTCTTCCAGTATTTGACTTTTTTATTTGATTTTTTTTTCCCCAGAATGTTAAACCAGTTTCTGTTAAAAAATTATACTGATAGGAATTGTTTCAATTAACTCTTTGACTAGTTGGGAGGAAGGTTTGTCTTACAAAGCTTGAAGGTGTTAGTTTTTTAAGAAACTTTGGTAAATCTCCCCCTCATGACAGAGGTTTATGGGACAGGTTCAGATCCGTGTATTTTTTCTTGTGTTTTTGGAGTGTTATTTTGAACTTAGAGTATCCTTTTAAAAGAGTTCAGACATTACTGATGTATTGGGTGCTGAGCATTTTCATGACTTCTGAAGAATGGAAAAATAGATTAATCATGAGGGAATGACCCCAATTTCATTTCACAGTTTCTGTGGTAATGAGTGGTGATACTCAGTAAAGACTTCTCAGCTCCCACAGAAGTGCTCTGAAGCTTTCTGCAGATTTAAGGAGAATTGGACCCCAAGTGCAGTAACAGATCCTAATGCAGGCACTGTCACAAATACTTGTTACCCTGAATAAATACTTCTCCCATTGAAGAAGCTACTGTTTGTGAAGACAAAAGAGAGCATGTATTGTTTTTAACCTAAAAACTAAAATTGGCTTTACTTACTGAATTGTATCTTTAGTGAAATTCTTCGATTGATTATGTTCAATTAGAAAAAGATCTGTTTGTAACGTCAGATCTGATGACCATCCTGTTAAAAACAGCCTGATTGTGTTGCTTCTGTCAGGCAGGTTTCTGTGAAGCAGCATTTGTGCAGTGTTGTCCCAGTTAAGCAGTGCTCCTCCTGTTTCTAAGTTGAAATAGATTTCCTTCCGAGTCCTGGCTGAGTGGAATATATAGTGCTGTGAGGCATGGCGGTTGATAATTCATGTCGCTACTCTGGGAAAATCTTTTAAACTTACAATATCAAAACTTCAAGCCAAATGCCATATGCAAGTCTTGACCTAGCTTCCATGATCAGTCAGTGGAGATACGGATACCGTGCTGTTCGACTACATAAATAACAGAATTCTTTTCTCTCTCCCGGCTATCACAATCCATCGGCATAGATACGGTGTCAGGGGAAATACTGGTGAATGTGAAGTCATCTAAGTCACAGGCTTTTTTCTGTGGGGATGTGGCTCTGTTCACTTTGCTTTCTGCTGTGATATGGTAATAAGTCAGTGATACTCAGAGCTGTGCAGTAATGGTCCAGCAGTGTCTCCAAAGGGTAGTAATGCATGATGAAACACAGTGTTACGCTATGTGTGAGTATTAACATATTTGTAGAGAACAGAAACAAGCCTGATTGGTCTGGAATAGCCTGCTGATTTTTGGTAAAATCTGGATGAGGTGTGTATGGAACCAGTGGATTCATCAGTAATTGGTTGTGTTTTGTACTGCAGATTATGTTCCAGGCATATGGGGATAAACAGGGACCACTTCATGGGATGCTGATCAATACCCCGTACGTGACCAAAGACCTGCTGCAGTCCAAGAGATTCCAGGCACAGTCTTTAGGGACATCATACGTCTATGACATTCCTGAGATGTTTCGGCAGGTGAGCGTTCTTAAGGCCCAGGGGGTTGTTCCAAACTTTTGTACTTGCAAAGCACTTCTATCAGTTGCCATCCTTACTTGTCAGGGAAACAAGTAGCCTGGAGTGGCTAACAATGGTCCCCCAGGGTTTATGTAGCTATGGATTGAGTCTACTTTGTAAACCACCTTCAGTTTCTTGTTTAAGTTTCTTTGTTTCCCCACCCCGTTATCTAGCCTTCCCTGGAGGGTTAGACAGTGCAGGGGTGATAGTTCCTAGGATAGGACTCGTCTGTCATTGAATGTGTTAATGAGTTGCAGAATTTGTGTGTCTGATTTGCTGGGTTCTATGCTGAATCACATAAATTGAATTACACTACTTTGGGTGAAACTGTTTCATAGTTTAAATTCCAAAGTAAGTGATATCCACTGAATATTGTCAGTCAGACTGAGGGGAGGGAATTTCGGAGTGTTCTGTCTTGAATATTAAGTCACAGTGGATTGAATAAAAGTATTTGCAGATGATGTTTTAACAAGAATTTATTTTTTCCTTGTCTAGTCTTTGATTAAACTCTGGGATTCTATGAATGAACATGCATTGCTGCCAACACCACCGCTGCCTTCTGACATACTAACATACACCGAATTGGTGTTGGATGATCAGGGCCAGCTCGTGCACATGAACAGGCTGCCGGGAGGAAATGAGGCAAGTTGTACTTTCTTTAATGCTACTTTTCTTTCCCTGTCCTGCAGTACATTGTGTTTTGGACTAGGTTTGACAATTGTAATGAAAATTCACTAGCCAGGCAAAAAATCTATTCATTCAGTCTTTCACAGATGAAATCCCTCTCTTGAAAATGAGATTTTTGTTTCATTAAAAATTAATACCTTCCATACAATGGGTATTTTAACCTCCATAGTAAATGATGATTCCATTTCAAACCTGTGCCAATGCTGTTTTTCCTTTGTAATTAAAAAGTGCTCATTCAGCGATTCCAGGTAACTGGGGTTTGTATTTGAGCAAAATATGTTTTACAAGACTAAACAGAAATGTTTTTATTTGCTTAAAAAAATGAAAACCCAATTTTATGCTTTCCATTTAAATACTCGCCATGTGGTGTTTGTGTAGCACACTGGAAAGGCGTGTGCAACATCCCCCTCTAGTGAATGATTTACTAGAGACTAACAACCTGCTAATGCTGTCGGGGTAGTAGAGTTACTTCTTCAGCTCAAGCAGGAGGAGGCTGTTCTGTTGTGGTGGGCTTTTGCTGGTATGTCATTACATTAGCAAGCCAAAGATTACAGCATTGAAATGACTGGAGAATAAAGCTAAATAGTAGAAGATGCGGTGGTGTGTTTTTTTGGTGGTGTTTTTTTTTTTCCCCTAGGGTGGGTGGGATTCAGTAAGTGAATGTTCCTACAGTAATTTAAATTTGAATGGTTCTAAGTGGTGATATCATTCATTTTTCTTGGCATCATTGAACAAGCACCATCCTTTTACTAGATATATAACTTAAGATTTGCAAAAGCTCTGTTCAAAAACATCAAGTATGGGTAAGAAACAGGGGGTTTCATCACTATTTACTGTGTGTGTCTTATCAGGGGAAGGTTTTGAATATGATGTTTCAAATTGATCCTAATCAGTAAATGGTGACTATAGGAGCACTACATCCTTGGTTTTTGCTGGCCTATAGGAGAAATGTTTTAACTAGTATAATTAAACCTGAAAAGAGCTATTCTCTGCATTCTTGGTGAAAGCTGAGGCTGCGGTGCTGTGGAGGCTTATGCCATCATCTTTCTCTCTTTCTCTGCTCTCATTCAGTGTTTGAGTGGATGGTGACTGGGGAAATAGCAAAGTCCCTCAGGGACATAGCTCTGTTCTTGCTGAAATTACAAGCACAGAGCTGCCTGGGCATGAACATGTAGTGTTTACTCTGCCAGTATGAATACAAATAGTCTTATTATAAGAGATTCTGTACCCAAAGACCACCAAAAAAAAATTAGGAGTATTTTAACCCTTCCTAGACTTAGTTGTGCTCAATCTGTAAAGAAATTACATGGCTGTTGTGGTGAGCATAGTGTTGTTACCTAATGCACAGGTTCAGGCCCTGCCCCTGTGGCTCTTGGGCCGAGGGGCTGAGTCACTGGAGAGCGAGAGAAACGAGGGGAAAACTTGATGTTCCCCCCACTTCTTCAGCCTGGTTGCTGAAGATCGCTTCTTGTGTAGATATGTGGCAGGCTCTAACTGGCCTTTTAATGGCTTCCCAGAAACCAGGTGAGGGTGCTGGCTGCGGAGATGAAATCCCAGCCAGGGCTTGGGGTCTCGGAGGCCAAGGAACACTCCGTGCCTCCCCAGGGAGGCGTACAGCTCAGCTGGCAGGGCTGAACTGCCAGCCTGGCCGGCTGGCAGCTGGACGAGTCACTGTAGGACCATGTGCAGCTGGAACGAGGCTTGAGGCTTTGATATTGAATTCTGCTACCAACAGCCAGCGCACACAATAGCGCTCATTCACAGGTGAGAACAGACAATCTGAGGAAGAGGTTCCAGCAGCAGTCTGAAGGACAGGTGACATTCAGGAGGCGACGAGCTCTGAACAGATTTATTCCTCCATGCTGCACTTTCTTTATCTGGATGAGCTGACTTTAGGCTTTTATGGTTTAACTCTGTTCAGCTGAGGAAACAAATTTTCACAAATGCACGCTCAAGTTTCTTTTTCCAAAGAAGATGGCTGCAAGGGTGGAGAAGGGAGAGACAGGATGCTAGATAAATTCAGAGCGTAAGCCTTTTCTTTGTTAAGGCTGTAAGTGCATCCATTCTGCTTTTTTTGAGAATCAGTCTGCATAGTATCTGGACAGAAAAATACAGCATCTTATCTGCCAGGAAGCAAAGATCCTCGGGGTAATCCATCTATGTGGCAGTAGCTGGTAGCGTTGCATAGGAAGAGGAGATGTGCCACAAGGAGCAGGAGCAAGTATTAATTGGTTCTGCACTTCTTCTGTATGATACAATGGTGAACCATTCTGAAAATATGGCCCAGTTCTTTGGCTCTCTAAACTCATCTGAATTTGTTAAGAAGAGTTTTGTCCTCAGATAGATGTATTTGACTTCAAAATGCTAGAAACCCATATACACTGAAAATCGCGTTACAGGGGAGATGATCCCTAAAGAAATGAGTACAGCAGGGAAGCTGAGGTTCCCAAGCTTTGCAGTGGCTTGCTTGGTAGCCTTAGTCAAAAATTATCACTGCATTCATTTGTTCGTACCCTAGTAAGATGAGGCTGCTTTGGGGTGTTACGTGGATAATTTAGACAAATGTGTTTTAAGAGTCTTTGAATTTGTACGTGCTAAAAAAATGCTGGATGTTATGTTATACAGCATTCCCCCAGTTTTGGTTAGTAACCCTTGATGGTCACTGCCAATGGAGCCTGTGCCCCAGAGATCCAGAGGAGTAAGCTGTTTCCAGTTCAGTCCCCAATGGGCTGACAGGCGGGAGTACTTGGTAGGAACTTTCCAAGTAAATGGGATTTATTCATTCTTTATTCCCAGCAAAAGTTGCTGATTTTCTGAATCCAAAGTCTTTTGAGAGATTGTACATCGTGTGTTTTTTACTAAAGAGGCAATTTCTGTTGAAAACTTCTGGCTGTAGTAAATATAGCTGCTGTTTAGTGCATTTAGGTTCCTATTAGCATTCTGCTTGTTTCAGATCAGAGGCTCGAACACTGCTCTTCCCCCATGGCAAGTAGTGCCTTACAATGGTGGGATCAGCTGTGCTGAGGTAGGGCTTGTCTCTCCTGTTGGAGCTGTGCTACACAGTATGAACAATTACATTTTCTCTATGTGAAAAGGGGTCAAGGCGCTCTTCCTCTTAAAGCGTTCAGCTGAGCTGAGTGCCCTAATTGTTTTAGCTAGCAGCCGAAATAGAGAAACCAGCATAAAATCCAGGAGATTTGTGGTCAGCGTGTTCAACTGGATGTCAACAACCAAAGTTGCAATCCCTGCTCTAATAAGGGGCAGAGCAGGAGCTGGAAGCTGAGTTTCTCCTGTCCTCCCAGAGCTTGCAACCCACATTCTGGGCTAATCTAGCTAACCTGTCTATGTTTTCAGGAAAATCTGTGAAATGGGAATTCTCAAGAACTTTCATAATACAAGAGGGTGTTCTTCACTTAGCTGGCGACCACTTCATGTAGCCCACCACCTCATTTGGCAGTAATTATCTCTTTACTAGTCGTCTCAACAAAGAAGCCAAGGACTTAATGGACCATGAAAATACAACTTGCTATTTATTCCTAGACAGTGCTTGCTCCTTCTGCGCAGAGGATCCTGCCTCTTGTCACGGCCAGGCGGGGGAGCTTGCGGTGCTGCTGGCCCTGCAGCCTGCACTTGCGACATGGGAGGAGTCATCACTGATACAGAGCCTTTTTCCTACCTCTTGTCTGCTCAGTGCAGCCAGAGTTCTTCCTGAAGCGCATCTGCTGTTTTTTTTTGGACCGTGGACAGAATCCTGGATGGTGCCTGAAGCTTTCTGCTAGATGGGTTCTGTTCTGGCTCTTGCATGTTAAGCTCGTGAATTGTGTCCTGATCTCTAGTTACTCTTCTTGTTTGTTTGTTTTGTGTGTGTGTTTGTGTCCTCTATTACTTGTCTGGCTGCTTTAACACCTCTGCTCACATGTGAGACTGTTCTGATAAGCTCTGTCTGCTACCATAGGATTTCAGTAAGCCAACACACTTGACAAGACTTAATATGCCACACTAAAAAGTTGAAAACAGTTTATAAATAATCCTCAGAGCCAGCAGGTACAGAAGGGAGCTGAGGAAGGCTGTACTTTATCAGCAGAATCAAACACCAGTCGATAGCTCCCTTCTAACTCTCCTGAGTAAAGACTGAACAGACTTTGGGACAAATGGGCAACTGTGCAACTGTGAGCATATCAAGAACTAAGCACCAGAGGTGGGTGCTCAGCTTGACTCCAGTCTGACTTTTAAGATATATATGGACCATTTAAATGTACAAAGCTTATATAGGGCAGAGGAAAATATCCACTTGTGTTTGTAATCTTAGGCATTTTGCTATAAAATGTCTTTAAGAAGAAAATTTTTAAGTTCATACCACAGCCTTGATGCTTACCTAGTTTATAACACAAGACTTTTAACACTTCTGCTAACTGAATTTTCTTTTAAATAAGTGGAAGCCTTTTGTGTTTTTTGCTTTGTTTTGGTTTTTTTTTTAGTGCTACAATCCTTGGTGTTTCTGGCTGAGATCTTCATTGGGCATGTGGGGTAGGGGTGTGTGATTGTCACTTCCTGCGCTAATATTGAAGGGATGTGTTTGAAAGGATGCAGCACCTCACCCCGTCTGACAGTGTCAGAGCAGCTGCTGGCTGTCCTCTGGGAGCCTTTGCCCTGGCAGCTCTCCTCTGTCCTGCCTGTCATCTGAGCCTCTGATGTCACTCTGTAGTTATGTGGCTGTGCTTAAGTGGGGAAGTATCTGAAAGACTCGGAAATTGTGTGAACAGACAAGCAAACAGGGCTAGAGTTCAGAAGTGTATGGCAACTCACATGGTGTGTAAAACCACGTTGGTTGCAGCAGTTCTGCTGAAGACACAACCTGTAAATGTACTGACACCCTTTTCAAATGCCCATTGAAGACTGCTTTGTTCCAAAGATTAGCTTATTAGCTGAAATCTTAGTGTGAAAAGGTAATTCCCTCAGCTTGTTGGAGAACTTAATATATTACTTGTCATTCTTGAGCTGGGCGTTCTGATGTTTTTCTATAGCACTTTATGTATTTTTTTGTAGCACGGTACGTATTTACTGTGATCCTCTGGCGCTAGGACTGTACCATCTGCTGATAAGGCCCAACTAATTTTCATGGACAAGGAGAAAATGAGTGTAAGGAGTGCCTGCAGCAACACCCCATGTTACCCTTCATCTCAGTCTTGTGCAGTGTCCATGTAAAATGTGTCATTTTCCCTATTGGCACTAGATGTCACAGTTTTTCCTTCTCAGTAGCTTGAGGATCAGAAATAATCCATAATTGGAGCTGTTGGCTGGAGTGTTGGCAGGAACCCTTTCTTGGGAATGTGGGAAGGTTTGACCAGGTGAAATTCAGGACGGCAGTGGGCAGAGGGCTGCTGAAACTCTGCTTCGGCAGCTCCCTGGATTGCCTGGGGCTGAAAGGTGTAGCTAATGAATTTTATACAAGCAAAGCTTAATAGTTGAACTGCATGTTCTGCTTTGTCACCCCATGTTCCTGCATTTTATGACAGGCACAGGGTATTAAAACATCCGCTGGGCTACTTACAGCGGATGGTAAGTACTTGAGAGAAAGCAGAGACTGGGTGATGGCAAAGTCAGTGAATTAACATGAAGGTGAAGGAAAACACCTGTGTTATCTTCTCCCACCTCCCCCAGCCCCACCACTATTTTTCCCAGAGATTACTGTAAAAATAGTAGTTTCTCTTTGGGTTTCCCAATGCTGCTTCTTGATTGAGTTTTGGGAACAATCCTGACCTGAAGGCTCTTCTGGCAGTAGGAATGGGTTTAAATAACAGGGAAGCTGGACAACTATTTGTGCTGCACAGCAAGTGGTGTCTCCTCATCTGAAATACTCATGATGCAATTTCAGAAGGTGATCCTCCTTCGGAGAATAATTTTAGCCCCTATCAATGAGATGCTTGGAGGTCACAATGAGACATAGGGGGTAGAGATTGGGACAGAGCACATTTTTGTCATGGACTGGAGAGTGTTATTTTTAGTAAAAGGTGGATTGTCTTATGACAAGTGGAATATAATACAATTTTTTTAGAAGTGGGTCCCCCTAGCATCACTGAAAACTGATTCCCCCCACCCCCCACAGTTATGCCTAGATAATTTAATAAAACCTCAAGAGTAGCAGGCATGTGCATGGGAAGATGGGACTTTTGAACTCTGTTAGAGTTGGGATGGATGCATGTCACAGCTTATATGGAGCATCTCCTTAGCTGAACAGTGATTGTACAGTTAAGCAGGAGTACTCTGTAATACCTTGAATTGTTTGAAAGGTTAATATTTATGCAGATCAGTATCTTCAGTGTGCTGTTTCTCACAGTGTTGTAGATGCAGTATCTTCCATGGCCTGATTTTTGAAAAGGTACTTGTATGTTATGGCAATAGTTCAAGGTTTGAAAAGGCTTTCCTTACAGAACCAGAAGTTAGGAGCCTCTAACATACACCTTTGAGTTAGAATTTATCATCATTATTTAAAAGATAAATTTTTATAAGGTTATGAGTAAATCCATGGTTTGTTTTTGATTGTATATATTCAGATATGGCTGTTGGATTTCAGCATGCTATCAAACAAATACAGAATTTTGATTTTGTTACCTTTCTTGTAAACACAGAAGTCAGAATTACATTTAAACCACACCTCTAATAGCTGTGATATTTGTTAACACTTTACAATCGTCAAATTCTTGGGCCGGAAATAACCCCACACATCACAGGTGAGGCTCTTTGAGGATGCTGAAAGCAGTGACTGCTCAAATCATGTCTTATTCAAAGAGCAACTAGAGCTCCAAATTTTTTGAAGGGTTTTAAAATCCTCAAATAGAGACATTTCTAGATCAGAGATGTAAGTGGTGGCATGAAATATCTTTATCCGTCTGTAGCTTCACCAGATGCAAACTGTTTCAACTGAAGTTTTCAAGCTTACACTCTGCCTAGGGTGAAGTTATTTATTGTTTAGTTTGGAAAGCTTCATCAAAAATGCTTTTGTTTTGCTGAAAAAGCTGGCAGTGTTGCTCACAGTTGATTCTGTGGGCTTATAGCAGGAACTTGAATTTGATGGAGAGTCTGGTTTGGGTTCGGCATTATGTCTTTTGCTATTCCCGAGACACTGTGCAAGCTTCATACCTTGCAGTGCAGATGTGTGTGCAGTAAAAAGTACATTTGCACTGTCTTTAATGGGTTTTTTTGAGCTCTCCTTCTGGTGCTCTGTGTGTCCATCGGCTCTCCCTGAACATCAGCCAGCCTTTTGCTGGTTTGCTTCCTGGCTTGCCATCTGAGTGCCCTTTGGTCTAGCACAAGGAACCAAACCAGTATGAATTCATGTCTCCTTCAGTCCACTGTGCTGCACGGCGTCTCTTACTGAGCAAGCCTTTGTCATGTCTCATCCTGGAACAGTTTCTTCCCATCTCTCATCCACTTGGCCGCATGCTGTTCAGAAGAACCATGCCAACGTGTGCTTGGCTGTGCTGCCTGTGACCACTGCTTTGATCGCTAAATGACACATTTTTCAGAGCCAAGAAGAGAATGAAGGAATCCTAGGTTTTGGCACTGCATCCTTGTCAAAGCATTAAGTCCGAATGCCGCTAGCAAACCACTTGCATCATGCCCTTTTTCTGGGAGTTGGTTCACGCTGAAGATAAAAACTTTACAGCTTTTGGTCACAGTGTAAGCACAGACAGTCTCTCTTTCAAATCTGAAGTTCCAGGCATCAAATTTGAATGATGAAATAGGAAAATTGCTACATCTGCGTCAAGTAAAATTTCTGGTGCTGTCTGTTCCCTTTCTAAAACACACCTTGCCCGTGACTCTGCAGCAGAATGATTCAGCATCCTGGGGTCAGCGGACACTGGTTTACTTCCAGAACAGACAGAGGTTATGAAGGGGGAATAAAGCACATGTACCTTGATTTAGCAATGTCATAATGTGCACACGCAGCAGGGGAGAAATGTGCTTTCATTAGTGCTGAGCTTCGGCATTTCCAGTGCTCACGTGCTAGACCACTACAATTGTTGCATTTCCTTTCTTGTTATGACTTTTGTACGTAATAATACATTTCTATGCAAGTATTTAAGGTCTTATTTTAATTCCTTATTTACATATAAAGCTTATCTATGATACGGATGCAACAGAATGGGAACAGGACAAAATTGCTGTCAGGGTTCTGTAAGTTCAGTTGTCCTACTTAGAGATTTTGAGACCCACATTCAGGTTTCCAAATCTGGACATAAATAAATAAAACGAAGCCTGACATAGAGTACCTAGGCTCAGGCATAGTCCTCGTTGTGAGAGTAGAATAAACCAACACAATTGGCATGGCTCAAGCATAGATGCTGTCAAATAATAAGCTGTTCTCATTCACGTCAGATTTTCTCAGGAATACTGATCCTGCTAGAAAGAGACTTGAAAGCTCCCCCTGCCTGAACACCAGCCACCATTTGCATTGGCTTCCCTTCGTTCCCAGTCTGTTGTGCTTTCAGGAGGGAGACTGGGATCGGTTTCTTTCCCATTCCCCTCGGTGCCTGTTGTCAACAGCTCTGGCTGCCACTAGCAGTCAATTTGTAACTGCATCAGTGTGTGTATTACTGTTCACATCAATAGCGCAATTAATGTTGAAGTCAATTTTGGTGTTAATTTTAGGCCATGATTAGTGTTGACACTGTGTGTCAAACTAATGGCATTTATGAGCACCATGAAAACGAATGTTAGTTAATATCATGTTTTTACTATCTGTTAATGGTTACATTAAGCCAAAGATCTAGTGGGAGAAGGTGTGTATAAAATTATATATATAAAACTTGTGTGTAATATATGTGTGTCATGCAATTCTGCATTGCTGGTGCTATTCAGGGAGCAAATGACATCTGAGCACTGAATCCTAATCACAGTTTGGAACATCAGAAATAATGATCACTTCTGATCGGAGGTTGTGAATAATTCATCTGGTTTGATTTTCACGTTCTGTCCAGTGATACTTTTCAAACCAAATGTGTTCCTACAGGAGAATAATGGTCCCACTTCTTATGGAAATACTGTGGCACAAATCATTTTGCCCACATAAAAACAGTTAAATAAGACGGTTCCTGCTTTTATTTTTTTTCTCCCTCTCTTCTTCATTGCTGGGTGTGCTGGGAATAGAGCTGTGGCAGGAGAAGCACTTCCAAACTGTGCTGGCTCTTAAGAAGAGCCCGTTTTGCAACCACTGCTGCTTACCATCACCCGTTACTGTTCTGACAGTGCTCTTAGGTGATTAGCTCAGCCTGTCTAATTAACCTGTGAACTCTCAATTTTTTGGCATGCTGCCGTTAACTTAAAAATCTCATCTTTTTTTTTTTTTTTTTCCTGAAATAGAAAGCTATCCTCCACTGCCCATAAATTTAAACAGAATCTACATTGTTCATAGGGAGAAAAAAAAATATCCTTAGTTGTGCCCTGTGATTTTTATTCCTGGATAAATGGCACAAAGCATGCTATGTATTGGGGAGGCAGAAAGACACACAAGTTAATAAAGTGGTGCACTTTTAATTTTTCTTTTCTTAAACTGCATATGGTTGCTCCATATTTATCAGCTATAAACTGTATTCAAGAGTGTGTGTTTACTGTGCCTTGGCTAGATAGTTTTTCCTGTTCTACTAGTGAGCATTAACAAAAGGCATTTTATTTATGTAGAAGATACATGATCTCAGGTTAGGGAACTGTTCCAAGACTTCTGTTACAATTTGAATTTTCTAAATAGGAAATGCTTTTAATATGCCTGTTTTCTGTACTGTCAAAAATCATCAAGCTGATGAAAGTGAGGAAAGTCTCTTACATTTTCATAGGTGAGACAGACTGTGGGACCAGTCCTGGGTACTAACTGAGCTTGAGCACTAGTCCCTAAGCCCTGGAGCAATTCATCTGCCTCACATGTGAGCTGAGGGTGCTAAGATTTTACTTTCAGTATGTTGTGGTTGTTATGCAGGCTTCTGGCAGTATCTTTATGTGTTTCTATCTTGCAGTTTACTGCGGTGACAAATATTTAGCAAATAGAAAGCCTGAGCATTTCTCCTGTTGCTCATGTGCCTTGTGTTCATCTGATGGCGCTTGAAGCTTCCTGGTGTGGTCCTGGCTGATGAGATCAGTGTAGCGCTAAGCAAATGACTACTTAAACAAAAATGTGTAAATTAGTGCTGCTTCTGTGCTATTTTGGAAGAAGTTTATGTGCAGTTTTTAAAAAGAGTATTACCCCACCTTGCCTGCATGTTCCTATCAATAACTAAAGCTGGTTTCTGGAGTGGTATCAGAAAGAGTTGCTAAGTGCCCAGTTAAGGATTTTAGTTACGGCAGGGAAGCCTCTAAAATATGGTAAAGAACTGAGCTGCAGTATGTAATGGAGTATAGAGGGGCATCCCTTATTTCTTAGAGGCTAATTTTGAAGCCTTTAATTCTGGATTTGCAGACATTTTTAACATGCTATTTCTAATTGCAAGCTTGCCCACAGTTGAGAGTTAGAACAGAGATGCAATATCCAGCCCTTGACATTTCTTCCTGCAAAAGTCAGGTCAGAAGGACAAAGCTTAATTTTTTTCTCTTTTTTTCACCTTTATTCTTCCTTTTCCTGCTATGAAAGTCTAGCAGTAGAAGAGCAGAAGTCCAAGGAACCCCTCTGGCTGTGTAGGTTGGTTTGGGATCAGTTAGGTTACTCTTCCAGACTCTGGACTGGTTGTCTGTGTGAGCCCTGGTCTCTTTGCACACACTCTTGGCCTGTGTGCCTGACTAACAGCTGCATCTGCTTGTTTTACAGCATTACAACTTTTCCCTTTAATTTGGCGATAATTCTGATATTTTAGCAGAGCATCCCACTGACTTCTAGGGATTTATGCTCCTGTCTTTGAAACTGCTGCAGTATCTCTCTCCTCCAAATGCTGCAGTTGGATGCCAAGATGTAACTGTAAATCTGCAAATATTCAGAGGCAAACAAATTAATCCCTTACAACGTATCAGTCAAAATAGCAGTGGGTGAAACTGAGACCAAGGAGAAGGTGAACTGAAACACCATCATTCTGTTAACTTGCAATCTCAGCTCTCAAAAGGGGAGGTGTAAGGGAAGGATCTGCCAGTAGCTGGTTGTAATATTTTTTGGATTGCTGCCTGCTTACTTCCAATGACCCTTTGATTAATTCCTCTGCCTTTTTATTTTTTTTAATGAGCCTATTACGGCATATCTTATTGCAGATGCTGATTGGATCTCAACTGTGTATTGTGCCATTTTGATTTGGATTAAATGGCACATATCTATCTGCTGCTTCTCCCTTCTCCCCCTCCCGCTTTAGTTCATCATGTTCAGAATTCAGAGTCTCCACAATGAGAGTTTCAACCCTCCTGATTGCAGAGGATGTGCAATCGGCTTGAGGAATGTGTACTCAGAGCTTATGATCCTTGGGCTAGCGGAGACTGGGTGATGCATGTGGCTTTCAAGGGATGCTGCGATTTCCATTTGTTAATGGCATTCCAGGATGGCCAGCTCCCCAGTGCAGTGATAGGCGGCAGCTAAGAGATGGGAGATGCAGGGTACAGATGTTGCTGATCTCCATAAGATGGGCCAGAAGAGATCATACGATGATTTTTAAAAAGAAAAATGTGCAGCAGAAAGCATTACTTATCCAGGCAGGTTTGGAAAGAAACTGCTGCAATATTTGGGAAGGAAAAAGGGAAGAGTCAAAGAAATGAAAGGAAGGACAGGAAAAAAATAATGGAGATAGTTAGGAAATAAAAGGATTAAAGTGAGGGCAGGGTGAGAGAACCAGAGTGACAGGGTTCTAGGGTGATAGCTGAGTAGCCTAAGCAGATAGTTAGGAGCCCTGTAGAGCAGCACGTCCATCCTCACCGTGTGAGCTCTGGCATGCAGAATAAATGCAGTACCCTGCGAGAAGGGTGTTCGCAGAATGCGTTTTGGACCTGTGACAGATCCCTGAATGGGGAGAGGGAGGGCTGGTATTAGTGTCTTGGGTGGGAAGAGAGCAGTAGAGGATGTGCCTCAGCGAGTGTGGAAAGGATCAAGCCCTGCCAGCTGCGCTCTGCACTGGTAGTGCATATCAGAGCTGCTGTTCTTGGAGTTCCCAAAGAAAACAGACAAAGTGCAACACGCGTAAGAAAAATAGCCGCTGTGTGATTCCCCTCTTTCATGTGTTGAAGGTACACATTTAGTTTTTGTTGTTCTGTGCTCTTTGGTTGCAGATTGGGATGGTGGCCTGGAAGATGACTCTGAAGACCCCTGAGTATCCAGAAGGCCGTGATATCATTGTCATTGGCAATGACATTACATACCGAATAGGTTCTTTTGGGCCCCAGGAGGATGTGCTGTTCCTGAGGGCCTCGGAGCTTGCTCGAACACATGGCATCCCCCGTATCTACGTGGCTGCCAACAGTGGAGCCAGGATTGGTTTGGCTGAGGAGATTCGGCACATGTTCCACGTAGCTTGGGAAGACCCAGACGACCCATACAAGGTAAGGAGGCACAAGAATCAGAGGTGAAACTCTGCAGTAGCTCACAAAATAATCTTACTTTTGCAACCCCTCTTTTAACACAGTTGAGGGTAAATATTTGCCAGACTGTTAGGTCCAGAGTTCTCCTTGGTAGTGGATCTCTCAGGCAGTAGGACTGGCATCCAGAGTGAGTTAGTGCTAAATGTTGGAAACAACCCAAGCTTTCACTGACCTCAGCTGGAGTGCAGGTGTTAAGAGAGGATGTTGTTATTGCTATCTGGGATTGAATTCTGCTCCCTTGAAACTTTCTTTTTGGAAGGGGCTATTGGGGATTGGGAAGGGGCTACAGGTGGGAATGAGCTGAATGAACTGTTTTTCCCTGCAGGGATACAAATACTTGTACCTGACTCCTCAAGACTATAAGAAAGTCAGTGCCCTGAATTCAGTTCACTGTGAACACGTGGAGGACAATGGAGAGTCCAGGTGAGCACAGACAGGTCAGAATGAAAAGCTTTCTGTTCATCCTGGGGTACACGAAGCGATGCATGTCACATCCTTGTCTTTAGCTAGGACGTTCTTTAGGATCCAGGTACGTAGAACGCTATAGCTGTGTGCGGTCAGAGCGTGGAACGACTTAAAAGTTGTGTCATGACATGCCTAGTTTGAGGTGGTGCTGTGTTGACCTCTGCTGCCTAGGGGCCCGAGTCCTGACTGAGGGCCCGACAGTCGTAAACACTGAATGACCAGGACAATGATTCTTACCTGAAGACTTGCAGTCTAAATCTTGAAAATTAATTTTCTGCTAGGTTCTGTAGAAAGGATAAAAGAATTCCTGAGTGAAGGCTAAGCCCTCCATGCATTCTGGAGGGTTGGGCTGCAGTCGTTGCACTAAACTGCCTTATAGCCTATGGTTTTCCACACCTGTCTACTCTAGGTGTCTGCATCGTCCCAGCTACATCCCAAAGGCAGCACATCTGCAAATGAGGTGCAAAGAAGCTTTCAGAGATAGACTGCAGCTGTAGTTGTGCTCCTGGGCAGGAGGAGGAGGATATGCTTAAGAAATAAAAAAACCCAAAAACCTAGTTTGCAGACTGGCAGGCTCTGGAAGAACAAAAGGATGGTGCTGGGCGTGGGGATGTGTGCGTGCCTGCATGTGTGCTGGGGAAGCTGGGTGCTCTCTTTAGTGAAGCACTTAAGCACGTGCTCAAGTACTTTGCTTAGCAAGGGCCTAGTGGGAAAGATAGAAGCCAGCCTGAGAGCTCCGAGTAAGAAGGGGCTGTGCTGGGGAAGGAAGGCATGAAAGAAGGTAAAGAAAAACTAAGAGCCTCATTATAATCTCTTGTTCTGTTTCTTTTTCCTTACGACTGCATTCTCTTTCTTTCTTGCCCTTTTTCCTGTAATCAGCCTGCTCCTCACATCCTGTGGGAATGGCAGAAGAACGCTTTTCACGGGCATTCCTCTCCCTTGGCATTTCCTCTTTGCAGAGCTGCTTTGGCTGCTCATGTGTAGGACTATTCCATGGTGTTCAGCAAGGCTGCAGAATGAGCCCATGTACAGGTCCTGGCCGGGTTTTATGCACATTACTCTTTAGAACCTTAATGATATTTAGTCACTTTTCATTTTCTTTGTTGCAAACTGATTCAGCAAATCACTGGACCTTGTGACTCGAAGGCTGTATGTGTCTCCCTCAGGTATAAGATAACAGATATTATTGGAAAGGAAGACGGACTTGGAATAGAGAACCTCAGAGGATCTGGCATGATTGCTGGAGAATCGTCTTTAGCCTATGAGAGTGTTATCACCATCAACTTGGTAATCCCCCACTGCTTTCTATTCTTCAAACTGTATTGTCTGTTTCAGCTAAAAATCCTGCAGTGATATCCGGAAGATACATCTGGGATCAGACTTCTGGTTGATGTAAATTGGCTCCTGTAGGCTTTGAGCAATGCTACTGACACCAGTACAGGGCTGGGTCACTCTCAGACTAAATGTAAAAACACTTTTAGAAAACAGTCATTTGGCTTCATATTTGCTCAGTCTGTAAGTTACTGCTTCTGTTTCTTTGAATAAAATACACATAGTTCAGATACTGTGTTTTACAAAAAAAATAGATTCTGGAGTTTTGCAGTGAGAGTAGATTTTATAGCCTTGTAATACAAACATGCCTAGTTTTATCTAGATGTTGGAATTGATAGGTTTTGGCTGTGTGATAAGACAGAAATCAATGTGATTTTTTTTTCTTCTTTTTTTTTGTAAGGTTACATGTCGGGCAATTGGAATTGGGGCTTACCTTGTTCGGCTAGGTCAGAGGACTATCCAGGTTGAGAACTCTCATATAATCCTGACTGGCTGTGGAGCCCTCAACAAGGTAAGTCTTTGCATTTCAGCCTTCAGAGCTATGTGAATTGAGTTGGTGTTTCTGTGAGTTCTGCCAGAGATTCCAGGAGCTTCCACCGCTATACCTGTGATTATGCTTGGTCCCTTTTGCTTTCTCCCGTCTCAGGTTCCTCCTGCCAGGGAGGAGAACAGACACAGAGCAGCAGCTGTGAAATTTTCATCCCTTTGCAGTATCTCTTTTTCCTTTTCTCTGCGGTCAGAAAGCAGTCCTTTCATGCACCTGTTTTTCTTGACAAGAACATTGTATTGACAGCCAGAGGCACTATGCCAGGCATCCTGGCTGGAGGTTGGCAGGGGACCTGGGCAGAACTGCAGATTAGGGGCCTGAGCATGAACCGGGTGAAGGGGAAGAAAGAGAAGCAGCTTAACGTAGGTTGTGTGCAATGACTAAATGAGAGAAGTGGAGAAGCCCACTGACAGGGCAGCATCTTCTCCCACCCACTGTGTACTGTGATAGAGGAAACTGGGCTCTTTCCAGCATCTGGAAGACCGTGTTTGAAAATAGATGGGCCAGAATCACCCTGAACTTTCAGCGACCACAGCATTGTGATAATACTGGGGGAGCACTGAAGCCTAAGAAAGGGTGTGTGGATGGGGATTTTCAAGGGGTCAGACCTGCTGGAAATCTCAGCTGTGGAGGAAGGGAGGAATAGCCTGGGCTGTAAGAAAACTTACTGCTTTCACTAATAAAGTGGCTCTTCTTTTTTTTTTCTCCTCCTCCATCAGAGGTGGTTTTCCTCCCTTGCTGCCCCAAGCCTATTAATATTGCAGCCTCCAGCTCCTTGTCTGTAGCAGGCACAACTCAGCCGACTCCGCTCTTGTCCCTCTCACTGAGGGCTTTGTTTATGTGGGAGTTAGGATTGTGCGGGCGCGAGTGCCCTTCCCCATTGTGCAGCTTTGTTCTCAGGCACTCTCCAGCACCTGGGGTGGTTGTGCTTCATCGCAAGCTGCGTTTCAAGGAGTGCCTGCCTGACAATGGGAGATAAAAGGAAAATAGTCTCTCGTTGAATTATTCCTCTGAATAAAGGGGGCTCTGCAGAAAATGAAGCATTGATCCTATCAACTCTAGGAAGCAGCACCCTCAGTTAGATCTCTTACACACATCACACACACCTGCATCAATGGAAGGAAAAGAGGCATTTGAAGATCCATCCTTTAAAAAGAAATTGAGTCAGTTTAGTGCTTGCTGAAGTGGAGTAAGTTGCGTGGTTCCAGCTGTCATTTGTTGGGGATCGGGGCCCTGCAGAGTTTCCCAGATGGTAGGGCCAGTCTGTTTAGTCCTCCTCTTCTGCTCTCTTTTTTTTCCCAGGTTTAACTGCACTCTCTAGCCGTGGAGTGAATGCTTGTTTTTGTAGGACTGGATTAATCTCACTAAATTTTAGGTACTGAAAAGTTAAGGTTTTAGTCTAAATTAAGCACCTGACATCTGTCAGCGGGTGTAGGCAGAAGGAGGTGCTTTCTGGGGGTGATTTATCCTATCTCAAGAATTTCTAGTGGGCTGAATAATCCCATGTGTCCTTCCTCTCCTTGCTGCTCTATTGGAAAGACATATTTTTATGTAGATACTGAACCTCTACCTGCCTAACAGTCAGGCAAAGGAGAAACCTATTGCATCCTATCCAGCTTTCCCAGTAAGACAGCTAAGCCCAGACCCAACAATAAGTTTACCTGCCCTTGAATAGTGGGAGACTGGGAATAACCACTCACTCCTGGATGTTGCATGATGTGTCTTGCCTGAAGCAGTGAAATGATGTCCAGTGCTAACCTGAAATGACCAAGCTCAGTCCAGCTGAGATCGTAAGGAGGGTGTGAAGCAAATGGTATATGCTAATGTGTTTGCATCGCCTTGCCATGGAGGCAGTGTCTACTTCAGACTTACCCTCATCTCCCTGTTTTACGTGTAAACTATAAAACACTTGTCCCTCAAATGTAGCTGGACAGTTTGAATTTTCTCATGGCTAGAAGTCAGGTCACTATCAGCCAGGGGCCAATTAAGGAATGTCTTTCCTTGTAGGAATGCAGAGGCTGTTTGGGCATGATTTATGATGTGTTCTTGTTCATTCGTGTGAATAAGACTCCAGAAGGGTCTCATGGTAGAAACCTATTGTAGTTTGTGGAGCGCGTGAGCCTTGCTGCTTCTTGTTCCCTTAGTAGATGTTGAGCAAAGCATTTTGGGAATTAGAAGGTTGCCAATCCAGCTGGCAGGATCTTGAGGAAAGATAATGACTGAAACTAAAATAAATGAATGGAAACCACTACCTGGCATAATAGTTGGAACTGTATGTTTTCTAACACAGGTGCAATGCAAATATTCCTTCATCTCTTCCTAAGTGTCAAGAGATTTTTCCCAGGTGTCAGATTTGGGTTAATTTTTCCCATTGCTGACTTTTAAATACTGTCTTCATAGAAGATGCTACACAAAGCTTACACATAGTCTTCTGTCTGCATATGCATCTTCTTCAAAATGTCTTCTCTGCAAGAAGAGAATGTGCAGTGCGAAAATGTTTCTGCAGCAATGGAGAAAATTAGGCTTTCAGAGAGCAGTGATTTTTTTTCTGGAAAGTTGTTTGATTCCCACCCTCCGCCCCCTGTGAAATACTGCATTCTTTTTAATTTATGGGGGGAGCAGAGGGGGACCGTGACAAACATTATGTGCCAGCAGATCTGTTGCTGGTCTTGTTCATTATCATTATGTAAAACCAGCCTGAGGGTTTAGGTGTAGAGGGAAAGGTCCAGCTGCCAAAATCAGACTGTAACCTATAACTTAGATGATGAGCTCAAGGTCAATATCATTTTTAGCTGAAGCTAATGTTTGTTCTGGAGGTTGACTAATCACGTGTTGGCTGTTCACTGTGTCCGTGTCACTGCTTTGTAAGTAGAGAGGCATATCACTGTAAGACACCTGATATCAGGCAGGTTTAAGGATTCTCTCAGCCCCATTGCCTGTCAGGGGTGACAAGAAACTGCACAAGTGCTGTACAAGGTTCCCCTCTGCTCCTGATTAAGCTGTCTTTGTTTATAGTCGGGACCGACAGGCAAGGGAAAGACCTGGGGAAAAGGTGTGATGCTCTGTGGTGGGGACAGTGCTCTGCGTGTGGGGCACCAGGGCTGCATTTCATCTGTACCCCTTTTGTCTTCACCATTGCATTTCAGCAGGGGGTGGAGAGGTGGAAATGACATTTCATTCCTCTCCTGTGAGCGTGTGCGCGCGCCTGTGCTGAGCCCGCTGACCCCCCTGAAAATTGAAATAATGATAATGCGCGTCTCCTGACTGCATCAAAGTATCAGCACATCAAAAGCCAGGAGGCATGAAATGCAAATGATAAAGTGAAAGCAGATGGATTGTGCATGATCGCCTGATGCCCAATGAATTTTAAAAGATGCTGGTTCACATGGGGAGAGGGGCTGAAATAAACACGTTATCCCTGCAATTTTTTTTTTGTTCTTGCTGCTCACTCCTGACAATATTTTTTCACACTTCAGCGAGCAGCCACTCCATCTCTCTCCCTCCCTCTCCCTCTCTTTCTCTCCCTCTCTCTCTTTCGCTGTCTACCTCACACACGTCTCGGGTCATGTCGCTGCAGCTCCGGTGGAAATAATAAGATATAAACCACGAGGTTGTTATTTGCATAGAAATAGCATGGAGCCCCAGGCAGCATGGGAGAAGGACACAGAGATCATTTGTCTAAAATTTTAATGAAAACTTTTGCTGAGGCAGAGATTTTTTTTTTTTTTTCAACTTTCCCTGCCTCCCCCTTTTTCTAACCCCATACGTTCCTCCACCTCCCTCAACTCCCCTTCCTCGTCATAAGCTAAACATGGTGCGGTTTCATACGAGATAGGTGATGTGCTGCTGCCCTGCACTAACAGGTTAATTTCCATTCGTTTTCTTTTTAATGGAAGTAAGACTGAGGAGCCCAGCACTCCCAGTTTATGTATTGGTTCAGGCTCCCAGGACTACATTTCATTTCAGTCCTCACAAGGATGTTCCCAAGTCTGTAGCTGACCTATTTTTAATTAGTTTGCTCCTCCTTGTCTTTTGTGTTTAAAAGAAATCCTGTTTTTAAGACTGTTTTGTTAATGTAAACAAATAGTGGCTTTCAATCACATTTTCTCTACAGACAGATGTTCTAGGCTTTTTCTAAGAGAAGCCAAGTTTAGCAGAGATTTTCAGGTACCGCTACTAACTTGATCCACATCAGTTTGTTATACAGATGTTCAACCTGGTATCTCAAACAGTTAATTTTCTGCATGATGATGAAACTGCATGCTGCACTTCACAATAGGACATCTAAAGTGGTCATCACTTCTGGAGGTGAAGGGAAGAATCTAACCAGCAGACTGCTCTGTGTCCTCTCCCTCCTGTTTAGCTTTATTCCTCCCCCCCCACTCCTCCCCGACTCTCCAGGCTTGGCCTGTCTGAATGATGCATCAGGCCCTCAACCTGTCCGCCAGTGTGCTCGCCCCTGGGCCCCATGGCACCGGCGCCGTGCTGTTGGCCTGGTTTGTCAGGAGCATCCAAGTGTACCAGGCGTGAGCTTGACAAATGCCACCTGCCAGGAGTATATGTCCATGTAGGGGAGGAGGCAGTGAAGATGAAGAGTCAGAAACCACTAAAATATGAAAAGTACAACACCAGAACTCTGGGCTTCATTTCCCGGTCTGCAGCCAGCTGCCTGCCTGGCTGTGGTCTGATGTTTTTGATCAGAATGGGTATAATGACAGTTACCTGCTGACAGCTTGGTCTTGAAACCGTATTGTTTCGAGTATTTGTGTTTGCAGTGTGTTTTGAGCTCATCAGATGGAAGGAACCTGCCAGAGTAGTGCACTGGCAGGGTGGGTAACCCCATCCTCAGGAGTTCTTTCTGTGGAAGTTTTTGCCTTCAGAATGATCTTAATTTAAACTATGTGTCTGCTTGTATAACCTATTCTAGACCCGAAAGAGCTCAGGAACCAATTCACCAGATTGCTACTAATGCACTATTTCTCACTGTGAACTGGTGGTTTTTAGGGGGAGAAAACATTTCTGAAGAACAGCTTTAAGAGGGGTGTTTGTGAGATGAGCTGATCAGTGGAAGCTTGATGCCTTGGTAATGTAATATGTAAATATCTAAAAAACTTCTAAGCCTAGTACCAGCAATTGTCCAATGACCTTTCTTGAGTACATCTTTCGTTAATGCAGACACTGCTTGTGCATGGTAAAGACGTTAACATGATAGGTGCCATACCGTGTCAAGATAGTGTAGTGTATGTGTCAATCACGTGACTGTGGATGAGTCCCTGAGGACTTGTTGATACAACAGACCATAATTGCTGCAAGGATCGTTTTGACAATCTGCATTTAAAACCCAACAACCCCTTTGCGTGGGGCCAGAAGAGAATATCCTTGCATTTTAAATTCAGTCCTGAATTGTGCTGCCTGTGGAAGCCAGAAGTGGGATCAGCAAGGCACATCTGGGGTGTCCTGGCTGCAGAACTGGGGTAGGGTTGCAGCTGACCTGGGGGAGCACCCACCTGGCAGGCAGAGGAGCAGCCTCTGTGTGAGCCAGCTTGAAACCAGCTCGTTTGGGTGGTGGTTATCCCCAGCTGTAAGTTGCTCGGTGGGGCAAGTTTATTTTGAGGCACTTGAGCCAGCAGAGCTCTCTGATGTTGGCTGCTCTGTAGTGTCTTCTGACTGACACCTGGACGTACCCTGCCTGCGAGTTGGGGTGTCATTTGGTCTCTGCACTAAAGCAGCCTGGCACTGACCTGGTGTTTGTACATCGTGGCTGAGGGAAGCTGCAGAATTTGCTGGGCACCCTGGGACTCAAATAACAGGGTGAGATGACAGGGCAGGGCTTGGGAGGAGCAGGCGGAGCTGCTCAAGGTTCTGTGCCCATGCCAGGGGCTGCTGGCTCAGGTGTGGGCTCTCCGGAGGAGCTCATGTGAGGAATAGGAAGCTTACACAGCCTGTCTTGTACAAGTGATTGGTCTTGACTATGGCAAGCAGTAATATTTACCCTTCAGTTTCACAATCTGGAAAAATAAATAAAAGCCCTGTGAGACTGATGCTGTTTGGGGTTTTTACTGTAAAATACAGAATGTAGAAAGATCTTTTTATTTTTCTTAAATCAAGGCAAGAGTAGCTCAGTATCTGCTCAAGATGACTCAGTCTTGGGATTAGATCAGAGCAATCATGTGAGTTAGAACAGCAAGTGCCATCCCTGTCATTCAAAGAAGCATTATAATTATTAATGCATGATATGAATCTTTCTGTAGTGGCACAGCAAGACTATTAGGAAGATACGTATGGGCACAGGGTGTTTGAGAATGCTAATCAAAGAGGGTCTAGGAAATGTCAAACAGAAATTGACACTTCAACAGCATTAACCGTCAGTCAGTTCCTCTTGTGGATCTCACCAAGGTTACCCCGCTCTTGGCTCCGGTGGTGGGGGAGGCAGGAGGGGCCGCTCTGCTGTGCCTTGGGTGGTTGCGGCAGAAGATGCGGTGAGAGCAAGGGTGGTGTCATGGGTGGAGCTTGGTTTCTCCAGCTCTCTTAGAACAGATGCAGGACCTTGGTGCTGTTGGAGGTCTTCCTGGCATAGGTCACCATTGCTCAGACCCCAACAAAGCCAGTCTGGTTTGAGAAATGAGATGAGAGAAGAGCCCTTGTAAGGGTCAGTCTCAGTTTAGCAAAATTTGGCACTAGGAAGAGAGCACAATTAGTTTCTTTAATGCCAGCAAGAGGCATTAGCTGCTGGAAGCATCTGTTTGGTGGCAGTCCTGGTAACGGAGATCTTCATTTTGTGTAGAGAAATTAATGTATGCAGGATGGATGCCTGGACTTCAGATGAGTACAAATAAACAAACACCACCTTCATTTCTACATTTTATTTTTAATTGCCTTTCTTTAAGTGGTGATATTTGTGTATTGTTCCCATTAGAGACAATTTACGTTCCAGGCATCGCATTATCAGTCCCTTTATGTTTGCTTAGGGAAGAAAGTCTAATAGATTTCTGTTTACTTTTTTTTTTCTCCCTCCTTCTATCATTTTTAATATGGATCTTGATCAGTTTATCCATGTGGATGGTGTCTGTGCTGTGGGGGCTGTGTGTGTATTTATTCCTGCTAAAGAGGAGTTTAGCACAGCAGCCCCTGTGCGTTCCAGGGAAACTCCTATATATTCTAAACCCTTTATATGTTTCATGTAACCAGGACTGTACCCGAGTTCCTGGTGATGCTGCAGGTGTGGTATTACTGGAGCGCTAACCGTGGTACCTCATGTTCCACTGGAGCTGAATGGAAGAATGCACTTATCAAATATGGCCCAGAATAACTGGTCCTGACTGGGAGGATATCCAGATGACTTGCCTGTGGGTCTTTTCTGCAGTGAATTGTTGATAAATTATTTGCCATTCTGGACATGAGCGGGAACTGTAAGATCAGCACTGGAGAATTGTTGTGTATCTCACGGTTAAGCCTAAACCCACGCTACAAAGTGAGCAAAGGCTCACTGTCCTGGGGAAGGAGGTACCTGCACTGCAGCCTGTCCCTTTGGATGGTCTCTGAATAAGAGGGTTCTGTTGTGTTCCACAAGGTGACTAAGGGAATGGCCAAAACATAGTCCAAGATCTTTAAGTATCATGAAGACAATCATTAGTAGGGCTAGTGCCTAGATTAGGGAACCCCTAACTGAGACAGATGGGATTTATGAATGTTTGCGCCATGTAGAACAGGGGGCTGTAACTTTAGTTTGCAAAGTATATTGAGTCCTTTTGATTTACCACTGACTGGTGGAGTGACCTTGAGCAAAACATGCAGTCTTCCTACACCATGAGAGGAGAGCTAGGCAGGAATTTTTTGACAAGACATTTTTCATTTGAAAATGCCAGTTCACCGAAACTGGAATTCTTCAGGAAAAAGTACCAGTTTTGATGAATTTCTCATTTGGAATTTTTTGGGTCAAAAAACGTTCTCCCCCCAATAGACTTCTTTTTTTCCAAATTCATTTTTATTTCTACCGTCTACAACAAATATTTCAGAAGTCAGAAGCAAACATCTTGACCCTGTCTGATACTTGTTCAGACCTCAAGATTGTAAAACTTGATTTTCTGTTGCAATCCAGAAATTTTTGAAACTCCTCATCAATTACTGCAAGATGGGAAAACTTTCCTTCCAGTAACGTTTCATGTTGCCATCTGCAGAGAGAATGCCTCTTTGGTACCTGATCAGCTGTGGAGCCCTACTCCCTTTGTATTGGTAAGGTGCTTTGGGATTGTCAGGCAGAAGGTGCTGTAGAAGGACCAGCTGCGGTTGCAGTGTCCAGCTGGATGCGTCTTCCCCTGCTGCCTTCCAGGTGAAGTGCAATTGCTTTTTCCCCTTCCCCCTCTGATCTCACCAAATTAAAGCAAGAAAAAGACTCCACCAGCAAGACCTGCTTCTGGATTTGCAGTCAGTAGCCATCTCCAATAACCATCAGGCTGTCAGCTTCCCCCCCACCTCCCCCTACCTCCCACCTCCCCCATCACTCACCAAAGGAAAAAAAGAGCTGGAGCCACAGCTTGAAATATATCATGCAATAGTGTATCATGAATTTCTTGTGAATCACATTGGTGAAGCAGGTTTATTTATTTCTGAGACTCTAAATCAATACAAAGTAGGTCTCTTAGTTCTGAAGCTGGGATGGAGTGTGAAAAAATGAGCCCATTGTACTCTTAAAACTTTGGGGAAAGGAGATGACAGCTATATAATTCCATTTACCAGGCACTAGGGGCTTTAATGTGAAGGTGACAGGGAGCTCTTTGTGCATTTAGAGCACCATATCTTCTAAATAAAAGATCTGTAGACTTGATAGTGGAGTATAGCTCTGACTTTAATAATCTCCAAGCATTAGACCGAGCCAATATGTTCCCAAGTCAGAAGGGTCCCCCACCGAATGCTCGTAAATTAAAAGTGCAGGAACTGCACACATTCATAGATTAGAAATGCAAGAAGTGCAGTCCGTCTCCAGGCAGAGAGGAGGTGTCTGCGCTCGTGCCGCCATGCGAATAGCCTAAAGCTCCGGGAATGGGTCTGTGCAGGAGCACGGCTCGTGCTGGCGTCCTTCCTCAGCTCGGTTCTCCTGTTCAGCGTTGCTGCTGTTTTACCCACTAACGACATGATAGGTGTGGGGGAAGAGCTGAGTGATAGAAATGAACGCTGTAAGATCTGTTGAGGCTTGACTGCACATAATAGCAGCCAGGTTTTAAGTTCCTATATTGTGTTTTCTGATGAGACATTCATTCTGATCATTTCTGCCTGTTTATGAAAAATAGGCTATTTATAGTACGTGCATGTGCCTTTTCTGCTTCAGGTTTCTGGCAGATAATATAAATGGTGGGATGGGAATTGCAATTATTGAAATTATTCAGATAAAAATCTGGCACTTATATTTGATATAAACACATGATATGCTCTGAATAATAACAGCACTTATGTTACATAATGATTCCCATTCAAGCCCTCTGCTGTCATTTTTTTCAGATCTTTCATCTTTGATGAAACATAGGAGCCAATCAGGTTTGCAGCCAAACCAGCTTTGCAGTGAATGTCTCTACTAACCAGCAGCTCAGTTTCTGAAAAGGAGCACAGAGATAGCAGCTGGTCATCATGGGTTTGAGTGCTAGAAAATTATTAATATGCATATGACATGCTTATAAACCTGTTGAGGATGGTCTTTTAAAGGCTGAAAAGGCTGCTAGCTAGAATCCCAGCTCCCCTTTGTACTTTCCAAAAGATCCTCTGAAGTAAAAAGAAATGCCATTTCCCATTACTGTAGGATACGTGGCTTTTGGTGGACAAAATGAAATAAGTATTGACAATACTGCCCATGTATTTTGTAAGGATGTGGTATCAAATGTTGCATTATCTGGAAGATAGTGTTAGTTCTTGCAGTCATGGGCTGAGCTTTAACACGTGCTGTTCTAGAACTAGCATTGCCTTCTGACCACTGATTTCCTCATGCTTTCGTTGAGATGAGGGCACAGAGGAAGCATTTTGTCCTGCACACCCTGTTAAACGCACTGCTTCCTACACACGTGAAAGGCTTGTCTTCAGGAGCAAAGGAAAGGGAAACTGAGTGGCTCATCTGAGTCCAGCCTGGGTTCCTAGTGACTGGGAGGCCTTCGGCATCGAATACACAAGGAGTAGGTGGTGGCGATCCTGCTTTATCCATTAATGCTAGTGCTTGGAGGGGCAGCCGGGGAAGGGCTGCTGGTGGAAGGGGAAGCAGAGCTGTTTGCTAACACCGGGGAGGGAGGCAGCGCTTGCTGTGCCTCACTCAGAAGTGTCAGACCAGCTGCTGCTGAATTGAGAAAAGGAAATTATATCCAACATGCAAAGGAGCTGGGATAAGGTGTAGGAAAGCAGTAGTAACAGGAGTGAAGAGTTCTCACTAGAGACCTCAGAAGGGGCAAGTTTGGAGTCTTCGTGAGCTTTCATGAGGTGTTAAGATTTTAATTTAAAGCAAACTTTCTGGTGCCAGAAGCTTACTATTTGGTGCTTTGCTGTTCATGGCTGCTCTTTTTTGTCTGTCTTTCCCATCAGATTAAGCACAAGATCAGAGGTCAAATATTGCCAATATCCAGATCTATGTGTATTGTGTATCTCTGCTTTAAAATCCTGGAACCTGTTCTTTCCTGCCCCTCTTGCTGGACCTTTCTTGATCTCTGGTCTGTAGCAGCTGACTCTGGTAGCTGCATCTTTGACTGTTCCCTGGAGTGCTGGTAACCTTTCTGCTAGGAAGGACCTGCTTTGTGAACTTAACCCTTCCATGCACGTGTTTGGTAGTTAAACAGATGCCTTTTGTAAGCCTTGGGCTAATGCTACTTTCACTTCTTTAACCTCCTACGTTATGTGACTCCATGTACCCCTGGCAGACCCAAACTCTCAGGATTTGAAGTTTACCCTTTTGACAGATCCTGGTCATATCAGATACAGGATTTAATTCTGTGCAGTCTCTTCTCCCATGAGTTTGCTTCTAGCATTCCCTATCTAACTGATTTAGCAACGTTTCTAAATCCACTCATGCCTCCGCTGACCATGTGTCTTGCTGAGGAACATCTGAATCCTTTAATTGCAGGAGCATCGGTTTTGCACTTCTCCAGCAGATGTGTTCTTGGATATTTTCTCACAGAAACATTTATACAGCAATATGCATTGCACCATTTAAGATTGTTAATTGGAGATTGAATTACTTGTCAGCCTTTAAAAATGTAGTCCTCTGAGGTCAGAGATGAGGTGGTTAGCAGAGCTGAATGGATGAGCTGTTGCATTCATTTTTTTCCTCAAGCCCAATGATCATTGTCTATAAGCTGGCTAGCCCTCCAGTGCCTTTTAACCTCTGGCACCCAATTCAGTCTGCAGCTGTATGCGCGAAGCAAGTTGGCAGGATCTCTGATCCTGAGAAGACGGAAGAGCACAGGGCGCAGAAGCAGGTTTGGGGACCAGCACCCAGCCCAGCAGTGTCCCTGGAAGACAGCCTCTTTAACCCCTTGACTGCAGAGCTGCCGCACTGGGGCGCGAAGCAGCCTGCTTTGCATTTCCACTGCGCTTAAGTCAGGGTCTGATTTAGAGCTTGCGCAAGCCCGTATTACATATCCCTCCTGCTGCACTCAGCACAGGTGTGAGTGCACGTGTGGACATATATGTCATACAAATGAAGGCAGCAGGCGCTCATCGGTACAACTTTTAAATGCAGCTTGGGACTGCGTTGCCTCTGCTGACAAACACTGACAAGTAAATACTACGCTCGCTCAGTATTACAGAGGGATTTCATGTGCACAGCCCCTCACAATGCTCTGCCACTTCACTGAAATGTCTGGAGCACTCGGGAAAAGGAACTGCATATTTATCTTGATCTCCAAAAAGGGATTTAAGGGCGAGAGCAGGCGGTATATTAGACTATTTTCATTGCCTGTCAGCAGTGGTAAACCCGAGCTGTCTACAGTGTCTCCAGATAAGCAGCAGCAGAGGCCCATTTTGCATGTACATACGTTTGCATTAGTTCATAGATGGGGAGTTTAAATCCTCTTTATTTTTATTTTCCTCTGTGGAAAGCATTTAGCTAGGCTTGTGCCTGGCATCTGGAGGCCTGTGCTTTTCTTTTCCTTGAAGCTAAATCTATGCTGCTGTCTTTTCTAGCATGTCTTTTCATGGCACTGATTTTGTTAGAGGAAGATGAAGGTGTTTGAGCTCAGAAGGGAGACCCAGGAATATCTCTCTGCAAACCCACGTGCTTACACTGACTACAGATTTTTGGACTAGTTGTGTAACTTTTGTGCCTTGGTTTCCTCTGTATGTAAACCTCGACTGACATCTGTCTCATGGGGAATTTTGTGAGGATCAGCCTGTAAAATGCTGAGGTTTGTGAAATGCCAAACTACCAGGCCTTTTCTCATCCAAAGGAAAATAAACTTGGAATTCAGTAACATTGTGCCTTACCAGTTAGGCTTTAGGTAGGCACAGTGGCTCCCTGACCCCAGTTGTGATTAACTGATGTTGTGCAGGAAGAAAGCTAACTGGTCCAGTGTGGTTTTATAACCAGATCAAAATTTTCTATTTTCATATCCTTTTAGCACCTTCTTTCTTTCAGCCCAAAAGGTCAAATCCTGAGAAATGTGGAGTTCCCCTCTACTATGGGTGAGATGAGTTATGTCCTGAGCACTCATAGGATGTTGGGACGAGGATGAAGTCACACCCAAGCATCCCTTCCATAAGGACCGGGTTGCCTTGGGCTCAGGGCTGCTCCTCTCTTGGGGCATCCCTTCTTCCTAAAGAAGGTTGGTTGGTTGGGGAGGGCAGGTTGTTTGTGTGTGTTTGAGGGGGTTTTTAAGATCTAAATGAAGCAGGTATGTAATGCCCTCTGTCTGTTAGAAAGACTCAACCCATAAAAATAACAAACAGCATGTATTTGCTAGAATGTCAAAGTTATGAGTTTATTTTGTAATGATGTGCTCCTGCCTTCATGAGGTAAACTGGCCGTGGCAGAGGTGTTATTAGTAATATGGACTCAGTGGAGCAGAAAGCCGAGTGACCGAGAGATCAGTGTATCAGTCAGTGAGAGGGCAAATGGAAAGAGACAGCAGGAGAATGAGAAAAGAGCTGCGGTGCCTGGGCTGAGATTAGAGATGGAGCTGTGCAAGAGAATTAGACGCCCAGCAGTCAGGGTCTTATTCTTTCTAGTCTCTCTAAGGAGCTGGTGGGCTTTGTCTTTGCTATAGGCAACTTCATGCGCAGTGTTGGGTTTTTTCCCAATTAAAGGCTTAAATGGGTTCACCCTACCAGTTGTCTTAGTTGGAGCAATTTTGAATTGGTGAGCTGGGCTCAGGTCAGCACCCAGGAGAGTCGGTCACATACCAGCTCAGTTGCTGCTTGGGGAAGGGCAAGTCATATAAGTGCCCTCTGCCTCAGTTTCCCCACTGGGGATCGTTCCCCTTCGGGATCGCTGTTCATAAGATCTTACCTGCACACAGAGCTTGGGAAGGTCTATTGTGAGTGGTTTGCTCCATCTGTTGGTGTTGAAGCAGTCATGACTTGCTGCAGGCCTTATATGTATCTCCTTGGCCCACACCTCCTTGTCCCATCCCGTCCACTGATGGTTTGCCTGTTTTTCTTTCAAAAGGTGCTTGGACGGGAAGTTTATACCTCCAACAACCAGCTGGGTGGGATCCAGATAATGCACAACAACGGAGTGACGCACAGCACCGTATGTGATGATTTTGAAGGAGTCTACACTATTCTGCAGTGGCTTTCCTACATGCCAAAGGTAATTCCTGGCCCTACGGCAGTGCAGGGTGCCACTACCTATCCGCTTTGCTCACAGAGTTTTGTGGCCTGGGGGATTCTCTGTATCTGAGGGTATTTTTCTGTGTTTGCATGGTGCCTAGCAAATGGTTTAGGCTCCTGATCAAGGCTGTTGAGCGTTATGGTGTATGGAAGTAAACAAAGTAGGCTTTGTCTTAACGTGCTCCAGGAACTGTGAAGTGGGTCAGCCTGGCACTGCCTTGGGTACTTCCACTCCTCTGGTGTGCTGCCCTCAGCACCGAGCAGCAGGATTTTATGTAAGCAGTGGATTATCTCTTATGGAAAAGACTCCAAAAGTTCCCTTCTGAGACAGTAATTTATAGGAGTTGATATATATGTGTAAGCTGCTCTGCAGCCAGGAAGGTAGCAACAAGAACATGCAGGTCACCTTCCTTCAGGAAAGAGTGCATAGAATGAGTTGGGTGGCCTGGTCACCTTTCAAAGATTAAATTGCAGCGCCTCGCTAGTGCTGGCTGTGCCTGAAGTTCAAGAGCAAATGAAGTACAGGGTATGCCAGATGGTGCCAAAGGAGGGTTTGAGAGGGTGCGTGGAGCACACTGGAAGTTTCTTCAGGCTCTTGCCAAAAGGCTCTGGGATCCCATCAGTCAAAGGGTTGTGCAGTGTGGGGGAAAGAGGACTCTAACCAGGTCCTTTAGAGCTGGTGTTTGGTGCAAAGCCACACAAGAGAATTCCTTCAATATTTTTCTTTTTCACTTAGAGTGTATACAGCCCTGTTCCTATCCTCAAAGTCAAGGATCCTATAGACAGAACCATTGAGTTTGTTCCTACCAAGACTCCCTATGATCCTCGCTGGATGCTGGCTGGACGCCCAAATCCAAGTACGTAGCTCTTTCGTGACCAGTAGATGTAGTAATGTTTCTTGTTTCAAGACTGTCAAGTTTTTGTGTCTGCAATCCAAATGTGTTTCAGAGCTTACAAAGTAATTAGTTCTAAGCAATTGGAATATAATATGTAAAAATAGCATATAAATTCTGAGTGCTTGAGGATGCCCACAATTATTACTTTTACAGATTTTCTTTTTTTTTCTCGTTCGGAGGCAAGTCCATATACAAAAGGTCTGTACGCTAAGGGAACCGCAGTATGTCTGCAGTTCTTGGAAAATAATTGTGTTGGAATTGCTGCAAACTGGGTGACCATTATACTTGCTGTTATTAATGAGTTTGGGGGGTTAAATTGAGACTTGTGATAAACTTAAGTTTTCTGGTTTTGGATAATATTTTTTCATCATCTCTCAAGTAATTCATCCAGCTGTCTGAGTGCAGCTAACGCTGGCTTCCAAATCGAGTGACTTCAGATTTTAATTTAGTGGAAGCGTTAAGGAAAGCAGATGATTCCTTGTGATAAGTTAAAGCAGATATCTCCTAGGTGAAAAGTTAAAGCCATTTATTAGAGGAGATATTGCCGTGATATTCTTCAAACTGACGCCCGACACGAGGCCAGAATCTAAACGATCAGCTTTGGGCTCACGATAAAGAGATAATTTTGAAATGGATGGTCACATTTTACAGTGGGGCCACAGAGGCAAGGAATGTAGAACACAGTAATTACAAGTTTGGTCTTGATAAAACACTCTCCATCCTGTTTAAGTCAGCAGAGGTTAGCTTGCTTGGATCTCCACTTTTAATTGGTTTTGGACTTGGGTTTGCAGAAACAGAGGTGCTTGTTCCGATTAAAGCATTCCTCAGAAACTGTGTGCCAAGAGCTAAAGCTGGGAGGGACTTGGGGGCTTTTTTGGATTGGTGTGGGGTTTTTCCAGAGCTTCATGAAACCCCAGTGGAAAACAGGTGCTCCCAGAGATTTCTGTAATTGTCTGGGTGGGTTAGGGTATCTTGATGCCTTGACTTCGGGATATACAGCTTCTGCAGGCTGGAGGGCTGCAGAGAGCAGTCTGCAAACGTTCCTTGTCACTCCCCATTCCAGCATCCACAGGCAGCCCAAATGCAAACTCTTTATTGTGGCCTTACCTGCTCGCTGGAGTAGGGTCCAAGCTAAAATACTGGAAAACCTTCCTGCCATGGTCTGACGTCTGGAGAGTGGCAGCAGTGCCGTGCCACTGCACAGGTCGCCGTAGTGAGGCTTAACTCATTCATAGCATCTTCCATGACCACTTAAGAAACACCCATAGAAAGTAGAGAAATATACTGTAAACTGCCACCCCGCTTCCCGTGGGGGTTACTGTCACCCTGAGAATTGTATTTGAAGGAATGTATGTGGATTGTTAGTGAACAGATGTTGTTGGTCTGGAGGTGGAGAGGTTTTGTCAGTATTTTTTTTCTGTCAGATTTGCCAGAATCACACTGGTGTCTGTGATTCAGGAGGAACCCCAAGTCTGATACTGCACTGGCTCGTAAAGGGCAAATAATATTAGTTCATGGTTAGCACGATCAGGGTGATCGAGCCCTCACACTTCAGGGTAGAAGCTGATGTCTGCAAGGGTTAGGAAAAGTTTACTTCTAGAACTGCAGTCATCTCGGTAGTGTTCTCTTCTGGAACAGCTGGATTTCTCTCAAGCATGAGGAAGTTGCTGCATTCTTTGGGCAAGAGGATAGGCCTGGTGGCATGTGCTCTGATCCAGGATGGTGACATGCATTAGTTCTGGGAGAGGTGCATCATCTGTGTCTTCTCTGGAGCAAGTAGGCTTTTGGTATCGGAGTACTTCATTCCAGTTTCTCTAAAAGAATGTGTGAAACATGCTAAGATGTGTGGTCTAGTTTTAAAATATCACAGGAATTTTTATATTTAGTTCCTGAATCTCTTCAACATTCTTTCGTTAAAGGAGATATTAGGCAGAATCAAGAGAAAAATGTGAGATAAGTTTTAAAATAAAATAGGCATTTTGAAAAACATCTTTAATGACTTTACTGCCTTTTGACAAATGTTTGTAGTGTCTTGAAAAAAAGTTATTTATTTAAAAGCGCACGAAGTTCCTCTGCTACCTGAACCCCATCGTTTAACAATAAATGATGCTTTTGCTGATAAATTACTGTCTTTATGCAGACTAGCAAATGAAATAAGACATGATGGTTGAAGACAACAAATGCTTAGCTGACTAATGCTCTCCTGTATTATAATCTATTCAAAAATAAATAAATAAAAAGACAGTGCTACCTTCTCCAGTTGGTATTTTTAAGCAAGTTTCTGTTGCTCCTTTGATATTCTCTCTTCTTTTTTTCCCTCCCTTCTCTGATATTTCCATTTTTTTCCCCCTTCCCCTTAGGTCAGAAAGGACAGTGGCTAAGTGGTTTCTTTGACAATGGCTCATTCCTGGAGATCATGCAGCCCTGGGCGCAGACAGTTGTGGTTGGTAGAGCAAGGTAAATTCTAAGAGGTGTTTCAGACATTTGTAGAAATGAAATTTTTGTTATGCTTTACATTTTTCTAGAACATCCTTTGGAAGTTGATGGCTATAAGTAAAAATAAGTCATTACTTGAATAGGATACTTCTTTGCCACATGAATGAAGCATGGTGTGATTGTTTCTCCTGTTTTGCTTGGAGGTGACAGCTTTAACATGCACAAAAGCCCAAAAGAGAGAGATTGTTTAAAATTATGGCAGACAGTATATGCTTCTGTAGGTACGTGGTTGCATAGTGAGGCGTTCTTTCAGCTTTGCCTTAGTTGAAAGGTACATTACACAGCTTATTGTTTTGCATTTTATTTAACTTGCAAGAAAAGTTCAGCTAAAACTAGAGCAAATCGCAAGAAACTCTGCACAGAGGAGAGCTTAACATTGAGGTTTGGGTGGAATAACTTGGAGCATTTTCCAAACGAGCACCTGAACTTAGTTATTTTTCATGATGCAGAGATGCGCAGCTTCAGACACCTGTGGCACTCACCTCCTCCCAAAGGGAGTCACTTCCCTTACTTTGCTGCAAAGTCGCACCTGTGCAGGATTCTAAAATGTTCCCCATTGCCTCGGGATTGAGATCCCTGCCTTGAAAATATTCGCAGCCTGGGTCATTCTCAGCGTTGCAGGTCTCCGCGCTGGCAGGAAGCAGAAGCCTGCATGTAGGGTCCTGTATTTTGACAGAAGGCAAATCAGAGCTGGGCTCAAAACCTGCTCAATAACCTTTTTTCTTCTAGTTTCTTCTTTATTTTTTTGCCCCCACCCCCAATGACGCTGTAAGTTTCCTGATCTGATTGTCTACTTCCTCTCGGAATAAAGCCATTTTGAAAGAGTACATTTATCTCCCTTGAGTTTCCACTACAAGTGCTTGAGCTGTCCAAACGCAGCGTGCTTATCCTTTGTCACTCCTCATTCCTCAGACTACCGCCAGCTCTCCTCTCAAGACAGAGCTTCATACTGTTGCCTCCAGCAGACTCCCAGCTCCTAATTGATGTCAGTGGTTTTGGTTAATTGTTAGCCTTCTTTTGTTTGTGGTTTGTTTTTTTTTTTTAATCTTTTATTTTTTTTCCCCTTTCTTTTGTTAGCAAATGAGAGGGGAGGAGAAAAAACCTGAAGTACCTGAGTGGGATCCTGGAGGCTTCAGGTGTTACACTTAATGAGATACGGTCGTGCCTGTGCATGGCGGGTGTTCAGACTGCCCTAGTTCCTAGCAGAAGTCTGCAGCAAAGAAAAATCTTTATTTACAGATCTTTCACTTCCCAGTGCCGACAACCCAGAGCCAAATTACCTGATAATACTTAAAATCTTCTAGAAATCCTGTGGCCACCCCTGGGGTCTGACTCCATCAGCCTCTGGCCTCATCAGCTTGGTGACTCAAGAGCTGACCATAGTACCAGGGTATCCCTGGTGATGCTGTGTTTGATTACCAGAGCGTTCAGTGGGAGACAGAGGGGAACACAACTGTTCTGAAACACACCTGGGATAGCCAGCTAGTTTCCCAGCTGGTATAGCTGTGAATCAGTGCTGCTCCTTTTCTCCGCTATGTTGATAGCACCCATGGCCCAAGAATATTTGGTGCCACGAGCTCCCATTTCTCTTTTAGACTTTCAAAAGGCACAGTTCAGGGCCGTCCTAACGAGGGTCAGAGAGCCAGAGGTCACGCTATGAAATAACAGAGTTTATGGCATTCACTAGAGCTCATGTGCAACACCCCAGAGGATGTGTGCATTCTGGACATCTCTAAAACAGCCATCAGGAGCTCTGTTAATATGTTAATGAAATGCATAACAACTGAAGGAGGCGTCCAGATAAGAGAATGTGCTCAGCAAAATGCCCCTCTGTTGCTCTTCTCGTAAGAATTCTGGGAGTCTTTAGTTGGTTTAGAGCTGCCTTTGGACTCTCCTAGTGCAGAATGTGATACAATGAAACGTACCCGTTTCCTCAGGTACCAGGGCAGGAGGAGGAGTGTGTGCACGAGGCAGAGCTGTGCAAGCCCGGCTAGAGGCAAACTGCGGCTGAGCGAGAGCAGCGTCTGTGTGCAGGTGCAGCTCAGCTCTGCCTGTCTCTGTCCCAGGGGTCTGAGTGCTATTACCCCTGAAGATCCTTCCCCTTCAGAATATTGTCTCATCTTTATACATTGTTGATAGGAGCCAAAAATATCTGCTGACTCCACTCTTAATTGAAGCACGTAACCTTGGGATGTCCTGTGACCTTTTGATACACTTTGGTATTTTTATCTGCCATCCGTGACACTCTAAAGTTTTATCTCACAATGTCCTATAATTATTTAAAGGCTTTTAGGTTAACCAATATACCGAGGGGCATGGATGGGTAGAGAAATCAATGATTTGGCAAAGCTAGAAAGCCTCTGTCCAGGCCCATGCTCAGCTTCATTTGCAGTTCCTTTCTTCTGACAAATTCCAAGTTGCTTTGGACTCTCACATAACAGGTATATATAATACAAATGAAACTGACTTCTTTCAAAAGCAGTGGTATTTTGAAAAAACAAATATGAATGTATTCTTCTGGGATTGTTACTGTAAGTGCTGCCAAAACTCATCTTTTGTATGTATGTTTGGAATACGTGTGCTGTTGGCTGTAAATTGTCTTTTATTATTCTATGGCAACTTGTCCAGGGACACACTATAAAACAAGATGTAGCATCTTCATGTGCTAGCCTGATAAAATTTATATGAAGTATTATGGAAAACAGAAGTTGTTTTGAGCTGTTTTCAAGTTCAATAAATAACTGTAATACTTGGATAAAGATGTTCTTTATTAGGTCACATGGGCCCTAATATAGAAGTTATAAGTTACCGATTTAAGACGGCTTCTGCAATTACGGGTTTCTAGGCAGACTCTTAATCATAGTGAATGGGAATATTTTCAACCCCCTAGTGCACATCGGCCTTGTCGCTTTTTCTGCCTGCAGCACATGCCATCCAGCTTGAGGTGGTTGAGGAGAGGGCGTAGGCTCTGCTGGGACTCCCGTCCTGGGAGTAAGCAGTTGTCATCGCGAGCAAGATGCCTTTTGTGTAAAGGAGTGGTTAGATGCTGTGGAAAGCGGAGCTGAGCATCCTCCCTGGTGCCTACACTCCCTGCCCATCTCTCTGTCCCTGCACCCTTCCCACCCGTGCAGTCATCCTGCAGCAGAAGCTCTGGGGATGAGGTAGATGGGCAAACCTTTTACCTGTCATTCATCGTAACCTCTTGGGAGAGGGAGGGTTTTGTAAGCAGTGGAGGTTTAGTCTGGCTGAGACATCAGCATTGCTTAGGCAGCCTGTAGATGCATTTCATCAGCTGACAGTGTTCGTGACAACAGAGCTGGGGAGCCTTGAGTCTTCACGTTTATTTTTCGTAGTCAAGGTCGTCAAAATCTGTGTGGTGGTGGCAGGTGACTGGTGCTGGACATGTAGCTATATCGTTCAAAATTTGGGCTTTGGTTTATTCTAAATAATTTTTAGTGAGGTGTGTGCTAGTTTTTAGAACTAGATTTTGCTTTGAGAACTGTGACTTCTGCTCTGAAATTCTCCAGCCACATACCCTAAATCCTTCAAAAAGGCCAGAATGCTGCTTCCACCATTTGCTTGCTTTATTTGTCTCTCTTGAGTATTTTGATGCAAATTGGAAAAAAATTCTAGTTCTGTAACAGCAGAAATATGAATTTTGATTTGTCTCGCATGTTACCAGGCTGGGAGGTATACCTGTAGGAGTAGTTGCCGTAGAAACGAGAACGGTGGAGCTCAGCATCCCTGCTGATCCTGCAAACCTGGACTCTGAGGCCAAGGTAGGTTGAACATGTGCTCAGGTGCTTGTTTGTCCTCTGCAAATGTCTTTTGTGGAAAGAACACTTCTTTTGATGGGATTTCCCACCCCCCCGCCCCACCCCCCCCACCCCCAAATGTGGGACAAAAAGTATAGCCATTCCTTGGTGAGGGGCTGCATGGCAGCTGCTGGGAGGAGTGAACAGACAGTTGTGTTGGCCATTCGTGCAGGAGACATGTTCCCCAGCAGTTCTGCTTCTCTTACGACTTAGGTGAGGTGCAGGGACTAGGGCCCAGGAGATCTGGCAGGCAAAAATTGTTCCCCTTTTGCTGTGACCATAGTGTTTCACCGTCTTTCTGCTCTGACATTTTGCTTTTCTTCTGCCTGATCTTACAGCTCCGGCCCTACATCTCTTTGGGGTTTTCTCCTTTCCTTATCCTTTTCTCTCCCTTCTCCTTCACGTGCTTTCCACAGTCATAATGCCATCTCTGTTTTTCTAAGCTAGTGGGAGTGCTCCTGTTGACTTTGGTGACAAAAGAATTGTCCTGATTTTTCTGTAGGCAAGCAGATACTAAGCATTTCACGCGCTGCATTCCTCATTGTTAATTCCGTATCACAGCTCTTGTTACATGTATTTCTGTGTTCTTATGCCAACTCTTACATTAATGTGTTTCAAGGCTTAACAGGTTTTTTTTTATTCACAACAGATAATCCAGCAGGCTGGTCAGGTGTGGTTCCCTGACTCTGCCTTTAAGACTGCGCAGGCTATCAATGACTTCAACAGAGAAGGGCTGCCGCTGATGGTCTTCGCTAACTGGAGAGGCTTCTCTGGTGGAATGAAAGGTAGCCATCAGTTCAGATCCCCTCTTGGCATTGTCCTGTAGAGTGGTTTGTCTTTTACTGCTCAGTGCGCTGCTGCTGCTGCTCCCTGCTGTGTCATACCCAATGGCACCGGCTCTGCTGGTTTAGCATCCTGAAGCAGTTCTCTGGGGACAGACCAGCAGTGGGAATGTGTGGCAAGGGACAGAAGTAGGTCGTGTCTTTGGGTAGCAGCTAGCTATTACATTGGCTTGGCTGTGGTGACAGCTTGTACCCAGAAACTTGCAGAGTGGATCTGCTTCACCAGAGTTTGATGCAGTGTGCATCCAGCCTGTCTCTTTCATGGCAAGTATGTGACCTCCCTTAGAAATGCTAATAAGGGATACTTCCCTAGGCCTACTAGAGCGTTTGGACATGTCAGCTCTCTGAAATCATGGCAGTGCTCTGCCCAGCTCTCCTGAAAGTCAGTTGTGATCATTGCACAACCAGGTAGAGGAAGGGGATGCTGTGCTGCAGTAGCTGTGGTGGCAAAGGGTTTCATTCCTCTGCTCCCCATGTGTGTCTTGTCTTTAACAGGCACATTGCAGGAATAACACAGAATATGCAAGTTGCAAATTTGATACCATTCTTTTCCAAATATACAATGCAACTGTATTTTTGTATGTACCTCGCATACAGTTAGAGGAACTGGCCAGATTGTAGATTCATGGAATCATAGAACCGTTTAGGTTGGAAAAGACCTTGAAGATCACCAAGTCCAACCAATTCTGATCTGCATTGAGAACAGGTAATTGGATGTTAACAGTGGTCTAGTTGCTAACAAAATTTGCAGCTGCCAGCCTGGGCTAGTTAAGCAGTAATCTCAGGAAACCCCTTCAGCTCAGGAAGTTTTATATCCTGTGTCCCAGCTTAAAAGTGGGGCTGGACAAGCCAACAATATTACCTATCAAAAATGTATAGGCATATTCTGTCAACATTGTCTCATCGATGATTTTTCCTACTGTAACATTGTCCTGTCAAGGACTGTCTCCCAGTTGGCTCTTTTGGTGGTAGTGATGTTCAGAGGGAGTGAACAGTTAGAAAACTGCTCAGTTAATGTACCAGCAGTTACGTTTTTGCACCACATATTGCTGTTTTAAATTTTGTGAAGTGCCAAGAATGTGAGATTGGTACTATAAAATTGAAATAAGTAAAAGATTACGGCCTCTTACCTGCATGTGGCAGTTAATGAGCAAAGAAGAAAAGTTAGATGCACTAACATGGTGCAAGGTCCTGCTCTGGAAAGACTCGCAGGATGACACCAGCTGTCTTGCTCTGCTGTCTCGTTAGGGCAGAAAGCAATGACATTGAGTTTGCAGATGCAAAGACGGAAGGTCTTTTTGCAAAAGATGGCAAAATTCATTCCTCTGCAGAATAGCTGTTACCTTTCAGGATGGCTTCTGTTCCGTGTGCCGCTACTGCCTGCCTTTGTGACTTGCTTTCCCTACCGCACAACTTACGGGGAAGTTGTTGATGTAACTTTACTGAGCATTCGTTAAATATTACTTTGTCTTATGTTGTGAGATCCGACAGCTTTGCCCAGTGTCCTTTGCTGGGTGCCTCAGAAACTGAGTTTAGCTTTGAAGTTGCGGCCAGAAGCCCGAGAAAGGCACTACAACGATACTAATATTTGTGTTGTGTATCCCCACTTCGCCCTACTGGCCGCTGGAGGAGGAGAGAGCTGCCTCAGCGGAGGGAAGCACAGAGCCAGTTTGCACCTTGGTCCATGTGTTTTCCTGCACGTTGTTTGCTGTTGGGGGCTGTTTAGCAAGTGTTGGTCTCTCCTGACACACTCTGCCTTCCTCGGGGAGTTGTTTGCAGTTTTGGTTTCAGTGCTGGCTGGGGATTATGCAGGGAGGGAAAATAAACAATTATGCCACCCCTCAGTGCACACAAACATACTGCCAGGAGCTGACTGCACTGTGGGTAAAATGACTCCAAAATTGTGTGTAATGAGTAGGAAAAGATTAGAGACAGCTCTTGCTATGCTGAAAATTGACATTGGGGGGGGGGGGGGGGGGGGGGCAGGGAAGAGAGACAGAGACACCCCCCCCCCAGTACCCCCCTGCCTCTTTCCTAGTCGGCCTAGGAGGTGTAATTCAAGCCATAAAATAAATAAATAAATAACATAAATAAAGGCGTATCACAACGGTATTGGTGGTTTCCCCAATGAGCTCTATCTGGCCAGAAGGCTATTCAGCATAATGCAAAATTAAATTATAAAAACTGGCTTGAATATTTAGATGGAGGAGCCATTTGGAAGTGGTTTATTTAGGCGAACCGGCAGTGACCCACAACGGGGAGACATCAAGCGTGAAATTTACTGGAAATTAGCACCAGGGTCTTGGACTCGGCATGAATAGTTTGATAGCATGCAAATCCCCGCGACATTAAACTGCAGCGCTGCTTGTGCTACAGGGTCACTCGCAGTTGGTTTTTCATGTTTTACTTATTATTTTTTCCTGGGACAGGTTATAAATAACAATAAAAAAATTTCAGTAGAATGAAAAGGCTGTTTTAAATCTCTGATTACCTGGATGTTGAATGACAGTATTGCTTGTATGTAATGGGTTTATGAGGGACATTATGTGTCTGCAGCCAATCTATGCCTGGTGTTTACCTTCAGGTCCTATCTGATAATCCAGCCAAGCTGATGAGATCCGTTCCAGTTTTGGAGGTTCAGGGCACACGGCCCAACACTATGGAAATGCAAAAAGCTGTCTGCAGCCTTTCTAGCATGCTTGATGCATCTGACTGCCAATATTTACACGTACAGTGTAATGATAACAGCTTCCAGCAGATTTCATGTCTGCGTGTAGTAGATGCTGATGCACACTGCAACTGAGCAGGCAGGCAGAGAATGGGAAAGTGCGCTGCGAACGCTGTCTGCCCTACTGAATAACGAGCAACGCTGCTGCTCTTAAGAGGACTTCTGTGGCATTTCTGTCTTGCAAGTGGCTTATTATGCTGTTTAAATTAATACAGGAATTAAATTTGGCCCAGAAAGACAATATCTAGTTTTTCCAGTCTCAACATAAGCAACTTCTTTGCAAGAACAGTCGTGCAAACAGCCCGCTCTTAAAACGTGTGTGGGGTTCTTTGCAGCACGGATGATGATGGAAGCAGTTGGATGTTGTTTTAAACATAGGAAGTATGTTAGTTCCACTATTAACAGTTTATGAAGTGTGTATCCTACCAAGGCACTAGGGCTGCATGGGCAGCTCAGGCACAGAGCAGTGATCACCGTTGAGATCTGGCATCATTTACCCCCTGCAGCAGCTAAATTTGGTGCAGTATTTTCCATTGTAAAAGCAGAGAATGCAGCAAAACTGCAAATAAGAGGCGTTTGTCACAGTATGGCAAATGTTTCATAGTTTCACACTCAAATACTATATTAATGTAAATCAGGAGGGTTGTGTGTTCTGGTGATGGCGACACAGGCAGGTGTCTTGGGTTGTCTTTGCAGTATTTTTATGATCTTCAGCTCTTCTTATATTTTACCTCTTAAAAATATCCATTCTCTAAGAGTCCCCACTTTGCTGAAATGTGTAAATGCAGGCAAATTGAAGAGTTGAGATAGCAGGAGGAAAAAAACATGCAAAAGCGCAGGGACCCTTCTGTAGCCTGTGGGTGCTGTGGTCCCCTTTTGCTCGCCTCTGGAGCTCAGCAGCTCTGTGGCCATGATGGCACCACAGGGACCCTGCGATGGCAGCACTCAGGCTGATTGCCTCTTTTTTTATTTGAGCAAAGCTTGGTCTCCGTTACTGGAAGTGGTTACCCTAGGAAAAGGGGAAATCCCCTACCACAGAGGAGTTTACAGCCAGATCTGACCATGGTAAGGTGCATCTGTAGCCCACGAGCGCAGCAGCAGGTCCACTGACCTCAGTGGAAGTTTCGAGCACGCGAGAGAAGCCAGCAGTTGGTGTAAATCCATACATAAAATATTAAACTGAGGCCGCTGGGATGCTCTGGGAAAACAAAGTGCTGTATTGCAGGATCCCAAAAGGAGTAAGTGTATACAGAACCGCATAGCAGTAAAGCTCATGCTGCTGCATAGCCTTGCAAGTCTGATCCTGGAAGTATTGTAGGCACAAAAATACTTCCCTGACTGTGCCCATGCCACCTTGGTAAACTTGGAAGAGATTTGGAGTGATGCACAGAAAGCATCAACTTTCAGTTTCTCTGCTTCTCCTCCCTCTGCCTTGTTCAAACAAGTAGCACTTCTTTTTTTCTACACTTAACCTGAGTAAAATATATACCCTTGGCAGGAGTGAAAAATGTATTGCTAATTACGCAATTATTTTATTATGTAGCACTAGTAAAAAATGTCTAGTAAAGAATTAATTCAGTTAAAATAATTTGAATCAAGCAATTATTTTCTTAACACTAGAATTAGCTGAAAGTACTTCAAGTGGTTTATTACTAGCACTACATAATAAAATAATTGTATAATTAGTAATAAATTTGTCACCCCTTTTGAGGTCTTTTTCTTTGCTCAGGACAAAGGGAAAGGTTGGAGTTTTGTTTGGTTCTCAGTTCCCACTGTCTCTGCCGTAATTTATGTTTATTCACAATTAGAGGAAATAAATTGTTCTTCTCTTCATCAGCATTTGACGTTTCTTAAATAACATGAAGCTCCTTTTCTTGGGTACTTGGACAGTGACCTTGCAAGTGAACTGGAGAGATCACATCAGTGCCTATGGTACTAGCGTGTGTGCGTGTGTGTGTATATACACACACATGTGCATGTATCTTACATACACCTCTCTTCCTTGGTTTATATATGTTAGTCTGAGTATATATCTGTAAGAGTGTGTGTGTGTATTTCCCAAAGAGTTAAGCACTTAATTATGTTCCTGTTAATGCTTAACATTAAAGTGAGGGTTAAATGCCAAGGGGACCTTGGCTGGAGCCTCTTTCTTCCCTGGAAGTGATGGCTTTCTCAAGTGATACAGGGATTTTAGATGAATAAAAATGTGTCAGCCTTTCAAGACTATTACTGAAGGGCAGCATGTGTGCATGGTACATGTAGGCAACCCACTTCATTTTTTTCTGCTCTGTGCACTGGTGTTTTAATGGGCAGAAAAAACCAGGCAAACTAAGCAAAGAACAAAAATGGTAAAGGGGATTGGATATACTGTCCTGGGAGACATGAGAAATGAATACCTACAGCGTGTCTAAGGGGAACAAAAGCCAAACCAAACACTGAAAAGCCTACTGCTATTTATAGCAAGCCTGAAGGAGTGGAGACATTATGTAGGGTGATGCAAGGAGTAGTAATATTAAATTAATGGGGCTGGGGGAGGAGAAGAAGTTTGGCTGAATACTGAGGAAAATTTTATCTGTTTGAATGTGGAAATGCCCCTAAAGAAGTAGTAGATTTATCATTTGGGATTTCTAAATGAAAGCTTTAAAAAGCACTGGGAAAGAAACGTAGGATACAGTCCTGTGTGAACAAAGAGAGGGACTAGATGATCCTAATAAGTATTTTTCATTTCTTGTATATTTGATTTGATACTTCTATATATTATTATATGTTACAAAAGATATACATATATTCAAGGGTGCCTGTTCCCATTACAAGCTACATCCATTATAACTACATTGTCTCATATACATTCTTTTGCCTTCCCTTTTCCTCTTTTATTTAAATCACCTTTGGGGCTGGTATTTTCAATGTACTGTCTTTACACAGTAGAGCTGTTCTTATTAATTTTGAGCAAAATGCCTTAAACAGATTTTAATGCAAGAAGAGAAGATTGCTGTTTCACATCCCTCCCCACACACTAATTTTTATAAAGATATGTAAAAGGTCTGCTGCCGTTAGGTGTGCCATGCACATTGCACAAATCATGATACAGATCCATGGTACTAAGTCTGAAATAGGGCAGCTGCATTTGTGTCGAGTACAGAAATACCTGGCCTGACGTCCCGAGCTGCTGTAGTATGGCTTGGCTGGGGCGTAAGGGATGGATTGTCTCTAGGGCAGGCGGTGCAGGGCTGGCTGGTGAACTGAGGACCCTGCTGTCCGTGGTGTGTGAACAGACATGGTTACAGGGGGAGTAACCAGACCATTTCCAGAGTGGAGGTCCAGTGTCGGCAAGCAGGGCTGACGTGGGAACATCTCCTTTCTCAGTCCATCTTGTCCAGGTCCAAGAACAACAGCAGGAGGTGGTTAGAAGTGCTGAATAATTGTAATTTTTCCCCAGTTTGACCACGTGTGGCAGGGCTGAAGCACTGACATGCTGTGACTGCAGGCACTGTGTCCTTTTCTTGCAGATATGTATGACCAGGTGCTCAAGTTCGGTGCCTACATTGTGGATGGCCTGAGAGAGTATCGTCAGCCCGTGCTTATTTACATCCCACCACAAGCAGAGCTGAGAGGTGGATCCTGGGCTGTGATTGACCCTACCATTAATCCTCGTCATATGGAGATGTACGCAGACCGAGAAAGCAGGTATGGCAGCTTTCTCCTCCCTCCGTAACCACCTGCTTTGAGGCATAATTACCTGGCTGAGCGGGAAGCTCTCAGTTAAGAGTGTGACAGTGTTACTGAAAGGGGCTGACCACTTCCCAGTTGTAACCCATGTCTCGGAGGAGTTGCTGTGTAGTGATCACAGCAGGGACAATTCGGATCGTCTCCTGACTCAGACTTAGATGGGGGTGAGCTCTGTAGCTGGTGTGAGCCAGCCTCTGTGAAGGTTCATTCACAAAGCACAGTGAAATGCTGGTGCTTAGGGTTGGTTGTTTTTTTTTTTACTGCTCTGATACTTCCACACACTGTTTTGCACTTTGAAGCAACTGCCTCTGTATATGATTTTGCAAATTAATTAAGTGTAAATAAGTGTGTACTTTAAAATCCCTGAGTGTTTTACTATCTGTCCTGTGGGTGCTTGGGTTAGCTGCACACTTTTAATTAAATTCAACTTGCATAAGTAAAGTTCCAGTTACTTTACTGGATTCAGGATGTAAAACTACAGGCAAACTCTTGGAAGCAGATTTTTAAAAACATCTTAAAGAATCCCTAAAATACAGAGACACTGAATCATTTGGAGGAAAAAGCTAGCCCTGCCTGGGTTCTCTGTAGCAGATAGAAGGAAGGGATGTAGGAAGACAGCATTAATACGGTGCTGTCAGGGTCCTCAACTCCTGCCATCTCAGCAGGGGAAAATTCCTGGGCAGCTGCTCCAGGGGGAGAAGAAAAAGTGTATGTGGGGAGGACTTGGGAAAAGATGCCCTTTCCACATGCCCTTTTCTCTGCCCTTCCCAGCTGAATTTTGCACCTGATGGGATGCTTACCCCTCTCTCTTTTCTAAAGAAGCGACACAGAGACCTGTGGTCTGTTGGCCTTGAGATTTCTTGTGTCTCGAGCAAACATTGTCTAATCTCTGCCTCCTGGAAGTCAGAAGTTTTTGCTGTTCTTTTTCTACTTAGAAATGTGGAGCCTGTTTGCTTCACTGTCAGACACAGTGTGAGCAGGATTTCTACAAGCTGCTTCCCCCTGCCAGTGTTTTTGGGGTGTGTGCAGGAGCAGCTCCCTCCTGCTGCCACCCTGTTCTGCTCTGGGCTGTGGCAGTGTGAGCTTGCCGCTGGGGAATCTCAACCAGCTCCCCACCTTGCAAGAAATCAGGAAGGACCACGTGTGGTTGTAGAGCTGTGGTTGGATTCTAGAGGTCTTCAGCTCCAGCAGCCAAGAAGAAGATTATTTTGCAAAATGCGTCATCCTATCCCGAAATATTGTTACGCATTTGTAATAATTTTCATCGCTGTTGCTGTTCCATAACCCCTCAGCACTGACCTTCCTCCTTGTCATTACTCTAGCCCTCACAGTTAAAGAATTAAGTGATTTTATTTACCAAGCCCAAGTTTCAAATCACGTGCTCCTCCGTCATTGACCTGGGAAGTGGGATCTCTAATGATAGTGGCTGGTTAATTGGGTTGTTTCCTAAAGCTTACCTACCTTCTGAAAGAACTTTCAGGTCACAGCTTAAAAGAGACTGCCAAAGAGCATTGCTTGTGCCAGGCTGTACTGTGTACTGTTGGATGGGTGTGTTTCTGTGAAGCCTGGTGTGTGTTTGTGGCATTGGATAAATAATAGCTAAGATTCTTTCTTTCTTGTTCTCTCTTTCTCTTTGTTTTGTCTCCCTCTCCCCCTTCTCTTCTCTTCTTTTTTTGCATACTTTCTAGATAACATTGAACCATTCCATTTTGTGTTTCCCCTTGTCTGATGACCTGAAAGTGCCTTTCTTTTCTCTTTTCCCATCACTGATCAGAGGAGGAATCCTGGAACCAGAGGGGACGGTAGAAATCAAATTCCGCAGGAAGGATTTGGTGAAGACGATGAGGCGAGTGGACCCCGTGTACATCCGCCTGGCAGAGCGGCTCGGTACGTCTGCGCGGGGGCTGGCGGGGCAGTGATCCATTCAGCTGGTGGCTAATGAATGTGTTTATAGACCTTAAAAAGGGGCACTGAGGCATTTTATCAAATTCATGATAATTTTTATTTACTGTCATCTAACTTGGGGAGAAAACCAGATGGGACAAGCTGCATGTTTGTACATGTGAGAGAGATGATACCCATGTGCATTTAGCATACCTAGCGTGTGTGTAATATAGTGTCTTTTTGAACTGAACTTTTTTTTTTTTAATTGAATCGGTCTTACAACAGACACTTCTACAGATGCTTGAGTCTAGTTTCCATCTCAGCAATTGCTCAGAGCTCTAAAAGCTCACGGACCAAACCTTCAGCTGGTGTCATTTGGCGTAACTAAGAATTTGGCCAAAGATTTTGGGGTGCTGGACTATCACTGTGTGTCTGAGGTAGTTTTGAGTAATGATACCTGTCTGCTCTTCTGTTTCAAGAAAATAAAAAGTATTCTTCACCTCCTCGGTAAAATACGGGGTGATCTGCAGTGTTCAGTGGCTAGCACGTCACTGCGTGTGTTGCATTATTACTGCGCCTTTTGCTCTAAATGATCCCAGTGCCTGGTATACACCCAACAACCCAAAATACAGAGTGTTCAGCAAAATGCACTTAATATCAGATATGTACTCTCTCAGGGGAATAGACTCTTTAAATAGTTCTTTACTAGCTCTTACTATAAGAGTATAATCTTACAGAACCTCTTTTTACCTCCAAAATTGACTACATTTCAGCAGTGGAAGAAGCATGCTATGTGGGTATGGTTTGAATTTATAAAGCCTTTTGGAATCCTTCAGGAGGAAAAGTGTTCTGCAAATGACTGATAAATCGTGGCTATTGCTGCAGTTACATTTTATTATTTGGCTTTTTTTAATTTATGGCAGTGCAACAATTTATATACAAAATAACCATTCTGATATGCCTTGGAAAGAGAATAATAATTGTGAAGTGTGTGGGGAGTGTTAAGAATCAGACTGTTTGCTGATTCTTAACCAGGTTTTTACTGATGTCTTTGACAGCATCAAAGACATTTTTCTTTTTTTTTTTAATGATAGTATTTTGGCACTGTCTTTGTTTTCTCTTACTGTGCCAATTGCTTTCTGGGCGAGAAGCAGGTTAGCAGGTGTCTGAGTTCTGCAGGCCAGCACAAGGCATCCGTTTTATCGGAGCTCGGCTCTTGCCTGTGGACCCGATACGTTACTGCGTGAGGGAGCGGATGCAGATACCCAGGTGGATGGATGTGTTTTTCTGTTTTGCCTGCATCTAGTGGAATTAAAAAGCCGATTTTAATGTTTGTAGCTGCAGCAAGGAGATTCTTTTCACAAAACCTCACTTTTGACCTATGTTAGAGTTGACAGTGTCCCTTTAGGAGTAAACAGATAGCGTGACTACACCAAATCGTGGAGAACCCAGCACAGGATCCCAGCAGATGCTCTCCTAAGGTGTTCCACACTTCAGAGGCTGCAGTCAAGTTCCATATACAGTCAGGACTCACAGCTACACCTCCCGTGGGTGTTTGCACCTCCGTGTCCGATGCAGGAGAGCTGCCTCTCCGGTGCAGAGTCTCCAGGGGAAGGAGAAATCAGATGTGTGGTTAGAGAAGGCAAATGCTGAGCAGTCAGCTCAGGTCCATGCAGATAAATAGCACTACAGCAGGAACACTGTTTCTGAGAATATTTACCTTCGCCCCACCATAAAAAGCACTGGCTCTGCAAAGAGCTGGTGTCTTCTCTGCGGCGAGTGCCGGGTGAATCCTTTCCCAGGAGCAGAATCCGTGGCTGCGGACAAAGAGGGCTACTGGAGTGTTTAAATCCTGAAGCGATAGAGGAAGGGGGCGAGCAGAGCAGCATTGCTGTTGGTGGCCCCTCCGGAGGGTCCCTCACACAGGGCGGATGCCGATGGCTGCAGAGCACCCCTGAATCACACCGGTGGGATCTGTGCCAGCATCACTGGAAAAAAATGCAGGGAGAAAGAGGGAATACGGTTTTCTGCCAACAGTATCAAAAATCCACCACCAGCTATGTGAGGAGCCTGTTCAGGGCTTTTTTTTCCCCCTCTACAGGGTAATTACTCCCAGCAACTCCATACACTTTAATTAAAATGACTGCAACACAAGAGCAAGTCACTTACAACTGTACATACAGAGAGCTCTAAAAGCTTCAGTCACTGATAAGCATCTCACTTAGATGGCTCGTAATTGCTCCCAACATCGGGGCGATCATTGCTGTTGTTTTGCCACTAATTCTGTACCATAGCAGGAAAGGCAAGATTGCAGGACACAGTGAATTGCATAATTTTTTTTTTGCTGGTTTTCTTTCTGGCCAATTTAAAATTTGTCAAAGTCGGTCTTCTTCTGGATCACTGCCCTTTGATATTTCGCGCACTCCATTTGCCACAAACAAGCCGCAGGGCCGCAGTTCATGCTGACTCCAGCAGAAGCAGAGAAAGCTCCATTTATCTTACACTGCCTGCTGAATTCTTACTCATTAGCTGGGGGTTCACTGCCTCTCTTTAACCCCTGAATGGCTGTCATCCCTCCCTGGAGCTGCTGAATAGCGGGGGGGAAAGGGAGATGCTCTCCAACGTGTGCCTGTTGCAGAGGGGTGGGGAAACAGGGTGATGGTGGTCTCGTTCCAGGCGTCTGGAGGCACTGGGGTTGGACTTGCAACTGGGGAGTGTGAGAGCAGAGAAGGCTGGCAGATATTGAATAATTTGACATAAATCTGTTCATTATCAATTCTCCAGCACTATTGCTGAAATGTTTATTAGCCCCATGTTTTATTAAAATGTCACTCAGAGTTGTGCTATTACAAACCAGCAAACAGTGCGGAGCAAAGGGCAGGGAAGGAAGGGATAGCCCTTATCCTGCCCAGGAGCACGTTTCCACACTGAGTAGGTGTGCAAGGAGAACGGTGACTGCCTAGAAATGAAGGAATGATTCAGGCTGCAAGCCTCTGGCCGTAGTGAAAAATACAGTTTCAGTTTTATTTATTTATTCCAATTAGAGTAAAACATGTAGGAGTAGAATAAAAATTAGCTTTGTCATGGAGATTCTGGGCAGGTAATGTGTCGGATGCACAGTGTAATCTGCGCAGAGATTTGGTGGAATATGAATGAAAGGAATGGCAAAATGGCTCCAGTTAGAGCAAGACTGGATATTACACTTTCACATTTCTCCTATCAGGTATTTATCTCATAGTAAAATGGGAGCATCTCTTTGTCATCCGATATATGTTCTAACAGGGTGACTATCCTCTTCAGCTGATCCTATGAAATAGTTGCCCAAGTGCTAGCATGCATCTTCAGTTTGGTTTGGAATGATATGTCCGTCTTGCCTTTGCCCGCGTGCACCGTACAAGGTGCCGGAGGGGGGAGCGTGCAGCGGCAGGTGTACAGCAGCACTCTGGGAGGTGGGAGTCGCGGTTGCTTTCTGCACAGGCTCAATGCTGCAAACGACCCTCCGCTTCCCACAGGTAATATTACCAGTCTGTGCTGCTGGCTTCTGACTTGCTTTGCCCTTTATTTGGCTAAAGGGTGTGCAAAACTTCGCTTCTGTTTCCAGCAGTGAACACTCAAGCATTGGACCCGTAACTCCACTTTAGTTCCTCTCTGAAAATATACATGCCGAGGCATGGTGCCAGAACTGAACCCCAGGTCCCTCTCAGCCCCGACTGTGCCACCTGGTCAGGACTTTGCTGGTGACCTGGGGACAGCCCTGGCACAGCCTTGTTTCTTGGGTGGCTGAAAGCTTTCCATCCTGTGATTCATCTTGTTCCAAGCTTTAGCTCGAGAAGTTAGATTACAGCTCTAAAGTCTGGTAATTCTTCTCGAGGGGTGGTGGTGGTGGTGTTTGCTCGGTGTTGTAATTAATCAAAATGCTGGTTGTTTTCTTGAGCAACAACTAAGAAAAATGCTGCTGTTGTGATTCCATCTCTCAGGAAGTCTTGGGCAAATGCAGTCACCGCAGTTGTAACTTTGTCTTTTTAGGCAATGCTGGTTTCCAGTAACTGCTTCTATACACAAGTGCTGCTGCATTTAAATTGTTGTTAATTCACAATCATGAGTCTCGAAGAGCAAGTACTGCTTTCTGTCAGCTCCTTCATGACAATTGGCATCTTGAATATCCTCCCAGGAGGGATGTTCCCCCCAAACGGGAATTTTTTGGAATTGCATGCCTGCCACACTTTGCCTGTTTGCTCTGATGCCGATACGAGGCCTTAGGAGCAAAGAGTTGGCAAGGGCTGGGGTGAAACATCACACGGTGCGGTTGTACAAGGATATATTCAAGCCCATATCATGAGCATGTGTGACCTTCACTGCTATTTCATATTGCACCTTTATAACATAAATCCTGCTGAATATTTAGTGAAGCAATTACAAGCAGTCTCATTTAAAGAAACAAGCGACAATCCAAAAATGCCTGTCTCTTGAGGGACGTGAGTGGCTCTGAGTGACCTTCCTTCTCCCCTCTGGAGCAGCTCCCTCCAGCTGGGGTGGGAGATGTGCTGCCTGGGCAGCCTGGACGTGGTTGGCATTCTTGCTGCCTTTGCTGAATTTTTGTCTGGCAAGAGCTTTGTTAAAGGCAGAGGAAGAGATGAGATTCAGATAGGAGGATTATTGTTGCAGGTGTGGAAGTTAGGTGGGACAGTCATAACCAGGGTTAAAATCGCCATTTAATTATGTCATTAGGTGCAGAGTGACTGGTGTGTTTCTCCAGAGTTCATTTCCCAAGGACCCTTCCAGCACATGCTGCAGTGGGATTTATCTGCTTTGCTGGAAAGAATGGCCACGAGCAGATGACAAGATAAATAAATTTGCCTGTAGTAATTGTAACATTGAGATAATCAATTGTTATTAATGCTCCTCTGTAGTCTGGAGAGTTAGCTACTCTTCCTGTTCTAAAAGTCATCTTTGAAAACTGTAAGTGTGGGGTAATTTGCTGGAGTCAAACGTGTATGTGAGCAGCTGATGTCTGGGGAGCGACACCAGAGGAAGGGTCACATCTGGTCCCTGCAGTGGCGGGTCATGGGCACGTCCTTGGCTTGTGGCTCAGCGAAGGCGCCGCGCTGCTGCGGCCATGGGGGACTCTGTCTCGGCTGTGTGCTCCGAGCCAGCGCTGGTGCCTCTGCCGATGGGCGGGTGGGCTGGAGCCCTCGGTGCTGCCCGGCTGCTGGAGCTGGAGCCCGGGGCTCCGCAGGCAGCTCGGGGAGGGAGGCCTTGGTGCTGGGCTTTGCCCAGGTATTTGAGGGCGTGTTGGAGGAAGAGGCAAGAAGATGGACAAGGAACTGTTTGGCCGTGCTGAGGCTGTGCACTGAGGGTGAGGGAGAAAATCCTACATTTTAACAGCTTAAAAACCATAAACCATCAAATTGATTCAGAAGCTGCCTGGCTTTCTGCAATCAGAGGGAACCTACAATAACATTTCTTGAAGTCATTTTGTCTAACCTGTTAAACTGGTCATATTTAAAAAAAGCACTTTGCTACTAAATGTTATGGGAAGCCGTGATTCATGGTCCTGCTGAGCCATTTCCGTCTGGCAGGGACGTTATTAAAGGCAGCCCGCACCGTGCCACCGCAGCAGGCTGCAGCCCTGCAGGACACTGCGCTGGACGGCTCCTCGGCCGGGCACCGGGCGGGAGGGATGCTCGGAGACCCCCCCTTGCTTCAGAGACTTTTGTTTAATGGGGCACAAATCAAAATAGTTTAGATGTTGCTTTCCCTGCCATGATGCTTTCCCTTAACTTTTGGAGAGGATTATAAATTGATATGCAGTATCAGAGCACTTTACGGGAGAGGTCTCGCCGACGATTTAGTGTGGCAGCTTTTCCATTTGTCTGCACGGGGCGGGCAGCTCGCCGAAGCCTCCCCCCGAGCGTGGGCTGTAAGGCACACACGTGTCCCTGCCTGTAAGGCACACATGTGTCCCTGCCGCAGTGGCCGGCAAGCACGGCTCTGCAGGGCGGTCGAGGGGCTTGTCTCGGCAGCCGTGGCATTTGGCGTTTGCTGCTCTGTGCCACCGGCGTACCAAGAGCCCCTCCCTGGGGTCTGGGGGCCTGGTGGGGGCTGTAGGATGTGGAGCCTGTGGCCCCCAAAGCCACGGCAGAGATGGGGACAGGCCAGGGAGGGGACATGGGGGAGGCGGCAGGTGTGAGCTGCTCCCTCCCTCCAGGAGGTGTTTGGGAGCACTCAGGTGAAGTATTTCTGCTGTGTGGTTTTAAACTAGGTTTTGTTGGCTTAGCTGGGTGTGTTTGTGCAGAAGGTTTTGGCAGGACTCTGGCCACTGCTGTTTTGACCTCAGAAGAGCCTCTTAATCTTTTAGCACGCCAATGTTATTGCTTCCCCAGGGTATTTTTTCAACTTGTTTAAGGCAGTTTTGCTACTGATGAAAAAAAACAAAGAAAAAAGAAAAGACACTGTCGAATGAGGAGGTCTTGGTGCATTTACCACTGTGGGTGGGCTTTAAAGGAGTTGAGAGCAGAATTAAGACATTTACCTGGCCTCTTCCAATCATGCCAATGGCTGTGATCATACCAGCACTATATATAGATACAGGCGTACTTGGAGACTGTGGAGCAAACTGCAATCCAAGATAAATGTGACATTTTATGGCACTTAGAGTGCTGCCATAGAAAGCGTCCTGTGCTGCCTGCCAAGTTAGGAAGGTCACACGTGTTCTTTCTTCCTTTAAATTGTCGCCTTGTCCTACCTGCATGCCCCACCTGCATGCCAAAACCTGCTGCACTTTGTGTTTGCATTGTAATGTGGCCGTTTCAGAGTGCTGCTTCTTTTGTTTCTCTATTGATTAGTAGCTGATCCATACAGAGAGGTCTGTACTGTTCCTATGATTTAAACTTTAACAGTTTCATTAACTGTCAAGTACCTTTAGAGCAAAGGAATCCCATATTTTAACTCCCTTCTCCTTGCCAGTATAAGATTTGTGGAAGGAGACTTCTTTTTCCGAGAAATAAATAAATAAAGCCCCAGCTTTCTGAAAAACCCTGAGGCCTCAAGATCTGACTAGGAAAGAAAGAAAACCATTCCAAGATATTTAATTGTACAGGGGGCTTACAGGATTGATCGAGAGCTTAGCTTTTTACAATAGTCCAGTGAATAAGAAATGCTCCTGACAAACGATCGATGATGGGATAATCACTCTTTATCCCCCCCTCCTCATTGTTACCTTCTTTCTTCCAGGAGAACAGGGTTCAGAAGTCAAAAATCTTTATAGACGCTGCTTTTAAATTAAGCAGAAAATAGACATTGACATATTTGTTAATCTCACCTAAATCATTACTGGGCCTGGCTGGTTTGACTGTACACCGTGAGTGTGGCAGACAGGCCAGAATACATGAGTGTTACTGGCTTAAGTGCATGCATTGCCATTTAAAACAGGGAGGTGTGAGAGCCTGTGAGTTCAACGTGGATAAATATAGATAATTTTTTATTCTGAAGGTTATAAGAGTAGCTTCTCTTAATTAAAACCTTCTTACTAGCATTTGAAAGGTTAGGTAACATTTATATTGGTAGGCATATAAAAACATTCCTCCCCTAGCAAGAGCCGTTGTGTGGCTGGCCTGTGGCTTGGAAGTGTGTGTGTGTGTGTGTTCAGACCCGTTCTGGCTTGGAAGAGAAACTCCGGAAGGAAAAGGCAACATAGGTCATGCATTAATATCTGATGTTCATGCTTCGAAGCCTGTGATGGACTTCCCTTGCGTGAGCTTCTCCTGTCACTCTCTGTGCGCTCATTGTACTTTTGGCCCCCAGGAGCTCTGGTTCACTGTCCCACTGTCAGATTTTGACTGTGTTCCCTGTTGCTGGGGTTTTTGTAAAGCTGCTGCCTGATAATTTCATGTGGTCTTGTTGGGAGGGACTTGGATTGTTCTGGCTGCCTGCTGCCGTTCCAGAGCCTGCTGCTGCCGGGCTGGCTGGTGGCCGCGGGGCTGCTGAGGACCCCGCTGCTCTGCTGTCCTCCTGCCTCTCCCCAGCCACTGCCTTGCACCTCGCCCACCTGCAAGCCTGGCAGCTTAGCTACAGGTGTTGATCTAATGGTAGGTGCTGCATTTAATCCCGCTGACATTCCTTGCAAACAGTAAAGATTAAAACAAAAAAAAAAACTTGGTGTTGTTCACACGCCACAAAATGCAGTCCTGGGACTCAGGCTACAAGATAACAAGAGCAGGAGCCTTGTCCTCTGGCTCAGTCACTGCACCAGCTTTTGTTCCAGGTTCTCCCATTGACAACTTGTGCTGCCCAGTTTTTTTGTTTTATATCTCAGTTCTGCACACCGAAGGCGCAGTCACGCTTGCCTGTCTCGCAGGCGCATGGGCGGTTATATTAAAATTTGAATGGAAGGTGCCAGTAGGACAGTTCAATGTTACAACCCACCCAACCCACTGGTGCTTGGAGCAAGACTCGTCCATGACCCGGCTTCAGATTGCCGGCGACCTCGCCTTCAAAAGGGGAGGTGGGATGGGAGGCAGCTGGCTCGGGGGCCGTGAACTTGCCACCAGAGCTTCTGGTGTGGGTGGGAGGTTAAAAAACGGCACAATTCAGCAAAGTATCCGGTACCATATAATTTGGCTCAGATTGCAATCTTTGCTTAAATTGAAGTAAGATTGGCTGTAAATACTCTGCCTCTGCAAAAGGACCTCTGGCACATGTTGGTGAGGCAGTGTAGGGGAAGCATCAACCTTCTTCTGGGCCAACTTTGACCTGGTGTAAATTACTGCAGGCCAGCAAGAGTTGCACTTAGGGTTTCACTCCCTGTGGCTTGTTAGAAGGAGAAGAGGGGATTTACATCCTTGGTTTCATAAAGGGGCAGCTGGGGGCAGGAGCACCTTGCAGCAGCGGCTGTGACGTGCCTCCACAGTGCCGTGTGTTTCCTGTTGCCTAACTCAGCCTGGGCCAGGCAATTCCGAAATGAATCGGAAGCTGTTTAATGCATGGGGTTTTTTTAATCAAAGTTAATGTTATCTGAGCTGAATGTTTTAAAAGAAATTAAAAATTAACTCCATGGGACATGATCTTCTTGACACAGTTTTATTCTTGTCCAGCATGTTAGTCTGTGATTGAGACTAGTGCGTAAACGGAACGTGAGCAGTTCTGGTGTCTCTAGTGTAACTTGCGTTTTCCTTAATGAGGCAGCAGCTCTCACAGCCACTGGCAGGAACCAGCCTGCAGGAAAACATGAAATTGTGTAGGTGGTTTTACATTGTCCATGTTTCTTGCTAAATGAACTGCATGTTGGGACATTATTCTTTTTTAGGAGTAAGTCCAGTAAATGTCACTTAATTGATGGCTCAGCTCATTGGCATTCAAATGGAATAGAGTTTCCATGGTGAAAACTCCTTTGAAGCTCTTGCCTGAATATCGGCAGCAGGAAATCGGGGCTGGAACACTTCTGTGGCTTGCTTGGACTGCTTGGCATTGCTGGGAGCTGATGGTCTGGTGGTTGTCCTGGCCAATGCAGTCTGGATTTCACCTGTACACAGAAACACAAGAAACCTCTGTTCGCCCTCTGGACCGTGCAGAGCTGCTCACCTTTCCCCCGTGCAGCAGCCCTTTGTACACCCCTCTGCTTTCCCCCACCCCGGGTCTCTGACGTGTGGCTGTGCCTGTTGCAGGTACCCCTGAGCTGAGCCCTGCCGACCGAAAAGAGCTGGAGACCAAGCTGAAGGAGCGGGAGGAATTCCTGAGCCCCATCTACCACCAGGTAGCCATGCAGTTTGCCGACTTGCACGACACGCCCGGCCGGATGCAGGAGAAGGGTGTCATAACGGTGAGTACGGCCCAGCTGCCCCGGGGATGTCGCTGGAGGGTTCGATGCCTGGGAAGCGGCAGCTGCCAGTGGGGCTGGAGGCAGCTTGCGGGCCTGCAGATAAACCCCTGCCTCGGTGACTCTTGCCACAGGAGCAAACCCTCTTCACCCACAAGCTGTTTTCTGGTCCCAGGACATGAGCACATCGTGTTTTCTAGCACCTTAACCTGATCACTGTCCATTGAGACATTTTCTGGGCTTCACCAGTAGCTCATTAGCGACCACATCCAAGCACACTGCAGCCTGTCCTGGGAGAGGGGGAAGACGGGGACAGTGGTGACCTGTGCCCGTGGGGAACCTCGCTGACGGAAGGGCCATGGTGGCGTGGCTGAAGGGCAGCTCTCATGTCAGGCTTTGAAACCTGGCTGAACAGATCTCCCTAGTTCCCTCTCCCCTTGGATGCAAGTGCCTTGGGCTTTGCTGCTCATCTGGGCAGCCGTGTCTCTTTTTGCAGAAGGGAGCAGGCTCTGGGAGACAAAGAGGCTGATGGATGTAGCTTCTGGTGGCGGAATGGCATGACAGGGTAGAAGTCTCCGAAGCTCAGACATGGCATCTTTGTATTTCTCTTGTGGAAGTGGTATAACTAAGTGTATAATGAGTACAAGTCTTTTTTTTGCCATAGGGAACAAGGAGTACCTAGTTCTCCACATAAACGTTGTCCCTCACTCATTTCTCCTTCTCCACTTATGTCTTGGGCAGGACATTCTAGACTGGAAAACTTCCCGTACCTTCTTCTACTGGAGATTAAGACGCCTTCTTCTAGAAGATGTGGTAAAAAAGAAGATCCATGATGCCAATCCTGAGCTGACTGACGGGCAGATCCAGGCTATGCTGAGACGCTGGTTTGTGGAGGTTGAAGGGACAGTGAAGGTAAATGAAAAAGCAGATTCCTCGAGGCTCTCCCAGGCTTATGTTCAGTGAAGCTCTCCCAGGTGGAGTCTGATCTCCTGTTTTTAATTGTAATGTCTACAAACATTTTAGGTGATGAAAGAGATCTAGTGGGTGATGTTCCAGGCCATGGATGGTTTTATGGGGACACTTTTTACAGCAGGCCAGAAAAGCTAAATAGCCTTTTTCCCCAAGCATGTACCACCATTGATAGGAAAATGTGAGCATCTTACAAACACAAGCAGCTTGCTCAGCAGAGCGAGGCAGGGCAGCGTGTGGGAAGGCAGCTGTGCAGAGGTGCTGCTGTCTGGCGGCAGAAATCCCAGGGATCACACCACAAGCTCCACGTACCAGCCCTGAATATCTCCATCCCCTTGTTTCTGCGCGCAGCGTGCCTCAGATACCACTGCGGAGCTGCTCGCGGTTATGGAGGCTGCTACGGAGGAGCTGTCCTAGCTGTGCTGACAGTCGCTCCCCCCCTGTGATGCGAAAGCAGGATTTTTGTTGCGCTTATAATTATGCTTTCTTACTGAAGGATAGCCTCAGTCCTGCTCTATCCCGCTGACACCAGAAGAGTGTGGAGGTTCACTGCCTGTACCCAGGTGTTTCGCCTGGCAGGTGCAGTCAGCCTGGCTCACCCGCCTGTCCAGCTGCTGCAGAGCAGCGTGTGGCCGGGGTGCCCCCGCTCCCGGGCTGCCCCCGCCTGCCTTCCCGTTCCCTGAGCCTAGGGATGGTGGGGACAGGTCTGGGGACACTGGGGACAGATCGCAGGAGCCTGGCGACCTGGCCCGGGGGGCCTCTGCGGTTCCTGCCCACCCCTGGGTTGCGCAGGGCAGGGAGCTGGGGGCTCTGCCTGCCAGGGCCTGGGGTGGGCGGTCGCACACGCCTCATCCGATAGCTGTGTTGAGGATTTCCTGGGTTTAATTGTGCTCGAACTGGGAAGCTGGCAATCTCTGAAGAGCAATCTCTGGAGCTGCTCTTAGGTTGTTTTTGTCACAGTCCTCCAATCTGAGTTCTTTATTTTATTTTATTTTATTCTATTTTTAAAGTCACAAACACTCAGGGGTTCCAGAAAAGGGGGAGCAGTGTTCTCTGGAGGGCAGCAGGCTTTCCAAGGTAGTGTCTGAGCGTCTTTAAAAGCGGGCATCTCGTTAGCTAATACATTACACCAATCAAGGAGAGTTATCTTAAGCCACAATTAATCTGCTCCCTGGCATATGTTGATAGGAAAGCATCATGCTGTTTCTTAATTAAAAGCAAACGGATTAAAAATGATTAATAAGAGTATTAAATATTCTCCTAAACTAAAAGCTTTGGGATTCTTGGGTAAATCTAGCTTTACGCAGGTCTGCAACTGTAAGGCTGCTTCTTGGGGTTTTTTTTTCCCTTCCCTGAAATCTTCCTAAGTGCCCTACTTTGTATGCAGGGAGCATTGCTGTCGTGTCTAGGGGCAGAAGCAAGGAGCAAAATCTAATGAGTTTCAAATAATAATAAGGAAAAACAATGAAATAAGCAAAATCTTGAGGTTGAAGTGACATCACTGTTCTAAGACAATCATATACCTGATGTTCAAGGAAAAAAAAATTATCCTGGTTTCTTTTTAAAGTGTCTCAGGCAGGAGCGGTGCTGGGGGCTGGAGTAGGGTCTGCGCTTGGGGCTTCCCCACGGCAGGGCTGGCTGTCACCCCTGCGTGCAGAAACACCTTCGCCAACACGGGGAAGGAGCGCGGCTTGTGAGAGTCCCAGGGACGAGGGAACAGTTTCTTAGACTCCAGTAATTGCATATATAAATACAGGGTCAGCAGTGAGGAGGCCGATGAGTGCGAGTGCCGCCTTTGCACTCCTCGGGTATGGGCAGGGACGGGGGAGCTGAGCGCTGGGAGGGCGCAGCCAGCTGAACTCGTCCCCTGCAGTGAAGCAGCTGTGGTAGGGGAGGGATGCTGCTGGGTGCAAACACCCATCGTCTGCTTCTGCCCCCACTCCCTGGCCGGCCCCTGCACTCACTCGCAGTTGGACAGAGCCGGGCGCGAGGTGTTCAGGGTTCCCAGGGGAGCAGTGGGTGCTCTGCTGCCCGCAGCTACTGGGGTCTGCAGCCCTGCCGGGAGGGCACCCACGCAGCCCCACCGCGTTGCTGCACCAAGCTCATTGTCATTCCGACTTTGACTTCGTTAGTGATAACAGAGAAGGATAGTGCACCTTTAAATGACGAGCTTTGTGTTTAATTACCCAAATAAAATGACATAAATATGAATGAGTCCTAATGGCGGTACTTGCTTTTCCGGAAACCATTAACAAAACGATTCTTAAATGATTTGTAAAGAAAATGAGAGGAGAAGAGAGGAGCGAGAAGGCTATTAGGCGTCTAACATACTCCTGAATTATTATGTAGTCAACTACCTAGCAAATATCAGGTGAAATGATCTTGCAAAAGGGAAAAAAAAGGGGGGGTGTTGCCAGGGCTTTTCAGGGATGTGGACACCCGACCCCCTCTGCTGTGCACGCACCTGCTGAAGGGGCTGGTTGGCTTCTGGGCTGGATCAGGGATCCCCGGACCGCTGAGGGACACCAACACCAGCACAGTCTTTAGGTGACAGGCACTCGTGGGGCCCCGTGACAGCTTAGCACTGCCAGAGGCCCCCGATCGATGATCGATGGGTCACTGAGCACCCCTGCCCTGCCCTCGCCTCAGGGTCGGTTGTGTTTCACCAGAGGGAAACGGGATTTTAGGTGGGACAGCTGCTGCGGCCGATGCAGCCAGTGTGGTGGCAGGCGCTGCCTTAGTCACGTTTGTGGCAGGAGACGCAAAAGAAATCTATCATCTTTTGACTTTTGCTAATTGTTAGTTGTGTTTATAAAAGCCACACACGTTGGGAAAACCACGGAGGGGAGGGCTGCCAGCTAAACGTTTTACCCACAGCTGCCAATAATTGTGAGTTAAATTTTGGGACCAGTGTGTGGGGAGCGGGAGCGAGCTGCGGCGGTGGCTGACACGTGTGGTTTGTCGCAGGCGTACTTATGGGACAGCAATAAGGACCTGGTGGAGTGGCTGGAAAAACAGCTCACGGAGGAAGAAGGCGTTCGCTCCGTTGTGGATGAAAACATCAAATACATCTCGCGGGACTACATCCTCAAGCAGATCCGGAGGTAAGGCAGCCGCCGGCGCTCCGCCCCGCCGAGCAAGGATCGCAGGAAGTTCAGCCTCTGCTCTTGGCCACGGCTGAGGGCAGTGGCTCAGTCAGTGCCGCACTCGCTGGCCTTTCTGTGTGGCAAACACGTACGGCGTGTGTGGAAATGCAGTTTCCTTTGGAAATACAAATACAGGGGCGAACGTGGAGCTCCTGTGAAACAGGGATTTGTACACAGGCCACATCTCCTGCTCCCCTTGTGCAGGCTGTGGTGCTGCTGCGTGCGGGTGCCTCAGCAGAACCACAGCCAGGCAGCCGGAGACCTAATCCCACCGTAGCCGCACTGCCCTGGCAGTGCCACCCTTTGCTGGGACAGGGGCCGTGAAGAGCCAGGACACAGGACTTTCTGCATGCAGCAAGGCGAGAAAGCCAAGCTCAGAGCCATGCTGCCGCTGCCAAAGCGGTGTCAACCACACACGGCCACAGTGCCCTTACGGCTGCCTTTATTTCTTGTCTAACCCCAGACTCCCCAGGCAAGCTACCTGGTTTCTGCTGTGCTCGGTGGCATAAAATGCCCAGTTCCCTTTGACTGCTGGTTAGAACTACACCAAGTAACCCCCAAAGTACTAAAAACGTTGGATGAGTACCTGTTCCTCCTGCCTGCAGTTACTGTGCAACTTGCACAGGCTGGCTAAGCTTCGTGAGCCAAATGCTTTGCTAGACTTGAACAGATCTAATTTTGATAATTTCTATGTCTTAAACTGGAGGTCTCAGGCAAAGCTGCTTTCAGAGAGAGCTGGGGAGGGCACCAAACCGCAGAGTGAAGCTCCTGTGGTTTCCGTGTCCTGTCTCTGACTCCGTAGGGTGTCTCTTCCGTCATTTCCACCATCCGTGTGTGCTGTAGCAGACGCAGTTCCGCAGCATCTGCAAGGGGCAGATGTGGGGGCTCTTGGCAGCCTCTGGAGGGCTGCTGGGGGGGCTCAGGGCACGCTCCAGAGCCCCTGCCCCCCCTGCATCTGCCCTGGGTCCAGGTGGGCTGTTTCAGCCTCCGTGCGTGTCCCAGCAGGTCTGCCACCAGCACATTAAGCGGCGTGAAGGGCCCCCAAGCGAGCACCACCCTTGTGCTGCTCATTCAGCTTGTGCAAGCGCCCACCGCCTCGGCCAGGCTCCCTTACAGCCCCCGTGTCAGCCCCCGCCCCGGCCTGACGGGGACCTGTCGGACGCGCGGTGTGAGTGCCGGGGCTGCCGTCACTGAACTCTTGCCTCTTTCCAGCCTGATCCAGGCCAATCCAGAGGTTGCCATGGATTCCATAGTGCACATGACCCAGCATATATCACCCACCCAGCGAGCCGAGATAGTGCGGATCCTCTCCACAATGGACTCACCTTCTTCAACGTAAGAGCATTGATTTCCCACACTCCCCCTGCCCGGTACAGTGGAGGGAAAAAAAAAAGCAGCTCAGAATTGCCCTTTGTCTGCTCAACTGTGACCACTGTACTGAGACGGGGAGGCTCAGGGAAATGCTGGAAGAGTGACATTTTTATTTTTTCAAATTAGACTGACCAGAGGAAGTGTTTTCTTTGGCCAGGGACACGAGGAAAATGTATAAACACAAGCGCCTGCGGAATTGAGTTACAGCTGTCTAACTGTACCTTATTTATTTAACAAAGCGTGACTGGACCAATGCATCAGTTCGCTGTTGGGCTGCCACCCGAAAGCACTACAGCCAGGCAATGAAGGGCGCTCCGGCACCCTGAGGGCTTGGCACAGCAAAGCAGGGGCTCGTTTCAGTGACACCCCTGCGCCCTGCCTGCTTCTCTTTCAACACCTGCAGCGGCAGCTTTGTGCTGACAAGTGCCAATGTTTCCCCCTGCGAGAGCCCTGCTGCAGCTGAGGATGGGCTCTGCCTCCCAGCACCAGGTGGGAGCCCAGCATCCTCCTGCCTGGCAGCCTGTGGGTGAGTGGAGCCCACCACCGAGCCAGCCCTCTCGTCTGTCAGCCAGCACTGACCGCTGTTGCAAACGTCTTGTTACTTAGTAGTAGAGGAAAAAGAGCACTGACAGTGGTGCGGGCAGGCAGGCTGCGGGGAAGGCTTCCCGGGACTGCGAAGGTGGTGGGGCAGGATGCTGGAGCCTGAATCTCCACTGGCTTTGCCTTGGTGCCCAGTTCCTTTAGAACAGGTCAGTAACTTGTGTGCAAGGCCCCAGCAGGAGGCCTAGAAGGAGACCTGTGAAAGAGGAGACCAAAAGGTGGCTGTGGAGCCTTTCTGCTCTTCCTTCCCTGCTTGTTTTGAGGGTGACACGCATGGTCAGCCCCACTGTCACATGCCTAATTGTGGCATCTTTTAGGTTGGAAAAGACGTTTAAGATCATCAAAGCCAAATTAACCCAGGACTGCCAAGCCCACCACTGCACCACGTCCCCAAGCGCCACATCCACACGGCTTTTAAACACCTCCCAGGATGGTGACCCCACTGTGTCCCCTGTGCCTGTGCTTGGCCCTCCCGTCAGTGAAGAAATGTTTCCCCAAACCTCCCCCGGTGCAACCCGAGGCCGTTTCCTCTTGTTCTGTCACTTGTCCCCTGGGAGAAGAGATGGGCACCCCCCTGCCCACAGCCCCCCGTCAGGCAGCCGCAGAGAGCGTATGGTCTTCATGCAAGTGCTGGTCCCTTTCATAGGAGTAGGTAGCTGAAGCAGAAGCAGCCAGAGCCCGCCAAGGTAAGGGAGGGAAAGGACAAAGCAAACAGCCCAGTGGGTTAGAACGTGAAAGGACATCCCTGTCCAATGCAGCTGAGCAAAGTTTTTCTCCGTTGCCCACCTCTGCCGCGGAGCTGGCTCCAGCAGCTGGGGAGGGGCTGCTGTTACCGTGCAGGAAGGTGGCAATATAAGAAAAGTTATTTCTGGTGCTCCCAGCCCAGCGGTCACCCTGCAGGCGGTCAGGAAGAGCTGGCTCCGGGGCAGGTAAGTGCAGCACCAGCACTGAGCCAGGCTCCGGGCCGGAGGTGGGGCAGTGGCGTAGGTCGCTGCAGGCTGCCCCCAGCCTGCCTGCCTGCCTGATTTCTACACTTCTTTTATTTCCATGGGTATCCTGACCATAATGAAATACCGGAGAGGATGGAGCTCTGGAGGGAAGCACAGTCAGCCCCTAATACATAGATACTGTTATGGAACCTGCTTGGGGTCGTACTGGAGAGCTTACACCAATAATTGTCTTAACGGTATTTCAGATGTTACAATTCCTCTTTTAGTACAGCACGAATCGGAAGGGACGTTTTTATGAGATGAATTAATGATGACGCTAGTGCCTCACACCTGTACTGTCTCCTGCTGAAGCGCAGTGCAGCCGGAGGTGCAGCACCGGGGTCACTGCTCTCCTCCCCAGGGGCACGTGCAGCAGTGGTGCAGCCCTGCCCCGTGGAGCTCTCTCATCTGAAGAACTAGCTTTTTCTTAACTATTAAGAACCCTAATTTGATCTAAAAGACTTTTTTTCCCTACCAGAGCCCCCTGAACAACCCCCAAAGATGTTTTTATGCCCATGTGGCTTGCAGCAGGACACACAGGACAGAGAATGTGTCAGCCAGGCAGGACTGCTGGGAGGCATCACGGCGCAGGTGACGTGTTGGGCTCCTCCTCTGCTGTCACCAGTATTTCCTACATGGTGTGTCACAAGTCAGTCCCTTATCCAGGACATCCGCAGGTGTTACGGGAAACGTCCCAGTGCCCATGGGTCTGTCCTTCTGCCTGGGGTGGGAGCTGTCGCTGCCGAGAGCAAACCCCTCTGGTCAGTGTTACAGGCACTGGGTCAGGCTCCACTTCATACTGGGGTAAAGGAGCTCCAAAAACCAGCCGCTGGGTAACAGCCGTGCTGGCCTGGGGTCCCAGTGCGGCTCGAGCCCTGGGGAGCCCCGCAGAGGGCCGGGCCTGCAGGAGTGCCCAGCACCGGCACTGGCTGATGTCCCAGCCCTTCCCCCAGCCCCGGCGCCGCAGGTGTGTGGGTCTGTTGCCCAGCGGGGCAGGGGTGGTGCAGAAACTGCCCTCGGTACACACAGTTCTCGCTGGTGCTGAAGTATTTCACTTACCTCAATTTCTTTTAATAAAAAGAATGAATTACAGCTCTGTTGTGGGGAGTGGAAATCTGTCACCCCTTGTCCCGAGCACCCCTTGGGCAGCGCTGCTTTTCCTTAAGGCCAGAAGAAGGAGTTTGTATGGCATCACTTGAATGAGGGCCGGTGGCTGCCGCTGCCGGGAGGATGGAGCCGAAGGCCCCCGTGTGCCCTCACTGGAGCTGCTTGAGCCCATCACAGCCTGCTCCTGCCCATGGTCAGGCTCAGGGAATTTTGTAATAAACTTTCTGAGCTGCGACCTGACAGGGCGCAGCCCATCCCGACACCTCGCCCAGGCAGAGAAAAGCGGTCCGTGTACAAACTGCGCACAAGTACTCACTGTTCGCCAAGCTTCCTCGTGCCCACCCTGCGTCCTAGGCGGCAGGAGGAGCTGGCCGGCCGGCGCTAAGCTGGGGCAGAAGGACCAGCTCCTCGTCCCTTCGCAGGCTCCGGTCTCTGCCCAACGCTCCGGGTGTAGCTCCCACCCATGGCTGCCGTCCCAGAGAGCTGGCAGCAGGTCCTGTTCCTCTGGCACAGATGTATTGTTGTCGTTCAGTCATTGCAGCACCTGAATCAAACAGAAAGGGAAAAACCCAGCCCCAGCGACTGCCTCCGAGGGTGGTGGGAGAACGTCCCTGCCCCCTCTCCCTGGAGCGGGCATGTAGGCAGGGACCGGCAGGAGCCTACTGGGAAGGAGGAACTGCCAGGACCCTTGGGTGAAGGGTGTCCCCTGCCAACCTGGGAGCTCGGGAAACACAAACACCTTTCAGGAGTTCCCCACGTTAATAGTGTAACACCTTAAACGGGGGCGCGTTGGCAAACACAATGCAGCAGTTATTTTTCACGTATTTCTCAAACCAGAATCCTGACAGTTAAAAACTGGGGGGTGGGGGGATGGACCCTACTGAACTCCAGAAATGCATTTAAAACTCTTTAGCCGAAAATATCTACATATTAAAATGCCAAGAAAAGAAGTACCAAAGCTGTAAGCTCTCAAAAGCCCAAGATCAAAGTGCCATCATCTTTTAATGTAAACCTTTTGTTGCATCAACAGTCTTAAGAGGGATGAGAGACATCAAAATAAAAACTGAGACAAACTGTGGCTTTGTAGCTGTTTTTTGTTTTAGTCTCTTCTCTCAATTTGGGCCATGAAATAGGTCAGCTCCATTACTGATCAGCCTTCCCACAAATATTTAAAACAAATTGAATTGCACACCCAATACCCATCACAATTACGCCAGGCACAATAACTAAATTAGCAATTCAACAAAATAATTGGAAATGCGATTCTCTCTATTCCACAGCCTCCCTCAGGGGTTTGGCCGATCTATGGGGGGAAAACTCTGCTTTACTAATTCTGCAGCTAATTAGAGACACACTTGTAAATGAAGTTGTTTGTCTGAAAGTTGAAATTCTTTGCTATTGTGGGACTGGGGGGGGGGGGGGGGAGAGTGCTATTGTGGGACTGGGGGGGGGGGGGCGGGGGGAGAGGATTATCACAACCCCCTGCCCCTCCCGCATCGCACACGTAATTCCCCAGTACACCTTCTAGTTGCTGTGCAATGGTTTGCAAAGGTATAATGCCCATTTGTGTAGGTACTAATTAGCAGCTGTATCATGAATTAATAAAGAATTAATATTCTACTGGGGTGGGGGAAATATCTCACTTGCTGTTAATTGGCAGCATTAGGAAAACTTAGTACAAATCATCCTGGTTATCTGCGCCCTTATTAAACAGCACTCAAAGCTGCTGACCGTGCCACGACGCCGGGCACGCTCGTGCTGGACCTGCCCAGCAGGGATGGGGACGGGGATGGGGACGGAACTGGGTGAGCAGAGCCTGCCCCAGTTCAACCAGACTGGGGATGCTGGTGTGTAATGCACAGTGCAGCCCCTTCCCTGGCCAAGCGACCGTCCTGCGTCGCAGGGGGCTGCGAGATGCCCATGTCCACGGCTGCGCGCGAGGGCAGAGCTGCCAGACGTGGGCACGTCCCCGCTGGAGCCTCTCCGGGCGGTGGCTCTGATGAGCTGTTACTGGGGGATTACACAGGCTGCACTTTCTCCTGCAGCATATTCAAATCCAGGCGAGGGACCATTTTCATGCCAGGAATAAAGCGCTGCCCTTACCAGCAAGGTCAGCAGATGAAACGGGGCCTCATAAGCTGAGGCTGCCGGCCCAGGTTCTCCCCGTGTATCACACTACCCAGGTGGTGGCAGGGGGATGGCAGGGAGAAAAGCCTGCTTAAACACTGATAAGTAAATTTAAAAGCATGCTTAGTAGGGCTTTGACTCTTATCTCTTCAAACAATACAAACGAGAAGTTATCACATTTAAAGTGTTTCATATTACCCTTTTAACATTACATCCAGCTCTCTCGAAAAAAAAAGGGGGGGGGGGGGAGGGGAGAGAATCGAGTGCCCTGGGTGCTACAACTTTAAAGGACACAGAAGTCACACTGGAAAGGGGTGGCAGCATGTGCCGCAGCCACAAAGAGAGGCCAGCCAACTTGCCAGCACAGCACACCCCAAAGCAGGGAAGGGCCACGGTGCTCTCTGCCAGACAGCCTTAATGCTCACGCCGACAGTGCAAGCAGCATGAAGCCATTCCACCGGCAGAAATTTTGGAAGCAGCTAATTTACTCCCCTTGATGCCTTTCAGAATTGTGGTTCTTAAACCATGAGATTTTAATGCTGCTGAAGACCACACAGCTTTGCTGCCGCCCAGAAAGTAAGCGGAGGGGACGCATGCCTTGGCTCTCGGCGGGAGGCCCGTGCCAATACAGCGAGGTGGAAGGTGCCACCATGTTGTGCCAGTTCCTGCCTGTTGCTGGGGAGCCGGAATTCACAGCGGGGAGGGGACAGAACGTGACATTGCCAGGGTTTGCCATGGGAGATGGTTACATCCTGAGGACCACAACAGCTGGGGAGGCCCATGGGGGTAGCCCGCTGCACTGGAGCAGCCCACTGACAAGCATCACACAACTAAACAAATCGGCTCGCTAATGAACGCAGGGTTGTTCAACGTACCTGGTACAGATGTGTCAAAACCCAGCCCTTCCCCGCGGCCATGGATCCTCCGGGCCCTTCTCCCACAGCTCCCCCGTGGTGCTTTGCCTGTGCCTCTCGCAGCTTGCGTGAGCTTCATGGGAGGGATGAGCATCGCTGCTGGGCTCCTTGCTGCACGTAAGGTCATCAGTGGGATCCTGAAATAGAAAAGGTAGCAGAGAGGAGTCAACAGTGACATTTAGTGTGTTTCTGCCTGGCAAACTTTGACCAGAGAGCTGCGAGCTGAAGGGGGACAGGAGAAATCAATGCACTTCCCTGAGAACTGCTTTGCTGCAAGCGAGTATAAAGATTTATTCATCCATGATATGTATGTTTTCCACACAAAGTCAATACTCACCTTGGCACTTATTTTATAAAGCCAAGAAAAATGCTACATTCTTCCACAGGGCAGGGAGCCTGCCCTCCGCGGCCGCCTCTCCCCGCATCGACTGGGAGGGCCAAGGACCAGCACCAGTGAGGAAAGGAAAAAGAAAATCCTGTGACGGCTTCATGGTGCCGGCAGCTCCTGGCACAGGCAAAAACCCAGGTAGTGCTCGGGCACACTGGTCGGAGGCACTGGGTCCAACGACATTGTCACACTTTTTCTTCCCTGCTTTACAAAAAAAAAATAATAAAAAAATCAAGAGACCCCAGAGTAGCGCACAGCCCCTTGCCCAAAGGAGTATTTCTGTGCCTGGTGACCGGCCCCTCACGCTGCACCGCTGGCCCCACGCTGCTCTGTGCAGGGGTGGTGGCACCCAGCCACAGGTGCGCTTCTTTTTCTGCTTTTAAACCCAGGGATTTTTTTTCACACACCAACCGCTGTTGAAGCCAAGTCTCTGCAGCCGAGCCAGCTCTCCCTTGCTGTGGCAGACTCTGTGCTCCACACAATGTTGAAGGTGTTGGGAAGGTATTTACTGGAAGCAGGTGACCAGAAGGGAGACTTAAAAGTACTGGTGGAGCGCAAAAATGATTAATTTCAGATCTGCAAACAGCTCTAGGGACACAGTGAAGCACAACACCACAGCTACAAAGTCTTCTAAAGGAAAAGAAGGATAAAACTGTGTTACAACACGCACCGTTTCAAGCAGAGGCAGGACCAGGGAGCAGCACGGCAGGTGCAGAGGGAAAGGGGCCATCACCGGTGGGATTGTCTGCTCCCGCATGCTGGGCCTCGTCTGCTGGGACGCACGGGTCCTGGAGTGGGCTTCTCTCCCTGTGATCTAACCTGTTACATACTTAAAAACAGAGTATTTTTATTTAAACTTAATAAGAAAAAAAATACTAAAAAAACCGTAAGATCTAGTTGCCCACTGAAGCTGGTAAGCTGCAACTTACATGCAAGGGAAAAAACAACCAAAAAAACCCCCTTTGGCTTACTATGAAGTTCAGAAATGGGGATTTTCAGTGGCTGAACAAAAATGTCAGTACTATTGCAAACCTTAACATTTTTGTGACATGCGATGGGTGTCACCAAGACACCCCCAGGCTCAGTCGCTGCTGCCCTGTGCCCGTGGGAAGCAGCTCAGTGGTGACAAGCCCACAGCACCCCACACGCCACGAGTGGGCCCTGGGGAGGGGGTCTCCTCTCACCAGCACCCCGACAGCTGTGAAATCGCTGTACCAAGTCTGACCAGGTCTGCAGCCCCCGGTACGTCAGCTCCAGCTGCACAAGAAATTTCCAGGCCCATCCTGCAGCGCTCCTGCCTCTCTGGCTTTAAAACTCCCCGCGTTTTGGCTGCTCGCTGCCTGCTCTGCTGCTGCTGGTGCAGCTCCGGCTCTGTGCAAAGAGACGTCAGGTCAGTAACACCGGTGGGGCTCAGAGAGGCCGTTGCTGCCAGCACCTTTGCTGTGCTCACCACACGTGGACAATCAGGTTACAAAGCATTTTAATTAGATGGCTCAAAACACAAACCAAAGCCAGCGCCCTTCGCGTAGTCACAAGCAATGGGCATCGTATACACGTATATACGCACATATTACTTACACAAGATAACCTCCATTTCAGATTGATCACAGCAGGCTAACAAATTCCCCTTGCGGGGATTTAACTTCCACCTTCTGACCTTTGGATGCAAAAACCCCACAAAACCCCCAAGTGAGCCATCTCCTCTGGCCAGTTTTACATTTGTGCTGGCATCCTTCATCTGCGTGTCACGGTGATGGTGCAGACAGGATGGCTCAGTCATGATCAGCAAAAATAATTAAGTGTACAGGATCAATGCTGGACTGAAAAATTCACCAATATCATCTAATTGCAGAAATATCCCCAGACGTACCCCCGTGCTGTGCTCATCGCCAGTCAGCAAATGTCCCTGTGTGCAGGGAGCGCTCATTCAGAAACGGGAGTGTGAACTGGGAGCTCTGGCTGGCTGCAAGGGAGAGCACCTTTTCTCTGTTTTAAGGCCATGTTAATTATGTAAATGACATTTAAATCCTCTTGACTCGGTGAAAAATAAAGTCACACATTCCAGATATGCAGCCAACGACCAGAACAGCATGCTTAAACACTCCCCTCCCCGCCCCCATCCCCAATCCCCCAAATAAAAATCTCTAAGGATTTAATACAAACGTGGGTGACCTGATTGCAGGGGGGGCTGGTGGTCCCTGCTGGTCTGAATTGCGTGTCCCTCCCCCCGGGTAGAACGCTGTGCCCATGCTGAGCAGATTGCAAAATCAAGGTCAGGAATTTAAAGAGAATAGTTAAAAATGGATTGTCTTTGGGAGGAAGCAGGGTCCGTTTTAAAGCTAGTGAGGAGGGCGTTCAGCCAAGCTAAATGTCTGCCCCCCACTCTTCCTTCTGAGCCGCTGTGATTTAGCAGGAACCACATTTGATGTCCCCAGTGAGGTTTTTAGCAGCTGGAGGGACCTTGCTCCGGGTGCTCCCGGGCAGCTTTAGTGACCACACGAAGGCAGGGCTGGCCAGAGGAGATGCCACGAGACAGGGCAGCGTCCGGTGTGGTCAGTCCTGGTGCCAAGGCCTGGTGCTAATTCTGCTCGGGTTCTTCGGGACTCGTGATTTTTCCAAACAGTGAACGATAAAGCTCTGTCCTGGGGAAAAAGAGGATGGAGGAGAGGGAAAAGTTACTTTTCAAGGTCAAAATGTAAGCAAGAGTCTGCCAGCAAAACCATCCACTCCTTAAAATGAAAAGGCCTTGTATAATTAAAAATGCATTCAACAATCTTTACTAATAAATACAAGCAAAGGGAAGAACTTGCGTAAGACCAATCACACTCAGTACAGAAATATGTAAATATTTCAGTGTGGCTGGATACCATATCTCTGGAGAATGAGGTTTTCTATAAGTTTGCCCTTTATAGACAGGCTCTTCAAGTAAGAAAACAAGATTGAATATTTTAATAGGATGTATGAGACCATGAAGAGGATTCAATCAGACAGTCTACGTGGGACTATAATTTAGTTTTCATACATTTTCTTGGACTTGACGGTACTTGAAAAACAATGAAAATGACCCAGCAACAAGATTCCAATTAATATCACATATGCAGCAATTCTGATAACAGGAGCAAGTTTCCCTTATGGAAAAAAAATAAAAAAAAAAGTGGGCTGATGTTATTTATCTTTAATTTTAGAACCACAGTAACCTGAGAAGAGAGATGGGAGAGAGCATTTTTATGAATCACACCTTTCTTAAAATCAAGGAAAAAGCGTCAGGAGAGCCTTCTTTTCTAAAGCAGCAGCTTGCTGTAAGGGGATGACATGCACAGAGCGGAGTGTTGGTTCCACAGAGGACGGATTTTTCCTTCAGAGCACACAACACCCACCAGGGTCATCACAGCAATAACCAAAGGAGCCCATCGCTGTGGGCCAGCACCTGGGAAAGCAGCAGAAGCCAGGCCAGAAGAACTGCCAGGACACGCAGAGAAAATAAGACTTCTCCACCGCTCAAGGAGTAGAGCACAGCTTCAAGGGGTGAGTCGCAGAGCTGACAGAGACACTGCGGGTTTGGCTGCCTCCTCGATTATGACCACAACAGGGACCACTCTCACCAGAGGCTCCTTTGACGCCTCGCTCCCTCAGAGATCAATAAAAGACGGCAACTGGTTTGAAAGCTGTCTGCCTCTTGCAGACGCTTTCACTGGAGAACGTTACCCGTCAGCCTTGTGAAAGAAGGAACTTGTAAGTTTTGAACAGTGATGGCACAAACCTGCCAGCCATTAATCCCAGGAAGACAAGGAACAAAGTACACGTTCGGGCAATGCAGGAGGATGGACAGATGTGCACGGACCACTGAGACAAGAAACCATTCTAATTCGCAGGGCCACATCACTTAAATTAATTTTCATTTAGAAGCTAATTAACCAATCAGCTGCTCTACCCTCAGAAAACGAGTCTGTGGTGAGGGATACGTCTCCTTACCTAACAAAATGGTCGACGCCGTGTTTTGTGCGCAAAGCTCAGCCAAGGCTATGAAAACGCAACTGGAGTTTCTGTGCTACATTGGGAGCGTGCAGGCAGGTTTCTGCAAGTGTAACGCAAATGCAAAATCGAAACAGATCTGCTACATGAAAAGTTGAAAACTTCGGGCACTTGAAAGGAAAAGAAGAGGGAGAGGAATGCCTTAGCCCAGCCTACAACATTTTCCATCTTCCCTGACTGTTAACTGATAAACCTAACTCGTTTTTGCTGTTTCAACTGAGAAATCAGACAGCAAGCAGCGCTACTGCCAAAAGGACGTTGCGACTTTAAGGCTCCGTTAAATGATCAGAAGGAAAATGTAGAATGATGCTCTTTAATCATGGCCCTCCAGCCTTGCTTTGCCAGCTCAGCTCAGACCCCATCATTACACTGAGCAAACGTTTCCACTTGTCCTGCAATCTCGATGAAATTCCCGGGCAGCGCGCAGCGGCTCCTGTCCACAGCGGGGCTCACGTGTTGGGAGCAGAGAGGGAAATGCTGAAACTGGTGTTTTGATAGAAGATCATTTCACACTCAGGTGGGCAAAGCTGACAAACACTTGCAGTTTGCTCCTGTCAGAGGAGGCTGAGTGGTTTGGGTACTTTCAACATCTCGATTTCATTCTTTCTCCCCTCCCACTGGAATATGCTGTGGCTTGGGAGGATCCACTGCTTCCACTGCCCTCGGCCAACGTTAACGGCCCAGTGTGGGGCTATTCCTCGTCCTGGCTATAAACCCCACACTCTCCTCTGGCTACTGAGTAACGGGCAACACAAAAAACCTGGGCTGAAGGAATCCTGTTTGGAGCCCATGTAAGCGCTGCTAGGGGCGTGAATCCACTCCCAGGCAGACGCCGTGCAGCCTGACCACTGCTCGCACCCGCAGCAAACCTCACGCAGGTCTGTTCCTTCTCCTCTTCCACACCCCAGGGCCAGCGGGTGACAGAAACTGCTTTTATTGTGCCCACACGTCTCACTCACAGGCTCCACTCACTGCTTAGCCAAACACCGCAAAGGCATTTTGCAAAATTCCAAGTCCCGAGCATCACCTGCACTGTACACAGGGGCTCCCATCTGCGTTTCCCTGCACACGCCCCTCTCCTCTCATACATTCACTTTTGTACAGCCCCCCGTAAGGAAGTTCAAATATAATGCACATCTTTGGGAAGCCCCACAGAAACCAGCCAAAGACAGGAAGAGTTTCTGTGCCTTCCCGGTGAGCAGGCAAACGCCCAGTGTAATGTTTCTTTGCAGCCTGCCTTGGCCTTTTGTGCTGGTGGAGAGTCAGTCTCCCGAGGGTTCTGTCTTCATTTTTGTTTTTTGGTAGTCGTCTGATGGATACAAGAGTTCAGGGATCAATGCCGAATTTGCTCCAATCCTACAGATTTTAAATAAACAGCCATTTTTCAAGCAAGCAGAGCCCAGGGAGACTTCAAGCGAGAATTTGTCTTCACTGGCAGAGAAATGTTGCCAGAACCAACAGACTCCTGACGTTCGCACCCCAGGTTTCAGGGCTGCAAGGAGGGGTTGCACCCACGGCTGCAGGCAGGAAGGCCCTGCAGCACCCCACCCAGCACCCAGCTCAGCACCCCCACGGCTTGATCCTTCTGGGCATGATGCTGGCAACCTCTGCAGAAGTAACAATTCAAATGGAGCTGTTTGAGCAATAACACAGCAAGGGTAGAGACCCTGGCAGAGAGTGACAGAAGGAAGGAAATCAGGTAACCCCACCAACCCTGAAACAGAACAAATATTTCACCCTGCAAAAAAAAAACCCACCTTTTTTTTCCTCTTCTCATCATCCAGGCTACCTTTCTTCTACAGCATCTCCCCTCAGCAGGATTTAACCATGCAGAGAGTAAAACTCATCAATCCTCCAGGTTTAACCTTGTCTCTGTTTCAATTCACCAGGGTAAGTGTGGATTTTAATACTTTCAGCCCCCTTAAGGCTATGCATAATGAACTTGGATTTTGGTTAAAAAATATAAAATTTCTCTCCTCCACCCACAGATATTAAACATCAGACTTGAGCCACTGAGTTGAAACAACCCACCCCACTGCAAGTCCGCTACCTCCCGATGAAGGAAAGGTGACTTTAGCACAAAGAGGTACTGGTCTTAGCAATGTGCTGAGGAATAACCTATGCGAGTAATTAACAGTACTTACACCTCAGGTAGAGAGTGTGAAAGAAGCAGGTCGATACAGGGGTCTTCCTTGAATTAAAATTTAACTTACCCTTTATTGCAACCTACAAAAGCAAGTAATGAGCACTAACATTTTTATTTCTTTTAAACTGTCATTTAGGCTGTAGAGGGGATAATTACCTATTTCCACTGTAGTAAGGTTTTATCACCCTTAGTGAGGCATTTTCTAATTTAATATTTTTACTATATTATCATAAAACCTGTTTCTGGAAAAAATGATCACGAACCACACAGCCATTTGCCATAAAACATGTGTGTGTAAGTACCTTGGCTTAATTATTTATGCATTTCTTCTGAGCCGGCTCCAAAGGCAGTGGATGGCACAGGTGCTCGGCGTGCCAGGAGCACTGTGCCCAGGCGCTCACCCCTTCCCAGCCCCAAGGCCCACTCCACCAGCCCTCCCAGGCACCTAGAAAGTTTGCACAGCCCTTTCTTTCAACGCACCAGCAGTCTAAGACAAAAGGTATATGCGAGGGAGGCGTTTTATTTCTGCTCTCCATGCCCCTGCGCAGTTAGAAGAATCCTGGTTTCGGTGCGATGTGCAACTCGGTTGCAGCTACGCTGGCTTTGCAGGAAGAGCAAGGAAGGGCTGCCCCTGCGCCGCTCACCACCCCAGCCACGCCGCGGACCCTGAGCAGGGCATTCCTCGCACAAGCCCCAAGCCAGCAGCTCCACCGTCTTCCCATTCACGGCTTAACACTTGCACAGCCCTTGGCACAGCCACGCAATGCTCCCAGCTGTGGGGAGCCCCTGCCACAGCGCTGCGCAGACAAAGGATCCGGCTGCGCACAGAAGAGCTGCCACGGCCAGGCTCAACTCCAGCCCCACGGGCAGCCCCCACGCCATGCAGTGCAGAAATGCTGACCGGCTCCCCGCCAAACGAAACGGTCATCTCACGTCAACAATGCTATTTTGAAAAATTAAATAAAAGTAACGGCTACTTCAGACCGTAAGCTTTGTATGCTAATCGACCGGTGGACTTCACCACCCTCCAAATCCCAGGTATTGCTACTTCACACACTTTATAGGCAAAATCCTTGCAGCAGAGTGCAAGGAAACACACACACAGAGGGCAGGAGTGCCCTGGGTGAATATTAATAGCAACAGCACACCTGATAAATCTACGACTCATCAAAAATACAAATCATAAAAACTGTTAACAGTTCCCCAGGAATCTGCTTTGCCCATCTGCAGCAGCAATATACAAAGGGGAACACAAATACATACCTGCGCACAGGAGGGGAGAACAGCTAATGCTGTATTATTCCATGTAATGACAGTCATGCTACTTCTGGGGTTTTTAACATAGTTCTGTAAACTAGCAGAACAATATTACGGGGAAAAATTCAGTTTCTGGTGGGTTTTTTTCCAGAGCACTATTAATATCGCAATACTGCATGAGCCACTGCTGAGCTGTCTTAGTAAAAAGACAAATTCCTCTACCTTTTCCCATCTACCTTTTACTTCTCTTCTTGGGGAGGGGGGGGGAAGAAAAAAAAAAGTCAAATATTCCACAAGCAGTATTGAAAGAAGTAAACCTACCCCGTTCCTACTAACATCCTCCATTGGGAGCAACTGATTTTTAATTCACAGGAACTGGCGAAAGACAGAACGTGAACACCCATGAAGAAAGGGAGGAGGAAAAACACACACCTAATGAAAACTGAAGTTGGCTGTGGGACCCATGGCTGATCATTTTCTTGGAAAACTTTGTATCCTAAGAAACGTTTAGTCCAGCAGTGTGAAATTCAGATTACTAGGCGCCCAGCAAACAGAGCAGGTACTCAGCAAGATAAAATAAGCTCAAGCCCTTTATTTCCCAATTTTTAGTGGAAGGCGTTACCCTAAGGTAGCACAGGGGGTGCGGGGTTTGGCTCCGTGTTCACACACCTTCCAGCATGCATCCCCCACGCTGCTATTGCCGCAGAGACAAACCCATGCTACAGTCGCTGATGCGGAGCAGAACAGGCAGCAGCAATCATCAAAGCTGAATTAAAATACCCACGTCCTTTAAAGTGAGGGGCCTGAAATGCGGAGCAGGGCGCTGCTGGGTGCCGGTGCGCGGTGCGGTGCTGCGTGGTGCTGTGCGGGCAGCGTGGTGCTGTGCGGGAAGGCAGGCCCACGAGATGGCACTCTCACTCGCTTCCCTGCCACGGTCCAAAAGCGGAGCGCGCAACTCCGGCTATAAATTACACAGCCAGACGGCTCTCATCACCATGCCCGGCGCTTGAAGGAGATTCAGAAAGGTCTGCCGCAATTCCCTCTCGCTCAGGCAGGTCAGGATTGGGTCCTTCAAGTCTGTGCAAATGCTTTTAGCCCCACGGCTTTAAATTATGAAAGGTGACATGTGACCTCTGGTTTGTCTCATGAGACCAGGCACAAGATTTATAAATATTTCAGAAAGCTGGTTCTTGCCCTAAACAAAGGGACTCTGCACATTTAGTGAGGCTGGATCTGGGGACTGGGTGGGGAGTGGGAGGACAGCAGAGACCAGCGCTCAAGGTACCATCCCCCAAACTTAAGCCAGATGCGGGGTTCAGCCCTGCCATCTCTGTCAGCAATTCTGAACATTCACCCCCTTACACCAGCACACAGCCGTCTGCCCACTGACCAGCCCTGAGCTCAGGACAGCATTAATGGGAGCAGAGGTGAATCTCTCTCACCCTGATTTTGGTCCCAACAGCATTCACGTTTCCATATGTGCTTCTACAGCACACACCGTAAAAGATGTGGACAAGTGGCTGGAGAAGTAGCAAAACAGAGGGACGTGCAGAAACCTCCAACTTGCTCTGCTGGCGTGCTTTCCAGCAGCTTTAATTTCCCCATGAAATTCATAAAATGTTGCCTTCTCAGTCTGTTTTTAGATGGGTATTTGAGCAGAGCAGCCGCTGTAATGCTGCATGTGAAGTGCCCTGCGCAGACGTGCATACAGGCGCACGGAGGGGACCATTCTTTGTGTACCTTAACATCCCATATTCCTAGGATGATTTCCCTCTTTCACAGCTTGCCTGTTTTATAACAGATTTGATGCAGGAGAAGACAAATTGTCTCACAAAGGAAGGACGACAAATCATCTTGCAGCTCTTAACAGGTTATTTTTTTTCCCTTTAAAAAGGAAATTTCCATAACAGAGGCGCCTGTCTTCTTACTAGGGATGTCAAACATCAAATGTTGGGACACGATGATTTCAGCCCATTGGCACTAACCAGGATCACGTACACCACTTACTACTGCCAGCTTCAAAACATACAAAAACTCCTTGTTCAAATACCAGCCCTTCTAACAATTGCGGTTAAAAGTGATACGGGATACTTAACTGCATCTACATGAGCTGACTTCTAAGGCTAAGTCAAAGGTTAGGGGGATAAAATCCACCAAACAAAATGATACACAAAAGGCAGGATGATACCAAAGCCACGATGCCCTGGGACCAACAGCCAAGCCAAGCAGGGTTACTTTCACAGAACAACACGTTTTTCCCTGGGTTCCCAATGCAGCTCAGGTCTAAGGCTCCCCCGCACCGAGCACTAGGTCGCTGAACGAGGCAGCTCAGGGTGAGCAGCAGGCTACACATCACCTCCCCAAGAGAGTCCACATGTCTCCCCCGATGCATGTATCTCCACCACATCAGGGGGCTCTTCCAGAAGCTGAAGAGCCCAGGTAGGCAGCTTGCCCTCCCAGCCACAGCCTCATGCCAGAAACACCAGTTCTCCCTAAAACATCAGTGCTGCACACTCAGAGACTGCCCCCTCCATGTTAGCGCCACTCCCTTTGTTTCCCAAAACAAAGCCGATACAAAGCAGGACAACTTTTCTTCCAGGCTGTGTCTATATAAACTTAGAATAATTCTCCCCATGCCAACACGGTCACCTGAGGTTTGTGCCACGCAGCACGGAAGCTGCTGGTTTAGTTGTTCCAGAAAGAAGGGCTTTGCTTCCTTCCTGGGTCTTCTGTCATGGTGAACATACTGGATTGACAATCACAGAGCCCAAAGTCCTCCATTAATCTGGTCTCATGGTGGTTTAATACCCAAAGTACAAAATGAGCTAAGTTAAAGGCTGGTATCTCACCAACCTTTTTTTTTTTTTTTTTAAATATTAAACTCTTATGTCATATAAGTAAATTAATCTTTTAATACCAGGATTTCCTACTACGTACCCCTCTCTGCTTGCAGCAAGACACACTGTGACAAAGCAACTGCACTAAGTCCAAGAGTGAGAATGCTGATTGGGAAAATAATACACAACACCCTGGCTGAATCCAAGGGAAATGCTCTAATCCAGACCTCACTGGCAGCTGGATAATCTGTGTCTTAATTCAGCTTCCCAGCAGGCACTGGTCTGCTCGTGCAAGACTGTGAGTGGGCTGGATGCTCTTCCACCAAGCACGACCTAAGGCCAACACAACTGCGGAGTCATGGGCTTAAGTTCTTGCACCTGACCGTGGGATTTCAGGCAGTGATCCCTGCCCTGAGCCCTGTTCCGCTGCCTTGCCAGTCTGCACTTCCAAAGTCAAACACAAAACATAATGCCACAGGTGTGGAGAGACTGTATATATACATATGTTTGTATATACAGGCATCCATGCTAAAGCAGTGGCTGCTGGAACTGGACCGTATGTTAAAAAAAAGAAAAGAAAAAAAAAATGTAGAGGAACTGCACCGTGACCAGCCCCACCACACATGGGCAGCACACGGGAGCTGGACAAAGCGAGCCACCACACAGACACGCCGCCCGAGCCTGAAGCCCCACTGGCCTTGGGCTCCTACAAACTAGGGGCACGACGGTAAGGAAACTTCCACCACAGGCAAACAGGTTAACTAACCCATCAGCTGGCGGTGTGCGATCAATACTGCCCGAAGGCAGGGACCAGTTCACTAGCTGGTGACAATCACAATGTTGAGAGGTCCGAGAAGAGCGGGGGAAACTTCCCAGCCCCTGGAAAGGCTTCTGTGCCTCACACTGCGGTGGAACTGTGTGGTTTGACACCATCCCATTACAGCCATCTTTTTCCCTCTAATTCGGGTCATAACGGATGCAAAGTCCTCCTCTGTAATGAGGAACCATTTGCCGAGGTAAAAAACAACCCATCTAAAAGCCGATATATTCTCCCCCACCCTCACCCAGTTATAAATCCTCGTTCCGAATTTCAGCTTGCACTTGAGAACACGTCTCTTTTGTCCTGCCTGACTTTACTGCAGAAAAGGCTCCTTTTGCCTCCCATTTCTGCACTGGGTGCCATCTTTAATGATGATGTATGGGTGTCCTTTTCCTCAGCAGTGCTGTGGGGGGGGGGGTCAAACATGTGACACCGCCAGCATGTGTATCAACAGCAAATTATAAACCGTGTCAATCCAAGTTAATGCAAAGCTGTAATCCTCTTTAACAAGAGATCAAATCAGTGCCATGAGTTATGTTCATTCTGTAATCTGATAAGAAATAGAGTGAGCCTCTAATAAAAGAGTAATGAGAGCCCTTAATGATGCTGTTAAAAGGTAGCGCCAGTTAAAATATTGCTGTTGTTCCAGCTGATTAGATCACTGTTGCATATTTGCACAATCTTGTTTTACCTGTCAGAATAACCTGAGTTGTCTTGGGAGATAAAGGTGTTTGGACCAAACATCTGTGTCCTTAAAGAATGTCTCTCCTGCAAGTTACCGTCCTCCAGAGGTGAAATAATGATGTTCATCAAACTTAGCAGTAATTTGATATTATACCTTTTTTTTAAAGTGTCTGTGTTTAGTCTCTGTTCCACACACACGTACAGTGCAAAGATCTGAAGATCTATATATCAAGGCTGACGGAGATATAACAAAACCAAAATCCACACACAGCTCTTCCCAGGAACACAGACTTCGCCTGACCTTGCCACAACTAGGCTGTTTATGGGATCCATTCCTGCAGATACAGCAACGCCGCACGTACCCAAAATATGCTCACTTGCCTACGGACCTGCAGGCCTTCAGCAGGCATCTTTAGCCTCAGTCTGCCCATACAGAGCACATCTACCTAGCATAGGAGCTTTCTGCAAGTGCACAGATGTCTGATCTCCTAAAAATATGTGGCTGTTCAGAGCTAGACCAGCTGAAGGTGACTGTACAGAAGATCTGGGTTCAACTGCAGCTCTAGCCCAGACCTGCTGTGTCACCTTTGGCAAGTCCGAGCTCTAGACTCATGGATTTCTCAAATGCCTTTGGAGATACGTACCTCATTTCCCAAAGTGCAAACCCGAGAAGACCGGCGCCCTCCCAACTCTGTTGCACATGGTGGTACTGAAGGATGCTTCTATTAAAAATGAGACTACGGCTAGATACTGAAGGAATGGGATCGGCACAGTACCCTACGTCATGAAGATGCAAAAAGGGTATTTCAAGGGAAGTCCAAGAAGTGGCACACACATGATGCCACCCTCAAACCTAGGTGAAATCACAACCAACGCTGTTCTAACCCTGGGTAACTCCTGTCTCCCCTGGAGAACCACCGGAGCACACTCATATTCAAGCTTTAGCCTTCAGGTTCCTTGTCTTAAGGCAGGCCTGTATACATAGCGATGACCTTGGACCGATCAGAAAAACCTTGGCCCAAGAGTACAATAAATGTATTTAAGTCTATAAACATATCCCCCAAGATAACCATAAAAATCACTTTCCAGTGTATGTTTTAAAATACTACCAAAGAGGGGTTAAAATAGAGGAGGGCTCAAGGCCACCAGTGTCCCACACATTACAACATAATATATGTGAGCACAAGGTTAAACAGCCATGCCCATGCGTAGGGTGCATGAAAAACTGGCAAGTGGAAGATTAATTGCCTGCACGAATGCTATTATTCCAACCAGCAGCAAGAATAAGAAAGAAAGCGGCAGTGATGTTGACAAAGGCAGTTATTATACTTGTATGTTTCTTTTCTCAAATTCAAGCTGTAAAACAATTCTGGAGTGACTGTTCATCCACTTCTCTACACGTGCTCAGGCTGCTGCTCCTCACACATGTGCTCTTTGTTTCCCCAGCCAGTGGCAGTTGCAAGTGATAAACTTGACGTGCCAGATCCTCAGAAGCCCTGGTCTTCCCACAGCCGTGACACCACCCCCGGCACCTCCAGGTGAGTGCCAGCACTTCATTGCACTATTTTAAGGTCTATCTGCACAGCCAGAGTAGTGTAAAATGGCTTAAACGTACAGGAGAATCAGGCCCCAAATGCATTCCTGTACATATTAAATATACAGAAAAGAGCAAGGTATTACAGTGATACACAGACTCGCACTCTCAACAGCAACTTACAGCAAGCAAAGCAAGACAACAGTCACAGACTACTCCCCTCTGCTTTTGCCCCAGTGACAAAGGGCTCATGCAGTTCATCGCAGGGAGCAAGGACTTGGCACAGCCAAGAAAGAACCAGAATCACACCACCACTCGCGCCCCCCGGACCCTGCGCCATCCGCCCAAGCTTCTACCCATCCATAGCTGCACATACTTGTTTATTTACTGGCATTTTCCAAGTATATACCTGCCACCATAGCCACTGGTAGAACTTAAGGGGAATGTTCTCCCAGCTCTGTGTCTACAACCCTTTTTTATATACAGCTCACTGACACTTCAAAATTTCTCATACTACAACACAGAGCGCCCCGTTGTTCAGACGTGTATTTATTTTGGGGTCATGCCTTTTAAGTGCCTGACCGGAAAAAAAAAATGGCTCAGAGCACAATCACATCACTGTGAAGTGTATACTTGCATTTTCAATCTAGTAATTCATACTTGCAAACAATAAAATTACCTTCTTCTGTCACAAAGGAAAGCTGTTATCATTACTGCTTCCCTCTCATGCGTACAGGCTCGGTCCTTTCTTTTTAATTCACCTGCAGTTTAAAGCAGATGTTGAATTCTTCTTGCCTTGTCCAGTACATCTGTGGCTGCTCGAGAGGCATTATGGCCCACGGCAAGTGCAGGGGCATTTTCAACTGAGATGTGATGTGACCCCTAAAGAGTGGTTATGATTTAAAAAAAAACCAAAAAAACAACCAACTGATAGCAGCAGATATCTTTGTTTTGGGAGAGCTGAACCAAAACATCTATAGAGGCCTAACTTTCAGACACTGGCCACTCCAGTATTTTGAATACGTTTTACGTCTGGATGCAAACACAAATGCTGCAAACTACAGAGGAAAGGAAGGAAGCTAAGCTAAGTAATGCCCAGTTTTCAGTGTGCAAAGCAAGAATGCCCACCTAAATGTGGAAGGGCTGCTGCAAAGAGGTGTCCTTTGCTTGCAAAGAAGAAGCAAGAATCTGTTCCTAAAGCCCACATGGAATAGGACAAGAAGTAATGGGCCTAAATTACAGCGGAGAGAAATCTAAGCTCAACATTAGGACTAAACAATGGCAGAGCACATCCCGTGGGGAGGAAGCTGCAGAGAAACTGCTTAGGGAGGACTGTAATGCCTGCAATAGGCAAAGGCAAGGCATATTCTTTGTATTACAAGTAACCAGCAGGCATTTTGGCAACAGCAAGGAAAGCTTAGGCTTCTATTTGTGTATCTGTCTCTTGTCTGAGAGAAAAAGCTTCCTACGTATGTTAAAAAATGAAATACTACTACTCTTACTAAACCATTGTTTTTTACAGTCACTTCTCAACAGCAGTCCTCCAACGCACCGAAGAGAAATCAGGAGTCTCAGAAACACAGAGCGACCTGCTCAAGGTCATCCACAAAGCCACTGGCAGAACAGGAACAGAACCTGCCCAGCCTGATCCCGGCGCTGCCCCATCCACACCCAGGGTTTGCCTGAAAGCCTGGTCTTGGCAGAACGGGATACAGCTGCCCACACGATACGACCCTCAGGCACACTTGCTGGTGTGCGAACACATCAACCAACAGCCTCACTCTAGACGGCTAAACCAACATCAGGAGATAAGTGACTAAAATGCCATTAACAGAAAGTATGGCGGGCCTCCAAAGTGACTAATAAACTTAATGTAAGAAATAAGTTCCTGCAGTCAGACAATAAGCAGCAGCAGCTGCTGCCACGCTGCTGCCACCAAAGAATCAGTGAAACATGCAAGCGATGTAATAACCCGCTCAATGTGGAGAAAACCCCCAGGAGACATTTTCAGTAAACCAAATGTCAAACACTCTGTCCCTACCACAATGATAACTATGTCGACACAGCATAACGTAGATAGCATCCTATTAGCTGGAATAGCTTCTGAGGGTCAGCCAGACCCCGTGCAGTTTGTGGTGGACTCAAGGTGCCTCCCGAGAAGCGAGGGGAATAAGGGTTATGAAGATGGCAGCCAGATGAAGTCTAGCTGAGGCCCAAGAAGGCTATTGTGCAGAACAACTCCACCGTCCCAGCTGTTCCGATGCACTTCACGTCTGCATTGACTTGCTGGCGGATTTTGGCTTACAGAATGTATTTTCTATGCAACTTTTGGAATACAAGTGAGTGCGGTGGACTGTGAAGGAGGAGGCAATGTCACCTCTGGGGACACCAAACACAGTATAACTCCCAGATTATTAGGAGCAGTCCTGCTTTTTTTTTTTTACCTTCCTCCCCCTCACGCACACCCCATGCAAGCTAAGCTTGCCTTCATTCTGGGGACAGAGCAGAGGGCTGTATGCCTGCCTAACCTGCAGGACAGTTCCATATGTGGTATGCACAAAAACATGACAGACACCCTAACCTCATTCAAAATTCTCAAAGCATAAGTAGTAACCAGTCAACTGGACATAATACTAAGATAGAGAAATATCAGAGTCATGCATATTATTAATGGATGTGGTATGAATTGGTTCTTCCTATAAACACATATGCCACCTGCTAATCATCCTCAAACAGAAAGATGTGGGGAGTGAGCAGCGTGTCCCAGAACCGTTTCTATGGAATGGTATGACTCTACCAGATATGTATGTATCCTGCCCCATGTTTTATTCAGGATTATCCAAAACAGCAAAGACATCAATTCCATTCAGGTAAGGAGGCTGGGAAACTTGGCGGCTAGGAAGCACAGACAGCTGCTAGCTCAAGCCCTGCATATCAGAAAGAAAAATGTACTTGATTTATTTGCCAAACAGGTGAAAGTGTCCAAGCCACTTCTGCCCCTCTCTTCCTGTGATCCAGGTAAGGAGGTGGAAGAACTGACTACTTTATATGGGTGGAGGCAGAGCTTTCACCCTACGCATGCAACACATATTTTTGTGGTGAGAGATCTAGACAATATTCAGAAATCAGACCAGTTTTCTCACTTGAAAAAAAAAGAAAAAGAGTAAAGAAACTATGAAAAAGATGCATAATGAAACAGCACGGGTCTTATTATGGACACAAAACATCTTTTTTTTGTGCCAGTTTACTGGAGAGCTCTCATCCAGAAGTCTGTGCAATACCCCAAAAGGCAACAGCCTAAGAACAGCAGGTATTTGGTTTCCATCTCGCAAACAGACAAATGACATCTCTCTCACACTAAGCACAAACATGTTCCACAACCCAGGGGAAAGATGTTTCTCAAGCCTTCCACATCCATTCACTGGAAAAATTATTCCACTTCCTTCCCACAAAAAGCTCAGCATTTCAAGATATAGCATATATGTAGAAAAACTATCTAGTAATCGTGCACAAAACTTTACTGATATTTTCTATTTTAATTAGCATATTAAAACATTATAGTCTCAAAATAAAATTCTTCACTCTTTAAATAGACAAATACAAGCATTTAGGTCTTGAGTGAATCTTCACTGAACTATTCCAGTTATTAAGCGATCTAAGAAAATGCGTACTAAACATAATTTAAATCAGTTGCCACTTCTGTTAAAAGACAAAGTCTTTCTACGTTTTGATTATACTGAAGACACCAGATAACTTAGTTGTCTATTTCCAAAATAATTCCACAAAACTAGATTTCAAAATTGGAGGCATTTTAAGCAGGAATCAAAATGCAGGTACTGAGATTTATGAAAATTTCTTGTTTGGTGTCACAGTAATTACAGAGTGAAAGCTCAGCCAGACTGCCTGGACAGATGTGACCAAGACACCCAGGCTATGATGCCAGTGACAAATGGTTAACTGATAAAAAGAAATGGAGGGGGCGACAGACTGAAGAACAGGTCAATATCATGCTGTCATGAAGCCATTTGAGAAACATAATTAATCTATTACTCACCTGGCATCATCATTCATTGTACAGTGGTCAATAGGTGCCATGAAGCTCACCAACTTGCTATGGACATGATACCTGAATAGTGCAGGAAATAAGCAGGCAGCACATTAGTAACTATTAATGAAAAGGAAACGCTGCTGCTTGAATAGAAACACAGCAGCCCCTGAAATGCAAAGCACCGTTTTTCCTGGTGACCAGTACCTAATGAGTCACTAGTTGTAGCTGGCTTTCCCCCCCCACTTCCCTCCTCCTCCTCCTTTCTTGTAACATGGACAATAATCAGATGATGCAATGAACTGAACAGCAAGCAAATCCTTTTTTATCACAGTTAGAATGTGGACATACAGCACCCATTAAATGTGTGAGAGTACATAATCAAGACTCCCAGAGAGACAACCCTGAAAACTCACAGACAGAGAAACAAGAACTTGTTTTCAGCCTTCCATTCAGCTGGCATCTTAATCACCTTCTGGAATCTGTGCCCAAAGAGCCCACTGCAGGCAGCAGAAGCGTCAGAGCATCAAACCTTCTCAAGCATCCATCTGCTATCAGTTTCTCCTTGCTCTGTGGTGTCTAGGGCCCTAAAGGATATAAAAATCCCACTCTGCTAGCTGTACCGTAGTTGGAAAGTCTTACCCTGAATAACTTACAAATGGAGCACATAAAAACAGCAAAGGAGACAGAAAAAAGGTGGGTGCAAAGAAGACAAGGGGCGTATCCAAGGTGATACAGTGCTGCATCTGTCTGAGCTTCTGATCCACCAGAATATTTCTACAAGCTGTTCTGCACCTCCAGATATGGGATCCCCTCCCGCTTCCCACCCTGGGCTAGGAACTTGCAATAGATTTCATGACTTATATCCAAGGACCTGACATAAAATTTAAGAGAGTACTGAAAAACTCAGAATGAAAAGGTGGCTTTAAACCCTAGTGTCTAAGAGCAGGGGATTCCAAACCAATGGCTTTTGGTGTACACTACCACGCTGCCTACCCAGCTCTGAAATGTTTCATCCAAGCTGCTGCTATTTTTAGAGCTTGACAAATAGCAGGCAAAAGGATTCACAAGCATTTGCCCAGAATCACCTTTCCACTCTGTCACCTCTGCACTCCCTTTTGTTTGCTTATGCAGGAACATTCCCTCAAGGGGATTTTTAGCTCACGACACTATTTCAGAGTGGTTCTTCAGGCACAGCACACGCTCAACCTTACACGAGGGCTTCTCTGCACAATCAAGTCTTTGTCACTCGTAATGGAAGCAACTGCCCTGGTCTAACGCTGCGACGAGCGAGCCGGGGAAGAGCCGTAGCTGTGTGGGGCTAGTACTGCAACAAACAGGTCAACAACAGGCTGCACTACAAAATAGTTCACTTATGAGACATTACCAACTGATGGATCCATACAGATCAAAGAGCTTCTACAGGCACAGTCTGTGTAGCGGCAAAAGGACTAAGCAATTCAGATAAATTCTCTGACACGAGTTGTTTGTCCAGAACTAATTACTGTCACATTTTTAAAATCAGGACTTTAAAAATCCCAGTCTAGCAGATATAAACCAGTTATTTTCATTCACAGAAAGACATCCCACATTGCAGCAGCACAGGACCAGAAATCACTGACATGAAAAAAAGGTGTAGACACATCACTCCTCCTCAAGAAAATTCTACCCTCTTTTAAAAGTACCTTCTTTTTAAAGGAAGATTCTACCTCAAGAAAAGGCATGTCTTAGTGAGGGATAGCAGAGTTCTAGGCACCAGGTTTCTTAAGTTCGACTGTGGAGTTTTTGGATGAGCTCACTTCCCCTCTCAGTGCTCAAATTTCCCTGTCTATGAAGGGGACAAGTACTCATATCAAGTGGAAGATCGACTGCTTTTGAAAGCACTGGAAGATCCCCACACCCTACAATAAACTAGCACATTTCATCCAAACATGCTATAATATTGAAGGTTTGCTAAAGGACTGCTAAAAAGGAAGAATTACGGAGACAGAGGAAACAGTATTAAATACTTTGCTCTCCAGGATCTCAGAGTCCTTCATGAAAACCGAGCTAAGCACTGCTGCCCCAGTTTTAGAAAAGGAAAAAAAGAACAGAGGATAAGTGATCTGCTTGGGGTGACACTGCTTCTCTCAGTGGAAGAACCATCTCTTTAAAAACACCCATTTGGGCTCTACTGGGACTATTCTGAAAAGATGGTGGAGCTTAACTACATGCTAATCCTAAACACAGACAATGACACTTTTTTATTGATATCTTCCCTGCAGGGTCACTGCAACTTTTATTTAAAGAAGAAAAAAAAGGCACCTAAGATCTAAGAGGCAATTGACTTGGTGAGATAGCTGATCTCTCAGGAATGCTGAAGCGCACAGATTGCACACAATGAGAGACTTCCCCATTATTCCTGGAGGTTTACGAGTCTGACTCAGTTGTGTGATGTTGTCAGTAGTTTTGACTGAATCATGAATATATCCAATTATGTGTGATGCTGACAGAGAAGAATATTGATAGTCAATAATTATAGGCTTTTCAGGCCAACAAAGTAGCTCTTCCCTCTTTCAATAAATTATCTTATGACATCTATCTTAAAAATTGCTATGCCAGGCCTGACCCAGACTGACTCCACTGACTTTCTATCAGATGCCATCTAAACTCACGATTTATAGTTTACTCACAAAAGGATGGTTAATGTTGCGGATTTTTCAGGAAGCTTTTCAGCATGCCTCCCTGCCACAAACACCTCCTCCACTACAAATCATGCAGTCATGCTAAACTCAGGGAGACTAATATATCTGCTTTGCAAAGGGAAAAAAAACAACACCTTGTTCTCTCCAGACTGTTTCCCTTTCCACCCTACCACGTGAAAGATTCTTACACTGAACACACAACAGGAGAGCTCAACCCAAATCAGTGGTCAGGATGTGAAATGCTTTGAAGCTAAAGAAAGCTGCGATGTGACTTACAAAAATAGAGAGATTAGACATCGAATTCCAATCGACAGTCAGTAGGGAAAGAGACATCTACCTCACCGAGGCATTTCTGCACATCTTCACCTAGAGCTCTTCCCACATTTTAATCAGCTAAATATATATTGCACAACAGGTGTTTATTGGCTTTCACTGGAAATTACGGCCCCAGATCACTTAGTGACACTTGAACACCCCTTGCCAGTGTTTTCTGAGACCAATGAACACTCTTGCCAATACAGATCTGGGCAGCACTCACAGGCTGCATCCAACCAAGCCCTTATACTATGCTCAAAGAACATTAAGGTTCTCCAGTGGATGCCCCAGAGCATCCTTGCTCTAAAAGGCCTGAATAAGCCTACCACTGCACCCCAGAGCCAACCAGTGCAGCCAGACTTCCTTTGGTAAAATCAAGAACTTCTCTTTGCTTGCAGAAGCTTTCACCCACCGGATTCTCCTTCCTTTACTGGCTTTTCTGTCCACTTTCTTCTTTATTTTGCTTCGTAACTTCTGGATGGCCAGCCATTGCCTGAGGAATGCAAAACGACAGTTACACAACCTTTAGAGCCACTGGGAAATGAGCATTAGCTACACTGGGGTCTGAGGCACTTCCCAGCCCTTGCAACCATTGCATTGACACAAGCGAAGAAGATCAGAACCTCAGGAGAACAAGTATGAAACTTCAAGTGCCCGTGGTACTGCTTCACTCCACAGACATGGCACTGACTGCAGCCACAATGGGACACAGACCAGACCTGCTGATCCAGATGAGACATTGTGGTTCACTGAGAACATTCTACTTGCAGGGAAATCCATGGAGGCCACAAGGCTTGGCTCCATTTTTTATTCTTCCTTGATTATTTATTTTTTTTTAAGAATCTTTATAATTAAAAAGAAAATCTTTGCAAAATATGAATGCTAAAATCTGTAAAAAATGCCTTTACAGGTACTGCTTTTTTGTTTCAGCCTTGATTACTAGAATGACTTCTGTTTTGCATATTGAAAGCCCATAACAGAATAGATGGTCTGCCACAGACTAAACTGATTCTTTAAGTGAGACAGGTTATGCTAACTTCAAGAACAGAATTACTGTGATGCAACAGACACCATGAATTTATTTCTTCCTTCAGTTTTGCAAATTATATTGAAGATTACAAGCAAGCATTTTCCCCCACCATCTCTGACTATCAAACCTGGCAAATCTAGCAAGCAGTCGTATATAATGCTCCAACTATTACTACACAAGGCTACAAAAGAAAGAAAAGCAATAAGCACTTTCAGAAAGTGCTGTCTAATGCCCAAATGTATTTAGAAGAGAAGACTCAACTTCTCAAACAGAACTTCATCAAGTCAAAGAAGTTTTCAGCGGGGAAAAACTTCTACTAGTTATAAATATTTTTTTTACAAAAATGAGCGTCATCTTACCTGATTTATACAAAGAAAACTCGACATCAGGGAAAAAAATCTAGCAAAATCCAATTACTGCAATCTTAATATAATCTTAATTACTGTAATCTATTTTATTGTTAAGTCAGATAAATGTACAATGTAATCACCACTTAAATGTAATTTTGTCTATATCATGTTAAATTATAGTGAATAGCTTTCCATAATATTCCAGACATACACAAAATAAATTTGACACATTGCACTAAAATTTGGGTAATATTTTACAAGGATAAAAGTTATTTCACCATCACAAAATTTCCTAATGCATTTTCTTCCCCTCCCCATACAGACACCCCCATAGCACTTTTTCAGTGGAGAGCCCCTACTTTAACATTTTCAGCCTTCCTCTGCTTTTACACTTTTCTAAATTATAGCCCCTGGCTATTTAAATGTACACTGTTCATTAAGTAGTATTTGGAAGATTCTTCATTTTCTAACTAGAGAATTAAACAGAGAAATAAGAGCTTCCCTACATGGAATTATATTTTACTTCTGCATGCAGAAAATATTCTCTGATATTGTTTCAATTGTATAGCAGCTTTTCTTACAGCAGGGAGAGAGCATACGCAAGAATTGCTTTAACTGACCTCACAACAGAAGGTTTGATCCCCTGAAACAATGACAAATCAGAGCTCATAATGAGAAAAGGCCAAATTTCAGCAGCAGGCAGACACTAGTCCAGTGACCTAACAGACCCTCACTAGGGTTAAGACACCCCTCTGTGGATTCCCTATGTGCTGCATGGATCACTGACTCAGAAATATTCCAAGTCTGGAACAAGCCTTTGACAACTGGAAAGCATCTTCAGGGGTTCGTCGGCAAACCAGGGCACTGCTAAAGGCTGGCAAACTCCCAGTCACACTTGTGATCCATAACCAAGCAATACGTTACAGCGAACGACTTTCTTGGCTCATCTCATACTGTTTTAATCATTTGTTATGCAATTTCTTACACCAGATGCTTTCTCCAGAGTCATTAAAAAATTTGCCCTCTACAATGAGCTGGACTGGAAGCCCTCAAGTAGTTTTGCACCTCTGAACCGGAATGCAGTGCTGGGGTGAAGTCAGTGATGTTACAGGCAGCTTCCTACTTACCTGCCCATTGCTACCTGGTCATTGGGGTCCAACGAAGTGGTTTTACGTTCTATAAGTTCTCGAAGGAGCTAGAAGAAAGACAACAATCCCATTTAGAAGTACAGTAAAGACAGGTTCATGCAAACAGGCTCACAGGTTTCCCAGAATAGTTAAGAAATCAGCTGCCAAGCTCCCAAGGGAACATGTATGCCTCAATTTCTTGAAACTTCCTAGAAAACCCCAAGCCAAGAACAAAGGCTTATTAACATTCCCTCTGCATGAAAGAGTTTTCCAAGGGAAAAAGCTGACAGCTATGATAAAAGTTTAAGTAGATCGTGCCCCTCTTCCAAAAAGGTCCCCATAGAATATGTGACTGGACCATAACACTGAAGGCCACCACAAAGAGTTTCTGTATATAATTTCAGATGGAACTAGTAGTAGTATAGTCTTCCCTTCAACCCATTATGGTTTGTTTAGGTGACACGTCACATCATGTCATTCATCTGATGAGAATCTAAAAGGTTATGCAGAGCCAGAGGGGCACAGTTTAGCAGCACCGTGGCACAAGAAGCTCCACATGGGCAAAGCATACAAACGGCCTTAAGTGTAAGAGCACTGCAAAGCCTCCTCTGGGACTGTCAGAGGGGCCAAGCGCTCGGCAGCTGCTGGTCCCAGGAGCCCAGAGCGAAGTGTACAATCCCACAGCGGGCAAAGAAGTGACAGGCTTGGGGGGATGTGAGCAGCTGAGCTTCAGCTCATGTTTCAGAGGCTGGTACCGTACCTTGGGCTCTGGAAAGATAAAAAAGGCCTGAACGTTCACAGGCTGCTGTGTGCACTGCTCCCATGGGCAAGAGATGCTGCACAGGCAGATCTCAGTAAGACCTCAGCCCCCCAGGTCTCACCCCACACTTCGTGCAGGGAGGGCAGGTGGAAACTGAAACATTTCACCAGACAGAAGTCAAGCATTGCTGGGCAGTAACGCTCGCTCTGAGGAACAGCACAGCAAAACAATTTTTATGGCTAGAGCAGGAATGCTCAAGTAGGCTTTTCTATTTCTTCTCATGTCCTGAGGGCTGGGTTTTGTCCTTTTTGTTTCCTGCAGCCAAAGAATATTGTGAACAGCCTTCTTGGCTACTTGACTGGTGCTATATGTTTATCACCACTCACTGTAAATTGTACGTGCTGTGCCTTGGGTATTAGCCAACATATTAACACAAAGAACAGAAATAACCCCTCCAAAACAGAGGGACACAGGCTGCTTTTTAGATGCTGACATTTCACTGACGAGTGAAGTCACTGTCTCGGCTCAGAAAGCACCCAAAACAGACCCTCCTGGAAGCCAGAGAGTCCAGGCAATCCCACAAAGAAGCCAGAGAAGAAAGGATGAAAGATGCTTCTCCTCCACCCTACACTTTTGCTTAGGCAGGGACTAGACTGTAATGGTCAGTTGAGGTACAGTAACGGTCATGGAAAGCAGGGCTTGGAGAGCAGCCATGGTCTTCACCTGGCCCAAGACAGCACGTACAGTGGAGGCAAGAGGACAAGAAAGAAGCTCCACATCCCCCTCACAGCCAGGGGCGTGGAGGGAAATACCAACTCAAGTGAGACGATGGCATTTCTGAGCACAGCTTGGCTCCAGACTGCCCCTGCGCTCAGAGCAGCGGGCCCTCAGAGGCTTCCTGGGCACTGACGCTGCCCCACGAAGCACAGCTGACGACAGAATTGTCCCGGGCACGGTGCTATGTGAGAAACTCACTGAGCCCCATGGTTTCTGATCACTGAAGTACACTACCGGAGTGAGGGAGGGGAAAGGCATGCACCCCACAAAAGAAAAATGCCATAAAGGTAGATAGGTATCTTTTTATGAGCCTTTTTTATTTTCAAATAAGAGATGCTGAAGCAACAGAGAAAATATTTATACCTGTCCACATCTTTCCTCTCCTCCAAGGCATACATCGTAACACACACACACACAAAAGAGTGATTCAAGCATAATTAAAAACCCATTGTTTTTCTATTTGCTTATTTTTTGAGATTATTACTGCAGCAATTACATTTAGAAATTCCAGGAAGAGAGGCCACTGGTTTATTATCACTAGAAAACAGCAAGCTACTTCTCTGCCCTGTTTATCTGATTGATTCCCAACATCTTTCTGGCACACAATCTATCAGTTTATCTCTCCTACTTCATCACAGTCACTTCTGGCAGCTAAATACAAGATCCAAATCCAGTGTTACACAGACATACGACACAGTAAACCTATGTAACACCACCACTCTGTAAACAGCTGCCCTTAAGGCTAAGCAGAAATGGGATCTTGGTTTCTAGTCAATATTCTGTCAAAAGCAAGGTGGGAGGGAGGGTTTTAACAGCAGCGAGAAATGGTGCAGCAAGGTTTTAGTGGTTTCTTCCTGTACTGGCAATAAGGTGTGTTTACTGTCGCCTCTTATCTTGCCTCCTTGGCACAATGCACAGCAAAAAACTGCTGAGTAGTAACGGCAGAGGCTAAGGCATGAGGAGACAGCAATGCACAGATGTCCCATGCTCTCAGAACACTAAGCAGCAAGACATTTTCAGCAGGACTTGCTCTTCTTGGTAGCCTACCAAATCCAAAGACTGGTAAACTAAGGAGTGCTGCCAAGATCTTACAACTACGTCCACGCTGGTTAGAACAAGATGCGTTTCTGGGGCAGATTCCCAGTGCTGCACCTAGGGAGTGGGCAGGATCTTGTGGGACAGGATCACTCTCCTTTTGGCAAGGCAGCGTTTCCCGCAATGGCTGTGAAGGGCGAGGGGTTGAACTGTGTGCTGCTTAGCAGGGCAACAGCAGGGATCCCATTATTTGCTGGGGGGCATATCCTCTCCTCTGTGAGCAAAATTAGCAGGGAAAAGCTTTGTGCAGCAGTAGGAGACTAAACCCTACCCACAGCCATCTCCTTGGCACTAACTAGGCCACCAGCCGATCAGCCATTAGTTGAGGCAGAGACGGTTTTGTTGACCTTGGGGCTGACAGTGAAATGTTCTTTCAGTGCCACATCAACCGGAGGACTGGGGATGCTGCTGGGGAGAGGAGAGGGAGACAGAAATAGGGGGAAGTGGAAAAAAAGCAGGAACAAGAGGGAAATTAGGAAATAGAGGGGAAAAAAGGCTGCAAAGCTTCTTACAACATCTAAATAGTGTACATCTTAAAGCTGAAGTTATAAATCATGCTAACAATGGTTACTAAAATAAAAGTGGATGTAGCCAGAGGCTACAACTGAAAAAGTCAGTCTAGACCTGCCTCGCTGCCTTTGGTCTTTAAGGATTTGATTAGTTTTTCCGCTTTCTAGTTCAGAGTCTTGCATTCAGCCCATGCTCCAGAGCCAGCTAGGGCTCACGATACAGAATGAATGATAAATTCATTTACTGAATAAAGCAACAGTGTTTTCACAGCACAAGACTTTAAACACTTCCGAAGCTGCAATATTTCATTAAGCTTGGCGATTCTGTTTAAAATTTATTAGTCAAAACAGAAAACTCTCATCAGACCCCATATATTCCATTAGGAGTGATATATGGTGTCTCCCAATGTCTAATTATTAACTAGGAAGTGTAAGTAAATCACTATCAGCATTAAGCCCTGATGTGTGAAGACGAGAGTTTGAGTTAGGCAATTTCAGCATCAAAAGGCTTTGATTTGAAATGTATCCTTTTTTGCTTTCCCTCCTTCACCTCTTCACATCTTCCCTGAACTTCAAAAACCTAAGCTCAGTCTCCCATGTAAGCAAACACAACTGCCTACCTGCAACGAAGTGCAACCACGTCCAGCAGTCTGCAGCTCAACTACCGACTCGAAGCTGCTCTTACCAAAAGCTGGAACCAGCAGGACAAAGTACGTGCAAAGCGGACAACGGGCTGCAGAAAGCAGGAGATAACGTCTGTATTACCCGTCTTTGGAAGGCAGTGGCGATGCTCGCCAAGAGTGCTCCCGTGCACACATCTTTACGAACTCAGAAAAGCTTTGTTATTAAAACCAACCCAATCAGAGTCCCTGGTCAAAACCAGGAGCTACCAACCACACAAGTAAAGAAGCGCACACAGAGGTCGCGTGGTTTGCCAAGGCCCACAAGCCTTGTTTGCGGAGGGCCGGGAGCAGGCAGGAACTGACTCTGCCTCCTGTGTCCTGAGCATGTTAGCAAGCCTAAAATCTGCAACCACTAGCAAAGAGTACGGCGGTGTTCCCGCAGAACATGTCTGAAGGCAGGAGCTTCAAAATTGGTTAGTATTCACCTGCCTTTGCTGACACCAGAGCCATTGTTAAAATTCACACTGGAGTCAATGATGTGTGCTTTCTAAAGAATTCACCTTAAAAGGACTCCCTCTTGACGCTAGTTAAAGAGATGCACACAAAGTGCACTGTACAAAATCAGAGGGATTTAGAAATGTCATCAGGGTGTTGTTCAAGGGTAATAGAGATTCATTTCTCATTTTAGAGGTCAATTTTCATTTTAGAGGTTAGGTCTCATTTTCATGCACTATCTATCAGTGTTTCTAATACTACAGTTGCTGACCTTTCTGATTTGCAGACCCCTAAGAATTTCCAGTTGAGACAAAGAGCTAAGTATAACCGAAATAAGCCTCATGACAAAAGGCTTGCTCTTCTTAGACCTCACAGATCAATTCAAATTAATACCTCGCAAAAGTTGATCTATAGTGTATCACAGGAAACAGTTGAGTTTACAAAGCTTAGAAATACAATCGGAACAAAAGCAACGCTTCTCCGATGTTATTAAAATCTTCAGAAAAGCCAGTAAAGGCACGGGTCATTTCTGCTACACAGCATCAAAGCCACCTACTCTCTCTTGCAAGTGGCACTGCTGCCTTTGAATTCACCGAGTCAGGTATGCAGAGGTGAGACGCAGTCTCAGCCCGGCCATCGTGCTGGCTGCTGTGCGGGGAAGTCAAAGCAGTTGTACAGGGCTCCCTGCACCAACAGTAATACCAAACAAGGGTCTACCAATGTTCATTTTAAAACAACTGTGCAGAACAATGGAAAAGCAGAACCTCGTACTGCTTCTGCCACCTTAGTCATTCACTGAAAGCAACAGAAACAGAAAAAAGTTGGATAATCTGTGGATTCTGAAACAATGAGAAAAACAGGAGAAACTCCAACTTCAGGTTTACCAGCAGCTGCTAACCTTTAGAACACTCTGTCACTCCTTGGCTAAAAAAATACTCACTTTATTAGTGAGGAACTCTAAAATATTTGCAAATTGCTTATATGGACTTTTCTAGCTACATGTGTGTTTGTTACTAGAGATAGTAAACAAACTACTGTGGTACAAATGTCTGCTAACGGCGCTCCACTATCTTTTAACACAGAATCCTTTCAAAAGCCCAGGCAAATTCCCTTCACCCTGGCTCACAGAGCCGCAACATGACATGTCACATTGAAAAAATGTGTTATCTTTTAACAGGTTAAAAAGCGGTTATTTTTTAACAAAATCACTGTAGGAAACAAGGAGACAGAAGCGAAGTACAACAACAGTCCAAGTAAAGAAGACTACAAACCCCAAATGCTTTTCCTCTTCCCTGGTGAAAATGCAAAGTCACTCCTGAACAGAAAGTTGACAAAGCTGCATTTCATCCATGCAATTTCAATACTTTCTAATTTAATCTTTTTCTCCTTTAGCCTTTGGAGAGACATGATAAATCACATGAATTTTCCCATCTTTTTCATATTTATATACGATACAATTATTTAAAACAGCATAAATTATGAAAAGGTTGTTTCTAGTCCAGGACTCGCTCAGCATACATTTTACACTGCATTCTGCCCCAACTCAGAAACAAACCATTCCTCTTCCTCTTTCAAGCTCCCACACAGCAGCAGCATAACACCATTTGGATTTCTAGCAACACCAGAGAAAACTTAAGACTGCAGCTCAAATATTATTTTTTAATCCCCTGAAACACTTTTTAAAAATTTCATTTTCTGCAATCTACTTATAATATAAAAACCTAAACTGCAAGATGAAATCACTGGACAGTCTCCTTTTAAAAAACATTTTATGAAAATTCAGTTTTGTATAAAACAGGCATTGACTTGCGTATTTTCTAATAACCCATTAAAAGAAGTTTCAAATCAAGCTTTAAAACGTGTTATTAACCATCTACCCAGCCATTTGAAAGATACATGCCTGTGATAAGAGTATTGTATTGCCATTAACCTGTGGGATGGTTCGAGACATCTCTTATTCACACAAAACTCTAAATGCATCTAATTAAAGCCACAAGATCAGCTGTCCATATTAATCACTCACTAGTTTAATTAAGGTAAACCAGCTTGTCAGAAAGCCAGGCTTCTCTCTATTCTTCACCATTATCGACTTTTAATAGTTCACTGGATTAGTAATTACTTGTTTATGGCATTATCAAATACCTGGCAGAGAAAAACCATAGCAGTGCCCAGGAAACTGCTTTAGGTGACTCTTGCCTGGGACATGAGGAGAAATTGACCCTACCAAGTAAAGTTTTCTAAAAAGCCACACAGTGCGATTTAGACACAAGTACGACTCAGAGGAGAAACAATCAGAGCTAGAACTATCTTAACAAGAGATTCAGACTTGCAAGTTTATTTTGCGGCTACTCTGATTAAAGCAGGCATTCTGAGCACTAAGCTAGGAAAAAGGAAGTTTGTGAGATTCCTCGCTCGCTTGTAAAAACGGTATCTGTCACACAGAGAGGGCAGGCACACACAATGCCAGTCCGCAGGGGACAACAATAAAGTTACAAGTCCTACAATTAAGCAACATCTTCTACAAAATCAGCCTCTTTCCTAAGTAATGAGGGTATAGATAAGGAAGGTAGCAAGCCTCTTCCTTGCTATTCAAGCGCACTCACCTTGGGAGTAGATCCCAGACAGCACCAGTTCAACACAAGGCAGCGGCTGAGGGATGACAATCCTCTCCAGCCTACGGGCAGTCCTGCCTGGCAAACTGCTGCCAGCTCTCCCTGAAGTCCTTAGCATTCCGTTGGATGTTCCCCATCCACTTTGGCTCTGCTCAGCTTCTGAAGTTGTGGTGATCCCAGACAAGACTGATGATTGCGGGTTGTTATAAAATGCAATCACACACCACATAACCAAAATCGGGGAGGAGGGAGCAGGAGCAGGAGCATGGAGGAAAAAAGGGATTATGTATATTCCTAATTCTCCTTAGGCATACCTGCTGCCATCAATGATGAACATTTGTTCTGGGAAGAGCTGCTACCAGTGGAACGCTTAGCATATGAACGCTAACCTAATTCCTGTTGGAAATAAACCAATTTCCACTCTCTCTTTTACTAGAGGAGTATTTCAACCTAATAATAAAATCTCCACTGTAGCATGTCAGACCAGCAGCTCTCTGGTAGCAGGCTGGAATTTTAAGTCTTAATGCTGCAACATCAGCTGTAATGAATTCTACGTAAATATGACTTCTAAAAATAAAAAGCCTTTTTCTTCCCTTAAAACCATGTATGAAGGAGAGTCTAAAAGAAAAGGAAATGAGGTCTAGCCTCTTGCTGCTGTCAGTAATGAGGATCTTTCTGAAACAATTTAACTATTCCCACCCAGTGCAACCCACATAAAAATATTTCACTTGCATTATTCAGCTCAACTTTACATTACCATTCAACACAGGCCACAATAAAAATTATAACTGCTTATAAAACAAGTGAAGAATACGAGAAAAGGCAAAGTGGGACGAACAGACTGAGCAGAGTTAAATACTGAATCACTGTAAAACTCCACCAGCCACACAAGGTGAATTCCATTGAATATCACGACCTGGACAAGAAAATTGTTTTTCCACAGGAAAAACAGAATAATTGAAGAGTTTTGTATTATAATCTATAACAAAATAGCATATCTACTTATTCTTTTATCAGTAACTTGTGCATATTCATCAGATCTTGTTCCTTTTTACTTGCTTAATTTCATACTGAAATATACAAGAAGTTGGTTTCCAGTGTCCTCCTTTATCTGAATGTTCACCTTTATTTTGATTACTGCTGGTGGTTTAATAAACGAAACACTATAAAATGTTATTGAGAAAAATGAAAGTGATACTAAAAAAAGTCTGGATCTAAATTTAAATACAAAGAAAAAAGCACCCATCAAAACGTACACATGTACTTTGCAGTAAGTATTATGCACAGAACAGAGGTCAGAGTTCCTGAGCAACCTCAGCTCCAACAACCAGGGACGTTGCTGCTGATTACTACTGAAGAACCAGTTCCCTTTCCACATTTTCTTTATATATGTACATCCACACACGCAATCATACACGCACACAAAAGCACTGCACAGTTATGACCCATCTGAAAGAACACACATTCACTGTATTGTCAGTGGCTCTATTGTAATGCACTCTAGCCTTTCTGAATGCAACGTTCAGCTTCAGCTTACCACCCTGACAAATACAGGAAAGCACTTTATGAAACCAATTTAATTGGGAGGTGACAGAAAACATACAGCCATTTTCTTTAGCCTTATCACTGAATTGGCTTCAGCTCCAATCTCTGCCAAATCCCACTCAACAGAAGACATTAACCAGGTCAGCAGAACAGGTGCTGCGCTGTGTCTGGCAAGGGGCTGGCATCCCCACAATTACTTGCACACAATGAAGCAGTAATCTTTACAGATCATCTCTCCCAAGAAGCATACTGGAGACAGGAGGAGAGGAGAAGGGTGGAAGGGAAGGAGGGAGGGAAGGAGGGATGGATATAAAAAAAAAAAAAAAAAAAAAGGCAAGAAAGGAAAATGAATGTGTAGCTGCCTCGCGGCTCAGCAGATGTCTGTGTGTGATGTACGAGGCTAGGATAAGCTGTCGTAGCCCGCTGCCAAAGAGTGGTAAGTGATTAAAGCCTCCACCAGGCTAAGCACCATATTTAGAGTCTATGGGGTTTCGAAAGTTGCACCCATTCCTTGCTGTGCTGCCAGATGTTGTTGGCTGGTCCTGCTCCTATTCACTGTGCGCAGGAGGCAGCAGTTGGTACAGCAAGGAATGCAATCTGGAACGTTTCCGGAGGTGCTGTACATTAAACCGGTGTCACCCATCCTTCACCTCTACTGAATGCTGAAACAACTCCAATTTGCTGCCACTTCCCTCTTGGGAAATGGCCAAGATACAGTTGTGCCTGGCAGACCCATTTGTTTTACTCAGGTGATTCTCTTCCCTCAATGACCTCTATTAGTTTAAGTTTTAATTTAGATTAACCCCAGCACCCCAATTAACCAGTGAGGGGAAAAGCTAAGCTGTGACTAGTCATATTTCTGAAATCACGATTTATCGAAGTTAAAGTTATTAGAAGGAAAGACGGGCCATTCATCTATTGCTATTTTTCTTTTAAAAATTTAACATTTCATGGCCAATAAGCACGTACTCTGCACAGGTCCACAGACTGTCAATCACAGCTGTTTCTCCTTGACCACTTCACAATTCTGTTACACTAACTTAATTTCTTCTGTGTTCTTAGGGTTCATTTGGCCCCCGTGTTCCACCTCAGTGTTACTTCACTGCCTTACAGATTTGGTCTCTTCCACCACTGCTGGCAACAGACACTCGCTGATCATCATTTTAAAGCCTACACAGATGAACCTGGCACCTTCACCTGCCCAAGGGATGCTGCTCAATTCACAGCAATACTAGCAGAGATGCTCTTACAACAAAGACACAGCCTGGAGAGGAGCTAGCTTGGAATACTATCCTGGCTTCTGGGGTACACTGCCTTGAGTAGATCCCTCGCTAACATTAAATATTCAAGTTGCCCTAATTCTGCACTAGGTGAGGTCTACTGCAAAAATTCTCCTGGACATCTACAACAGTAGGGCTGGAAACGTGTTGAAAACCTTCTTGGAGAGGAAAAAACCCAGCAGTGGTAAGGTTTTATGTATTTCCTATCCACAAAACACAGATAAGAATTACAAATTTCAAGTATCTTTTTATTCACCTTTAGTCCTGGCTCTGCAGAGGAAACCCCAAATTTTCAAAGTATTCTAATGCTTCTGGTTGAACCAGTTATCAGAGTAGTCACATGGCAACACCTCTCTTCCACTGCCCCAGCACTTTACTAGCCACCCCAGTAACTATTCAGATCAGAAATTTCTGCTTTTCTAATGCTATAATGATATTTGTTTAGTCCTAAAGTTAAAGCTCTATGTGGATCATCAGAGCAAAACTAGGGGTTTGTGTGCTGGGGAAGGACTTACAGTGAATCATACTCCTCAATATATGCCAATTTAAGTATTTCATAAAGCTGTCACTGTCATTTATTAAATAAATTACAAACACAAGGCTTCCCTAAGCTGCAGCCTCCATGCACTGAGTGCAGATTCCTTGTTTCTAAGAATTTTGCAAATAAAAAGAGTAACTGGCTTAAATCCAGGCTGGCACAACTCCAAGAAAAGTGCTAGAGAAGCCCTGCAGCTTTTTCATTCAGTAGGTAGATGAGATGATTGAGGCTGAGATGAGAGTAACTCAGGTGCTTTTGAGAATCTACTAGAATCGGTTTTCATAATGGGACTCTGCCCACAGAGAACAGTCACCTTTAGAGAATTCAATAATTTTTCTCTTGTGTAGCAATGTTCACCAGCAAGAACAACAGGCACAGCCCTTAACCTACAGCCCAGACTCACTCAAGTACAGCAGTACCAGTAACAGCAGTAAAATTTACATCCACAGCACGAGTTTAAGCTCACATAGGCCTATATCGAAAGTTGTAAGCAAAGTCCTCTGAGGCATCTATAGAGACCTGGGATGTTAGAACAGGTAACCGAGTTTCACTGGTAAGAGAAATTTAGAGCACAGAACCAACCGCATTAGCTCTGTAAGTATTAAAAACCGACTGGAGCCATAATTCCAACACAGGTTTACCATCACCTACCTGGTGATAAAAGTCATCATCATCAAATATCTCCTCATCTATGTCCTTCAGGTGCCTGTTGGAATCGGACTGAGGGAGGACTTCCTAGAAGCACAAAGGAAACACCAAAAGCTTGTATGTGCGTATTTCTATCTCTAACTGATGACACCATGTGCAGCAGCTTGTAAACACATTTGAAGATACGAAGGAATGGAGAAAAACTCCCAACATAACAAGCTTTTAAGGATCAGGAATACATTTAAAGGCAAGGCAGAAATGCTGCCAATGCCAAAATAGATTTATGATACCTTTACTGGGAAATAAATAGGACTGTGCAAAGACTTTCTGGCAAAATACTACAGATATTTTTAACGTAATGGCAAAAATACATCCTGCAAGTGCAGTGATTCTAAATGATCTCTCAGAATTGAGTATTTCTTCATTCTTAAATACTAAATTAATAACAGACTTCCTACTAACATATTCTGTAGGTTACATGCAGTATGATTTTAGAAGTGACCTTCTGGGTTAAAATTTCTAAACTCCAGAGTAAAAACAAAGTTTTGTTGCCGCTACCTCAAAAAGCGGATTTAGTGAGCATCACTTCCTACAGCACAAGAGGGGCACAATCACAGACCAAACCTTGTTTTCCCCTGTCAAGAACTGGCACAGGAAATAACACAAACACCACAAAACTGGAATTAGAATGTCTACATCTTTTTCTTAGCCATTACATTACAGGAATCAACACTCAGACATCTCCTTCATAAATCTCTCACAAACAAGAATATTACCTGCTAAAGGCTCAAGCTAACTGTTTTGCAGAGAGTTTCACTGCTGCTACAGAGTGAGTTATATAAACAAAATACCCTTACCGAATTTTCAGGCACAGGTTCAGGGACCGGATGAGATTCCTGTTCCTTCTTTCCCAGCACTGTATACACTGATCGCTTGGTCTGTGTCCGCCGTAGTAATCTCTCTTTGTCCATCATAATATGATCAATCTGAGTCAAGATTGAACGCTCAAAGGCACTGAAACCCTGCAACAACATTAACCAGTGTCAGATAATGCAGAAAGCTTTTCCTCAAGGCAGCAATGTTCCTCTATCTTTCCATGTCAGTGGATAAGCAGACAGCATTCCAAGAGGAGGGGGTATGGGCTTCGTTGCAGGGATTTCTGCTAGGATTTTTTATTTGTTTCTCCCTCTTGCCCCCTTCCCAACCTGAGGCAACCTGATCCTTGTCTTAATAAAATGCCTTTGCTGTTCTGGTTCAGATGAACTTCTCAATGATTAATACTAACTCACAGATGTTAAGGAGACCCTGGATCTTCGGGTGAAATGATTACCCATTGTATTAAAGCGTACACTTCATGGAGGAGGAGAGCCACAGAAGCCCCTAGTTCTGTTACAAAACACAAATAGCTTGTTGACCAGCAATAGTGGCATTTTCATAGAGCTTACTTGGTGCTGGAGACTGGCTACGATGAGATGTCTGGCTGGGAGAACATCAATACTATCCAAGAGTTTTTCCCAAAACTTGGAAACCATTTGTCTCTGAAAACTTTTCCCTGCTCATCTGCTCAAAACAAAAGATAGCAGGCTTATGCCTTTGAAATTTGAGGGCTCAGCTCCTTTCCAACTTTAAGTTGGGGAAAATGCATAACTCTGTATTTCTTACTGCTGTAACTCTCAGCTTAACTCGGAACTGCCACAATAGGAAACTTTCAAATCAACTTGTTCCACACACCTCTGCTAAACAATAAGCATGTCAGCACACACACACAAAGACTTGCCTTTCCCACTTTTCCAGATGCCAGCTTTGTCTTGTCATCCCACTTCTGCAAGACGTGGTTCCGGTATGTCCTTAAGTCTGCATACCGCTTGGCTATGAATTCCGGGTAGTCCTCGAACTTTAGCTTTCGTTTTGGGAGACTGCTCCTCTTCTCCTGGGTCTTCTCCACTTGCTCTTCATCACTACTGCTAGGGATTTCGTCATCACTAGAACAAAAACATGCAGACTAAACACCCTACACCACTCTAAGGCAATATGTGTGAATTCTTAACGGCCCCTCCACTACCACCCATGCTTTTTTCCACACCACAGGGATATTTAGACCCATGGTTTAGCCCCTTCTCTGTTATCAGAAAGACTACAAAACAGACTTCTCACACTGGCAGAACGAATTCAGATGGTCATTTGTGCAGATACAGCAGCAACTGACCAGCAGAACAGCAGAGAGGCTGCACATTGTCCTGTTTGTGGGAGAGTTGAAGGCTTCTTCAGTCTCAGATTCAGCTTCAGAAACATCTTATTTTGTGTCTTATTTTGTATTTACCTCTCAGGTTTTGATTGCTTTCCATCTACCAGATGCCTCGTGCCTGGGTATTGATAAAGCAGCTCATCCTGAAGTTCCACTAATACTTTCAGCAACCCCTCTATGGCTTTACAACCTGCAGAACAAGAGACACACGTGACAATTTCCCACTGATCCTTGCTTCTGATGAAGACTTAGCTTTGTAGTGCTTAGTTTCTCTTCTTGAATCTGAATTTCTGCCTCAGCTTCTGCATGTCCCATTAACTGTTTTTCTCTGATCAGTTAGAAATGTGGTTTTATCTTCAAGCTGATTTATAGCTGTTAATGTCAAACCACAACGCTGGGAAAGAACACTTCTTGCCTAAAAAGGGAGGAGAGGAGGCAGGACTGCCTTCTAAACATCTGCCTGGCTGCACATGGGGAGTACACTGATCTAATGTTTCATCAACAAACATTCAGACTGCAGAGCCTACAGGATTGACATACTGAAGAAGCACCATGTGCAGAAGCGTCTAATGACACACATATGACAACAACCTTTTTTGCCGACTCACTCATTTCTCTCTTGTGTTAAGTTCTACAGCAGAGGCCAGCCTCAGCTCAATAATACAGAGCAACACAAGGGAAAATGTATATACCTACACCCAGTCTAAACTCAACCTCTGACTTTTCTTTCTTGTACACAATGTGCATGTTATAGGGAGCAGAAAGAGGGAAGGCAAGAAGAAAAAACAAACTCCTGCAGGGCTGTGACTACCGCTGGTTTCTACACCACTGTGCTTACCACACAGGAGGTATAAGAAATTAGATTGTAAATAAAATCAAATGTAGCAAGATCTGATCTATGGAGGAAACTTAAACAATGACCTGGCAAGTTTAATGAGAAGATTCTGATCAGAAAAGCAGAACTGCAGGCCCAGAGATCCTTAGAAAGAGAGAAAGTGAAGAAAAAATTGGGGTAGAAAGGTGTACAAAACGATCAGTACGTGAAGGTTAGTTTTACAGGCATGAGGAGTTGCTTTCCAGGGTATTTGCAGATACAAATCCTGAACGTATATCTGATGCCGTGCATCCAAAGGCTTTCACAGCTGACCATTTTCCGGTATCTGTGCAGATGCAGAGAAAACAATCTCTGTTCCAATGATCCTATGTTCTCCAAGGACACACAGTTGCAGCTGACTGTGGGAGGGGTTAACTGCACACTGTTGCAGCATCTGTTCTTTAAAAATACTTCTTTTGTGGCAACGAACAAGCCTCCCCGCAGAACGCTCTGATATAAAACAAGTGTTTGTCTAGGCCTACACAAAGTCTCCCTTTGTACATTGCTACGCATCAATCACAGGGTCAGCTCTCACAGGTAAAATGCTTAGTGTGCTTCTACCCAAAAACCTAAACTGAACTTTACACAGGTTAATTTATATTTACCTGACACTGGCGTAATGCCTTCTGCTTTTACAAAGAGGCACCGCAGAAAGGAGAAGAAATGCGCTGCTTGGATAAATGTAGCACACCACTTAAGGATCTGTTTTCTTTGCAGGATACATTCAGGCCAGCTTGGCTTCCCTCCCACCCACCCAGAGCAAGCGTCCTCACGGGGCAGCTGTACCTCGCGCTGACAGAGCACCTGGATTTGTTCCGAAGGCAGGAGGAGCACTGTGGTGCTGCGATGTTCCCCAGAGCTTCCCCTGGTACCTCTGCGGCCAGTTCCTCCACTGACATGAAGTCTGTGGGGCTGCTCTGCTTAACTCCCAAACCTGTTTCTTTCTTTGTAGTTAGCATAAAAGAATGGAGAGGACTTTTCACCACCTGATTTTTTTTCTTCATTTGTTTTTTTTAATGGAGGACACTGAGATCATGGGTGGGGTGAACAGCAAATCTTCATCAGCCAAAGACAGTGCAAGCAGAAATCAGCCCAGACGCTCAGAGGTCTCAATCTCCCGCATGTTACCACTGTGATATTGCTCAGTTGTCACCATCTTCAGATAAATTACGGCCTGACCTCAGTAACAGGAATGTCAAGGAGAAGATGTTTTAAAATTTTTGTTGCGCGTCAGCTGTTGGATCCCTCCTCCCCCAGCCCGCAGTTCATTACAGATACGTTCTGACAACTCTTCTATATAAACCTATTAACGGATTAGGTTTGCTGTACTTGTAAAACAGTCGTGTGTTAACATCAAAACAATTCCAAGAGACAAACAGACAAAAGCCCTTAAAAATGCATTTGTTGTATGTGTCTGCAGCTAAAGTGTCACTTGCAAAAGGAACGTGCCCCCACCCTAGCCTGAGTGCACAGCTTACAACAGCAAAATCTTTCCCACTGCCTGTAACACAGCTAAATGTCCCCAGAGCTTCTGAAACTGTTTATTTTCTACCCGCTGCCTACCCTCCAGCAGCAGTGCTAATGCACCCCAGGCGGCTTTGATCCTGTCAATTACAACTGGAGTAGCACTCCAGCTCTTCTGGGGTATATCAGGGCCACGGCAAGCAGGCAAGGAATAAAGACAGGCTCAAGCTCCCCCAGGCTATGCGATATGGACCCCAACAGAAGTGGGGATGGGGAGCAATTTTATTTGGAGTGAAGGGGATGGAGAGGGCAGGCAAGACAATGACTGTGGCGTCTAACCAGGTGGGAGGGCTAATTATTCCAGATAGTGGCTTCATCATGAGCCTCTTACAGCTGGGTAATTTCCGTGTTTTCAGTTCCTGTGTATTTAATAGCATTATTGGATGGCATTCTCATTGTTACTGTTGGCTGCTTAAGTGCGCTGTAAACTCAACTTCAGAAGCCAAGTGTCACCCTCCCCTGCCCTCTTCCCATCCAGCCCTGCCCTATCCATTTCATGTTTAATTCCAGAAGGGACTGTTTTCTTCCCAGTCTCCTCTCTCTCTTCACCTTCTCTTCCCTCTAATGCCCTCATCTGCCTTTACACTGTCTGCTTCGGGGAGAAGACTGAATCTATCAGTGAATGAAGGCAGCATAAAACAAAACCATTTCATAGATGCAAACTGTGTCATTTTGAAAGAAAGCCGGATGCTAACCCTCCTGCTCTCCTACCCGCTCCAGCACATTTTTTTTAACGCTGCTCCTTGTCTGAAACAGACAATTAAACAGAAAAGAGCCACAAACATGGAGCTTTCAGGCACGCTAGTACATTAAGGCAACCAACTAGCAGCTTTCACATGTGATAACCATCAGGTTTGTACCTCCTGCTCCCTTCCCCGCTCTGTTCACAGAACAAAGCCAGCGATACCTCCTAAGAGCACAGGCAATGCCAGCCCTGACCATGTAGCAGGGGCCTCCCACCGCCATAAGCTGTGTGAAGCCCTAGGCAGTCCCTGATTTTCAGTTTCTAAAGCTTTCAGGACCAAGAAAGTATTGACACTAGGGTTTTCACAAGCATCACAAACTGGCCAAGGCTGAGGCAATGCTGTTCAAGCTCTATGACTGCCCTCCCATCACTCATTCACCATCAGGAAGATCCTGATGCCAACAGCTTATGCCCAGAGCTACATGCACTAACTGCCGTCAGCACCACTTCTGGGAGTTGCTCTGTTGTGTTCAGCCAGCAACTGCAGCTTAGACATCCCCAGCTGCCCCTTCCCAGCCCAGTGCACCCAGCAGCAGTCAGTGACTGCAGGCACAGCACTGCCAAAGCAGCTGAACTACCGTAAATTGCAGTAAGTAACCCCCCCCACACACTTGACTTCACAGGCATAGCTGACCACCCCAGTTAACCCCTCTGTGCCTCTCCCATCGTTTCTCTCCTCCTCTCTGCCAGCAGCTTTGCTGCATCTCTCTTGTAACCTGCACTGCAATGTGACAGGGTAAATATTCCACCTGATATGGACATCAGTGTCATAACTGACATGTTTAACATTGGGCCAATACATTACCAGCAAGAAAAATCTCCTTTTCCAGGAGTTACATCTGCACATCCCACCTGTGTTTTTTGAGGACAGGTGGCTCAGCACTGCCTTAAAAGCAAAAGAAGCTGGATCCCTTTATGACATTTCAGTACGAGCAACTGAAATCCCCAGAACAAGAAGTCATACTCTGTGTGTAGGAGAAGCCAGCTACACCCAGGACAACAAGCAACCCCTCCTTCCACCAAACCTTTTCTAAAGCTGCCATTTGGGAAAGAAAAAAGGATGCTGAGTGGCATCTATCTGCAGCTGCTCCAAGAACACAGCAAACGTGGTTTGAATATAACTTCCAGCTTAAATAGGACTCAGAGTGTCTGTAGTGAGATGCTAACTTGTAAGAGTCACTTTTAAGAGTCCATGGGAGCCCCTTCATTTTGTGTACAGGAGTGAAAAAGTTGTTCCAGATCCAGCAGACAGCATATCAATCCACCAAGAAAGCTGGGAGCCAGTATCAGTAAATCAAAGTGTGCCTTTCTGTTAATACTCTCTCATATGTTCTCATTTTATACATCCCTTCACCCAGTCAGAAAGTAGCCCTGGAGTATTTAGCTCCATTCAGGGATAGCACTGCCATGTATCAAAGTGTCAGGAGACCCACCAGAGATGAAATCTGTCCTACTGCTCTCAAACCACAAAAATCAATTTTGTCAATGCCAGTGGTTACGGACAAACCGGCTGTGCTGCTGGCATCCCCCTCGGTGTGGGGTAGCTCCAGGGTGCAGCGCACCAACCCCACCAGGCGCTCCCTCTCCAGCCCTCTCTGCACGCAAAGGGCAGCTGCGCCTCCCGCTGCCACTGAAACCCAAGAGCTGCCGCGCTGGGGACTTGCAGGCACGATGGCTTCTGTGCTTGCCCGCTGCTGTAAGTTCAGCATTTCTACAGCAAGGCAGCTTCCTGCGCAGAAAAATATCTGCGCTCTTTTTCATGACCTCTAAAAATGGGGTCTCATTTCATCTTCCCAGGCAGCTGCGGAGAGCGGCAGCTGGTGCGGAGCAGCAGGGAGCGGCCTCACGCAGAGACACTTTAAGTCGATGGAAAAAAGCCAGTGCCTCAAGGCCAGGCTTTCAAAGGTATTCACAGAGAGCCAACCAGTGGGATTCCCAAAACTGCTCCACCAGGCAAACTCCTCCCCGCCTGACCCTGCTGCATCCATCCAGCAGATCCGGAGTAAAATGGTTAGGGACAGAATCCTAAAAAGTGGGGTGAAAACTCCCAGGATTTTCACACCATTATTTTATGTTTGTGGCACCTTCCACAGCTTAATGGGGCAGGTGCTCCCCTACAGAACAGTGCCTGCCTGCTACTGAGTCCACACTGTATGCAAACACAAACAGAGCATCGTTACCATGATGTACTAGCATGGAACACCACACGCACAGGACACGGCTGCAATTCAGAGCCCACGCCGAAGCTGGAAATTAACTACCGTTTCCCCTCAATTAAATCTGAGGATCTGGCATCCCAGGAATATCATCGGCATGCAAGCTTTTAATCTTCCATGTACCTCCACAGGCTGCATGAAGTGCTTACACAGAAAAGCTGGAACAATGCTGGTGTCTGAACCACGACACACAGAGCAAAAGCTGAGCTGCCCAGCACTGGGAGAGTTTCCCCTGCCACCATGGAGAGTCACCGTGTCCCTGCACGGAACAGGCACAGTGCCCGGCCCACCGGTCACACTATGCAAATAAATAGAAGGAGAGGAATCAAGCCTCTTTTATTTTAATAGCCGTACATAATGAAGAGTATCTTTATCTGGTACATGCGTTTATCCCAACATTCAGATGAAGAGGGGAAATTTTCACTCCTTTCAAACGACTGTGGGACAGGAGTTAAACTACAGGTCAAAATGGCACTCAATATGCTGGCCTGAGAACAATACTTCTCATTCAAATCCACAAGCCAGCCACTTGCACTAGTCATCCCCAGCAATTAATCCCCCACGAAACACGTTTGATTAAATCTTTTCAAGCAAATCCTTTGCTTTGCTTTTGTTAGTTCACTTCTTGTCAACATCTATTAAAATATGCCTTTAATTCTCCCACAATCTTAAAAAACACCGATTCCACTGTCTTCAACTTTAATCAACTGTATGGCCGGCATTTTTCATTTCATAATAATGTGCTGTTTGGAATTCAAGAGGCAGGCTCAACATCAATCATTCGGCAAGAATTTTTCCACTGCAATAAATATGCAAATGAGGAAAGCCAGTCAGTCGTATTTCAGGCCCGACTTGCTAGTGTTTTAAAAAAGACACAAATTTATTAATTGCCGTTGGCCAGCGGAATCCTATTACTTTGGGCATTGATTACAAAGCTGTGTGAGTGATTATTGTGCAACTCGCAGGCTATCCAGGCATGAGGAAAAATTATTAAAGCAAGGCAGAGATTATCAACTCAGAATAACAATAAGCCTTAACATTTTAGGCCTCTAACTTCTTCAACAAAGAATTACGCCAGAGCTCCAGTGTATCATAATTCTGAAGTCTGTCAGTATTACTTTTGGAGCTTGCTCTATATTCCCAACAGCAGAGCAACATTACCAGCCAGGAAAAGGCGGGGGGAATTCCTCCAGGTATTGCATCTTAAACACAGGGCTTTGGACAACAGCTTTTCTGTAATTCCCGCTGCGTAACTAACCGTAGGAGCAACAACATGGTGCAGGCAGGACTATCACTATCTTCAGATTTGCACCCTGTACATCCTGGTGCCCCAAACCCAAGATGGCACAGAAGCAGAAGGCTACTGATAAGCATCAGACAGAAGCTACACCAGCCAGCCTAGAGCCCTCTGGCAGCAGAGAGTGATCTGATTTTTTTTAGGGGTGGTATAGTTACATACACATTTCTCACGCACTTAAGCTGAATCCTAGCACAAAGCACTTGTAAATCTGTCCAGGTCATTTTAGGGAATTATGGCAGTAACATTCCCTTCACGCTTCCCAAAACACCAAGATTGTGGAATTTTATCAAATGACAGTAGGAAAAGGTCGACTTTTCTGCCAATTGCAATAAAAAGGTCTGCTCCACACCGAAGGCCCAATTTGCTGGTTCCATTGGAATGCAAATGATGCAAAGCCTTTGCAGAGGGGAAAATTGTATTCCTTCAGCACAAAGGAGCCAATGCTGCAAACCTCTTTCACACAAGCAGTTCAACTGACTCCCAAAGAGTTACAGAACAGACTCAATTTAGCCCTTTCACTCTAATATGACTGCATTTGACAGTAAGGACAACAGGATCAGACACAGATGAGTTTGCTAAAAGTAAAGAAAATAACTAGATGCAACAACAGAATAAAAGGTTTGGTATTCAAGGATTTTATTAGTGGGGACTGGGGGAGGGGGAAAGCTGAGAAGGGAAAGAGAAACACTTCCATGAAGTTCATGCTCTACTGATTTGCCTCAACCATCATCTCTTGATATCAGTCCAAACCAGGGAGGGGATGGGGCTTGTAAAAATGAGATTTATAAAAACTGATGTTTTACATTACTGTAAATGTAAAGAAGCTGACAGCATGCATTCCCGTCTCTGCGAGGCAGGAATCCCCAAGTACATATGCAAGAATGAGAAAGGAAGAGGAAATGTGAAATTTCATAGTTATCTAGATATTAAGGCCAGAATGGAACATTAGCCCATCTAGACTGACCTCTCCACATAATACCAGGCCATTAATTATATCTATCATGACAAGCACCGAGTTTCCATCTCAAGGTAACCAATTGCCAATTAATCCGAGTTAGCTGACATTTGCACATGCTTGTCTGGATGCTCTGCAAGCCTTTGTTTCCCTGCATCTTTTTTGTGGAGTATACAAGCTAACATGCACAAGTATTTAGCTAAACTCAATTTAATTAGCTACTAATTATCCTGGGAAGCTCAAGTGTAGGCAAACCTATTTGATGTGCTTTAAGTGTGGTGTAATCCCATGGTCCAGAGTTTGGCTGTACGGGATCAACAACTACGGACTCTCCTACCATTTCTTGCACAAGAATTCATGACAGCTTTAAAGTAAACCTCAAACGTCAATAGTGTCCAACATGTATGGCTATGGAGATAACCTACAGAATGGGAGCATTTCCTTTTTACCACATCTGTACAAGAGAAGCAGACAAAAATTCCGCTCAAAAAAGACTAAATACCACACTTGGCATCAGTGAGGAAGGGCAAGAGGGTTTTTTTTTTCTGGAAAAAAAAGCCCCAAACTATACGTGAAATAAACATCCAGCACTTCTCCACTACCTCCCACACAGAATTTCTGAACAATTCACAGACAGTAACAAGAAGTCACAAAACATTTTCCTGGGACCTTGCAAAGCCCAAATTCTGCACATGCACAAAACATCACACACCCCCATTACCAAACCAAACACACACGAACAACAACAGATCTCCAAAACCAAGACCTGTGCCTTTGTCTAAAGTGTCTCACTTTGTATCTCTACCATCTCACTTGCTGGCACATATGCAGAACGGCCAACCGTGAGCCCAGGAGCGTATCACCCTTACTGACCCCAGTTTTTACTAAAAGCTCTCAATGGCACAGGATCATTACAGTAAAATTTCTAGAAAAGGCTCCAATTCATTCATTTATTTCAGTCGAGAGAAAAGTCTTCATTAATGTCAACAGGCTTTGGCTCAGTCCCAAAAGGAGTTGAATAGATTCTTCATTAGATCAGAGAGGAAAGGTGAAATTTGGGGACACCTGCATTCACATCCATTTAAATCAAATTCAACCCTGCATGAATCGACAAGCATGATGTTTTTTGTATTCATAAAGTGTCTAGACTAATACAATTCAATTAAAATGAACTACCAGTTTTAAGTGGGCTAGATCTGATCACAATAATTTACACTCAGGCTTGAAACTCAGTTCTGCTGTCACACATTTGTGCAGGCTCCCAGTAAAATCTTCAAAGCAAGAATATATTTAAGTCCATGATCTTGCCTAGCACCAATTAATCCTGTAACTGCTCTGTGCCTCTGGAAACTGTGTAATCTCCCTGTGCCTCAGTTCCTCCCCCACTCCCCTGTGACACCTACCCTGCTCTGTACTAATGCATTATCATCTCCAGATGTACGTATGGATGCATTTTAGTTTTAAAAGTAATCCACAAATACAGATGATAACAAAATTATCAGTGAATTATAGGCAGCAGATTCATGCAGGCTTCTCCGAAAAATCCGGAGCCTGTGTCAACAAAGCACATTTCATCTGACAGCTTTTCTCTAACCAGATGTGTAAAACGACAACCAGGTGCAGCCAAGGAGCGAGGCAGAGGGTGAGCCCATCAGACAGAGCATGCTGCACAAGTGGAGAGGAGGATGCGTAGGAAGTAAACAGGTTCTCCAGTACCTAAAGCAGGCTTATCTTATTCAAAGTTAGTCAATGCTTAATGAGCTTCTTCGACATGACTTACCTGGATGTTGTACAGAATGTAGTTACTACTTTTTTTAAGGACCAGGAATCAGAGGAACAGAACCCAGCAAAAATCCTCTATTAAAAAGACACTGAGAACCAACAAACAAACATACACTGAAGAGATACTAAACAGAATCTCTCCCAGTGTTGAGTCCCTTTTCAGCAAAATATTACAGAACCAACCCAGAAGAAAAGAAAGATACTAAGTGTTAAGCATTTATACAGCAATGTTTAATATGCAAGAATGTAAAACCAGAAAACACATGGCATCTTTGGAGGTCTCCTGCTGGCAATGAATGTAAGTGGGATTCTTAATCACATCCTTAAGAGGCCTCATCCACAAATGTGCTGTTCAGTCACAAGCCACAGATATTTGTCACGGGAGCAGTTAACCAACCTGGCGTACCAAGAGCCCAACTCAGGCAATTACTAGAAAGGTCCACACAGCTCCAGGTGGAAGCATAGTCCTTTGCCAGCACTCTGGCTACAAATGCACCTATTTCCCCCCCCAGAAACAGACATTTCTGGGTGAGGAAAAGTGTTTGCCTGGACCTCACATTACAGGAATAAAAAGTCAGCATCTCCTTCATCTCCCGGAAGACAACAAACGCCCAGCCTTGTGCAGTCCCAGGCAAGTCCTGCAAAGTTCTGGAAGTGCTCCTTTTGGATCTACTTTTTAATAAAACAGGATTAAACAGCAACCTCCAGCTAGCTGCACCTCAGACATGTAACACCTTAAGGATAACTAATAACTAAGCAATATGTAATACAATTTATCCAGCAACTGACTCTGAGCTGAAGAAACTGGCTATGGTAAGATTATTCATATAAGGATTGCTTCCTACAAACTTTCCACATAGCTCACACTCGTTTCCCTTGTTTCATCTTTCCACATCTTTCTTTTGAATGAAGTTTCTTCACAGCACCCCATTTAAGACACATGTTGAAGGATGTAAAAGTTGCACACGGTCTACCATTCTGCAGTCCACACTCAGTATGGAGAAGGAAAAGCAGGACTGGGAACCACTGTTCAGGCAGCAATTGCCATTTCCTATTTCAAGGTGTAATTGCACCCCTAGAGTGGCCACAAAGAAACACACTATCTGCAACACCATACAGGCTGCAAGGAGCACTGCTGGTAGGATACTGGTCTCCATCACTGCATTTAACTTATTCCCAAGAGGCAAGAATGCACTATTCTACTGTCCTCAGGCCCTGGTGCAGTCTGCTTCTAGAGCGAACAAGGTCACGGGCTGCAGCATCGCTCATCAGCCTGCTGTGCTAACTGCAGCACTCTTCAACGCCCTGACTCCAATACAAGCTCATCTCTTTTGTGAGCCCAATGCAACAATTCTTCTGGAGGAATTTCAAAGGGGATACCACAGAAATGCTCTATAATGGGGGAAACAATGTTTTTTCTGGATAATGCACCCTCCTTGGACACAAGGAACACTGGAATTGTGTTCCATGCATGGATGCAATGCCACTAGCTCGCAGCCACAGAGGATGTCCATGGATGAATCGTCTAGGGTAACATCACAGTCATCAGGAAAATAAGACCTAGCTGACTACAGGGAATACAAATCAAAGTTCAAACATCACTGTGAGTTAAGAAAAGATGCACAAATTTCAGCAGAATTTAAAAAGCTGTATACAACTCTGTATCTATTAGCAGTAGACAAGGCACTGTGCTGAAAAGTTCAGGCCGCTGCTAGGCAGAGCTCACTGCTGCTGCTCCATTAAAACATTAATAATCCAAGCAGGTTTGGGGATAATGGCCTTGCAAGCACATGGAGCATTTAATTTGATTTTTTTTTATTTGATTCACTTTATTCAAGTTTATTTTCTTATTGATCACAAACCTTTGTATAACTTCTCCACAGCTCTACAAAGTGTAAATAACAGTTAATTTTTGTTGTCCCCACTTTTTGTTCCTTCAGCAAGCAAACCCATTCTTACAGACCCTGCATATCTACTTTTACCAAAACCAGCATTTTCTCCATTTCTCCATAACAATTTATCTCGAGCTTATGCTGAAAAATAGAAATGCAGGATTCCAGTATTTTCTCTTAATCCACTGACAGATTAAGTCAAAGCAAAAAAACAACCAACCAACCAACCAAAAAAAACCCAACAAAAAACCACAACCACACAAAAATTCAGCCAGTAGTGTACCTTTCAGGGACCTATTGAACTCTTGGAAAGTGAAAGCATATACATATGAAAACATATACAACTACTCGTCCCTCTAAAGTCTTGCGATTTCCACCAGCATCTTGCCTTCCGCAAGATCCTCACCCAAGTTCCCCTATGTTTTTAACTCCTCATCTTGCCAACTAAAAACTTAAAATAACGTATTACACTATTTAAAAGCTAGATTTCCCAGCTCTTTTTGTGGAGCATAAATTACTAGTCACTGAAAAATTCCCAGCTTAGTATTTTTAACCAGAATTATAAAGAGAAAGTAATTAAAATAGCAGAAACAGAGCTACATGACTGTATCGGGAAGCCTAGCTACCCAGGGCACATAGAACAATAGCTTCTAGCCTTTCTCGATTGAGAGATACCATTTCCTAAAGCTCCTGCTGCCCCCCTGCCCCCCAGTTAGCTGTGAGGGTTTTGTCACTGTATCAAGATTTAACATAACAAGCCTCATACCTAGGAACTGTTAATTCCTGACATTGGATGTGTCTTCACTAATGTTGCTTCCACCTCTTCTTTGGCTCTTTCTTGCCCTTGAGGTAATTTTTGGTGACATTTTCATGAAATCCACTCCTAACCTTCCTCCCCCTTGAAAACATACACAGAAATATGAATGGCAGGCATGCAATCTGTGCAGAGACACAGCACAGAAACTTGCACCTTGCACTCTTTTTCTATGTAAATAATGCAAGGATCCTGCGGGAACATGCCAGGGATTGGAATTTTTAATTAATGGGTCTCTTTAATGTGCAAATCAGGAGCAGATTGCAAATTCTGACTTGCATTGATTATGAAAAACATTAATTGAACGTGCAAGACCCCAAACAGAGGCAACATCTCAAGCCCTGGACTAGACTGGAAGATACCGTGCAAGAGAATACAAATGTATCTTGGAGAAACAGACCACTCTAGGCAGCAGCATCTCAGACACGTAAGCTGTGGGAGTTCACGTGTGCAGTGCATTAAACGTTAAACATTTGCACCACATTCCCGCATTCAGCGCACAGCCACTGTGATTTCAGTATTAAAAACCATTCAGACTTTCTCCATGGATGCAAAACAGGAATAAACATGAGCTCCATGACCACAGTTCAGTCTCCAATTTGTATGTAAAAAGGGTGACAGAAAAAAATCTGGAATATAATTAAAAATTAAAAAAAAAAAAAGGAAAGAAAAAGTAAGACAGTGCAAACAAAGCAATGCTGTCTCTTTAAACAGAAATTCATCCTATATAAATTATGGCCATAAACTTTTCCTGCAGTGCAGCCTAATTAATTCTTGTTCTATACACAAAGGGAAATGCTGGGTGACAAATGGGTGTGAAGCCTGAAAGCTGCCAGGTCTGCAAAACATTTTCTACTTCAATTTATAAGCAATTTTGCAGTAAATCATCCACCAGAACCTGAGATCTCAGGAATCCAAGACTGTCCAAAGCACACTGTATCATTTGTTTTTAAAAAATTATTTCATGAAAGATTACAAAAATAATAAATCAAACACTTGAGGTTTTGTAACCTCCAATCTCAAAATTTGGAAAACATGCATGACCTTACCATTTTCACTCAGATCTGGCTTTAAAACTGCAAATGCTGTTGAGCATTGCTGTCTACTCTTTAACACAATTATACTCAAACCCTCAGGGAATTTCCCTACCACCACTGGCTGCATCGAGGGTTGTCACAAGTGGGAGATACCAAAGAGGCAAATACTCGAAGGACCATTTTCCATTTCAAAAATTTCTTCCTTCCTGTGAGCATAGAGCAGAAATTTCATGAGAAATGGAAGGACTTGGGATAAGTCACTGAAAGCATTTGGGGCAGCTTTCAAAGACATGCAAGGGACTTGTCCAGGACCTCAGAGAGACCTGGGTGCCAAGACCTGTCCGTGCCATCCTGCCTTCAGCTGGCTACAGTGTACACCCAGAGTCAGAACTTTTGGCACCAAATGCTTTGTGCAACTTGAACGCGAAATCATTTCCATGTACTCCATGAAGGTGACTGAAAGCACGCCAAATGTATTTTGTGGATTTGGAAAGAAGTGCTGAGGCTTCCCTGAAAGGAGAGTACCATCCAGTCCAAAACAGTGTCAATGTCACGATTATCTCAAGATTCAGTACTTACAAAGTCCTCTCTTCCACTCATCTTTTAAACTTTCTCCTGCACAGTTCTTCTAATTTTTCCAGCCTGGGGAATGGGATCCTACCCATAAGCTGGTAATGCAACTGGGATGAGAACTCAGGAGTCCACAAATGTTCACCCAGCCCATTACATCACTGTTCAAAATCGAGTAAAAAAAAATTTGTTTTTATAGAAGCCACTACACCAAACCACTTGATCAGCTAAAAACTAAGACTTTTACTGGAAGGTGATTTATAATAAGTGAGATTTTTTTCCCCTTCTCGTAAATCGAGGTGCATCAATTCATGAAAGAACTTTAAATGTATCATGATGTATATTTTCAGAAAGGACTTTGTTTCACCTCCTGAACCAACAGGTCCCAGCCCTGTTATCCAGGCAGAAGCTCTGTGAGTGACAATGTAACACAGCTCAGACTGCCCACCAGGTAAAGCTCTAGCTGTCGATTGGACATGAGTCCCTCTCACAGCGCCCAACACAGCAAACTGAGAGAAATGGGTCCTTGCCACGTAACACCAGCTACACCCCCTAGTCTTTCATAAGATCTTCACATATAAGTTTACTCCTTATTTCATGTTTGGCACTTTGTAACTTCTACAAAGAGCATCTTTGCAAGGCAGTGAAAGGTAGCTGCACTGGACAATAGCGTAGCTTATAAAAAATTACTATTTACTGTAACCTACTTTCTGTAGAGTTCCAGATTTAATTAAAAAATAAATATATAAGTAAAAGAAGGAATATAACTTTGGTCCCTTAGAAAGCGCCACAGAACACTAAACAAGTGCAGTAGTAGAAGAATGTTCCTACATTCATTATTTTCTGGTCTGTCAGTCCGAGCACTTCCTCTGCTGAATTTGCACAGGTCCACCCAGCTTTATTTTCCTGCTGTTTTTACAGATGAAATACAGAACATGAACCCAGGCTACCAGAAACATCAGAGTGTACCAAGGCAACTTTCCTGTTCAGATTATGAGAAGAGGGTGGGCAGGGAATCACTGAGCAGTTATTAACAGTGGATTTTCCTTTAGTGTTCTGGACAACTGAGAGATTAGCCTCTCTGCTGTACCGTGTACAGTATTATACTCCATGTTCTTGGATGTATTTTGCTTATGGGAAATATCAAAATGTCAACCATTGTTTCTGTTAAAGGTCTTTAATGATATTGCATTTTAGACCTGTAATGAAACATGGTGCTCAGTGCAGTTTGTAATGCATCTCATTAAATACATTAATAACATGTATTTCACTGAAAGGTCAGCTTAGTATTGTTGGGAGTTTGCCTTTCTTTCTTTAATCATTTCATTTAAAGCAGCAGAGCTAACTTTAAAATATAAACTATATCATATGCTCTAACTGCAGATATGCTGATTAGCTGCCATGTTCAAATCAGGTGTAAGCTGTAAGACGAGTCAAAACTTGGTGTAGGGGCAAGATTCAGGGTCAAGTTCAACGATGGCGGAAGTTCCTAACCCAGTTTTAAGATGACTTGTGCCAGCCCAGGCCAAAATTTCTCCATGCACAGGTATCACTACAGCATGTACCGACTGGCACGGTGTGGCTGAGTGGATATACAACCACAGCCAGGCAGATGGCCCCAATGGCACCTCCGGCCTTTAACATGAAAGGCTGCAGGCACCACTATGGTGTTTCCTACCAACTGGTTCCCATAAGGTGCTCACCTATGGGGCTCAAACGTTGTGAGAAGTCAACAGTATCTCAAGATTGGGAATGAAGAAATAGAAGTGAAAGGGATAACCACCCTGGCAAGCTTTAAAATGCTACTGAGCTTATCTTTATAATTCACAAATCACTGGAAGAATATCCTATGAAGTTCATTAATTTCTGATCAGTGTGATCAGAATCTGTGCTCTGTAAATACTGTCATCTGTCTGGGTTTTGACAGAAAATAACATGTCAGGGAGGAATGGGCACCAACCGATACCTGAAGTAGTTAGCGTTTATTCCTAAGGATAACATACCAGACATTTATCTCCCTGTGGATTTCCTTAAGACTAGAAAAAAAGGCGTCCAATCCTAAAAATTAAATAGACCCACAACACACTTTTATGGAGTTTTTGACTACTTTGCACTTATCAAGTGGAGCATGCACACTGTATTTGCCATATTGGAGAATCGAGTACAAATTTCATCAGATTGGTATAATTAATAGTAATCCTAAAAAAACAAACAGAAGCAGCAGCTCCAAGCTGAAAAGATATTTGCTGTTGATCAAACAGCACAGGCCCTCTCCTTTGTGCTACATTACTCCTGGTTAGGGCAAATCTTTGTGTTCACTGACCCAGCACAAGATTGGTACCACAAGGTGTCTCTGGACAAAGAAGCATCCTAACGCGGCACCCAACAGCAATAACCAAACCTATTATTTCTAAGATAGAGCACAAACCAAATTTGATAAGCAAGCTAGAAATCACAGCAGGACTTGAGCTGAGACTAACCAACAACACGTAAGTGATGACAGGCCACCAGCAGAGATCAACTAGGCATATACACACACGGGTGACAGGAGACATTTTCTTTGGGGTAGCGAACAGTTTTTGGTTTCTGTTTGCACAGTATCTAATTAATGTTTAAGGCAATACAAACCAACAGCTAATACTAAAGACATGCAACCCAAAGCCCTCACTTTCCCATTAACACTTTCCCCCACAGGCAAAACATACTGGCTACAGCAGTCTAACCAAAGTAGAAAGGTTAAAGAATTCTTACAGATCTCGACAGCATTGTCAAATTCTTGTCCACCTTCCTTTCTGAAGATTGGGTAGGTATCTGGCTGTGGAAGCCGGTTGACTGTCATGAGTGCCTTCTGCATCTTGATTCTCCCTTCCAATAATTGATCCCACAGTGCTTCATAACAAAAGAGAAAATAAAACAATTATTTAGCAAGCCAAAGCATTTGCTCCTTCTGAAGGAGCTGCTGACTTAACAGCACAGGCCCTCTCCTTTGAGCTAAATTACTCCAGGTTAGGGCAATTCTTTGCGTGCGCTGACCCAGCACAGAATTGGTACCAGAAAATGTCTCTGGACCAAGCAGCATCCCACCCTATGGTCCTGACTGCAATTCTGTGATCCATCCCTTTGTTTTACTGTTAAAAGGACATTCTGCAAGTGGAAGTTTGATAGTTTAATAGGACAGATAGGAAGAAATTGCATTCAATATTATATTTTGAAAAGAAACAGAAGCAGTATCAGCATCATTGCACAGCACTACTAGCGTAGGATGTCCCCATCCCACAAATATATTCAATACTGGTTCAATTAAGCCAGTGGATAAATGCACTTCATAACACGAGATTTTGCAGCAGCAGTGACATCAGCTTGCACAGCAGATTTGGCAGAACATTTGCAAATGACTAGGGCTGCTGTAGCATGCACATGCAATATGCTAACAGCATGTTAACATGGTGAAGTGGTTCCTAACACGGCCAGTTTCTATAGTGTCAGCAAGGTGAAAGTCTTGTCAAAACACAAAGCAAACATGCACAAACCTAGCTGGTTCCTCACAGCTTTTCCCTTTTCTACTTCTTCATCCTCTTGTCCTTTTGAGAATGTCATCACACCCCCATCATCTTCACTGTCTTTGGTTTCCTTTATATCAATGTGGTTTTCACTCCCATACTCCTCCTCCTCACTTCCTTCTTCCATGCTGGAATCGTCATCATCTTCCCCTTCACTGCTTCCTGTATCATCCATCCCCTCTGTAAATTTCTCAAAGTCTGTGATATTCTGGAAACTTAACTTTGATGCCTTAGCCTTGACAGACAGATCTGTCTCCTCATCATCTTCCAAGTCATCCTCCTGGTCACTGCCAGCACTGCTGGGCTTCTCCTTCGTTTTAGTGCCTAAGCTGTCATCCTCTTCTGAATCTTCGCTGCTGCTGTACCATTCATCTAATGCTTCTTCAGCTAACAATTAAAAGGGAAAAAAAATTATTTGCTTACCAGCAGAATGTGCCACTTTTGTAGGATGCATCATCAATAGCTAACGGTTTGGGCTACTTGAGCTCCAAATTCCATTTTATTTGGGTATGATGCTACTCTTCGTTTTGGCTAAAAAAAGGAAATGCAAGGCCATATTCACAAAAAGATCTCAGCTCACATTTTCTGCAGCCACGATTAGTAGATCCATGGCTCAGCTTTCCCACTAAACAATGACATGATAATCAAACAACATGGTCAGAATTTGCTATATGCATTTTTAATGAGAATCTGTATATACTTGCAGTCCCCAAGATATATTGGCTTAAAAATGGGAGCTGTTTCTTTTCCTCCACACAATGTTCGGTCAGTGCATGAATCTCACCTTAAACTTAGTCACACTCTTTCCTCAATTTATAGAAGTGACCTCCTCTTTAGGATTTCCCTTTCCCTCAGGCCAAAAAATACAGCCTGAATTCTGGAAAGGCACTTCAAGATGTCCAACTCCATTGTATCTGTTTATTGCCCTGTAATGGGAACCTTAAGTTTGTCACCTCAGTTCAACAGACAGCACTAGCTCAGTTAACATGCCAACATCGAATTTTGATTAGTCTGTTGAAAAGGGGAAAGAAATGAGATTTCTTACCAGATCCTTCTTCAGACAGAGCATCACCCCAGAGTTCTTCCCTCAAAGCTTTGCGAGACGTAGCCTTTCCACTGTACCTTTTATCAGCTTCCAAGAGAGATGCTGAAACTTTTTTTCGTATGTTACCAACAGGCAAAATGTCATCTGCGGTTTCATCCTCAAATTTGTCAATCACTTTAGCAACTGTAGCTGTGGGGAAGAAAAAGAGAGGGAGGGGTGTCTAAACTGAAGAGAGCTTCAAATTACAAGTTGCTGCAGGAAGGGGACACGGAAAACTCCTCATGCGCTACAAACAAACAGGTGAGCTGGAGGGCAACACGGCCTCACATGGAAGTCTGATTTTTGGGTTTTGAGAGGGAGCAAAGCTTTTTCCTGCTGGGCAAAGGAAAGCCAGTACACTAATTTTCTGCAAAGAGGGAAAGGTTGCTGGGGAATCAAAGGCAGAGAAAAAGCCTCAAAGCCGGGTTTTGTGTAGATCAACACCAGCCCGGCCTAGGAACCACTGAGGAAAGTAACACTTCAGACTTAGCAGAAGAGATAAGACAGCTCTAAGGGTATTTTTCAGAAAACATCTTGTGACCTCTCTGCAGCCAAAGGTGTTCTCCCACCTGACAGGTTAATCTTTGCAGGAGAAAGGGAGATGTTAACGGACCAATTTAAACGCCCCTCTCAGTACTCTGGACTGCTCTGTCTACACACTTGGTACCACAGGGCTCACCCACAATGCAGAGATTGATGTTTATTAACAAACGCCAAAAAAATCCTGCTGATTTTTTTTTTTAATGAATATTGCCTACATTTACACTTTCTTCCCTGACTCCTCTTTATTTCAAAGAACACATATGAAGTGCTAAACAACCTAGACTTATCCAAGCCCTTCCACGGATTCACAAGGGTCTCATGAGAAGTAGAGTCCTCCAGGTGAAGGGCTCAGCGAAGCTGGAATGCCTTCACTCACTTCACGCTTACAGATTAAAAGAGGCAATTCAGATGCACTTTGACCTCTTGCTATACATACAAGCCATATAAATATGTCAACATTTTAGAAAGCCTAAACAGATAAAATAATTTCACTGTGGTTATTAATCTCTTTCATACCCATCTTCTCCAAGACAGAGGAATAGGACAGTCCAGCAAAGAAAACACATCATACTGTACTCCCTCCCTATTTTCATTCATGTGCAAGACACTCTGTGTGCAAAATTACAGGGTTAGCTTTGTTCAACCAATTGAGTGATCCAACTGGCTGAACATCGCTAAGTGCTCTTTTAATGTGTGTTTGGAAATGTTAATGCCTCACATACAGTGTTTACTTGAAGCAGAAGCAGGGGGAAAGGGAAAAAACCTCCTGCTCATAACCAAAGCAACAAGATCTGGTCTAAATATTGTCACTCCAGGTACAGGAGGACGGTGAGATGCTCAGCACCAAGGAATGACCAGGCAAGAGGGGCAGATGCAGAATGACCTGTGACGTTCGACAGATCTTCTGGCCTTCTCAGTCTTGGCACCACTAAAATCATAGAATCATTTAGGTTGGAAAAGACCTTTAATATCACCAAGTCCCACCAATAACCCAGGACTGCCAACTCCATTGTTACACCATGTTGCTAACACTACATCTACGCCCTGTATGAAGTCTGAAACTAAACTGTGATTACTAAAATGGGAAAAAGCCTTTGCTAACTACACTAATTTCCTCAGGGGTTACTAAAACGTTGTTTGCAAGATACTACTGCTCTCATATATGCTTGTATAGCAGAACCAGGGTAGCTGGCACAATGTTTACCACGACTTGTGCCTCGCACCTCCTAAAGCCAGGCGCTGCCTGCACGTGACGGTGACCTGGCTATCTCAAGAGGCGAGGCACCAGCCTGGAAACCTCGAAGATGACACCGCCACCTACATGTCATGGGGAAAGGGACGAAACGTCTCAAAAATCATAACTAAGGCAAAAAGAGGTCGATTAAAAATTTAAATTGACAGCTGCTCACTGGCAAGTGTCAAAGGACACAGGTGCAGCGCGCTGCGGCCTGCTCGGGGCATGGGGTGTGCCGAGGGGGCTGCCACCGCGCCCCAGCGGGGGAAGCACTCCCGCCCCGGCGCTGTGCCTTTATGGCTCTTTACCCGGCAATTTCCAGCCGGATCCACTCCCCAGTCTGGCCCCGCACAGCCTGGCCTGCTGGGGGCCTGCGTGGTGCTGAGGGGGCACCAGCCCCTGAGAGAGCCCCGATCCCCGAGGGAGCCCCCTGAGGGAGCGCCGGCCCCCGAGGCAGCCCCGATCCCTAAGAGAGCGCCGACCCCTGAGGGAACCCTGGCCCCGCCGCAGCCCCACTCCCGGGCTCCTGGCGGGCGGGGGCGGCCCGGGGCTGGGGGCGCAGCGGGGGGAGCGGCCCCCGCCCGCGGCCGACAGCGATGGAGGAGGCTGAGGGGGCCCCGGGCCTGGGCCCAGCGCCGCCGCGGCACCACGTGCGGCAGGTCCTGGCGGCGCCCGGGCCGCCCCAGCCCGCCCCCGCCAGCCGCGGGCGTTAAAGCCTCCTCCCAGACCTCCCTCACCTTCCTCCGCGTCGTCCTCGGGGTCGCGCAGGCTGGGCCGGGGGTCGAGCAGCTCCTGCAGCTGCTGCGCCAAGGGCGCCGCCATCTTCTCACGGGAGGGCGGGCGAGAGGGAGGGGCGGGGCCGGGGCAGCGCGGAGCGGCGGGACGGGGCCGGGTCCTAGCGCGCGCCCGCCCGACTGCAGCGCAGGGGCCGGGGTCCCGCGGGCCGCCGTGGCTGGGGGGGAGCCGGCCCAGCGGGCCGCGGGGCTTCGCCAGGGGCCGCCGTGCGTCAGGCGGCCCTCGGGGCTGAGGTGCCCAGCCAGGGAAAACAGCGATAAATAAAATTACCCGCCTCAATACTGCCCTGGTACTGGTGCAACAGCAACGCTCTGCTGTGTAGTTCCGAATACTGCAAGTATTTCTTTTAAGTCAGCGTTGCACTTCTTTTAGCGCCGCTGGCTGCACAGAACTGAATTAATAACTGAATTAATGAACTCCTTGTCCCGTAGGGTAATGTGTGGTGGCCGAAGGCTGGGTCCCTCGCCTGCTGGAGGGCAGGTGCTTCGGCGAGCCCCAGGCTTTGCACACTGGTTACACCAGGTGGATCCTTACACCAGGGTTAGTCATGCCAGGTGGATCCTTACACCAGAGTTAGTTGCACTAGGGTTAGTTACACCAGGTGGATCTTTACACCATAGTTAGTTATACCAGGGGGATCTTTACACCAGGTGGATCCTTACAGCAAGGTTAGTTACACCCGGTGGCTCCTACACCAGGGTTAGTTATAACGGATGGATCCTTACAGCCGGGTTACTTACACCAGGTGGATCCCTACAGCAGGGTTAGTTACACTAGGTGGCTCCTACACCAGGGTTAGTTATACCAGGTGGATACTTACAGCAGGGTTAGTTACACCAGGTGGATCTTTACACCATAGTTAGTTTTACTAGGTGGATCTTTACACCAGGGTTACTTACACCAGGTGGATCCTTACACCAGGGTTAGTTACACCAGGTGGATCCTACGCCAGGGTTAGTTATACCAGGTGGATACTTACAGCAGGGTTAGTTACACCAGGTGGATCTTTACACCATAGTTAGTTTTACCAGGTGGATCTTTACACCAGGGTTACTTACACCAGGTGGATCCTTACAGCAGGATTAGTTACACCCGGTGGATCCTACGCCAGGATTAGTTACACCAGGTGGATCTTTACACCACAGTTAGTTACACCAGGTGGATCTTTACACCAGGGTTAGTTACACCAGGTGGATCCTTACACCAGGGTTAGTTACACCAGGTGGATCCTACGCCAGCATTACACCAACCTGGATGAGTCCATACCAGCACCCAAAGCTCCTGGGGCACTTCTGCCAGC